>NC_059436.1:42322392-43522392 GCF_021028975.2 Sphaerodactylus townsendi | reverse complement strand
TCTGAGAGAACTGTGACTAGCCCAAGGTCCCCCAGTGGGCTTCATGTGTACAAGTTGGGAAACAAATCCAGTGTACTAAAGAAGAATCTGCCACTCATGTGGAGGAGTGGGGAATCAAACCCGGTTCTCCAGATTGGAGACCACCTGTTCTTCAGCACTATACCATGCTGTTTACAGCTGGGTCAGAGCATGTCATGAGCCAGACCCAAAATAAAAGCCCCCAAACCAAAAACACAATCCATGTAGGGCAACCTATACTGGATTGAAAAACTCCTGGCCATTTTTGGGTGGAGCCTGTGGAGGATGGCGTTAGGACAGCGAAGGGACCTCAGTGGGCTATATTGCCATAGACTCCTCCCTCCAAGGCACTCATTTTGTGCTGAAGATCTGTAGTACTTCTGGAAGCTCTCCAAGACTGACCTGAAGGTTGGCAACTGTAACCCCATGAAATACCTTCTCTTAGGACCAATCCAGTGACACTTAGGAGGCTGCAGGATGTCTGATGAAGGGAGTGTTCGCTCTCAAAAGCCTACCCTTTGGAAATCTTGTTGGACCTCAAAGTGCAACTAGATTAAAATATAGCAGTATACATTCCGGTTTCCCAGAACTCTTGACCAGGCCAGATGTTCCAAAATACATAGGGCAGTGGTGGCGAACCTATGGCACGGGTGCCAGAGGAGGCACTCAGAGCCCTCTCTGCGGGCACACGCAAACAGAGTCCCCCCCCCCCCCCCGCCCCACATCTAGGCTGGCCTGGGTCTCTGGGCTCAATTATTAGCATTAAACCTAAGACCTAGTTTTGGGGGGAAAGTGTAGGTAACCCTGTTAAGCGATGTTAAACCCCACTGATTTTCATGCAAATCCTTTACCTGGGAGTAAGCTCGGTTGCTGGCAATGAGGTTTGCTTCTGAGTAAACCCTCCTAGGATCATGATTCACCCATTGGAAGAGATGCACGGTTACTTCAAAGCAAAGCCACCAACTACCACCAAGCTTACTCCTGAGTAATGCACGCCTTGGAGCCAACCGTTTTTTTCTAAACTAAAACCTCAGTATTCAGGTTAAATTGCTGTGTTGGCACTTTGCAATGAATAAGTGGGTTTTGGGCTGCAGTTTGGGCACTCAGCCTCAAAAAGGTTCGCCATCACTGACATAGGGGAAAGAAGCAGATTGTCAGGTCATATCTTGTCATGCCAGTATATGGTGGATCTTCCTGCAGGTAAAGACCAATCAATTTGCAGGCTAGGGACAATTAAAAGCAAGATATTATAAACCAATTACACTCTGTAGCAACAAGGGTATCCAATATCCCTAATCCTTCATTGTATTTATAGTTCTGTATATATTTGTTCCAAGAGGGCATTTGCCAAGTCGCCAGCCGCGCCAGATCTGGCTGCCTCTTTAACTATGTCTTCATATTGTTTTAAACAGAGAATTGTGTGTTATTTTTATTCATGTTGTTGGAGGGGGGGTTTTTTTGTTGTTGTTTTTTGTGACCTTGTGGCTATGGCTGCTTTGTTGGCTGCCCTGATTTGGCAGAGATACGGATATTTTAAAAAAGAGAATAAACAACCCTGTCAGTGAATTGTCGAAGGCTTTCACAGCCAGATTCAACTGGTTGTTGTGATTTTTCTGGGCTGCATGGCCGTGGTCTGGTAGATCTTGTTTCTAACATTTCACCTGCATCTGTTGCTGGCATTTTCACTGTATTACAGAGAGAAGTCTGTTACATACTGTGTCCAGCGAGAAGGGAATGTTTTGTGGGGTATATGTTATCCATGTCCCAGGGTGCTGTGCAAAGGTGTGTCCAGTGAGAAGGGAATGTTTAGTGGGGTATGTATAATATAATCTCTCCCTGAATTGACCCCCCCCCCCCACAATACAGTGCAGTCAATCACACCTTTAGCAAGTTCCACCCAAACACTTATTGATTGGTTCCCCACCCTGGGACATGGACAATATATACCCTACAAAACATTCCCTTCTCACTGGACAGTGTGTAACACACTTCTCTCTGTGATACACCTCTGAAGATGCCAGCCACAGATGCAGGTGAAACATCAGGAACAAGATTTACCAGACCATGGCCACACAGCCCCGAAAACCCACAACAACCCTTTCATTATTTTCCCCATCACCCCCTGGCACAGGTATAAGTGTGTTCAAGTCTTGAGAAATACCAGCAATGCTGCTACAAAAAAAAATCTGAACTTTGGTTGGAGTTTTTGCCAACCTTGTAACAAAACCATTTCAAAGGCTGATTCCGCATGGGCCACAAACAGCGGTGTGAAAATGGTGTGAAAGGGTTTAAAACAGTGTAAAAGGGCTAATGCTGTTTTCACACCGTTTTCACACCGCTGTTTGTGGACCATGCGGAATCAGCCAAAGTGAAGTCTGGCTTCACTGTCTGGATGCTCTTCCAAGTGTAACCATCTTTATGTGCACTCTCTCTCTCTCTCTCCTTAAGTTCTATGCTAGATCAGTGGCTGTGCCAAGGAACAGAAATGATCTCTTTCCCATAGGTGTTCAGCACCCACAGTGCGTGGCAGAAACCAGGTCATTCTAATCTGGGCGCGTAAATATGGATTTCCACAGCCTGCTTTTCAAGCATCCTGCTGGTCTGACTTTTTCAGCTAGAGCCAGGAATAGAACGGTGATCAATAGACTTTTGTCTTATCCACAATACTCAGGCACCAGGAAGTGGCTAAGTGGGGCAGATCAAGCCATCAAAAGAAGGGCGAAACCAAGCAAGATAAAAGAAGAATGTTCATCAAGCTGCATTTTTACATGCTTTCCACTGGATTCTCCTCCGACAAACCCGGAGACGCATGGAGCAGAGAGGGCTGGAAGGACCGCGCACAGTGCGAGAAAAACAAGGGGCAATTCTCATGTGCCAGCACACATGCAGCAAGCCACAGTTGAGCCAAAATACCTACCTTGGGTTCAGCTCCCCTGCTACATTCCATCGGGCACTCTGCTTGTACTGAGAAGCGGGTGATCAAGAGGTAGCAATCACTAGTCTAATGCAACGTAAAGGAGGTAGAAAAGGGAAAATGAATGGATGTGAGAATATCGCCTTGAAGAATTACCCCTAATATGATTGATGAAGTAAGAGTGTGATCTGAAGAAGAACTTTTCAAAAACGGTCATAATAGCGCAATCCGTTCATTCTCAATATCCAGATCAGGTACAGACCGGTTCCATTACCAATCCAAATGAAAATTGACTTACAATATATGGACTTGATATAATTGAAATGCAGCACACTGAAGCTTATGTGCCATCTTAGAGAACAATCATTTGCATCCCTTTGGAAATTACGGAGACGGAGGTCCGTGGTAACCAACATAAGAGGACTTGATTGAGACAAATCGGAGACACAACCAGTGAATGCTGCTATCTGGGTTATTGTCAGCTGTATCGTTATATGTTGAATGTTTCACAGTTGTTCTGCACTAAATTTCACTGTTTATGCACTTTATGAATGTTTGTTTTGCACAGTATGAAAGCGGTTGATGCAACACGTGTTTGTTGAGTGAGGATCAAGAGGTAGCCCCAGCTTTTCCAGACTTCTTTGTGTTATAGATAGCTCCAACAGTGCATCTCGAGGGTATTCTGCTGCTCCTGGCCCAAAGAGACACAGGCTAGAACTGCCCCTTCTGCGGTCATTTAAAAAAAAATCTGGGAGGAGTGAGAGTTTTATAATAATCTTAAAAGTCATTTTAGGCAGAACATTACAGGGGAAGGCCCTGGCCCTGATTTTGCCTTTTTGAAATTGTAACCCTGGAGACTGTAGTCTGTACAAAGAAAGAAAGATCTTTCAGGATGATCACAGAACTGGACTTAATGTGTGATTCCTTCTCTAAGGCCCCTTCCGCACACGCAGAATAATGCCCTTTCCATCCACTTTCACGGTTTTTGCAAGTGGATTTTGCTATTTCGCACAGAAAAATCCAGCTGCAAAGTGGATTGAAAGAGGATTGAAAGGGCATTATTCTGCGTGTGCGGAAGGGGCCTGAGTTTCCACTTTCAGCGTGGGCATTAGGGCCACACCCATATGGAAATGCGAGTTCCTCTCTGACTGAGCACCAGCATGATGTAGTGGTTTAGAGCGGGTGGACTCTAATCTTGATTTAGGGCTGTGCTGCAAATCAATCAGTCAGAGCCTTTTATTAGCATAAAATAACAATACAATGATAAAACGAAATAAAATATCATCCATCAACAGTGGGCAAATAAGGACAATAAGAACAGCGACCATCATTTTGAAATAATCACCAAAAAGAAAGCAAACGTTCATGTGACATCAACAACTCTAATCTGGAGAGCCGGGTTTGATTCCCTACTCCTCCATATGAGTGACGGACTCTTATCTGGTGGACTCAATTTGTTTCCCCATTCCTCCGCATGAAGCCTGCTGGGTGACCTTGAGATAGTCACAGTTCTCTCCATCAGCCCCTCCCACCTCACAAGGTGCCTGTTGTGGAGAGAGGAAGGGAAAGGAGTTTCTAAGCTGCCTTGAGACACCTTACAAGAGAGAAAGGTGGGACATAAATCCAAACTCTTCTTCTTTTACCAGCCTGAACAGGGGAACCATAGTAACACTAGAAATGTGGGAGGGGCTGTGGCTCAGTGTAGACTGAACAACCACTGAGTATTCAGAAAGTCCCAGATTCAATCCCCCACATCTCCAGTTAAAGAAGAAGAGTTTGGATTTATACCCTTCTTTTATCTGACTGTAAGGAGTCTCAAAGTGGCTTACAAACCTCTTCCCTTCACTTGGAGAGCAGGGAAACAAAACCAGTTCACCAGATAAGACTCTGCCGCTCACGTGGAGGAGTGGGGAATCAAACGCAGTTCTCCAGATTACAGTCCACCAGTCTTAACCACTACACTACGATGGCTCTCCAAAGGACCATGTAGCAAGTGATATCAAAGACCTGATGCCATGGAGAGCTGCAGCCAGACAATTCTGGCCTTGAGGGATAGATCAATGGTCTGATTCAGTATAAGCATCATATTAACTGCTCCAAATTCACAACCTTTCCAGTGATATGGTGGCTGAATGGAACTTCCTTGTTTAGAAGCACTGTGCCTCGGAGTAACAGATGCTGGATAGAAATATTGGGGAAGGTTTGGCTGCCAGCCTCCTCCTTTGGTAGCCCTGGGCATACCAACTGGTAGGAACATGATGCTGGACAAGATGGACCTTTGATCTAATCCAGATCTTCTGATCTTCTTATATTGTTATATGAGTTCAATTTAGCCAGGGATATACTCTAGGAACTCACATCCCCTTTCAAGGTGTGGATTCATCCCCATGATGTGTGAATGATAAAGCAGCAAATCTTTATTTTGATACTAATACCATGTTGTTTGGTTCTTTGCCATCTTTTCCCTTACTAACCTCTTTGGCACCCCCTTCATTTATCAACACCCTCACCCCCCAAATTTATTTGGTATACTCCTTCATGGCCCTTTCCCCAGGGTTGCTGACTCTTGGCTACGAAATATTGTAAGTGTGACTTACAACATTATTTTCTCCATCTTAATTTGATTCTTACAACAATCCTATACGGTAGGCTAGGCAGAGAGAGAGAGAGAGAGAGAGAGAGAGAGACTTAGCCAAAATCACCCAGCAAATTTCCATGGCAGAGCAGAGATCAGTCTTCATTCTTCCATATCCTTTCAGCACTATACCGAGCTGGGTCTCTTAACCACTGACCACTGTCTTTCTTTAAGAAATATACAATTGCCAACAATTTGTCAAATATGTAGTATTTTACTTATTTATTTACTTCCTTTTTACCCAGCCTTTCTCCCCAGCAGGTACTCAAAGGCTATTTACGCACCATATTTTCCTTCGCATTGAGTGTACGTTCCTTTCAGATTGGATTTTTGTTTGCACACATTTTCCCCCTCTTCAAAACCCACCGCGCTCTCAAATTAGAGAATCTCAATGGTTTCTGAAACCTGGGAAAGGGCAACTCCCCACCCCCAAACAGGGAAGGCAAAGGGTATCAGCATCTGTTTCGTTTTCTTTGGGTTTTCTCGGCTCTCTCCCCCTTTCCCTCTCCCACTCTCCAGGTCAGCATTAGAGAGCGATCCAAAGGTCTTCCCCTTTTGAAAATGTAAATGCTGTAGGTCTATCACTTGAGAAATAGATCCTTGAAACTGACATAAGATTTATAGTCTAGCAAAGTAATGCTAGACCATAGATGCATCTCCCCCCCTCCCAAAAAAAAGGTGGTTGCACAGAAAGACCCAGGAAGTGGTGGGCAAGCAAAATGGTGGGTTGGCTTAGGACCAGAGGTGGGATCCAGCAGGTTCTCACAGGTTCCTGAGCGTAGGTTACTAATTATTTGTGTGTGCCGAGAGGGGGTTACTAATTGGCGATTTTGCCATGTGATTTTTGCCTTAGTTATGCCCCTCCTCTCAGCAGTAGCGTGCAGAACTTGAAGCAGTCTAGCAGGAGGTGCACCGGCGTGCGTCGCAGCCTGCGCCTGCGTGCATTTGTTTCCCGCCCAAGGACTGGCGCAGCATCTGCATCCTTGCCACAGCCCCGCCCAGGAATGCCCCGCCCCCAGAATGCCCGGCCACGCCCCTGTCGTGCCCAGCCCAGCCCCATTGGCGCTACGCCACAGTTTGAATCCCACTACCATGGGAACCTGTTACTGAATACAGTTTGAATCCCACCACTGCTTAGGGCACTGCACAACAGGAGGATCCTTGTTGTTGTTGTTGTTGTTGTTGTTGTTGTTGTTGTTGTTGTTGTTGTTGTTGTTGTTGTTGTTGTTGTTGTTGTTGTTGTTGTTGTTGTTGTTTTAAAAGGTGGGGAAACCTTACTGTAAAGCAAACAGCCATGCAGGAAGCAGTAAGTGCACAAAAACCCAAATGTGTTTTCCATTGTTTTTCTCTCCTTCATCTTATCCTCACAACAACCCCACAAGGTAGGATAATGTGATGTCTAATCCAAGGTCACTCAGCAAGCTTCCATAGCAAAGTGAGAATTCGAACCTGAGTCTCCCAGATCCAAGTCTGCGACTCTAGCCTCTACACCACACTGACTCCCAGGCTGTTATGTGCCCAGGTTCCCATATCAAGCTCTCAAGCACATCCTGCTTAAGAAATGGAGTGTAGATGACCTAAGAAGACAGAGTATAATGCCCTGCTTGCTCCTGAGGATGTCACAATGGTGGATGGATCTCTCCCAGTCAAATGAGTCACAGGGTACAAGGAAAAGAAAGAGACACCCATTTCCCTGACAGTTCATTGCATCCACAAGGCAGGGGATGGGCTTTCTTTTGCAGATGATAGCTCGCTAATCGAGCTGTAACATTATCTGAAATGAAAATCAAACCTGACATATGGACAGTGGCAGGAATGAATTACCCCTTGATTGGGGTTGGAGAATCCCTGCTTAATTCTCTGATTTATTCAGACAAAGAGTGGTTTGAGAAAGGAGGGGGAGGGAAAATATGCTTTCTTAGGGTCTCCCTCTGCAAGTAAAACAGCAACTGTGGAATAAAATGAAGAAGAAGAAGAAGAAGAAGAAGAAGAAGAAGAAGAAGAAGAAGAAGAAGAAGAAGAAGAAGAAGAAGAAGAAGAAGAAGAAAAAGAAAAAGAAAAAGAAAAAGAAGAGGAGGAGGAGGAGGAGGTGAAGGAGGTGGAGGTGGAGGAGGAGGAGGAGGAGTTATATCCCCCCTTTCTCTCCTGCAGGAGACTCAAAGGGGCTTACAATCTCCTTGCCCTTCCCCCTTCACAACAAACACCCTGTGAGGAAGGTGGGGCTGAGAGAGCTCCGAGAAGCTGTGACTAGCCCAAGGTCACCCAGCTGGCGTGTGTGGGAGTGCACAGGCTAATCTGAATTCCCCAGATAAGCCTCCACAGCTCAGGCGGCAGAGCTGGAAATCAAACCCGGTTCCTCCAGATTAGATACACGAGCTCTTAACCTCCTCCTTATGGGGTTGTTGGGAGGATAAGATGGAGGAGAGAGAAAAAAATGAGTGTTTTGACTCTGCTATGCCCCTCCCCCAAAGCAAGTAAAGTGAGAAAAACAAGGTTTATGACATCATTTGAGCATTCACTACATTTCAGCTCTGCAGCAGGTTTGGGAGGTGAGACCAGAATTGCATGTGCGTGTAATGACTGCCCAGAAATCTTTTTCTCTGGTTCCTGCTATCATGTCACAACTGACCTATGGCAACTTCAGCGGGTTTTCAGTGTTCATCACCTGCCATCCCCTGTCTCTGCATCACAGCCCTTGTATTCCTTGGAGGTCTCCCATCCAAATACTAACCAGGGTCAGGACTGAGAGTGTGTGACTGGCCCAGTGTCACCCAAAAGGCTTCCATGGACCGTGAGGATTCAAACCTGGCTTTCCCAAATCCTAGTCTGACACTAGTGTTACCGCGGGGTAACTAATAAAGAAAATTAAGCCCAAAAGCTCACAAGGAATAAAATTAAAGAAATAATATTTATTCAGACCAACAAAGGGCAAGCTAGTCTCAGAGGAGCCACACTAAAATGGCTGCTGTCTTTTATTTGTATAGGTTACATCAGAATAGCATTAAAAGAATACACCCCAAAGTACAACCATCGTTAATCAATCATTCAAAAGGGAGGAGATCGTCTCCTTACCCATAACATTTAGGACAGACAAGTGCCCTTATTGGAAGATGTCAGTATTTCACCCTTTGACGTCCTGTGAACTAAGGCCCAGCCTCACCTTATCAGTACTGTTCTCAGCTGCCCTACTTTTCTAGACAAAGAGCCTAAACATCTAGCCATGTTCTTGCTTTGTATCAGAAAAGGGAAGACTCATGGTGCCAGCGGGGTCAAGAAGACCTCAAAAACAACTTAGTTTATAATCTCTTATATTCCCATGCCGAAGTGAGAACAAAGCTGTTGCTGATCTGGTTAGTAATGGGGAAAGGGGGCAAAGAGCAAAAGGCCTACATGTATTCGTTTTAACTGACTATGATTAAGGCCCAAAATTATAAAGGTAATACAATTAAAGAAAATTAATGATATAGGGACTTAAAGAATCTTCAGAGCTCACTCTGCACCTACACTAGGATCCTAGTCTTATAAGAGAGAAAAGTGAAGTATAAATCCAAACTACTACTCCTCCTACTCCTTTCTCTTCCTCCTCCTCCTCCTCCTCCTCTTCTTCATATATATTTTATTTAATTGGTTATATGTGTTTTATCTATATTGTAAGCTGCCCTAAGCTCTGAGGGAAGAAAGCAAATTATATCTATTCCCATGTGTCCCCCCTCCCCCCCAAAAAAGGGAGATTGATATATACTTCTAAACCCACCTTCCCTGTACCTTTTGGATAAGTCAATTGTCTCTCACAAATGCCAAGGGGTACCAGAGAGAGGCTATTTTTTTTAACATGAGCTGAAGGTAAGTTCACATCATTCAGAACTTGGCGTCTGCAAACCTTGCTAATCATTTACATTTCCCCAGCAGCACAGAGCCTTACAATGCAAGTAGACCGGGGAGGAGAGAGACAGAGAGACTCCCTTCGCTTAGCCTAAATCCATTTGCATGCCTTCGTTCATCTTCGTGCCTGGGTGTTGACAAACGAGAGAGACGGCAATGATCATTCTACATAGTGTCAACCCGTCCCCATGCCCTGTGAAGCAAAGCCAGAATTCTGCCTGTGAGCCTAACTGTGCAGACCTAAATCAACCTGATGAATGAACCATCTAGTACCAACCCAACGTTATCCTTCATATCTGGGAAGGGGCTGCAGACCCAGTGATGAAGAGCAGGCATGCTTCCCAGGCAGACGGGGGACAATTCGACCTCCCACATCCTCCATTTAGAAGAATCTCAGGTAGCCGAGTTGGGCAAGGTTTTGCTTTGCCAGAGACCTTGGAGAGCCATGACTGCCAATCAGAGCAGATCATGCCGAGCTAGATGGATGGATGGACGGAGTCCATCTAAGGCAGACCTGGGCATTATACGGCCCGCGGGCCACATCCAGCCCGCCGGATGACCCTGACTGGCCCGTATGACAGCCCTGGCCCTGGCCTAAGAGGACCTGTTTAGAACCGCGCTGCTCATTCTTCCGCTAACCCTCCCCCTTCCCCCTCACCTTGCCACTGCACCGGAAAGGGCCTCTGAGAAAGGCCACTCCCCTCGCTCAGTGGCTTCTGGGGCGTTCCCCTCCTTTGAAAGCCCCGCAAAAGCTGGTTGCCTTGGCTGCCGGCTTCTGCAGGGCTTTCAAAAGCGCCTTGCCCCCCTGCCTTGCTGGGGGGCGAAGGCGCTGGTGAACTTGCTCCCGCAGAAGCCGGCAGCCAAGGCAACCGGCTTCTGCGCGGGCTTTCAAAAGCGCCAGTCGATGAAAAGTAGGTCAAGGGACTTAAGTCTCCCCACTTGCTTGATTGTCACAGTGGACAACTATGCAGATAGGTTAAGCCTGTGACTCTTTGTGCCAAATAGTGTTGTATGCAGAACTGGCATTGCCACTCGATTCCAAAGTTGGAATCTGTGCACCTTGTCTGTCACTTATCAAATTCCCTATTATGCAGAATTGAGTTCAGCCTTTTGGCCCGGCCCTCCACAATATTTTCTGCTCTCTCTTTTATACGGCCCCAAGGAAAAAATAATTGCCCACCCCTGATCTAAGGTGACCTTCCCATGAAAGCCACAACAGGGGAGCAATTTTAAGCCATTATTCTCTGCATGCAGGGGCAGAACGAGGGAAAACTGCACCTGGGGCACAGGCACCCTGCGCCCCTGCTGCAGCGCTGCCCACCCCTGCCCCAGAATACCCCCGGAATGCCCCTCCACGCCCCCCCTCTTCTTCACGGCATGAACCCAGAGCATCACTCCTCCCTGTCCCATTGGCGCTACGCCACATGTGCTCACTTTGTGATGGCATTTGTAGAAGCATTGCTTCGCAACAAGTCCTTTTGGCTCAAAATGCTCTATCCAGAGAGGAATATTTAGTTCTAAAAAAGGTAGAGTTTACGATTGCCAGCTCTGGGTTGGAAAATACCTGGAGATTTTGGGAGTGGAGTCTGAGAAGAGCAGAGTTGTGGAAGGGAAGGACTTTAATGGGGTATAGCGGCATAGAGTCCACCCTTCGAACTAGCCATTTTCTCCAAGGGAACTGATGCCTGGAGATCACTTCTAATAGTGGGTCACCTGGAGGTTGGTTGCCAACCCTAAAACTTGGCACATGCACTTCTTTGCATGGTAGAGTAGAAGGGAACAGCTCCCCCTTGCAAGAAAGAGCAAGGAAAGTCCTCAGTCCAAGTGACAGAAAAAGCAGCTCATTTCCCCCCTTCCTTGTGCAACCGTCTTAAGAAAGTTGCAGAAAATCCCCTCCAGCCCTATTTTCCCTCTCCCCTCCTCTGCTTCCCTCCCTGGAGCATTTTCAACCCTCCTAATTCCTGCGGCTGAGATTGGGGGAAGGGAAGGCCACGAAATGCAGCTCAGCTCAGACAAAACGGTGATGGCCCCGTCTGCAACACAATTCAATTCCAAAGCTGTTCCAGCCAATAATGGAATGACTCTGCACAGAACATAATGACTAATTCTCATTGTAATGCTATCCTAATTACTGCGGAGAGGGGAGTTGAAATGGACTTTTGGAATGGGCTCTGTTACTGTCTTCTGCACTGCATTTGCTGAGGTCACCAAACCATGGAACGTCCATGTTCAAAAGGGACATAAATCAAATTCTGGCTCTACCCCCACCTTTCAGCAACAGTGAGGAAATTTCCATAAACCTCAGCTTATTGGGGATGAACAACAAATTAATAAAATGTGAATTGATTCATTGCAGTAATCAATTATTCTGCATATACACATCTATCTATCTATCTATCTATCTATCTATCTATCTATCTATCTATCTATCTATCTATCTATCTATCTATCTATCTATCTATCTATCTATCTATCTATCTATATCTATCTATCTATCTATCTATCTATCTATCTATCTATCTATCTATCTATCTACAATAATTCTCCCAATTCTCCCCCCCCCCCCCACCCGGATTTTTGCTAAGGTAGTCAATAGCAGCAGTGGCTGTGGAAATCTCAAGTCTTTGTTTAGTCCTTGGCAGATGGTATGAAACTTTTCGATGAATTCTAATTCAACAGTTTCACACTGGAGTCTCCCTTTAAGTGTTCTTTTTTTCTGGAGAATGGTGACTGTTAGATCACCTATGGTGTGTCCTAGGAGAGTGAAATGTTCCCTAACAGATTTCTGAAGACTGATATGTTTAATGTGGGTCTATGAGGGGGTGGTCTTTCAGCCACCACTTTTCAAGCTTTAAAATAACATAACTTATGCGCAGAGACTGGAATTAGACCCAGAGGCCATGCAAGAGTTACAGTCATAGACTTCTTGATACAGAGACGAGACACCCATTTTAAAAAGGGAGAATCAATCTCAACAAAGAAGCAGCAATAACTTTTGTTTCCCCTCCCAGTTTCAATCCCTCACAGACTGAAATGCTTTAGGGTAGTATTCCCTATCTTTTCCCACATGCCCTAAATATCAGGTGGAGTCAATTTATACCATGTGACATCACTGGTCCATCTAGCTCCATTCCGCACAAATTCCTGAAAACATCTTGGAAATGTTTTCAAAAACTCCCATTTCTTCTCATTCACCCCCTCAAAAACACTTCCTGGTCACCATTTTGTAGTTGATCCATTGTTCAGGTTTTTTTACTTCTTAGATTCATAGCTACGATGTTTCATAGCCTCATGCTGCAATTCTCTAGGGGTCCTATCTACATAGCTATATCTGTGCCATACCAGGGCTAAATTGCACCTGGGGGCCTGACTGCCTCACTGCAGCCCCCCCCCCCCCACTGCAAGCTCCCCGCACCCCACTTACAGGAGCCAGGGAGCCAGCAGGTAGGGGGGGGAAGGGCTTCCGGAGCTTGGGCCGGATCGGTGCTGCGAGGTGACATGGCTGGGCTCCTGGGCTGCTCGCCACCAAGCCCTGCCCCCCCCCATGGGGACAGGCCATGAGGACAGCAGGAGCCAGCTTGCAGGGAGGTCAAGGGTGGGGCTCAGCAACGTCCGGGGACATGGGATACCTCATGTCCCCATTAGCCATATGCCACTGTGCTACATATACATTACCCCCCCCCCAAAAAAAAAAAAACCAGAAATACAGCACAAGATGATTGGCGCAAGCTCTGAAAATGGTGCTGACAAGAAAGTCCAGGGACTGCAGAGCAGTGTGGGAAACATTTTAATGAGATCTGCACAGCAAGTGAAAACGGTTCCGCAAAAGAAATGCTTCCAGACCACTGTTTCCAAAAAAGAATTGCTTGGGATCACCACTCAAATAAAATGTTTTCAGGTAGGGTCGCTACCTATCTATCCCTCTCCAGGATCGGGTCTGTCCACACTGTAAAAACCAAGTGGAGACTCTTGCTCACATTATACTTGACTGTCCGAGGTATGTGGGTATTAGGAATTTCTCTCCTGGGTGGGTCTTAGACAAATCTGTAGAAAGAAGACTCTGACAACTCTTGTTGTGGAGTTTTGTTAAATAACACAGAGGCCGTACTCTTGGGAAAAAAAAGTAGCAAAAATACCTTTTTACAAGTGACAGAACTTTCTAAGTAATGTCCAATGCTAGATACAGTTTATCTGTCTGTGTTTTGAATGTACTTTTGATTTGTACTTCAGAAATGTCTGTAACGCACTGGAGCCTATTTTAACATGCCTAAGAAAGGTTGTTGTATTGTTGTTTTCAGGCAGGAAATAAACCATTTGGGGCTAAAAACCATGTGGAGGAAATATTTTGTTTCCTGCCTCGAAATGTTTTATTTGGTCCGTGCAGAAGAGGCCAGTGTCTACACTGCTAGCAGCTCTCCAGGGTTTTGAGCAGAGAAGTGTATTTCCAACAAGTGGTACCTGCGATCCTTTAAGTAGAGAAGCTGGGGACTGAACGGGCATCTTTTCCCTTCAAATAATATGCTCTACCACCACACCCCAGCACCTTCTGTGAGAACATCTGGATTAATAATAGCTTTCCAACTGGTTAGTATATATATGGGAGATCCCAAAGGAATTCCAGGGGTTGCTACCAAGAGGCAGGCAATGGCAAACTTCCTTTGCCTTGGAAACCCCATGCCAGGTTACCAGAATTCAGCTGTGACTTGACGTCACTTTCCACCACTGTCACCCAAAGATCCATCTCCCCAGAAAAGCAACTCGGAAGGGCTTCACTGATGGCTTCTTCAAGTGTCTTATTAATCTGCCTGCAGCAATAGTGCCTGTTTTCCTTGCCGGGCTCCTTCAGCTGGTGGTCCATATGCTCCAGTGGGATGAGCTTAACCAGTTAATCTTTGCTTCCCTTTCCAGCCACACAAAACACCATTAACCTTGGGAGACGGGTGACCTTGAAAGCCTGCAAACGGCACCGCCTGTCCTTCCTCTCCGAGCTGCCTCTGGTCCAGAGCTCCTCTGTGCGTTGACTTTGCTAAGTGCAGGCCTTGGGAATTCAGCTGAGCCACGACTGGACTCCTTACGAAGCATCTCGGGGACGGTCACGTTCGTAGCGAGGCAGAGCATCTTGGCAGCACAATGACTCGACGAGACCTCCTATTTCTTTTTTTTAAAAATTGCTGCATTTCTTGGAGATTTTAAAGGTTGCCTGGAGCTAATGAAGCTCAGCCAGCGATGCTCTCTGTTGTTTATTGTCATTTTGAGTTTTTCTGCTTGATTAGGATCCAACCTGGCAACAAGGTATGAAAGAACAAGAGCCCGGGAGTAGAGAGGTCACACTTTGTTCCCTGAGGGAAGAAATGCTGACTGGACTGTTTGTGGGGGGGCGTGGGGGGTGGAAATAGCTTGTACAGAATGGGGGCGGGGGGAGCTGAGAGACAGAAATGCATGCGGCGTCCCTGGCCTTCATCACCACCCCCTTTCAATAGATTCTTTTTCCTCAGCAACTCATCACATTCAGTTTTCCACCGGGTTCTGCCTCTCTGTTTGTTTTTATTTCAGTAAGTCTGACCTTTTGCAATAATAGGATTCAGTGTCTTTGTTACCTGAAGGGGAAAAAAAAACAGAAGAGTGTTAAAAAAAGTTTTTTATCGTGGTATTTCAGCATCGTGCCACTGCTGGGAGAGCCTGAGTCTGGCAATATTTTGAGCACAACGAGGGGAAGTCTGGGTTCAATTTCAGCAGGTAGCCAATGTCTGTCATTTCTGGCTGCCGGGGCTGGCTGGATCAAAAGAGACATCTCAGAAATTGCCTGGAGCCCAAATTTTGAAGGGCACCCAAAAGGTGAATTACAGCCTCCTCTACAGGTTGGCAGGGAAGTTTGGCACATTAACTGGCTTCTAGAATGTTCTTATCCGCTGCTGTGATGGAACATAGAAGGCTTTGGAGGAGCAGCAGTGCGGTATTAGGAGTTAAGAGCTCGTGTATCTAATCTGGAGGAACTGGGTTTGATTCCCGCTCAGCTGCCTGAGCTGGCAGGAGGCTTATCTGAGGAATTCAGATTAGCCTGTGCACTCCCACACACGCCAGCTGGGTGACTTTGGGCAAGTAACAGCTTCTCGGAGCTCTCTCAGCCCCACCTACCTCACAGGGTGTTTGTTGTGAGGGGAAGGGCAAGGAGACAGGGGCTCCCATTGAGTCTCCTGCAGGAGAGAAAGGGGGGATATAAATCCAAACTGCTCCTCCTCCTCCTCCTCCTCCTCCTCCTCCTCCTCCTATGCTTCCTGCACTATCCTCAGGACCCCAAACGTCCATTACACAGAAAGGTATGGGAGTGAGAATTTGCCCTGCTCCCACTGGGAGGTTGCCCCCTCCCACTGGGAAAGCAGTGGAGAGGAGGCTGCCCCCTCCAACTGGAAAGCAGACCACCAGGGAGCAGCAGTGGCGTAGGAGGTTAAGAACTTGTGTATCTAATCTGGAGGAACTGGTTTTGATTCTCCACTCTGCCGCCTGAGCTGTGGAGGCTTATCTGGGGAATTCAGATTAGCCTGTACACTCCCACATACGCCAGCTGGGTGACCTTGGGCTAATCACAGTTCTTCTTCTTCTTCTTCTTCTTCTTCTTCTTCTTCTTCTTCTTCTTCTTCTTCTTCTTCTTCTTCTTCTTCTTCTTCTTCTTCTTCTTCTTCTTCTTCTTCTTCTTCTTCTTCTTCCATTGTTTGTTTTGAAATCCCAGTGAGTGAAACATTCACTCTAGGCTTCTTACCTCTCTCACTATGGAACGAGTGGACCCCAAAGTCACAGTTTGCCTCAGGTGCCAAAATACCTTTGGCCAGGCCTGCTGGCTATTTCCTTACAAAGGGCTCTCTCTCTCTCTCTCTCTCTCTCTCTCTCTCTCTCTCTCTGCCTCTGCTGCAAACCTGGAGTGCTTTGTTGGGGATCACCCACCCAATGCCATGCTTTCATCACCAGAGGTCTGTTCAAGGATTTTCCAAAATTGTACTTGCAAGTGCGCTTTAGCAATGACTGATTATTTTTGAAAGGTCTCCAGTGGCATGGAAAGTAGTAAATTAAAGGGGCTGGTGGCAGGAAAGTATGCAGAAAAACTCACGTGCAGAGTTTTCCTTTGATCCGGCTGTTGGCAGAAAAGGACTGGGTTATGTCACTTAATGCTAGCCCAAACTTTGGAGACTCAGGGGAAGGTAGCAGATGGCACAGAGATAAAAAGGGTGGCCCAAAGTTCAATCCCGACGGAAGTTGGTTTCAGATAGCTGGCTCAAGGTAGACTCAGTCATCAATCCTTTCAAGGTTGGTAAAATGAGCAGCTTGCTGGGGGTAAAGTGTAGATGATTGGGAAGGCAATGACAAACCACCCCATAAACATAATCCTGCTATACATGTCATGATGCGATGTCACCCCAGGGGTCTGTAATAACTCAGTGCTTGCACAGGGGACTACTATTACCTTTAGAAAGGTAACCTTTGGCCCTTTCCCCACTCACCTTTGTCCGAGGGTTGCTGCGCGCAATTCCCAGCGCGCGCAATTCCTGGTGCACGCCCCGGCTTCCCCATGACCCAGCTTCCCCATGACCCTGCACCATTTCAAAAGGCGCCAGGAATTACGCGCACCGAGGGGGCGTGAGAGAGGCAGCATTGGGGCGGCTGCGTTCTCGCCGCCCCTGAAGTGGGGAGTGCAGCTGGACCCCACGCTACTTGAGGAGAGTAGCGCGGGGCTTATGGTAAGTGGGGAAAGGGTCTTTGTTATGTCCCCACTGACTGCTAACCCTTTGTTACCCAGAATGCTACTCTCAACAGTTCCTTCCTTTCACTCACTTCCCTTCTCTCTCTCTCTTTCTTTGTCCACCAAGACTGAGGGCTGGACGTGATTTCCAAATCTCTCTCCCTCCAAGCTTTGATAGTTATCTAGAAGCCTTTCCTCTGCCTTCCCTCTCTAGGGTGGAGTTCTCTTTACAGTAAAGGATCCCTATTTCTTTTCTCAGAGCAAGTCCAAGTGTGAACCAATATAACTCCACTACACAGAGGCTCCGCTTTGTTTTCACCAGCTCCACGAACAAAGCCCACAAGCCATGCTCAAAAAGAGTAGGACAATGTGTGGGAGCTCCCTGCGAAGTGCAGGGACATCCAACTGTTCACACAGAAAAATACCAAAGCGAAAACAGCCCAAAAGGGAAGGAAGAGGGAGAAGGAAGTAAAATGTTCAGTGAAAGTGGATTGGATCCCGACTAAAATTTCCATTGGTGGAAGAACATAAGAACATAAGAACTAGCCTGCTGGATCAGACCAGAGTCCATCTAGTCCAGCACTCTGCTACTCGCAGTGGCCCACCAGGTGCCTTTGGGAGCTCACATGCAGGATGTGAAAGCAATGGACTTCTGCTGCTGCTGCTGCTCCTGAGCACCTGGTCTGCTAAGGCATTTGAAATCTGAGATCAAGGAAGGTCAAGATTGGTAGCCATAGATCGACTTCTCCTCCATAAAAACTGCCCAAGCCCCTTTTAAAGCTATCCAGGTTAGTGGCCATCACCACCTCCTGTGGCAGCATATTCCAAACACTAATCACACGTTGTGTGAAGAAGTGTTTCCTTTTATTAGTCCTAATTCTTCCCCCCAGCATTTTCAATGTATGCCCCCTGGTTCTAGTATTGTGAGATACTGGAAGGGTACTTTCCTGCCTCCCCTCTCCCACTGCAACCCACCAATCTGCAAGAAGTGATCCAGGGGAGGGGGCAGAGACAGGAAACCCCAGAGGAGCGGAGAAATTGGTGGAACTGCCAGTTTAGTCTGGATCCACCCCCATCATGTCTTAATTTTTGAGCAGTGAAATCCTTGGTGAAGGCATTTTCACGGTGACCAGGGACGTCACTGAGGCAATGCAGTTACACCACGTCCAAAGAAGATTAGGGAGGCATGGAGAAGAGGGGGGAAAGCAGAAATCCCCCACCCCAACTCACTATTCTTTTTTCAATAGCGTTTGCCTGCTGCTTTCATGGCGTAAGTCACCAGAAGGCATAGGGGTGTTCCCAGGTTGAAAGCACTGTGGAAGCCAACTAAAGATATATCCACCCCCCTGGAATGCCCCCACCTATGCTGGCATGGGCACCTGTGGTGGAAGAGTGCCAGCACAGCAGCGGATTCCATGTTTGGGCACCTCGAAGTTGTGCTGCACCCTACCACTGGCATATTCCCCCCCCCAGCATATTTGCCCCTTCCACTGGGGTAAGGGGCACTCATGTTGGCATGCCCATGCACCAGACCCACAATTCTTTCATCCCACCCCCCTGCCCCCATGGATTCCACTCTAAGTATTTCTCTTCCTCTTTTACCCCTCATCTCTGTGTTTTTACTCCTTATTAAAGCCCACAACCAATTTCACAAAAACATAGTTCTTGCTGTACATATTTTTTTCCTATTACACCAAATGTTTCCAGTCATGTTTTAGGATAAACTCTGTAACTTCAGTTTGACCAACACGAAGTTTAAGATGTATGTCAGAATGTCACAGCATTCTCTATTTCACTTCCTGGAGGAGAATCAGCCCTTTTCTCTGACACCCATGGGGAATGGCAAACCCACCTGGACAACCTTGATTTGTTTGTTTGTTAGATGTATAGGTCGCTATTCCCTGTTAGATGGGCTCAGAGTGGCTCACAACAATGGGCAACTACAGGAGAGGAGAAAGGAAGGGAAGGGAGAGGAGAGGAGAGGAGAAGGGAAGGGAGAGGAGAGGAGAAGGGGAGGGGAGGGGAGGGGAGGGGAGG
The DNA here is from genome assembly GCF_021028975.2 of Sphaerodactylus townsendi. Taxonomy (NCBI): domain Eukaryota; kingdom Metazoa; phylum Chordata; class Lepidosauria; order Squamata; family Sphaerodactylidae; genus Sphaerodactylus; species Sphaerodactylus townsendi. The sequence continues at coordinate 43,503,174 of NC_059436.1, read as the reverse complement.
GGAGAGGAGAAGGGAAGGGAAGGGAGAGGAGAAGGGGAGGGGAGGGGAGGGAGAGGAGAGGAGAGGAGAAGGGAAGGGAAGGGAAGAAAAGGGAGAGAAGGGGAGGGGAGGGAGAGGGGAGGGGAGGGGAGGGGAGGGGAGGGGAGGGGAGGATAGATAGATAGATAGATAGATAGATAGATAGATAGATAGATAGATAGATAGATAGATAGATAGATAGATAGATAGATAGATAGATAGATAGATAGATAGATAGATAGATAGATAGATGGTCCACATGAAGCTGCTCCTAGATCATCCTGTTGCTCCAAAAAGTGGAGAGTGTAAAGAAAAACTCAGGCATAGTTTAAAAAGGCCCACCATCCCCAACCCTCACCTTCCCCCGCCCAGGGTGGGTGTGCCTCAACCAAATGGTTTGCCCCTTCCACCTCCCTCCCTCCCTCCCTCTCGCTTTCTTTCTGTAGGGTGGATGGACCTTCTTTTAGAACACAACACAGCCATACTAGATCAGACCAAAGAACCATCTCGTCCAACATCCTGTTCTCCTCCCAGATGCCTTTGGGAAACCATCACTATGAAGGTCCTCCCATTCTGCCATCCCTACCCACCACCAACTGGTGATCAGAGATACACTGTCCCTGAGCATTGTGCCACTATGACTGACAGACCTACTTTCCACCCCATTGCTTTCACATCCTGCACGTGAGCTCCCAAAGGCACCTGGTGGGCCACTGTGAGTAGCAGAATGCTGGACTAGATGGACTCTGGTCTGATCCAGCAGGCTAGTTCTTATGTTCTTATGTTCATTTAATTCCCATTCAAAGCTAGTGGCCACTGTCAAATCATTAAAGTAGATTTCATGCATTAATTGCGCATTGCGCACGGGAGCACTTTGGTCTGTCCTGAATTTACTGGGTGAATCATCCTGGAGTTTTAATATCATGGGGGAGGGCTGTAAAATGTTCTCCTGCCGTCTCCTTCCATTTTTTGACAACTGTTCCCCCACCCCTCCTTTTTTTTCTGCGAGTTCTAGAATTAAACAATATGGTGGATTTGCTGAAGAGCTTGGGGGGAAAAAAGCCACAACAGAAATGTCAGTGGAATCTGGAACCATGCTCCTGGGATCACCGTATCCATTTGATTTTGCAAACAAAAAGAATATTGTAGTGGTTCCCCTGACCTCAAAACCCCTCATCACAAAACTTGGGAGATAGTAATCTATCTGCTATAAAAAAAAACAACAACAGAGAGAATCCATTAGCATATGCTTTCATAAGGAGATCACATTTTATAATGCAAAATAAAGCAACCAACAACCACCCCTTTCTATTGCCTTGTTTTGAGGTTGAAAATCATTATTTGTAAATCCAGGTCTAGACATTTCCCGCTTAGCCAGCTTTTCTGCAGGCTCAGGTCTTGCAAGGTCTACTCGCGAGACCTTCGATCTGACCCCACTAGAAGCTAAGGTTAGTCAAGAGTTTATTAATTAATGTCCAATGAGGCAAGGTCTTGCGGGTAACTCAGCCGTTGCACATTTTAATTACCTTGCCACAGAGCTGCCTTTTGGCTTCGTCTCGCAAGCCCAACTGTTGCAAAGCTGGCTGCAATTACCAACGAGATGTTTTGTTCGGAAGTCACAGGAAGGTGAAACTGACCAGAACAAAAAAGGCAAAATTTGGAGATCAGTGAAAAATGGGTAGCTGGCATGAAGTTTTTTTTTAAGAGAAGTCTTTGGGTGTTTTCCCACTTACCTTAAGCCGCACACTACTCTCCTCAAGTAGCGCGGGGTCCAGCTGCACTCCCCACTACAGGGGCGGCGACAACACAGCCGCCCCGACGCTGCCGCTGTCGCACCCCCTCAGTGCGCGTCATTCCTGGCGCCTTTTGAAACGGTGCCTTTTGATGACCTCGCGCAAAGTGCGGGGTCGTGGGGAAGCCCAGGCGCGCACCAGAAATGGCACGCCTGGGAGTTGCGCACAGCAACCTTTGGACCAAGGTAAGTGGGGAAACGCCCTTTGTTTCTCTTGATCCTTTCATCGGAGGCAATCCTGCTGGTTTGGAACCTCTTCTATCAGTGGAGGAGCTCAGATGAATTGGCGTAGCTCTTTCCCTCTGTCTGTTGTGGTGTTGGTACGCATTGTTGGCCGGGGAGCGTGCAACACACGCAAATGGATGCATCAATTTACACCAATGGTACCTAGCACACAAAAAAGGCAGCAAAGAATTGGTCACACTCATTTTGTAATGAGAAGAATTATTGTTGGGATTTGTTGATGCTTGTGGAACAATGCCATACATTTAGGAATGTTGCTGCTAAGGTTTGGGGCTAGCTTCTAGAGCCAAAGAAAATTTGTCGAGGCTCGATAATCTAAGGAGTTTGTTGGATTGCTTTTTGCTCAAAAAATCTGGGTGTAACTTGAAGCCAGCACCATTCCATGTATATCTCTCTTTGGATTTCACCTAAAGATCCCATTTTAAACAGCATCCTGAACTTTACAGTTGGGCCATACTGAGAAAAGTAGCTCCCCCTAGGCATAGTAATTTGTGACAAAAGTTAGGCCTGTTCACGTCACAGTGAATACATATAAAATCCACATATTATTATTTCCAAAATGGTAGCCTTCTAAATACATTCCAGCAGCTAATGTATGCTGTTTTTCTGCATGCTAAAATGTGTTACCTTAGAAATTAAACTGGGGACCAATGAATGGTTTACATCACTGATTCAGCTGTAGGTGCATTGACTGTAACATGAGAATTATTATTCCAGTAAAGTAAGTACACTGTCTATCCCAACCTTTGCTGACTCTGTAGCAGGTAGCATCATGCATCTATTTCATGTTCTGGTCCTTCTTCATCCTAGGTTAATCCATAAGAAACATCCCTGCCCTCCATAAAGACAAGTAGATTGGCTGGGACAGGCTGGGACAGTAGTATGTAGAGGAAAATAGGTATAAAACTTCTCCCTTCCCATAATATTAGGACTCTGGAGCTTCCAACTTATGGAATTCTCTGCAGCGAGACACAGTGACCACTGTTCGCTTTAAAAGGGATTAAAGAAATTGACTGAGGATGATCAATCCACCAATGGACATTAGCCTTGATGGCTATGTGGAGCCTCCATGTACTGAGGCAGTGTACCTTTGAATATAATTCGGTGGTTGGCAACAACTGAGCCAGGATTTGGCCTCCATGCCTTGCTTGAAGGCATCTGGTCAGCAGGATGGGAAAACAGGATGCTTGACTAGATCAGCCATTGGTTTGATCCAGCGGGGCTCTACCTGTTTGCTTTACACTCTTCTTTGCGTTTGAAATTTAAGTTCTGCCTTTTTCCCCATCCTTGCATTATTACCCATCCTTGGAGTGCAGCCATCCATGACAAGAAAAGGCCTGATTTTATAACCATGTGCTGATTGCATCCTTGCCCAACAACAGGCCAAAACCTGATGAAGAATACAGTATGCAATTGTACCCATAGGAGGTGATTTAGGCAGACAGAATGCAATTACCCAAATGACAATTTAGCCAGGTCATAAATCTTCCAGCGGCAACAATAACACTTAGCAAGGCCATACTGCTTTACATGTTCAGAGGGGAAGCAGTTAATTTGTGTGTGTGTGTGTGTGTGTGTGTGTTTGTGTGTGTGTGTTATTTTTTTAATGCATCAATCTCAGAAAAGTACGAACAATCAGGGGACTTGCTCCCGCTGGGGCCACCTCCAGCTCCAATTTGCAGAAGTCGTTTGGGAACCGTTTTACTCAGGTTTCCATCTGATTGGTCTTCCACAAACATGTTGCTTGGAGAGAGAACTGGAGGACAGAAAAATACCTGGACTCAGAACTGTTAGCCTTCAGAAGCTAATATGCACCATTGTGGGGGGGGGGGGGGACAAGGCTTTGATATCAAAGGAGGTTTTCTCTCTGTCTCAATCCACTGTCTTCCTCCAGATCAGTAGGGTTCGAGATGTCCCAGAATGACAGAGGTCAGCTTCCCTGGAGGAGATGGCTGCTTTGGAGGGCGGATCCTATGGCATGAACTCCCTCCCCAAACTCCATCCTTCCCAGTATCAGCCCCAAATCTCCAGAAATTTTCCAACCCAGAGTTGGCAACCCTTCAATATCAGCATACGCTAAGAGACACACGGTGCCTGATCTCTTCTCCATCATTGGAAAGCCCCAAAACTTCGCATGGAATTTCTCCAACCTCCTGACACCAAACCCGGGAAGGCCCTGCCAGCCCTCTCATACTCTTTGTCTCCAAAGAGTATCACCTGAGGAAGCTGCATGCCAGTTTGCGAGGAAGAAGACGCAGCAGGAGGTTAACAGCTCTGGGATGAGCTGGGCTTGCCGAGAAGTCTTTGCAGGAGCCAGACTGCAGTAAAACAGGTTCATGAAGTGTTTTACTGGTTGGTGGGGTATCAGCTATAAAAGAGGTTGGTAGTCAACCCTTTCACAGAAGCACTGTGCATGGACTTATGTACTATTGGTTATGTTTCTGGTGCCAAAACCCAATTTTGATCTTGCTTTGAACTATGAACTTGGTTTGGTTTCACCAGTGACGAAGGGAGTGGGAACTTTGCCTGGGGCATGAGCGGCCTGCACATCCCCACCCGCCCTCGCTCCACCCCCGACACGTCCCAGAACACCCCCGCCCCTGACACGTGACAGCAATAGCGGTGCCCAGAACAAAGCGCCCTGGATGTCCCCATTGCCACTACGCATCTGGATCTCACCCGTCTGTACTTGGTGCTTGATTCCATTAAACTACTGACCCCGCAGCTGTAAGCTGCTTTTGACTCTTCCTGGTAAGGGCCTGTCTACGACAGCATCCTTCAAAGTTTGAGACAACAGACTGATATTGCTAAAAACCCGGGATTGCTTGCTTCTGCATCTTTGTAATGAATCTGCACATTAACGGATAAATGGCTAACTGTTGTGGAGTTAAGGTCAACATAACAAGGGAGATCAATCCCAAGTCAGGAATCTATGTCCTAGGAAGAAAAGCTTACTGCGCCAAAATCTGTCCCATGGATTTCTCTTATTTACCAATAACACTTATGGCTCCTCAACCTTTTGCCTACCTAAATCAGCCAGCATTTCTTTCACATAGATCAGGCAATACTCTGGCATGCACTCGGCAAGTGTGCCTTGTTGGTAGAGGACCACAGAAATGTTTTGATGGACAGCTGGCTGTTCCATGTATCTGAAATGTTAATGGTTTGGTATTGTATCGGCTGTTGATGGATGGAGAGATCTAGAAGTTGTGTGAGGAGCTGGGTCTATCTGGGGTTGTTTAATAATTTCCGCCACCTGCTTAGTTGGAGGGATTTCATCTGAGTTCTTGTGTGGACGTTGATGACTCACCATCCCCCTTATATCTAACCTAAAACAAGGGAAAGCGCCAGGCCCTGATGGCCTGCCACCTGAACTCTTTAGAAGATTCCCAGAGTTCTGGGCCCCTATTTTGGCTACCCTGTTTACCAAAATTAATAACAGTGGCTGTATCCCTAAGTATTGGACTGAAGCTATCATTGTACCTCTATATAAAAAAGGCGAGCCATCAAATCCATCTAACTATCGCCCGATAAGCTTGCTTTCAGTGGCTAGTAAGCTTTACACAAGGTACCTTATGTTACGTCTCACTGCCTGGTCCTCTTCAGTGCTAGGCCCGGAACAGATAGGATATGCCACAGGCATCCAGCCTTGACCATTGTCTGGTTTTAAATCATTTGGCGGAGAAATACTGCCACCCCAAGGGTGGGAAACTCCTTGCGCATTTTGAAATGCGCATTTGACTCTATCCCCAGGAATCAGCTGTGGGAAAAATTGACAGTGTTGGGAATAGACCAGAGATTACTGTTTCTTATTCGCCAGTTGTATTCCTCAACTACCTGTCAAGGTCTCGTTTGTGATCGTGCTATCAGCTTCTTAACTTCACCTATATATAGTAGTTTCTAACCAAAGGGGAGTCAAGCAAACGGGGTTGTATTCTTGCTCCTCTCCAATCTTTATTTAAAAGCGTACCTTTGCTCCTCTCATTTTATCTCTAGACTGAAAGTCCACGCTAACCCCATTTTGGGGACAAAGACCCTACATGTTGCACTTCTCTATGCAGAGCGACACTGTGTTTACTGTCTACGGTCCATAAGGTGGGCCTGCAAAAGACACTACTTCAAGCCTTTGCGACGTGCTGCACAAACAGTGCCCTGTCGATTAATTAGAACAAAACCAAAGTCCTGATCTGTTCGAATTCAAAAAAACTCAGCACGTGGAAAATAAACGGTACATTGATTGAACAGGTCCATTCATCCACAGATATTTAGGAATCACCTTCCACCATTTCTTAACCTGGACCTCTCATATCCACCAGTGACTCTCAATACAAGTAAAAGGCCAAAGTGTTGGCAATGTATCAGATTTTTTTTTACACCAGAAGTGACGGTCCAATTTTTTTTTCCTGCCAGCCAATGGAAGTTTTCAGATTAAAAGGAAACTACTGCCACAATTACTGTGCGGAGCTCCAATCTGGGAGCAAAAACCGCTGAGAAATTAGAGAGTGTTCAATCTTTGCTTTTTTCGATCATTTTATTGGGTCTTCCAAACTCAGTCACATTACCAAGTCTTCCTTTTTTGTTTAGAGGGAACCGGAGCCAAGACGGTGATGATTATTTCTCCGGGTTTGGCTTTCTTTTGTTTTAAATACTGGCTTAGCCTTCATTTTAGAGCCCTCCCGGGCAGTCTGACATAATCTTCTGTTAAGCCAACCACCTTTCCCACTCCCACCTGGCACACACCAAAATTATCAATCAAATAAAAGCAACATAGGTGCTTATCTTTTTGACCAACTCCTACCACTGATGGACCCGAGAAAGACAGGCTTTTGAGTTTCTTGAAACAAGCGCATATACTCTTGGCGTTGAAGGGGCAGCTTCTCATAGCTGGAGCCTGCAGAACTTGTTCTCCCACATTTTATGGCATTTCACCACCATTGCCGGGTTTATGTGCTAGATATATGAGTAATTTAAATCCAATCCCACATCTCCGTAGATATTTTATGCTTGCTTTCGGCTTAATGTGCTACCGACTGCCCAAACAAAGAGGCAGATATCGCTATTGGCATCCCACACGGAGAACAGGACTTGCTCCATGTGCAGCTGAGCCCTACCGGAAACAATGACTGAACACGTGCTCCTTCATTGTAAAGATTTGGCAGTCCTATTGGTTTACGCTTTTTCTCGAGGCCATCCTTGAAGAAATTTTCAGTGAGAGATCAGACAAAGGGAAATAGTTTCATACTTTGCTAAGTGACCATCATCCCACCTTCTACATGAATCATCAGTTGCCAGGTTTTAACAAAGGCACTTGGATCCAGAGTGAAACCTTTGTTAATGAAATTTTAGTCCAATTGAGAACTTTGTAACATAATTTGTATTTTACCACTCTTTATATGCCATTAAAGGTTTTGTATTTTGTATTTTGTTTTGTTTTGTATCTGAAATGTAGACTGCACCCGCCTGCCAAGGTGAGTCCTAAAGCACGTTCGCCTAAATGGCACCAGAAAAGCAACATGCTGGGTTTGGTGGGAGAGCTCAGTTTAGGGACTGAATCATAGGGTGTGAGTGTATTTTTGATGCATGTGTATCAGCACAGATTTCCAGTTTTGATCAGCCTTCCACAAAACCAGAGATTGTACCATGAAGACAATTGAGTTGCAGGATCCCAGCACCCCCGGTTCTCTGGAGCAAAGAGGCTCAGAGAAGGTGGTATACAATTTGAGCAGTGGACCATTTCACAGCTCTGGCCTCCAGGTCTAAGAAAATATCAATCATGTTCTACTGGTCCCTCTCTGACAGACTTGTCACTGCACTGGCAAGCGCTGGGGGATTTTTGAAGTGCTGTTGGGAGAAGGTGAAGTTTTGAGGGGATTGTGATGTCACTTCCAGGGGATGCTTTGGGAACTCTCTCAATCTTTGTTGTCTTAAGCACACAGACTGGGAACATTCCAAACAGGGCATGGAGGATGTGATGTCACTTTCACGTGGAAGGTAGATGGACATGTCATAACTTATGGATGATGCTCTAGTGCCGTGGTGGCGAACCTTTGGCACTCCAGATGTTAAGGACTACAATTCCCATCAGTCCCTGCCAGCATGGTCAAGTGGCCATGCTTGCAGGGGCTGATGGGAATTGTAGTCCATAACATCTGGAGTGCCAAAGGTTCACCACCACTGCTCTAGTGAATACCACCACCACCACCACCACCCCATCTCTATCATTTTACCATAGAGATTTGGATATTCCAACTGCACCACCATCAATGTCTTTGCCCTCCCTGAGCATTTTTTTTCTTCCACTCCTGAAACTTTTGAGGGCAGGAGACTGAGGCCAGTGGTGGTAGTAAGAAATTGCCTGTTGCTACCAGGTGAATAATTAGCCTGTTCCCCAGACAATGGAGAATTAAGTGTGCAGCACTCTTCTTGATTGTCTTTTGACTGTCATTCCAGGTACAAAATATGCAAATAATAGCGATGTTGTCTTCAAGCACTCTTCCAAGTGCAAAATAAGTATGCCTACTGCTCTTAGTCACCCCTCCGTGTTCAAAAAACCCATGTGCGGCTCATATATGTTGCCTGCAAGCACCTTTGCTTCCTGTACCAACTTTAGTCTCATGCTATATTGGGGAAACAAAGAGTAATCCACCCAAGATTCCTAGGGCTTAAGTAATTTTCCCAGACACACTTAAATAGAACAAGAAGCTCGAATTTTCCCTTCGGCAGGTTCCCAAAGGGAGTGGCGCATTCTGAACTTACAATGCCTAGGCGTCCTTTCACTTTCTCTCTTGCTCCAAGCTATAAGGGAAAGACTGAATCATTTGCTTTAAAAAAAAAAAAGCTCACTGCTATCTGAACCTTAATGGCTTTGTTTCTTATAGCTTCAGGCGGCAGCTCATATGCATTCCAAACGACGCTTTGAAAGCAAATGTACCATTTTGGAAGCTATTCCACCTGAAAACAATATCTTTCATCTCCTTTTCCCCTGCACCCTCCCAAAGCCAAGGGAACTCATCAATCCAGAGGCCTGCAGATTGCAAGCAAGACAACTGGGTGGGGAGACAGCAGAAGGCTGATCAATCACAGACTCAGTCTTGCGTGCACCCCACAGCAAGCATCAGTAGAGACCCCGGAAAGCTGGGGTTGCAAACGGCCGTAGGATGGTGATTCACAAGAATACCAGTTGCAGAGTTCTTGTGAGGATTTCTTAAACCTTCTTTTTCAGACTCTCCACCCTACGCATGAACAAGTCTGTACACTAATGAACACTCATGTTCACAGCTGCAACACAATGACCACAAACATGGAGGCCCCTCCTACTCGGCTGAGAAGGAAAAGCACAAGTGACCTTGGGCTGCCCAAAGGATCCCATTCTTACTTGAAACAGCTCATTGTCAGTGGTACAGGTGTAAACATAACTGACTCAACCTTAAACAAACTAATAACTATAATAACAAACTTATGATCTTCTCAACCTTCTTTTCCATAGGAGGGCAGTAAAATGTCGCCCAACAGGAGCGTAGGATGACGGGAAGAATTATTAACTGCACAACCCTTTTGGAATAGAGCAGAGGCCTCCCATCGCCCCACTTGATAGAAGGGGATCACTAAACTTGCCAAAACTCACAAAAGCACCCACGAGAGCCCTTTCTGCAGCCCTCAACAATGTGCGACATCTAGCATCATCCGCTCAAATAATAAATGGCAGCATCTTTAGTGATAAACATGGAATACTAGGGGAGAATTGCGGGGTGCAAAGCAAAGTTGTGGCTCCATTGAATTGGAGTGTCCACCTGACCTTCTGCTCCCTCCCTGGCTGTCCGAGTCGCTGGCTCACCACTTTGTTCCACAGGCAGTGGAAATGGCTGGCTCAGGCTGATCCTGAGTGGCAGATTACAGTGGTGCCTGGCTGTAACACTTAATAACTATTTACAAGTTTAAGTTTTTAAAAAATGGTGAAGCAAAGCAGTTCTGGGTTGGGCGGTTCACCCAAGGGGCCTCTAAGTTCAAGTCCAAAGGTATCACCTGTTTGGCATCCCCGGGGGCAGGTGCAAGACTGGTTGGACAGTCAAAGGTCTTGTCCTCTGAAGGGTTGAGTCGTCCGCTGCATAAGCATAATAATGGCTCTGTGGTGTTTCCCTGGCAACCAGAGCCTCCAAGAGGATGCAATCAAATTTGGGCAAGAACGTGATGGGAAATGACAGAGAGAACGGAAAGTCACCAGGACGTGGCACGTCGCTTGCCGCAAAACGGATCCAGGCTGGAAGGCATTATTCCGAGCAATTACATTAAACATCGTTTTCTATTTGCCAGCTAATTATGGGACATCGTTTGGAGACCGCTGTCTGTCCGCTGCAGTCGGCTCTCACTCCCTGGGCTTCATCAAGTTCCCAGGAATAACATTCCCATTAACCTGGCTGCATTTGAGCTGTTCGTGCATCTCCACTTGGCACCAGGTCAGCCTGGACTGAACAGACCCTTCCTCACTCAGCCTCCTGAGCTGATCCTACTGCCCCTTTCTCGTCATGTCACTCAAAGAAGTGGCCCAGGCCTTGGCATTCTCAGGAAATCAACCCTTTTGGACCCACAAAGCCTTCCTTTGAAGTTAAAGAAGTGTGGGAGCTAGCTATCCTGACTCAGTGGTATGACACTTAGGATCTTCAATTTCTTGTGGGGCCTCGAGATTTCCTGGAATCACAGTCAACCTCCCTTCCCAAATCCCTCCTTTCTCAGGCTCCACTCCCAAATTTGTAGGAATTTCCCATCCTGGAGCTGGTAACCCTGCGCTCTGCACATACCCAAAAGCTAGTTTCTTCCCGAACACTGAAAATGGGTCCTGAAATTTCTGCGCTCACTACAGCCCCCTGAACCTGTTTATTTGCACCATTTCTGTTCGTCTTTTTTTTTTTTAATGGAAGTGTGGTAATCTTGGATGCTTTGCGTATACGAGGTACAGAAAATCGCAACATGAGGTTGTGAAACATCGAAACATCCATTCAACATCTAGCAGGAGCTTTGGAGCGGGTGGTCACCTTTAGATCTAATTGTCCAAGCCTCTGGAGGCAGGTGTGATGGTCCTGGACCAGTCCGTCAAGGCTAGGATTAAGTAGCCAACTAACCCTATCTGGTAGTAAATCTCTTATCTAATGCAGATTTAAGGAATTGGCCTCAAGTGGGAAGGTGAACCCGTATCTTCCAATCAACCCATTTTTCACATCTTGTGGTAGTCCCAGCCACAATCAGGCCCCTATGACCAGGCATGTAGATGCAATGGGCACATCCGGGGCAGCTTGTCCCAGGCGGCACCATTGCAGTCATGTGGGGGGGGGAGAGCAGGGGCAGGAGGCAACCCATTTCAGGGGCCCGGGGAGCATTTCCAGGGGGAGCAGGGGAGGGGGCATGGGAGGGTGTTCGTGGAGGCAGTTCATGCCCGAGTGCAGATTCCCCCTCGGGTGCACTTCACCTGCTCCCCCTCACAGGAGAACAGAGAAGTAGGCGTTAAGTGATGGTCCAGAGAAAGGTGCATTCTAACCTGGAGGGAACCGGATTTGATTCCCGGCTCTGCACGCCCACTGAGCTGTGGGGAGGCTTATCTGGAGAATTCAGATTAGCCTGTGCAGTCCAACACACGCCACCTGGGTGACCTTGGGCTAGTCACGGCTTCTCGGAGGTCTCTCACCCCCACCCACCCCACAGGGTGTTTGTTGTGAGGGGGGAAGGGCAAGGAGATTGTAAGCCCCTTTGAGTCTCCTGCAGGAGAGAAAGGGGGGGATATAAATCCAAATCCAAACTCTTCTCCATCCCTGCCTGTGATGCTGTAAAAAAGGAGTTCCCTCATGGGAGCTCACTGCTGCAAAATGGTGACGTGTCTCTGGGATGGACTCAGGGATTTTATCTGGATGCAGGTGTTGGGGCCATCCTTTTCCTGCCAAAGACTCTGGAGAAGTATTGCTGGTCACCTCAGGCTTTGATGATGGGGGACAGGGCAGCAGCTGAAGACATTTTAGCTGACACTTCTGATGAGAGGGCAGGTTGATGTTTCTGCTGCTCTCTTGCAGGAATCGATTCCTCACGTGCATGAGTCAAAGATTAAGCAAGTCTCCCGGGGCCTTTAGAAATAAGTTGACTTCGCTGGCCACTGGCTCAATAATTCTTTCCAGTTGTTTCCTGGCTTAAAGGGGCTCGTTTGAAATCAACTGGAGTTTGTTCCTTCCCTGAAGTGACTTCTAACTTCCCTGAAACTTCCTACCATTTTGAAGTGGTACCATTTCTAGACAGGATGGCCAACATAGGCAGGATAAATTTCTGGAATTTTGAGAGGCAGGGCCTAGACGGCGAATTCAGTTGTAATGTAGTATTACTTTAGGGCATGGGTCTGCAACCTGCGGCTCTTCAGATGTTCATGGACTACAATTCCCATCAACCCCTGCCAGCTTTAGGGCTTTGTTGCTCTAATATTCTGTGGTATACCACTGAATCTGCCCTGTGATGCTGCAGTTCCTTCCAGGGGAACTGATATCCATAGTCTGGATACAGTGGTTAAGAGCAGGTGCACTCTTATCTGGAGGAACCGGGTTTGATTCTCAGCTCTGCCGCTTGAGTTGTGGAGGCTTATCTGAGGAATTCAGATGAGCCTGTGCACTCCCACCCACGCCAGCTGGGTGACCTTGGGCTAGTCACAGCTTCTCGGAGCTCCTCCTCCTCTACTTGTAAATCCAGGAGAATTCGGGGCCTCAACTGGAGTCTGGCAACCCTATCTCTGTCAATTTTCAGGAGGTCACAGTCAACCTCCCTTCCCAAATCCCTCCTTTCTCAGGCTCCACTCCCAAATTTGTAGGAATTTCCCATCCTGGAGCTGGTAACCCTGCGCTCTGCACATACCCAAAAGCTAGTTTCTTCCCGAACACTGACTTTAAATTGAGGTTTGTGCAGCAGGCCTATTCTTGGGGGTGGGGGCAGGGGAGAGAGTTTATGTTACTTGACTGTATTTTGTATCATTTTGATCTTGGAATTGTAAGCTGCCTTGAGCAGCAAGGGAGAGGCAGAATATAAAGATAAATTCCTGTGATCCTGAAGCATTCAGAATTTTTCTTTTTAAGGAAAAGCTTTTGCAAAGTCCAGGATATAAAAACAACCTGGCTGGCTCACTCCCTTGTCAACTGCAGGCCAGAAGAACTGTGGGTAACTACTTCAGCCAGATGGCTTGGAATGGACTTTGTAAAAAAAAAAACCTGTAGAATTATCTCCGCTACTTCACTGTGATTCTCGAGCTTGCTCCCAGGTCTCGAGCACTAATTCCATCACCTACTGTCGCCTCCGTATAATTTTTTCCCCGTGCCAGCCTTTCTCAAACGCGCAGTTCTTTCCTCTCAACACTCATCATAGCCCAGAAAGCATAGCAAGCAAACGAATTGGCCCAGAATGGAATTAACTCCAGCAGGGGGACAAAAAAGATCGTTCCTTCCATGTGCCCACGGCTCTTGGACTGATACCGAGATTCCCCCCAGGGCACCAGTGAAGGGAAGCAAGAGGGGGTGAGGTATCTGCTCGTGCCAGCTGGGGCACAGGGAAGCCATCTTAATTTGAATCGCTTGCAGGCTTAGCAGCCAGGCGGAAGGAAATCATTGAAAAATCCATCTAATGCAAAAGTAATTCAAGTCATTAGAAAAGCAGAATAGACTGCCACTGTCGGCTGTGCCTGCCACTGTCTCTGCGAAAGCAGGGAAATTTCCGACCAGGTGCCATAGCCAGAGGAAAATGTTTCCCATAAGGTGCCTCTTGCTCTGTTCTTTCTTTCATGTGATTGTGGGTTTTTTTGTTGTATGTGAACCTTACAGAAGGGAGAAACTGCTCCATGCGGAATTCTCCCTTCTGTGCACCAATTAATGCGGCAAGCCTGCCTCCACGTTAGGTCCGGCAGCTCTCGCAGCCAACAATGATTTCACACCAACTGTGCACTGAGCAGTGTGAGGGACTTGAAAAATGTACGTGGCTCCTGATCCGAGGAGCTTTAAAGAAAAGGAGGGGGGATTCGGCTTCTCTTTCAGTCAGCTGCAAACTCTAGCATGATAAACGATTTCCCTCGAAGAGGAGTGTTCATCTCAGCCAGCTCAAGGTTTTGAGGGACTTCGTGGGGTTACCAGCCACAAGGTCAGACCTGGAGGTCTCTCAAAATGACAACAGACTTCCAGAATACTACTGAGATCAGTTTCCCTAGAGGAAGTACCAGCTTCAAATAGGGGACTCTACAACATCACTTCCCAGCTAAGCTCATTCCTCTCCCTTAATGCCCTTCCCAGCAGAGATGCCAGCCTCCAGGTGGCACCTGGGGATCCCTCAGAATTACAGCTCGTCTCCAGACTATAAAGATCAATTATCCTGGAGAAAAGGAATGCTTTGGAAGATGGGCTGTATGGCATTATGCCCAGCTGAGGTTCCTGCCTCGTGCAGGCTCCACCTCCAGGAGGGCCCACAACCTGGAGATAGAACCAGAGGTGGGATCCAGCAGGTTCTCACCAGTTCCCGAGAGGGGGTTACTAATTATTTGTGTGTGCCAAGACGGGGTTACTAATTGGGTCTGCTTTTCCGTTAGAAATTCCATTAGGTCCAAAAATCATAAAGTCCTGTTGTTTCCTATGTGGCTGGTTAGTGAAGGTAGAAAACAGGATAATTCTCCCTGTTGGGCTGTTTTAAAAACCTGTTTTAGTAATATGGTAAAGTTCCTTGTTTAAGGAAAGTATCCTTCTTTTGATTTCTAGAAACAAAATCAAGTATTTGAAAGTATTTGACAGGCAGTCAATTAGAGGAGAAGTAGTTGTTTCTGTTGGCAGTAGACGATAGGACTTGCTATAATGAGTTTAAATTATGGACAGAACGATACCAGCTGGAAATTAGGAACTTTTTTTTACAGTAAGAGTTTTTTTACAGTAACAGAGAAATTATTAATGCTCCGCTCCTGGAATGCCTGGCCATGCCCTCGTCATGCCCCGCCCAGCCCCATTGGCACTACGCCACTTTTTGAATCCCACCACCATGGGAACCTGTTACTAAAATTTTTGGATCCCACCACTGGATAGAACCCCAAATGCCACACACCCTGCTGGCAACCAGGGAGACTTGGCAACCCCCCCCCCCCCCCCCCCCCAGCACCACTCCAAATTTCCAGGAATTTCCCAAGCAAAACTGGCAATCTGAGAGGCCTGGGAAAAATGTGCTCCACTGTCCCCTTGCTAAGTGACACCAAGGTTTTGTGTGATTCATTGACATTTCACAGAGCCTATAAGAAGAAGCCGATCTGCCATGTCCCAGGTTGAGGACAGAAAATGTCTCCAGTGCGTTGCAGTGGTTAAGAGATGTGGACTCTGACCTGGAGAACCAGGTTTGACTTGCCACTCCTCCACAAGAGCGGCAGACTTATCTGGTGAACCAGATTTGTTTCCATGCTCCTGCTCATGAAGCCTGCCTGGTGACCTTGGGCTAGTCACCGTCCTTCAGAACTCTCTGGCGTCTGTTGTGGGGAGAGGAAGGGAATGAGTTTATAAGCCTCCTTGAGTCTCCTTATATAGGAAAGCAAAGAGGAGTGTAAATCCGAACTCTTCTTCTTCATCATCTTGCTGGTCTCCACAACTTCTCTCCTCCTTTCCACCTCTCCCTGTCATGATGATGAAGAAGAAGAAGAGTTTGGATTTATACCCCCCCCCCCCTTTCTCTCCTTTAGGAGACTCAAAGGGGCTTACAATCTCCTTGCCCTTCCCCCCTCACAACAAACACCCTGTGATGTGGGTGGGGCTGAGAGAGCTCCGAGGAGCTGTGACTAGCCCAAGGTCACCCAGCTGGCATGTGTGGGAGTGTACAGGCTAATCTGAATTCCCCAGATAAGCCTCCACAACTCAAGCGGCAGAGCTGGGAATCAAACCTGGTTCCTCCAGATCAGAGTGCACCTGCTCTTAACCACTACGCCACTGCTGCTCCTACTGATGAATGGAAATATTAGTAATATAATGTAAGGCAATATGAGATCTGTTTGGGTTATTATGTAAAAGTATATCTGTATTGCTAAATTATGTATTATTTAATTTGAAATAAAATCATTAATTTTAAAAAAAGAAAAAGCGGCCCTGAATCAGTGGGGCCATTGCTGCCCAGGATGGGTTCTGCAAGTGCTGATGGCAGGTAGTGGCCACGCCCACTATGGGTGTCAGCAGGTGGGGCAGCCGGGAGCCTATATGAGGCTTCGACCCGGCCCTTGGCCCCACCCTGGAGCAGAGTGGTGCCGTGTTTCCCACCTCCCTCTCCCCTTTGGACAATGTTAATGCATGTATATGCTGTCATAGCCAAGTCTGCGGTTGCGCATGCGAATTGATCTGATGGTGAGGGGAGCTGCGGAGCTAACCCTCTTTGGTGGAACCTCCTGAAGATGAAGAAGAAGAGGAAGAGGAAGAGGAAGAGGAGGAGGAGGAGGAGGAAGAAGAAGAAGAAGAAGAAGAAGAAGAAGAAGAAGAAGAAGAAGAAGAAGAAGAAGAAGAAGAAGAAGAAGAAGAAGAAGAAGAGGAGGAGGAGGAGGAGGAGGAGGAGGAGGAGGAGTTTGGATTTATATCCCCCCCTTTCTCTCCTGTAGGAGACTCAAAGGGGCTGACAATCTCCTTGCCCTTTCCCCCTCACAACAATCACCCTGTGAGGTAGGTGGGGCTGAGAGAGCTCCGAGGAACTGTGACTAGACCAAGATCACCCAGCTGGCATGAGTGGGAGTGTACAGGCTAATCTGAATTCCCCAGATAAGCCTCCACAACTCAAGCGGCAGATCTGGGAATCAAACCTGGTTCCTCCAGATCAGAGTGCACCTGCTCTTAGCCACTGCTCTTAGCCACTATGCCACTGCTGGGTCAGGACGCCCAGTTAGGGGCTACTGCCGTGGGTCAGGATGCCCAGTCAGGGGCTACTGAGGCTTGCAGTAAAATGGATCTTCTGGGCACCCACCTGAGTTCCATTATCACTGTGCTGCGCAAAACGGATCCCCAGAAAGTGAACTCCGCCCAGCTGGGTTCCACAGTTGCTGTGAAAAGTTAACGGGCTCCCCAGTGTTCAGATCAGATCCCAGATGTCTGTGAGTTAAAATGTTTCTTTTCATCCTTTGTCAATCAAACGGTTTGGCTATGGCCAAAATTTTAACTCACAGACAAGAGTGTTGTGTCGTCGTTTTGGTTAGGAACTCTGAGCAGTGCCAGTCCCGCCCTCGGGTGGCAAAGAAATATTGTTGCAGCAAGTCAAGAAAGTGAAAAACTGGATGTCATCTGGCCATGGTCAACTGCATGGCTTCTGGCTCAAATACTTGACCAGTTTACACCTGACAGAGGCAAAGAAGTTGTGTGAAACCACGCAAAATGGTAAAATCAATGAGTGGCTAAAAACTGGAAAGACATACTTGATTCAGAAAGATCCTGCCAAAGGCACAACATCTGGAAAGTACAGGCCAATAACATACTTGTCTACTATGCTCAATCTGCCCCCTGGCATAATAGCGGATAACATCATGGACTACTTGGAACCCAATAACATCCTGCCGTTGGAGCAAAAAGGAATCAAAAGGAGGAGCAGGGGTGCAAAAAAAAAAATCAACTCCTGATAGACAAAATGATAATGGGGAACTGCAAGAATTGAAAAACCAATTTGCATATGTTGCGGATCGATTACAAGAAGGCATTCGACTCACTGCCCCATGGTTGAATCATGAATGGCTTGGAACCATTAGTGTCAGCAAAAGCACTGAAAAAGCAACGAGACAGTGGGGAACTGAACTGAACTGACAGTTGGAAATGAAAACTATGGGACAGTCAACATCAGGTGAGGAATTTTCCGAGTGATTCATTATCACCCTTACTGTTTATCATTGCCATGATTCCACTAGCAGTGATTTTAAAGAAAACAAAGTTGGGATATCGAATGGTCAAAGACCAGGAGCAGCAGCGGTGTAGTGGTTAAGACAGTGACGTAGGTATAGATTTTTTATGGGGGGGTTCAGGGGAGAGGCCACACCCCCATCCACCCCTGGGGGCGTGGCCACACCTCTCCAAGCCCCGGCCCTGGCCTCAGTGCTTATAAAAGCAGCTCTCAGAGGCCAGGGAGGCAGACTCCCCTGCCCTGCCCACTCCGCTCCCCGCCCCCCCGCTGCCGCCGGCTGGGCTCCCAGCTGGTAGCCGGCAGTCCCTTCTCCCTCCCCTCCAGGCAGAAGTGTAGCTAGGGAAAATAGAGCCCGGTGCAAAATCTGAGGAGGGAAGGGAAAAGCGTTTGTAAGCCCCTTTGAGTCTCCTTACAGGAGAGAAAGCGGGGGGGGGGGGGATATAAATCCAACTCTTCTTCTTTAAGTAAAGAGAAAATAGGCTGGCCCAGGAAGTCTTTCAGCATGCAAAGCTGGTGTTCTATCATTGAGCCTGTTTCTGCTCCAGAACTGGAGCCGAGCTCCACTCGTTTGTTACAGTTGTCCTTCCTCTTTCCACGGTGTCCTTCCCTCCACTCACATGCACACCAAACCCCCCCCCAAAAAAAAAAAATCTCAAACACCCTTTGTAGTTGATCAACTCTCCTCCCACTCCCTGAAATGTCTGCTAGTTCCCACTGGGTTGAAAAGCAATAAAAAGTCAGGAAGAAGTATAGGCTTCCCTTTTCTCTTTGTCATGTGGATGAATAGCACCCCGCACAGCCCTGAATGCTATCGGTTCAAAGCAAGTTGCTGCCTTCCCTAGTGCATTTTGCAGTGTTCTGTTGCTTGCAACCTGGGTGGATAAAGGAGGGGGTCAGTTGGGAAACAACCTATTCTGGGTCGAATCCCCACTACCTTCTTACCCAGGTTTCAGAACACAGACTAACCAGGTTTGAGGGACGACCTCCCCATTGCTTGCGTGGCAGATTCCGTTTCTGGCGCTCGTTCTCCCCTTTAATCCGCGTTCTGGCAGGACCCGGTTGCAAGTGGCATAGACCCCATTAACACAGTTCAGAGCTGATCCGAGGGGAGGAATGAGGGTTGAAACCCTGACTCGTTTCCCGCCCTGGAGTGTGACACAGAATTTGGGCAACCAATCAGCACTGCGATGCACATGCAGCCTTTCCTTGGTTTCATTTCCGCTTTTGTGATTGGCCAGCAGAAGGGGATGCAAACATTAAACAGTAAAACGCGTAACTTTGAATCGTTCATGGTTTACACAGGTAACGATTAACTGTTTGCACAGTCAAACAGTTAAACGTTAAACTTTTACACGCTGGTTTTTTTTTATCACACCCCTACAATGTACGTTTCCACAGTGGGAAAAGATCCCACCCCATCAAGGCACGCCAGCCAATCAGGGGAGACCGGCGAAGCAAGCTCGCCTGGTAGTGGGGATTGCTAAGAGTTCTGCAACCAGATGTGTCTGCTGTGTGCTCGCTGCGGTGGGGAGGGAGAAACTCCGATGAAGAGGACACGGTTTCACAACAAACTGGTTTGGACCTGCATGCAAATTTCAAGTGGGGATTCGACCCTGGTGAACAAAACACTTTGGAGAGTTGAAAGCCCTCCCTTTTTTTGTTCCTTCCTTCCTTCCTTCCTTCCTTCCTTCCTTCCTTCCTTCCTTCCTTCCTTCCTTCCTTCCTTCCTTCCTTCCTTCCTTCCTTCCATCCTTCCTTCCTTCCTTCCTTCCTTTTGCAATGACAGCAACAGTTCACATCTTTCCTTTTTAAGTCTTTTGGCTTGAGAGTTTCTTTTTAGCATTACAGATACAGATCTCTTGCAAAAGGTGACTTGAAACTGGGATATCTGTGAAACCTCTTGGAGAATCTGTCACAAAGGTCTCAGAGAGGAAATCTAGGGTGTAAAAAAAATCACACACACCCTTTTAATCTGTCTTCCTTGGTCTTGCCTGACTATTAAACTGCATCTTTAATCTTCTTTCCTCTGATGGATCCTTTGCAGATGGTTCCACCAATCAGACTTCCTGTGTGTGCCTAAGAGATGAAGGGGCGGATATCCTGGCATAAATAGATAGCGAGGCTTTGTGATAGTCCACACACCCACCTGAAACGTACTCCAGCCTGGAATTCAAAATGTCTACTCTCAACAAAAAGACAACTGGAAAAAGTTGCCAGAGAATTTCCTATTAAGATGGGAAGATGTCCTATTATCAGACCAGCTCAAAGCAAGAAAAAGTTTACATATGCAGTAGTGGAGTCTGGAGTGGGAGAAAGAACTGCGTAATTTCACAACTCTGTTAAAGAATGACATTTTGGATTTCTTTTAAAAACCCTCTCTGCAAAGAGAAAATTAATATAGAAAATAATGTGCTGGGCCAGAACCTTTCCCTGTGATGGGCTCATCTTCTACTTACAGGAAGGGTTTTTTAACACATCTGGAACCATGATAGTTAAATTGAACCTCCAGGTTCTGTAGTATACCTCTAGATCAGAGGTGGGATCCAGCAGGTTCTCACAGGTTCCTGAGAGTAGATTACTAATTATTTTTGTGTGCCGAGAGGGGGTTACTAATTGGTGATTTTGCCACATGATTTTTGCCTTAGTTACGCCCCTCCTCTCAGCAGTAGCGCTCAGAACTTGAAGCAGTCTAGCAGGAGGTGCACCGGCGTGCATGGCAGCCTGCGCCTGCGTGCATTCGTTTCCCGCCCAAGGACCGGCGCAGCAGCTGCGTCCTTGCCACAGCCCCGCCCAGGAATGCCCCGCCCCTGGAATGCCCGGCCATGCCCCCGCCGTGCCTTGCCCAGCCCCATTGGCGCTACGCCACAGTTTGAATCCACCACCATGGGAACCTGTTACTAAAATTTTTGGATCCCACCACTGCTCTAGATCCCAGCTGCTGGGTGGAAAACACCAAAGGGTGCCTGCTGAAAACATCTGTCTGACTACTGTGCAGCCGCTGAGACGTAGTAGTTAAACAGCTGGACTAGCATCTGGAACACTAGGGATGCCAGTCTCCAATAGGACTCCCAGAATTATAGCTCTTCTCCAGACTACAGAGATCAGTTCCTAAAGAAAATGGCGCTTTCGAGGGTGGACTTTGTGGCATTGTACGTACACCACTGAGGTCCCTGTCCTCTCCAGTATCTATCCTATGCCACCCAGGTTTGTATTCCATGCTGCCTTGGAAGCGCAGGGTGACCTTTAGCCAGTCACTCACTCATACAGTTTATCCTACCTCACAGGGTTGTTGGGAAGAAAAAACAGAGAGGGAAATGGGTTATAAGCCGCTTTGGCTCCTCACTGGGGGAAAAGCAGGTTTTGATTGGATTCAGCCCAGCTGGTTCTTCTTACGTTCCTGTATTATTCAGGACGGATAGCTTCTGACCCAATTTTAGTATATGTGCTGCCGAGGCCGGATTCCATCCCACACATTCTCCTGAACTGCTTATTATATCAAGAACTCTGATCCAGTTTGTTATCCCAAGTTATAGACTCTGTGATTGATTATACTGAATCTGATAAAGTAGTTATGCTTTTAAATTGTCAGGATTTTCATTGTTGCCTTATAGTGGCAAAGTTTTTGTCAGAAGTTTGTAAACTGAATGTATGACAAACGCGAAGTTTTTTTATTATTCACTTTTAACTGTTTATATTATTGTGTATATGCCAATAAAGGCTTATTGAATTGAATTGAATTGACTAGCTTCTGACCCCACCAACCAAGCTCGCTCCTTTCCCACCCCTACCCCTGTTGTTACATGTAGGAATGGGAAAGCATAATAAAATGTGTTTGTTTCCCCTGAGAGAACGACAGATGTAAAGAGGAGAGGGATGCTATCCCCTCCCTTTGGTCTCAGTGCCAGGGTTTGGCTGGCATCCTAGGACACAGACAATAGCAGTCGGACTGTCTGCAAGATCTTCTTTTCAGAGCTCCTTGGCTAGGGTCATTTTTTTTGCTTCCCAGCTCCTAAAACAGCCAAGTTGGTCTGGGGGAGTATGGAAAAAAGGCAACACTTACTGATGACTGGGGGAAACAGCCTTGGACACCTACAGGCGGCCTTGCGAAGCCTACATTATTTTCAGCCTCTCCTGTTTCATAGAATTTTGTACTCCTTTTCCTGTGAGCAAGGAGGAAACTCTGAGCAACCTTTACAGGGCTGGTTGTGTTTGGAGGTGTAGAATTAACACACACACTGGCTGCACTAGATCGGCAGCTTTATTAATCCATCACCCTGGGATTCTGCTGCTTTTTCCATCCGCCTGACTGGTGATTACCGAGAATACACAGAGTATGTGTAGTGGTTAAGAGCAGGCAAACTCTGATCTGGAAAACTGGGTTTAATTCCCCTCTTCTCCACCCGAGCAGCAGACTCTAATCTGGTGAGCTGGATTTGTTTCCCAGCTCCTACACATGAAGCCTGGGGAGAAGACAATCATAGTTCTCTCAGAACTCTCTGGGCCTCAGCCAGTCTCATGAGGTGTCTGTTGTGGGGCAAGGAAGAGGAGTTTGTAAGCCACCCTGAGACTTCTAATAAGAGAGAAAGGCAGGGTATAAATCCAAACCCCACCACCACCTCCTCTTCTTCTCCTGGTGCCAACCACCAGATAATGGCTGGAGAGAATCCAAAATTACAACTGGTCTCCAGATTCCAGAGATCAGTTACCCTGGAGAAAATGGCTGCTTTGGATGATGGACTGTATGGGATTATACCCTACTGAGCTCCCTCCCCTTCTCAAAACCCTGCCCTTCTAAGACCCCCCCCCCAAAAAAAACACCCACCTCCAGGTATTTTCAACCCAGAGCTGGCAATCTTGTCCATACCTTGAGTAGTAAAAATGGAATGTTGTCCTACAGGCCATTAAGCCACACCGAATCAAAAAGTGTGATTCCTGATGATGTGGTGTAGCGGTTAGAGTGTGAGGCTAGGATCTGGGGGACCCAGGTTCAAATCCCCACTCTGCCATGGGAGCTTTTTGGGTGACCTTGGGCCAGTCACATACCCTCCACTGACTTTGGGTTCCCTTTTTGAGAAACACAAGAGGGCACATGAAACCATGTAGGGGACCATTGCTGAAACTGATGACAGCCATTCCTACT
The DNA here is from genome assembly GCF_021028975.2 of Sphaerodactylus townsendi. Classification (NCBI taxonomy): domain Eukaryota; kingdom Metazoa; phylum Chordata; class Lepidosauria; order Squamata; family Sphaerodactylidae; genus Sphaerodactylus; species Sphaerodactylus townsendi. The sequence continues at coordinate 43,480,087 of NC_059436.1, read as the reverse complement.
GGTGCTGCATGCTCTGGTGGGATTCAGAATACAGTCGGAGGGTTCATGCATTAACAACTTGGCTGAAACAAAAGCTGGTCAAAAGCTGGTCAGTGCCTGGATGAGAGATTATGTAGAAATGCTACGTAAACCAACTTGGGTTCCATGATGGAAGGAAGGCAGGATACAAATACAGTGGCCAATTACACACAAAGCGTTTGTTGTATGGTGGAAGGGAATGTCCACTGCAGCAAGTTTTCTTGTATGGACATATTCCCTCTAACCCCACTTTTACATTCCACTCTCTCTGCGGCATGCAAATCCTAGCACAATTTCAATTTTGCTTCACTGCCAGAGTGGGACAGATTTACCAGTGGGCACAGCTTTGCTCCAGACTGCTTCCCTCCACCAATAGCCAGCTTTCCACTCCCACATGCTGCTTTACATGTTTTTTCCCCCCCCCCCCCCCCCGTTGCCGACCACTCCCATCTTCTTGTTCTGCCACATTACTTCCATTGGTCATGGCCTCCTTGCTCCTGCATATCTTTAGATTCTAAAAAATTAAATAACCATATTGATAGATCAATAACTTGATACTAATACTAAAAATTGTGGCCTTATGCGGCCTGGGACCTCCGTACCTGCGGGACCGTCTTACCCCATATGTCCCAAATCGGTCTCTGCACTCGCCAGAGGCCAATCTACTGGTGATCCCTGGCCCCTCAATGATACAGCTGGCCTCCACCTGCGCCAGAGCCTTTACAGCTCTGGCCCCCGCCTGGTGGAACGCTCTTCCACCAACTGTCCGGGCCCTGCGGGATCTTGCTGAGTTCCGCAGGGCCTGCAAGACTGAGCTGTTCCACCGGGCCTTTGGAGAGACTAGCCGTTGATAGGGGCCCCCTCTCCTTCTTCCTTTCTCCTTTATAACATCATGGAGATCCTGCCACTCCTTCCCCTCTGGGGTTTAGTGGGAATTGATAGCAGGCGCCATCCTGAGTTAATTTATGCTGCATTTTAAATGGGGTAGGGTTTATTTTTACTAGAGCCGTTTTAATCTATATTTATTGTATTTAATCTGATATTGTGCTCTACTTATGTTGTCCACCGCCCTGAGCCCTTCCGGGGAGGGCGGTTTATAAACCCAATAAATAATAATAATAATAAATAATAAAAAAGAGTAGTCGATCAGTCCAAACACACATTTTGCCCCTGCACTTGATCAACAAACTGGGACATTTCCAGCTTCATAGTTTTGTACACAAGTAATCAGAGATTCCAGACCACACCAGGAAAAGCCCACCGATCTTGATGTGTGGGTTTAAAGCACATTGGGAGTTGTACAATTGTGAATGTGAGGAGCTTAGCAAATGGCAGCTCACGTCGTCCTTTTCTGGTTTTGCAGCTGGCACGCCATCATTACTCCCCATTCACTTCCCACCATAAAAGGCAACCAATGGCCGAGCAAAGTGTGCCGATGCTGTATTCAAGACTTTTCACCAGTTTTTGCCTTCTTAATGTTGATACTGATGGACTGATAGATTGATCTATTGATAAGATTAGAGATAAAAATTAAAGATCATGCTAAAAATTAAAGCATGCGTGTGCAATAGGGAACCTACGAAATATCACCACCACCACCACCACTCGTGGGCGCAAGCAAAAAGCCGACTGATGGGTAATGATTACCCTGCTGCAAACAGGGTGGTGGGTAATAAGGCTGAACATGCCCTGAAACAAAGACGTCCTGGACAATTCTCTTTGAAGTCATGGGAACTTTGCTGTGTGTAGTCAGCCAGTGTAATAAAATAACATGGAAGATGTCACCATTTGTGTGACTACAAGGAGACCATCAAGGAGAACACGTTTCAGACATTCTTTGCCAGGATGTGAGTTCCAAGAACCCAGGTAGAAACATCTGGTTGACTGGGCCCAGCTACTGAAATGTCATCAAGGTTTAATTATCAGGGCTGCGCAACAGGATTGTTTCCAACAGGACAGCCTTGGACTAATTATAGAAGGAGAAAAATAATAGGCTGCTGGGAAAAAATGCCCTTTCCTTCTCAGGAAGAACCCAACAGCAAGGAGAAGACCAGCACAACCTCCGCCATTGCCTAGTGAATGTGCCAACATGAACAACTGTCAACAGCGGCCACTGGCCTCAACTGCTTAGACGGAGGAATGCCAACTTTCCAAGCTAGAAAGCAGCAGATAAGCTGAAAATACATCCTCTTTTTAATTACAGGCACAGGGAATAATTTGAAGGTAAGAAGGTCATGACTTGTAATGAGCATTACAAGAAGGGGAAATGATGAGCCCATTAGTGGGTCATAGGGATCATATCACTTCAGTCAGGGCTCATCTTATAGTGGCTCCCAATTTGCTTCTGGGTTTTATTCACAGTGCCAGTGCTAACCTTTAAAGTCCTGCACAGTTTGGGATCAGCCTACTCCTGTATAACCTACCTAATCACTACAATTATTTCCTGAGGTCCTCCTTTGGGTGCCCTGCCTTCTGAAGCAGCTATACCAGTGATGGTGAACCTTTTCGAGACCGAGGGCCCAAATTGCAACCCAAAACCCGCTTATTTATCGCAAAGTGCCAACACGGCAATTTGACCCGAATACTGAGGTTTTAGTTTAGAAAAAACGGTTGGCTCTGAGGCATGTATTACTCGGGAGTAAGCTTGGTGGTAGAAGGTGGCTTTGCTTTGAAGCAACCATGCAACTCTTCCAACGGGTGAATCACGACCGTGGGAGGGTTTACTCAGAAGCAAGCCCCATTGCCAGCAACTGAGCTTACTCCCAGGTAAAGGATAGTGCTTTAGTTTTTCACGTGAAAATCAGTAGGGTTTAACAGCGCTTAACAGGGTTACCTATACTGCTTCCCCAAAACTAGGTCTTAGGTTTAATGCTAATAATCGAGCCCAGTGGTCCAGGCCAACCTAGATGTGTGTGCGAGGGTGGGGGGGGGGGCGATTTCCCTCTGTTTGTGCGTGCCCACAGAGAGGGCTCTGAGTGCCACCTCTGGCACCCGTGCCATAGGTTCGCCATCACTGAGCTATACCCTTTCCCAGCAAAAGATCTAAGTGCGGTCAGTAGTGCTTTGGCAGAAGAGAGAGAGTAGTGCGCTTCCATCATTAAAAATAGTCCCTTGGTGCTTGCGGGAAGGGGGGGCGGGTTGGAGAGGGCTTGGTGCCAATGAATTAGCAGAGGAAATAATACAGGCGAGATGTGAGTGAGTTTTGTCAAACCTTACGAGGTACCAAATAAAGTTACGTGAGTGGGGTGTTGTGTGGTTTCCAGGACATGTGACCGTGTTCTAGTAGCATTTTCTCTTGATGTTTCGCCTGCATCTGTGGCTGGAATCGTCAGTGGATTCTCTGAAGATGCCAGCCACAGATGCAGGAGAAACGTCAGGAGAAAAGGCTACTAGAACGTCAGGAGAAAAGGCTACTAGCCACGCAACACCCCAGAGATTCCGGCCATGGAAGCCTTCAGCGATACAAAGTTATATGAAATATACTGCAGTGTTTTCCCCTGAAACTTTCCCAAGCTGTCTTGCCTCACAGTTCAATCATAGCGATACAACCTTTTATTCCCCGCCAAAAAGTCTGCTCGTTATCCACCCCTCCTGTTTGGTCACCCAACCTCCCCTTTGGCTCTGGGTCCGCCATTTTATTCCATCCTTCACCTCCCTGCTTTGACCCTCTCCTCTTATTTTTTATCATTTCGTGTGTTCTCTTTTTTCTTAGTTTTTTGAAATCATCAAATCATTGAGGCTATGAATCATCACTACAGCACATTTGAATAAAAAAGAGGGGGAAAAGGCCAGGAAATAATGTTCTGAGGAGGGGAGTGCAAACAAACGTCACAGAAAACGATGGGATCGAAAACACCTTTGAAATGGGGTAAGTGTGGTGTGTGGACAAGGCCTTGTACCAATGGGTGAAGCCTTTTTTTCCTGTTTCATTCCCTGGATGATACCTCCACCCTGCCATTTGCTTTCTATTTTCTTTTTGTGTTTTACCATATGCATTCTAATTTTGCTTTGGGTTGGTTTTATTATCTATTTCTTTTCTACAATGTTCCATTTTTAATTGTTAGTCGGCTTGGCTGATCTGACTGGGCCAAAAAATGTGATACAAAGTTTACCAAACAGTCAGTCAGTCAGTTTGAGAACTTCGTGGCCTCATTACTAGCAGTGGATTCTAGGTTCCTCAGGATTTCTGCATCTTCAGTATACCCACAAAGGGTAACCCCCTGAATATTATTCCTCCTATCAATGCCATTGGCGATTTTCTGCTGTGGGAGGTTACAAGGATGCCAACCACCAGGCAGCACCTGGAGATCTCCAACTACTGGAAGATGGATTTTGGAAGGTGGACTCTGTGGCATTGTATTGCACTGGGGTCCCTGTCCTTTCCAGGCTCCATCCCCACCCCCAAATCTTCAGGGGTATCCCATCCTTAAGCTGGCAACCCTATCCCCCCACCTCCCACCAGCAGCCAAGGAGGACCTGGCAACCCTAGAAGGTCATGCCTCATTTGGGGTTGTTCTTTCTGAAATCTGTCCCCCTTTGCTGAGGAACAGGCCAACGGGATGAATGGGAAAGGGACATTTTGAAAGCACCGCAAGATAGAAGGAATAGCTCAGAAATTCAGCCCTTGACTATAAATGGAGATCAAGTAGAGCGGGTGGCTAGTTTTAAATTTCTGGGCGTTATGATTAAAGAGGACTTGACCTGGGGCGTACAGACTGCCGCGGTGGTTAAGAAGGCCCAGAAAAACTGTACTGTCTGAGACTTTTAAGGAAACAACAACTGAATGGAAAACTCTTGGTGTCCTTTTACCGCTGTGCTATAGAGAGTGTCTTAACCTACTGCATCTGTGTATGGTTCTCCAATTGCACAGTGGCAGATAGGAAGGCGCTCCAAAGGGTGATCACTACTGCACAGAGGATTATCGGCTGCTCTCTCCCCTTCGGGGGTTGGGCGGTCTATAAGACTGAGAAATAAAATAAATAAAATAAAAACTCTATAATTCCCGAAGCCTAATGAAAGCCCAAAATATTCTGAGAGACCTGTCTCATCCAGCACACTCTCTTTTTGAACTGTTACCATCTGGCAGGAGATACAGGTCTGTAAAAACTAGAACAAAGAGGCTTAGAGACAGCTTCTACTCTAGAGCTGTGGCTATGCTGAACTCTGTGGGTTCGTGTTGATGTGTTTGGGGCTGTGTAGGGATGGGTGGAGGAAGGGGAAAGTGAGGATGGGGTATGAGTCTGAAATTGTGTGCATCGAGGAATGCTGCTGTAAATTTCGTTGTGCGTGCACAATGACAATAATATGCTTATGCTTATACAGGCCCTTTCCCCACTCACCTCTCTCCGAGGGCTGCTGCGAGCAATTCCTGGCGCATGCAATTCCTGGCGTGCGCCCTGGCTTCCCCACGACCCCGCGCTCTGCGCAGGGTCGTCAAAAGGCGGCATTTCAAAAGGCGTCAGGAATTGCGCGCGCCCAGGGGGTACAAGAGAGCCAGCATCGGGGCAGCTGCTGAAGTGGGGAGTGCAGTTGTACCCCGCGCTACTTGAGCAGAGTAGCGCGGGGCTTAAGGTAAGTGGGGAAAGGGCCACAGAGGAGCTTTGAGGAATTGTATTATGGGACCATGCAGGGAATTCCAGGTGTGGTTGGGTTGGAATGTGTTAATCTGAGGGCACTGTACTTCTCAGATGGGGAGGACAAATGACCTGAAATCACTCAGCATGCGCTGTAAGCCTGGTGGGCAAGGAGTGCATCACTTCTGCTCTTTTTCTTTTTCCTGCTGTGCCTCATGGACTGCAGACACTCAATAAATGTTTAAAAAAGAAAAGAAGGAAAAACAAGTGAATGGTTTCTCCAGATCTCCCAGCAGCTGAGCTATGGAGTCATCCAGAAATCAAATGCTCCAGGCTGCACCTGAGCGATTTTAACTTATGCTGCTCCCCCTGCCAAATGGCAGCAGATTGTTTCCCTAACTCAGCGTGGCTCCCCTCTTTGTCTAAGAAGTCATGTGCCGTTGAACATGAAGAAATGTTTATGAGCTCTAGTCTACATAGCAATTGCTTTCGCAAGCTTCCCACCTGTAAGGTTGAACACACAAAGCAGCTTAAAAAAGAAGAACTTCATTGATATATGTCACCTTAGGTACAGAGGGCTGGAACTGAGGATTTTTGTCCTCAGTTCCAGTATTTAAACTATTTACAAAAACAGACAGCAACCAATCAGATTTTCCCCTCCTCCCAGCTCTTGGTCTCCCATTGGTTCTGAAGCTCTGGTGGAATGTAGCTTCTCAGTTTGTTTTCCCGCACTTTTTGGAAAAAGGCGGGAACCAGTGCATGTTGGGAGTTGCAGTCCTGACACCCACCGATTCCCTGCATCGCAATACAGTTGCCCTTCGAGGAAAGGACTGAACATCCTCTTTCTGCATCAGTCCAAAGGTGCTCAGAGACAAGCTGGAGAACAGGGCAGGGGTGCAAGCTGAGAAGTCTGCAGACCAAGTCTTCCAGTCCAGCTCCTAAATATCATTGACGTCTTCATGCTTCTCCCACCCTCTGCCCTGGCTATCATCCACTAGGCAGTGAGGGTGGAAAAGAATATTTAAATTCTGCGACCCAAATGATTACTCGTAATGATGTACATTAAAGGGTCCTTTCCTACCTCAGGGTTGCTTTACCATGGCTGCATAACAAGGATTACTTCTGTGTGGTTTTTCTCTTAAAAGAGGGACTTGGGAAGGGGTATAGGGGTGAAACCCATTGTTTGATATTGAGTTACCAAGCTGGAAGGGGGACATGTTCACAGTTGCTTTTGCTTTTGCAGGTGCTCTGCTATCCAACAGTCTGGCCTTGAGGGACTGCTGCTGGGACGGGCCTCATGTCTGGATTCTGTTATGCGATGCTGCTGTGTAGGGCTGGTTGATACCCAAAAAAATCAATAAATTTCAGATTCGGATGTTTTGGGGCATAAAATGATCTGTATGCCCAAATCCGACTCATAGCTGATTCGGATATGCCCAAAAATTCAGGTCCATTTAATTTTTTTTGTATCTTTTGGTGTTTTTACATGTTTTACATCACAAGGGGACACGAATATTATTTCCCCTATCAACACCGTTGGCAGTTTTAATGAATAGGCATAATTTGACATTTCTGCACTAGGAAGTCATAGGGATGCCAACCTTCAGGTGGCTCTTGAATATCTCCCACTATTACAATTGATCTCCAGATGACCAAGATCAGTTCCCCTGAAGAAAAGAGATGCTTTGGAGGGTAGGCTGTATGGCATTGTACCCCACTAAGCTCCCTGCCTTCCCCGGGCTTCATCCCCAAATCCCCAGGAGTTTCCCAACCTGGATCTGGCAACCTTACTGATAGTACTTGAACCTGCAACAATTGGAGAAGTTAGACTGTTTTCTTTCAGTAACAGATTCATGAATCATGTTTGAGGTGGTGGGTGCACTCTTCATTGGACATGTCAGTGTGTGCAGATATCCTCCTCTGCTGATATTTTCAGCATCTCCGCTTCCCTCCAGGTTTTAAAGAATCTTGTTTCTCACTTGCTCTTTTTGCCTGTGTGCATGGCGTTTTATTCATCAGTACAAATACGCACATCTGTCCATGCATGCATCATGACAATTAGTCCCCCCAGCAGTCACACTCTTATTGCGCAGCAGTGTCATTCCATCAATCTTCAATCTTCTCTATGGCTTCCCACCCTATCCTTGACAGACCTGCTGTTTTTGAGAGGCAGCACTGTAATTTGTATAAAGGGATCCTGCTTGAACCGCACCTCCATTTCAGAAATGACTGACACCAAAGCGGGGAGAGGGAGCAATCAGATTAATATGTCATCTCACAAACAACTGTACCACAAAAAACAGAAGACATTCACAACTCCTAAAAAAAACCTGAATCTAAATTATATATATTGGTGCCATGACATGAACTATCGAATAGGAGAGGGTTAGGGGGTTAGGGGTTGGGGGGGGGGGGTTGTAAGCTGAACTTCAGCTCTTCCTTTGCTATATATATAGCTTCCAGATCCAGAATTGTTCTTTTCTCCCCTATGGTTCTCACAGACTGTCCTTTATGGTTCTGCTTCTTATATGTACACATTCCAAAGTGGCAACATTTTAATTTTAAAACCTTTGTTACACTGACACATGGATCAGTCAATCTGTGCTTTAAAAACTACACTGAGAAAAGAGGAAGGTAGCTTCATACAATCTAAGCAACATTCCTGAAGAGTTTAGTCATGTAAAGAACAGGTTTGCATTACTAAGTACAAATGAATGGTAACAAGAAATTCTGTGGGTTGAAACTAGAGATATTATCAGGGAAAATGCAGAAAGACTATTCCTGTAGCCAAAAGAAATGAAAAGCCTCGATGGATGACCAAAAAAGCTCTTAAAATTGTTAAAGATAGATGAGAAGCAAAAGTAAAGGTTAAAGAAAGAGAAGTAAAAGTCTAATTGCAGTGTTCCAGTGCTCCACACAGAGAGACAAAGAATACTGCTATATTAGCTAGTGTAAAGAAATAGAGAACCACAAAAAAGGAAGAACAAGAGATCAGTACATTAAGATTCAAGAAATCAAAGGGAAATTTAAAGTGTTTTTTAAAAAATCTGAAAGATTAACATGAAAATATAATAACTGAACAGGACAAAATACAGAAAAGTTGGGAACAATAAACTGAAGAACAATACAGAAGAGTTAAAAGGATGATAAATTCCTTCCAGGAGGAATCTTTTGAAGAACAGCCTACATGTTCAAGAAGAATCTTTTGAAGAAGAGCCTCCACCTTCACTTTAGAAAGTGAAGCGAAAGCTGCATTTAGAGCAGTTGGGAGAAACAAACCACCACGAGCAGATGGGTTATCAGTTGAGCTACTCCAAGCCACAGAAATGGAATTCCTAAAAATATTTACCAGAATATGCCAACCAATATGGAGGCAACGGGAAAACAAAACAATGGTCTTCAAATTGGAAACAGTTGATTGACATTCCAATTCTCAAAAAAGGAGATATTGGAGGGCAGTGTGGGTGGGTCCCTGCAACCCTCCAGAGTGACACTGCAGGTCAGTGGAGGTGACAGACGGAGCCAGAGGTGGGATCCAGCAGGTTCCCGAGAGTAGGTTACTAATTATTTGTGTGTGCCGAGAGGGGGTTACTAATTGGTGATTTTGCCACAGGATTTTTGCCTTAGTTACACCCCTCCTCTCAGCAGTAGCGCACAGAACTTGAAGCAGTCTAGCAGGAGGTGCACCGGCATGCCTGGCAGCCTGTGCCTGTGTGCATTCGTTTCCCACCCAAGGACCGGTGCAGCGGCTGCATCCTTGCCACAGCCCCGCCCAGGAATGCCCGGCCCCCGGAATGCCCGGCCATGCCCCCGTCATGCCCCGCCCAGCCCCATTGGCACTACACCACAGTTTGAATCCCACCACCATGGGAACCTGTTACTAAAAATTTTGGATCCCACCACTGGACGGAGCTGCCTCTCTGGTGTGGCGGATGTACGGGGCTGCTTGCATGCTGCTGTGCGAGCAGTCCCTGAGCCTCCACCAGCATAACTCATACCAGTGGGGTTGCGTTTCCACCGTCGTGCGGAAACAGCCCAAGAGAACTGATCTTGGTCATCTAGAGATCAACTGTAATAGTGGAAGATCTTCAAGAGCCACCTGGAGGTTGGCATCCCTGTGACTTACTAGTGCAGAAATGTCAAATTATGCCTACTCATCAAAACTGCCAGCAAACAAACAAAAAAATAATCACCCACTGGCAGATAGGGTTGCCTGCTCCTGCTTGGGAAATACCTGGAGATTTTGGTGTGGAGCATAGAGAGTGAGGGTTAGAGAGGAGAGGGACCTCAAGAGGGCATAATACCATAGAGTTCACCCTCCAAAGCTGCCATTTTCTCCAGGAGAACTGATTACTGCAGCCTAAAGGTCAGTTGGAATTCCAGATCTCCAGGCCAGACCTGGAGGTTGTCAACTCTAGGCAGATGGTTCCTGAAATACAGAAGGTATATCTCTCTACAACAGACTTGCTGCTAAAATTGTGTGCATCTGTACATATTGTAAGATAGGAAATTGTACTCCGCTGAATCGGCAAGCAGATCCAACTGCCTTATTTATTTGTAAATCAGTTTTTCTCCAAGGAATGGTGTATGCCATGCAATGAGAATTTAAGGGGGGGAAAACTATCTTTTTTGGGTATATGCATCTGGTGCCATTGCTGCCTCCTCCCCCTGTATTTTCTCCACAGCTGCTGGCTTCCTTTTATCCCTTCTTAGTAGGCCCACCACTATAATAACACTTTTCATAGCTGGTGGGCACTCCACGCGGCTGCCCTCTGCCCAGTAATGGCCGCCGAGGAAGCGGCCTTCAAACAAGCCTGTTCTTTTATGCACAGACACAGAAATGACACAGACAGGGATTCCCTTCCCTAGAAGAACACAGACATGCCGGATTTGTTTGTGGAATCACATCTGACTCATGTTTGAGACAGCTCTGAAGCAAGACTTTGAAGTACAGCTTTGTCGGGGACAAAAAGAAGCATGGAGGGGTTCCCTGTGTGGCATCTCGAAGCGACTTTCTGATGAGCTTTTGAAAAACAAAACCAGAGGAAATGAATCCATAGCTTACAATATCCTCATGGGAGCAAGCAACCCAATGTTTTCCTCCCACCTACTAGTTTGCAATAAGAGACAGACCTGAGTGTGTTTTGGCAAGACCTTATGAGAAATTATTTGCTTGGCTAATTATTCCCACAGAGTTGATTTTTATCGTCATCTATGCCTAGGTCTTCCAACAAAAGGCAAATGCCGGGAGATCTGGGGGACCTTGCCTGGGGAAGGTAGAGTTTGGGGAGCCTGTGAGGTCACTTCCAAGTGACATTCTAGGAATTTCACCAAATTGCTATTGGGGGGGGGGGGAATTCTCAGAGCGTCCCTGTGCAATTTATTTGTTTACAAAATCTTTTATATCTCACCTTTTCTCATGGAACTATTTTGTTTCCTACTCCTCAATTCCTTGAAGTTGGGATGTTGGAGGTGTGGGTTGGGAAATCCCTGCTGGGCCCAAGCAATCGGGAAACCTACCTGCCCCCAGTTCTGCAATCTGCCTAAGTCTGGCTTAGTGGTTAATTTTTGCTGGCTTCGTAGACCAGACAGAAGCACAAAAGTTACAGCTGTGGCTTCTTTGGCAGAAGGAGCAGGGAAGACTGACGGTGTCTTTGTTTTATTGGCAAATATATAAGTAGAGTATCAATGGAGAAAAATGTGCTCCTTCAGTAGGTAGCACAGCTACTAACATGAAAACATCAGAAACTGCCGTAACACTGACACAGAATATTGGTCATCTAATTCCAGTGCTCTTCAGTCTTTCCAGAACAAAGGATCCATCCTCAGCCCCCGGGCACAATGGCATATCTAGAGAGGCCAGAGGGGGCATAAGATCCAGGTGCCACTTTCAGGTGTCACATGGGGGGCAGATTTTGTTGTCCCCCTTCCCCCCTCCCAGGAGCAAGCAGGGCCTGGTGGGGCTGCAGCAGCAGCAAGGTACCCTCCTGCTCATCCCAGCAGCCATTCACCTAGCCCTCCCCCCAGGAGCAAGCGGGACTTGGCAGGGGTGGGGTAGTGGCAGCAGCAAGGTGCCCTCTCACTCAGCCAGGCAGTCACCTGCCCTGCCCTCCCCTCAGAAGCAATCAGGGCTCAGTAGGACAATGGATGGCAGCAACAAGGTGCCCCCCCACTTAGCCTGACAGCAGCATGCCCAGCCCTCCCCACCAGGAGGAGGAGGAGGAGGAGGAGGAGGAGGAGGAGGAAGAAGAAGAAGAAGAAGAAGAAGAAGAAGAAGAAGAAGAAGAAGAAGAAGAAGAAGAAGAAGAAGAAGAAGAAGAAGAAGAAGAAGAAGAAGAAGAAGAAGAAGAAGAAGAAGAAGAACTGTGATTAGCCCAAGGTCACCCAGCTGGCGTATGTGGGAGTGTACAGGCTAATCTGAATTCCCCAGATCAGCCTCCACAGCTCAGGCGGCAGAGTGGAGAATCAAAACCAGTTCCTCCAGATTAGATACACAAGTTCTTAACCTCCTACGCCACTGCTGCTCCCTGGTGGTCTGCTTTCCAGTGGGAGGGGGGCAACCTCCTCCACTGCTTTCCAGTGGGAGGGGGGCAACCTCCAGTGGGAGCGGGGCAACCTCCTCCCATACCTTTTCTGTGGTTGTTTTGGGGTCCTGAGGATAGTGCAGGAAGCATAGTACAGCTGCTTGAACATCTTTAAGTTCTGTGCCCTGTAATGCCATTCACACATGTGGTACTCTCCCTTAGAAATCTGTCAAGATTTCAGTGCCTTCATCTGCATCATTCCCAGTGTATTAAAAATAATTAACATAACATCTGAGCCAACCTACATGTTAAACATAACCCTTTAGCAGACAGAAGATACAAAACAGCAACAGATGCCTATGACATGAACGCAGGATCAAGTGTGAATCAAGGATCATGTCTATAGATCATGGTGATTTTCTGTGGTTGTTTTGGGGTCCTCTGTCCCCCAAAAAAGGAAAAGCTTTCAGATTTTGGCTGCAGCTCAGAATCCTCTATCCTCTCAACAGGTGCGGCCTCTCATACCTTTTTATGGGAGCTACATGCGTGCCTTCCCAAAAGTGGCCAACAGAGGGCATTGGCATCTAGCTGAGCTGCCTCTGGACTGCACAAAGAGAATCACGAAATGTTTGTGAGGCTGTCTCCCCTTTTAAAGCCGGCTTCTTTCCCCCCCTCTCCCTTACCTTTTAACCCTTGCACATCACTTTGCAGAGTTCATCCTTTGTCCTTCATCTTCTCCTTCATCTTGCATTTTTTAGAGGAAATTATATTTCCCAGTGTATATTATGTACCCAGGAGGACGAGAAGAAGCCAGGGGGAAAAGATGCTGCTGAAACCTTTTAGCCAATGCAGGCCTTTGATGAATGCTGTCTAGCACAGACAGCGAGCCAGGCATCTGGGCTGAAAGCCAAGGACCCATCTCTGATCCACGCTCTTGTCAACAAAAATCAAAAGTGCCGCCAGACTGGACCAGAGTGAAGGGAAAAGAGTCGCTTTCAAGCAGGCGTGCTTGACTCAGATCCTCCACTGTATCGATAAGTGGCATTTCTTGGCATTTCGTTGTGTTTCTGTGTCTCTCGGGGTGGCTGTCAGGAAAGGGGAGACAAAATCATCAGGCAGCTGAAGTAAACACAGCTCTGTGTTTTGCTAATGCATCAAAACAGGGGCGGAACTGGCGGCGGCGGCTCTGCTGGCCCAGTTGCTTAAAGCACTTTCCTCAGCCTTTAAAGTTTTTAAAGGTTGCTTCAAATGCACAGGTGCAACTAGGGTTGCCAGTTTTAGGTTGGAAAATACCTGGAGATTTGGAGGCTGGAGCCTGAGGAAGGAAGGAAGGAAGGAAGGAAGGAAGGAAGGAAGAAGAGTTTGGATTTATATCCCCCCTTTCTCTCCTACAGGAAACTCAAAGGGGCTTACAATTTCCTTGCCCTTCCCCCCTCACAACAAACACCCTGTGAGGTAGGTGGGGCTGAGAGAGCTCCAAGAAGCTGTGACTAGCCCAAGGTTACCCAGCTGGCATGTGTGGGAGTGCACAGGCCAATCTGAATTGCCCAGATAAACCTCCACAGCTCAAGCAGCAGAGCTGGGAATCAAACCCGGTTCCTCCAGATTAGATACACGAGCTCTTAACCTCCTATGCCGCTGCTGCGGGTTTGGGGGAGGGGAGGCAGGTTTTGGGGAGGGGAGGGACTTCCATGGATTATAATGTCATAGAGTCCAACTTCCAAAGCTGTCATTTCCTTCGGATGAACTGATCTCTGCCACTGGAGATCAGTTGTAACAGCAGAAGACTTCCAGCCAGCACCCAGAGGTTAATAACCCTAGGTACAACTGCATTTCAACCTCCCTGCATTTTACAATACACTTGCAAATTCAGTTTTTGATGAAGTTTGTCTGTCTTCGACCATTAATCTATCAGATTCAAGGTCATAACTGTCAGCTTTGACTGGCAGTGTTTCTCTGGCATCACTCTCTGGTCTTTTTAATTAGAGATGGTAGAGCTTGAACACGAGACGTTCTGCATGCAAAGCAAATGCTTATTTATTCATTTACTTCACTTATAGCTCACCTCCAGCAGGGACCTAAACTGAGTTACAATACTCTCCCCCCCCCCCCCCCCCCCCACACACACCATCCCCAGTGGTGTGATTCAAATAATTTAACAATTGGTTCCGGTGGTGGGATTCAAATAATTTAACAACTGGTTGTCGAAGGCTTTCACGGCTGGAATCACTGGGGTGCTGTGTGGTTTCTGGGCTGTATGGCCGTGTCCTAGCAGCATTCTCTCCTGACGTTTCGCCTGCATCTGTGGCTGGCATCTTCCTCTGAAGATGCCAGCCACAGATGCAGGCGAAACGTTAGGAGAGAATGCTGCTAGAACATGGCCATACAGCCCGGAAACCACACAGCACCCAAACTAACAACTGGTTGTTTACCGGCATTATTTTAACAACTGGTTCTGCCAAAGCGGTGTGAACCGGCTGAATCCCACCACTGCCCCTCCCCCGTTTTATCCTCCTCACAAGTCTATGAAGCAGGTTATGCTGAAAGAATGTGAATGATCAAAAGTCATTCATGGCAGATCGGGGATTTGAATCTGGTTGTCACAGATACTACCCTGGTGCTCTAACCACTATGCCACACTGGCTCCCCTTCTCTATGGCCTACCACTCAGCTACGGCACCAGCACTAGAGGCATCATGTAGCACATCCTACTGTTGTCCATGCTGCAGCTGCTTGTGTTGGGAGGCTGCCATAAGTTTTCCAAAGTAAATTTCAGTCGAACTACAAAAGCCCTAACTTGTTCCAAGTTCCAACGTAGTATAAAAAGTTGCCATTTTCCCAGTAGATCCTGCCCATGAATATTCAGTATCCTCAAAAAGGACGAAAGGAAACCATCCATCAGGGGAGCACATATGAAACGAAAGCAGAGTCGGGAGTCTCTCTTTTCATTAAAAAAAATTGAATGGTGCCGGCCTGGTCTCTGCCTTTTCACAATGAGTTGCAGAAAGGGAGCTTATGGCTCATAGGACTTGCAGTATTAGTTCAGACCAATAGTCCTTATACCCTGGTTTGGGGGATTTATGTATTTATTGTATTTTTCTCCCGCAGTTCAGCCAAACAGTAGTGTCCAAAGTGGCTCGGAAGGTAACACAAAGCAATCAAAATGCCTCTTGGGGGCGGGGATGGTGGTGGAGATTTATAGCCGATTGCTTCCTGCCCTCTGTCTGATGAGATTTAGAAGCTGAACGGATGGGGCTTCTCAGTTGGAGCTGAACCCAAACGAGATGGAAAAGATCAAAGCTAGAATAGAAACCAGAAAACCCACAACACCCACTTGATTCCAGCCGTGACAATATTAGAATGAATGGTAACCTTACATTTCCTTCCATCTCATGCTGTTTACTAGTACATCAGCCCCTGCTCAATTGTAGCATTACAGTGTGACTTTTTAGCAAGCAACCTTCTTAGGTTTCATGCACCGTCAATCACCGGGATCCTAAGCAACTTTGTTTGCTTCTTGGTAGGTGGGCACGGGATTGCAGTCTAAAAACATTTCCCATATGCTCCATAAACATAATGCATAGGTAATTTGCTCATTAAACGTGGAGCCGGTGTTACTCAAAAGGCATGTTCTATTTTAGCAACTGAATATGTATTTGGGACACACATTATAGGCAGAAAAAGCATCCTGTGGAGGATTGTTTTTAGTGCATTCCTGCACTTCTGGGTGGACTAATCTCCTGCAATTGTCTACCATGATAGAGGGGAAAAAAATTAAGAGCGCTTGCTTTACATCCACTTCTACTCCCCTGTTTCCTTTCTCAAAACCCTGTGCTGTCATTATAAGTTCAGGAAATGAAGGGAAAACTATAAATATGAATTGGAATTGGCTTGCTAATTGCAGACTTGCCCTGTGAGAGTTTAGAACGAAATTCTCCGAGAGCTCTTGCCAAGCTCATCATGATGGCAGCATAGTGTAGTGGTTAAAAGCTGCAGAAGCTGGAGAACCAAGATCAATTTCCCTCTCCTCCACCTGAAGCCTGCTGGATACCTTTGGGCCAGACACAGTTCCTTCAGAACTCTCTCAGCCTACATTCAGGTGGCCAATGGCAAACTACCTCCAAGAGTCTCTTGCTTTGAACACATTATAGGGTCACCATAAGACAGTTGTGACATGAAAGCACCACCACCAAAGCCATGTTGAAACCAGTAGCTGGTTGAGAGACTATGTGTGAATTGAATAGTAAGGAAATATGCAGGTCGTTCACCAGGAGTACATTTGTACGGGGCTATGTTGAGCTACGCTTTTGTTTGGCTGTTTCTGCATTGGCAGAGGCAGTGGGTTCCCACCGGCTTAAATGAAGCCAGTGGAGTATCGGGACCATTCACACAGTCTCATGTAGGCAGTACCGATGCTGCCACTGCCCGCAGGGGTGGCTCTGAACAGAGCCGCCCAGGGTGTGAGGAAGACACTTACTTTTGCTTCCTGTGCAGCTCCAGATGGCTGGAAAGACACGCCCACACTGCCCTTCGACCCCCGGGTTTCAAAAAGCAAGTTTCAAATGCACCATTTTCCTGGTGTTTCGGGGGCCAGCACACGGCGCTGCTGCAATGAAGTAGCACCAGCTGTGTGAACAGCGCCCCAGGGACTGTGTTTTTTCTGTCCCTAGGGTGCTGTTTTTTGGCCATGCAGAAATGGCCATTGATTTTACTGACAGGTCAAGTCTGACTTATATCAATCCCTTGTGGGGGGTGGGGGGGTTGAAGGCAAAATATGTTCTGAGGTGGTTTACCATGACCTCCCTCCACACCACACCCTTGGTATTCCTCAGAGGTCTCCCATCCACATACTTGCCAGGTTTGACCCAGCTTAGCTTCTGAGATCTGATGAGATCCGACTACCGTGGGTCTCCCAGGTCATGGCATGCCTTGTCTTAGCTGCATGCAAAAGATGCCTCCTATTTAATTGCCACTTAATAGTAGTCCTGCATTATTTTCTGCTCCACCTCACCAGGTGCTACCAGATTCCTCCTCAAGCAAAACATCAAAGGCCTTTTTGAGGAAAAGCAACCCCCTCCCCCACATCAGGAAGGCTAATGGCCTTTCTTCAGTAAATTCTGCACATTCCTTGGCTGACCACCTATTTCAACAGTACAACAAAATGTGAGGCAAATTGTAATGTTGACTAAACTGTCCCATAGAGCGTTCATAAGACAAAGCAAATTCTTCAGGACCATTCCAGACACCTTAATACTCAGGACTATGTCTGGGTGTTTGACTCGTGGGAGGCCAGAATTTAAAACTGGAGGCTCACTAGGAAGGATGAAATATAAATGTTTGGGAATTTTTCTCCTCACACAATTGTCAAACTCCAAAACACTGTAACATGTGGCTTGAGCAAATTGCTTACCTTTCTTCCCCAGGTTTTCCTCTTTACATCTTTAACTGATGCTCTTCATAATTCCATGCCTCCTAGAGCATGCTCAGTTCTCATTAGGGATATTTTTTTCTTACACATAAAGTAATATTTCCTGCATAGCCAGAGAATCCTGTGTGTGTGTGTGTGGTGTGTGTCTGTGTGTCTGTGTGTGTTTGAAAACTCTGAGGGTACCAGTAGCTGTTGATGCATGCTTGGTTTCCTTCACATTGAGTGTGCATTCCCTGCAGGTTGGATTCTCAGTTAGGCACAGATTTTCCCCTCTCTAGAACTCACTGCCTTCTCAGATCTGAAAATCTCCTCTCTTTCCAAAAGTTCTCACGAGCCCTTTCTGAACAAGCCCTTGAAAATGTTTTGCAAACATTTTCAAAATGTTTTCAAAAAACCTCGTTTGTCCGCATTCACCCCTTGAAAACCTCCTGGTTGCCATTTTGTGGCTATTCCATTTTTTTTACTTCTTCAAGGCTTCCTTGTGCCACAATTCTCTAAGGGTCATATCTATGTAGCTATGTATATATGACCCCCCTGAATTCTTTTTTTAAATGATGGAAATATAGCACAAAGTGGCTGGCATGAGCTCAGAAAATGTCCTGGAGGAGGAAGTCTGGGGACTGCGGAGATGTGTGGGAAATGTTTTAAAGAGATTGTACAGCAAGTGAAAACATTGTTGAAACGTTTTCAAAAAAGAATTGGGAACAGCATGCAAATGAAATGTTTTCAGGCAAGAAATAAAACATTTTGGACTGCAAACCATGCAAAACTCCATGGAGGAATTTTTTTTTATTTCCTGCCTGAAAATATTTTATTTGTGTGGTGCGGAAAGGGCCACAGTGTGACTTTTAAAAGGAAATGAAAGGAATTGACTTACATTTCACTTTCTTCTGGTTTCCTCATTCCTCCTGACTTTCCCTGCCCACACAACAGCAGTTCCTCCCGCATGAATTGGACAAGGAGGTGGGACGTGGGCCGCAGGTTGGCTCAGCTGGGTTGTGGACCCTTTGCAGCGTGAGAAACCTGTTAAAACAGAAAACAGGAGGGGAAACCCACTGTGAAGCACACAAACGCAAGGTAAGCAATCCATGCCTGAAAGCCCCCCCTGAGTGGTCGCCACTTGACCATTAAGTTGGCTATTAGATAGAATGAGGCCTCGCTCCAACACAGCATAGTCTGCCTGGAGTGCTGGGTTGTGCCGAATGAGCTGCTATTCAGCTTTTATTAAGTTTGACCTAGATATGACTGATTCGCCCATTAATAGAAAAGTCCCGCTGTTTTAATACTGTTTCCCTCCAGTCCTGCTGTCCCAAACAGACTTATTAGGGGTTTTTTTTTAAAAAAAGAAGAAAAACCAGGTCTGTTCCTTAAGCTAAGGACATGTCTGTCAGTTATAAGCCCAAAGCAAATTTTTTACACCCGTGTTGTAAAAATCCCTTGAATTAGAGATTTATAATTGAGATTCTGGCTGGAATGGAGAGAACAGAGATGCTCTAATTAAATTCTGTGTGGTGGATATAATTAACCCATTTCTTCATTTATTATCCTCCATGCAGATAATGCAGGCACATTAATTTTGCTCATTTATTAAAATGCTGTTGCTGCTGTGTTTGGCATGGACTGAACATGAAGGGTTGGGTCCCTTGGGTGGCCTTTGGAGGGAAATGCAGGATGTTGATACAACAAAGGGCTCTTCTCATCCTTGTCAAGAAGCTAGCTTATTGCTTTGAAATCCAGAAGAGCCAGAGATCTGGCTGAGGAACCTTAGAAGCTCCTGATTCGTTTCTCTCCTCTGCCAGCACGTTCACTAGCAGCCTTCAACAAAGTAACCCCTACTCCCCCAGATCCGCAATATGTACGGCTGATTTTATTACTGATTTTTGTTCTCACTCTTTTAAGTTTTGACTGCTCTTGCTGAATCGCGAGGGGGTTTATGCTCTTGCTGATAGCTAGGGACTTTCTCAAGGTTGTTTTTGTGTTAATATAATAAGCTAATTCCATTCTCAATGTTATGGTGGGAGCCACCTTCAGTGAA
Organism: Sphaerodactylus townsendi; assembly: GCF_021028975.2. Lineage (NCBI taxonomy): Eukaryota > Metazoa > Chordata > Lepidosauria > Squamata > Sphaerodactylidae > Sphaerodactylus > Sphaerodactylus townsendi. Next base: position 43,460,509 of record NC_059436.1, on the reverse strand, counting down.
GTTTTGAATAGCAGAAAGGAAGAATAGACTTCTCCCAAGTAAATAAACAGATGACTATATAATTGAAGCTTCTAAAAGAAAATTTGATGACCCAATGCATTGTCGGGAGGAGCAGAATAGAATTGCCAGCTCTGAGTTGTAAGATGCTTGCATATTTTGGCAGCAGAACCCAGTGGCGTAGCATCAATGGGACTGGAGGGGGCGCAAAGCCCCGGGCACATGCTGGGGCAGGATGGGGGCGCCGAGCACATATATGCCCCGGGCGCAGTTCCCCCTTGCTCTGCCCCTGGCAGAACCTGAGGAGGGAGGGTGGGTTTGAGGATGGGGAGGGACTTCAATGGGGTATAATACCACAGAGCCCAACTTCCCAATTGGACATTTTCTCTGGGTGAACTGATCTCTGATGCCTGGAGATCAGTTGTAATTCCAGGATATTTCCAGCCACCACCTGGAGGTTAGGAAAACCAAGCATAAAATGCAGACCCGCAGACAAGAATGAGTCATATATATATACTTTGGAAACATTTCTGATATTTTCCAAAATTGCTTTATAAATTAAAGAAAAAACAACTCCAAGGCCATTTACACACTAACAACTCCCCTTGGGTTCATCGTATTCTGTTCTGAAGGTTTTTTCCTTGGGCATCAGGAGATCTATTTCCCATTCCCCTTCCCCTGCTTTTCCCTCGCCTTTTCCCCAACATCAGCTGTGGGGCAGCAATTAATCTATGCAGAGTATTTGATTTTTGATGGCCTGGGTTTCTTCCTAGTCCCCGTGACATCAATCATGGGGGCGTTTTAAAAAAAATCTGCATGCAGTAGAATGAACGCATCTGCATTGCTCTGAAGCTGCACACCTGTGTTGGTTGCCGGTGCATGCACCTGAGGAAAGCCAAGTAATGCCCCTCCTTTCCAGGATGAGGGAAAGAGTATAATGGGAGTGAAAAGTGGGGAGGGAGGAGCAAAATGAATCCAAGGCAAGCATGGCACACTTATGCAGGTTCAGATTCCCAGCAAGCTGGAAGAAAAGGCCACAGTTTGCCTGAATCAGGATGATCCATGCTTTCACCCATTAAAGGCATAGTGGTGTTGGCATTGTTGCGTAAGTGAAAATCACATCTGTGAATATGTTGCATAATTAAGAATATCTCCCGCTGAGAAGGTAGGCTTGCCGTGTGAAGCCCTGTGCATAAATGGCCCCCAAAGGCCTGATGGCTAGCACCAAGGGGGTGAGAGGGTGATGCACTGGGTGTATGCTGGTGCTGGGGCAGGACAGGGGCATTCTGGGGCATGGCAGGGCGCAGGGCACACACGTGCCCCGGGTGCAGTTCTCCCTCGCTACGGCTCTGCTGAGCATGCTTATTTATTACTCTCTAAAAGGCACAGAATGTTAAGAGCAGTTGACTGTCAGAAGTATGAAAGGGAAATTAGAAGATGGATGGGTGAACTAGCCAACATTAGCCTTTATGACATAATGAAGAGGGAACAGATTTGCTTCAGGGGCATAGGTTTGACAATTTCCTCAGTCCAATGGTAAATTTCCCAGGTCTAATCTCCCAACCTCAAGAAATTGAGGAGCAGGAGAAAAAAATGTCCTCAATGGTGACACTCTAGGAATTTCACATAATCTCTGTAGTCTTCCTTCTAAGTACTTGACATTACCTCCTATTGGAGCACTCGTTTTAGAAAAAAACAGTTGAACTTCCAGAGTGGAGAGTGATACATAGAACATCAAGAAAACAACAAGAAAAAAATATAGCACCACCTACTGGCTGGAGGTGCAGATTATTACAGCATCCTTAAATTAAGGTTTTCTGGATAAAATCTGGTTTTACAAGGATCACTGTTTTGAATGTGAGTTTTCAGTGCAGCAACATGTGAAAAATGAAAATAAGAAAGTGCACGAATAAATGTGCAGAGCAGCCTTTTCCTACTAATATCCACTTTTCCTTCATTGCAATGTAACCAGAACCATCTTGTGCCCATTAGGAAACAGGAAGCTGGATACTGCAACTATGGCAGAGATTAAGGATTCTAAGAAGCACTTCCCATTTTTTATTTCGTATCACCACCACTTCTTCACAAAGCTCCAAGGAAAGAAATTCTACAACCTCGTAGCAGGTACTTTTATTACTGTGTTACTCATACTTTATGAAGTGTTTCCTAACATTTAATTTCTGGGCTTAAATCTATTTTGACTTGTTCCATCCAACTTATCCTTGGTGTATAGGTTGAATTATTGCCATTGGCAGGAATATATATCTCAATCTTTCTGTGATGTCAGGCAGGGTTACTCCAAAAAGGGGGATGCTCAAGGAATTGCCAACCCACTCTTGCCCAGTCATCTCAATTAGTGCAAGCAGCTGCATATATTGTGGGGTCCCACCCTCATTTTGTGGATTTCAGTTCTAGCTCATTGGATGGATGGACGGACGGACGGACAGACGGATGGACGGATGGATTAGTGGGTGAGTAGAAGGAACCATTGCAGAGGTCCTGGAAATAGGTCCCACCCTGCATCTTGTGATTAGGTTCTGTGGCCATTGCTGCTTCCAGATTACCAAAGGGTGCATCAAGAGCAGCCCCAAAGGAGGTAGCAAAACTTGGATTCCAGAAGTGGTGTAGGATAATACCATAGGTTGGCATCAAATGTGCCCAGAGTCAGGCATGGGAGCAACGTGGAAGAAATAGGAGAACCAGGATGAAGTTTGGAACCTTCTCCCTCCCCCAGACTGAGGCCATTTTTAGAAAGTGGGCAGAAACAGAGTCCACTACACTCTTGTGGTGGTAACATGCATGCCAAAGCAAGGAGGGGCAGACTCAGTGCTATGGTGGCCCAATGACATCACTGTCACCATCCAGAGAAAGGGGAGAGACTATGATCACTATTGTTATGCAGTGGTAGGCCTTGCTAAGACCCCAAAGACTTGACATTGTCAACCTGCCTTCCCTTGCTGATACCAAAAATGTTTATACAGTAAAAATGGTTGATTAAACACCTCCATCCTTAGTTCTTCATCGTCAGATGCATTTCTTTGCTTTCTGGCTTTTTAAAAGCTGCCATCTGACTGTAAGCCAGCACTGCACTGCCAAAAAAAATAGTATTTTTCTCATACACACAAAAAAAATCCCTTCTTTCCTGTTTCATAATCTCAGACCAGCCCACTATAAAGCATCAGATATCCCCAAGATCACTTCCTGTGAAATTTTTAATTGTGACCCTCCACACCGTCCTGCTTGCTTGAAGGTTTCTGTGTGATAAGCACCTCAAAGGCAGCCAATGGGCAACAATTGGCTTTCCTGGCATGATCCATGAGGATCCAGAGTGTGCATGACAAACATACTTTGGCATCCACCTATCCATCTGCACAGAGTGTCCTGCTTACAAGATAGACTGCCTGCAGCAGCTTCACCAGTCATTCCTTCCAGCCATCCATCTTCGCCACCGAGTGGTGATAATAACAGTTCCCACCCCTTCCAGCATTCTCTTTCCCCCACTTCCAGCCCCTGAATATTTAATGCTTTAAAGAAGTTTAAGCTTCTAATGCAAATGTTGATTAATAACAAAGCAATTCAGGACTTATGCATACTGCAAGTTCTTTTTATCTCTGGAAGGAGAGGAGTCTTTGGCAGACATACGCTGTTATCTCGCCAGCTAAAGGGCTTCGAAGGGCAGGCTTTGAGAAACTGGCTAGCTGGATCCAATGCTTTTGTTGCTGTGGGCGGCAAGGACGGCACGGCATGCTTAATGGGGGATCAAGAAAGTAGTCTAGGGCACAGGAAACCGGTTGTTGTTAAAGTACAGCAGACCTCAGCCAGGTCAGTATCTGGCTGGGTGTTTACAAAGAGGTTCCACACAGGATTTTCAAATGTCTACTATACAGGAATTGTATCACCCACACTCCAGTGAGCAGAAGGAAGAAAATTGGGGGTAGGGGAAAGGACTAAGTCGCTGATGTTTCGAGATCACTTCTAGGCAACAACTCAGAAGTGAATTTGCTTCTCCTGGTGATGCTTAGGAAATTGCTTATAATTCTCATAACAGCCATGACTTTTCTCTCTTCGTTCCCACCCTTCATAATTTCCCTGTCCTTATGCAGCTGCCATTACCTCTTGCAAAGCCTCCTTATTCTACAGCTAGCTATTGCCCACAATTACCCGAGAAACTGAAAATTCACTGAGAAACTGAAGCAAGCTCTCCCCAACCCATCTCGTTCACCAAATCATCATGTTTTCTATTAGCTAAGATGATGCAAATAAAGAAACCAGATAACCAGAGTCTTAGGCCGTTTCCGCACGGCCGCCGAGGCGCCTCCACGCCGGCAAGAATTCCGCCGGCGTGGAGGCCGTTCGCATGCAAGCATGCGGACGGCCTCTGGGGAGGCCGGCAGACGGCAGGCGGCTCCACATGGTGCCGCCTCTTCCCCCTTCCCCGTCTGACTCACCTTGTCCCTGTCGTCGGCCTGCTGGCCGTTGAAGCCCCGCCCACGCTGCCCTCCGACCTCCAGGGGTCGGACGGGGAAGGGAAACAGCGTGTTCCCGGCGGTGCTGTTCGCACCGCGCCGCCGGGAACACGCTGTTGAGGGAAAAACAACCCTTTAAAGGGTTGTTTTTCAGGGCGGCCTGACGCCGCCCTGGGGGAGAGGGAGCAGAGTCAGGTCGGCGCTGCTGCGTTGCAGCAGCGCCGCCTGTGCGAATGGCTCCCTGGGGACGGCGTTTATCCCGTCCCCAGGGCACCATTTACGGGCCGTGTGGAAACGGCCTTAGTTACTTGTGCACCTAGTTCTGCCTGTTGTGATAGAACAAATACTTTTGAGGTATCCCCTTGTACAGGGTGCTAATTTGAAGACCTTCCCTAAGGTCACATGTTCAAGTAGGCCGTTCCGTTAGTTGAGAGATCTTGCATAAGCCTGTTGGAGTTGCTCCTTAGATTAAAACTGTATGAACTACACCATTCTTATCTCTATTTTGGAACCCAGAAATAGTGCACTGCCCCTTAAGTTCATTTTCCGCATCTCCAGTTTTGCCACTTTCAGTCGCATGAACCAATAGCAGTGCAGAACTTCCTGCCAGTCATGCTTCCTTCTGTTTCCATTTGCTTCATGTCCCTGCCCAAATGTTAATAGAAAAGACCTTGTGGCTCTGGAGCTTCCGGAAATGATTTGCATGTAGCCACCCTTGAATTATCACTACATGTAAAACACTCAGCAAGATGTCTGCCTTGTTTGGAAACGCATTCTGTCTTCTGTGGCTGATCCTGTCATGTATGTTACCAAGATGGTATTTTGTTGATTTCGGAAAGACTTTGAAAGAAAGCAGCTCTGCCTTGTCGTATTGACAACTTTTCTTTTCAAAGCTCAGTAGTACAATACATTTTTTAAAAAGTCTGAATCCCAGTCAAATTAGTACTTGACTTCACTGGGTTTCATTTTAATGCACTGCATCAGCCCCACATTGGTCAAGCATTTCTGAAACCACTTTTAATTACAAGAGCTTAATGTGCTGGTTTAATTTATTAGAGAAGCAACACAAAGACTTTCATCTTCCCATTTATTACAGGCTCACAGTCATTCCAGAAAGAAAGCCCATGAATGGCTATTGTGAGACACTGAAGCTTAATTCCAAGCAAATTGTAAAGCATTATTTATGACTCAAAACAATGTTCAGTAGGGGCGTAGTGGATGTATAAGCAACAGAAGAGGTCTTCTCCAGGTCTTTCATCTCTGAATGCCGGGACGAGGCGAATGCAAGCAAAATTTGCAAAACATTTACAACAAAACAGAAACTAGACATAACAAACAGTAGAGGTCAGTTTCTAAGCACTGTAAAAATAATTAGGCAGCCAGCCAGTTGGACAAGCATTTGGTATTGTGTTAAAGCAGCCATATACCCTCCTACATGGTTCTGATGAAAACAGGGATGCCTTTCAAACACCTGTATTCTCATGCCAAGGGCTGAACCCCAGGTAGCTGGATACCCTGAGAACTGTATTTGTTTTCTCTCACCAGTTTAACCACTTGACCTGCATGTTACATGTTGCAGCCCATCATCAATGGTTTCAGAGGATTAGCCATGTTGGTCTGCAGTAGAACACTAGAACAGCTAAATTGGTATTAGCATTTCTTGATTTACTATCACTGACCAATACCACTGAATAAAACAAACCAAGTTCCAGAATAATAAAATAGAAGGCATGCAAAGGAAACAATAAAAACAAAATTATTAACTTACCATAGAAATATTTAGAGAACTAAAAGGAAAATATAGCTAATCAATAGAACTATTTAAATCCAAAAGCGTTTCTTAACAGATAACAATATTAGTTTTAAACAGCAGAATGACCCAGCTATCCGCGAGTTTTAATTACACAGACACATACATTTGCCACCTGCCTCGAGATATTTGGCCTTTCGTCAGCTAGCAGTTTTTCTAAGCAAACCTTGTCCAAACAGGCTGGTAATGTGTTGAGGAGGGGGAGAACTATCTAAACTACCTCTGACTCCATTACAAACTGTATATTCTGTTGATGCTGGACATTCATTTATTCTTGAACGTAATGGCACTTGTGCAGGATGCCTTCCAGTTCAACATGTTCCTACTAAACCAGGGTTTAAACAGATCCATTACCCTTTCTTGGCTACTACAACATAATTTGGGTAGACCAGCATAGTGTAGTGGCTAAGAGCGGTGGACTCTAATCTGGAGAATTGGGTTTGATTCCCTGTTCTTCCACATGAGTGGAAGGCTCTAATCTGGTGGAACCAGTTTGTTCCACCCTTCTCCACATATGGCCTGCTGGGTTACCTTGGGCCAGTCATGGTTCTCTCAGAACTCTCTTGGCCCCACCTACCTCACATTGTGTCTATTGTGCAGAGAGGAAGGGAAAGGAGACCTATATCCAAACTCTTCTTCTTCTACTACTTGTGGGAAAGGGCTTAAGCTTCACTCCACACCGTTTCCCTACACTGAATTGTCTCTGGGAAGTCTCTAACCCACTTAACGCATATTGATGACCACACATAAGTTTCCCCAATGACCAGCTGCGTAGCTGCAATGGGGACATCCAGGGTGGCGTGTCCCGGGCAGCACCATTGCAGTCACATGGGGAGGTGGGGCCGTGGGCGTGTCAAGGGGCGTTTCGGGGGTGGGGCGTGTCAGGGGCAGGAAATGCGCACACAGGTAGTGCGTGCCCCGGGCACAGTTCCCCTTCCCTTCATCACTGCCAAGGACTCAAGCCCCTTTTCTCCCTATGCAGCAGACCTGATCCGAATCAGGTCCCCATGTGCCTGGGAATTAACAGCGCAATACTTTGCAGATTTATTCTGGTACAGGCTTACAATGGAGTAATTCTGCACAGAAAGGATCCTGCTGAGGAGTGCCCTGTGCATATCTGATAGAAACCTACCTGGCAGCCATAGTTACTTTATAATGCGTGAAGGGACTCTCTATTGCTAGGGCATACAGAATATGTGAGGAAAGGCTGAGGGATTTGCAAATGTTCAGTCTGGAAGAGATGGTTGAGGGGGAACAAGATAGCTCTCTAAGTATTTGAAAGGCTACGTATGAAGCCTTCACATGAAGCCTCCTGGGTGACCTGGGGCTAGCCACAGTTCTCTCAGAACGCTCTCAGCCCCACCTACCTAACAAGGTGTCTGTTGTGGGGAGAGGAAGGGAAGCTGCTTCCTCACAGTTGAGAAAAGCAAGGCATAAATCCAAACTCCTCTCCTTCCGTTGTTGAGCTCCAATTAACAACAGAGCTGAGTGGAACTATTCCTTCTCATTACTTGGATAGCATTGCTTCTGCTATTGCAGCCTACACTTGCATTTGCCTGTTTCACCAGTATATCACGTTGCTGGCTCATGCTCAAGTTGTGATCGACAGCAAATCCCAAGACACTTTTCACATATCTGCTGCTCAGCCAAATATCCCCCAATTCTGTATCTGTGCTTATGATTCTTATAGCAGTTTGTTAATTTCATCTCAGCTGTCCAACCTATCCAGGTAATTTAAAGTTTTATTTCTGTCTTCTAAGGCGTTAATTGTCCCTCCCAGGTTTATTTCGTAAATTCATATGTGAGCTAAGGGAGAGGATGTCTTTGGACATGCCCAGTTTCAAAATGCTGAACTGCTTCTGTTTATTATATACTGACTTTCAAACAATATCTTTATGCCCTCTCTCTGGGGGACAATCTGTAGTATCCCAGAGCCCTATAAAACCACAAGACTCAGAACTTAAACCAGAGGAAAGCATCCTGCCTATTGTATCGTAAAGGCCATTTCCGGCATTGCTTAAGGAGCCTTTCGCCCTCCCCTCCCCCCACACTCTGAAAGTCTTATTACTGAACTGCTTACCTAAGCTTATCCTAGTTTTAAAGCCTGCGGAAGCTGACAGCTCTACAGGTTGTATTGGTGTCGTCCAAGACCACAGCAAGATAATATATAGGCACAGCACAGAGTTTAAAACACCACAGTTTAAGGGGCAAAATTAATTCTGTGGTATTTTTTTTTCAGAGTATGAAAACCTCGCTCTGTTCTTTAGCAGAGTTATTGATGCTGGTGTGGATCTTGAAACGTGAAATATAAGCCTCAGATTACATCACAGCAGAGCAATATGACTCTTTTTTTTTAATTCTCTTTCCGTGAGCTTGGCCCTGGAATTTGTCAGCTCCATTACAGAGGGCATAAATCGTTCCATATATTGCAAATCCGTATATAGTGCATCTTAATGATCAGTGCTGTATATACCTATCGTTGGTAATCAGGCCAATTGAAAACCACTTCAGAAAGCAAATTCCGAGCCTCTATTGATGTTTTTGCAATAACTCCCTCATCCTCTGCGCCGCCTGATGAAAGATGCATTAGCCAGGGGCTGTCCAAAACCCGTAGCTTACGAGATTGTAAGTCAAGGCAAGCATTCCACCTGCTACCACTTAGACCAAAGTGGCTATTTTCTCCTGCTCCTTTTAAACTCGTGGAGTATTGACACTTGAAGTATTTTCCCAGTTAAGACGTCTGCATGCAAATGCCTGCGGAGCCACTAACCCCAGGGAAGTTGCAATTGCAAATACAGAGCAACCCGATGGCGTTTGAAACAAATATCTCTGCACTTCCGTTTGACGGAACAGTGCTGGAAGAAGGGAAGGAGCGGTATGCAAAAGGTTCTGAATTTTTCATCATCGCAAGTTTCCCCATATCAGGAAACAAAAGCTGGGAAAGGTGCAGAAAAGGTCGAGGAAAATGATCAAGAGATTGGAGCAACATCCCCGTGAAGAAAAGCTAAATCATTCAGAGCTTTTTAAATTAAGGGGGGAAAAGATCGCTATGGGAAGACATCATAGTGGTTTGTACAATTATGGATCTTATAGGGAAAGTGGATTGAAAGAGCTTTGCCTCCCTCTCCCATAATACTCAGACCAGGGGAGCCAAACATTATGGGCAGTTAACAGACAACAGCCTGTAAAATTCACAGTGGAATTCCAAATAGAGTTTACCCTCACACACGCTCCATCTGTTGAACTTAGTACTACTGTACTTAGTACTAATTGTATTGTTGAAGTACTACTAGCTACCTGCTACTATTCTGAACCCAGCTTCTGAATCTGCTTTGAGCCCTTGCTATTGGAGTCAGAATGCACATTTGGGTTTCTCTGAACTTCACACAATGAATTATGAACTCGTGGAACTCCCTGCCACAGGACTCAGCGATCGCTGGTAGCTTAAATCTACTATACAGTGGCAAGATTAGGATAAGGTATTAGCCCTCCCTGTGGGCAATCCACAGCATTCAATTGGCCACTGTGAGATAGGGAACAGTGAATGAGATGGTCCAAAGGTCTGACCCAGCAGGGTTCCTCTTGTGCATTAAATTGATAACAGAAGATGAAAGCTTGGAAATTATATAGATCTGCCCAAAATATGTCACATTCAACTCACACATAAACCCTTGGTCTGCTGTAGGTTGAACTAGACTTTGTTACAGATGTCAAACAGATGAACATTTGTTTTCCCTACGGTGATCTACAATTTTATTTTGCAATTACAAAAAAACACACGTAAAACATCCCTAATTCTGGCTCCAGGTAGATCAGTAAAAAATAAGTTGAATGTAACATGTTTCTAAACCACCAAGATGAATGCAATCCATCAGCAATGTATGGCAGCCTGAAAGGTGATTAGTAAATTCCTACATTTTTCTGCCCACCTGGACTGGGACATCTGATCCTGAATGGGAAGACAAGGTATGTAGGGGTGATAGATATGGGGGCTGGCAAGTGGACTTCAACACAAGTTCGATTGCTAGGCAAAGTTACCTTTCTCAAACTCCCTTGATTACAGAGTTCCTAAGGTCATCTCTATAATAGCGAATGTTGGTTTTGAGCAGCTGTATTTGCCGGGGATGTTGCAACTCACAGCTGATTTCACCCATTCTGTAGACTGAATGTTTTAATTTGGCAGGGAAGTGGCAGGGAAGTATCCCCCAGGTCGTGAAAGTGACCCATAAAGCACAGAATTGCTTCCTTTCATCCCCTCTTTGCCCCCATGTAGTTGGATGCTTCCTTCAAGCAGAGGCGTAGGTAGGAAAAATGGAGCCTGGGGCAAAATCTGAATTTTCCAAGTGAGAAGCAAGAACTGACCTCAAGACTATCTGAGTTCGTGGTCAGACAGTAAAGGCACACAGAGGTATCCAAGAAGTAAGTCTCCTCAACTCAAAAAATTAAGGTCTTACTACGGTTTGTGAATTCAGAAGTCACATCAAACCACAATTAGTAGGAAAAATGCTTCATGAGTAAACAGATTTAGTAAATCAACTGCATTTGTATGTCACATTTAACAGGAGTTTGATCAAAAAATTCATAAACCACAATATGTTATCAAGCTTGAATGCAGCCAGTGTGTTTGTTGAATGGCACTATCCCTTGAAGATCCAATCAAAATAATAAACTATCTAACCAGAGCAGATCTGGGCCCCTGCCATCTGTTGCTGAATTAGCAAAGCAGAATGATTCTGAATGGAAAACTGCACAAACCTGTATGGAGTAACAATAACTTTTTGTAGCAAGTTCGCCACCCCCTGTCCCTGTTGGGTCCAAATATGATCATATAAAATCTGCATGCCAGCTCCAACTCAGCAATCTATTGTTGAACTCTGCCTTTGAACTTTGCTGCTGAAGTATTGCAACTTTTAAGCCTCTTATTGAATTCCAGGGAGGTTGAAATGCCCACTTGCTGGGTTCTGAGTGTTTCTATTTTTAAAGTCAATTTATTCTCATTCATTGAATATAAAACCTTGCCGTGATAAATGGCGGAGGAATAATGTTAGCACTATAGTGTATTGGTTAGCGGGCAGACTAGAATCTGGGAGACCCAGGTATGAATCTCAACTTTGCCATGGAAATTTTCTGGGTTTACCTTAAGCCAGTGAATCTCTCTGAGCCTAACTTACTTCATAGGGCTGTTGTTTTGAAAATAAAAATAGAAAAAAAGACAATGAAAAAAGTGGGGTGTGAATAACTCAATAAATACACAACAACATTCTACTGTAGGAACCTTCCACAAAGAAAACGACTGTGTAAAATCCTCTTTCTGCAGTCTGAAGTGGAATAGCCTAAACAGAGGTTTATCAGCTTAGGAGAACCGAGCCTTGGAGAATCCCAGCTAGTAGAATCCAAACCTAAACTCCATTTTGAATTGTTCCATTTAATAGCTGTGGGATTGCCTCTCCCAACACATCCCATAAAGGGCACTTTGCTCTGCAAATAACAACATACTGGTAGTCCATGAGCTGAAATTATGAGCGTGTTTTTAACCAGGACCACAGCTTTCTCAACTCTGGCCCCAACCTGTAAATGAGCTGGGTCGTGTGGGACTTATTTCCATTTTGCAAGGCTTGTCAGATGGAGCTGTTACACCAGGCTGATGGTTGAGGGCTGCAACTGTGTCCCTCTTGGTTGGTCCCCCCCCCGCCACACACACACCCTTTTCCTTTTGTTCCTTGTTTGCTGATTCCATACCTTTCAATGGTTAATTTATTCCCACCCTCTGCCTGATTTGCTATTTCCTAGGATCGAGGTACTGCGATATTAGTATTGATTTTAGTATTATGGTTTGAACTGTTGTGAGCCACCCTGAGCCCATCCAAGGGAAGGGAAGCCTATAAATCTGGTGGGTGGATGGATCTGGATGAATGTCTAGGAGTTTTGTAGCCAAGCATCTGATGAAGGGAGCTATGACTCTCAAAAATGTACACTCTGAAAATCTCATTGGTCTTCATTGTGCTACTGGACTTGGACCTAGCTCTTCTATCCAAATAAGTAGGTGGGCAGCACAATCCTTAGGGCCACTTTGTCATTGTGGTTCCAGTGTACCCTGTTCAGGATAAATATGACAGGAGATTTGTGGCTTCATCTGCCCTTTCCTGGACCATCTTTGTTCTGGAATTCCACAGTTCTAGCACCTACCTAGTTCTGCCCCCAAGCCATCAACAGCAAGCTGCCCTCCTGGTTCCTGGAGACCACTGTCACAGAAGCTACCAGCCCTTCCATGCACTGGTGACTCCTGAAGAAAGCATCCCGTCACTCACAGAGTGTCTCCAGCCAATCCCACTTAATCACCACCCATATGGAAGAAAGTGGGGAAGGATGGGCTGAGCCAGTTGTGGGCCTTATTTCCAGGGCCCAAGCAAGGGGCCATAGTCCCCACATTGCTAGGGGCAGCAGCATCCATACCACCAGATGCAAAATCACCCCCCACACCCCTCTGGTGGAGAGGCGCCCACTCCCGGTGCTCCCCCCTCTGCCGGCCATCGCAGCCCCCTCCAGGCTCTCCTGGCCTGCCATGACCTTTCCAGCTTCAGAGGAGGAGGAGGAGGTACAGCAAGGGACTGTGCTGCCGCCTAGCCTCTGGCAGTCGCCAATACTGCGCCGCCGCCTCCTCCTCCTCTGCCATGCTGGCTCCCAGTCTCAGAACATAAGAACATAAGAACAAGCCTGCTGGATCAGACCAAAGTCCATCAAGTCCAGCACTCTGCTGCTCACAGAGGCCCACCAGGTGGCCCACCAGTGGCCCACCAGTCTGTAGCAAAGTTAAGACCCAAGAGAAATTTGTTCTGGTCTCTGCCTCTAGACATACCATGATGGACTGCTGGGTTTGGTCCTTCTCCTATTACATTGTGCTGGAGATTTCGGGGCGGGCTCTGGTGGGAGGGTGTTATTCCAGGTAGAGGCACCAAATTTGCTACACAGCTGCTTCTGTGTAAATGGTTGATGTTTGGTTGAGGGGGGTTCAATTTTGTGGGCACCCAAGTGAAGGAAATCTTGGTACTCCTAGAATTAGACCTCCTCACAACATTTCCACAAACCTTGGTGGTTCCTGTGAAGGAGTCATCAGCAGCTGTATGGGAAATTTGGTGCTTCTATCTGGAACAACACGCCTACCTCCTCAAAATCTCCAGCACAATGCAAACTCTCCAGCCCCATTTAAGTCTATGGTGGGGAAAGAGTGCCCCCCCCCACCCCCCGCCGCCTGACAAATTCTCTTATTTGAATTGACTGGACTCCATTGTAGCCTAAGGGGAATTTCTGGGAGTGTCTGGAGAGGCATTTTTCAAGGCAGAGGCACCAAACTTGCAGGTGCCTTTGGGAGACTATCCTGATAAAAACGCCCAGGTTTGGAGAAGTTTGGGTCAGGGGCAGTGGTGGGATTCAAATAATTTAACAACCGGTTCCGGTGGTGGGATTCAAATAATTTAACAACTGGTTGTTTACAAGCACCATTTTAACAACCGGTTCTGCTGAAGTGGTGCAAACCGGCTGAATCCCACCACTGTTCAGGAGATCCAGCGATATGGGTCCCCAAAGTGGTAGCCCCCATCTCTCATCATTTCCAATGGGTTCTAATGGGAGATGAGGGCTAATCCTTTGGGGACTCACCCATACCATTGGGTCCCCAAACCAAACTTCACCAGACTTGACTGCTCTTATCAGGGGAATCTCCCAAAGCCACCCTGCAAGTTTGGTGCCTCTACCTTGAAAAATGTGCCTCATACAGGTGGAAAACTGCAAACCCCCAATTCCCCATAGGCTGAAGTAGAGCTGATTTTTTCCGGCAAACCTGAATAGTTTTGTTTTTTCTGAATCATGCATTTCAATTTTTTGGCTTTACTGATAATTTTAAAGCCTGAACCCCCAACCCCAACCCAAACCCAAACCCAAATTTTACTGATTTGGGAAGACATGCTCAATGTTAGTAGCTTCAGGTCCCCCCAGTTAACTTCATTGCTGCCTTGGGGATCTAAATCTGCATCCAGATCAGCTCAGGGTTCTTTGCTGCTCCAGCAAGTAACACTCATCACTTCCTGGGCAGGTGTCACTACCAACCAGGTCCAAGCCAAATCGCTATGGCATCATGGGGGCATGGGTCCAGGCCGTGACCCCCTGCCTCTGAGGGATGGGAGTGAAACTAGCCCCACAGGGCATTGGAACCTGCTTCATTGTATCACTCCAAGTCACACTTGGGTGGCCTAGCCAGAGAACCAGCCCAGTCCTAGCCCAATGGCTACTTACTTACTAACACTTGTGCCACATTTTCTCTATTCAATAGCTGGGTGCCATTGTCAAATCATCTCCTGTTATTTTACCTATTACCGCACGCAAAGAACTGCCTCAGCCTCCCCCACTTTCAACCCTTTTCATTCCCTGCCATCAGACTCTAATTCTAAACACAAGGAATAAGAACATAAGAACATAAGAACAAGCCTGCTGGATCAGACCAGAGTCCATCTAGTCCAGCACTTTGCTACTCGCAGTGGCCCACCAGGTGCCATTGGAAGCTCACATGCAGGATGTGAAAGCAATGACCTTCTGCGGCTGTTGCTCCCAAGCACCTGGTCTGTTAAGGCATTTGCAATCTCAAATCAGAGAGGATCAAGATTGGTAGCCATAAATCGACTTCTTCTCCATAAATCTATCCAAGCCCCTTTTAAAGCTATCCAGGTTAGTGGCCATCACCACCTCCTGTGGCAGCATATTCCAAACACCAATCACACGTTGCGTGAAGAAGTGTGTCCTTTTATTAGTCCTAATTCTTCCCCCCAGCATTTTCTATTGCATTTAATAGGCATTCCTTTTAATAAAAAAAAGTTTGAAGGTTTGGGCTATCAGAGATTTAGCAGTGCCTGCATAACTGTGTCAGGCCTGTAAGACATCTTCACATTGCATTATATATTTACTGAAGGATCTGGCAGTAGTACTCCGAGACCATATGGCTGATGACAATCTCTTGGCTTTTCTTCCTAGGAGTGTTCTTTTTAGAGTAATCCTGAATTTGCTTGGCATACTTTGGAAGAACACTCTTGAACAGGAATTCTTCCTCTTTTACCAGCAGCCGGTTTTCTTGTCTTTTCTTTACCATTTTAGTAGTAGCCTCAACTAATTAATCTTAACAAACAAAATTCCCACAGAGTTGTCAGGCATAATTCAATCAAAGCTTGCAGCGTGGGCCACAGCATGAAAGACTAGCATCTTCTGGAGATTCAGATGTAAGACATAGGCCTTTTCCGCACACAGCATTTACTCCAAATCGAAGGTGTTTTCTATCCCATTCCTTACCTCGAAGTCTGTTGCCTCCTTGGAACATTGTTCCCTAGCTGTTGTAATTTTTCTTCCCTTTTTCTCACATGCGCTGCAACAAAGATGCATAACTTTGCAGATTCGATACTAAAATGCAGAAAAAAGGAGAACCCAGAAAGTAATAAAGATTGAGAGGAGAGGGGGAAGGGACTGGGGGGAGGGGCTGAAAAAATGGAGGAGCAAGCACCGAAGGGGAGGTTGGGCCAGTGGTGGGGTCCAAAAATGTTAGTAACAGGTTCCCATGTTGGTGGGATACAAACTGGTGTAGCGCCAGTGGGGCTGGGCGGGGCACAACGGGGGTGTGGCCAGGCATTCCAGGGGCGGGGCATTAATAATTTCTCTGTTACTGTAAAAAACTCTTACTGTAAAAAAAAAGTTCCTAATTTCCAGCTGGTATCTTCCTGTCCATAATTTAAACTCATTATAACAAGTCCTATTGTCTACTGCCAACACAAACAACTACTTCTCCTCTAATTGACTGCCTGTCAAATACTTTCAAATACTTGATTTTGTTTCTAGAAATCAAAAGAAGGATACTTTCCTTAAACAAGAAACTTTACCATATTTCTAAAACATGTTTTTAAAACAGCCCAACAGGGAGAATTATCCTGTTTTCTACCTTCGCTAACTAGACACATAGGAAACAACAGGACTTTATGATTTTTGGACCTAATGGAATTTCTAACGGAAAAGCAGACCCAATTAGTAACCCCCTCTCTGCACACACAAATAATTAGTAACCCACTCTCGGGAACTGGTGAGAACCTGATGGATCCCACCTCTGGGTTGGGCACAGCACAGGGTGTGTAGACAACGGCCCACCATTTTGGTGGGAAAGAAAAAATGGTTTCAAGTATGGTTGCATTGTGAGGGAAGCTAGCTCAGAAACATTTCAGCGAAAAAAACCACCCAGTAAAAGAGTGTTCAGAAACAATGAAGCAGGAAGTGCTTGGAAATGTTTTCAGAACCAAACTGGAGAAGGGGGGGGTATGGATCTCCAGGAAGGAAATGCTCCATTAGTCGTCTGGAAATGGGTCTAATTTTTTTTGTATCAATCTTTTATTTTTTTCATGTTTATAATTAAAACACAAATGCAAACAAGCAGGGACAAGAAAGAACCAGAAAATGAAACGAGAACAAACATTGCTTTACAACAGTGATCAAGTGTGCTACATATTTCGGTCAATATTGCATCTACATTTCCTGGAATCAATGAGAGGTTGTTGACCCTTTCCCAATGCCTGTTTGCAGCCTTCCTTTGGAAAAAAAGGCATGCCATTTCACTGAGATTCTGTTCTGCCCCATGATTCCCTGAAGGGAAGAATGAAAATCCAAGAGAACCTGGAGAAAGGGAAATAATGTTCAAGACACCATGCTGGTGCATGTAGAAAAAATCATAAGATATTCCCATTGATTTAAGGGGTACCAAGGCTGTTAAGGAAAGGGTGAATTTCAGACTGCCATGAAGCAGTACAGCCAGAGGTGGGATCCAGCAGGTTCTCACAGGTTCCTGAGAGTAGGTTACTCATTATTTGTGTGTGCCGAGAGGGGGTTACTAATTGGTGATTTTGCCATGTGATTTTTGCCTTAGTTACGCCCCTCCTCCCAGCAGTAGCACGCAGAACTTGAAGCAGTCTAGCAAGAGGTGCACCAGCGTGCGTGGCAGCCTGCACCTGCGAGCATTCGTTTCCTGCCCAAGGACCGGCGCAGCAGCTGCATCCTTGCCACAGCCCCGCCCAGGAATGACCCGCCCCTGGAATGCCCGGCCATGCCCCCGTCATGCCCCGCCCAGCCCCATTGGCGCTACGCCACAGTTTGAATCCCACCACCATGGGAACCTGTTACTAAAATGTTTGGATCCCGCCACTGAGTATAGCTGGTTCCTCCACACAAAGGCACCACAAAATCTCTCTCTAGCATGGTGGTGGCACGATCCAATTACTGCTGAAAGTTGGTGTTCTTCTATGAATATCATGTTAGTGCAACAGACTGAAAATTGTCTTAAAGAATTCTCCGCTCTACTATAATATAAGATTATATATAATATAAGATTATATATCTTGTTTTCTCCTGCATTTGCTTATGGCCTGATCTGTGAGCGCCAATAAGTGATGTGAGAAGTATCTACTATACCAGAATAACAGCATGCACCCCCAGTCCTATGCATGCATATTACGAGTAAGCTTCAGTAAATCTGTTACACTTATTCCCAGAAAGCTTGCGTCTTGAGAGTCTTGTCGCTCCAGAGTGTTTTCAACATGGACCCAACAAGTTTAAACCTTGGTGGCTGATAATCATCCATCTGGAAAATGGGATTCATAGTGACATACCTCTTAGAGGTCTTTTGAGGACAAACTAAAGAAACTGAAGAAGGAAATGTTGTTACTTGCCTGGAAGGAATAGTGGGAACTACATTATCAAGATAAGGCTACAATCCTAATAGGATGGACATGGCGTTGAGGTGTTTTGTCAGATGAGCAAAAGGGGGGTTGAGCATGGTACAGTGGTTAAGAGCAGCAGACTCTAACCTGGAGAATCAGGTTTGATTCCCCTCTCCCCCTCATGAGTGGCAGACTTATCTGGTGAACCAGATTTGTTTCCCCACTCTCACTTATGAAGCCTGCTGGGTGACCTCTCAGAACTCTCTCAGCCCCACCTTCCTCACAAGTTTGCTGTTGTGGGGAGAGGAAGAGGAAGGTGTTTGTGAGGCCCTCTTGGCAAATATTCCCTAGTGAAAGGGAATAATTAAATCTACCCATAAAGCCCCTTGCTGGCATCTCTATAAGTTGGTTGTGACTTGATGGCAAATTACACACACACAATTTGCAAGTAAATGTATGAACAGCTGGGCAGGTTCTTGTACTTGTTTTTCCCTCATACCTACTCCAACAATGTGTAGTGGAATCCTGGTACAGCCTAGTAAAGACAGCATTCCAGCATCTATTCAAACCTCTGTTATTTGAAGTAAGTCCCACAGGTTCTGGTGGGTTTTCCAGGCTGTGTGGTCGTGGTCTGGTGGATCTTGTTCCTAACGTTTCGCCTGCATCTGTGGCTCGGAAAACCCACCAGAACCAGTTGAATCTGGTCGTGAAAGCCATCAACAATACAAGTCCTACAGAATTCAAGGGACTCTACTCCCATGACATTGTGATTTAGATTTCTGCCCTAACAGTCACATTGAAAAGGTCATTTTTAGTAACTTCAGGTTTTTTCCATCCCTTTGTTTGCAAGTCTTACGAGTCTTTTATGCATTTATTAAAGGTGCAAAAGTTCTGTTACCTTTTTCACTTCTCCTCATCCCGTTCACACTTCCTAGTGCTATAAAATGGACTTAAAGTGACTTGTGGCTGTAATCCAAAATTAATTTATGTTGGGGGGGGGGGAAGGCTCCAACAAAGTCAGAATTTACAGTTGTTAAATCAGTGCGACTTGCTCAGAAATAAATCTGAGATGCAAGATAAGTTGGTCTACATAAGTGCATATCCTCCATTGTTATACAAATGGCAACAGGGATGCACATGCAACAGCCATACTTTCATAAGCAAGAATCCAGTGGTGGGATCCAAAAATTTTTGTAACAGGTTCCCATGGTGGTGTGATTTAAACTGTGGCGTAGCGCCAATGGGACATGGTGGGGCACGACGGGGGCATGGCCAGGCATTCCGGAGGCGGGGCATTCCTGGGCAGGGCTGTGGCAAGGACGCCGGTCCTTGGGCCGGTCCTTGGGCGGGAAACGAATGCATGCAGGCGCAGGCTGCCACGCACGCCGGTGCACCTCCTGCTAGACTGCTTCAAGTTCTGCGCACTACTGCTGTGAGGAGGGGCGTAACTAAGGCAAAAATCACGTGGCAAAATCACCAATTAGTAACCCCCTCTCGGCACACACAAATAATGAGTAACCTACTCTCAGGAACCTGTGAGAACCTGCTGGATCCCACCTCTGCAAGAATCATTTCAAAAACCTTCAGCTGCACAGGTGTACAAGGCATAAGTCTTTTACTGTACATGATGGTTTAGTTTTCTCCTGTATCAATTTTTAAAGGTAATCTTTGTCCTTTTGATTACCTACATAAGTGCCATTAGGTTTCAACTGATTTATAGCGCCCCAGCAAGGGTTTTTTTAGGGCAAGTAAGAAGCAGAGGTTGTTTGCCATTGCCTTCCTCTGCCTGGGTCTTTCTTGTGGATCTCCCGTCCAAGTATCAGCTCGGCTTGCTTCTTCTGAGATCTGAGGCAATTGGGCTGTACTGTGCAATTTCACCTTCTTTCCTTTTGATTAGAAAACCCAACTCTCTATACCATTTGCAAGATGCATCTTTCCTCCAGAGAGATTTGGCTCTAGAGACTTGGAGAAAGCGGCTGAAGAACAAATGGTTCAGATATTGTTGTGAATGGTGTCTGCATCTACTCACAGTAACAGCATTCATGATGCTCATGATATTGTCTGCTGCTCTCCCCCTAAGCTAAGTGCCTCTTGTTTAATGTGTGTCCATAAACCTTCCTGCATTGCAATACAACTCTTTCACATTCCTTTAAGCCCTGTTTGCATTATGTGTGTGTGGCCATTTATGCATGCGCCACTTATCCTCTGCCTGCTTGCTTTGCATTGGGTTTTTCTCAAGGGTTTTTTTTGTTTGTTTGTTTTCCCAGGCAGGGATTCTCTTCCAGCAAAGTGTCCCTAGCTGAGCCAATCTGCCATTTTTCTAATTCACTGCTTCCTTTTCTTTCCATTCAACCTACATTTTGGGAGGTAGCCTGCTGCTCCCCTCCCCCCCTTGCCATCTTCAGTGTTATTTGCCAGAACTGGTCAACTTCATGTCAGTTTCACAATTTCATGTCAATTTCATGTCAATTTCACAATTTTCACAATTTCATTGATCGATATTCAGCTATATATATACACATATACATATACATACACACACACACACACACACACACACACACATACACACACACACACACACACACACATACATACATACATACATACATACATACATACATACACCTTCGGGGATTGGGCGGTATATAAGACTGATAAATAAATAAATAAATAAATAAAATAAATGTATATATGTATATGTGTGTGTGTATATGTGTGTGTGTGTGTGTATAGTTATTAATATTTTACATTTGCCAACTGAGCTATTTAGCTGAAGAAATGTGTTTCAGCTCATTGTGTATTTTATAAGTATTATTGTGTCATCTTGTATATGCCAATAAAGGCCTTACTTACTTACTTACTTACTTACTTACTTACTAACTAACTAACTAACTAACTAACTAACTAACTAACTAACTAACTAACTAACTAACTAACTAACTAACTAACTAACTAACTAACTAACTAACTATATATTGGCCCTTCTGATCACTTTGAAATGGTGACCTGAAGAGTGGGAAGAACTTCTGTGGCAGGGGCAGATGGGGAGGAATGAGGAAACCCAAAGAAAACCTAGAGCACATCGATCTCCTTCATTTTCCCTGTGAAGGGAGAGAAAAAGTTGCACTTTAATAGCTTTCAGAAACTGCAGGAATTCTCTGTTCTGAGAGCACGGTAAGTTTTGAAAAGAGGAAAATGTATGAATAACCAAGAATCAGCCCCTAAGGGTATGTATGCTCAATGCAAAGGAGAGCACAAGGGCATAAAAAGCCTGTGTGTGCAAAGTGCTGTCAAGTTGCAAGCAACTTATGGTGACCCCCTATGGGGTTTTCAAGGCAAGAAACTATCAGAGGTGGTTTGTCACTGCCTTCTTCTGTATAGCAACCCTGGTATTCCTGGTGCAAACAAATGCTAACCAAGGATGACCCTGCTAAACTCCCAAGATCCAACAACATCAAGCTAGTCTGGGCCACCCAGGCATCAGCAAGGCTGAAAAAAGATTGCGATCTCCAGGCACCATTCGAGTATGCAATGAGAGATCTACACAAAATCCATTCACAGTGGCTTCCTGGGTCAATCTCTTTTGGGTTAATAGCTCTGGGCTGTGGACTTCAGTGGATGCCTTGTTCTGTTGACCTTTGACCTTTGGCATTAAAAAGGTAACATTAGTTCCCAGTGCAAGAACTGGGTCATTACTGACCCAGGGGGGGACGTCACATCCCAACGTTTGCTAGACAGACTGTGTCTGCAGGGTAGTTTGCTATTGCCTTCCCGAGTTTTCTACACTTTACCCCCAACAAGGAAGGAAGGAAGGAAGGAAGGAAGGAAGGAAGGAAGGAAGGAAGGAAGGAAGGGAGGGAGGGAGGGAGGGAGGGAGGGAGGGAGGGAGGGAGGAATGCTGATTTATTTTTATCTGTAGTTTCCTTCCTAGACTTGTTGCACCCCCCTCTAGGTGCTAGATTACAAAAAGTGGATTAAGGCAAAAAGAGAGGGGGAAAGTGCTAAACTGAATAGAAGCCAAACTGCTGTTTGGGCACATATTGAACATTTCACCATTTTTGCCAGAACCCGAGCTGCTAAATGCCATCAAGGAGGGAATCCGTCTCTGCCTTGAACTTTTGGTTTGCTCAGTGAAACAGAAGGAAATGTGCCTTGAACAGGGAGTTGAGGACACCCAGCTGTGATTTTAGCAACTACCAGCCTCTCTCACACGTGCTGCTAAACAGACTATCAAGTAGTAACAGCTCTTTAGCTGCTATTGATCTGAGCTGGATTTGAACTCCAAGGTATGAATCCCCAGAGCCGGTCAGCCTCTCTGGCAGCTGATATTTGAAAGGGCAATGAAAGGCTTAGCCCCCCCCCCCCCCCCCGCCCCGCCACCCCAAGGCCTAATGTCTCACGCTTGCCTGAATGAGGCTGTTCAGCGCAGGAGAGTCGGCTGCCTTTGGAAACTGTGAGTGCATCGTGAGGCCATCTACCTATGAAACAGTAATAACCTGCTTAAAAAATCTTGCCTAAAGCACATCTGTGTGTTGTTATTAGAGTCAATCGTCTAAAAGGAATGCATAGCCGATAGGTAAACCTAGCAATGAGCTAGGTAGTGTTTCCACAGGGACAGAGAGAAAGAGCAAGCATGAACAGCAGACAACAAGAGAAATTATGCCAAGGGCAATAGGGACACAGGAAGAATTAATAGGAGAGAAAGAGAACGCTCGGGAAATAGTATGAAAGAAGGGGAGCGAAGACAAGCAAGGAGGGGACAGACAGATAGGATGAAAGATTAAATAAGTAAGGCTGAGGACAGAGTCGATGATCAAGATACTAACGTGTTGGAAGGCAAGGAATTTGTTAAAGGGGGTCTAATAACAGAACAGACCTGAGTACGGGACGAGCAGAGATGGGTTAAATGACAGAATGATGAAACGGAGAAAAGATAGCAAGAAAAGATTGTGGGAGCAAAGAAGTGCTCCTTGCCCAAGATGGCAAAGATGGCATTGTTCTTAAGATATATATAAAGATATACCTAAAGAGGTGTGTATATGAGATCCTGCTAAGGGTCAAGGGATCACGGGATTCAAATGAAATTAGCAGAAGTGGAAGACAGCAGAGGGAAAGACGAGAGATGTAGCTGTCTGAAACAATCTTTTGGACGAACTCGGGACAGAGAAGACGAGCTGAATGTGAGAAAGTAGAGGCGAGAGGTTAAATAAGATAGCAAATTGAATAACCGCTTTGATCCAATGGAAGAGAAAAGGAGAGACAGCTTGTAAGAATACACAAGGGAGGAGATGGAAAGAACGTTCCCCAGGCTATAGTAGCTTCAGTTTTTGTGATTCCCACCAAGATGTCAAGCAACATTCCTCCAGGTGTTAATAACAAGTTGTAATTTTTCCTCCCTCCCCATCAATGCCATTCCATGCTGATAGGATACAGATTTCATGAACCTTGAAATATTTTTTTAAGTATTTACTTTTTGAAACAACCAAAAAAAAAAAACCCCACATGGCACTGAGACACCAGCATGGGTCCCAGTGACAAAACCAGATTAAATTTATCTATGTTCGTCTTCCAGGATTTAGACTCTGATCTTCATTGTGAGTTAGGTTTTGTTCTCTGTTGCCCATCCTAGAGGTGGTGAGCTAGTATAGCAAGCCATGAGACAGAACTAGACTCTGGGAGGTTCCGGTTTCAAATCTTGCTTCTGCTCCAAAGTTTTAGGTGTTTTTTGGCAGGGCACTATCTCTATTCCAACTCTGCATTTGTAATAGGGTGGAATAATACGCCCTATCTTACAGGAGTGTTGTGAAGAAGTACAACAAAGTAACAAACATGAGTGCCTTGAAGAAGAAGAAGAAGAAGAAGAAGGAGGAGGAGGAGGAGGAGGAGGAGGAGGAGGAGGAGGAGGAGGAGGAGTTTGGATTTATATCCCCCCTTTCTCTCCTGCAGGAGACTCAAAGAGGCTTACAATCTCCTTGTCCTTCTCCCCTCACAATAAGCACCCTGTGAGGTGGGCGGGCTGAGAGAGCTCCAAAGAGCTATGACTAGCGTGTGTGGGAGTGTACAGGCTAATCTGAATTCCCCAGATAAGCCTCCACAGCTCAGGCGGCAGAGCTGGAAATCAAACCCAGTTCCTCCAGATTAGATACACGAGCTCTTAACCTCCTACGCCACTGCTTGAACCCTGAGACTTCAACATAAATGCTTTGTGGGGGGATGTGGGAAAGTTTTTTTTAAAGAAAAAAATATGTAGAGAGGATTTTGGCTGTGACGCATGGAGGAGATTTAAGAGCAGATCCCGAAGAGACAAAAATGGTATCTGAAGGTACAATTGGTGCAAGGACAGATAGATTTGAAGAGCATGGAAATATGCAAATGATGTACTGGGCTCCCTTACTTTTGTGAGAAAGTGTCCCACTCAGTACAGAGAAATTCAGTCAATGACCAGAGCAGGGGTTTCAAGGCAAGAGATGTTTGAAGATGGTTTGGCATTGCCTGCGCCACATCATGATTTTTGTATTCCTTATTGGTGCATACAGATAGTGTAAGTGCCACTTTTTGCCGCCATCCCTGCCGGGTAGACTCAGACCCTCACCACCAGTAAGCAGGATAACCAAAGTGAAGACCATAGAAATTTTTTTAACTCAGAAGGTTTTTTATTGCCACTTCAAAAAGTTCCAGTTTCTCCTCCCCTCTCCGCATCTCTCCAACTAACCACCTTATACTTTCCCCTCTGCCCTCCTTTTATTCCTCTCAAAAGGTCCCCCCCCCCCACATCTCCCTGCTCCAGGCTATTATCGGTCACCAGGCTGTCTGTCAAGCCTTGCCAGGTTGGGATTGGCCTCCCAATGCTCTTAGCTCTCCCCTCTGATTGCAGCCTGGTCTGAGTTGTGCAAAAGGAATGAGGAATGACTGGGACCTGCTGATTGCAGCCTGGTTGAGGTTGTGTCAGCTCGGCCCTGCCCTGCCCTGCCTTGCCCTGCTCTGCTCTGGGGAGCTGCTGAGGCCTGCTGATTGCATCCTGGCCTCAGTTGTGTTGGCCCTGCTCTGCTCTGTGGAAGTGCTGAGGCTGGTTCCTGCTTCCCAGGCCTTCATGCCAGCTTCCTGCACCCTCTCCTGGCTTCTGGCTTCCATGAGATGCTTTTGCTCACAGGTAAATCAGGAGTAGGGGTTGTCAGTTGTACAGTGTCCGGCCATCCATGGCTGGGCTGCTAGGTGTTGGAAATATCAGAAATGGTTGCTGGTGAGACTGGATTGAGAATTGTAGCCTCTGGAAAGGAAATGTTTTATAAAGACAAAAAAAATATTTTGAAGATGTCTGCTTGGCTCTAAGACTGATGGCTTCTATTTCCCTCATTATTTACTGATTTAAAATATTTATATCTTGTGTCTTCTGTTGTAAAAAGCTCCAGATAGCTTACATGTCTCCCGATTCACAATAAAATGCCATCTTAATTGTATACCAAAAAAAAAAGCTGCATAAAAATTGGCAGTCTAATAATTTTTTGTGTGCCCAAATTTCCATCTGCTCTGTGTATTAACTATATATTTTTATTTTTCCTTTACACGAACCCCACATCCCAAGAGAGATCTCCAACTGGCTGTGTAAACATCACAAAGATTTCTCATTCCGAGAATGTGTCTCCTGGGGTTCTTTTGGCTAAACTTTCTCTTCCCAAATTTGCCATTCCGAGGGATGGGTGGGTATATTTTCTATTCTAACGTTTCACTATTTCTGGGTCGGTGTATTTGCCCCCCCCCCCTCCAAATCTGTTTCAGGATTCTTTTAAAAAATAAATTATTTTTTGTTTTCCCTTGCAAATTTTGAATCCAGGGTGGCTTTTTAAAATGTTATTGACATGCCTTTCTCTCAGATTCCTCTGAGGCAAAGGAGAGGCTGTAGATCTCAGGTGTCAAACTCGCGGCCCTCCAGATGTTGTGGACTACAGTTCCCATCATCCCCTGCCAGCATGATGCTGGCAGGGGATGATGGGAACTGTAGTCCATAACATCTGGAGGGCCGCGAGTTTGACACCTATGCCCGTGGTGGCGAACCTTTGGCACTCCAGATGTTATGGACTACAATTCCCATCAGCCCCTGCCAGCATGGCCAATAGGTTGGGTTACTCAATTGGCTATGCTGGCAGGGGCTGATGGGAACTATAGTCCATAACATCTGGAGTGCCAAAGGTTCGCCACCACTGACCTATGCTGTAGATACAGGGATGTGGCTTGTGAAAATAGCACCCAGGGTTCACCCTTGGGCACTGTGCCCCCCCACAGCTGTGCCTCATCCCATTAGGGACAGGGGCACAGCTGGATGCTGGGGAGTGGGCCAGTGAGGCTGAGCCCACCCCATGTCCACATGGAGGCTGGGGGTGGAGCCAGCTGGCTAGCCCCATGCTGGTTCTCCGCATAGAGATCGGAGCAGCAGAAGCTCAGACTGACCTTGCAGCCTCTCCACCTATAGCTTTATACTGGTGGCTCCCACCCCCAAGCTCCATCTCTGGTCAGGTGAGTTGGATCCAAGCCTGGCTAAGGCCAGGTTCAAACAGGTCCTTGCTACTCCAATCTCCATGTGGAGATCCAGCTTTGGCCAACTGGCCCCACACCTGACCTCCACCTGGAAGTGGGGGCAGGGAAAGCTCAATTGGCCCCACTCCCAGACTCCAGATGGAGACTGGGAGTGGGGCAAGCCCATTCTCTTATGTTCAACTGTGTCCTTATCCCAAACTCCATGGGGAGTTCAGGGCAGGGTGGGACAGGAGCCGCAGAGAGACTGAAAATAAAGTCAAGGCCTAGAGTTGCCAGCTCTGAATTGGGAAACACCTAAAGATTTTGAGGGTGGCGTAAGGTGACCAGATGGTCACCTTTCTGAACCGGAACGGGGGTAGGCGGCTGCGCACGCACGCATGCGCACTCAGCCGCAGAAGCGCACTGCCTTCTGGGGCGTGCCGTTTCCCGCCCTGTGACAGGGCGGGAAACGGCAAGCCCCAGAAGGCCGTGCTCCTGCGGCCACGCACGCGGGAGGCTGCCGCACTGCCTTGCGCCCCAGAAGGCAGTACGGCAGCCTCCCAAAAATCGGAACAATTTCAATAACCCGCGGGACGTGGGACAAACTGTTTGAAGGTGGGACTGTCCCGCCAAAAGCGGGACATCTGGTCAGCCTGGGGTGGCGCCTCATGAGGGCAGGGCTTGTGAAGGGGAAGAATTTCACCAAGGTGTAATGTGATACAGTCCACCTCCCAAAGTGGCCATATTCTCCCAAGTGAACCGATTTCTGCTGCCTAGAGATCTGTTGTAATCCCCAGAGATCTCTACCCACAACCTGGATCGATGGTGCAAAATAAAGTAAAAATATATTTTATGATTCAGTTTAAATTCTCCAGATTCCCTTCTCATTTTGCCAACAGGCTTCTTCAGGGGAATCTGCAATGTATAATCTGCAATTGCATTACTGGTCTACCTCTTTTGCCTTTCACCGCAGCCTATTTGGCAGACATCTCAGCAAAGGAAGCTTTTCCTTGATATGGAGGGGATCTGCCTTATCTATGGCAGAGTGCGGGGGCTAAAATTGAAAGCCCTAAATAGGTATGAGCTGTTTTGCCTTGAAAACACAAGTCAGTTGCAATTTGGTAACACACTGTAGTAGTAGTGGCAGCAGCAGTAGTAATAAGTGGAGGCTTGCAAGACTTGTAGGGGGGGGGGGGAAGGAATCCGATATCCCCCTCATTGCTGAGTCTTGTGCGGCTCCAGGCTGCACCATCTAACATTGATGCCCACTGCTGGAGTCCTGTCCTGCCAAGGCTGGACTGAGAATGGCTGCTAGCATCCTTTGCCACTGTGGCCCGGCCTGGAGTGACTACTGTGGTTGCCAGCCCCCAGGAGACACCTGGAAATCTTCCATTATTTCATCTTTATCCCCTGGAGAGAATGGCTGCTTTGGAAGGTTGACTCTATGGCATTATATTATGCTGAGCTCCTCCCTCCCTAGACCCAACCTCCAAAATCTCCAGTTATTTCCCAATCCAGAGCTGGCTGCCCCGGCAACTAGTGGTGTACATTACTACCACCACTGGGATGTGCGTTGTCTGCATGTTCAGGGACATCACTTTGGGGGGCACGGGGGGGGATTTAATCTCCCCTAAATATTTTATTTTTGATTTCAGAATTTTCTGCGAACCCCGCAGGAGTCCCCCAAGTTTGCAAGAAAATCTATTTAGCCTCGGTGTGGCCCCCATTCTGTGGATGTAGGCATCTGCAGATGAGGACCACACCATTTGATTAGCAATACTATGCTGATACATGGAAAGGCCAACAAACTAGCTAAAGAACCGGCAGCTGTGATAGCAAACAAAATTAAACAACGACAATAATAATGGGAAGTGAGTCAGCAAATGAAGTCCGACAACTTTGTTTATTATTATTGTCATCGTCATTATTGTTGTTGTTGTTGTTGTTGTTATTTTCGATTTATATACTGCCCAATCCCCAAAGGCTCTGTTTTGTCTGAGGGAAGACAGGGGCCCCCAAAAGGGAGGGACGGTGTGTTGCTGAGGGTAGCTGGATAGCTGATTGCTGATATTTGGATAGCTGATTGTTCCCTAAGGCACTCCCCTCAACTCAAACACACACACACACACACACACACACACACACAAAAGTCCCATCAGGGAAAACTAATCTATAGTTATAAATGCTTCCACCAGAAACTGAAATAAAATAACTGGAACTTTGGAAGTGGTGGTGTATGTGTGTGTACGAAAGTTTCCCATTATTATTGTTGTTTAATTTTGTCTGCTATCACAGCTGCCGGCTCTTTAGCTAGTTGTTGGCCTTTCCAAGTGGACGAACTGCGAGTGTGCCCGCTGTGTTTGTCAATGAATCGCTTGTTGTGGTTGCTCTCCATTTGTAACGGAAAGCGACTCAATGAGGCAGGGGCTTCTTTCGAAGAGTCCACACGCAGGGGAGAGTTTTGCGCACCGCGCGGAAAGAAGCGCACTGGCACGGCTCGCTCGGTGCTGTTCCCCTCGACCCCTCCGCTCGCCGCCTCTGAGGCGGAGAGGCGGGGAGAACCGGCCGTGCCGAGGAGGAGCCCTCCGGGCAGGAGAGCGCCCGCCTTTGACGCGCCCGTTCGCCGAGCCGGGTCGCCAGCCAGCCAGCCGCCTTCCCGGGAGGGAGCCCGCGGGCTGGCTGGGCCGGCGGCTGGAGGGAGGCGGCGGGAAGGCGGAGCCGGGAAGGCGGGCGGGCGGACGGGCGAGGAGGGCGGAGCGAGCCGGAGCGGGGCCGGTGGCTGCGTCTGGCAGGCGGCGGGTCGGGTTCTGCTCTCTGCGGCTCCTCCGCGGCGCTCCTGGCTCTCCCTCGGCGCGCAGCCCCGGCGGCATGGCAGCGGCCGGTCCTCCGCGCCGCCGCCGCCGCCTGCTCCTGCTGCTGCCGGCCCCTTCGGCCGCCGCCGCTCCCCCGCCGCCGCTCCTGCCGCTGCTGCTGCTGCTGGCCAGCGGGCCCGGCCCCTCGGCGGCGGCGGCGGCAGCGGCGGCGGCAGCGCGGGGAGAACCGGGCGGCGGCGGCGGAGGCGGCGGCAGCCCGTGCCGGGAGAAGACGGTGACGGTGTCGACCCTGCCGGTGCTGCGGGAGAGCGACGTCGCTTGGAGCGGCGGCGGCGGCGGCGGCAATAGCTCTCCGGGATCCTCGGCCGCCGCCGCCGCTGCCCCGGGTTCGGTCCCCGGCGACTCCCGCTTGCTGCTGTTCGTGCGCAGCGAGCTGCCCGGGCGGGTGGCCGTGCAGGACGACCTGGACAACACCGAGCTGCCCTTCTTCACTCTGGGTGAGCCGCGGGACCCTGCGATCCGCGCACTTGTTGGGGAGGGGCTGCGCGGAGCCGAGGGGAGCGCGAAGTGGGGAGGGAAGGCGTAGAATAAGGGTGTAGAATAAGAGACTCTCCTTTGGTGGAGGTTAGACTGTTTCGCCCCTTCGTGGCCCTGGCTGGGGAAGAGTTCCCCCCCCCCCGAGTGGGAAAGGGAGGTAAAAAGTAGAAGTGCCCTCCCCACTCCTGGGCCAAGGAGGAATGGAGATTCTTGATTGGTGGGCATACCTTGCACTTATTTTTATTCTGGGATGGGTGCAGAAGTAGCTGCACCTGTTTCTCAGCCAGGGCGGTTGGACAGGGCCCCTAGATCCTTAAGGGGCAATTGGGCAATGTGGGGAGAGAAGTGGGTGCAACTTGTCTTGATGGAGGGGCTCAGAAATGAATCCATTGGGGTAAGGGCACTCTCTTTCCTGGGATGATGGGTAAAAGGCAGGTGGTCTACTCCTGGAGGGAGAGGATCTCCCTTGGGGTGTGTGTGTATGTGTGAAAAAATGTTCCTCACTGTCTTTGCGGGATAGGAAAGAGGGCTGCTGCCAGCAAGCTTCCTTCAGGGAAGTAGAAGAGGGTGCCTGACTTGTGAATAAGGGAGGATGGCTATGAAGAAGCTGTACCTGTTCCCCACCTAATCGGACAGGACCAATGGACACGGCATGGGCTTCAATGAAATGCTTCCCTTCCCTCGGGGCAGGGTAGGAAGAACTACCCGCCTGTGGACACTGGAGGACTGCAAAATATATATGCCTCCTTTTCTTCCCGGCGGCAAAAACAGGGAGACGATGAAGTCAATTTGTCTTGTGCCTTGGAGGTAGAGATGGTAGCTTCTCTTGTAAGGGGAAGAGGACTATGAAGGGGTTGTGCCCTTTTTGTCACAAAAGAGGAGACAAGGTGTCTTCCTTTCCCTTGAGTGTGCATGTGTGTATGGAGGTCTTGGAAGTGTAAACTGCAACAGGGGAAACAAGGGCAGTGTGTAGTTGTAGCTACATTTGATGTTGTGCTAGGTGCCGTGCAGCAGCTGCTTCTATTGGCTTACAGATTACTACAGTGGATTGTGGCGCCTAGTTTAGGACAGAGTTGGCCCCTGAGTGAATGTGCCCAGGGTGTATAAAGTTAGCCCATGGAGAACACCAGTGGATATTCCATTCATTCCCCCCAGGCTGTCAATGCAAAAGGTACACAATCCACTCTCTCTTCTCCCCTCACCACAGCTGAATAAGGTGAGCATAGGTTTAAGCAACATGAGATTGAACACTTGTGGGGTTGGAGGTGATTAAGGGATGGTGCTAAACATTGCATGGAGATGAATGACTTGGAGAGACATGAATGTGCACACCCAAGGATGCAGAAGGGAAAGTATAGAATACATTATATGCCTTTCAGGGTGAGTTTTGTGAGGGTGGTTATAATAACGAAGGGGGGAGTACAAAGTCCAGCATGAGAATCTCTAGTTAGACATACCAGACTGGGGCGGGGGAGGGGGAAGCAGTGATATTCATTGAAAAAAAACAAATAGGGGTTTCATCGTGGGGAGTTTTAAGGGACTGCATGCGTCCAAGGAGTATTGGATTTAGAGAATAGGTCCTGAAACAGATTCGGAGGACTGACCATGTACTAATTGCATGGCTTGGGTGGTTGAATTGGCAACGTTGTGTGTGAGGAATCAGAGGAGCAGATTTATGGGGATGTTAAAGGGACAGTTCCAGGTGGTTTTGGAAAACAGAGATACCCTTAAATAAAATGAGAGACTGTGACAGGTAAACCTTCAGCTTTGGTGGTGGTGAGAACAGGTAAACCTTCAGCTTTGGTGATTAAGGGATGGGAGAGACTGTGACAGGTAAACCTTCAGCTTTGGTGGTGGTAGTGTTGGTTGGGATGGGTGGATAGTGGGATCCGTAGAGATGCTTCTGGGGTCGACTCTGGCCCCTAGAAGCTGAGGCTGGAATAAAATCTTGCTAGTCTTTAAAGTGCGACTAGACTCTCGGGGAGGGACGTGTGCTTTAAAGGGATGTGCCAAGTGATGTAATTTACAAGGTGCTGAATCCAAGACAGAACCCTAAAGCTGTAAAAATGAAAAACCACTTGCTGCTGCCCCCCAGAAAAAGAGAGAGATTAAGAGGAGTCGGTAGGATTAGGGAGCTGGAATATAGAAAGTGAGCGAAACAGCCAGCGGTAGTGATTTCCCTAGTGGGAAAGGAGGAGACAACTTGCTTGGATGTAATGCGTAATGTACCCGTTAAAAGAGAAAATGCTGGGATACGAGAGAGGGATAGCACTAAGTGCGGAAAGGTTGCAGTTCCAGGAATCCTAAATAATAATGGCAAGGGAGCTGGGGTGGGAGGGATACAGTGATTTTTTTCCCCTGTGTAGGATGCCAGGCGGGGTTCGGAGGTGAACAGCCGCTGCGAGTGAACTAGCCTCTTGTCTTCTTGAATGCTGCTTACGGTGGGAGAGGGAGGGTCCAGGCCCAGTGTGGGAAAGGCAAACTGTGGATGAACTGAATGGGAAATGGCTGAGAACTGAGAAGTAGCTTGTGTGTGCGTGCGTGCATGCATGTGAGTGTGTGTGTGCTTAGTTCAACGATCTGGTAGGAAAACTCCTGGAAAAGATACCACAGCTGCACACAGCCAATCCTCTGTGTTTGGGGAAGGCTTTCTGGAGGGAATCTAAGGAATGCCCCTGTTGTCTTGTTAGCTGAAGATGATGGGTGATAAAAGAGGCTGAGCTGCCATTGGTGTGCTGAGCAAATTTGTTCCCCCGCCCCTTCCCAGTCTTGGTGTGTGCAGGAGGGGAAATGCTTGCTACTGAGCTTCTGATTTCACTCTGGGCAAAAGAAGAAGAGTAGAAGAGTTTGGATTTATATCCCCCCTTTCTCTCCTGTAGGAGACTCAAAGGGGTTTACAATCTCCTTGCCCTCCCCCCCTCACAACAAACACCCTGTGAGGTAGGTGGGGCTGAGAGAGCTCCGAGAAGCTGTGACTAGCCCAAGGTCACCCAGCTGGCGTGTGTGGGAGTGCATAGGCGAATCTGAATTCCCCAGATAAGCCTCCACAGCTCAGGTGGCAGAGCGGGGAATCAAACCCGGTTCCTCCAGATTAGATACACGAGCTCTTAACCTCCTACACCACTGCTGCTCCCTAAAAGAGGGGCATCTGGGTGGTTCAAGAATATGGGGTGCCGTTTGCGTTGGGGTGTAGGAGAGGAATAGCTTTTGAGTTGGGCTTGAGAGGTCCCAAGGAGCAGGGAAGGGGAGGCGTGCTGAGTTGTGGGCACATCAGCTACAGGCAGTGAAGTGAGAGGGTTGTTGGGTGCCAAAGAAGAAAACCACAATGAGAAGTCCTGCTTGTCATTTCCCAGTCTAGGCCTGGAAGTGGGGAGGTGAAACGCTGCTCATTTGACATGTAGATGTTCTAGGGCAGTGGTGGCGAACCTATGGCACGGGTGCCAGAGGTGGCACTCAGAGCCTTTTCTGTTGGCACATGTGCACAGAGTTCATCATGTGGGGGGTGGGGGTGGAAAATCACCCCCCAGACACCCCTAGGTTGGCCTGGGCATGATCCTTTACCTGGGAGTAAGCTCAGTTGCTGGCAATGGGGCTTGCTTCTGAGTAAACTCTCCTAGGGTCATGATTCATCCATTTGAAGCGTTGCACGGTTGCTTCACCAAGCTTACTCCCGAGTAACATGAGCCTCGGAGCCAACTGTTTTTTCTAAACTAAAACCTCAGTATTCAGGTTAAATTGCCATGTTGGCACTTTGCGATAAATAAGTGGGTTTTGGGTTGCAATTTGGGCACTCGGTCTCAAAAAGGTTCACCATCACTGTTCTAGGGTGAGTAACAGGAAGAAGCTCAGATGGAGCAATTTGTTTGCTGAGCTATTTTTTCCCCCGTGCCCTTTTCTGGCTTTTACAACTCCCTGGGCGCCTAGATACTCAAAAAGCTGTGCTGCCGTTGATTGACACTTTCACTGTCAATGATAGGGTTCATTCCTTATTTCTGCTCAGCAGAGAGTGAGTGTCAGGCAGACGTTGTGCTTCGTTCGTCATTGGCCTTGTTTCTTTCCAGACCCTTAGAGTGGACCCACTTTGAGAAGCCGGACCCATTTGTTTCCTTGCTGCCTCCTTCCACACTCCACTGCCAACGTGGAATGGATCATTGTCTCTTCCATCCCAGTAGGATTGGCACCTTCCTGACAAGCTCCAATCTCTGGAGATGTTTAAATTTAGGCCACGTCTTAAAATGGAAAGTATCCCTGTTCTTCCCCTCTTTCCCCAGCTGCCAAACAGTGGGATATTTTTTGAGACGTTCTTTATGCTGATGTAGGAGACTCTTTAGCATGGCTGTCACTTTGCTGTCGGTTGATTTCCTTCTCTTGCGATTGATAGCTTAATTATCTTTTAGCACTTCGTAATCCACCCCCCCACCCCCCGGCAGCTCTTCCTGGTTTTTTCCCCTCTTTTGTTCTGTTCATCTGCTTTTGGAGAACATGGAAGGGATTTAATGGTCTGCAAGGCTTTCCTGTATGTACCTTGGAGCAGGCTGTGCTCATCTTGGGAGTGTGGCAGATGCCACCTTCAAGAGACTCGAGTTGCCCTCAGCTCCAGTTTTGGAACTGAATGGCAGAATCTCGAGAAGTTGCTGCGAGGAAAGGTTTTGTTTTAGCAAGTAAATATTTCTGATTAGCACTTGTTTTAGCTGTCAGGGGTCTGTCGCTTGAAGGTCTCTGTGTTTGCTCCCAGCTTCTAAGGTTCTCTCCGGTGAGAAGAAGAGAGTCGAAAAACTGTCACCATGTGCCATGGTTGCTCTTTTGCTCTTACACGAGGTGTTTCTTGCTGTGACTTGTCAAGGTTGTCGTGTTTATCACAGATGACTTGTAATCCTCGCAAAAAAGTGAACTGTTTAGAATTCTGCATCCAGAAGCAAACTCTCTCTACTCCAGCAAAACACCAAAGGCTGTTGTTGGTCTGCACACAACTCCCCTTTTTTCTAGCAGTGACTTCCCCTTGCTGACACCTCGAAACCTTTCTGTAATTTGTGAATCTTCTCAGCTTAGCGCTCTTTCAGACTGGGGAGTGAACGATGACTGGGATTTGTTTCTTAACCCCTGCATTATATTGTGTCTATATGAACTTGGCATGTCAGACTGTTTATACTTGCACATGTACACCTGCTAAAGAGGACAAAACTCAGCCATGATAATGGATTGTCCTTGAAACACCTGATGTTACAAAGTAGCTTCTTTTTCAGGGAAAGTATAATACAGCTGACAAGAACCGGCTGTATGCTATAATCCTCTTAACCCTGTTCAGGTGATGTTATAAATGTTTAAACAGCCCATGAATCTCTAACTAGAACTTTTTGTTTGGTGTGTGTGTTTTACTAAGAGCCTGACTATTACTTTTATTAGCCTGCAGACGCGTAGTGGCAAGGGGGACATCCGGGGCGGCTTGTCCCGGGCGCCGCCATTGCCATCATATGTCGGCGATGTGTTGGGGGTGGGGCATTTCGGGAGCAGGACGGCGCAGGGGTGGGAGGGGGTGCGCGGGCAGCTCATGCCCCTGGCACAGTTCCCCCTCCCTTCGTCGCTGTTAGCCTGTAATCCCCGCCCCCCCGCTGTTTCAGGTGGGTCGAAATTGCAAGCTTTTTTGAGTTTATTGAGGCAATCATAAAGTTAGACACATGTATGACAGTTTGGTTTTGCCCAAGGGTATGGGTGTGCTGAAAGGGTTGCGTCTGGAAATGGAGATGCTATTGGTAGTGGACCTGGGAGCAGGGTTGCATGAAAATTGTCCTTTCACTTCTATGGAGTTTTTGCCCGCAATATTGAGGATAGATCAGGGGTCTGCAACCAATTGGCCATGCTGGCAGGGGCTGATGGGAATTGTAGTCCATGAACATCTGGAGAGCCGCAGGTTGTAGACCCCTGGGCTAGATGGATGACAACCTGAGAAAGGACTTTCTCAGTTGTAGCACTAAAGGCACTTTTGAACATTCGGAATAATGCACTTTCAATCCACTTTCACAATTGGGGTGCTGTGTGGTTTCCGGGCTGTATGGCCGTGTTCTAGCAGCATTCTCTCCTGACGTTTCGCCTGCATCTGTGGCTGGCATCTTCAGAGGATCTGATAGTGCCAGCCACAGATGCAGGCGAAACGTCAGGAGAGAATGCTGCTAGAACATGGCCATACAGCCCGGAAACCACACAGCACCCCAGTGATTCTGGCTGTGAAAGCCTTCGACAATACACTTTCACAATTGTTTGCAAGTGGATTTTGCTATTTTACACAGTAAAATCCAGCTGCAAAGTGCATTGAAAGGTGATAGAAAGTGCCTTATCCTACATGTGCGGAAGTGCTCTAAAACTTTGGAACTCCCTCCCTAGGGAGTCAGCGGATAAAGTCTTTTTTGTTTTGTTGAGCATTCTCCAAGTAATGGTTACTGGCTCTCCTTCTTGGTCTGGACAATGTTTATTGTGTATTTTATTGAAATGTTTTATAATTTTTTGAAAATTAAACTAAATTTTTTTTTGGCTGGCTGGCTGCCTTGAGGGCCCTGATTGGGTGGAAAGGCAGCATAAAAATGCTTTAACTACCTAAATGTGGCCTGTGTGGTAGTAAACAGTGGCAGACTCCAGTCTGGAGAACTGGATTTGTTTCCTCAACTTCTCCACAGGAAGCCTGCTGGGTAACTTTGGGCCAGTCACAGTTCTCTCAGAACTCTCTCAGCCTATGCAGAGGCTGACAGCGTCACCCCACTTCTGAACATCTCTTGCCTTCTGTGAGGTTGCCGAAAGAGCTGTGAGTCAACCAGGCATGCATGTACACACATACACACAACTAAATAAATATTGAATATCAACCCACCTTTTCTGTTTTTCTAAAAGATGCCCTTGTTTTTATGAGCTGTGGGTGAAGATCTGTGTGTGCATCCGAATGTTGATGATGTTGGTTGCTTGGGTTTTTGTACACAGCTGGATTCACATCCCCATTCTCAATCCCTGGGCTAGTTTGTACAAAAGTTTCCACGTTCAGCCACTGCATTCTTCCCCTTCCTTCCCAGTGGAAAGTACACTGACTGGAATTGGACAGAAAGCAAGTTTAGAATAATTGTCTGCCCCAATGGAAGTTTAATCTACACTTCACTATCTAACCTGCTGTGTTTTTCCAGCATCTGCGCTGATGGGTGAAATGCACAGTTTTCTGGGGCAAACCACCACCCACCTATAGTTTTTCAAACATTCCTTCTTGCAGAAAGTATACTGAATTTTTATGAAGTGTCCAAATGCATTAGATCGTTCTGAAGTAGTTATTCTGATGTGGCAGGATGTTATCGTTTCTATTTCCAGGGTTGAAAAAATCCCGGGTGCCCAAACTGTCTTCAGTCATTTCTTTGCATGACTATCTTTTTTTTTTAATGATCTTGTTGCCTAGAAATTGGTGATGGTGTCCCAATTTTGGTTTGGATCCTTCTGCAACTTGAGGAGGGGATGAGTGAATTCCTGGCTTGTTTTCTGTATTGTACCTGTTGTGTGTGTTTGTGCACACATGCTCATGCACACGCATATGTTCAGTGGGAAGAAATCTTTGAACAACTTCACTGTACTGCTTTGGCTGGTAA
Source organism: Sphaerodactylus townsendi (assembly GCF_021028975.2). NCBI lineage: Eukaryota > Metazoa > Chordata > Lepidosauria > Squamata > Sphaerodactylidae > Sphaerodactylus > Sphaerodactylus townsendi. The sequence continues at coordinate 43,423,024 of NC_059436.1, read as the reverse complement.
ATCTTGTACTTCCTGATTTGCCTGGGAATATCTCACCCACTGAAGTAAAGGCTTTAAACTTTTCTTCTCTAAGGCTGATTCCACATGGGCCAAAAACAGTGGTGTAAAAGCTGTGTGAAAACAGTATAAACCCTTTTACACAATTTTTACACTGCTGTTTTTGGCCCATGCGGAATCAGCCTAAGGGTGCTTTCACACATGCTGAATAATGCACTTTGAATCCACTTTCAGTGCATTTTAGCGATTGGTTGCAAGTGGATTTTGCCATTTCACACAGGCCCCTTCCGCACATGCAAAATAATGTGTTTTCAAACCACTTTCACAACTGTTTGCAAGTGGATTTTGCCATTCCGCACAACTTCAAAGAGCATTGAAAGCAGTTTGAAAGTGCATTATTCTGCATGTGCGGAATGAGCCACAGTAAAATCCAGCTGCAAAGTGTACTGGAAGTGGCGTTAAAGTGCTTTTATTCAGCATGTGTGAAAGTGCCCCAATACTGTACTCCCAGGCCAAGAAAGACTTCTGAATGTAATGCTTGAATTGAGTGCTCAGCACATTCATTGCTTTGTGATCAGCAAATGTAGGGAATGTGTATTGCTTGTAGACTTATTCTTGATTTGATTAGACACTGGTCTGGTGGTGTAGAATGCAGTGGCTTTGTAGGAACATCCCAGAATTTATACTGCCTCTCTTTTCCCTCTGAGGTGGAAGATATGGAGGATTCCCATCGTCCTCTGAGAGAGGCAGGAATGACTTTTTTCTCTTTCCTGTCTCAGTTCTTTTCCTGCCTCATCAAGGAGAACAGCTAGAAAGTAGCCTGCCTAAGCCTACTTTGTTTTTATTCTATTCATTCAATTTCAATCCTTCTATGTATTCTTCTTACTACTATTACTAACTACTACTATTTCCTAACTCTCTTCTTATCTTTCACTCCTTTTCATTGTAAAAGTAGAGAGTGTATTTAGGGATCCTCAAGGAATGACGATAGAGTTCAATCCCCGCCCCCTCGGCTTGCCAGGTGTGGTTTTTTCAGCCGGTCAAACAATGGAGTGAGAAGAAAGCTACAGATTCCCCTCAGAGATGAAATTAGAGACTCTGATCACAGTGAGAACAGGAGAGCCACCAAACCAGGTGGGCATTGTCCAAAACAGGGCTGCTCTAGCCGCAGCCTCTGATGTGCCCCGACAAAAGCTAGTCTACTGCTATGAGTGGCAGCCATTTTCACCTTCAGATGGCCATGAAGGTCCTAACACTTCTATACATCAGTTGGGCTCAGGAAATGACAAGAACAACCCCCCTTCCCCCACCCAAGCCAGCACAATTGGGAATTGAGTCTGGTGATAGAGTGGTTATCCCAGGCAATAATCGTCATCTGAACAAAAGGGTCAACAGATTACTCAAGGCTGCTTACTGCCTTTGTAACTGATGCTACCATAGACTCCATGTTGTTGTTTTTTCATCTAGGGTCACCATGACAGCAGCCAGAATAACCTTGTTTTTGTGCACATGGCTGTCAAATTACCACTCAAAGGCCATAGTCTCAACCTGTTTATTCCAGGAGGACAGATTGTTTGGCAAGGCGCTCAATAGAATCCATATAAAGAATAGGGATAAGAAAAAAAAAGTGTTCCCTAGAACACTATAGAAGACCATTTGGACATTTTTCCTTTTGTAGCCAACACACACTTCCTAGTTTTAAATAGGAAATCAGGGGAACCAGCTGGAACTCTAGACGGGCATTCAGAAGGGAAAGTTCAATGCCAGATTCAATAGACAATCAAAATCTGATTGGAAAAGGCCAATAGAGGTGGAAAGACTCCCCAGACCATCCATCTATATTGGGGGGTGGGGGGAGGTCAGCTACCACATATCAGGAACTTTTGGATCAACCGCAAAGCTGACAGTTGAGCCATGAGGATAATCACCAATGGTTGTGAAAAAGAATTCAGTGATTCCCCCCCAAAGTGGTTGGTAGCCTCTCCTACCCACAACAGTTTACAAAAAACATCTCTGAACCACTACTGCAATCTATTGAACTTACAACCCATAGAGCCTGTTCCCCATTCAGAGAGTGGGCATGGAATGTACTGTATTTTCTTTACAGTCCCAAAGAAGAGTGGGAATTTGAGGGTGATTCTAGCTCTGAAAATGGCTACAAGCTCCCTAATAGCAATTCATGTAATCAAACGAGATTTGTGAAACTGTGATACTTCTGGATGGAGACACTGCAGTCGAAGACCAAATCCCTTCAACCAAGCAAGTTCCCTACCTCAATAGATCTGACGAAGGCTTACCTCGACATACCAATTTTTCAAGGACAGTTGAAAGTTCCTGTGCTTCTATGTGAAGGAGCAACATCTACAATTCAGAGTCCATCCTTTTACCTCTCTACAGCCCACCTAGCTACATCTGTTGATAAGCAGCCAACCAATTGCTGCCCTGAAGATATTGGCCAGTTGTTTGAAGGTCATATGGGTTGGATGAAACAGCGAGTTGAAATTAAATCCATTGAAGGTGGAGGTCCTGTGGCCCCAACCATCCAAAAGGAAAAAAAATGGCACACTCTCAAGTCAAAAGAACCTTAAAGGTGTTTATATTCAGAAAAAAATGAGTATATTCTTTGTTTCTCTTTCTCCACCAAATATGGAGGGAACAGTCAACCATCAGCAGATGTATCAAGGATTGTATCGAGTCATATAAACTCTATGGTTTGGGCATTTCACATGGAATCACAGCTCACTTGGTCAGGAGTGCAGCTACAAACACAGCCTTTAATAAGCTTGCCACAGTACAAGAAGACTGCAAGGCAGCACTACAAAATAAATGCCTACAAAACTCAGCTGATGCTGAGTTAGGCAAAAGGGTACTCCAACATCTTGTAGCGGCAGAAGACGATGACTCACCCAAGGATTGAGGACACTTTTATGGGAGATACCATCAAGATGTCCTCCACTTCTGATGGAGAACAGGCCATTGGGTACTTACCATGAAGGGTCATTCTCCTCTGAGGAAAGCAGGATATTGTGTCCCTCCCGAGTCACTGTCAGTTAGTCAATTCATTAAATATCCTTGTTTACAGGGTACTTTCATGTCTTAAGTATTCCTACTGTTTTCTTACTTGCTCTGTGTTCGTGTTCATGTTTTTACCTTATTATGTATAGTTTTAGAGTAAAGGGTAGTTAACTGCTTTTTGAGTCGCCAGAACTGAAGAATGGGTGACTCCAGAGGTGGGATCCAACCAGTTCTCATCACTTCTCTAGAAGTGGTTACTAATTTTTTCTGAGTGCCAAGAAGGGGTTACTAAAGCAACCTCCCTGCTGGAGGTTCGTGTGTGCGGCGGTGCCACTGTTTGAATCCCACTACCATCGGAACCCATTATTAAAATGTTTGGATCCCACCACTGGGTGACGCCCACAGTGGAGACAGGAAGGATGATGAGAGGATGGTGGGATTTACCTGTCAAGATGTCCTCCTTTCCTCAGAGGAGAATTGGCTTGTTTTTGGACATCTTCAAAAATATTTGCTTTGCTCCAAGAAGCCTTGGCTAACAAAATAAACATTAAGATGCCGACTATCTACACCCACTGAGAAGAATGAAAGAAGCCCAAGGATTATGGGTTTTATGTATTTTATGCAGATAGCTTTGAATGATATATCTATTTTTCTCCGATTGCATGAGAAGTCATTTTCAGAGCAACCTTAAACAGATTTTTGAGCCCACTGATTTCAACTGACTTCAAAAACTGTAACTCCACAATTCGTTACTTAACCTTTGGGCAGTTTTGAATAGGTCAGCGGCTAGGAAATAGCAAGATGCATTTCTTTGTTATGGATGAGAACTGAAGTGGTCCAGGGCTTTCCACATGGCTGCTGGAACTCTCTATGGATTGTGCATGTCTTCTAAATGTTATATGTGTTGGGCACAGCCTTCTTGATTTTACAGAAGTTTGCTTTCTTTGCAGCATGTTCCAATGGCAAAGACAGAAGAAAGCCCTGGAGGTTGCCTCATATCTGTGGAACACTCTTTTGCTCCAGAGTTTGCTGGAAGCCTGACTTCCTTGGAAGTGTTGCAAAATAACTTTTGCTTGGTCCTGTACATGGCAGCAGGGGTTGTCTTGATAGTGGTGATGGTGCTTTGTGAGGATTATGGATGATTTCTTCATTTTATTATCGAAGGCTAAATCAACTGGCCGTTGTGGGCTTTTCAGGTCCAGAAAACCTACAACAGCCAGTCCCAGATTTGGTTGTTGGGTATGAACAAGCTAGAAATTGAGCCTCCTCTACCTCAAAAAGACACCATATTTCAGAGGAATTTTCTCTTGATACTAAGAAAGTATATTCCCAGAAACTCATGGCAGCAACACGTATGCTATTTTGGATTATATGTACAAATAAAGGCCTAGAGACATGGCATTTTGATGTGGGACAAGGAACGCCGTATGCTTAAAGAGGTAGCCAATGAGTGTAGGAATGAATCTTCTTCAGTGAGATATTATCTACATAAGCAAGGGCTACACAGGAGAGACTCTGCCTCCGTGAATGAAATGTGCTGGTCATTGATTTACAGATTGTAATCAATTTCACCGTCAATGTATTCTGCTTACACGTCATCTTGTTAAAATAAACTCCATTCATTTAAAAGGTGTCAAGTAGGCCAAAATCTTTCAGAGTGACAGATATCAGAGACAACGGAAATAGCAGCAGACTTCTTAGCCGAAGTTATGAAACGAAATGTTCTCAAATATGAAGAAATTGCTTAAACTTTTGTTAACCCTCTGTGCTTGGGAAGAACTTTTGAAATGTCCCTGTTTAACTCTTAGGCCCCTTCCGCACATGCAAAATAATGCGTTTTCAAACCACTTTCACAACTGTTTGCAAGTGGATTTTGCCATTCCGCACAGCTTCAAAGAGCACTGAAAGCAGTTTGAAAGTGCATTATTCTGCATGTGCGGAATGAGCCTTATATTATGGTTGGGTAAAGTTTTAAAAGCAAATTTGACCTTGAAGTTTTATTTCATTGCATATTACGCTTTTATATGCTATTAAAGGTGACTTGTCTTGACCTGATACTATATGGTTTGCTGAACATATCAGAAGAAGATTTGGAAAAGGAAAATACCCATATATTTTGCGTAATCTTAGATCCATCTGACTTTACATGCTGGAAAATAAGGTGGCAAAATGCTGAAGAGGTCAAATGGACTGTACTGGACTCTAGCCTCAAGGTGGGATTTGGGAAAACCCCGGAATGATGGCTCATTTCTACGATACAGCAGTCAGTTCCCCTGGACAAAATGAACTCCGTGGCACTGTACCTCACAAAAGTCCCTGTTCTTCTTAGGCTCCACCCCCAAACCCCCAGGAGTTTCCTAACCTGGCTCTGGCAACTCAACCCGCTCATCCCCCAACAGTGACCACGGGAGACCCAGCAACCCTAACTGTGTTGCTTCAGAGTGCAAGAAAGGAGGACCACATTTTGGCTTGTTGTTCTACACTGCAAATAGAAGAACCAGAAGTTCCATCCAGGAAGGGTAATAAAGTCTTTCCTCCTTTAGAGCTGTTTTTTTGTTCACACGTGAGGAAAATTCTGGGATTCCTGTTTGGGCCAAGTAGTAAGTCGCATCAGGGTTGTTTCATGAGAACACATGTGTTAAATATTTTACGGTACACTCATTTCTGCCTGGTAACATGAGGTGGTTCTTCCTCTGCCCACCCACACCCCTTACCAAAGGATGCTGCGATGGGAAGACAAATGTCTCCCAACTCTTCAGTGTTTATATTTTGCATTGTATATGACATGAAATGAAAGTGTTTAATTTCCCCCCACAATGTGAATAGAAGTTGGGTGCGTGCTAAATGTGTATTTATGTGGCTTTCCCCTTAGTCTGAGTAAGTAGGAGAATACTTTGGCCTTATTGAGCAACTTTGGATGTGATGGTGGAGTCTTGTTGGCTTGAACATTTTGCTTGGTTTTACAGTCCTCCTGAGTACTGATTACAGCATCATTTGCAATGCTGTTAATATTATAGGAGCTCCAGAATCTACCACCAAGCCAGCTGGATGCCAGACTTGACACGCATAAGGGTTAAGAACAGGGGTGTGTTTTTGAAATATCTTGGGATTGCTTAGCTGCCAGTCTAAAAGTAATCAGTGCCCTTATTCCGTTGAAGGTAAAACCGTGTCCTCTTCCAAGGTCTACCTCATGAATTGCTTTAGCTGTACAGTATGGATAATTCAAACCTGTTGCAATTTACCTATCACCAGAAGAAAAACGAGGCTTACTGATACACAAAATGTTTTAACTCCTTCCTAGGCAACTCTGTTTGAATTGGATGTGTATATCTGATTCAATTTAGTTCATCACACACCTTACCTAAGACTTTTGTTAACATCCTTATTTAGCCATGAATTTGCTTAATGTATCCACATGCCAAATTTTGAAGCCATGGGAAAAGTCCTGTTTCTGTCTCCCAAGAAAAAAAAAAGGGAATCCCAGACGTTTTTGGGAAAACTGTAACTTATGCTCTGCTGAGTTTCCTTCACCAATTAAACATCATTTACAATTTGTTGAGCGAACAAAATTGTACTATTTGGCGAATTTATGGACTTTAAAAGCAGGAGTATCTTAATTTTCTATAAGAAAAATTGCAAGTTTATCCAATACTTGAGAAGTTGCAAGTGCTATGGCATATACTATCACACATACAATTCCCCAAAATTTTCCTCAGACATTTTCATGCTATTTGAAAAGAGACCATATTTCAGAGGAATTTTTTTTCAGTGCTCCATAAAATTTCTCTCTTTCTTAATTGGAAAATTGAGTAGGATTTTTCATGTCCTACATTCAGAATGACAAAAAAAAATGCTTCACATGAAGGGTTTTTTTAAAGTGTTGCCCCAAAGTTTCAGTTTTTTTTGTTTTTAACCCCTGATCCCTCACATCTTTATAACCAAATAACCTACCCCCAGAAAACTGAGGGGGCCAATGAGAAGCCCGTCTTACGATGCAATTATAAGTATACATTTTGGAACTGTCTCAATGTTTTGACTTATCTTCATTTCAGAGCCACCCCTAACATAGGCCCCCTCCGCACACGCAAAATAATGCGTTTTCAAACCACTTTCACAACTGTTTGCAAGTGGATTTTGCTATTCCGCACAGCTTCAAAGAGCACTGAAAGCAGTTTGAAAGTGCATTATTCTGCATGTGTGGAATGAGCCATAATTTTTTGTTTGAGTTGGAGGAGAATAGGAACAAAAAACATGGTCACCATGCCCAGGTGTGCAATCTTTCCACTTATTTCAAGCTTTAAAAAATTCTGTACATGCTCAGTAGGGAGGCAGAGCCAATTCCAGTTACCCAACACTTGCAAGTGGTAGAAAAAAAATTAAGAAGAAAAGCTTGGGTTTATACCCCACCTTTCTGTCCTGTAAGAAGCCTCAAAGCATCTTACAAACTCCTTTCTCTTCCTTTTCCCACAACAGACCTCTTATGACGTAGGTGGGGCTGAGAAAGTTCTGAAGAACAATGACTAGCCCAGGGTCACCCAGCAGGCTTCATGTAGAGGAGCGGGGAAACAAATCCAGTTCATCAGATTAAGTCCACCACTTGTGGTGGAGCAGGAAATAAAACCGAGTTCTCCAGATTAGAGTCCAGTGCTCTTCACCACTACATCACGCTTGCTCTTATTATAGGGACATGATAAGCTTTTTGCATACTACATCTAATGTACCTGCTGATGCTGTAATGTGTGGCTTGTCCTGTTGGCCTGACACCATCTAAGGTTACTTGTTTGTCCCCAGAGAGATTGAAATGGAAGACCAACGGCAGCAGTCCTGATAGAGCTCATAAACTGATGGCATTAAACTAATAAGACTCGAGTCTGCGGGAATCAAGTTGCTCGGAATTATACGAACAGCTGCTTTCTGGCGACAAAACGATCACTTCCCTGTAGAAATTGCATCAACTTCTGCTTCAATTGAGGGAAATTCCTTTGTCAGGATTTACAGTCCGTCTCCTCTATAAATCCACATATGGCTGTCTTCTTATCAAGGCAAAAGAGGCTTGCAGGTGGCTTGCCATTGTGTGGCTCCATGTCATGACCCTGGTATTCCTTGGAGGCCTCCCATCTAAATACTTGCCAGTCTTGACTCTGCTTAGCTTCTGAGATCTGACCAGATCAGGCTAGCCTGGGGCTGTCCAAGTCAGGACTCAGTGGGCTATGATTGGGTCTTTTCTTTTTAATTAAAGCTGGGATTTTCTCAACATACCGTGCATACTCGTGTATAAGCTGAGTTTTTCAGCCCTGTTTAAAGGCTGAGAACAGCCCCCCTCGGCTTATAAGTCACCATTTTCTATACATCATAAGGAGGCTGGGGGCGGGGCCAGGACAACCTCCCTACTGCTAGGAAACTGCTTGTTGAGGGTGAAGGGGGAACCCTGAGGCACCCTGGCTAGCTGGGCTTCCTCAAACCCTGCAGAGGGAGCTTCTTATTTGGGCAGTGACATCAGGGGGAGTCACTGCCCAAATAAGGAACTGCCTGCTGGGTGGGTTTGACAAAGCCCAGCTAGCTGGCAGGCAGAGGGAGCTCCTTATTTGGGCAGTGAGTCCCCCTGATGTCACTGCCCAAATAAGGAGCTCCATCTGCTTGCTGGCTGGCTGGGTTTGACCAAGCCCAGCCAGCAGGCAGAGGGAGCTCCTTATTTGGGCAGTGATTCCCCCTGATATCACTGCCCAAATAAGGAGCTGCCTCTGCCTCCCGGCTTCCCACCCTCCACTTATACCCGAGTCAATAAGTTTTCCCAGGTTTGGGCAGTAAAATTAGGTGCCTCGGCTTATACACGGGTCGGCTTATACACGAGTTTATAAGGTAGGTCATCAACACATGATGTGAATGGGTATGTCAAAGACTTCAATGTATTTATTTATTTATATTTGACTTGATAGCCCACCCTTCTTGACTGGGCTCAGAGTGGCTAACATACCTAGTTATAAACAAATCAAAACCAATAAATTACAATTTCATCATTATAATTAAAACATTATAAAATTTCCCCAATTGCGATGTAATCAGTAAACATTGCCCATCAGTTAAATTTGCATTCCCATCCGGGGGAGGGCGCAGAATGGGGCTTATATAGCCTTTTCTCTATATGACATCAATTACATGTTTGACGAAACATTTCAGTTTTGCAAGCTCTGCAAAACTGCCTAGTGTTTCGCAGAGCTCTAATATCTGCAGGCAGTACTTTCCATTATATTGGAGCCAAGACTGAAAAGGCTCTGGCGGAAGTCAACTCTTTGGGGCCTGAGAACACTGAAAGATAGCTGTTGGGGGACCGCAGAGTTCTCTATGGGCATTACGGGGAAGGTGGGTGTATTTGTAGGTGTCTCTGTTGTATGCAATTAATGTGTGTACTGTGGGAAATGGCAGTGGGGCCTTTCTTAGTGGGAATAGAACTGACTCACCCATAATGCAAGCTTTTCTGGGGTAGGGGCAGGGAATGTAGAATGTAGCTGACTTCGCTTCCACTGAGAAGAAAGTTAGGGTGGCCTCCTGTTGTGGGTTAGGCAGAAGTAGGGTAGAGGTACTGGCCCCTCAGTGGGTGGGATTTTATTGTCATCACAACCAGGACTGGTCAAGCACAATTTCTTAACACAGTGTGTCTGGGTCCTGGTTAGACACAGCTTTGAGGTCCTGTGGTACTTTTGACAAAGAGTCAACTTGCGCAGCAGGCAGGTAGGCAGGAGTTAGAGTGTGGCTGGACAAGCCAGAGTCAAGACAGGCAGCAAGCAAAGGCGTGGTCAAGGCAGTCCAAAGTGAAGGCACAGGCAGGATATCAGGCAGGCAGAGAGCTGGAGGTCAGAGGGAGACCAGACACATGGAGCTGACCAGGCAGGAAGTACACTCGTTGCACCCAGGCAGAGCTAAGCCCAAGGCAGAGTTTATGTAGAAAGTCCTGGGCAGTAAGGCTGGGATCCTGTAAGGACTGAGTCCCCCTCAGGTGCAGATACCTCCATCTGGCAGAGCCTTCCAGTGGTGGCGAACCTTTGGCACTCCAGATGTTATGGACTACAATTCCCATCAGCCCCTACCAGCATGGCCAATTGGTAGGGGCTGATGGGAATTGTAGTCCATAACATGTGGAGTGCCAAAGGTTCGCCACCACGGCACTATACCTTGCAGCAGTGCAAACCCTCCTGCTTTGATTCTGCAGCCTTTGTCTCCTTTGTGTCCCTGGCTCATTGCTCAGCTCTTCTGAGATGCCTGAAAACTCTCCCAGCTGTATGGCATCAAGCTCTGCCTGAGCTTGCAAACAAGGAACTGGCTGGAGTGCCAGCTCTGAAGGCATCGTGTCTTCAGGCTCTACATCAGAGTCTTCAATGACCAGGTCAGTACCCAGGGAGTGGCTCATGATACCCCCACTCAGAGCAAAGTTTGATGATATGAAGGTGCTTGTGGCCATTTTTTTCTCCGCTAGGGAAATCACCTTTCCCGCCCTCAATACGAAAGAGAGCCACGGAAATAGAATATATATATTTTTACTGTTTACAAATAGGAACAAATAGGTTGTAATGACTCGAATTCCCTGCTGCCTAACTCCACAATGCAAATGATTAGCAATGTGTGATTCGGATGCACCAGTCACACCTTACCTGTCAGGTGTAGGTGCTAAAAAGTTCTGACTGTGTTTGTGCTAATCACATGTCAGAAGAGCATTTTCGCCCACTAGGGGGTGTCAGTGACTGGGTGGTGAGGCTCATGTGTGGCTTTCTTAGCATGGATTTGACTCCATGAGCATATTTTGAAAGTACCTTCTGGGTGAGTGATAAATAGTCCCAGCTCCCCCTTCACGGCTTGAAAACGGTTTTGAGTTCTTTACTGTATTATCGCTGCAGGAGATTTCCATCAAGAGACACAGATCTTGACTTTATTCTCTTTCTCCTGGAAAACCCGTGAACACAGACATGTTCAATGTCTTCTCGTCGGGGGCATTGCTAGCTGCCTTTTTAAAAAATAGCTTCTCGTCGTAAGCTATGGTGTATTGTGCATTGATGTTGGAGTGTTTACTTGTGCAAGTAGAGAGGCATTTTTCCTAGATAAATAATCACCAGTATCCTTTGTAGCTTGGGGCACCCTGTAATACCTTGCAATATTTTTTTCATTCTTCTGTCATTTTAATCGCTGTAAAAGACTGCCAACTTTATTGATTACTAGACCTTTTGTATGAGGAAGTCTCTACTCTCTCAAGTATGTATCTTAATTTTGTCAGTAACTATAATCTTTTTCCAGTGTTGCTGTATGTCTGCTGTACGTTCTGTCTCATTTTTATAAATGGCAAAATGCTAGACTAATCCAGCCTGGTAGGATACGCATATGTCTGTGGTCAGGGTGAAAATATGCATAGTTTTTTTGTGATCACCTTTTAAGTGAGCACGTGTAACGTATGAATTCTTAACACGATTCTGGCTTGCAAGATCCATAAAATCCCAAGGTTTTGGGGACCAAGATCACGGATCTGTCTTTAAAAACCCATCTTATATTTTCCCAGTGTCATCTTTTTGTCTAAGTGTATGCACACATTCAGATTAGTTGGGCAACACACGGTGCTGTGATGTATTGATTTTATACAGGGAGAACAGGAAAGGAAGCCTTTTTTGAAGAGTAGAGTTAGGTAATGTTAAAGCTTCACTACTGCCGTATTTCACCTTAACACTAGAAACAAAAGAGATCTTTGAACATGTGCTGTGAATCAAACTTTGACTCTTTGGTGCAGGAACGCAGCACAACTGTTAAATTTGCACGAAAGATTCAACGGGCACCCAAACTAAAGGAAGCTCACAATTCATAGCCGATTAATCTATGCCCTGCTTGGTGTAACATAATTCTTCCTGTTGCTCAAGTCCAAAACAACCTTGTCAGGTAGAGTCGCAAACTTCCGAACTGAACACTATTTGCCTCCTGCTGAATAGACTGAGTCCTGCTGTTCAAAACCACTGAAGGGAGAATGTGATGGGAACAAGATGTAGCTTGAGAGCTCCCTGTGTAGAAACGGAGCAGATGTCTCCTGAGTCAAAAGCAAGGGGCGCCCCTGTTTGAGGCTGCCTGCTTGCAGGAGCGCAGCCGTTCAGTTAGAACGTTTCCTTCTGGTCTGTCCAGGACTACCATAAGCAGGAGCAACTAGACTGTTTATCTCTTGCATTGCCAGCAAGATTAAATAGAGATTGTAACACCCTGAATCTGGTATCTTACTATGGTGTGTTGCTACCACTGTCCCTTGTTCCTGTATCAAACAGTAAATTGGCTGGGCCCTCTGCTGATAACAAAAACAAACATACATTTCCCCCACCCTGGAAAGTAAGTAAGAGACTTCCTATCTTGAGGGGCCGTGACTCAGTAGTACAGCAGCAGTGGCGTAGTGGTTAAGAGCAGGTGCACTCTAATCTGGAGGAATTGGGTTTGATTCCCCGCTCTGCCGCTTGAGCTGTGGAGGCTTATCTGGGGAATTCAGATTACCCTGTGCACTCCCACACACGCCAGCTGGGTGATCTTGGGCTAGTCACAGTTCTTCTGAGCTCTCTCAGCCCCACCTACCTCACAGGGTGTTTGTTGTGAGGGGGAAAGGGCAAGGAGATTGTAAGCCCCTTTGAGTCTCCTACAGGAGAGAAAGGGGGGGATATAAATCCAAACTGTTTTTCTTCTTCTCTGCTGGGCATTCAGAAGGTTCCCGGTTCAATCCCTAGTATCGTCAGTGAAAAGGATCAGGTGGTAGGTTTTGTGAAAGACTTCTGTACCAGAGATCCTAGAGCAGTGGTGGCAAACCTTTGGCACTCCAGATGTTATGGACTACAATTCCCATCAGCCCCCAATTGGCCATGCTGGCAGGGGCTGATGGGAATTGTAGTCCATAACTGTTGGCCTAGTGCACAGCGGAAGGACTAGGTGCCAACTCACCCTTGCTAGAACAGGAGGTAACTGCTTGCAGTATAAGAAAAAGAAACACTCAGACAGTAGATTTAGTTCCAACAGGAATACTTTATCTCTTGTTTCTCAAAGGAACAAAAATAACAATAACTATCCACTCTCTACTCTGACAACAATCTGAGCCCGAACCTGAAGGTGAAGGAGAGGTACTGAATTGGGTATGCAGCCTTCTTATATAGTTTTTTTTTGTCAACCGTCATTAGCCAGATGATCTCATCATCCTGGCCTGTGCCCTCTTCACTTCTGCTGACTGTTACATGCCAATCACTGCAGCCCCAGACAGAGAGGCTCCGACCTTTACAATTCTGCTGACTGTTACATGCCAATCACTGCAGACCCAGACAGAGAGGCTCCGACCTTTACAATTCTGCTGACTGTTACATTCCAGTCATTCTAGACCAGCATATGACCACCTTGCAATTTTCAATATCCTGACACGCTTGCTCATATCTGGTTGGAATGTTGCCTCGATACATAATATTTACAAACAAAATAATTACAAACAAAGTCATTCCCATTATTTACACTCATTACATAGTTGATTACATAGTAGTCAGTACACAGAGTTTACTTATTTCACTCACTTTGTACCAGAGTCCTTCGCCAAATTGTACATCTGCTAAACCCAAACCAAACACCAAGTCATTATGTTTTTTAGTATTGGTAATGGCTTTGTTAAGATATGCGGTACCTGTTTACAGATGATTCACAATTACTGCAAGCTTAATCATATTTGACTGTATCAGTTGTTTTTTACATTTTAGATTTCCACAGCTACATGTTTTGAGTACGACTTTTAAGGTTTTAGTTCTCTGCCATGGCTATATACATGTCTGTGAGTCTTCAAAAAAGCTTATTATAGGTTATTCACATTTCTCACCCAGGTCTTTTTTAGCAACTGCACTTGCAAACCCACATTGTAGCTCATTGCATGCCTCATTAAGAGCATATACTCTGCCTCAACCAGTTGGAAGTGGCAACCGTTGTTTTGTTTCGAGATCTCCAACAAATCGGATGGCTGCCATGTGCATGTAATAACCGCTCACTGACTTACATCCTGGGTCACTCTGCCAAATGAGCTGTCGCATACACCACTAAGTCCTTGTTGTTTTGGTTAAGAAAAGTGTAAACCATAGTTAGCAGTTCCTTCAAATGCCGAATTACTCCTTTTTAGCCCCTGCCAGTCTTTCTCAGTAGGTTTTGCCCAACTGTTCTACTTAATAAACCTACAGCAAAGAAGCTATGTCTGAAAGTCTTGTCCAGTTAGCAATGTGCAGCAGGCTGCCAATTAAGAAGAACGATATAAGGTCTTGCCTTTCAAATGCTTTTGCTGTTATCTTGCTTACAAAAAATCAGCCACCATTGGGGTTTGTGCCACTTTGGCATCTTGCAGACCAGCTTTTTTGTATGACACCCTCTATCTTTTGTTTTTTTTTGTCAGAAAAACATCCCCTTCTTCAGATTTACTGACTTGAATACCCAGGTATTGCTTTAGATACCCCAAGTCTTTCAGCTTAAAGTGTTTGCACTCAACTCAGTGTAAAGTTGTTTGATTTTGGTTGTCTGTTTTTGCAGCCACACAGAGATCATCAACATAAATCATCAAAATGATACATTCATCACCAGTACCTCTGGTATATATACGAGAGCATCGGCCACACTTTGGTCAAATTTCATTTCACATAATGCTTTTATTGTATGCACCTGTTCCAACATCTGGCTGACTGTTTCAGCCGGTTACAAAGCTTTGTTGAGCTTATAAACTTTATCCAGCTGTTCGTGCTCGCCAGTAACCTGGATTGCTTGGCTTCATGTATATGGTCTCTTGCAAATCTGCATTTTAAATACCAGCTGTTTCAAAATCAAAGTGCCTCATTTTTAAAGTCTCTTTGCTCAGCCAGAGCAATCACCACTAATCTCCATGGATTCTGCCTTTTGCAGTGGGTGCATAAGATCTGATCATAGCTGTCAAGCTTTGTTTGAGAGAGAAGCCTTGTCGCGACTAATCTTGCTTTATATTTACAAAGTCCCATCGGACACAGGTTTCACGTAGCCAATATACCCATCTTGCACCTATAATGCGACATCAGTAGGTTTATCAACAATGTTAAACACTTTTAAGTTCACCAAGGATTCAAACTCATTGTCCATAGCCTGATTCCATTTTCCTGTTCCATGGTGGACATTTCAACATATCATGGAAACCTTGTGGTTCTGTCCCTAATTGGCACACTCACTTCTTGTACCATAAACCTTTTGGTGGTATGCCTTTGTGCTCTTTCTGATCTCGTGGTATAGCTATTTCTCCAGTTTGCTCGGCCCCTCCTCTCCCTGGCTTCCTTCACCAGTCACTATCACTGTTCTGTTGTTGCTTAGGCTCGGAGCAGATGTGTGACCTTGAACAGGGAGTGGGGGTTCAATGTGCTGTCACTAGGTACTGTGTCATGGCTTACTGGTGGTAAGAACACTTCAGGTTTTGATGCACATGTTCCCAACCTGTATGCTTTTTCAAAGTTGGCGCACTCGTGAGATAGCAAGATTCTTCCATGACCCAATGAAATCTATAGCCTTTGGTATTCTGCATATCCTACAAAGCGCCCAGTCTCTGCCATTTCTTTTGTCCTTTTTTCCGTTGCTGTCTGGGAATGAGGACGTTAGCAAAACTCCCAAATATTCTAAGGTGTTTCAGGGAAGGCCTTTTGCCAAACATTCTGAAAAAAATGGTGTTTCATTGATAGCAGACTCCACAACCTGTTTATTACATTATTGTGGCAGCTAAGACTAGCCTCTCCCCAGAAATGGAATGGAACCTTGGCATCATTTATCATGCAATCCGCATTGTTTGAAGAATGCCTAGTCTCCTCTCAGCCATGCCATTTCGGGCTGAAGCGGTTTGTTCTCCTGTGGCTAATACCTTTCTTGTGTCAGCCATGTTTGGAATTTGTTTACCCCATGAACTCACACGCCTCTGTCAGATTGCAGGCAAAGCCACCTTGTGAGGAACCTCCGTTCAATCATTGAGACCCATTCCTTAAACCTTGTAAAAGGCTTCATCCTTAGATTTCAACAGCAGCAGTAAGAATATCTGCTATAATCATCAATCAGCAGAAATATGCTCGTGCACCCCTTAAGCTTGATTGGAAAGGACCAGCTAAGTCTGCATGGACTAGTTCAAATAGTCTTTCCATTTGTCATAGCGCTCTTTTTTGGGGAGTTGGATAGGATTTCACCTTAGCTTACTACAGACTGAACAGTCTAGGAATGCTTTGCAAGGCTTTACACTCAAATCACATACTTTACTTAACTGCTTGATGGTGGCAAAACTTGCATGTCCTAGGACTCTGTGAAGATAGTGCACACAATCATCATGCATAGGGCTTATTAGCTAGACTTGGAAACATTCATTACATTTTCATTTTTGCCCTTTTATCAGTCACTTAACATACATTTTGTCGCCCAGAGTGTACCTTTTGCACTCTATGTCATTCTGCCATACTGTACAACCCTGTCTATCAAATATAGTTTTGTACCCTTGTTCAGCTAAACTTGGGATGACTCAACAAACAAAAATCAGTCAGGAACACACAACACATTTTGCAACTTTTACCTAGGCATGGTATGTAGGCAGTTCCTTGCAGTAACAGCAGCTGGTGATCCAGCCGACCAAGCTGACATGCTTCACACTTGCCTTGGACTCCTCAGTCAATAGGTGATGAGCATTTCACGACATGCTCTGAGCAGGCTGTGAAGTCCAAGAGCCAGATAGGTTAGTTTCTCTGGACATCGGTTCTCAGCAATGCCGTCAAGTAGTGCTCCTTCTTTCCCTCTTCCCCGTTGTCCTTTAGCTGGCCCTTCTTCTCCCCTTCTGTGGGCATTCTGGAGAAGATGATTAGTAAAACCACAGCGAGGAAACGCCCGGAAACTGCATATGACCTTGGACAGCAGTTCAGGGAAGCTGGGTTTCACTTGCCTCTGGAAACAGCAGGCTTCTCTCTGGCTGTGGCTTCAAGGCAAAACTCTCTTTGTTTCTGGAGCTCAGAAGCCCGTGCAGTCACATAGTCTAGAGTCAAATCATCTTCCTTTATGCTCTGCATACTATAGACAAAATTGTCCCAGCTGTCATCTAGGAAGATAGTACAATATAGGCCCTATGCTGTTCAGTAGAAAGTCATGCCTCTGTCTTCCAGCTCGGCGAATAGAGTAAGCAGCTGTTGGACATGGTTAGCCACATTTTCACCTCCTTTCATTCAAATTGTATAAGCGTCTGGTCAAGATTACCTTGGAACCAGCAGTCTCGTCTAATTACAGGTCCTTCAACACCTTCCAGCAGTCAGAAGCACTTCTCAGCAGCCCGTAGATATAGATGAGCTGGGAGTTTTCCACAGCCAACAGTATGGGCCTTGGCTCTGGCATCTGCCCTCTGCTCTGCTGCTGTGCCTGGGTTAGGTGGTCTCGACTACAGCCCATAAATCTTCACGTATGAAAGCTCTGCATTTCACACTCCATGCTGAGTAGTTCCTGCAGTCAATAGTTCAAAGGCAAACTGCACATGGTGGATGTCATGTTGTCACACTGCCTCGACATTCTCTGGCTTCATTTGGATTTAGGATACTGGGCCCATGGCAAATTGTTGGCCTAGTGCACAGCCCGGAAGGACTAGGTGCCAACTCACCCTTGCTAGAACAGGAGGTAACTGCTTGCGTATAAGAGAAAAGAAACACTCAGACAGTAGATTTAGTTCCAACAGAGATGCTTTATCTCTTGTTTCTCAAAGGAACAAAAATAACAATAACTATCCACTCTCTACTCTGGCGACAATCTGAGCCGAACCTGAAGGTGAAGGAGGAGTGCTGAATTGGGTATGCAGTCTTCTTATATAGTTTTGTCCAGCAAATCATTAGCTAGATGATCTAATCATCCTGGCCTGTGACCTTTTCACTTCTGCTGACTGTTACATGCCAATCACTGCAGACCCAGACAGAGAGCTCCGGCCTTTAATTCTGCTGGCTGTTACAGCCTGTCTGCAGACCCAGACAGAGGCTCCGACCTTTACAATTCTGCTGACTGTTTACATTCCAATTTCTAGACCAGCATATGACCACCTTGCAATTTCAATATCCTGAGCAATAACATCTGGGTGCCAAAGGTTAGCCACCCACCGGTCCTAAGAGAGCTGCTGGCAGTCTGGGTAGACATTTCTTACCTTGATGTACCAATGGCTCATTCCATGTAAGACAACTTCAGCTATTCAGAGAAATACAATTGTGTCAGTAATCAAAGAGAACAAGATACTCTCATCCAAAAGAACTGGCTGAGGACTGAATATGCCTTTGGTGGCACGGAGAACACCTGCAGTTTATTATGGTTCCCAAGCTGGCATGGTAATGGTGGTGAGTGTATAAGTTCCAATGTGCAAAACACTGCACTTTGTTTATTGTCCTTACCATCATGACAGCTATGTGAGATAGACCCGCGTTCCCATTTTACAGAAGAGGATGAAAAGGAATTCTGTAGAACTGTAGAACTGGCTGCGGAACTATATAGAACTGGAATTATAGAGCTGCGGAATTATGTAGAGCTGCAGAATTATGTAGAACTGCGGAATTATATAGAACTGCAGAATTATATAGAGCTGCGGAATTATGTAGAACTGCGGAATTATATAGAACTGGAATTATGTAGAACTGGAATTATGTAGAACTGGAATTATGTAGAACTGGAATTATATAGAACTGGAATTATATAGAACTGGAATTATGTAGAACTGGAATTATATAGAACTGGAATTATATAGAACTGGCTGTGAGGAATTATATATTTAGAAGAATAACTGATAGGTGGCCACTGTTTTTTTGAAGGATGGTCTGTGCTAATGAGTATCCATAAAGGATAAAAGGTAGATAAAGGAATAGATAAAAAGGTAGATAAAAGAGGTAAGGTAGATAAAAAGGTAAAAGGTTTAGCAATGCAGAGTGCCAAGCATGTTACTCACCCACACATAACAACATCTACTAGGCAGACTGTGTTGATGGGATTGTTTGCCATTGCCTTTCGGTCATGTTACACTTTACCCCAGCAAGCCGGAGTGCTCATTTTGCAGTATCAGAAGAACAGAAGGCTGAGTCAACCTTGGACCAATTACTTTTAAACTCACTTCTGCTGGGATCCGAAACCATATCATGAGGAGGAGGAGTTTGGTGGCAGTACTGCAGCTTTGTACCACGAGGGGCTCCTCAATCCTCAAGCTTAATAGGAAGCTTGAGGGAGGGAACTCCAATCCCACTGTGAGTGGAGAGGTGGAAGGCCTTTTTTTCTTGGGAAACGCTGGCATTCAAATAAATTTTCCTTGGACAAAAATGACATCCCAGTTTAGTTTTTGCCCATGTAGTGCTTGGTTGTTGATTCTGCTGGGGAATTCAAGGCTTTGTCCGCACAGATAAGAGATCTGTTGTGTTGGAAGAAAGGGACTTTGCAGCTGTTTCCTACCTCTCATCCTACAAGGGGTTTTACTAGCGAGCTAGTGGCTAGATAGGGACTTAGGAATTTAATGTCACCTTTACTCTGTCATGCTGACTCTATCCCTTTGATGTGAGACTGATACTCTTGAGGACTTCCCTCCCTTGCTTCCGCCTTCTTCTCAAGAACATCTCCATCTTACTATCACCATGCCTAGGGAGAGGATGCATGCCTCGAGCATCCGCCTCCCATCCAGCTAGATAAGAATAGATGAGTGAAACCTATCTCTCCCACCTTTCTATCAGAATGGAGTTCACTAATAAATACTCTTTTCATTAGATTAGAAACTACAAAGCTTGACTCTGACTTTCTTTTGTGTCTAGAAGTTCTCTCTAGCAAAGCTCAAATACGCATGTGTGTGTGCCAAGGATGAAGCTCCCTGTGTTCAGCCTCTGTGCCGCTCTGCTACTTTTGCAAGGGAAACACACGCACCAGGGGTGGTTCTCCCAACATGTTGTAGGGTAAATTCCTTTTTACAGTACCTAGGGTACTGTATTTTTATTGCTTAAGAAGATGCAGAGGATTAATGTATACAAATCTATGTGGTGCCCTTTGTGACTCCTGTATGGCTTGGAGCTGTATAAATCTTCTAGATGCCTTTCAAGACGGCGTTTATGATACCACTAGTCATAATGCAGGTGCCTCCCTTGCCAATATCTGTACCTTTTGGTGAATTTAAAAAGGGCCCTCCTCCTCCTCTTTCTCCCACAACATTCCTGTTGTGTCATGAATGATGGACGCATAGTATCCTCTCCACCTTTGAACTGTTAATCCCCCGCTCTGTTTAAAATACTGAATGGAACAAAACTGCTAAACCACATGAAAGTTACCTCTCACCTTTTATATGGAGACTGTACAAATGGGAAAAAAAAAAATACAGAATTGGTTTTGTGTGTGTTGGAGCCCTCTGGAAAGATTGATGCTTGACTTCAGTACCCATTACTGCAAGGCTGAACTCTCTTTGACATGGCTTAGTTCCCTGGCTTTCCAGTGGCTTTTCGGGTTGAATGGTGTACTTCTATATGTCGAAACTGAATATTATCCTTTAGGATATTGAACTTTGTAGAAGTGTTAATCTTCCCCCAACACACCTTCTATACTGTGATTATTCATTTTATTCTTTAAAAGATCCAGCTGGTTGGGGAGAATAGTACCTGAAGATTGGTAAAATGTCAGTGTAATCCTGAGCAAAATGCCTAAGTATTATTGCAGATTGGAAAGGCAAGGCAGGAGTGGATTAATTCCACCTATGCCAGTGGTGGCGAACCTATGGCATGGGTGCCAGAGGTGGCACTCAGAGCCCTCTCTGTGCACACCTCTGAGCCAACTGCTTTTTCTAAACTAAAACCTCAGTATTCAGGTTAAATTGCCGTGTGGGCACTTTGCGATAAATAAGTGGGTTCGGGGTTGCAATTTGGGCACTTGGTCTCGAAAAGGTTCGCCATCACTGACCTATGCCTTGTCTTTCCAGACTGTAAATCATGGCAAGTCTTTTCTTCCACTCTGGAAGTTCTAAGGTAGAAATGTGTTTAGGTTTTTACTCTCACTTCAGATGGTGGGATGGATTTTTCTTTTTTGAGAGTCGTGCTGCTGAAGCTTAGAGGATTGAGGAGAACTGCAAGGGGATTAGGGATTGGAAACATATGAAAGAAGGCTGAAGGAACAAGGCATGTTCACTTTAGAAAAGATTAAGACTGGGATGGAATGATAGCAAGAACGGCTATCTTCTGTATTCTGAGTAATCACCAAAGAGTATTCCCAAAGCTGTATTTGCCGAAGGATGGGAGCAGAGAAGAGAGAAGAAGAAGAAGAGGGAGGAGGAGGAGGAGGGAGGAGGAGGGAGGAGTTTGGATTTACCATCCACCTTTCTCTCCTGCAGGAGACTCAAAGGGGCTTAGAATCTCCTTGCCCTTCCCCCCTCCCAACAAACACCCTGTGAGGTAGGTGGGGCTGAGAGAGCTTAGAAGAGCTGTGACTAGCCCAAGATCACCCAGCTGGCATGTGTGGGAGTGTACAGGCTAATCTGAATTCCCCAGATAAGCCTCCACAGCTCAGGTGGCAGAGCGGGGAATCAAACCCGGTTCCTCCAGGTTAGATACATGAGCTCTGGGCTCTGCCAGTGGTTAGAGTTTTAGGGGCTAACAAGGTTGCACCCCTGGCCAAGAAGAAGGGCCCAGTCATTTGCTAGATACACAGTAGCAGGGAGCTCACCTTCTGCCCTCAGCCAAAAAAACCAGTGTACCACCTGCACAGGTGAGAGGAAGGACACTGGCTTCTGACAAAGAAGAGCTTGATGTATTGTTGAAGGTTTTCACAGCCAGATTCAACTGGTTCTGGTGGGTTTTCTGGGCTGTGTGACCATGGTCTGGTGGATCTTGTTCCTAACGTTTCGCCTGCATCTGTGGCTGGCATCTTCAGAGGTGTATGTGAAACTGTGTGTGAAACAGTCTGTGTGAAACAAAAGTCTGTGTGAAACAGACTTTTCTTTCTGCTGACTGTTACATGCCAATCACTGCAGACCCAGACAGAGAGGCTCCGACCTTTACAATTCTGCTGACTGTTACATTCCAGTCATTCTAGACCAGCATATGACCACCTTGCAATTTTCAATATCCTGACAATAACATCTGGAGTGCCAAAGGTTCGCCACCACGGTCCTAGAGAGCTGCTGGCAGTCTGGGTAGACATTTCTTACCTTGATGTACCAATGGCTCATTCCATGTAAGACAACTTCAGCTATTCAGAGAAATACAATTGTGTCAGTAATCAAAGAGAACAAGATACTCTCATCCAAAAGAACTGGCTGAGGACTGAATATGCCTTTGGTGGCACGGAGAACACCTGAGGATCAGTTGAAGGAAAAAAAGGGAGAATAATTGCCATCCTTCCAAAGCCTCTGAGAGCTATTATGGTTCTGAAGGGGGATTTTGTTGGTGCATGAAGGGTAACCCAGTTGATCCCTTTCCTGCAGTTTATTATGGTTCCCAAGCTGGCATGGTAATGGTGGTGAGTGTATAAGTTCCAATGTGCAAAACACTGCACTTTGTTTATTGTCCTTACCATCATGACAGCTATGTGAGATAGACCCGCGTTCCCATTTTACAGAAGAGGATGAAAAGGAATTCTGTAGAACTGTAGAACTGGCTGCGGAACTATATAGAACTGGAATTATAGAGCTGCGGAATTATGTAGAGCTGCGGAATTATGTAGAACTGCGGAATTATATAGAACTGCAGAATTATATAGAGCTGCGGAATTATGTAGAACTGCAGAATTATATAGAACTGGAATTATATAGAACTGGAATTATGTAGAACTGGAATTATGTAGAACTGGAATTATGTAGAACTGGAATTATGTAGAACTGGAATTATGTAGAACTGGAATTATATAGAACTGGAATTATGTAGAACTGGAATTATATAGAACTGGAATTATATAGAACTGGAATTATATAGAACTGGCTGCGGAATTATATATTTGAAATAACTGATGGTGGCCACTGTTTTTGAAGGTCTGTGCTAATGAGTATCCATAAGAGATAAAAGGTAGATAAAGAGGTAGATAAAGGTAGATAAAGAGGTAAAGGTAGATAAAAAGGTAAAGGTTGCCTGTGCAAGTGCCAGCTTGTTACTCACCCACACATAACAACATCTACTAGGCAGACTGTGTTGATGGGATTGTTTGCCATTGCCTTTCCCGGTCATGTACACTTTACCCCCAGCAAGCCGAGTGCTCATTTTACCGGCCTCAGAAGAACAGAAGGCTGAGTCAACCTTGAACCAATTACTTTAAACTCACTTCTGCTGGGATCGAAACCATATCATGAGGAGAGGTTTGGTGGCAGTACTGCAGCTTTGTACCACGAGGCTCTCAATCCTCAAGCAATAGGAAGCAGGGAGGGAACTCAATCACTGTAGTGGAGGTGAGCCTTTTCTTGGGAAACGCTGGCATTCAAATAAATTTTCCTTGGACAAAAATGACATCCCAGTTTAGTTTTTGCCCATGTAGTGCTTGGTTGTTGATTCTGCTGGGGAATTCAAGGCTTTGTCCCTTTAGATAGGGCATCTGTTGTGTTGGAAGAAAGGGACTTTACGCTGTTTCCTACCTCATCCTACAGAGGGGTTTTTTACTAGCGAGCTAGTGGCTAGATAGGGACTTAGGAATTTGTCACCTTTACTCTGTCATGCTGACTCTATCCCTTTGATGTAGACTGATACTCTTAGGGACTTCCTCCCTTGCTTCCGCCTTCTTCTCAAGAACATCTCCATCTTACTATCACCATGCCTAGGGAGAGGATGCATGCCTCGAGCATCCGCCTCCATCCAGCTAGATAAGAATAGATGGTGAACCTATCTCTCCACCTTTCTATCCAGAATGGAGTTCACTAATAAATACTCTTTTCATTAGATTAGAAACTACAAACGACTCTGACTTTCTTTTGTGTCTGAAGTTCTCTCTAGCAAGCTCAGCCACGCATGTGTGCCCAGGTAAGCTTCCCTGTGTTCAGCCTCTGTGCCGCTCTGCTACTTTTGCAAGGGAAACACACGCACCAGGTGTGGTTCTCCCAACATGTTGTAGGGTAAATTCCTTTTTACAGTACCTAGGGTACTGTATTTTGTTGCTTGGAAGATGCAAGTTAATGCGCCACAAATCTATGTGGTGCCCTTTGTGACTCCTGTATGGCTTGGAGCTGTATAAATCTTCTAGATGCCTTTCAAGACGGCGTTTATGATACCACTAGTCATAATGCAGGTGCCTCCCTTGCCAATATCTGTACCTTTTGGTGAATTTAAAAAGGGCCCTCCTCCTCCTCTTTCTCCCACAACATTCCTGTTGTGTCATGAATGATGGACGCATAGTATCCTCTCCACCTTTGAACTGTTAATCCCCCGCTCTGTTTAAAATACTGAATGGAACAAAACTGCTAAACCACATGAAAGTTACCTCTCACCTTTTATATGGAGACTGTACAAATGGGAAAAAAAATACAGGGTGGTTTTTGTGTGTGTTGAGCCCTCTGGAAAGATTGATGCTTGACTTCAATGCCCGTACTGCCCAGGCTGAACTCTCTTTGACATGGCTTAGTTCCCTGGCTTTCCAGTGGCTTTTCGGGTTGAATGGTGTACTTCTATATGTCGAAACTGAATATTATCCTTTAGGATATTGAACTTTGTAGAAGTGTTAATCTTCCCCCAACACACCTTCTATACTGTGATTATTCATTTTATTCTTTAAAAGATCCAGCTGGTTGGGGAGAATAGTACCTGAAGATTGGTAAAATGTCAGTGTAATCCTGAGCAAAATGCCTAAGTATTATTGCAGATTGGAAAGGCAAGGCAGGAGTGGATTAATTCCACCTATGCCAGTGGTGGCGAACCTATGGCATGGGTGCCAGAGGTGGCACTCAGAGCCCTCTCTGTGGGCATGTGCAAACAGAGCCCCCCCCCTCCCCCCCATCTAGGCTGGCCTGGGCCACTGGGCTTGATTATTAGCATTAAACCTAAGACCTAGTTTTGGGGAAGCAGTGTAGGTAACCCTGTTAAGCACTGTTAAACCCCACTGATTTTCATGTGAAGAACTAAAGCATGATCCTTTACCTGGGAGTAAGCTCAGTTGCTGGCAATGGGGCTTGCTTCTGAGTAAACCCTCCTAGGGTCGTGATTCACCTATTGGAAGAGTCGCATGGTTGCTTCAAAGCAAAGTCATCGACTACCACCAAGCTTACTCCTGAGTAACGCACACCTCTGAGCCAACCGCTTTTTCTAAACGAAAACCTCAGTATTCAGGTTAAATTGCCGTGTGGGCACTTTGCGATAAATAAGTGGGTTCGGGGTTGCAATTTGGGCACTTGGTCTCGAAAAGGTTCGCCATCACTGACCTATGCCTTGTCTTTCCAGACTGTAAATCATGGCAAGTCTTTTCTTCCACTCTGGAAGTTCTAAGGTAGAAATGTGTTTAGGTTTTTACTCTCGCTTCAGATGGTGGGATGGATTTTTCTTTACCGAGTGCGTGCTTTGCTAGGCTTAGAGGATTCGGAGAACTGCAAGGGGATTAGGGGATTGAAACATATGAAAGAAGGCTGAAGGAACAAGGCATGTTCACTTTAGAGAAAAGATTAAGACTGGGATGGAATGATAGCAAAGACAGCTATCAACTGTATTCACCAAGGTAATCACCAAAGTATTCCCAAAGCTGTATTTGCCAAGGGAAGGATGGGAGCAGAAGAAGAAGAAGAAGAAGAAGAAGAAGAGGAGGAGGAGGAGGAGGAGGAGGAGGAGGAGGAGTTTGGATTTATATCCCACCTTTCTCTCCTGCAGGAGACTCAAAGGGGCTTACAATCTCCTTGCCCTTCCCCCCTCCCAACAAACACCCTGTGAGGTAGGTGGGGCTGAGAGAGCTTAGAAGAGCTGTGACTAGCCCAAGATCACCCAGCTGGCATGTGTGGGAGTGTACAGGCTAATCTGAATTCCCCAGATAAGCCTCCACAGCTCAGGTGGCAGAGCGGGGAATCAAACCCGGTTCCTCCAGGTTAGATACATGAGCTCTGGGCTCTGCCAGTGGTTAGAGTTTTAGGGGCTAACAAGGTTGCACCCCTGGCCAAGAAGAAGGGCCCAGTCATTTGCTAGATACACAGTAGCAGGGAGCTCACCTTCTGCCCTCAGCCAAAAAAACCAGTGTACCACCTGCACAGGTGAGAGGAAGGACACTGGCTTCTGACAAAGAAGAGCTTGATGTATTGTTGAAGGTTTTCACAGCCAGATTCAACTGGTTCTGGTGGGTTTTCTGGGCTGTGTGGCCATGGTCTGGTGGATCTTGTTCCTAACGTTTCGCCTGCATCTGTGGCTGGCATCTTCAGAGGTGTATGTGAAACTGTGTGTGAAACAGTCTGTGTGAAACAAAAGTCTGTGTGAAACAGACTTTTCTCTGTGATACACCTCTGAAGATGCCAGCCACAGATGCAGGCGAAACGTTAGGAACAAGATCCACCAGACCATGGCCACACAGCCCAGAAAACCCACCAGAACAAGAAGAGTTTGATTTGTACCTTACTTTTTTCAACCAGAAGGATCCTCAAAGTAGCTTACAAACCCCTTCCCTTCCTCTCCTCAAAACAGATACTTATGAGGTTGGTGGGGCTGAGAGAGTTCTGAAAGAACTGTGACTGGCCCAAGGTCACCCAGCAAGATTCATGTATAGGATTGGGGAATCAAACTTGGTTCTTCAGATTAGACTCCACCACTTTTAACCACTACACCATACCATCAGTCATGGGACTGAGAGCTGCTGCTTAATCCTTGTATTGTTACTGATATGTAAAAGCCACCTGAAAGATGACTTGATTGTTAAAAAGCAGGTCATAAATCTTGAAAGGGTGTTTTCAATTGTGAGCAAGGTAGTTTTAACTTTAAAGCACAGCCAAGCGGTTGTTCTGTTGCTTAGAATATTGAATAGCTTGTGAAGGACAGTATTTACCCATGTACTAATTGCTGTTCATAATATTTGAGTTCCAGAAAGGCAGCTGTATTTGTCTGTCTGTTACAGCAAAAACAACTTAAAGATTAACAGATGTATTGTAACATAATTTATTATTGTGCATGAAAGCTTATTAGGGTACAATAAATCTGTTGTATCTTCTTGATGCCGCAAGGCTTCCTAGCTGATAATGCTCAAATATGTCATTGTCGTTGGTACTGGGCTTAGTGGAAGATACAAAACATTCATTTAGTCATGAAGTTAAGTGGTAGACATGGGCATGCCACATCTGCCAAGTTATTCAGTGTTGGAAGCTATCCCTGGTTAACCTTTCCAGCGTCATTAAGGGTTTCACACGGCTCTCAGCATTGCCTACCTAAAAAGGCTTTTAATAATTGTAAATAATATGAGAAAGACAGAAGGGCTTTCTTGCATTGAAAAGTGAAGATCACAAATAGAGATAGAGCATGGTGTGGTGGTTAAGAGCAGAGGACTCTAATCTGGAGAACTGGGTTTGATTCCCCACTCCTCCACGGAAGTGGCAGACTTTAATTTGATGGACTGGATTTGTTTCCCTGTTCCTCCACATGAAGCCTTTGAGGTGACCTTGGGCTAGTCCCAGTTCTTTGGAACTCTCTCAGCACCTCCTAATTCACAAGGTGTGTGTGGTGGGGAGAGGAAGGGGAAAAGTTTGTAAGCTCCTTATGGTTGAGGAAAGCAGGGTATAAATTCAAACTCTTCTTCATTGGTTTACTTAACTTCACAATAGTTTCTCCGGGTTTTACTGAATACTGGAATGGCAGAGAGAAGCTTTGGTTGTGAGGCTACGATCAGTTGTGAGGAATCAATTTTGTCCTCTAAACAGACACATAATTTTAGACTTCCATCATGGAAACCTGACTTTTGAACCTATCAGTAAAGTCAGAACATGGCCTGGGTCTTTGCTTTAATTTACAAAATGGAACCTATTTCTAAAGTTAAGTGAACTGAAAATTTAATTACAACATTGCTGGTTTGGTTTAAAACGGGTAGGGAACCTGCGGCTCGAGAGCCGCATGCGGCTCTTCTGCCCTTGCACTGTGGCTTCACGAGCCGAGCTGCCGACCCCATCCTTGCCCGCCCTGCAAGCAGCAGGGCGGGCGCATCCATGCGCTTCTCAGAATGAGTGGAGTAAAAGGTAAAAAAACCCCAATATATATAGTGTTATCTTTATTTTAAATGTCAAAAATGATTTGCAGCTCCAAGTGTTTTCTTTTCCCATGGAAAACGGGTCCGAATGGCTCTTTGAGTGTTAAAGGTTCCCTACCCCTGGTTTAAAACAAAGGCAGTTGAAATATTCCTCCCCCCACCCCCCCTTTGTAATTCAGGGGGAGTGGCATTTGCTTCTGAGTACTTCAACTGTCTGTCTAGGACTCCCTAACCTCAGCGATGAAGGGATGAGCTGCCTTCATGCCCCCTCCCCCCCTGCCCTTGAAACACCTCTGACATGCCCCGCCCCCCAAATGCCCCTGCCCCCAACACGGGACAAGTCTCCCTGGATGTCCCCATTGCCGCTACGCGTCTGCCTAACCTTGTTGATCTGGCAGAATCTTGTGGGAATGGTGCTGCCAGAAATGGATGCCGTGGTGAGTGCTACCCGTTCTCCATATGTGTTGCTATAAATAAGGTTTGAATTGCACAAAACGGGGAGGGAAATGGAAGATTTTGCTTTTTTTAGGAGACCGCGTAGATTTTTTAGACAGTGTCGTTATGGGAATCTACACCATGTGCCAGGTTGTTTTAAGTGGTATGTTGGCCAGGTTTCCCAAGTTGCCTGATGTTTACAGGGAAGGTTTTAGTGGAAGTACAAACTTCACTAGTCCAAAAAGCAACGATGATGTGTCTGTCTGGGCCAGTGGTGGCGAACCTATGGCACGGGTGCCAGAGGTGGCACTCAGAGCCCTCTCTGTGGGCACGCGCAAACAGAGTCACCCTCCCCCCCACACACACATCTAGGCTGGCCTGGGCCGCTAGGTTCGATTATTAGCATTAAACCTAAGACCTAGTTTGGGGAAGCAGTGTAGGTAACCCTGTTAAGCACTGTTAAACCTCACTGATTTTCATGCGAAGAACTGAAGCGCGATCCCTCACCTGGGAGTAAGCTCGGTTGCTGGCAATGGGGCTTGCTTCTGAGTAAACCCTCCTAGGGTCGTGATTCACTCGTTGAAAGAGTTGCACGGATGCTTCAAAGCAAAGCCACCGACTACCACCAAGCTTACTCCCGAGTAACGCACACCTCTGAGCCAACCGCTTTTTCTAAACTAAAACCTCAGTATTCAGGTTAAATTGCCGTGTGGGCACTTTGCGATAAATAAGTGGGTTTTGGGTTGCAATTTGGGCACTCGGTCTCAAAAAGGTTCGCCACCACTGTGCTATATCATCCAGAGTATCTTCGGAAAAGAGGGCTCCCTCTATTATATCATTCGTGTGATGCGGTGATGACTGTCGTGTTCCGTGGCTCTCTTAATAAACAGATAGAATCGAAATCAATGTATTGATTCGAGTTCAAACAGATTACACTTCAGTGATTTAATTGCAAAGGCTAAAGCTTTCGCGCCAAACTATCCCAATAAAGGTCGCTGTGGTCCTCCTCTCTGTGCCCCGTTACTAGGCAACACCTCCCACTCTATTCTCACTCACATTTTCACAAGCTCGGTCCTTCTTCCAAGCCTGCGCTTCCAGATGAAGTCCAGGTACACCCCGCCTGGGAAAGGCATTTCACGAAGCCCACACATTCCTTAATAGCAAAGCTCCAACATAAAACCTAACACAAACTACAAGCAGGAATGGTCCTCTTCCTCTGGATACATGGCAAGGCCAGTTTAATAGCTCAGCAACATATTTTATGAGTGCAGTCCAACGCACATTTACTCAGAAGCATTCTTAAAATTGTAGCCTATGTCATAAGTCATAAGTAATTTTATTTACAGTCAGCGACCAGTAGTACAAGATCAGGGTACATCAGTTTGAAGGTACCGCTACCATAGTATATATATAGACTAAGGTGACCAGCCGTCCCGCTTTTGGCGGGACACTCACGCTTTTCCTCAATGTGTCCCGCGTCCCGTGGGGTTTTAAAATTGTCCCGATTAGGCAACGCGCTCCTGCGGCCGTGTGCGCCTCCTGCGCTGCCGCACTGCCTTCTGGGGCGCTTCCCTGCAAACTGACAGGCTGAGCGCCATAAAAGGCAGTGTGCTCTTGACATCGTGTGCGATGTCGTCGCGGCGTGCGCGTACCCCGCATTACAGGAGTAAAAATCTGGTCACCTTAATATAGACAAAAGAGTACTAGAAGCACTATTCAAATGTTGCATAATCTATAATCTATAATAAGAGTACTAAAA
Source organism: Sphaerodactylus townsendi (assembly GCF_021028975.2). Lineage (NCBI taxonomy): Eukaryota > Metazoa > Chordata > Lepidosauria > Squamata > Sphaerodactylidae > Sphaerodactylus > Sphaerodactylus townsendi. The sequence continues at coordinate 43,392,663 of NC_059436.1, read as the reverse complement.
GCACTTTACGAAATATTACACAGTCTATAGTATTTACAAAAAGGAATATTTGCGACACTATTATAATTATTATTGTACTTATACACAGTCGGTGACTGTTTACTAAAAGGTCAACCCCCGAAAAAGCAAGTAGTAGGTAAAATACTTTTTATTATGACGAAAGATAAAAAAAGTTAATATAACTACACTTGTAAAGTGCCTGTGCAGTCTTGCTAAAACCTATAGTGACATTACTAAAAAACTCCGGCCTCCGACCATATCTTCTAAGGATCACAATTTATTCAGTCTTTCCCTCCCTAAACTATTCAGCCGGCAGACGTCTCTTATTGTGTTTGCAGATTAAAGAACAAAAACGGGCCGTCGCCTGTGTAATTTTCAGGTCCCTACCTGTCAATATGTAGGCCAGTACATCTTTGTAGTTTAGGCCTATTAGACCTGTCATGGCTGGGCTGAGGATTTCCTTTCGGGCATGGCAAGGAGAGGAAGCATACAGACAGGTCTTGACAATTGCTGCATCAGACTAGGATTTCGGAACTCCCCTGCATCGACAATGAAACAATTGAAAGTTCAAAGATTTTATTGCTACAATTAGAAAGCAGGCAGAAGTCTGTTCTGAGCTAATCCCTCAGAACAGATGATAATATGCAGCAGTGTTTTCCCCTACAACGGGCGAAGCAAAACATAATAACTTTCACTGAAACAGTTCCTGATACTGCCAAGGTTACAGGGGCAGATAAGACTTTTGTAGGGACAGAGCATTGCAGAGCATGCAGCGAAAACCTAGTAGCCTCTGGCTCCTATGGCACACACGTCAGGCAGTTTCAGTCAGCACCTGGGTGACCTTGGGCTAGTCATCCTCTTTCAACCTAACGTACTCTACAGGTTGGTTCTGAGTATAAAACGGGGGAGGCAGAACCATTTCTCTAAGCATCCTGGTAGAATGGTCGGAGCTAGAGTGGGAGCTAGAGAAGAGCCATGGAATAAATATTCTCCTGTTCAAAATTTCTGTTTTTTCCCCTTGTATTGGCAACTCTGTCCCCTTCCAGAACAACAACAACAACAACAGAACCTAAACTGCTTGGTAGTAACTGTAAGGATGCATCTAGATTGGGATGCTGTGTGGTTTTCGGGCTGTATGGCCGTGTTCTAGCAGCATTCTCTCTTTACGTTTCGCCTGCATCTGAAGATGCCAGCCACAGATGCAGGCGAAACGTCAGGAGAGAATGCTGCTAGAACACGGCCATACAGCCCGAAAACCACACAGCACCGCAGTGATTCTGGCCGTGAAAGCCTTCGACAGTAAAATGGAATTTGCTTAGCAGAGAATCTGAGGCACTTAACATACGAGTCTGATTGTCTGCTGCTTCTGATGAAGCGAGCTCTGACTCTTGAAAGCTATATCCTGAAAATCTTGTTGGTGCTTATGGTGCAACTGGACTCGAATTCCACTGCTTCTGGGATTCTGTTTGCTGCTGCTTTCTGGATTCCCGGCATCCACATAACATCAGTGCTTGGAATGGGATTGAGAGCAGAGATTAAGGGATAGATGGTGTTAACTCTGCCTGATCAGATAATCCCAATCACATATGTTGCATACATGGAGCTACAAAGGGCAGATTGTGGCAATGAATGAAACGTGGCTAATTTTGCTTCTGGGTGATCCTTTTGGAAGATTTCTCTTGAGTGGGTGTCTTCTTCCTCTGTGTAGGCTAATTAATATAGCTTCTTTTAGGAAGTGTTTATTTCTTTTCATCGTTCAAGATGTTAATGTTTGGGACAGCAAAATGGTAGTTGGATTTACATTTTTTTTTCCTACAGGGGTCTAGAGAGGCACTTAATGACAAACAACTTAATTTCCTTTAAGAATTAGTTAGTTCCAGTTCCCGGGGCTCTTTTGATGTTACAAGCAGCATTAAGGATTCTCCTTCAAGTAGGATAAATAACATGTAGAAAATGTCCTGTAGTGGCTGTAGAGTGTTTGGGAAAACACTTTGAACAGGAAGGGTATTTGGAAAGCTGCAATCAATTCAATGAAGCCATATGGAGAAGAAGAGAAGATCCCCCACTTTTCCCACCTAAAGAGACTCAGAGCAACTTACAATTACATTCCCTTCCCCTCTTCGCAGCAGATACCTCATGAGGTAGGTGGGACTGAGAGAGTTCTTAAAGAACTATGGCTTCGCCCGGTCTTAGGCTTCATGTGGAGGGGTGGGGAATCAAACCCCATTCTCCAGATCAGAGTTACCCACTCTTAACCACCACACCATGCTTGCTGATGGAACCACAAAAGCCTAAAGTGCCTCACATCAAGCAACCACGGGTAGAGTGTTGCTCATAAAGTATGAGCAGACTGGCAACATAGCCCAAGAACAATAATGGTCACCAGGCATCTTGTGAGCTGTCCCTGTTTTCTAACATCTCACTTTTTTTGTTTGCATTTCCCCCCAGTTTACTAGAATTGAAATGCTTTTGAAAGATTGCTTTAGGGGAGAAAAGGAAGTCTGCAGGTTAGACTGTGGCTAAGAATTCTGAAGGGAGGGATAAGAAGTTGTACAGTACCTTGAAGCATTGCTTTTCAATTCTTGGAAGCCCTCCCTGAAACATCCTTTGTTTCTAAAACGTCTGTCAAAACAGCAGGAATATGTGTTTTGCTTTGCTAGGGGCTAGCAAGTTGCTTAATTTCCTTCCTGCCCTACTCCCTGTGTATACAGAAGCTTTCATGATATTTATATGAGCCTGTCAAGTATCCATTCTATGTTATCATTGTTTTGTGCTTCTGTCTGTACACTGTGCCACCATCAGTCTGAAATACGGACCATCATGCATTATAGCTTGGACAGTTCCAGAGGTGGGATCCAGCAGGTTCTCACCAGTTCCCGAGAGTGGGTTACTAATTATTTGTGTGTGCCGAGAGGGGGTTACTAATTGAGTCCGCTTTTCCATCTCCACGCCCTCGCCTCCCCGAGAATATACACGCTAGGCATTTTAGGGTTCCATACTTAATTGCAACTAATAATGCTCTTAGCTCCCACAGACGCTAGGTTAATCCCTTTCAGGTACTGCGAATCATGGATTCTCAGCACTTTCAAGCCTTTTATGCCGACCAGTGCTATCAAAGAACCTGTGTGTTTCACCATTGCTGTGTTCAGATTTGTGAGTTGGGGCATTTTCTATAATGTGATGATGATTTAGAAATGACCTGGTGCAAAAAAATTTTTTTGGGGTCGTGGTGGGGTGGCTGCCCAGGGGAGGGGGCATCCAACTCAGGTTTTGCCCAGGGCTCAGGTTTGCCTAGGTACGCCTCTGCCCCCTTTGCTGAGGGGGGGCTGGCGAGGGAACCTGTTACTAAAATTTTTGGATCCCACCACTGGACAGTTCTTCCTCTTTGGCACTGCTGTGTTTGGGAGCACAGTTCTGCTCTTGCAAACACTGTTCTGTCATAAGCTGCTTTTCATTCTCTTCTCTTATTTGGATTTCCAGTTTGTCTGTGGGTCCCTTCCTGTAATAATAAACACAAAGCCAGAGAAAGCTGAAAGCAGGACTCGCTTTCCACCCGACAGCGAATAGGAAGATTTTTCCCTCTAAATAGCTGGAAAGACATCATCAGTTGCCTACTAACTGCCCATCTTGGGAAGATGGTTGGTAGCTGGTCCCCCCTTTCATATGAATCTATTTGCAAGGTAGAAATCCGTTTAAGGAAGACAAGTGGGAAAGGAGGTCCAATTTTCTTTGCTGTAAGACAGTGATGGCGAACCTATGGCACGGGTGCCAGAGGTGGCACTCAGAGCCCTTTCTGTGGGCACATGTGCACAGAGTTCATCATGTGGGGGGTGATTTTCCATACACACACATCTAGGCTAGCCTGGGCACGATCCTTTCCCTGGGAGTAAGCTCGGTTGCTGGCAATGGGGCTTGCTTCTGAGTAAACCCTCCTAGAGTCATGATTCACCCATTCGAAGCATTGCACGGTTGCTTCACCAAGCTTACTCCCAAGTAATGTGCGCCTCGGAGTCAACCATTTTTTCTAAACTAAAACCTCAGTATTCAGGTTAAATTGTCGTGTTGGCACTTTGCGATAAATAAGTGGGTTTTGGGTTGCAATTTGGGCACTTGGTCTCAAAAAGGTTCGCCATCACTGCTGTAAGACCTTTCTGGAGGTTGATTGCCCAGGGTTTTGTTTGTGAACTTGGTGAAAATGTGATTTTGCATATATGATCTTCGCAGTGAGAAATGTGGAGATTGACAAAGGAAGGGGAAGCAGGCAGGAAGACACAGAGCTGAAATCCCATAGGACTGTCTGCTTTTATTTCCAGCCCCATTCTTGAAATGTGTGGGATGAAATGTAAATGGTGCTACCAGCTTCTTTCTTGAGCTGCAGAACACAGGAAAATATAACTGAGCCAGCATAGTGTAGTGGTTAAGAGCAGCGAACTCTAAACCGAAGAACTGGGTTCAATTCCCTGCTCCTCTACATGTAGCCTGCTGGGTGACCTTAGGCTAGTCACAGTTCTCTCAGAACTCTCTCAGCCCCACCTACTTCACAACGGGTCTGTTATGGGAAGGGGAATTAATGGTGATTATTAGCCACTTTGAGGCTTCTTCCAGTAGAGAAAAGTGGGGTATAAAAACCAGCTCTTCTTCTTAAAGATAGGACAGGAGGTCCTGAGTGAACTTGAGTGGATGCCCTCGACTGGATATGTGTGTATACAGCCCTTAGCTGCAGCAGCTGACATTTTGTGCTGTTTTAATCATGGCTGCTCTTTTTCCATAAAAACGGTGTAGTTTATGGCCCAAAATTTGGATTGTGAAAAATATTCCTTTAAAAAACAACAACAATTTCTTTCTCTTGTAGTAGGGAGAACTGGTGGGTGTTTTAAGAGGAAGAAGGGAAAAATTCCTTCTTCAGGTTTTTTTAATGTGTACAAAAGAATCCCAAAGAGATTGCAAACATTATAAGTAGTGCCTCTTGTTCTTTTATAGATTTCCATCATTGTATCATGCGTGTAGAATCATAAATTGGACTGGCCCAGCTAATCGCATTCTCCGTACTCAATGCAGGGTCAGCCTATAAATTAGATTAATTGGTGAACCTGTAACTCCAGATGTTCATAGACTACAATTCCCATCAGCATGGGAATTGTAGTCCATGAACATCTGAAGTGCCATAGGTTCGCCACCACTGGCCTAGACCTAGCAGGGGTCTGCAACTTGCGGCTCTCCAGATGTTCATGGACTACAAATCCCATCAGCCCCCGCCAGCATGGCCAATTGGCCATGCTGGCAGGGACTGATGGGATTTGTAGTCCATGAACATCTGGAGAGCCGCAAGTTGCAGACCCCCTACCTAGAGCATCCCTGAGAAGTATTTCTTCAAACACTTCTGGATGACTGCCAATGAGAGAGAACTTACCACCTCCTTAGGCAGCTGATTCCCACCGCTGAACTAGTCAGCAATCCCCCCCCCAGTATCGAGACTGTACCTTTTTGCCCATAATTTATACCTGTTATTGCAAGTCCTATCTTCTGCTGCCAACAGGAACAGCTTTGTATGTTTGCTGTTGCTGCTGCTGCTGCTTCTTTTTTAAAAAATGTGTCTCTTCTTCTGTGCTGCAACTTGTTATGCATCAGCACAATCCTGCTGTGTGGTGACTGGTGGTGGTGGGCAAGGATTTAAACATACGTTCAAATTAATGTTTGCTAATCAAGCACTTTCTGAGCAAAAGATTAATTATAATTAGGTGTTCACAGTTCTTTTCTGAGAAGAAATCATGTGACCCCCTATACTGGGGAGTCCCTGGGGAGGGGTTCGCACAGCCGCCACCGCTTCATTGCAGCAGCGCTGGCCTCACAACCCCCGAGCCGCACGAAGCTGCTGCTTTCGAACCTCGGTTCCATGAGTGCGGTTTTTCGAAAGCAGTGGCTTCCAACCGCTGCCATGCGAATGGCAGCAGCTGGAAGGCGCTATTACCCCCCCTTTCCTGAACGCCTTACTGTCCCCTCCTGGCTTCCGGCATGTCGCACAGGCCAGGGGACATGCCTCCCCTGCCCTGCGACTCTAGAGCTATCGTGCAGGGCAGTGGGGTGTGTCCCCTGGCCTGTGCGATGCGCCAGAAGCCAGGAGGGGACGGTAAGGCATTCGGAGGACGGCACAGCCTCTGCGCAGCTTGCTCTGTCTTCCCCTTCCTACCGGCACTGTTCGTGTGAACAGTCCCGGGTGGGTGCGTCGGGATCATATACACCCCCTGAGCGTGGCCGTGCAGAAACGGCTTCTGTATGACTGGAGACCACATAAAGGTCACCTACTTCACTGGGTTTGCATTAGTGGAGTGGGTTTTTGGATTCATTAAGGACTGTTGTTCTCCTTAAGGGTGGGATTGTGGTGCCAGGTAAGAGATGCTGGCCGGTTTGAAACATGTAAGTTAGCTTATGCGGCACAAGCTTGAAATTGCAACCTATTCCCAAAGCACTTGACATGAACAGAAAGTAATAGGAGCAGCAGAGTGCTGTGGTGGTGATATTTGTGTTCGATATGCCAGATTAGCCTTGAGAATGCAAACAATGTATGCTGTGGAACATGAAGAGGTCCGCTTGGCAATGGCTTGTCAGGAATTGTCATGTTACTCTTAGAGATGTTTTGAAATTTCTCTCAGTGGCAGATAGGCCGCTCTGCACAATGGGAAAGTTTAAGTTCCTTGCGTACAGCCTCACTTGATAATACTTGGAGTGCAGCTATTTTGGTCTTCTGTCTCTTGAAGTGTACATTCTGTTACTCGCTCTCAGGAACATTTGTGCAGTTTAAAACTTCACTGACTTGTCTTTAACTGAATCTCCCATTTTGAAAGTCTGTAGAGAAACTGTGTTGAATGTGAACCTGGTAAAACAGAACACCCCCCCCCCTTTACCTCCCAACCTTGAATCTGTTAGGTGTATGTGTGTGACTAGAAAGCTAGCTTTCAGTCCTTTCAACGTTTGAGCCAAATAAAGATATTCTCCGCCGTTGGTGTTTCAAACACTGGTAAGCTGCGATACTAAGAGCAGACGATGCCTTTATCTGTCATTTCTGGGACCTACGAGACTGCTGTGATCTGTATCAATCGTTCGGAGACAAAAGAAAACTGCTGCTTCTATGACCCTGTCTCCCAGCCTACTTCAAAAATGTTAGGAACCACACAATACATATTGATACTGAGTAATACTGGATTCACCCTTCCCAGCGTACAGGAATGTACTTGATTTGGGAGATTTGGCTTCACAGTGGTCTTGTATCTGAAGGCTGAAATATCAATAAATTATCGGGAGACTGAGCTTTCTAGATAAAGTAAAGCCATATAGGCCATCATTCTCTTTGCTGAGAGTTTTCAGGATCTGGGGGGGGGGAGGGTACTGGGATCTGATATTGTTAAAAGGATGTTGTTAGGTGGAAGAATAGCAGTTTGTAACTAGATTTGCCACTTGAAGAAGAGTCAATTTTTATATCACAGTTTACCATAAGGCATATAGGCCAATGGCTTACAGTACATAAGCCAAACACACACAACAGACAACTTGTGAAGTAGGTGAGGCAGAGAGAGTTCTGAGAGAACTGTGACTAGCTCAAGGTCACGAGCAGACTTCATGTATAGAAGCAGGTAATCAAACCCATTTCATGAGATTAGAGTCTGTTGTTCTTGCGGAAGAGTGGAAAATCAAACCCAGTTATTTGGATTAGTATCCACCCCTTTCAATCCCTACACCATGTTGGCTCCAATGTGGAGAGCAGTGAAATATGGCCTAGGTTCCACTGTATGATTACAGGGCTGCATTCTGCAAATCTCAGAGCAAACTTCTTCACCCCTCTGTTTCTGTATACAAAATGAGGAGAGGGGAAGAATATCCCTTTTGAGGTCTTGCTTCTGGAGAGAATGCCCTATTCATCTGCTTTGAGGCTGTTAGATGTGTTTAAAGTTCTAGTCCCAACAATGACCAAAATCACATGCGCTTTACAAAGCTCAGAAAAGTCAAAATTCAATTGCAAACCAACTTTTCTGCACAGCTATCAATAGAGTCAGATGCCTGCCGTGAACCTCTTAAAGATTGTTGTTCACATGTGTGCATCCATAAAAGGGGGTGCTGGTAGAAAAGTGCTTTTGCGAATTTGGCAGTTGTGCTAGGGAATGGTTACATTTCAACTTCAAATGGGAAAGCAATGGCAAACCACCTCTGTTGGTCTCTTGAGTTGGTTGGATTTTTATACCCTGCTTTTTTCAACCTTTGAGGACTCTTGAAGTGGCTTACAAGCACCTTCCCTTCCTCTTCCCAGAGTAGACATCTTGTGAGGTAGGTGAGGCTAAGAGAGTTCTGAGAGAACTGTGACTAGCCCAAGGTAACTCCGCAGGTTTCATGTGTAGGAGTGGAGAAACAAACCTGGTTACCAGGTTAGAGTTCGCCACTCTTAGCATCTGCACCACACTGGCTCTTACCTTTCATACCCCACTGGATTGCCACAAGTCGTTTGTGACATGGCAGAGGTGGGATCCAGCAGGTTCTCACCAGTTCCCGAGAGTGGGTTACTAATTATTTGTGTGTGCCGAGAGAGGGTTACTAATTGGGTCTGCTGTTCCGTTAGAAATTCCATTAGGTCCAAAAATCATAAAGTCCTGTTGTTTCCTATGTGGCTGGTTAGCGAAGGTAGAAAACGGGATAATTCTCTTTTTTGGGCTGTTTTAAAAACATGTTTTAGAAATACGGTAAAATTCCTTGTTTAAGGAAAGTATCCTTCTTTTGATTTGTAGAAACAAAATTAAGTATTTGAAAGTATTAAGTATTTGACAGGCAGTCAATTAGAGGAGAAATAGTTGTTTCTGTTGGCAGTAGACAATAGGATTTACTATAATGAGTTTAAATTATGGACAGAAAGATACCAGTTGGAAATTAAGAACTTTTTTTTTTACAGTAAGAGTTTTTTACAGTAACAGAGAAATTATTAATGCCCCGCCCTGGAATGCCCGGCCACGCCCCCGGAATGCCTTGCCCAGTCCCATTGGCGCTACGCCACTGTTTGAATCCCACCACCATGGGAACCTGTTACTAAAATTTTTGGATCCCACCACTGTGACATGGTAACACTTTACCCACAAACTTGACCGGTGTGAGTGGTTGCGCCCGCCATATAATCCTACAGCTTTCTGCCGTGTTTCGGGGCGCACGGGGTTTTGTAGCTTGCCTTTTGAGATGTGTCTAAGGCCTTTTCCTCCACCACACCGTTTGCCCGTTTGAGGAGGCACCGGTCTTAACGTTGCTTGGAGGCTGAGTTTTGTCCACCGTCCCCTTCTCAAAACGTATTTTCCTGGCTGCCATTCCCCCCCCCCCCCCCACACACACATGCATCAACGCAATGAACATAGCATAAGCTGATTCGGTGATGCCCAGAAACTGAAACTGGAAAAATATGTTTTAAGAGGAAAAAGTGAAGCTGTGAGATAAGGGACCAAAAAAAAAAAAGGCTGAGCCAGCACTGAAATTGATGTTTGGTGACTGTACGGTGGCTGGGTGGGGTGGAAAATGGCCTATGGTTTTGGCAGGAAAAATAAAACATTTTAGCATTATCGCACTGTGAGGGAAGCAGAGTAGGACATTTTTCAGCAAAAAGGAATGTTGTAAAAGTGTTTTTTTCCTACAATGGAGAAAAGGTGTTTTGAAAACGTTTTAGGCCAAAGTGGGAGTAAAATCGCGGAGCTCCGTGAAGGAAACGTTTTATTTCAGAGATCTGACAATGTAAGTAAAAAGCGATATATACAGAAAAGGTACATTTATTTTGCTGATGCCACAAATGATTTTTTATTTATTTAAAATATTTATATCTCACTTTTCTACATTGCCGGAGGTGCTGCGGCATATGAACGCCACGGTTAAAGAAGTAAGAAGAAAGTTTATTCAATACAGTCTACACACCCACAAAGAAAATACGGCATACAAAATACAGATGTACACCAGTGATGACGAACCTATGGCACGGGTGCCAGAGGTGGCACTCAGAGCTCTCTCTGTGGGCACACACAGACTTCATCTTGTGGGGGGAGGGAAATCGCCCCCCCCCCACACACATCTAGGCTGGCCTGGGACACTGGGCTCGATTATTAGCATTAAACCTAAGACCTAGATTTGGGGAAGCAGTATACCCTATTAAGTGCTGTTAAACCCCACTGATTTTCATGCAAATAACTGAAGCGTGATCCTTTACCTGGGAGTAAGCTCAGTTGCTGGCAATGTGGCTTGCTTCTGAGTAAACCCTCCTAGGGTTGTGATTCACCCGTTCAAAGAGTTGCATGGTCGCTTCAAAGCAAAGCCACCTTCTACCACCAAGCTTACTCCTGAATAACGCACGCCTCAGAGCCAACCATTTTTTCTAAACTAAAACCTCAGTATTTAGGTTAAAAAGCCATGTTGGCACTTTGCGATAAATAAGTGGGTTTTGGGTTGCAGTTTGGGCACTCGGTCTCGAAAAGGTTCACCATCACTGCCATACACATTCACAGCAGAAAAAAAAATCCAGTACTCTCACACATTTTTATATACTCTGGTTTCTCTTTAGATAATATAAATCTTTCGTACCCAGTTAAAACTTAGTTAAAATACATATATGAACATACATAAAGTGAAAAACCATAGGCTGGTTTCTGTTTTCTGAAGTTGTGTTTAGCCAGACTTTCTGCACCCTTTTTTGTGATACACTGGGACTTAAATCCTCCTGGAATGAAATTTAGCTCTTCCATCTGTGTGAAAATGCAGTAAAATATTTCTCCACGTTTAGCTGCAGCGCAATGTGGGGATTATTATTGCTCTTAGAATAGAATAGAATAGAATAGAATCTTTATTGGCCAAGTGTGATTGGACACACAAGGAATTTGTCTCCGGTGCATATGCTCTCAGTGTACATAAAAGAAAATACATTTGTCAAGAATCATAAGGTACAGCACTTAATGATTGTCATATAGGTCTAGTAAGCAATCAGGAAACAATCAATAGTAATAAAAACATAAAATGTAAAATCATAAAATAAAATGAAATGTCAGCACAGGCTATAGTCATACAGTCATAATTGGGAGGAGATGGGTAATAGGAATGATGAAAAAAGTAGTGCAGTAATTATATAATAAATATATAATAAATAGTTTGACATTATCGAGGGAATTATTTGTTTAACAGAGTGATGGCATTCGGGAAAAAACTGTTCTTATGTCTAGTTGTCTTGGTGTGCAGTGCTCTGTAGCGACGTTTAGAGGGTAAGAGTTGAAACAGTTTATGTCCAGGATGCGAGGGGTCAGTAAATATTTTCACAGCCCTTTTTTTGACCCGTGCAGTATACAGGTCCTCAATGGAAGGCAGGTTAGCAGCAATTGTTTTTTTCTGCAGTTCTGATTATTCTCTGAAGTCTGTGTCGATCTTGTTGGGTTGCAGAACCAAACCACACAGTTATAGAGGTGCAGATGACAGACTCAATGATTCCTCTGTAGAACTGTATCAGCAGCTCCTTGGGCAGTTTGAGCTTCCTGAGTTGGCGCAGAAAGAACATTCTTTGTTGTGCTTTTTTAATGACATTTTTGATATTAGGTGACCATTTTAGGTCATGAGATATGATGGAGCCTAGAAATTTAAAGGTCTCTACTGTTGATACTGTGTTGTCTAGTATTGTGAGAGGAGGTAGGATGGGAGGGTTTCTCCTGAAATCTACCACCATTTCTACGGTTTTAAGTGTGTTCAGTTCTAGATTGTTCCAGTGGCACCACGAGGCTAGTTGTTCAACCTCCCGTCTGTATGCGGTTTCATCGTTGTCTCGAATGAGACCAATCACTGTTGTATCATCTGCAAATTTCAGTATTTTAACAGATGGATCATTTGAGATGCAGTCATTGGTATACAGAGAGAAGAGAAGTGGTGAAAGTACACAGCCTTGGGGGGCCCCTGTGCTCATTTTACAGGTGTCTGATGTAATTTTTCCTAGCTTCACCTGCTGTTTCCTATCTGTTAGGAAGCTTGTGATCCACGTACAAATATGCTCAGGTACTGCTAGCTGATTTAGTTTGGTTAGAAGAATGTCCGGTCTGATAGTATTGAATGCTGAACTAAAGTCAACAAAGAGGACCCTTGCATAGGTCTTTGGCGATTCAAGATGCTGTAGGATATAGTGCAAAGCCATATTAACAGCATCATCTGTCGATCTATTTGCTCGGTATGCAAATTGCAAGGGGTCCAACAGTGGATCCGTGATGGTTTTCAAATGGTACATCACTAGCCTTTCAAAAGTTTTCATAACTACAGATGTTAGAGCAACTGGTCTGTAGTCGTTCAGTTCCTTGATGGAAGGCTTCTTCGGCACTGGGACGATAGTGGAGTGTTTGAAGCAGGAAGGAACATAGCACATCTCTAGTGATTTGTTAAAGATTTGGGTGAAGATGGGGGCCAATTGGACAGCACAGACTTTTAGGCAAGAAGGTGTTATCTTGTCTGGGCCTGGTGCTTTTCCAGGCTTCTGTCTGTGAAATAGATCTTGCACTTCTGTCTGTGAAATAGATCTTGCACTTCTGTCTGTGAAATAGATCTTGCACTTCCTTTTCTGAGATCACCAGGGGTTGTAAACCCAATGAAATGGGTTCAGTTATAGGAAGTTTGGCTATTGTTGGTGCATCTGAGATAGAGGTCTTTTCACCATCTCCAAAAGCAGGACTGAGATACTGAGTTGTAAAGTTTGTACGCTTGAAAAATTGCCCATGTGTATAGAGATGTCCAGGTAGGACGGCTTTTGAAGAAAGATGTTTTCACGTGTGAGGCAATAAACATCTCACCAATAGAAATAGTTTCTGAAAGCTCTCTGTTTTTGTTGCTTATCACTTATCCTCATCTTGACAGATTGAAAAGCCTGAAAAAGGACCTCAGGTTGCTTCTTTAGAGTACAAACTTCAAAGCCTTATCAGAGCTGTTCTAGTCTTTTGTAGCATTCTTTATTTCTTAAAGTACAGAGGTAAAACAATGTGCAGTATTGCTGGGTGGTAGCCCCTCCCCCCCTTTTTTCTTTTATATGTGCATGAGTCTATCCTTGTTTGTTCAGGATTTTTTAAAACAATGTAAGCCCAATTTTGGTCTCTCTCCTTCCCCCTTTTGTGTGGATCTTGTTAAAATTTTGCCATAAAAAAGAAATTGAAAAGCTAAATTTTTCCCTTGCCTTTCATTTGCTCAGCATGTCTCCGTTTTTGAACGTGAATCGAAGTACTTTGCTTTTCTGAAGCTCTGTCTCATAAAACCTGGAAACTTTTAAGGTGCGGCTGGGACAATTCTATATAGCGAGGCAGCTAATTTTGTATTTATTGTGGGTACTAAACTCAGGGAGAAGCCAGAACAGTTATTGGAGATGGTAAAACAGAATTAAATTTACGTCTGCGTGTTAAGTCTACGTCTGTGATTCTTTCCCTCCTACAAGTTACCAGGCAAAGCAGCTGTGGGTAACTTCAGATTGAGCAGAGTGTTGGGGTGAGTACTGAGGGTTTTGCTTTCTTTTTGCCCTTTCTCAATCTGACTTCAGTAGCCCAGGTTAGCCAGATCTGGGAAGCTAAGCAGGGTCAGTCCTGGTTAGTACTTGGGTGGGTGGCGGGGGGGGGGGCACACCAGGGCGGGGGCACACCAGGGCACACCACCAAAGGAAGTCTGGGTTGCTATGAAGAGGCAGACAACTGCAGAGACCTCTGAATGTTTCTTCTCTTGAAAATGCTGTAGGATTTCCATAAATTGACTATGACTTTTTGGCAAAAACCCCAAAGCAAAACAAAAACAATTCTGTCTACTGCTTTTCTCCCCAAGAGGTAAAAAGACAGAGTTCCTTATACCTCTTGTTTCCTGGGAAGAGTGGCATCTGGAGAGATTGAGAGCAAAGAACCAGGAAAAAAAATTATTAAAAGCCCTCCTCCCATCCCGTATTTGACCCACAACATTATTATTCTTTATAAAACAGATCTAGTGCGTATGTGTGTTAAGTGTGTGTATTTGGGGAACCTTGCAATCTCAGACTTTTCAAAAAAAAAAACAACCCTCCTGTAGTTTCATCCTTTAATTTGTGCTGTGTGGTTGGCTCTGGAGTTGACTATTTGTCTATTACATTCAGACTGATATAGTGATCTTCCTCTTCCTGGAAACAAAGAAATGCTTCTGTGTCTGGTTGAGTTTCTGCTACACTGTGATGCTACTTACCATTGATTATGGTAAGTAGCTGGTTATGGTGCTGAATGAAGTTCACCCTGTTGCTGTTCCACTGAATCTCGACTCTAGCTCCCTGACAATCCTCTCGCCGTTTTTGACCATCAAACCCTCTGGTGCCTTAACTGTATCCCTCATGTGGTTTCCCCATCTTGCTATGTCTTGATAAGCATCTACCATCAATACATTGGCGTAGTGGTTAAGAGCAGGTGCACTCTAATGTGGAGGAACCAGGTTTGATTCCCCGCTCTGCCACTTGAGCCGTGGAGGCTTATCTGGGGAATTCAGATTAGCCTGTGCACTCCAACACACACCAGCTGGGTGACCTCGGGTTAGTCACAGTTCTTCTGAGCTCTCTCAGCCCCACCTACCTCACAGGGTGTTTGTTGTGAGGGGGGAAGGGAAAGGAGATTGTCAGCCCCTTTGAGTCTCCTACAGGAGTGAAAGGGGGGATATAAATCCAACTCTTCTTCTTCTACTACTACTACTACTGGCTCTGAATCTGTACTGAATCTTCTCTATAGACTGCCTCTCCTCCACAAGCTATTTTGCTGTTTTCTTTGAAACTTACTTTGTATATTAAAAAAAATCTTTCCAAAACCACTTGTCTCTATTGACTGGCATCTCCACTTTGGTATGATACTACTTTCACCCCATGTAAATGGGCAGGAAATAGTAAATGCTTTCTTCCTTTGACTTGTAACATTGTCCAGCCTACCCCCTGGTGCTGTCGATGGTAGTAGAGTCTTTAAAAACATTATTAGGGCAAGGAAGCACAGCCAGGCTCCATGTCAGTGGTCCTATGTTGGATTTTAAGAAGGCCCAATGTTTTCTTTGGCACAGAACCCCAGTTCCTCTTTTGAAAGTTCATTTATGCTTATTTTAACAAAAGAAAGAAAAAAAATCCTCCCAAAGGTGTTGGATGTAGCAATTTCTGATGTGCAAAGACCCAGCAGAGGGCATGCAAGTAGTCAGCTAGAAAGGGCTATAAAGTTAAGTGACCACTCAGTCCTGTATCACCTTTTGTCTGTCCTTAGATTGATACTTTCAGGTCTAATATCCTGTTTCTTGGAAGTTAGTATAGAGATTCTTCCTAAGATAGCAGCATGCTATTTTCCCCTCTTTACCATCCTAAATGTACTTCTTGATGAACATTTCCCTTTTCCCCTTTTATTCATTGTATTAGCAGCTTCTCTGTGGGGTAAAACTCCAGCATTTTGGTTATGGGCTCAGGACTTAATTGCACTGATTAAAAGATAAAGCAAACTTGTGCCCCAGGCTCAAATAGCTAGGGAACAAAAGACAAAAGGTACAGAAGATGGCCACCCCCTTTGGAGGGAGGTATGGCACATGCAAGGGCCTGCTAACAGATGCAAATTTCCTCAGTGTTGGGATTGCAAATGGAAGCCATCTAACATCAGGAAAGCCAGTCCTAGGGGAACTTTCTTTTGACACTGAAACCAGCTCACCCTGATGAAAACTGGACCAACAGGAACTCGAAAGCCAGAGTTGTTATTGTATCAACTTTCTCAGACCAGGTATTAACTGAGAAAATTTGAACATGCAGCTGAAATTTGGGAGGAGTTAGAAAAACATTTTGGAAAGAAATCTTGAACAAAAATGATGTTTCTGCAGTATCAGCTACTTGTAAAATGTTTGTTCCAAGGAGGTGATTTAAATGAACGTTTTAATGAGATGCTGCAGCCAATTGACCAGCTAAAGTTAGCCAGAAAAGTCTTAGAAGCTGATGACTTAACTCTATACTTGTTGATTTCATTGCCAAACAGCTATGAGAACTTTCAACTGTGATAAAGAGTAAAGCTTGCTTAACTTTGGTGCGAGTTATTAATGAACTGAGAGATGAGTGCACATGAAGAAAGTTTGCTCAAACCACAAATGATTTATGTGCAATAAAATGGGTCATTTTGCAAGTCAGTGCCCAGAGCAGACTGAGGGTCTACATAGTGGGCGCCATTTGCATTTTACAATAATGAGTAATAAAAGCTGCCCGCGTGATTCCCCTCAGAAAGCTGGGACTGCAGGCAAACAGGCTTCCTCAGTGGTAGGATTCAAATAATTTAAGAACTGGTTCCAAAAGGACTCAGTGGTGGGATTAGAACCTCTGAACTAGACAAAAAAATTAGCTACCACCACTGGGCTCCCTCCAACTCTGCCCTCCCTCAGAGTGTCTGCTGGGCTCTGAAGAAACCAGAGAGAAAGATGGTGTCCTATGGGACAGGTCTCCTCACGGGCTGTAGGAAGACCAAAGCTCTCCCCTCCACATCCATTCACCCCTTTGGCTTTCTCTGTTTTCCCCACAGAGCCCCTCTGTTGTCTCTGGCTACCACACATGATTTTCCTTGGCCAAAATTTTGCTACCTCATATGGGGGATTTAGGTGCCCTGGCTAGCTGGCCTGAACTGCCACCTAACAAACCCTGACAGTTTTTTAGGAATCTTCCCATCAGATCGTTGTTGTTTTTTTTTCAAATGTGAAAGATTTCCCAACCTGACCTTAATTCAATAGGAAAGTGTATTTTTTTAAACTAACCAGTGACCTATTCTTAAACCAACTACCCTGACCTGGAAATGGAAGGGGAACTTTTTAGAACAGGGGAAAGTAGCAAAAGCTTAGACTGTCCTACTGCAATCGTACAAAATGCTGCCCCAAATTTCCAAGGCCTGAGTAGCTAGTGTCTGAGTAGCCAGCTCACCTCACCTGTGTTGAAGGTGGGCCTGCATCCAAAAAGGTTACTTTTACGCTATTTAACTATTTGTAAACCAAGCACCTTCACTCTTATTTGAACCTGCTAATATCCTATTAAGTAGGAGACCAACACCCTACAGTGCTGAATTAAATGAAAAACTCTAACAAACCCTATCAAGCCCTGTACAACTAGTCTCTAATTAAATCTAACAATTGGGAAAAGTGTGACTCAAATATAGAAAACCCAGACAGATCACCTCAATGATGCTTCTCCACCTTTCTCAGCAGAGAAACAGTCCCCTTCCCCCCAAAAACCCTCTAAACTAATGTGGGGGGGGACCAACAGGTCCACCCAGTCCCCAGCAACACCAAACGGAAAAACCAAACAAAAACCAGCAAACACAGAACCAGCAGGATGAAAAACGGCTAAAGAGTTTGGGGAACAAAATTCAGATATTAGAACTGTACCATCTGGCCAGCCTTAATTAAAAATCTGTAAGGAAATACCACAAAACCAGCAAACATAGAAACACCAGGGAAAGAGACCCCAAAAAGGGAACGCAACTGCGGGGAAACCTTAGTCAGAAATCTTCAAGCAGCAGCAAACGAAAACAAGAACAGAAGCAGCAGCAGTGTGGAAACATTCAAGGGAGGGAGGATTTAACTAGAACTTAAAAGCTCTCCCCATAAGGGCAACCTTAAATCAGAAATTCAGAACTTTTAAAATACACAGTAATAGTCACGTATGCAACTTTTAGAGAAGAGGGAAAACAGGAAAACAACAAGCAGTTTTTTCCCCTTAAGGTAATTTTAAAACAAAGCAAACCAAAGGAGGGCTGTGTAGGCTTAGCCTAAGGCTTCAGCCTCCTGTCCCCCATCCCCCCCACTCCCAAACCTACCAACAAACACAACTTGGAACAAGTAATACACATCAATGAAAATTGTAAAGCTCAACTATTATTTTAAACTTGGTCATCCAAACCCTTCGGCATCTTCTTCAAGCAGGTCTCCTCTGCAGGGCTGGTGATATCTCATAAAGACAGGTTCTCCAAAGAGCAGACAGAGGGGAGGTCAAGTTCAAGGGAAATCCTGAACTATTACTCTATCTCAGTCAGGGATGGGTCACAGAATGGCCTGGGTAGGAATGGGTCACAGAATGGCCTGGGTAGGAACCAGCACTGTAACTTATTACTGTTTGGGCCAGCCAGGCACCCAAAATCTAGAAGTTTGAAAGTATCTCAGGGAATAAAAACCTTCCCTGATTGGCCAAGAAGCAGTGTTCAAAGACCAAAATAATTACAGCAATGCATACTTGTACTCACAAAATGAGTAATATTTAAACCAGAAATAAATTGGAATACAATTGTATCTTTATATTTTCAGGATCGGGGGGCGGGGGGGGGGGGTACTGGGATCTGATGGCTGTTCTGAAAACTCTCAGCAAAGAGAAAGACGGCCTATATGGCTTTACTTATCTAGAAAGCTCAACATATTGTCAATATAGTTCAACAAGTAAGCATGAGAACAAGAAAAATCTTAAAAAGAATCCTTTATGAATGAATCTCCTATCTGAAATGGTTTCAGGGGTGTTTATAGCATTGACTCATCTAGACCAGGGTGAGCCACCGTTTGGCTCCGAGCCGCATCGCGGCTCTTCTTAACGCAGGCTCTTCTGCCCTTACGCACTGCGCTGAGGCTTCCCCTCTTACTGCGCCCGTTGGGCCCAGTGGGTTGCTTTCCTGGTGGCGGCAAGGCTGAACCGCCAGCCTTCATCCTTGCCACCCACACCTGCGGGCGACAGGCGGAGTGGACAAATGCCAGCGGCCGTGACAGCGCCGCGGAGTTTTCCTCTACCGCCACGCCTTGTTCGGCGGGGCAGGTGCTTCTGGCTGCCCGTAAAGGCCGAGATGCTGGTCCCATGTGCCCTGCGATAGCGGTGGGTGCATCCATGGGCTTCTGAGAATGAGTGGAGTAAAAGGTAAAAAACCCCCAATATATACAGTGTTATCTTTATTTTAAATGTCAAAAATTATTTGCGGCTCCAAGTGTTTTCTTTTCCCATGGAAAACGGGTCCAAATGGCTCTTTGAGTGTTAAAGGTTCCCTACCCCTGATCTAGACCATTTGACCAGTAATTAGCCAACTGGGTGTCAAATAGAACCAAATCTCCTAGATGATTAAGGAGGTGACCCCCACCTGAGCATTTTTGGCAATTAAGCCCTATCTGTCCAGTTTAGAATGTGGCCTTGTAAAATGACTAAACGTGAGTATTGCATAACAATGAAGGCAAATATAGTGAAACTTTAGCGAGGCCAAAAGGTTGCTGTGTAAATGATCTAGCAAAACCAAATGGTTGCCTCGTAAAGGACCCAAAGTGCAAGATAAATCTTCTCTAAGTAAATTTAAATGAATCTATACACTTTCTTCACACTCCTCCTGTCTGTAAAGGTGCAAAGTCTGCAGACAGGGAGCAAAAATGCACGGCAGCTACTGGCTGGGAGAGGACCCATTCTCCACCAGGAAGCTCTCCCATTTGTTGTCCTGGAACCAGCGCACAGAGTCCAGGGAAGGAAGAACACAGCCAACCCTGATTCAGCAATGCAGGAGGGGATGGGCTTTGAGCAACCCATTAGAAAGCCCAGAAGAGACAGGTAAGTCAGGTGGAAGTGAGGGGATTCTCCGATTTGGAAAAAAAAACTCAAGGCTTTTTAAAGGGACTCCAAGGGACTACTGGCTGTGGAAGTGTCCCTTTAAACTTAAGATGACCCAAACCAGATTGGTCGAGTAACAATCCAGTCTGCCTTGGCTTTTAAAGCATTCCGCTCGTGGATTTTGCTGCAACTTGGTATTTGGGACTGAATTAAAGCCCAGTTTTGGGCTTTTTTCCAGTTTTGTTTTGTTTTTGCTGATTCAGCGTTACCGAATCGCCAAGCCTACTAGCTACCTGAAACCAGCTTTGGGGGGATGTTACATCACAATGTTTACTGGGCAGTCCTACAGGTTTTTTTTGCCATTGCCTTCCCCAGTCATTTATCCCACAAGCTGGGTACTCATTTTACTACCCTTGGAAAGATAGACTGCCGAGTCAGCCTTGAGCCGGCTACCTGAAACCGACTTCCACTGGGATCGAACTCAAGTTGCGAGCAAAGCTTGGGCTGCAATACTGCAGCGTACCACTCTGCTCCAAAGGGTTCCTAAAAAGAACTTACCAAAAGAGAATATCAACTTGTTTCACACTTAGTCCTGAATAATGGGTACCATTGTTCTTGCAGTTTGATGGAGAGGGGAATAAAAGAGACTAATCTGGATAGCTGATTTGATTGCCTTGTTGTAACTGAAATGTGGCTTATAGCACTTAACAAAAAAATAGCAAGGGTAGGAATGTTGAGTAAGTGTCTCAGCAGGAGACCACAAGCTAGTGCAGTGGTGTAAAACAGCAGTGTGGATTTGGGGGTTTGGCAGACTGTTCCCATCCTGCTTTTTTATATCAGCCTCTCTAAGCTTCTTTTCAATGCATCCAATTTCCGAGTGATGGTAATTTATTGCAACCATTTATTGCAGTGATTTATTGTTACAGGCTTAGGTAGAATTGAGAATACATAAAATTCAAAGGTTGATAGGAAATGACAATAAAAGCAAATCAGATAAAAATGATTAAGAAAAACAGAAATAAAATTTCCTAGTCGGGTTCTTGAGCAACAACATTGTTTTATTACCGACAAAGTTATTCATTCATGGTCACCCTTGAACTATGGACTTGGGCATTTTTGTATCTAAAGACACGGGATCTCTCTCAAAAACTGCAGACCTGCTTTCTTGGTTCTTTGCATTTCTTGGTAACTTTCTTGGTTCTTTGCATTTCTGTGACTGCACAGATCAGTGTTAACAGACTTTCTGTGTGCCGCAAAGCTCTTAATGTGTGCAACACAGAGAGTCTACTTTCTTTTCTGACATCAGTTCTCAATTTGCTTCAATACCTGCTTCTCTTTCTGTGCCTGGTTCATCTGCTTGGGCTATCTTTTCCTGCTATTCTAATCCGCCAAAGATTTTTGGCTTACCATTTAGACATGGGCAACCCCGTTTGAAGGACTGGGTGCCCAGATGCCCCCAAATGTGGTATAACTCCAAACCCCTGGCTGCCGGTGTAACAGGACAATGGCCAGGTGAAAGCTAACTAGCATCAGCTCCTCCCCCGGTCATGTCTTTGGACCACCCCGCAGGCATGGTGAGGGCACTGGAATGCTGGTGCAGCATTCAGTAGCATGTTTCACCGCTGTGAAGGGGTGTGATGGCCACCTCTCAGTACATCTATTCCTCTGCTGGTGCAAGCCCCTGTGTCCGTGCCACTCCCAACTGAAGAATAACAATTTGCATTTATACCCTGTCTTTCAGGGTCATCTTAACGCCTGCGCATTTGTTATTGACTGGTGTTTTACTGAAGATAATAAACAATATTTTTATGCTAACCTGTGGACATTGGCATTCCCCCAGTGGTGGGATCCAAAAATTTTAGTAACAGGTTCCCATGGTGGTGGGATTCAAACAGTGGCGTAGCGCCAATGGGGCTGGGCGGGGCACAACGGGGGCGTGGCCGGGCATTCCGGGGGTGGGGCATTAATAATTTCTCTGTTACTGTAAAAAACTCTTACTGTAAAAAAAGTTCCTAATTCCCAACTGGTATCTTTCTGTCCATAATTTAAACTCATTATAGCAAGTCCTATCGTCGTCTGCCAACAGAAACAACTACTTCTCCTCTAATTGACTACCTGTCAAATACTTAATACTTTCAAATACTTAATTTTGTTTCTAGAAATCAAAAGAAGGATTCTTTCCTTAAACAAGGAACTTTACCATATTTCTAAAACATGTTTTTAAAACAGCCCAACAGGGAGAATTATCCCGCTTTCTACCTTCGCTAACCAGCCACATAGGAAACAACAGGACTTTATGATTTTTGGACCTAATGGAATTTCTAATGGAAAAGCAGACCCAATTAGTAACCCCCTCTCGGCACACACAAATAATTAGTAACCCACTCTCGGGAACTGGTGAGAACCTGCTGGATCCCACCTCTGCATTCGCCTATGATTTAGTATCGTGGTCACCTCTGTGACCCCATGTGCATGTATATGTACGTATGTCATGTACTACATAAAGGAGAATTGTATACGGTAACCCCACTTCAGCTCACTTGACAGTTAATAGCAATGATATCGGTTAGTGGCCTGGCGAGAGAAGTGGGGAGGTGGCGGCTGCCGGGGAAATGTGGCAGAGCGGGTAACTGAAGCACTTGTGGCTGGTGGAGCTGGTAGTGGCAGTGGTCTTATGATGCCCAAGGTGCATGGGCACTGGCAGATTCCCTGCTTTTAAATCACCGTCTGCGTCTGTATGGTTTACCGATTGAGTATCATTTATATGTTGAAATTCTTGTGTTTTTCAAGGCTCATGCAATATTGTTGATTAATCTTTGCTGCACAGCATGTTTTTAAATGTATAAGCACTGGTTTTGTTTGATGTACCAACAAACATGTGTTTGATTTTATTGACCATTTACATTCCCCCCCCCCTGTGAGTGGTTGTGCAGAGTGCAGAGAAGGGCAACGAGGATGATTGAGGGACTGGAGCACCTTCCCTATGAGGAGAGGCTGCAACGTTTGGGACTCTTTCGTTTGGAGAGGAGACGTCTGAGGGGGGATATGACTGAAGTCTATAAAATTATGCATGGGGTAGACAATGTCGACAGAGAGAATTTTTTCTCTCTTTCTCACAATACTAGAACCAGGGGGCATACATTTGAACATGCTGGGGGGAAGAATTAGGACTCATAAAAGGAAACATTTCTTCACACAACACGTGATTGGTGTTTGGAATATGCTGCCACAGGAGGTGGTGATGGCCACTAACCTGGATAACTTTAAAAGGGGCTTGAATCGATTTATGGAGGAGAAATCGATCTCTGGCTACCAATCTTGATCCTCCTTGATCTGAGATTGCAAATGCCTTAGCAGACCAGGTGCTTGGGAGCAACAGCAGCAGCAGAAGGCCGTTGCTTTCACAGGTGAGCTCCCAAAGTCATCTGGTGGGCACTGCAAGTAGCAGAGTGCTGGACTAGATGGACTCTGGTCTGATCCAGCAGGCTTGTTCTTATGTTGTACAGGTTTTATGCCTAATAAAGGTTTTTGGATTGGATTGGATTGGATGTTGTGCAGGTAAGGAGCCAAGTGCACTGCTTTGCCCAAGGGCGGTATAATGCTGTTAAGATGAGCCTGCCATATTTCTCTGCTGTAAGGAGATTCAAGGTGGCTTACAAACTCCTTTCTTTTCCACTCCCCACAACAGACACATTATTAGGTGGGGCTGAGAGAGTTCTGAGAGAACTGTGACTGGTTGAAGATCACCCAGCAGGCTTCATGTAAAGGAACAGGAAAACAAATCCAGTTTACCATCTAAGACTCAGTCACTCATGTGGAGGAGCGGGGAGTCAGATCTGGTTTTCCAGATTAGAGATCCCCTACAGTACACCGCACTGGCTCTCAAGCAGATTTGCATCCTGCCCCCCTTTGGATGGCGCTGTTAGACAAGCATACCACCTCACTGGCAAAGATCATACGACATATTACTGTTTTTAAAGAGGTGGGTCGAGGTTCCCCAGACTCAACTTGAGTTCCTCACAGCCACAAAAGGGATAGCCCAAATGGGCGTGGAATGGCACCACAAGGGGGTGGGGGCAAAGAGCAGCAAAATTGGGAAAATAACTGTCATAGCAATTTTTGCATGGGAAAATTCCAGGGGGACAGTATCTCTTCCCCCTCCTATAGTGCAGTTCTGAGTCTTTAAGTTGAAAGAGAGAGACAGAGACAGAGAGGAAGAGATGAGAGAGAGAGAGAAGCAGAGACAGAAAGAGAGAGAGACAGAGACAGAGAAAAGCAGAGACAGAGAGAGACAGAGAAAGAGAAAAGCAGAGACAGAGAGAGACAGAGAAAGAGAGAGAGAGAGACAGAGACAGAGAAGCAGAGACAGAAAGAGAGAGACAGAGAGACAGAGAGAACTGATGCCCACAGCTGCGGTGTAGCTGTTAGAGTACCTGGGAATGCTAAGTGCTAAAGCCCCAGTCATCTTGAACTGGGGCCTCTCTGCTGTTTGCCCTTTGCTCCTGCTTTTCTTCCTTGCTGGCTTGAGACATAGATAACAGTAGCAACTCTGGCCTTCTCCATCTGGCCAGATGGCTCCCTATCTCCCGCCTGACCTTGGGGGGAGAGGTATCAGCTTTCACACACTTTTCCCACTTTCTGCATACATGGGAATGAGGCAGGTGGCGGGGGGGGGGGGGGGGGTCAGTGGAATTAAACTGGAAAGGGATTGGGGATTGCTTCAGAACTGGCTTCAGGTGTCCAGTTCAATCAACACTTCTGATTGATGAAATCCAGAGTGGTCTTTGCATGGATCCCTCGACCTGACAGTAGCACAAATTGGATCTGGAAAGTCTGGACCCGTCTCTTTAAAACAATAATGTGAAGTTTGGCACAGAGCCAAGCCATGCCCCTTTAAGGATTTAGTCCCTCCTTTCTCCTGTGGGAGATCCTAACCTTGCAGTTGAATGTTGGACAATTCAGGACATCATAATGATCAATATGGAAGGAAGAAGGCTATGTGCCCATTTATCTTCAAGGTTCTACCTTGGGGGTTCTGGCATGTGTAGTGTTCTGCCAGGCTGTTCAGAGGATGTGTCACTCCAGTTTTTGAGAGCTCCTTGAGTTAAAAAACAGCAGACCTCTTTGCTTGGCTTAAAGGAGCACCATTGCACTCGTGAGACAGCTTGATACTGCAAGAGGTTCTCCATCTCCTCCTGGCCCCATTTGGCCTTTTCCCTTTTCCCTCATACAGAAGGCATGGACCACTTCTGATGTTAGTCGGTGTGTTTATTTGTTGGGGATTCAGTACACAAGCTCTAGTATTCCACTCCCTTAAGAGTCAGGAGTAGAAGACGAAAAGCAAAGCTACCCCTAATCTTTGTATAAACTTTCAAGCTCAGCGCTTTTAAGTCATGAGGCATCCTGGGCCCCCTGTGAACCCACTTGGTAGCTTTGATGCCTGCAGGAAAGGAGCCGGCTGCGTGTGTTGGATGCCTTTGAAGCAACATTCCGCCGTTTCCTGTCTACCTTTTGTCTTTGGGAACGGAACAAAAACAGACCCATCTTGTGCTTTCATGTCACTCTGGGGCGTCATTTGTTTGTCTCAGTCCTGTCTTTGTCAAAAATACTGGAGGCACCTAGGGCTTCAAGAATAGTAGCGGTTCAGTCAGGAGCCTGGAACTGAAGGCAGTCAATACATTACGTGTGAGTGTAGCCTTCAAAGCCCATTTGACAGGGTTAGTGGTGTGTGTTTGTGTTTGTTATGTGCTGTAGTCCAGCTGCTGAAATTTGCAAATTGGGGTTTGGCTGCAGGATTTTGTGCAAAGGATTTTCAAAGCTGAAGACTGTTTTCTGTAGGGCTGTTATTACTTGCTCTCATTGTGTGAAGTAGGCCTTCCTAGGGAGATACTGACAATTACTGGAAACATACATTTTCCTGTGGTCCTTCCGCACAATTGTCTTGATTAGGCTTGAGGGAAAGGATGCTTAAGTTCCAGCCCACTGTTTGCAAGTGTGATGTCCATGTATGTCGTGTTGATTTATAATGTTTTTTTAAAGGGGACAAGGGTGAATGGGGCAGCCCTCCTTTTGCTGTGCTTTTTTAACCTCTATCTGTGGGTTCTGTGGGGCAGAACTTGGAATGAGTTTGCAGCAACAAATTTTAAAAACAAAATGGTTTACTTTCTTAACATATAACATCAACATTTAACATCACACTTCAAGGTCCTGTTCGGAAGGACATTTTTACAGTGCTACTAGATTTACGACCTACTACAGTGCTACCAAAGTCCAATTCTTCTTTGCAAGTGGGTTGGCTTGTCCTACAGAGACTCCAAAAGGGCTTGATGAGCAGGATTCAGCATGATGAAGGTTTCCAGGAGAGCTCTCACTTGCATTACAAGCTTGGCAAAACCCTGAAACAATAGAAACAACATTTGGCACCTAGCAAGAATAAAACACTTATTTCCCAGTTGGTTTAACATTGGGATTTACTTAACAAGGTGTTGGGAAGCTTATACAAATCAAGGTCCTGAGTCTGGTAGCCCATGCATGGCTGACTACATGAGGTCTGCTGCAGCCTCCTGCTGCTTTCAGTCTCCACCCCTTACTGGGTCAACCCATTCTGAGCATGGGGGTTACACTTTCAGGGTCCCATCTATGTTTGGACACTCTGGCCCTTTGCAACTTGTTGATGCAGCTGTGTGCTTTGCAGTGGCATTCCTCACATTTCCTCATTTATATGCGAAGAAATGGCCCACTGCTTCCCCTTAGCCAGGTGCCATTTTGCATGCTCCCTGAGGAGAATGCTTCCAGGTTTGCGTGGTTGGTTGTGACCTGTTTAGAATTTTTTTAAAAAGGCAATAGCTTTGATCTGTCATTCCTGGAATTGATCAGAAGTGTTTACATTAAAAACCCCCCAAAACAAATGGAATCCTATTGATACCCTGGAAATTTGGGCGGAACTGCTTCCTCATGGGCTGGGGAGGAGCGGAAAAGCCATAGGAAGCAAGACACATACCTCACAGGGTGTTTGTTGTGAGGGGGAAAGGGCAAGGAGATTGTAGGCCCCTTTGAGTCTCCTACAGAAGAGAAAGGGGGGATTTAAATCCAAACTACTCCTCCTCCTCCTCCTCTTTCTTCACAGGCAGAGGACAATGTGCTTTAAACAGTTTTGGGAACCTTGGGAATTCTCTGTGGCATGGTGAGTTCTGAAGAGGGGAAAAATGCATAAACAGACCAAATGTGCACAAATGGCCTTGCTTTTGTGTGTGTGTGTGTGTGTGTGTGTGTGTGTGTGTGTGTGTGTGTGTGTGTGTGTGTGTGCTTTCAGCACCCTGATTCAAGTTTAGCCTTATAGTTGCCCCTATTGGAATGAATGAGATTCCATTTGCTCTAATCCAGGGATGTCCAGCTGTGACCCTCCTGGTGTTCATAGACTACGATTCCCATCAACCTCTGCCAGCGTGGCCAATTGGCCATACTGCAACACAAGGAATTTGCAGCAAATATGCCCATCTATAATGCATCAATCACAACATCCGGGAAAAGTATGTTATTATATAGAACAACTTGTGCAGCTGGTTTGAGGAATGCTTTATGGTTCGCCATCCAGCTTGAAACTTTCCTTGAAAGAATTATGTTATGTGACTTTTCTACAAGAATATTCATCCGACATAACCACAAGCCTTTGAAGTCTGTATTCGAGGTCGGATTTTATCTGGAGGACTGACTAGCTCTGTGGTTTTTTGTTATTATCACTCCACTCTATGTTGTTGGATAACACTGAGGGTGCATATCAAATTGCATTGCATTATTCAATTAATTTTGTCATTGAAAGCACAGTGGTGCATATTATTTGACTTGCATATTTATGAATATATAATCATAACACACTTTTCCTGGATGTTGTGATTGATGCGTTACAGGTAAGCCTATATTTAGTGCAAATTCTTTGTGTTGCTATTGGTTCACTAACCCCAAAATTCTGTTACCATGGTCAATTAGCCATGCTAGCAGGGGCTGATGGGATTGTAGTCCATTAACATCTGAAAGGCCACAGTTGGACACTCCCGCTTTAATCTAAAATTCAGGACTCTGACTCTTGTTACTCTAAAGAAGAAGAAGAAAAGTTGGATTTATATCCCCCCTTTCTCTCCTGTTAGAAGTCTCAAGGGGGCAGCCAATCTCCTTTCCCTTCCTCCCTCACAACAAACACCCTGTGAGGCAGGTGCAGCTGAGAGAGAAACCCCATAGGATTTTCAAAACAATAGTTGTTGGGAGGCGGTTGACCACTGCCTGCCTCCACATCTTGTGTGAAGGAAAATAGGGGTTTGCCCTTTTTCTAGTAATGTACTGAGAAACAGGGTTCTTGATCCAGGTGTTTTCCACTGGGTTAGATGAGATTAATTTTCCAGAAGCATATGACACCTTGTTATGTTGGTAGACATGCCTCTAAAGTATGGTTGGTTTTTGAATAGGGCGTGTTTCTCCAATCCCAGTGCCTTGATAACTGGGGTCGAATCCCCACTACTGTCTTAGCCAGGTTTCAGAACACAAACTAACCAGGTTTGAGGGATGACCTCCCCGCTCAAATCCCCACTACTGTCTTAGCCAGGTTTCAGAACACAAACGAACCAGGTTTGAGGTCGTTTGTGTTCTGAAACCTGGCTAAGACGGTAGTGGGGATTCAACCTGGGAGGTCGTCCCTCAAACCTGGTTAGTTTGTGTTCTGAAACCTGGCTAAGACGGTAGTGGGGATTCAACCGGGGAGGTCGTCCCTCAAACCTGGTTAGTTTGTGTTCTGAAACCTGGCTAAGACGGTAGTGGGGATTCAACCGGGGAGGTCGTCCCTCAAACCTGGTTAGTTTGTGTTCTGAAACCTGGCTAAGACGGTAGTGGGGATTCAACCTGGGAAAATTACCTTTTGCCAACATGTGAAATATCAACCTCCTCCCTCTCGGTGCTTATACAGAGTTTGTTGAAAGTAAATGATCTTTGACACGTACATCTCTTCTCTCTGTTTTTGTCCCCCTTGATCACAGCCTGACAAAAAGTTCTGCCTTTTAGGGGATCCTCCTTAACACAATCCCATATAACAGTGCCATTTTTTGTGGTCCAGTTTCTCTCCGAGGTTCGCGTTATCATTTCCAAAGGCTGCGGAAAAACTCTTCTGACTTGTTAGACAAGATATGCGAGCGTTTGAGTAGCACCTGCTACCCTGGCAGTTTCCCCTACCAGCTTTATGGCGTGCGAAGAGTCGTTCAAAACAAATTTTTAAGGATGTCTCGGCCCATAAAGTCTTCCTTCAACAGGAACGGCTGAAAATTTGTTTTCAAATTACCTGGCATGAGCTTTCTAAATTGCTTTACTGTGCCTCTCCCTCTTTCCGGCCTCCCTTGGGGACGTCTAGGATTGATCGATGGCTTGATGTAGCAAGACCTTCTCTAGCTGGATGGTTGAGGTGAGGTACTTCCCAACCTTTGCTAATTGGGAACGTCTGACTAGGGAAGAGAGGAGAGGCGTACAGAATGTAATGTTAAAAGCCCTGGAGCTGTATAAAATAAAGAGGGTTATCATTTGAAATGGGTCTGCCTCTCTCTCTTTTTTGGATGCTATTTATAAAACACATCTGAAGAAGTCAAGGGGGAGATGCGAGAGGGTGCATTTTTGTGCCCACCTGCTAGTTTACTTGAGGGGGAGAAAACAGGATCGATCTACGAAAGCCTGTTTTCTCTGGAATCTTGGCGCTGTCCCAGAGGACATGTGAGAGGCAATTGACAGCAAAAGCTGTCTGTTTTACAGAAATCTCTTTGGGCTGCTTATCCTGGAAGCTGTGACTGAAAGAGTGTGACCCCTAATGATTGTGTAGCAGAATCAAGTTTTTTTTGGGGGGGGAAACCCTACTTGCTTGTGGGGAAAGAAGTTTTTAAATTAAAGACAACTAAAGGGTTTGATAGGACAATTTAGAGCAAAGGTCTGCAACCTGCGGCTCTCCAGATGTTCATGGACTACAATTCCCATCAGCCCCTGACACCATGGCCAATTGGCATGATTTAGAGCAGGGGTCTGCAACCTGCAGCTCTCCAGATGTTCATGGACCACAATTCCCATCAGCCCCTGCCACCATGGCCAATTGGCATGATTTAGAGCAGGGGTCTGCAACCTGCGGCTCTCCAGATGTTCATGGACTACAATTCCCAGGGGCTGCTGGGAATTGTAGTCCACGAGCATCTGGAGAGCCGCAGGTTGCAGACCCCTGATTTAGAGGGATGGTTGAGAGGGGGTGTGTGTGTATTTTGTTTTATTTTGATTTGGGAGAGCCCTTCCTATTCAGAAAGCATACCTGGCTGAATAATTTTATTCAGTGCTATGCCTCAGTCTGAGCAGGTGCAGCTGTGGATGTAAAACATATCTGTTTCACTGATGAATTTCACTATTAGTTGGATAAAACATCCAGTCATTCTGATAGATGTCTGCCCTGCCACCTATTCCAAAACAGTTGGCAGTAAAAGTAATGTGCGAACCATTCCGCTTTTTGTAGCAAATGAGTCAAGCGTAGAAGCCATACATTTACGCACATGCATCTTTAAATACCTGTGCTTGCGTGCTAGGGAATCTGGTTGGGCCAGAATTCTGTCAGGATACATGTTCATAGGTTTTTTTAAAAAAAGATGTGTGTTACAGAAAATCCTGGTGTAATCTGCAGTAATCATCACTTGGAAGCATTCTCCTAGAAGTAGGTCCGGTAAAACCTGTAGCTTGCAGGAATCTATCCAAGGACACTAAACAATCCCCAAATAAACTAATTTGATATTTGATAGGTGAAAACAGAGCTCAGGGTAGTCCGAGTGATTTTTACTGATTTATATAATGCCCTTGTAAGCACATTTCTCTGTAGTGTTGCACTGGGTGGAAACAAGCCTTTAAAAGAAATTGAGTTATGTGAGATTTTTTTTCTGGACTCCATAGACGCTTTAAGATGGAGCTGTTTTGCCAGATCTTCCATTGAGGATGGTCAGAGCCAGTTTCCTACCACCTTTTAGCAGTGCTGCCTATTTTTGACAGCAGTGTGGGATGTCGGTTCTTGGGTGTCAAATGGTTATCTTTTATTTTGATGCCTGAGTTAGGATTCTACCACATGGATTGTGTTTTCAAGCTATTGTATGTTTTTTACCTTAGCTGATTGTTATTGAATGTTGTGAGCTGTCTGAGCCCTGTGACCCAGTGTCTGGGTAGCGTATAAGTCTAAACTAAAGTAAAATATCCTGTGTGAACAGTACATTCTTCACATTACTGTGTCATTGGTGTGGCTCAGTAAAATTTATACATACGTGTGTACAAGTTGATAAGTCCCTGTCCCACAGAGCTTACAATCTAAAATTGGGTGAAGAGAGAGGACAAAAGGAAGTAGGGATAAAATGGGGACGAACAGGCATTCATCTGGTAATTAGACTTTGTTTCAACAGAGAATGGCGAGCCCTTGATTCATTGATAGTGTCGTAGGAGGTTAAGAGCTCGTGTATCTAATCTGGAGGAACCGGGTTTGATTCTCCGCTCTGCGCCTGAGCTGTGGAGGCTTATCTGGGGAATTCAGATTAGCCTGTACACTCCCACACACGCCAGCTGGGTGACCTTGGGCTAGTCACAGCTTCTCGGAGCTCTCTCAGCCCCACCTACCTCACAGGGTGTTTGTTGGGAGGGGGGAAGGGCAAGGAGATTGTAAGCCCTTTTGAGTCTCCTGCAGGAGAGAAAGGGGGGATATAAATCCAAACTCTTCTTCTTCTTCTTGTGAGGGGATGGCATGTTTCTTTTCCTTGGGTAAACTTGGTTTGCGCATCAACACATATCACATATAGAATTACAGCAAAGAGCAGGTCTGTTTGATGGATTAGCAAAATTTTTTATTGCTTTTAGTACAGTTGCAGGACATACCTAACAGATTGATGGGAACTCCTAGATGAGTCTAGGCCTAATAAGAAAAATTTCTCTTGGCGCTCTTATTGTAATATTATACATTGAGTAGCAACCATCTGTGTATATTTGAGTGAATGGATATTAGACTCCGCTAGTTTACAACACCATCTTGTTTGTCTTTTGTGTTTTACCTTCAGGTCTTAAAAGCAGCCTGCTCAGTTTTGAGCAAGAACTGTACATGTATCTTTGTGCATGTGTATACATTTTCTGAGACCAACGAGAGAGACCTTTTGACTGAATTGTGTGTGGTGGTACCAAATTGTGTTGTTTATATACGATGGTTTCAAAACCTCCATGAGGCTTTGGTTTTTCATCTTTTTTTGGAATTTGGGCACCCAACGAAGAAACCGTTATTTTGTGGACTTCTGTGAGCTCAACCTTTTTGGCTCCCGACATGTTTCTTTCCCTCACCCTGCCAGATTGCTGATGTCTGGCTTTCTGTGTCGTATTTCACTGATTTCAAACTCATTTGCCTGTGCTGATGGCCCTGAGTTTTCTTTTCACTTTGCTGGAGGCCTAGAGGCCTTTGACGGTA
Organism: Sphaerodactylus townsendi; assembly: GCF_021028975.2. NCBI lineage: Eukaryota > Metazoa > Chordata > Lepidosauria > Squamata > Sphaerodactylidae > Sphaerodactylus > Sphaerodactylus townsendi. Next base: position 43,360,594 of record NC_059436.1, on the reverse strand, counting down.
CCATATAATTAAAAACAATCTATTACTGTGTCTAAAAGGCTGTGGCAGTGGAGCTTAGCATCCTTCCTTTTGGTTGCTGCTGAAAAATTGTCAGGCAGTTCCCCCCTCTCTGTGCCGGTCATGTTGTGCAGCCTGTGTGGTTTGCATATGAAGATGTTGTCGGGGAGAGAATGCCCATTGTAATGTAAGTCATTCTGTCTTCTAATAGACTCGGGGTCTTAACATTTCATCCACAATTCTACGACATTGATCTGAGTTTGGATAGTAATGTTAGAAACAGCTAGCATATCCACACCTGCCTCAGGTTCTGCAAGAAACAAGCTCCACAGCTAGAGTGTCTACCAAGAACTCAGCTGCATAAGCATTTTTAATAAGGATGCTTTGAGGTACTTTTATGTGCTTCTGCCATCAAGTTGCACCTGGCTTATGGGGACCCTGTGAGACAGTGAACAAATGGAGATGATTTGCCCCGGCCCGTCTCTGCTTAGCAACGCTGGACTTCCTCAGTATTAGCAACGCTGGACTTCCTCAGTGGTCTCCCATCCATATGCAAACCAGGATGGACCCTTCTTATCTTTGAGATCTGACAAGACTGCACTAGCCCAGTTATCTAGTTAAGGTCAATTTACAACACTGTTATTCTCATGTCAAGAGTCAGTGTCTGGTCCTGATGCAAGATTTTGCATTTTATGGTACTTGGGTGTGTCACATTCAGAGGTGGGATCCAGCAGGTTCTCACAGGTTCCCAAGAGTAGGTTATGAATTATTTGTGTGTGCTGAGAGAGGGTTACTAATTGGTGATTTTGCCACGTGATTTTTGCCTTAGTTACGCCCTCCTCTCAGCAGTAGCGCGCAGAACTTGAAGCAGTCTAGCAGGAGGTGCACTGGCGTGCGTGGCAGCCTGCGCCTACGTCCTTGCCACAGCCCCGCCCAGAAATGCCCCACCCCACAATGCCTGGCCACGCCCCTGTCGTGCCCCACCCAGCCCCATTGGCGCAATGCCACAGTTTGAATCCCACCACCATGGGAACCTGTTACTAAAATTTTTGGATCCCACCACTGGTCACATTCATATATCCCGATCCACAGCTAGGAAGCAGCCTCCGAGGTTAAAGCTCAGCGGAAAGGGGGGGGGGTACATATGAAGACTAAGATCATACGTACATTGTAAAGTGCAGAAGGTTGAAGATTGACAAACAGCCTTCTTTCACGAGTACGGCTTTCCTGCATCAAATCTGTTCTAAAACCTGCCACGTTTTAAAATTTGCTTTTCCGGAAACTGAATACAGATATAGAACTGCCATGACATTTAGCTCAGCCCTTTCTGTTCTTTACAGGTGCCCTCCAACAGAACAGAAAAGCACTCATCTGTGGCATATTTTAATTTCGCCCATGGATGGCAATTCTAGGGTGCTTGTGCATGTACTGCAGAATATTCTAAAAAGCACCACCAGGGTTCTTCCAAAGCACAAAAGGATCAGGATTTACCAAACATAGTAATTAAATCTGGAAAAGCTCTCAATAAATAGGTACAGTTGGACTGTTTTCTTTTATTGGGACCAACTGAAACACCAGTTTTTAGCCTCCCGGAGCCCTTTATTGGTCTGGATGTTCAATTAAAAAAAAGAAGTATGTGGGATGTGGGGGAGATAAATGAAAGAGGGCTCATGACATAATGAGGGCTCATGACTTAAAAGGAGTGCAGAAGACGTTGTAAACTTAAATCAGACACTTCTGTATGCAAGACAGATTTCTGTTTGTGTGGGAAGATACTGGGACAGAGAAGCAAAAGAAAAGAAAAGACCATTCACCCCACCTATCTCACAGGGTGTTTGTTGTGAGGGGGGAAGGGCAAGGAGATTGTAAGCCCCTTTGAGTCTCCTGCAGGAGAGAAAGGGGGGATATAAATCCAAACTCTTCTCTTATTCTTCTTTGCAAATGTATTTCTCCAGCACCAATCTCTTGTAAAGCAGAAGTCCAAAGTAAAGATGTTAGTAGTCCTTATTCTAACAAAGCCGGAGGGTTTTTTAAGGTGATGCAGTGGATATACTGTTAAGTGGAAGCAAAATTGGTAGCCGTTTGCTATTGCTTGGAGGGCATCAAGCACCCATCTACTAAGTCTGTTGATTCGTAGCCCACCTTTCTCCCAAAGGACTCATATATTATATATTATAGAGAAACAGTTCCCACAGAACCTACCAAAACAGCAGATTGGAGCCTTTCTTCTTTGTCATTTGGCTCATGCGCTTAGAAATGCAGCGTTGTGCATTGGTTACTGCAAAAAAGCGTCTGTTGTCTCTTCTAATTTGGGCTAACCTTGGATGACTCGGTTGATCTTATGTGCCTCCCCCGCTTTTCAAGTGGGATAATATCTAATAATCTTCACCGAAGGTTTTATGCTCCAGTCAGAAAGCACTTTGGCTATTTTAATAAAACATGCTTCATAAAAATGCCTGCCCCTGGAATGCTGGGGGTGATATTGAGTCCATTTATTGCACTGAAATAATTAAAAATAGAGGTATGGCAGAGGATCAAGGAGAGCAAGCTATAACTCTGCATGTGAGGCAACACAGTTGTGGGGGGTCTGGCCTTGGGTAAAAGGAGATTTGCTGCTTGAGCTGGACACTTAAATTGTGGGTTTAGCATCACGTCTTACATTGTGCTTTTACCGAGAAATCTCATTGGGGTGTAGTAGCAGGGAAAGCCTCCAAAGACTCCATTTTCTCCAGAGGAACTAATCTCTGTAGTTTGGAGATGGGCTGCAATTCTGGGCAATCCCCGGGTCCAGTGGTGGGATCCAAAATTTTTAGTAACAGGTTCCCATGGTGGTGGGATTCAAACTGTGGTGTAGCGCCAATGGGGCTGGGTGGGGCATGACCGGGCGTGGCCGGGCATTCCAGGGGCGGGGCATTCCTTGGCAGGGCTGTGCCATGGATGCAGCCGCTGCGCCGGTCCTTGGGCGGGAAACGAATGCACGCAGGCGCAGGCTGCCACGCACGCCGGTGCACCTCCTGCTAGACTGCTTCAAGTTCTGCGTGCTACTGCTGAGAGGAGGGGCGTAACTAAGGCAAAAATCACGTGGCAAGATCACCAATTAGTAACCCCCTTTCGGCACACACAAATAATTAGCAACCTACTCTCGGGAACCTGTGAAAACCTCCTGGATCCCACCTCTGCCCGGGTCCCATCTGGAGGCTAGCATCCCTACCCAAGAAGGAAGTCCAATGGCAGACATCAGTATTTTAAAAAGAAGATTTCCATCATGTCTCCTTGTGATCTTTGCCAGACAGCAATCGCTTCTCTCATTAGGCAAACACAAGGTAACCTTAGCAACTCCTTGCAGGCAATGGGGACTCATCTCCAGCTGCCTTCCAAGGGAGCGCACCTGGCGTTCAGTGGCCTTGCTCACTCAGGAGGGCTCACATAGAGCTCGCCGCTTCCTCCAAAGGTGCTTTCCATTCCACAGGGGTTAATTCGGCCCATGGGATCTGCTTGCTAAATGGCAAGTGCCCTTGGTGAGAAGATAGTCATTGCTTTCCCAAGTCTCCAAGTTCAAGATTGACAGGTATTTGCATAACAGAGGAGTGGAGAAAGATCATACGTCATGAAGAGATGTATTGAAATGAATAGTGTGTAGGAAAGGAGGCAGGCTGTAGCTTCATGTTCAATGTAGGTGCATATTTTTTTTTGCTTGAGAGTTCATGGGAAACTCTTTCTCCAGTAATTCTTCTCTGGTGGTGTTCCTGCTGAATTTGGGCCCCTTCCGCACATGCAGAATAATGCACTTCCAATCCGCTTTCAGTGTACTTCGTGAAATAGCAAAATCCACTTGAAAACAATTGTGAAAGTGGATCGAAAGCGCATTATTTCTGGATGTGTGGAAGGGGCCTATGTCAAACTTGCTGGGTGGTCTTGGGTGAATCATTCTCTCCCAGTTTAATCTCGTTCATGAAGTGTATGTGTGTTGTGCCGCCAGTCACTTCCAACTCCTGGCAACCCTATGAATCAACGTCCCCCCAAACTTCCTATTCTTAACAGCCACGCTCAGGTCTTGTAAACTAAGGGCTGCAGCTTTCTTGAGAAGAGTCAATCTATCTCATGTTGAGTCTTCCTCTTTTCCTGCTACCTTCAACTTTCCTAGCATTATTGTCTTTTCCAGTGATCCTTATTATGTGACCAAAGTACGACAGCCCCAGTTTAGTCATTGTAGCTTTTAGGGACAGTTCAGGCTTGATTTGATCTAGAGTCCAACACCACATTTCAAAGCAATCTACTTTTCCCTGTCAGCTTTCTTCATTGTCCAGCTTTCATACCCATACATAGTAATAGAGGATACCATAGCCTGAATTAACCTGATCTTACCCTATTTCCCCGAATATAAGACATCCTCTGAAAATAAGACGTAGCAGAGGTTTTGCTGAAGTGCGAAATATAAGGCATCCCCCGAAAGTAAGACGTAGCAAAGTTTTTGTTTGGAAGCATGCCCGAACACAGAACACAGAAAAATAAGACATCCCCTGAAAATAAGACATAGCGCATCTTTGGGAGCAAAAATTAATATAAGACACTGTCTTATTTTCGGGGAAACACTGTAGTTGCCCGTGACACATCCTTATGCTGAAAAATATTTTCTAGCTCCTTCATAACTGTCCTTCCTAGCTTTAATCTGCTTCTGATTTCTTGGTTGCACTTCCCTTTTTGGTTGGTGATGGAGCCAAGGACTAGAAAGTCTTGAACAACTTCAATTTCTTCATTGCCCATCTTAAACTTGAGTAATTTCCCAGGAGTCATTACTTTTGTCTTCTTGATATTCAGCTGTAGTCCAGCTCTGGCACTTTCTCATTTAACTTCCAGCAGTATCGATAGGTTAGAATGGTCAAAGGGGTACTAAAACTTTCCCCGTGCCCTTAGGAATAGTGCGGTAAGTCAAACGATAATTTATCATCGCTGTAGCCCTTTTATGGTAGAAATGCAGGAAAGGCTTTATGCTTGGAATGGACTTACGGGCAAGAGCAATGGTTTGTGGGCCATACACAGAGCAGCTTAAACCAAATAGATTACAGACAGAGCTGTTGACCCCATAAAACATGTTGCACTCACAAACTGACTTTGCCTAAGAGATACGGTATATACTCGCGTATAAACCGAGTTTTTCAGCCCTGTTTTAAGACTGAAAAATGCCCCCTCGGCTTATACACGAGTCCTGGGCCCTTTCCCCACTTACCTTAAGCCCTGCGCTACTCTCCTCAAGTAGCGCGGGGTCCCCCGGCAATCCCCACTACAGGGACGGCGACAATGCAGCTGCCTCGACGCTGCCGCTCTCGCACCCCCTCACGCCCCATCTCTGATCTGGGAAGGCTTTGGACCACTGAATTAAAAAGTATAAACGACAATGACGTTTCAGAGTTTTAGAAAACCAAGTGTCTTTTCAGGCTCTTGGTTCCTGCATCCTTTTGGCTGGATATGCCAGCAGGAACAAAATGAGATCTTCTGCATGCAAAGCTTATGGCCCTTTGTTCACTCACCACCTGCCGCATAGCAGTCTGCACATTTCCTTGTTTACAAGGCATCTCTTGAATCCAGCTGCCATTTTCCTTGACCCCTGTTTCCAGGTTGGGAAGTTGGCGTCTTTCTTTCTTTCTTTCTTTCTTTCTTTCTTTCTTTCTTTCTTTCTTTCTTTCTTTCTTTCTTTCTTTCTTTCTTTCTTTCTTTCTTTCTTTCTTTCTTTCTTTCTTTCTTTCCTTCCTTTCTTCCTTCCTCCTTCCTTCCCTTCCTTCCTGCCTTTCTTCCTTTCTTCCTTCCTTTCTTTTCTTTCTTTCTTTCTTCTTTCTTCTTCTTCTTCTTTCTTTCTTTTCTTTCTTTGCTTTTCTTCTTCTTTTCTTTTCTTTTCTTTTTTAACTGCTTTCTTTCTTTCTTTCTTTCTTTCTTTCTTTCTTTCTTTCTTTCTTTCTTTCTTTCTTTCTTTCTTTCTTTCTTTCTTTCTTTCTTTCTGCCTGCCTGCCTGCCTGCCTGCCTGCCTGCCTGCCTGCCTGCCTGCCTGCCTGCCTGCCTGCCTGCCTGCCTGCCTGTCTGTCTGTTGCACAGGCAATGGATTAAAAGTCTTAATTGGCATGCTCCACTTTCCCTGCGCAGGCAGGGGAAAGATTGCACTTTCGCTGCTCTGGAAACCAGCGGGCTTCTCTTATCTGCAGCATGGTGAGATCTGAAGAATGGCGGGGGAACCAGCACAATTGAGAATCTGACCCAAATATAATGTCCATTTGACCTAAAGAGACCAAATATGTCTTATGCTGCACCAATGAACTGCTGTCCTCTCCATCAGTTCTTTTGTTCCTTCTGTTTTGGAGATCTTTTTACTACAGTGCATTCTTTTTTTAAAAAAATAAAGACTGAATACCATCTTTGTGGGCATAGCAAAGCGAGTTGTTCCTGTGTAATGTGACTTCAGAGCTTCAATCTCTGTCTCTCCCCTCCTCAGTTTTTTGTGTGGTTCCTGATGAGTGTGAGGCTGTGTCACTCCACAGACAGTACTCCTAGACTCTGGTCTCTCTGTGGTTTTTTTTTTTAATAGCACTTGGGAGTGAGCCAGGGTGAAAATGAGTTGAGGCCGCTTGAAGGGAGATAAGCTTAGACGTAAACTGTGATTTTCTGCCCTGTGAGCCCTATGCATGGATTTCATCTTTTAATGGAAGTGCAGTAAATAAAAGCCGTTTTCACAATAAGCCGAGCAACAGGTCATAAGCGCCTGAGCCACCGAAATTGATAGAAGTGAGCTAAGCGTAACAAATCTCCCAAAATTGCACCAGGCTCTGCGTCTCCAGCTCCTTTCCCGCATCTCGCCAATTACAGCCGGGGACAATTATTTCTGAGCTCTGAGCTTTCTCCAGTTAAAACTGTGTGTAGCGGGGAGATGCTTTATCTTTACTTCACTCTCCAAATAGATTTGTACTGCGGGGGGTGGGGGGTGGGTGGGAAGCCCAGCAGATAGAAATCCCGTTTGATGGGGCTTCCCCCCTGCTTCCGAATTGCAGCTGCTGCCAGTCTTCGTGAAGAAGGGCTGGGGTTCGTGCAACAGGGAGGACCTTTATTTAATTTAATGGGAGGGCCATTTTTTGTTGCGCAGCTACACCCCATAGAGACAACATTAATGTAGGCCAGTGATGGTGAACCTTTTACCGAGGAACCCGAAGCCCAAATTGCAACCCAAAACCCACTTATTTATCGCAAAGTGCCAACACGGCAATTTAACCTGAATACAGAGGTTTTAGTTTAGAAAAAATGTTTCGAGGTGTGCGTTACTCGGGAGTAAGCTTGGTGGTAGTCAGTGGCTTTGCTTTGAAGCAACCGTGCAACTCTTCCAACGGGTGAATCACGACCCTAGGAGGGTTTACTCAGAAGCAAGCCCCATTGTCAGCAACCGAGCTTACTCCCAGGTAAAGGATTGCACTTTAGTTCTTTGCATGAAAATCAGTGAGGTTTAACAGCATTTAACAGGGTTACCTACACTGATTCCCCAAAACTAGGTGTTAGGTTTAATGCTAATAATCGAGCCCAGCAGCCCAGGCCATCCTAGATGTGAGTGGGAGGGGGACTCTGTTTGAGAGTGCCCACAGAGAGGGCTCTGAGTGCCACCTCTGGCACTTGTGCCACAGGTTCGCCATCACTGAAGTAGGAAATAGTCTCCCCTCCTTTTAACATGTGTGTCCTCTTACAACTGACAGGGCCCATCATCAGATTCTCTGATTTGTTTGCAGAGCAGAAAGGCAGTTGCATTGGATGTCTTGCCTTCACCTATCTATCTTAATCTGTCAGTGTTGATCAAAAGCCCTTGGAGTCTCCAGGGTCTCTTTAGCTACATCCGAAACACTGGAGTGGGGTGGGTAAAAAGTCACTCGAGAGTGACCGGTCGCACTCCAAATAATTAAAAGTGGCTCTCTCACTTTTCCAGCGCTGCTGCAGACACTTTCTTATCCGTCTCTTTAAAGACACTGAGGCCCTTTTCTCACGTTTCTCTTGGATGCGAAGGAGGTACTCACATGCATGTACCCTTGCTTTGAGTTGGAAAGTGATAGCACCAGCAGCTCTTTGCATTCATTTCTTGTCCTCACTCCTTATATCCTACAGATGTATTCCCTTTATTTAAATGAGAAAAGTGTGTGCTGTATATCTGCTTCCATGCATTAAAATTGCTGTTGGACCTTTCTGTGGAAACCATAATGGGAAGTTGGTATTTCCCTGCCCTTAAAGGGCAAATTTATAATTTGGGGGTGGTATTCCTTTGTGGAAGGCTTTCACGGCCAGAATCAACTGGCTGTTGTGGGTTTTCTGGGCTGGGCAGCTGTGGTCTGGTAGGTTAGCTCCTAATGTTTCACCTGCATCTATGACTGGAATGTTCTGAGGCATTCTGTGGTATGATGTGTTTCTCTCCATGGCATACCTCTGAATATGCCAGCCATGTGGCTGAATTGTTATGAGCAATAACTACCAGACCATGGCCTCACAGCCCAGAAAACTTTCAATGTTGGTTGCCTTGGGAAAACAGCAGAGGAAGAATTTTTCCACCCAAGCACTCTCGACCTCCTCTGAATTTCTGCAGTTTTTGTACAAGTGACCATTTTGTGACAGGCTATACCCGCTGAGCTACTATTTTGTGACTGGTGGCTCCCTAGACTTTTGTGGGGGAAAAAATAATTAGCTCATAGAAAAATGTCTCCCCTCTGCAGCTCTAAATCATCTATTGCTTGTAGCAAATTAATACAGGAAGTGTTTCTTCACATGCTTCTTCCTTCATATTTTCATTTCCTGATAACAGCTGAATGGATGCTTGAGCAGCCCACTTTGCTCTTCCAAGACTCTTGACTCCCCACCCTCACCCTGCCAGCCTATCTTAAGTCCATCTTCACTTCAGACAGCTCTCTCAGTGGGCCACACTGTTCTAAGTTGGGGTTCAGAATGATTTGTATCCGACTATTCCAGCAGCCAGACTTCCACGCAGAACACTTGGTTAGCAGCTGTTCATAAGCCTTCAAAGAAACAGGCAACCTTTCAGTGAAATATCAACAAGATCTGTTTAAAAAACTTTCACTGTTATTCATGTATTTATTGATGCAAATCTCCATAAGGAGCCTCTCTCTCTCTCTCTCTCTCTCTCTCTCTCTCTCTCTCTCTCTGTGTGTGTGTGTGTGTGTGTTTCCTTGCTCCTCCATATGAAGCCTGCTGGGTGACCTTGGGCTAGTCACTGTTCTTCAGAACTCTCTCAGCCCCACCCACCTCACAAGCTGTCTGTTATGGGGAGTAGAACAGAAAGGAGTTTGTTAGGATCAAAAACTACCAGACCTCCCTCCCTCCCTCCCTCCCCCCCTCTGTCTTGCTTTGCTCTGTTTATATAATCTTGAAGAAAGTTAAGTTTAGATTGAGCTAGAACACTGAATGAAATCGTGGACTTGTGTGTGGATATGATAAAATATAGAAGTCATTCTGTTCGGGTTGGCACACCCGTCAGTTGACAAAATGAAATATTGTCCCTGGACATCTGTGTTGGTTAGTTATGGACAATATTCCTTGCAGCCAAGAACGCCACGGTGGAGTGACAGCGTACATGTTTATTTCATTGTAGAGCCATTTGGTTGCAAGGGAAGAGACTGAAGCCTATGGGACACCCCCCCTCCCCCCATCCAAGAGGAGACTGAGCAGCTTAGCAGAACTTCTGAGATATAGATACGGATATTTTTATTGGCATACATAAAATAGATTAAGCTCACAATTTATTAAAATCAGTGTGTTAAAAAGAAAAAAAACAATAATAGATAGCTCAGATCATTTATAACAGGTCTTCCTTTTTAGTTCCAGCGAGAGAAATTTTGCAACGGATTTGGTGAGCGCCGAGCCTTTATTTGACAAAAGAAAGTTGTTTCTTTTGGCTTAAAGCAGTTTTGGCCTGTATTGCTGTGGTGATCAATTTGTCTCAAAGATCGTTATAAAGCTGACAGTCAAGAAGTTTGTGGGAAACTGAGTCAGGTGTTTCCCCTCCAAAGGAACAGAGTCATTTAGAATGTGGAATACAAACATCACTTCTCAACCTTTTGACTAAGATCAAGTGCAGAACTTCTGTCTACCTTCCTTGGTTTTAGGCATCTCCAATGGCAAAAGAATTTGCCTGCCTTTTAAAAAATGACTTTTACTATTGATAGGTGCTGTTACATTGCTTTATTTCTATGTTAATTTCAATTTTCCCCAGGGAAACAAAACAAACTTTAACTGGCTGACCAGGCATTTAGGCTGAAAAACTGCAGTTAAGCGATTCATGTTTATACAGACCATATCTAATACGGTTAACAGTTTTTTTAAAAGTGAAGTTTTATCGGGCCCTTTTTCCAAGGAGCTTGGGGCAGCACACATCATTCTACCTTCCTCCATTTTTCCTCACAACAACTCTGTGAGGTAGGTTAGGGCAGTGGTGGCGAACCTATGGCACGGGTGCCAGAGGTGGCACTCAGAGCCCTCTCTGTGGGCACGCATGCACAGAGTTCATCATGTGAGGGCGGAAAATTGCCCCCCCCCCCACATCTAGGCTTGCCTAGGCCGCTGGGCACGACGTGTAGGTAACCCTGTTAAGTGCTGTTAAACCCCACTGATTTTCATGGGAAGAACTAAAGCGTAATCCTTTACTTGGGAGTAAGTTCGGTTGCTGGCAATGGGGCTTGCTTCTAAACCCTCCTGGGGTTGTGATTCACCCATTCGAAGTGTTGCATGGTTGCTTCAAAGCAAAGCCACCGACTACCACCAAACTTACTCCCGAGTAATGCGCGCCTTGGAGCCAACCATTTTTTCTAAACTAAAACCTCAGTATTCAGGTTAAATTGCCATGTTGGCACTTTGTGATAAATAAGTGGGTTTTGGGTTGCAATTTGGGCACTCGGTCTCGAAAAGGTTCACCATCACTCGGTTCGGGTAAGGGAAAAGGAGAGCGACCGGCCCAAGGTCATCGCTTGCAGTTCATGGTTGAGAGTGATTTCGAACTTTGACCTCCAGTGACCTAGGCCCCTTCCACACATGCAGAATAATGCACCTTCAGACCAATTTCAATGCACTTTGCAGCTGGATTTTACTGTGTGGAATAGCAAAATCCACTCGCAAACAATTGTGAAAGTGGATTGAAAGTGTATTATTCTGCATGTGCAGAAGGGGCCCTAGTCAGATGCTGTAACTGTTACACCCCACTGTAGTATAATAATAAGGTAATTTCATTCTTGAGGGAAAGTGTCATGGTTTAGCCCCATCTCATCAGATTTTGGAAGCTAAGTGGGATTGGTCCTTGGATGGGAGACCTCCAATGAAGGCTCTACAGAGGAAGGCTATGGCAAACCACTTGCCTGGAAAGCCCCTTGCTACGATCGCCCTAAGTCCATTGCAACTTGTTGGCACTTATGTACGTAATGTTGTGGTTTCACAATAATAGGTACTCTGTTAGAATGGAATCAGTGTTTTAGAAATACTTGAACTTGACCAATCCCGTGATCAGTGCTTTTCTTTTGGTTGGGTGGCAGAGATGGTCGTTCCACTCATTCTCTCTCCTCGATCTCATTCTTTTCCTCGTGGGGTTCACCTAAAATTAGGAAACAGTTGTATTTTCCTCCCTGCGGGAAGTAGAGAATTTTATGGAAGCGCAGGAGCAGCTAATGAGTAAAAAATCTAGAGCTGCATGAATAATTTGTCAGCCCTTGGAAAAAAAAACTCTTGAATTGGAGCTCCTTGGAGGAGAGCACACGGGGGAGTCTTTTATTCGTCATCTCATTCTTGGTGTTTTATTTTTATTGGCACAATTTTGAATTTGTGGGGGCTAGAGGTATTTTGGAAAAAAACAAGCGTAGAGTTCTAGCAGGAGCTCAGATGCATGAAAGGGATGACATCCCACTTCGGTGTTACCCTTCCCGAGCCTAACAACCCGCTCTAATGCTAAGTCTACTCAAGATGCTCCAGGATACATTGTTCTTAATTCATACAAAAAATCCAAGCCGTAGGGTGTAAGGTACTTCAGAGTAAAAAAACCCCAAAACACACCCTGCAGTATATTCTGCAGCCTGTTAAAAAACCATCGGAGAACTTTGTACTAAAAAACATCCCTCCGTGAAATCAGCTGATCAGAAATTATGCAGCTCAAATGCATATGTATGAACGTCCCCTTTTGCATAATGCATTTTATAGCAAAATTTCTATATGGAACATGCAAAACTTTGCTTGGGATGTGGCAGTGAAAGGGAAGCAGAAAGGAAGGAATGGTGGCTTTAGTTACAGCATTTTTCTTGCACGCGGGTAGGAAATGGCTGTATGAAGGGTGGATACTCGCTCTTTCTGCACAAATCTCTTAAAATGTTTGTAAAACATTTTCAATCCCTTCTCCTTTTAGGCCCTTTCCACACATGCAGAATAATGCACTTTCAATCCACTTTCAGGGCACTTCGAAGCTGGATTTTACTGTGCGGAATAACAAAATCCACTTTCAAGCAGTTGTGAAAGTGGATCGAATGTGCATTATTTTGCATGTGCGGAATAGACCTCATTCACACTCTCCCCCTTGAAATGATTCCTGGCCCTCATTGTGTGATTCTTCCTTCTTTCAAAGAAGTTCTGGGTTGCATCGATGTTTCAGTGGCTCACAGCCGCATTCTGACTTCTCTACTCCTTGTATACTCAATGATTCCAAGATTCCCCTCCCCAATAAAAGTACAAAGATTTGCTGCAAATAAACAGGTGAGGGGGAATTGAGTGAGCTCAGAAAATGGCACCAAGGAGGCAGTTCAGGGAAGCAGGGAAGCACTGGAAATGTAGTCAGTAGATTGTACAGCAATTGTAGGCATTTTCAAAATGTTTCAGCCAGAGAATCGTTTCAAAAGGGGATCCATTTAAAATGTTTTGAAGCAGAAATAAAATGTTTTGGGATAAAAACAATGTGGAACTCCATGGAGGAAATGTTTTATTTCCTGCCTCAAAATGTTTTAAATGAATTGGGTGGAAAAGCCCACTGTGGCATTCAGCGGGAAGTAACTGCAGCCTTAAAGGACTCTTGTTCCCACTATGAATGTGTCCCTTTAAAGCTTGAACCAAGAATTTCCTCAGAGCATCTCTACTGCCAAAAGGGAATAAAAATGTTTTCTATAATACATTCCTGTTGCAGAACCCCCCCCCCCCCCCCCAAAAAAAAAAAAGTTTTGCCTTGTACCTGGCTTGCTGAGTTTTAGGTGCCTGGGTTAATAATTTTTTTCCCCTTCACGCTGGCTTTTGGTGGAGATGTTTGCTTTGTTGTGCATAGGAGTGAGTGTATGTCACCTATTTTTGATTTGATTGTTTAGTGGCAAGTTTTTTCTTCCTCTCCTGCTCCTGAATTAATTTGTGTTTTATTTACCTTAGTAGTTTGTCATTTGGATGTTTTTAATTGATGTTTTATTGATGATCCCCAAATGCTAAAATTCTGTTCTGCATTTCCTTGGTGTGGCTAATGAAAAGCGCTAAACCGACTATGCCTGAATTGAATTTGCTTGCGTGAGTTGTAGGATCAGAAAATGTCGATATAGCTACAAGTTTGCGTTCTCATTACTGTGGGTTATGTTGTCCTGCAGAAGGAATGGTAATGTATCTTAGCTGAGCTGGAAAGCTGCTTGATGAGCCCTTAAGTGTCAGGAAATGACTTTGGCCAACTGCCCATGTGGGCTAGAAGGAGGGGATCCCTTTTTCTAGCTGAAGAGAGGGAGAAGGTGCGTAAGTTTGACAAGAGAGATCAGCTTAGTTACAGGCTGAAAGAGGCAGAGACAAGTGGGAACAGAGTTGAATGTAGCACATGGAGATGTGGTATTTTGATCTCTCTTAGGCCGTTTCCGCACGGCCGTTTCCGCCAGCGTGGAGGCGAAGGCCGTTCGCATGCACGCATGCGAGCGGCTGCAGCAGAGGCCGGCAAACGGCAGGCGGCTCCGCACGGAGCCGCCTCTTCTCCCTGGCTCGTCCCACTCACCTTGTCCCCATCGTCGCCTGCTAGCCGTCGAAGCCCCGCCCACGCTGCCCTCTGACCTCCAGGGGAACAACAACCCTTTAAAGGGGGGGAAGCGCAGTCAGGTCGGCGCTGCTATGTTGCAGCAGCGCCGCCTGTGCGAACGGCGGCCTGGGGGCGGCATTTTTACCGCCCCCAGGCCGTCGTTTTTGGCCCATGCGGAAAGGGCCTTAGGGATCTGGTGTGGGAGAGTGGATCTGTTGCTCTGGAGATGTGCCTCTGTGTCTCCCATTTGTGCTCTGCTTATAGGGTAAAAGTAAAGGTCGTGCCCTGTACAAGCACTGAGTTATAACTGACCCATGGATGACATCATATCACAATGTTTACTAGGCAGACTTTGTTTACGAGGTATTTTGTCGTTGCCTTCCCCTGTCATCTGCTCTTAATCCCCAGCAAGCTGGATGCTCATTTTACCCACCTCAGAAGGGTGGAAGGCTGAGTCAACCATGAGCTGGCTACCTGAAGCCGACTTCCTCTGGGCTCGAACTCAGGGTGCGAGTGGAGCTTTGACTGCTCTACTGCAGCTTACCACTCTGCACCATGGGGCTTTTATTGCTCTGCTTGTGCATTTATAAATGAAGCAACCACTTCCAGCAGTGGCGTAGGAGGTTAAGAGCTCATGTATCTAATCTGGAGGAACCGGGTTTGATTCCCAGCTCTGCCGCCTGAGCTGTGGAGGCTTATCTGGGGAATTCAGATTAGCCTGTACACTCCCACACACACCAGCTGGGTGACCTTGGGCTAGTCACAGCTTCTCTGAGCTCTCTCAGCCCCACCCACCTCACAGGGTGTTTGTTGTGAGGGGGGAAGGGCAAGGAGATTGTAAGCCCCTTTGAGTCTCCTGCAGGAGAGAAAGGGGGGGGATATAAATCCAAACTCTTCTTCTTCTCTTCTTCCGAAATGCCTTAAGCCTCCTTTATTTCCCCCCATAACCAACACAGAAAAGCCTTATCTCTGGAATGTTTCACTGCTGCGGGAAGTGAGATACTTGTCAGAAAACAGAATATTTATCCAATCCATGGGGAAAAGTTTTAAAGGGAACGTTTCTGTTAGGGGATCTCCCTTCACCATCTGCATACTGACTGCCAACATAGTGCTAAGTCAATGATTTGGAGCTGTGTGTGTAGCTCCTTTAATGCTGTGACCATGTGCCTGAAAACAGAGTGTGATGTGAAGCGACTCTATAAGAGGTGTTGATAACAGCAGCTGTCAGATGTGATCACAGAATTGTTATTTCTTACGTATGAGTGATACCTGAGCTGGCAGTGGCAAAGTTGGCAATTACCAGTGGACTGCCTCGTTTTGGGTCCTGTGCTGGTGTGTCCTGGGAAGACTGCCTAGGTCAGCGATGGAGAACCTTTTCGAGACCGAGTGCCCAAATTGCAACCCCAAACCCACTTATTTATTGCGAAGTGCCAACATGGCAATTTAACCTGAATACTGAGGTTTTAGTTTAGAAAAAAAACGGTTGGCTCCGAGGCGTGCATTACTCAGGAGTAACCTTGGTGGTAGTTAGTGGCTTTGCTTTGAAGCAACCGTGCCACTCTTCCAACAGGTGAATCATGACCCTAGGAGGGTTTACTCAGAAGCAAGCCCCATTGCCAGTGTAACCTCAGCTTGTGGGTTCTATGGGGCAGAACCTGGAATGAGTTTGCAACAACAATTTTTAAAAAAACAAAATGGTTTACTTTCTTAACACATAACATATAACATCAACATTTAACATCACATTTCAAGGTCCTGTTCAGGTTGCATTTTCAAGTCCGTATATTTACAGTTTACTGATACTGCCAAGTCCAATTCTTCTTTGCAAGTGGGTTGGCTCCTGAAGACTCCAAGGGCTTGATGAACAGGCTTCAACATGAGGAAGGTTTCCAGGAGAACTCTCACCCATTACAACCACAAAAAGAAACCCTGAAACAATAAACTCCAACATTTACAACATAGCAAAAATAAACAACTACCTTCCCATTAGTTCCCAACAATATTGCAGTAGACCTCATGTAGTTGGAGGAGACAAGGCTACCAGACTCGGACGTTGATTTCTATAAGCCCTTAACAATGTGTTAAGGGCTTATAGAAATCAAGGTCCGAGTCTGGTAGCCTTGTCTCCTCCAACTACATGAGGTCTGCTGCCTCGTGCTGCTCTGAGTCTCCACCCCTTACTGGGTCAACCCATTCTGAGCATGGGTGTTACACCAGCACCCCAGCTAACTCCCAGGTAAAGGATCACGTTTTAGCTCTTTGCATGAAAATCAGTGGGGTTTAACAGCACTTAACAGGGTTACCTACACTGCTTCCCCAAAACTGGGTCTTAGGTTTAATGCTAATGATCGAGCCCAGCAGCCCAGGCCAGCCTAGATGTGAGGGGGGCACTCTCTTTGTGCGTATCCACAGAGAGGGCTCTGAGTGCCACCTCTGGCACCTGTGCCATAAGTTCGCCACCACTGGTCTAGGTTATCTCCCAAATTGAGGCTTGGTCATGCTTGGTCTAGAAAGGCTGCTTCACAGCAGGTTTGAGCCTAAGAAGGCTGCAGTTCAACTCAGGCTGTGTTAGAGGCCTTCATCACTTCCTAGAGGTAATGTCCAGTGGTTTTCATCATCATCATCATCATCATCATCATCATCATCATCATCATCATCATCATCATCATCATCATCATCATCATCACCATCATCAATTGGATTTAATGAACCCCCCAACCCCGAAGGGATCTGGGCGGTGTACAACAAAACAATAAGTAAGACAATAATACACAATAATTAATTAATTAAAATTCATAACATTAACTCTATAAAACACAGTAGCAGGTTACATATCCAGTAAATAATAGTGGTGGCACCCGATCCCAGGCTGGGAGGGGACAGGCAGTGCCGAATAGATGCTATATCAGCTATACCAATGATGGAATAGCACACAACACGGGGGCATCTGAGGGGGATTGATAAACTTTATTAGGGCAGATTTTATTAGGGGCTCATTTATTTTGCAAGGTCAAGATCAGCAGGAATTTGGGGAGGGAGAGGGCTGGTTCCCTATGAAATGCACGTTTTGACTGAGGGTAAAGAGAATTAGGCCCGGGTGAAAAGCATCCCCGTAGAGATGCCAGCTCAGGGAAGCAGTGTGGTGTAGTGGTTAAGAGCGACAGACTCTAATCTGGAGGACTGGGCTTGATTCCCCGCTCTTCCACATGCATCCTGCTGGGTGACTTTGGGTCAGTCACAGTTCTCTCAGAACACTCTCAGCCCCCCCGTCTCACAAGGAGTCTGTTGTGGGGAATGGACGGGAGTGATGGCGAGCTGCTTTGAGACTCCTTATGGGAGACAAAAGTGGAATATAAAAACCAGCTCTTCTTCTTCTGTGTACAATGAGTCTGCTCAATGTGAGAAGAACCAGCCACATGTTGTGGCCTTGAAGCTGATCCACTTGAGAGTACAATAGTTCCTTTGTACGTGCAAAGAGAGATGGAAACACGGGCACCTCCACACCTTAGGAGAAAAATACTGTTTTTCAGAAAGTTTAGTTATGCCTTGATCTGAGAGCCACAGCTGTTTCTCCTGTTGGTGCAAATTAGGAGTTTCAAAAAGGAAGCACGGGCTATGGTCTTAAGTCTAGGCAGCACTCTTCAGAAGATCCATTCTAATTAATGGGATCTTCTGAGGAGTCCTGCTTAGACTTTGCCCACAGTGAGGCAATTATGCCTCGGTTGCAAAAAAGAGAGACTATTCCTAGCAGACTCGAAAAAATTGCAGATTTTTTTTGTTGCTTTGGAAATTCTGACATGCTCGACTCTCAGTCAGGGTTGCCAACTCCAGTTTAAGAAATTCCTGGAGATTTTTGGGGGGCCGGGGGTGGACCCTGCGGAGGCCAGAGTCTGGGATGCAGAGGGACCTGAGCAAGGTATGAAGTCTCTTGCAAACTGATGCTTGCAGTATGAAGAGCAGTTGTAATTCCAGCAGATTTCCAGGTCCCAGCTGGAACTTGATAACTCTCATTATTTATCGTGGTGCATGTGTGTGCTTTCTCACCCCTGTTTTAAGGTTTGTTTGTTTTTCTGCATCTTTGGCTTTCAGGGTCTGTTGTGGGAGGTACTCTTAGCTTTTTGCTTTGATTCCTCCTCCCTTCATTTTCCAGGGGACAGGAAGGGAAAGGAGTTTGTAAGCTGCTCTCAGACTCTTTACAGGAGAGAAAAGTGGTATATAAATCCAAAAAACTCTCTAATCAAGCTACAAGGTTTCTAATCCCCGGTATTTTAAGAGGGAGATAAATTAGCATCCAGGCATTTTTCCATTGTTGCTAGATCAGGACTTCACTTAGAACTTTTAAGTTAGATTTTACTTTATATTTACATATTGCTGCAAGCTGCTTTGGGGGCAATGTTTGTTTGAAAGGTGGCGGGGTAGCTAAATGATAACATACAGCTGAGTATTGCATAATATTTGCAAGCAGATGCATAAAACTGTGATGCCTCATCTGTTCTTATGGAGTTCTGGGGCTGTTGGGAAAGCGGTCTGTTTACGTGGACATTGTAACCCTGTGGTCATCATCTGGTTGGATGGGAAATAGCTGAGAGCTCTTTAAATAATGTTCTGACACCTGGTTTGTTGACTTCTCATCATGGAGAAATGGGATGGAGATTTGCTAGTTTTGCCAGGCCACCTTGTTAAAGGGTGTGACGGACATCTTGTGAGGTAGGTGGGGCTGAGAGAGTTCAGAGAGAACTGTGACTAGCCCAAGGTCCCCCAGCAGGGATGTAGAATGGTAGCCGAATCCCTATATGGGTCAAGGTGGCCTATATTGCTGGGGTGGCTGGCAGAAGGTTGCTCACAGTGGGACAAAAAATGACTAAATGAATCCAAACTGTCCACACACGTGTTTCTTAACTTGTCCTATTGACACATTTATCCGATAGGTAGGACATGTATGAAAAGACAGCAAATGGAAGAAGAGGAAGAAGAGGAGGAGGAGGAGGAGGAGGAGGAGGAGGGAGGAGGAGAGGAGGAGTTTGGATTTCTATATCCCCCCTTTTCTCTCTCCTGCAGGAGACTCCAAAGGGAGACTTACAATCTCCTTGGTCCTTCCCCACTCTGCTTGAACACCCTGTGAGGTAGGTGGGGGGCCAGAGAGAAATCCGGAGAAGCTGTGACTAGCCCAAGGTCACCCAGTTGGCATGTGTGGGAGTGTACAGGCTAATCTGAATTCCCCAGATAAGCCTCCACAGCTCAGGTGGCAGACCTGGGAATCAAATCCGGTTCCTCCAGATTAGATACACAAATGTGTCCTGAGATGCATTTCATCACCCTGTCCTCAGGGTTGTGTTTGCATTCATATAAAAAAAAAGTTTGAGTATTCAAATATACCTCAGTCAAGATTAATTCATCCCATGAAGGTCCCAAAACTTCTGGATGTTCGAGAAGCATGTGTGGGAAGACTCGGTCACTTGCAGTCTGAAAAGGGCCATCGTATTGCAGCGCTGTTTCATTGTGCCTCTCGTTGTGTAGTTCTTTCCACAGCTTCTTTTCTCCTGAAGTAGACATACTTTGTTTTCATTTGGTAGTTCAAATGGTGTGCACGTTGGCAAAGTTTCCATGCTCAAAGCATACAGCGCCTTGGCTTGGTCACACTTCATATGGTGTACATGCTGCTTGAACAGCTTCAAAAGATGTAACTTGGATGACTCTATTTGCAAAGGGGCCAGCCGCATAAAAAGAGGCCATTATCCCCTTTCTTCCCTGTAACTGTGCGTTGTGTTTTCTTTGTTGTCTCCCCACGTTGGAGGCTCATTCTCACAAGCAGTTTGTGGCGGTGCCGGGGCACTGTTTACAGATTTCGAAGCCTGTTTGTAAACAGAAGAGGTAGGTTCGGACAGAACGGATTTATTTATGAGAAGAGATAATGGGGTGTGTTTGGTTTCAAACCAATTTGTTTGTGCTGAAAATAATTTTGCATTCAAGGGCATCTGTCCTCAAGCCCGGCGACAAAAATCAGCACACTGCAGGGTGCCGGGCTATTTGAGTCCATGTTGATTTCTGCTGGATTCTCTAAATGGAGGGGGGGGGTTTTTGGAGCAGGGACAGGGATTTCTGCCCGCTTCTGACATTCTCTGTATTTCTAACTGACTGCGCTGATGCCAATTGATGAGGGCAGAGCTGGCCAGCCGCAAGCGCCGGCTGCTGCACTCTGATGAA
Source organism: Sphaerodactylus townsendi (assembly GCF_021028975.2). Classification (NCBI taxonomy): domain Eukaryota; kingdom Metazoa; phylum Chordata; class Lepidosauria; order Squamata; family Sphaerodactylidae; genus Sphaerodactylus; species Sphaerodactylus townsendi. Next base: position 43,340,364 of record NC_059436.1, on the reverse strand, counting down.
ATCTGTCACTTTTGCGACGGCTGCCCGGGACTGGAAGCCATTTCAGTTGTTTGTATCCTACAGGGAGATCCCGCTGACCCTTCTACCCCCTCCCTGAGACCAATTTCTCTTTGCTTTAAGCAACGAGCAGTTCTGCCAAATGGAGAGCCAGCCCTGTTCTCATACAGATGGTGTTTTATGGAATTGGAGATTTAAACTGAGAATGGGAAATTTCTCTGCTTACCTGTGCAGCAGAGACAAAAGAAATCCATACCTAGTACTGGGCCAAACTCAGTTGGTGCTAAGAGCGTTCAAACCTTCAGTTGATCTTCCTTGTTGTCAAAATTGTTTGACCTTCCTTGAGGTCAGAAATGAGGCAGTTAGACAGGCTTTCTGGGACAGAGCCTGGGAACCTTGCTGAAAGAACAGGCAAAGAACAGGAGGAAAAAGAAATCCAAACCCAACGTGAAAAACAAGCTAGGAGCCAAAAGGATTTAGAAGTTTAATGACTAGCCACTAATATATATATTAAATATATATATTGTATTGCATTATGCTATATTCTTAACAATAAAACACTGTACATAAAAATCTCAATAGAAAATATGCATTCACATCTAAACACACGTAGAATATCACAAGATATACCACAAACAACCACAAAGCCTCAATTGTTAAAAGCAGATTCGCAATATCTCAGATGTAATTCATTCCCATAGGTATCTATGGTTTATACTGTGAATCTAACAAGTTTCTTTTCATCAAGTAACTTTTCTACACGACATCACTTGGCTGACCTGCCCTGGACCTGCCCGGTGCAGAGGTGGGATCCAACCAGTTCTCACCACTTTTTCTGAGTGCCGAGAAGGGGTTACTAAAGCAACCTCCCTGCCCAATAGGGACTGGAGGTGCGTGTGTCCGGCGGCGCCACTGTTTGAATCCCACCACCATCGGAACCTGTTATTAAAATTTTTGGATCCCACCACTGTCCGTGTGCTGCCACTTTCATATATTCAACACCTGTGGAAACACCATTTGTTGTTCTTTGACCTATGTAAAACATACCGGGTTACAAATAAGGCTGTATAGATTGTTAATAGTTCTATGTATGTGTGGGTTGTTTACTGACCTCTAGAAGAAGATTCACTCGGTTCAAAATGTGTCAGGTCTTTTTAAACCTTGTATGTGTTGCACTCTGAGATGTGTATTTGATTGTAACAACTGAGACTTTGTGGTTGCTGGTGAGATATGTTGTGATACTGGGCTGTTCTATGTGTTTTTGGATATGAGTGTATATTTTCTATTGAGATTTTTATGTATTGTGCTTTATTGTTAAGAATAGTGCAAGAAGTGCAATAAAACAATTATTTAATGTATATTAATGGATAGTTATTAGACTTCTCAACCTCTTTGGTTCCTGGGTCCTTACTGAAAGAGATCCCACATGTTTCTCATTCTCATCTGGTTTGGTGCAAGGAAATGACGTAAGGCTGGAGCAGTTGATCATTAATTGCTCATTAATCATGTGCAGAGGCTATTCAGAGTTCTGCAGAATGTACAGTTGTATCCGACTGTGCCTAACTGTTGCACTTAAATGTACCAATGAAGTTCTTGTGCTGTATGCAGATGGGAAGCTCTTCACATGAATACCTGCTTTTCTGTAAGCCCTTCTCTCCGTCCGCCTTTTTCCTGCTGACCAAATTACTCAAAGCGCCACCATGCTGGTCTTATGATCTCTCTTCTTCACTAATGGTATATATTCAGGAGTTCTACCCTACTTAAAAATACTCATCCTAACAAACAACAGCAATTAATGCCATCTCATCACAGAATGCAGCACATTGAACAGACTTTAAAATGGAGCAAAAGTGTCAAACGTTAATCAGAAAGCTACACTGAAAGGATCATTTAGGCATAGGGCAGGATAAAGTGTCAGACTCTTGAACGTGGAAATAACAGAGACTGTAGGAAAGTCCAAAAGCAGTTTATTCCTGGTGGGCCACTGCGAGTAGCAGAGAGCTGGACTAGATGGACTTTGGTCTGATCCAGCTGGCTTGTTCTTATGTTCTTATGTTCTTCTTAACAATGTAAAGCAGGATCTGAGCTAGAGAGCTCAGATCCAGGACTTATATCCTTTAACCCCCCCCCCCCCCGTTTCTAGCTTCCCACACCAAATGTCCACACTACAGTTTCTACTACAAAGCTGCAAAGAACCTGGGAACCTTTCACAGCTCTTTGAAGATGGGCTGGTGCCAGGAGATTGCTAGGAAGGGAAGAGGGAAACAGGAAAACAATCGCAAATCACACACAGCAAGACATCAAGATACTGACAGGCATGGTCCTGACATAAAGCAGGAGCATTCTAATCTACAGTGTCCCTTTAAAAAGTTATTCATGTGGCATCTAAAATTTAACAAGGTTGGCACTAGTCCTATGTGGGAAGGGATTTTCACAGTTGAGGTCCAACCACCGAAAAGGCCCTGTTTTGGTCTCCTTTACACTGTTCCTTGAAAAGTGTGTGAGAGCATGACAGAATGCATGCACAGCTGACCTCTGAAAAAGATCTTGATTGCTAGACAAACATCCCTGTCCCAGATCTTTCAGTGTGTTATTGCAAGACTGTTTGTTGCTGGTGTTCCAACCACAACTAGTTGACAGTGTTACAGACCACAGATAGTTTTTTTCTGTATACATCTATAAACACAGCTGCAAGCTATGAACTTGATCTTTTTTGGAGGGGGCATAACCCAATTTGGAACAAGCTGACTCCATAGTCTTTGATTGGCTGTAGGTTGTATTATGAACAGAGAACATCTTACTTTTTTCAAGATGAATCTTTGTTTTGTAGACCTTCATTCAACCCCCATATATTCGTACCACAGAGCAAACAAAAAAAAACCCCTGCTTCTAAGTCCGAATAGCTACAAGGAGAAGAGTTTTGGATTTATATCCCCCCTTTCTCTTCTGTAGAAGACTCAAATGGGCTTACAATCTCCTTGCCCTTCCCCCCTCACAACAGATACCCTATGAGGTATGTGGGCTGAGAGAACTCCAGAAAGCTGTGCCTTGCCCAAGGTCACCCAGCTGGTGTGTGTGGGAGGGCACAGGCTAATCTGAATTCCCCAGATAAGCCTCCACAGCTCAGGCAGCAGAGCAGGGAATCAAACCAGGTTCCTCCAGATCAGAGTGCCCCTTCTCTTAACCACTATGTGGCTTTGTAAAAACAATCAGGTTTTTTTAAAGCTGTTTCCGTACTGATAGGATATATCAGTGGTGGCGAACCTTTGGCACTCCAGATGCTATGGACTACAATTCCCATCAGCCCCTGCCAGCATGGCCAATTGACCATGCTGGCAGGGGCTGATGGGAATTGTAGTCCATAACATCTGGAGTGCCAAAGGTTCGCCACCACAGGGATATATCATTGTTTCACTTCACTCAGAGCTTCCTAGGTTTTGTATTGAAGAAGACTAGAATCAGGTTTTTTTTTTTGCATCAGTTCACTGAAGTCCCTGTTCTGCCTTCCTTGTACTCTTTTGCCCACATATCACTTGATTTTCTACTTCAGCATTTTTGGGGTGGTGGAGGAGGCAGTTCTTCTCAAAGTGTTTTAGTCCACTTGATCCCAAGCCATTCACTTTCCTTGTGTTCCTTTCAGATTCTGGAGACATGATTTCCCTAGTACAGATGATGTCTGGCAAATGAATGCCTTTTGTGCATCGTTCTGTTTCTCTGGGCTGATTCCCCCATCTCCCCCCTCCCCACTTCCTGTATCCAATATGCTCTTTTGATCTTCACCTCAGATGATTGAAAGCTGTAGAAAGGCTTGATTGCCAACAGGCTGCAAAGTTTGTGATGCAGTTGAATCAGAACCTTTTCAGCATGTTGAATCCTCACAAAATTGTAATCACCAGGGCATTATTTGCCTCTGTATTGTCTTCCCCAAGCAGCTGCAAATGTGGTGCTCTTTGCTTCCAACTTTGGAGCCCGTAGCATGCCAACTGGCAAGCTGCCCCTCGAGAGCTTGCATTTAAGCCTTGGAGCTTGCATGTTATCATAACCATGAACTTGAAAAGTTGGCATTAATCAGAGAGCGTCACTGTGGTCAAAGCTGTCAGTGTGAAATTCTATGGGGGGGAAATGTTATTTATTAAAAGTATTATATACTGCCCTTCTATAGCCATATTCAAGGTGGCTTAGAATAAAATACGATACGAGAATGATAAAACCAAGATCAATAAGACAGAATACAATGCAATAAAATGCAATAAAATCATACCATTAAAAATTACTAAAATGCACCTATAAAACCTAAACCCCTGCTTGCTAAAATCTAGATCTTAAAAGCTGTTCAAAATAAAAACGTCCTCAGGAGAGAAAGGAAGGAGCACACTGGGCTTCAATAGGAAGAGCGTTTCAAACTCTGGGCGCCACCACCAAGAAGGCTCTCTTCTGAGTCCCTACCAGATGCACTGATGGGATGGAGAGATAGCCTTCCCTGGATAATCTTAGTAAATTGGCAGGTTTATATGGAAATAGGCAAGCCTTCAAGTAACCTGTCCCAGTTCCCCAATACACATTAAGGACCTGGAACTTGAAACTGGAAGCCCCTTTGTTTGGAAGTAGCAATGTCTAATGAGCAAAGGAACTAAGAAGACGACCCGACAAGGGATAGATAACCTGTCAGCTAGAGAGGGCTGGAATGTTAGTGCCTGTTCTGTCCTTTTGTGTTACCTCTTGTCTATCCTTAGACTGATACTTTTAGATTCCTGGCCCCTCAATGATACGGCTGGCCTCCACCCGCCTTTACAGCTCTGGCCCCTGCCTGGTGGAACGCTCTCCCACCAGCTGTCCGGGCCCTGCGGGATCTTGCTGAGTTCCGCAGGGCCTGCAAGACGGAGCTGTTCCACCGGGCCTTTGGGGAGCCTAGCCGTTGATTGGGGCTCCCTCCCTCTCCTCTTCTTTTATAACATCTAGCGGATCCTACCGCCCTCCCCTAGGGTTTTTTGGGGGAGTTGACAGCAGGTACCATCTTATATTAATGTAATTTAATAATGTAGTATTTTAACGGGGTAGGGTTTATTTTTATTAGAGCCGTACTAATTTATATTTACTGGTTTTTAACTTGATATTGTGCTCTACTTACATGTTGTTCACCGCCCTGAGCCCTCCGGGGGAGGGCGGTCTATAAACCCAATAAATAATAATAAAATAATAATAATCTAATATTAAGCTTTATCTGGGAAGCTAGTGTGAGAGACTCTTCCTAGCTCTTATGCTATTTTCCCCACCTTTCCCATGCTAAATGTTGTTCCCTAATAAACATATACCTTTTGCCCTTTTAATCAGTGTGTTAGCCACTTCACTGTGCAGTAAAATGCCGACACCCTTGCCTTGAACAACTGTACGTAAAGGCAGGGACCCCAAGATAGTAAAGACCCCAAGACGTAAAGGCAGGGACACCGCCCTGAGCCTTTCGAGGGAGGGCGGTTTATAAATATAACAATACAATAAATAATATACAAAAAATATACAATAAATAAATAAATAAAAAGAAAGAAAGAAAGAAAGAAAGAAAGAAAGAAAGAAAGAAAGAAAGAAAGAAAGAAAGCAAGCAAGCAAGCAAGCAAGCAAGCAAGCAAGCCAAGAGCAACCTTCACCTAATGGTTTATTTGGAATGAAGGAGAAACAGCCACATCAGAATGAAAGCAAAGTTAATGTACAATACAAATATAATTTTTGCTAGCTGTGTGTGTTTTTAATATTCAGTGCTTTTATGACTTGTTTTTCTTTTCAGTGCGGTGTCGTTGAATTCTATGGTAGGAAAGTGTTTTATGCATTTTAATAATGTTAAAAATATTCTCCATATATATTAGGAAATCCGTGGAACATAGCTTGCGTGTATCACTTGCTGTTGTATGTCTGACTTCTTTTTTTTTTTAGTACAGAAGCAGGATTTTACCATGATAACACAGTGCTAGAGAGCCAGTATGGTGTAGTGGTTAAGAGCTTTGGACTCTAATCTGGAGAACTGGGTTTGATTCTCCACTCCTTCACATGAGTGGCATACTCTTGTCTGGTGAACTGGATTGGCTTCCCCACTCCTCTGCATAAAACCTGCTATGTGATTTTGGTCTGTTCGTCAGAACTCTCTCAGCATCACCTGCTTCACAAGGTGTCTGCTGTGGGGAGAGGAAGGGAAAGAGTTTGTAAGTCACTTTGAGATGCCTTACAGCACAGGTGTCACTCGCGGCCCTCCAGATGTCCATGGACTACAATTCCCATCAGCCCTTGCCAGTGTAGCCAATGCTCATGTTGGAAGGGACTGATGGGAATTGTAGTTCATGAACATCTGGAGGGCCGTGAGTTTGACACTCCTGCCTTACAGGATTGAAATGCAGTGTATACATCCAAACTTCTTCTGGGTTCAGAGGAGAATGCAAATCTTACATATACATGCGATGTGAAAACACACAGGCCTACACTTACAGGTACTCATGCAGAAAACTGCTCTGATAACCACACTCCAGCTGCATTCACATTTCCCCCTTGCTATCAAGTCACAGCTGTCTTATGGTGACCCTGTAGGTAGGGTTTTCAAAACAAGAAACATTCAGAAGTGGTTTGCCATTGTCTTCATCTGCATCATGATCTTAATAGTCCTTGGATGTCTCCCATCCAAATACTAGCCAGAGTCGGGGGTGAGAGTGTGTGTTACCCATCCAGCTTCCATGGCATGTGTGGGGATTTGAACCTTGGTTTCTTAGGTTCTAGTCCAGGGGTCTGCAACCTGTGGCTCTCCAGATGTTCATGGACTACAATTCTCATCAGCCCCTGCCACACTACACAATGCTGGTCTCTTTTTCATCCACATATACACAAGTATAAATGAATTTAATTGATTGATTCTTCACTTTTTCTCCAAAGGGGACCAAAGTAGCCTACAACATTCCCCCCTTCTCCATTTTATTCTCAAAACAACCCCATAAATTAGCTTACCCAGTGAGCTACTGTGGCAGAGTAGAGATTCAAACTTGGGTCTCCCAATTGGCCATGCTGGCAGGGGCTGATGGGAATTGTAGTCCATGAACATCTGGAGCACCATAGGTTGGCCACCCCTAATCTATACCATGTATAGGTTCTCCAAGAAATAATCCATCAGCAAAAAAATTATAAACGCATGCAGCTTGTTTCCCTTTTCCTAACCAAGATGCATTTGCAGGGCAATAACAGAGACCCCCTCCCAAACCAAGCATAGCTCATGGTGCATATTGTGAAGAGCCTAACTCAGTTGGCCATCTTCTACCCTAAATAATTTCAGAGTTTCAGAGAGAAAGCTGATACCCACAACAGCTTTTGTTGACATGTAATAAAGCTAATAGCCTTTGTTTATTGCATGAGTAAATGGAAACAACAGCTTGGGTTGTGCTGTACAGGGAGATACAAACACCTTGCGTATTAAAACGTTTTACAACAAGATTTTGGTATGAAATTATACAATTTTTTGCTTTACTACTTTCCCTTTTTTAAAAAAGGATGCTTTCAAATTGCATTTTAGCTGAAAAGGAACCTCTTCTTCCCTCTTCCCCCTTTTACATACAATCTTTACCCCTCTTGTGCACAGCTTCCACTGTATGTGAAGGATTCTTATGCATTCATTTATGACTTATGTACATATTTTAACTTCATTAAACAGTCACTGTTTGGACAAAGTGATGTACATGTCTTGCTTTTTAAAAAAGTGATGTACATTCCTTGCTTTAAGAAAGGAGGAGGAGGATTGGTTTTTATACCTCACTTTTCTCTACCTTTAAGGAATCTCAAAGTGGCTTATTATTGCTTTCTCTTACCCTCCCCACAACAGACACCTTGTGAGATAAGTGGGGCTGAGAGAGTTCTGATAGAACTATGACTAGCCCAAGGTCACCCAGCAGGCGTCATATGGAGGAGCAGGGAAACAAACCCAGTTCACCAGATTAGAGTTTGCCGCTCCTGTGGAGGAGTGGGAAATCAAACCCAGTTCTCCAGATTAGAGGCTGCAGCTCTTAACCATTATGCTTTGCTGGCTCTCAACACATGGCCAACAATGAAAAAAAAATCCCCAAACTGCTGTGTATTCCTAAGTAGCTTCAGCCATTAAGAGAAGCATTTTTTCCCTGTGACCAAGATAATATGCTTCAGCAGCAGAGTCAGACATCAGGCGGAATGTTATGCTGAAAATAATCAGGGCTGGGAGTTGCAATAATAAACTGTACGGCAGTTGAAAATTAGCTGAGTACAGAAGAAGTTCTGTTGCAGGCTACTGCATGTGACTGCACTTGCAACATACTCCCTACAGAAAGGCAATCTAAAAACAGTGCATGTCCTTGCTGTGGATGCTCTGAGTGCATTGAAACTCTTTCCAGTTGGAAGTGACCTAGAGCTGCTGTTCAGCACACTGTGATGCTGGACAGCTCCAGTTCCATTTACCCTTGTTCCTCTTTACAGCCTACGATCTGGTGTATGTAGATCAAAAGGTGGTACTTCCTTGCCTCATTTCTCTCCCCACCTGTACACATTTTGGAAGTATTTATGATTCTTGTAACTCTGAACGCTGACTTTCTTTTACTCCAGCATTCTGTTATAGCCAAAATCACATCCCAGAATCTTTTTTTTTCAGTTCAAGATCTCATATTTTTCAGGTCCGTGAATGGAAAGATAAAGGCCCCTTCCGCACATGCAGAATAATGCACTTTCAATCCACTTCGACAGTTGTTTGCCAGTGGCTTTTGCTATTCCACACAGCTGCAAAGTACATTGGAAGTGGATTGAAAGTGCATTATTCTGCATGTGCGGAAGCGGCCAAAGATTAATTTAATGCTTAGACACGTAATGGAAGGGGCTGTAAAGTCAAGCCCTTTGCTGACACTCCCAAAACTCAGACTTGATGTGTGTTCCCCAGAATAGATAGGTGAGTGACCTTTTTGAAATGTGATTGATAGATTAAGGAGCCTAAACTGTGAACTTTTCAGATACCTCACGTAGTTTCTGAGCACAGGGAGGTAATGGCCGACCTTCCTTCCACCTTAAAGCCTAGCCAGTAAACAAATGGCCCTCGCTCTGGCTTAAAATTTGTGTCTGCACGTCTGCTTGGGTAGAAAAGCTCATCTATTCTCGTTTCCCTAAATGAAGGATGCACTCAAGCAATTGAAAACAACTTCTGGGACAATCTCGTTCCATTAAGTCTAATGGAATTGAGTCTGTGTGGTGTGTAGTGTGTGCTGATATCTTGGAGAAACAAAGAGGGATTTTCCCATTATTCAGAGAATGGATGAGACATGAAATGAACTCCTCAGAGGCGTTTCACTCTGTCACAGGAGAGCAAAGTGAGTCACATTCAGGGGGCCAGGAACAAAATGTGTTTCTCATCCTCCCCTCCTCTTTCTGTTCATCTCTGTTTTTCTTCCTATTGCTCCCTAATAAATTTGGCAGCAAAAGCCAAAACTGAAAGAGGCTCATGTGTCTTAAAGAGCTGTTACTGCTGCTTGGAATACAAAAGGCCTCATTTGAGCGCTGCATTGTCTTTCCGCTGATTGCTACGGATTGTTCGGAGAGCCCTGCATTATTTGGGTAAATGGAATGAAAAGTTGCTTGTCTTGAGTCCTTGCACTTTCTCACACCAAAGTGTTTTGGCAGCTGCTTCATTTGGCTGTGAATAAAATATCTCCACCCTTATGCTTGGGTAGGCTGCTCGGCGGGGAGAAGTTTCACAGATCTGAGTTTTCTAATCCCTCCTGACTGGCACATTTGGAGACAGAGGCATTGCTTCCTTTTAGCTTGCTTTTTGGTCTTAAAATACTTGGATCTGCCCCAAACTGTGCAGTCAATTAAGAAAGCTTGCCCTTAGCACTGATGTAATGGATGCTTTGAGTATGCCTGGAGGGAGGTGTCAGCGCCCTCCCCACTCTCTCTCTCTCCCCTCTCTCTTTCTTTTAAAATGGCTTTTTTGCAGGCAGTGGTGATTGGCAACCAAACTGTTTGGTTTTTAAGATGAATTGGGGCTGCTTTTGCCAGCGTATTGCATTTTAAAAGAGGAGCAAGCTGGTAACTTCTTACAATTGGATTCCATCAGAAGTACTTTTGAGTTTTGCTCTCCCTCGTAGTTTGCGATTGCCTCTTGTGCGAGTCACCTGGAATTGTCTGATTTTCAGCGACTTCATTTATTCCTGCTGTCTGTCTGTAGCACGCTTTGACCATCTGTGTGTGCTAAAGAATTAGGATCAAGTTGCTTCTAACCAGTGGTCCAAAAGGCTGTTTGAATGGGCACAACCATAAATATTGTGAAAGCAAAAAAGAGGGCTTCTCCCAATTTTCTTTTTCTTAAGGCATACAGTTTGAAAAGTGAAAATGCTTCATGGGTGGGGCGTGGTTGGATTTCTTAGCCAATCACCTGTTGTTTCACTAAAGTCTAATATGCTATCAAGTCAACACTACTTCCATAAAACCATACACGCTTTTGTCTGATAACAAAGGCAGAAATGCATGAATTAGTTGCTCCTCATATAAGAAGAATGCAACCTTTTACCACTTAAATGAGAGGTGTGATAGCTCTGGACTGATCAGAGGGAAGGCAGGAAGCTGGGAAGGCAGGTATCCTATGGCATAAGCCAAGATGAGCCAAATTATGTGTCTAGTGAACATTTCATGTATTCCATCCTTTTCGCACCCCTTTTATGAAAAGTTATGGAAGTATTTGTAAGGGTGTTGATTTGGGGAAGGGAGGGGGAGCGAGAGCATGCCCTTGTTGCCAAGGCAACCTGTCTGCCACTCTCTTCTGATAGGCCTTTGGCCACGGAATGCAGATGAGCATTCAAATGCAGACATTGATACTGATATGCTGCATTATTTTTATTTAGATGCAAAATTCAATTCACATCCACATTTGCATTCTGCCACAGCTAGCAGTGTGTAATGTGCATGCAGCATTGGCAGTCAGGGTCACTACTGGCATGGTAAAATAAGAAAGTGTCAGACTATTGCCTTGGAAACGGGGATGCACGTTCTTCCTCCACTCCCCATTTCCAGGTAGGAAATGTAATGTTTTTTTTGTTAGTGTCTTAGACAAGTGGTCAAATCTGGCCATATGTCACCACGATGGCATCATGCTCACTGTACAATCCCTGATTGGCTTTTGATGACAAATTGGAGCCCTTGCAAATGTTTAAAAATGGAGACGAGGGATTAGCAAATCAGAAAAATGGCAGGTAACAGGTGTGAAAACAATACCCAGAGGACGGTATCCAGAAAAATAGCTAACCTTTCTCCACTCCAAGCCTTTCTCCACCCCCAAATGGCCTGTCTGCATTTTAAATTGACCATCGCAGAATATTTACGATGGTATTTGTCCCTTTTTTCAGACATTGACTGCAAAAGCTGCTCTCAGGAATCACGTTGAGAAGTGGCTTCTCTGAGCTGGCTGTGTTTTGGGAAACGGGGAGTAGGCACTTCTAAACTGATGCCAGTTCTGGCCTTGTTTGCTGTAGGGAGCATGGTTCCTTCCTTCCTTTCCATCTACCCCCCCTTTATTCTTACCCACTCACCCATCCTTTCATCCTATGGATTCATTCAGGTAGGAGTTGAAATCTTCCATCCTATGGATTCATTTAGGTAGGAGTTGAAACCTTCCATCCTATGGATTCATTCAGGTAGGAGTTGAAACCTTCCATCCTATGGATTCATTCAGGTAGGAGTTGAAACCTTCCATCCAATGGATTCATTCAGGTAGGAGTTGAAACCTTCCATCCAATGGATTCATTCAGGTAGGAGTTGAAACCTTCCTAAAGCCAGCATGGTGCAGTGGTTAAGAGTGGTGGACTGTAATCTGGAGAACCAGGTTTGATTCCCCACTCCTATACATGAATCCTTCTGGGTGACCTTGGGCCAGTCACAGTTCTTTCAGAACTCTCTCAGCCCCACCTACCTCATAAGGTGTCTGTTGTGGAGAGAGGAAGGGAAGGGGTTTGTGAGCTGCTTTGAGACTTCTTATGGTTGAAAAAAGCAGGGTATAAATCCAAATGCTCTTCTTCTCTTCTTCTAAATGATGAGCACAATAGTATTGTGATCCGGAGGTTGGGAGGCTTGCATGTGGAGGTCAATCCAGGCACCATGGAAGTATCCCTGTTGTGCCAGAACAGCTCTTGTTCTGGTACGACACACGTGCTGAACAGGAACTGGCACACCTGCTCAGGAAATATCTTCCCACTCCTGCAAATGGTCCTATTTCACCTTGCTTGTTTTATTAGCTATGTGCTATAACAGCAGATACTCTGGATGAGGACACAAGATTGGTGAAGCACGTACACAAACACACACACACACAAATGGCTGGGACAAATGACTGGTTTCCATAGTTGGAGGGAGTGCTTGTAAATGAAAGCTGGCACAAATCACAGTCTAGACAGGACTATCCCAGAATCTGTTACATTAGGTGTATGGAAGAAGGGTCTCCATGTATTCCATGGGGTTTTATGGGGCTTTGCAAAAATTTTAGGAGATCAGGGTCAGCTCCAGCTGGCATCACAGTTGGTCATAAGAACATAAGAACAAGCCAGCTGGATCAGACCAAAGTCCATCTAGTCCAGCTCTCTGCTACTCGCAGTGGCCCACCAGGTGCCTTGGGGAGCTCACATGTAGGATGTGAACGCAATGGCCTTCTGCTGCTGCTGCTCCCGATCACCTGGTCTGTTAAGGCATTTGCAATCTCAGATCAAAGAGGATCAAGATTGGTAGCCATAAATCGACTTCTCCTCCATAAATCTGTCCAAGCCCCTTTTAAAGCTATCCAGGTTAGTGGCCATCACCACCTCCTGTGGCAGCATATTCCAAACACCAATCACACGTTGCGTGAAGACGTGTTTGTTGCAATTGGCAGTCACGTTGCAATTGGCAAAGACCCAAAGTTGTCAAAGGGTCCACCACTATAACGGTATTGCCAGTCTGATGTGGGAGGAGGGGATTCTTTATGTGCATACTGAGCAGATCATAATTTAAGGGTCAACCTAGGGTGCCTTGCTCACTGTCTGGAACATCCGGGGTCTGATGTTGTAGAAGGGACTGGGATGCTTCCAGAAAACTGCAGATGTTATAGGCAGCATACTTTGTTTTACTTCTTTACTGTTTAGTGACTGTTGCTTTAAATTTACAAATTATTTATCTGTTTTAATTCTATGATGTTTTATTGTTGGTTTTAAATGTTGTAGCTGCCCTGAGCCCCTTCATAAGAACATAAGAACTAGCCTGCTGGATCAGACCAGAGTCCATCTAGTCCAGCACTCTGCTACTCACAGTGGCCCACCAGGTGCCTTTGGGAGCTCACATGCAGGATGTGAAAGCAATGGCCTTCTGCTGCTGCTGCTCCTGAGCACCTGGTCTGCTAAGGCCTTTGCAGTCTGAGATCAAGGAGGATCAAGATTGGTAGCCACAGATTGACTTCTCCTCCAAAAATCTGTCCAAGCCCTTTTTAAAGCTATCCAAGTTAGTGGCCATCACCATCTCCTTTGGCAGTATTTTCCAAACACCAATCACACGTTGCGTGAAGAAGTGTTTCCTTTTATTAGTCCTCATTCTTCCCCCCAGCATTTTCAATGAATGCCCCCTGGTTCTAGTGTTGTGAGAAAGAGAGAAAAATTTCTCTGTGTCAACATTTTCTATCCCATGCATAATTTTATAGACTTCAATCATATCCCCCCTCAGCCGTCTCCTCTCCAAACTAAAGAGTCCCAAACGCTGCAGCCTCTCCTCATAAGGAAGGCAGAAAGAAACAAAAAGAACAGTTGCAATGCTACAGCTATGGGAGCATTGTTTTATTACCCAAGTGAAATACTGCTGTTTTATTTCCCATTAAGCAGTGCATACAGTTTTCTTCCCATAAAATACCTCTGAAAATAAATCTATTGCATGAGTATTGAACTGAGAAACCATGCATGTGTGCATTTAAGTTTTATTTCCTAGTCCTACAAGTCCACCTCTCTGGGTGATCTAGGACATTATGGTGAAGGGTTAGGACATCCATATTCCAGCACTTCTGCAGAAACATTCTAAATGGTTACAAAGATTTTGTATGTCTCCATGTGCCTTCCTTTTCATATGCTATAGCAAAGCTACAGTAAAAGTTGGTTTATAGTAAAGCATTAGAGAGCCAACGTTGTGTAGTGGTTAAGGTGATGAGCTAGTATCTGGAAAACCCAGATTCAAATCTCCACTCATGCTGTGAAAGCTTGTTGGGCGATCTTGTGTGAGCCTGCTGTGGACATTGGAGCGTGGAGCATCTGAACAAGCTTCATCCCCTGGATGAAATTTGGGGTGCGGGGATTGGTCTGGTTTGCAATAGAAGTGTGAGGGCTGCTGATTGGCTGGCTCTTCTGTCAGTCATGAACTCCTCACCCTCCTTTCTCAGAACAGTCCTTCAAGGTTAATGAGAACTGGAAGGAGGATGTAGAAGAAGAGAAGAAGAAGAAGAGTTTGGATTTATATCCCCCCTTTCTCTCCTGCAGGAGACTCAAAGGGGCTTACAATCTCCTTGCCCTTCCCCCCTCACAACAAACACCCTGTGAGGTAGGTGGGGCTGAGAGAGCTCCGAGAAGCTGTGACTAGCCCAAGGTCACCCAGCTGGCGTGTGTGGGAGTGCACAGGCTAATCTGAATTCCCCAGATAAGCCTCCACAGCTAAGGCGGCAGAGCTGGGAATCAAACCCGGTTCCTCCAGATTAGATACACGAGCTCTTAACCTCCTGAACAAACCTGAGGAGGCAGGAAGATTTTTTGAGGAAAAATACAGAAAACCCGAAAGAGGCATGTAGCTTGCTTGCAGCATAGAAGGAGGGATGGTGAAGAAGAGGATACGTGAATCAGAGAATGTGCACGTGTCCATTCGAGAAACAAAGGCAGTAAGAGGTGAAGTTCATCTTTCAGCAGAGAAATTCACAGTTGCTCCTATTTGCTGGTGAATCTGTACAGTAGCTTAGGTACTTCTCTGTATTTCCCTATAAAACAAGTTTGAGGGAAACTATGTTTTTCTCAAGTGATTCGTATGTGCCCCACTGGTTCTGCTCATCAAAAGATGACGAGTCCCTTTGTTGACAGCTGGATTTCTTTTTTAAAAAGATTTGTTTCCAGATTTGACAAGACAGTGTTTTGAAAGCCATGAAGATTAATGATATGTTTTGCCCTTGGAGAATCTTCAGCAATTACACTGGACCTCTGTACGGTGTCTGTTTTCTCTCTGCTCAGAAGTGTTTGTTTAATCTTTTCGCTAATGAACTTTGATAGGCACACTGTGTCCATTTTTCTGAGTTGTTGTCAAGTTCCATTATTAACCTGAAGAACAGCTGAAATGTTGAAAGGACGGGAAAACGTAGTCATGGTGAAAGAAGAGTTAAAAGCCACGTTGGGTCTGTTGGGGGCAGGAGGAAGCACAAATTCTTTTATATACATATGAAAACAAATTTGCCTTAAAACTGAGCCAGTCTTATCTAGTCAATATTGTCTACTGTGGCTTGTCTGTCAATATTGTCTACTGTCACAGGCAGTGACTTTAGAGTCCTGGGTAAATTCTGATTTTTTCAACTGGAAACGCTGAGCATTGAATATAGGATCTGTGTACGTAGCAGATGCTCAGGTTGCCAAATCCCTGGAGATTTGGTGGTTCCTTGGAAGGGTGGAGTTTGGAAATGTGAGGGAACTCAGGCCCTTCCTGCATTGGCCAATAAAAGCAGAGGAAAGGCAGGTTACATGAACGCGCCCTCACTCTGGCCCCTTCGTGGACAGCCAGTATTGGGCGGGGCACACACATTCTCATGAAGGTGCTTTTTAAAAACTTTCCTGCCTTTTTTTTTGTTCCGCTGTGAAGCAGGACCAAACCCCCAGGCCGTGATATGACCCCTTTCCCCTGTGTGGCTCTGCAGATGGGAGCCGGGGAAGGGTTTTTTGAGAATCGTGTTATGTGCGATTCTCTTGTTTTAATACAGCTCATGAAAGAATCGCACATAACATGATTCTCAAAAAAAAAAACCTGGGTTGGGGGGGAAAATGTGGAGCGTTAGGATCGGAAGCGTTAGGATCGGGATCTGTTCAAAGTTCCCTCCAAATCTGGGGTTTTTTACCTGGTTTATCCCAGTGTAATTGGCCTGTGCAGAACGGGCCACAGTGCGGATATGATGTCACAGAATTGGCCCTCTTTTCGATGATTTCAACCAGGGCTGTGAATTTCATCCTTACAGATGTGTTTATTATGGTGCAAGTAGCTTTTCTGTTGTAATAACTAGGACAATAACGTTTCAATAAGTAAAATTACATTTAAAATAACTGTGTACTAGGATGGTGTGAATTTGGATCTCAGTTGCATTTTTGTTGAGAAGATTCTGTGCGTCTGCTTTGCCTATGCCTTGGGCCCCTTCCGCACACGCAAAATAATGCATTTTCAAACCACTTTCACAACTGTTTGCAAGTGGATTTTGCCATTCCGCACAGCTTCAAAGAGAACTGAAAGCAGTTTGAAAGTGCATTATTCTGCGTGTGCGGAATGAGCCTTTGACTCTGACTCATATTTGAAGTGAAGAAGGAATTTTTTGTCTCTGTTACAAGCATGGGAGACCCTTAACAGCCCCATCCAAATTCCCTGGCAGTGGACTGCATCACCAATGCAGTGCTGCCCTGTTGCCTCCAAAGGGGCTTTCTGATGGCACAGGGAGCAGGGGAAAGCCCTGAAGCCCACCACTACCATAAAGCCCCATGGAGTTGGAGGGACATACACCACCAAAAGGGTGGCATATGTCCAAGGGCAGGTACACTGCACAGCTAACCCTCAACCCTGGGAGGAAGCTGACTAGCATTGGCTCCACCCCCAGGAATGCCCCAGGCTGCCTCCCCCCATGCTGGCATCTAAGGAGGACAGCAGCACCGCCTCGCCATGGCCCAAACTTCCAAGCTTTGCAACAGCGGGGCTGCAGGACACATTGCCCCCAGTGTTATCTGCCCCCTTTGTTGGGGGAAGTGACCAGGGGTGGGGGACCACCAGCCCAGCTGTCCACCATTTCTATGGGGCCTTTCAGCCCCACTTTCTTTGGATGGGGCTGTAAATATTCTGCTTTTCTTCACAGAGTGTGAATTCCATTTACTTAATCACGCACAAAGGTTGGGGCACATATACAATACCATATTAATCTTTCCATTTTGTGTCTGTGATCTTTTTGAGCTTTCTGAAGTATTTCCTCTGGGTAGCCAGAGGGATGCATGTTCACATTTGAATTGGGGTGGGGGGGGGGAACAATATTTATTCCTGTGGGAAAGCGATGTAAATAAGTTGTCAGTTGTGATAACCTCTCAGCCACAACAAAACCAAGATCTTTCTTTATACACCCTTCCACCCACACCCCTCTCAGGAGAACTCCAGCAGTATACAATCTGTGCTACTTATTTCTTAAGTAACCGTTCTCTACAATCTCCTTTGAGATCTTTTTTCTTTTGTTGCATTGTTAGATGTTGGTAATTCACACACACACACAAAAACCACCCAGAATTATGATAGAAAGCAGATGTGGGTTGAAAGTAAACTTTTCGGTGAAAATAGTAACACTCTTTGTTAAGTGGGTACAGTTAAAAGGCACCTCTGACGTGCACATAGATGCACAGTTTAATTCTGTAACTTCACCTTGTCAAAAGAAGTCATTGAACAAACAAGACAATTGGAAACTGTCAAGGATTGCTTCTCTATTTGCAATTGCCTGCAACTGGGACCTTAGATAAAATTGCATCCAGTCGTGTCCTGAAACCCCCAAATAAACACTTAATTCCAGCTTCAGAAATTTTTGATCCTGACATCTATGAATTTGAAGCACTTTGGCGGCTCTGGAGATTACATGATTGGTTTTTATAGCTAAGCTGTCAAAACTGAGGGGTGGAGAGGGGGCAGAGCTTATTTTGTTTCTTCCTTGAGCCGGGGTTTCTTAAATAACTTGCAGGATTTCTGGTCAGATTCAGGGTTTTTACGGAGTGTGATTTTACTATGCACGTTTTAATTTGCTAGCCACTTTGCTGGCCCTTATGAGGCAGAAAGGTGGGATGTAAATGTTGTAAAATAAATAAGCGTAGGGAGACGAGCAGTTGTTTGTGGCAGACCAAGATTTTGATATGTCCTTCTGTTGTAGGGCCTTGTGATGGGAGGAGGGCAAGCCCTATGAAACAAAATGGCAGTCAACTTCTTTTATACTTAAGATCTGCCATTCTGAATCAGACTAATGATCTGCCTGTTCCAGTATCCAGCTTCACACAGTGGCCAACAAGGTGCCTCTGGACAACCAAACAGGGTATTATCCCGCCCGCCCAGTATTCACCTATTGTCTATATTGTCCCCCCTCCCTAGTATTCACTTGAAGAGATGTTAGACTGCCTCACTTGTGATTTTCTGAACCTTCCATGGATCTTTTTTAAAAAACAAAGCGGTATAACATTGATTACCTTCTAATCTTTTGCAGAGAAGGCAGAGATTTTAGAATCAAGTTGCATATTTTTGTTACGAGATCAATACTGGCGCATTTGCGTTCTTTAAGAAGCTTCAGGTATGTGCCAGACAGACATGGTGACGTTTGTCTTCATCATTTGTTCATTAGCCCTACAACTCATCTCTGCTCACCTTTGCTTGACTCGTTCCAACGCCATTCCTGAAAATAGCAGCTTTTTTTTCTTTCATTCATTTCATTCATGCTAATGAATCCCATTCTGTGCTAAGTCATATCTCTCTTGAGCAGCCACGTCATACTTTGGACCTCCTAGCATCTTCTCGCTGGAAAAGTCCTCCCCCTACAGATGACCTGGACTAGTTAACTCAACCTCTTTAGGGATGAGTCACCCTGAGCTGCATGCTTCTATGACTTTTCCTCCAGGTGATAATTCAATAGCTTCTTTTCAAGGGTATTGACATTTAGTTCTAGTGGCTTGGTTCTATTTTGATTCAAGTGGGTGCCATCCCTTTTGTATGGGATCATTTTGTTCAAAAACTTTCCCAGTATCTTACCAAATCAAAACTTTTCCTTCTGGTATCACTGTTCAGTCAGTCAATTTTTATGGTAGATAAAGATAAAGGTAGATAAAATACAGCCAATTAATAGATGACGTAAGATATATTATAACAATAAATATATATATCTAAAATCTGCTGGAGAAAATGGGAACACAAGAAAGGTATAGTTAACATAAAAGAAATGGAATAAGAACATAAATATTAAAAGGAAACAAAATACTTAACTAAAAAGGGAGTGGCATAATTGAAAAATGAAATTGGCAGATAGAAGACTATAACTATTAAATCATGGTATGTTCTAATAAGACTACCTTAATATTAACTAAGCCTGATTTATAACACAGGCAGTCCTATGGCATATTTCAAGTGGTGCTACAAAAAAGCTTAAAAATGATAAAAGATAGGCATGGGGGAACAATAAAATTGGTAAACTGAAGGCCATAGCCATCAAATCATTAAGCCTTCTTTATTGCATGCACAGACCATCCTGCAATGTACTTTAAATGCTGCTACACAGAATCTGGCAGCACTGTATGTTATGTCAGGCTTGGTATCTGTAAATAGCAGGGAAATGTAAAATTATCCTTGTTACCTGGAAACCTGTGCAGCAGTGGTGAAATTAAAAAAAAATGTGTTTATATTTTTATAATACTGACATTGGAGGAACATATGTTCTAATGTTTCTTTATTCACAGGGGCATGCACCACTGTCTAATCCAGTGGTTCTCAACTTTCCTAATGCTTCAACCATTTAATACAGTTCCTCATGTTGTGGTGACCCCCAACCCTAACATTTATCCATTTTACAGATGGAGAACACTGATGCAGAGAGTCTTAGGCGACCCCTGTCGTTCGACCCCCAAAGGGCTCCTGACCCACAGGTTGAGAACCACTGGAAATCCATGTTTTGTGAACTCTCTGGATATCTGGTCCTGCTTATGGAATAGGCTGGATTTTTGAGAATACCATCTGTACAGGATTTTTCTCCTAAGACCTTACAACTACACTTGCCAACACTGGTGGTTCCTACGTGTTTCATGACCACTGGCTGCTCCATCACACTTCCTACAAACTCATCTTGACAATCGAATGATATCACTGAGGTGACTCTGTTTTGTTCCTTGGCTCTCCTAAATCTCATAGGGTGGAAACGTGCAAAGTAAGGTCTTGGATGATATGGTAGTTGTGGCAAGGTTCATGGGAAAGAAGGCAGTCCTCAAAATATTTTGCCTATAGAGTTATGTGAAATGTTAGGGCTTGCACCTAGCTGCAGCGAGGCATCACCAGATCCAGTAAATGACTGCCATTCATTTTGAATGTTCCTGTTTCAATGAAAACAGGCACAGGGAAAAAATATATTAATTTATGCTTTCCAAAGATGAAGGAGTTTGGATTTAGACTCCACTTTTCTGTTCCTTAAGGAGTTTTAAAATGGTTTACAAACTTTTTTTTTATCCTCTTCCCACAACAGTCACCTTGTGAGGTAGGTGGGGTTGAGAGAGTTCTGAGAGAACTGTGACTGGCCCAAGGTCACTTAGCAGGCTTCATATGTAGGAGGAAATAAATCCAGTTCACTGGATTAGAGCCCACCGCTCATGTGGAGGAGTGGGGAATCAAACCTGGTTCTTCAGATCACAATCCACTACTCTTAACCACTATACCATGCTGGCTTTGAATCCTTGAGTCTCAGCCAAGAGCCATAGTCCAGGAATTACCCTACTCAATTGTACTGCAGAATTCACTGGGGCCTCATCTGGATTATAGGGACCATTACCAGTGGGACAGGTTAGAAGCAAAAATACATCTATAATAGATGCATTGGTGCCAGTAGCGGGAACGAAATGTTCCTTGTGCTTGTGCTGCGTTTTGTTGTTGCCTGCAGAATGACTTATCGTCTCTTGTGCCACACACTTGGTGTTTGTATTTTTCTGTTTGTTATGAAGATTTCTGGGGCTGTTTGCCTGAGTTATGGAAACAGACAGGCCTTGGAACAGCTGTGTTGGTAATAATAATAGGGGTTTGGCTAAGCCGGGAACAGTCTGTTTCTTTCACTAGCTCGCTGGGTGGCTGTAATTTCTGCTGTATCTCATTCGCTTTATTTTCTCTGTAACATTCATATGTTTTATTGCCCTTCCTTTCCAGTGCTTCTGTTCACCTTTAGATTCTCCTAGCTTTGTTTTTCTTCTGCACAAATGAGGCTAAGGCTTCTGGAAGATCACAGAATGATGGTAGTTCTAAGGGAACTTCTCACGTTGAGTATTCCCTAGGCAGCAAACCTTCAGTGTAGGAGAAAGTGTGTGGGGACCCCCCCTCCCCCTGCAGTGCTTACAAGGGTTTGCTTCTCATTTCCTGGTTTGTTATTTTACCAGATTTCCCTACGATTTGAACATTTCTTGTTTTCCAGCCATC
Source organism: Sphaerodactylus townsendi (assembly GCF_021028975.2). NCBI lineage: Eukaryota > Metazoa > Chordata > Lepidosauria > Squamata > Sphaerodactylidae > Sphaerodactylus > Sphaerodactylus townsendi. The sequence continues at coordinate 43,318,923 of NC_059436.1, read as the reverse complement.
CAAAGATCTTCGGCTGCCTTGTATGACCCCTCCATTTCTCCGTTGCTGTCTTTTATACCTGGGACTGACTCTTGGAGCATACATGTGATGTCTGTTTCTCTGAAAATCCAGCCTTTTCTCTAAAGCAGGAATGAAATGGTGGTCCACCAGTAAAAAAATTACTCCAAGAATCAATGGCTCATTCCGCACATGCAGAATAATGCACTTTCAAACTGCTTTCAATGCTCTTTGAAACTGTGCGGAATGACAAAATGCACTTGCAAACAGTTGTGAAAGTGGTTTGAAAACGCATTATTTTGCGTGTGCGGAAGGGGCCAATAAAACTGCAAAAGCCCCATTGGTGTAAAGCAGCAGGAAAACGCTTGAGTCCAGTGGCACCTTTAAGACCAACAACATTTTATTCTTGGTGTTAGCTTCTGTGTGCATGCACACTGCTGAAGAGGTGTGTATCTAAAGAAGTGTGCATGCAATGGAAGCTTGTACCAAGAATAAAACTTTGTTGATCTTAAAAGTGTCTACACTCACACTTTTTTTCAGGCTTTGTGATCCATTTTTGGAGTCAGGACCCAGAGGTTAGAAAAGGCTGCTCTAAAGAAAAGAAGAAGAGTTTGGTTTTTTAACCTGCTTTCCTCAACCACAAGGTGTTTCAAAGCAGCTTAAAAACTCCTTCCCTTTGTTTCCCCGTAACACACATAGAAGTAGGTGGGATTGAGAGGTAGGTGGAGCTGAGAGAGTTCTGAGAGAACTGAGACTAGCTCAGGGTCATCCAGCAGGCTTCATGTGAAATGGTCGGAATGCAAATCGGGTTCTTCAGATTAGATTCTGCCACTTATGTGGAGGAGCGGGGATCTGGGGAACCAAATGTGGTTCTCCATTGCTCTTAATGGATTCTTAATGGAGCAGCTGTGGCGTAGTGGTGCATTCTAAGAGCAGGTGCATTCTAAACTGGAGCAACCAGGTTTGATTCCCCGCTCTGCCACCTGAGCTGTGGAGGCTTATCTGGGGAATTCAGAATAGCCTGTACACTCCCACACATGCCAGCTGGGTGACCTTGGGCTAGTCACAGCTTTTCGGAGCTCTCTCAGCCCCACCCACCTCACAGGGTGTTTGTTGTGAGGGGGGAAGGGCAAGGAGATTGTCAGCCCCTTTGAGTCTCCTACAGGAGAGAAAGGGGGGATACAAATCCAAACTCCTCCTCCTCCTCCTCCTCTCCTCCTCCCCCTTCCTCCTCCTCCTCCTCCTCCTCCTCCTCCTCCTCCTCCTCCTCCTCCTCCTCCTCCTCCTCCTCCTTCTTCTTCTTCTGCTCCACCACCACCACCACCACCACCACCACTACCACTGCACTATGTTTGGAACAAACATTTTGACTTCACTGCTTACTGAAACTAATTTAAGAACATGGAGCTGAGTTGGAAAATATTCCATTCCCCCTACCCTGCATCTCCCCTATGTTGACATTTAGACTGTGAACTCCTTTTCCTGCTTTGTAATATCTAAACAGGCCATAGATGGGGCTAAAAGTAGCAGCTTTCCTTTGAAGGCCCTCCTACTCTTTCTCCTCTTTCTTGAATTTGAAAGACCTGCACTGTCTCTGAAATATTTATTACTTAAGTGTGTCTTTTGAAGGATCAGTCAGCAGAGAGCATTATATCTGAACAATGATGCTGGAGCAGCTTCATTCATTTAAGTCTGTGGGTCACTTTACATTTCTTGTTCTTATGCATGCATAAATAGAATGCATGAATTTGACAAAAGCATATATGAACGGATGCATTAGTGGTCCTATATCAGCTTTAGTATGTGTACATGCCCAGTGGCAAACATGTATTTGTTGCTGTGTAGTGTATAAGTGGGGGCAGGAGGCAAAGGACTAGCTAATTAGAAAATTTGAATCAAGTACACTATTAGCTGGGTTCCCAATTTGAGGGAATCCATACAGTGGAATGCTGATGACCTCTGTTTACATTCTGGCATCTGAAAATGGGCTGTGCTGTAATATATACTCAGAAGGTCTCAATTATGTTGGAAAATAGATGTGACACCAGCAGTGGGATTCAGCCATTTTGGCCTAGCTCAGGCGAACCGGTTGTTAAAAGACCCTTCGCTCCCTCTCCCTTGGGAGAGGAAGCAATGGGGGTTTTAGTGCCTTGGAGCCCAGAGCAGGGAGGAGATCTGAGCCAGGCAGCACTGGTGGTGGTGGGGGGGGATGGAGCAGAGGGCTCTGCCTTGGCTCTCCTCATTGCCCTGGGCTCTCTTCCCCCCCTCTGGAGCCCAAGGAAGGGAGGAGATTTGCCGAGCTGGGAAGGGCTGGTGTGTGTGTGTGGAGGCCACCCAGGCCTCCCGACCACTGCCCTAGCAAATCGGGCCGTGCGCCTAGGCAAGCGGCACCCTTGCCCGGGCAGGCTGCACGACGGTGGCCTTCCTGGAGCAGGCTGCACTCCTGAAGGCCAGCTGTGTGGTCCGGGGGGCCCCTTTCTCTGGCTCAGGTGCGGCCTGATCTGTGGCCAGCCAGCCCCCCCGGGGGCCTTCGGCAACCACCGCCCACCCAGACCTCCTGGCCAATGCCAGAGAAAGCCCCCAGGCCCTGCAGCTGGCCCCTAGGCACAAGGCCAACAAAATAAACCCAGGCTCTTCAGCAGCCAGGTGGCTGGCCTGGCAGCATGCAGGCCAAACCACAGCCACCACCTTCCCTCGCCACCCCCCGGCACAACATCAAAAAGGGGGGTGCAGCAACCAAGTGAGTGGGTCGTGGAAGGGTGCATGCCATGGGGGGCTGTGTGTGTGTGTGTGGGGGGGCGAACTGGTAGCTAAATGATTAGAATCCCACCACTGCATAACACCCTTCCCCAAACTACTTTCTTTCTTTAGCAGCATGCAAACTTTGTGTAAGTGAAACTTAACTCCCCTCCCCAACTGCTGGAAATTGCCTCTCTCCGCAGTGTAGTGATTCAGACAGAAGGAAGTGGACCAGGGTAGTGATTTAAAACCCGAATTATAACAGAAACTGTCTTCTGCTATTAAAGTTATGGAACAGCTACTGGAGCTCCATAATTACTAAAGTGGATCTTTACTGCACGGATGGATATTAAGGGACTTGCAAAATTGGCTCCACTTGCTTTACTTGGTGTCTATTCGCTCTGAGAGGAAATTGCACGAGTTTAGCAGGATGGAGAGGCATCTTTGCTGTTGTAATTCCTTTTGATTGCTTGTGCCATCCGAGGGAGACTGGGATAATGCACAGGAGCATTCTGTATGTATGGGGTCGCTTCTTTTCCAGCCCAGACTGTACCAATGACAAGAAAAATGGATCATCCAAACTTCATCCCAACCACAAACAGCTGCTTGACACGCTGTGGCACTTGGCCAGCATGTGTGTGATAAAGGTCGAGAAATATGTTTGATTTTCTTTTGTTTATACTGCATTAGCCAAGATCAAAAGCCTTTTATTAGTGCCCAAATCACACACAGAGAGACATACACAGACAGAGAGAGAAGTACATAGAAAGCCAACCTTCCAAACTTTTGCGTAGTTAAATGTGAAGTTTCAGTAGTACCCTAACCCATTTGCTTTCGACGTTCTGAATTACCATTCCATTTTTATTTCTCAAAATGTTTCCACGAAACTTTATCTACAGTCATTTGTTATTAGGCCAGGACAAACTTTCTGGACACATTTAATGACTGTCCATTTGTCCCCCTCCCCCCCACACACAGAGAAAGAGATCCCCACACACACACAGAGAGAGGGGGGGCTTCTAGGGCCCCTTCCGCACCTGCAGAATAGTGCACTTTCAATCCACTTTTACGACTGTTTGCAAGTGGGTTTTTCTCTTCTGCACAGTAAAATCCAGCTGCGAAGTACACTGAAAGTGGATCGAAATTGCATTATTCTGCATGTGCAGAATGGGCCATGGTTAATGTGATTGTTCTTGGTTTTTCACGATGCCCTGGTAGAGAACCCATTAGTTTTGGCACAGTCAATGAGCACAGACAGTTTCAGTCTCCAGTGAAAGGGTATGTTTGTATTTGTGAGTATGCATGTGCACATATGTGCCTGGAGGCTGCCACCGACCAATCCCAGTTGTTGGATGGATGAACAGCACATTGCTGGGGCTAGAGTGGTGAACATGGGGTCTTGATTTCAAAGTTATTTCAGTGTTTCCTGGGGAAACCATCCTGAGGCAGCCAAAGGCGACTGCTGTCTTCTTGTGTGCCAGTGCCTGCAAAGAAGTTTGTTTCTTATTTTGGTTCACCAGAAGTCCAAATAAACTAAATAAGCACTGCTCTTGTCAGAGTGCCCTGACTGTACTCTGCTGCTAGTTGTGCCTGTGAAGTATTCTCTTTAATTTGCAAAATAGTAGTGCAAACTATATGGCCATATGTATTGTCGAAGGCTTTCACGGCCGGAATCACTGGGGTGCTGTGTGGTTTCCGGGCTGTATGGTCGTGTTCTAGCAGCATTCTCTCCTGACGTTTCACCTGCATCTGTGGCTGGCATCTTCAGAGGATCTGAATGGCCATAGTTAGTCATATTAGTAGATGCTAAACGAGGGCTGAGAAACTGCATGACTATAGGCAGATCTGAAGAAGAAGGAGAAGAAGAAGAAGAAGAAGAAGAAGAAGAAAGAGGAGGAGAAGAAGAAGAAGAAAGAGGAGGAGAAGAAGAAGAAGAAAGAGGAGAAGAAGAAGAAGGAGAAGAAGAATAAAAAGAAGAATTTTTATAGATTTGTACCCCACTTTTCTCTCTTGTAAAGAGACTCAAGGTGGCTTACAAGCTCCTTTCTCTTTGTCTCCCCACAACAGACACCTTGTGAGAGGTTCCAACAAACTGTGACTAGCCCAAGGTCACCCAACAGGATTGTAAGAGTGTGGAAAGACTCCTTTCTAGTTCACCAGATAAGCCTCTGCCACTCATGTGGAGGAGTAGAGAATCAAACCCTGTTCTCCAGATTAGAATCCACCTGACCTAAACCACTACACCACGCTGGCTCTCACGGAAAGTCTCTCAGACATATCTTTTTCTTTCCCTCAGATGACAGCAATTCTCATCACTACTCTATAGACAGTACACAACCATTCTGGACCATGACCTCAAATTTGTGACCCAGCAACCTTAAATACAAGAAAAAGGATTGTTTCTTCCCAAAACCGTAGTGTTGAAGGGAGCTGCAGATAACAAGATCTATTCCTGTACTTCATAGCAGTTTCCCGCAGTTATCTCAGTGTTTTGTCTGCTGACATGAGTTTATAAATGGAGCCTCGTTGCAGTCTCCATCCTTTGTTGTTGACTCCTATAATCACTGGACGTGGAAATTATGTTTACAGCTATTGTTGTGAGTAGATGCAGACTTCTGTCTGAGACCATGGAAACGAAGTCTGGTAGATATTTTATTTATTTTCTTTTTAGTCCACTGTTTTCGCTGAGATAAAGTAGATTATGCAGTGTACAACAGTGCAGCCAAACAGCATGAGATACCTAATAAACGGTGTAATGTGTTGCGTGCCATCAAATCACAGCTCATGGTGACCCTGTAGGGTTTTTAAGGCAAGAGGTGTTCGGAGGTGGCTTGGCATTGCCTACTTCTGTGTGGGCTGAGAGAGTTCTGGGAGAACTGTGACTGGCCCAAGGTCACCTAGCAGGCAGTCATGCCCTTATATAAAGCAGTGGTGCGACCGCACTTGGAGCACTGTGTTCAGTTCTGGTCACCACATCTCAAAAAGGATATCGAAGAGATAGAAAAAGTGCAGAGAAGGGCAATGAGGATGATTGAGGGATTGGAGCACCTTCCTTATGAGGAGAGACTACTGAGTTTGGGACTCTTTAGTTTGGAGAGGAGGCGTCTGAGGGGGGATATGATTGAATTATGCTTGGGATAGAAAATGTTAACACAGATATTTTTTCCTCTCTCACAAAACTAGAACCAAGGGGCATACATTGAAAATGCTGGGGGGAAGAATTAGGACTAATAAAAGGAAACACTTCTTCACGCAACGTGTGATTGGTGTTTGGAATATGCTGCCACAGGAGGTGGTGATGGCCACTAACCTGGATAGCTTTAAAAGGGGTTTGGACAGATTTATGGAGGAGAAGTCGATCTGTGGCTACCAATCTTGATCCTCCTTGATCTGAGACTGCAAATGCCTTACCAGACCAGGTGCTCAGGAGCAGCAGCAGCAGAAGGCCATTGCTTTCACATCCTGCATGTGAGCTCCCGAAGGCATCTTGTGGGCCACTGCGATTAGCAGAGTGCTGGACTAGATGGACTCTGGTCTGATCCAGCAGGCTCGTTCTTATCTTCTTATGTCATGTGGAAGAATCAATCCTGGTTCTCCAGGGTAGATTCCACTGCTGTTAACCACTGCACCACACCGGCTCTCCTGTAGGACTAGGATTGCAAAAATTGGAAACAGTGCAGAGAAGTATCGGCTGTGATGTGCTACATGATACTGGACTAGATGGGCCAATTGTCCTAGCTGTTAGCTAGCTTCTTATCCACAAGGCACTGTGGCAACTGAATGTTTCGAGGACTGTGAAACATTTCCGATGCTCCTTCAACCTGTAGGGACTCTTTGTGGGACTCGGAGTCTTGATTTTAAGCCATTAACCTATTATGAGGAGTGCCCTTTGTGTGCTCTTTCCTCACGGGTTACAAAAGCTTGAAGCAAGGAATATCCTGGGCCTTGCTTGTATTTCAGATACAGTTCAGCAGCCTCTATTGTTTGTTTTGAAAGGTGCGTTCTTGGTGAATGGTCGCCCATGTTGGCTAATTTCATGCCTGCTGTGCGGAGATCAATGACTCCTTTCTTTCCAAGGCCCAGTTAAATGCTCTCAAATTACTAAAACTAACCACAGTCTGCCCACTTAGGAAAAAAAAATACACACTCGCTCACACACGAGAAAGCCTTTTTTTTTTAAATGTAGGAACAAGATAAATGTTGCATGCTATTTAGCTGTCCTTCTCCTGCACAGCTCTTCCCCTGACCTTGGGCCACATTTCTTGATGTTTTGTATATTAATGACAGGGTTTGGATTTGTTCTTGGACACCAGAATGATTGAGGCTGTAAATGCTTAAGTGTTTTGAAAATGAGCAGTTATCCATGTCCACCTTTGGCAGAGGCCGTAAGAGCTATTAGCCTCTGAAATTTCCTTTTTCACCTCCTGTGAATTGAAATCAATTTTCACGTTGGTAAACTTCCCGCTTGGAGGGTGGATGGTGCTCATGGCAACCAGGGCAAGGCGGTGGTGAGACATTTAGAAATCTTGTTCAGGGAAGTGGGGTGTTTCCCCTTTGCGGCCTTTCTTTTCATTCGGGTTTCAGCCTTCTCTTCCCTACAATTCAGTACAGTGTTCCCATCTTGAAAGTTTGGCTGGAAGACAGCTAAAGTTTGCTCTGTTCCCAGGAACATCACAGTTCCCCCCACCCCCAATGCTCAGATTCCAGTGTTGCTCTTCAGCAGTGCCGACTTCCAGTTTTCGCTGCTGTGGAGCTGCGGAGCATCTGGACACAACCATCTTTGTCCTTTCCTCTGGCGGGGATGCCCCTTATGCTGGCAGAGAGGGCAAACACGTCGGTTCTGCCCAGCTTCTGCAGCCCATTCACCACCCCATCTGATTTGGGCTGATAGCCTTCAATTTGACAATTTAGGGCGATTCCACACACGAGTAAAATAGGTTCGACCCAGTTCCCTGAGAAGGGTACTAATCTAGGTCGAAGCCATTGTTGTTCCCCACTGCAACCAGCTTGATCCCAGCTCGGAGGGCGGAATCATCCTGTGCCTCTTCGCCGCTCCGTTCCGATTGGCTACTGTTCTACGGCCATGTTCCGTCTATCCCCACACACGGTATAAATAAAACTGCCACAGGAATGGAGAGACGAAGGTGGCATTTTTTGATTGGCCATCTGTACGCATGCCCGAAACACTCAGCTGTGATTGGCTGAATGGGGGACTCCTGGCACCAGAGATTCCACACTTTACTGGAATTGAGCTGAGTTCGAGCATGGTTCCCTGAAAAAGTAGTAGTTCCCAACTGGAGTCAGAAATTTGACCATTACATGGGGCGAAGCTGGTACAAAACCACGTCGATCCCAGTGGTTGTGCGGAGCACTTAGGTCGAACGCAGCTTGAACTTAGGTCGATAACGCAAGTGCGGAATCGACCTTAGTGTCTTTTTATGTCTACCCCTCTTTTATAGTGGTTTATGTTTTTTTAATCCCTTTTCATACTTACGCTTACTGTTTTGATATGTTTCATCCTTGATGCTCTATCCTTCATTTCATTTATCTCATATTGGTCTACAGCCGTAATAAAGATTTGATTGATTGAGTGTCAAGTAATGGTGGAGAACTACATTGGTTGGAGAACATGATGGAAGCCAAGGAGTAGCACCCAGACCCAGATGGCCCGGGGTGGCCTGATCTTGGAAGCTAAGCAGGGTCAGCCCTGATTTGGAAACCGGGAAGTCCTGGATTGCTGTGCCGAGGCCAGCAATGGCAAACCGCCTCTGTTCATCTGTGAAGTAGCAGTGGCGTAGTGGTTAAGAGCAGGTGTACTCTTATCTGGAGGAACCGGGTTTGATTCCCCGCTCTGCTGCCTGAGCTGTGGAGGCTTATCTGGGGAATTCAGATTAGCCTGTATACTCCAACACACGCCAGCTGGGTGACCTTGGGCTAGTCACAGTTCTTCTGAGCTCTCTCAGCCCCACCTACCTCACAGGGGAAAGGAAAGGAGATTGTAAGCCCCTTTAAGGCCCATTCCACACTTGTAGAATAATGCACTTTCAATCCACTTTCACAATTGTTTGCAAGTAGATTTTGCTATTCCACACAGTGGCCCCTTCCACACATGTAGAATAATGCACTTTCAATCCACTTTCAATGTGTTTTGAAGCTGGATTTTACTGTGCAGAATAGCAAAATCCACTTGCAAACAATTGTGAAAGTGGATTGAAAGTGCATTATTCTGCATGTGCGGAAGTGGCCTCAGCCTCCTTATAGGAGAGAAAGGGGGGTGGATATAAATCCAACTCTTCTTCTTGCCGTGAAAATTTTGAATGGTTGTTGTAAGTCAATTGTGACTTGATGACACTTTCTACCACCCAAGGAATAGTAGTAGAGAATAGAGGAGGTTTGGATTTCCTGTTGTTCAAAGTGCAGATGAACTCCTGTGTGCTGATCAACAAGACAGATGCCATATTGCACAGAATTTATTCTTCCTTCACTGAATTCACTGTGCTCAGCATGCCTTGTGGCAAAATGCTGGATTTCAACCGGCAGCGAACAAGCGTATATGTTTTTCCAAGACTCGATCAGCGCAGCCAGCATAGCAAGCAGCTATTCTGCATTTGGTCTTGGGCGTTTTTGGGCTGCGCTTGGAACCCTAGAGGTCACGATCAAGGAGGGGGAGAGAGACTCGGCAAATTCTGTCCAAGTGTGCAGTCAGTGTGGCAGCACCTTTGTGCAGGCAAACAGTCCCCTCCTAATGCGCTGCCTAGTAAGCGGGTTATTTTTCTGAGTCAGCGATTTCAAGGACTTGATTGTTTGACATTGAGGCAAACCTTTGGTGCCTGATAGGTCAGGGCAGATAAAGTGTGTGTGCGCGAGACAAAGAAGCGCACTGATGCAAAATGATTAGTTGCATCAGTGACTGATCTAAAACGAAACCATACTGATAGTGCTCAGAAGTGGAGGGAAGAGTGGAGCTGGAGATCAAGTTGAGGAAATCCCGTTGCAGAAACTCGGATGTTCATGGCAGCCGCGGCTCATATCCTTCTCTCAGTTTCCTCAAAATTGTCCAAGTCAAATCTCTCCATTGTTCCTCCCTCTCTGCCTCCTCAGTTCTCGCAAATAATTTCCGAGTAGATTTGCAAGACAGGCAGTTGTGCTAGTCTGTTGCAAAACATGCACATGACTTGTACGTAGCTTGAAGATCTAGCGTGGTATGTGTGAGCCCCGGACTGTGGGAGCTGATGCCACAAGAAATCTGTAGTTCTTTAAGGTGCCACAAGAGTTGTGTTTGTTATTTGGCCAAATTGATGGCCATGTTTTGTGTAACAGTGCACAAATTGCACTGCAGGAAGAGGAATTGATTCAAGGTAGTTAAGATCTTTGGAAATTTTTTGTAAATGTTATGATTTTAAGATTTTAATTTTAGGCATTTTATTAATATTATCTTAGGTATGATTATTTGTAATGTATTCCTTTTTGGTCAGTTGTCACTATTGTTGTCTGTCTGTCTGTCTGTCTGTCTGTCTGTCTGTCTGTCTGTCTGTCTGTCTGTCTGTCTGTCTGTCTGTCTGTCTGTCTGTCAGCAGTGGCATAGTGGTTAAAATCAGGTGTACAGGAGAGAAAGGGGAGATATAAATCCAACTCTTCTTCTTCTTCTTCTTCTTCTTCTTCTTCTCCTCCTCCTCCTCCTCCTCCTCCTCCTCCTCCTCCTCCTCCTCCTCCTCCTAGGAAAGCTGAAGTCAGGGAATTTTGTAAAACCAATGCACACAATTTGTATAATGATTGGTGTGCCAGTTTGAGTTTGTGCAAAATTTGTGAGATAACTTGACTGTGTTTTGCACACCTAACATCAGAGACCAGAATTCAGTCTCATCACAGAATTACTTCCTGGACCTTGGGGATTTCTCCTTGCTGGAGAGAGCTACCCTGTTGGTTTTACTTATACTGTTTCTTTCCCATCTTAATTACCCCAGTATGAGCAAAATGCCATTTTCTCTTTCCAACCTGCCTTCATTTCAATGAGCGGCTGGCAATTCCCCCCCCCCCCAAGACATGAGCTGAGAGGCAGCCAATGAATGACCTTGGAGTGACTTTTTGTGCACAATCACAGACATTTAAAATTAACGGAGCTGATTTGACTACCCTTGAAGGTAAGATGGGAACAGTCATAAATAAATATGGTTTAAAGTCTGCCAGTTTATTCAAGGAAGTGCTTAGCCGTGTAGGCTGGCTGAAAAACTTGGTGTACAAACGCTCCAGCCCAGACTTCATGGAATTTTTCACAGTGGAAGAAGTAATTGATGGTATGTTGTTGACATAAAATATGCATGCATTCGGGAGATATAATTAATGTAGCCCTTCGTGACCTGCCATCTACACAAAGAGAAGGGCGCACTCCCACCATCTCGTAGAAACCTAGAGATGTTACATGTTGAGGCTTCTCTGTTGTGAACAGCAACACGTTTCAGAACCCAATAAATAAATGTGACATTGCTTGGCCTTCTGCCATTTAGAATCAAAATGAGCAATACAAATAATGACATGGTGTGTATGGAGTTTGTGTACGGAGGGGTGCGTGTCTGTGAGAGACCACATTTCCATCCTTGCATTTATCAAGAAGCGTATTTCATAGGTGAAGAACTTGGGAGACAGGATTCACATCTTACCGTATGAATTTGTCAGGGGAGGGGGGAAATTGGGAAGAGTATGTGTTGATATGTGACTCCTTGCACATTTTTTTATGTTTCTTCTTTGCTTTGGGAACATTGTCAATATATTTTGTAAGGCTTAAGGTAAAACTGCTGTTTCAAGTAGCCTGGTTAAACAGAGAGAGCTGGCTTCCGAGCCAAAGCAAGAGGCCATAAAACCTTCAGCAAGGTAATTAATGCAACCCCAGAAAACACGGAAACAGCAACTCCTCTTTGGCATCTTTTTTTTCACAAGGGGGCTTCTGGGAAGAAGAAGCTGTCCCTTTAAGAAGGGATGGGCAGCTATCCATAGTGGAAATCTATTCCTGGAGATACAGACATGCTGTAAGGAACTGTGGGGAAGACATTAAGGGCAAAGACATACCTGGTAAAGAGAAAAAAAATCCGAAAGACATACCAGGTGGAAAGAAAAAAATCTGAAAGGACAGAGCTTGTACAATATACCTGTAGCCAGTGAGAAGTCTTCCTGTTTCTTTAACATTGAGAGATGCCTTTAGGGTTATGGAAAGGGGACTGCATGTTTTCACTTATTTTTTTCTTTACTTGATGTTGTAGTTGCTGTTCGGCTGCACTCTATTACTTTTGTTTCTATGGATTGTTTAGAGATAATCTTTTTTTTTCTGAAATGGAAGGCATTTGGTCTCTGCAACCATGAAAGAGCCTTATACTTGGCTCATTTGTATCAAACTATAAGAGAGAATCTGGGAACAGTGTTGAGTAGAGCACATCTCTTAATAAGTGAGGGTTTTGTGATTTTTTTTCATACTTCTGTTTTGGCTGAATGAGGAGAGCTTTCTTTCTTTCTTTCTTTCTTTCTTTCTTTCTTTCTTTCTTTCTTTCTTTCTTTCTTTCTTTCTTTCTTTCTTTCTTTCTTTCTTTCTTTCTTTCTTTCTTTCTTTCTTTCTTTCTTTCTTTCTTTCTTTCTTTCTTTCTTTCTTTCTTTCTTTCTTTCTTTCTTTCTTTCTCTGCCTGCCTGCCTGCCTGCCTGCCTGCCTGCCTGCCTGCCTGTCCCTAGAGACCCTGTGCCATTGCATTCTGAACCAGTTGCAGTTTCCAGAGCAACTATGAGTAGAGCAAGTTACAGTAGTCCAGTCTAGAGGTGACCATTTCATGGATCACTGTGTAGATCAGCATGATACATGTAGGGAGTCAGCTGCTGAACCGGATGGAGATAAAAACAACAACATAGCAATATGTGTGATCTGGACCTCCAAAGAAAGAGAGGCATCCAGAATCACTGTCAAATTCCTGGCAGAGGAAGCTGGCTGTAGCTGATGTAAGAGACCCAATTACCCAAAACAACTGTGCTGGGTGAGAGCTCTCACATGCAATGGAGGCAACATTATAGTCTTGCTTAGCAGCCTTCACTGCCATTTCATCAGATCGTATAAGATGTTCTTGTGACTTCATCATGAACACACCGCTGAGCTCATTCTAATCATCTAAGCACCTGTTTGTTTCTCCCTTAGCTCTGTGGTATACCAGGGAACTAATTTGATATGGTGGCAAAGAGGACATTGGGGAACAATCTTATCTCTGGCATCAGGAAGATAGGTATGTCAGGACATCCAGGGGGGTAAGAGTTCAATGCAGAGCATTTGGAAACCTACTGGATCCATAAGTTTCTCCGGGCAAGCATAATGTTGCTCGGTGTTGATGCAGGAGGAGGCTGGGAAGTCCAGGTGGGACCTTGAGGTCAAAATGGTCCAACCATGGTACTCCATCCATACAGACTGACTGTAAAGATCCTGATGTGAAAATCATATCCAACTTGTGGCCTGCTTGATAGGTAAACCTGATACAACCAGGGCTTTTATGCACTTGTGGCCTCCTCCGCTTTAAGCATACACTCCTATTGGGTTGGATTCTTGGTCACACATGCATTTCCCCTTTCCGGAACTCACAACACTTTCAGTCCTGAAAATGTGTGCCGTTTCCAAAAGCTCTCAAAATGCAACTTTTCAAGAAAAGCTAAGGGAATCAACGCGTGTTTTCTTTTCTTCAGGTTTTCTCTCTTTTCTCAGCTTTACCCGCCCACACAAAAGCAGTTCCTCCTTCACTAATTGAACAAGGCCAAACGGTGATCAGTTTGGCTATAGAAACTTCACAGTGGGTTTTTCCTGTTTAAACAACAAACAAACAAACAAACAGGAAAAATCTGCTGTGAAGTACTCAGCCACTTAGCGAGCTCTGCATGGATAAATGTTCCCAGTGTTGTCAGTGGATAACACTAGGTCCAAACAAGTCATTCCCTAGATTTGTTCTGGGCAATTTAGGATGATGATGATGATGCTTGACTGGGGGCAGGGAGAGATTTTCTGTGACTCCCATTATTACGGACAGATCATTGTCTGCCTGGGCTTAGGCTTGAGATAACACAGAGCTATTAGATCATAGGTGTTAAACTCGCGGCTCTCCAGATGTTATGGACTACAGTTCCCATCATCCCCTGCCAGCATCATGATGGGAACTGTACTCCATAACATCTGGAGGGCCGCGAGTTTGGCACCTGTGTATTAGATGATCCCTGCCTGGAGAAAGACGGGTCCAGATGGTTTCGTGATGAATATGAGAGATTTTCCTTGAGGTCTGCGGGCTAGTCTGCTGTAGATCTAGCTGACCTTTGCAGTTGGAGTACTTGCTGTTGGGAGAAACAGCACCTCGTGCCTGTTTTCCCGTTGCACAATGAGCAGAGTGCACTGTTGGCTAAAACACAGCAGCGCTTACCTGCGCATGTGTGTGTGTGAGCTTGGGAGGGAGAGCTTGGACACAAAAGAAAGTCGGAGTCGTTTGTAGTTTCTGGTCTATTAAAAAGAGTATTTATTAGTGAACTCCATTCTGGATCGAAAGGTAGGTAGATAGGTTCACTAAGCTATGCTAGCTGGATGGAGATGGATGCACGGAGCACCCATCCTCCCTCTAGGCATGGTGAAAGTAAGATGTAGAAGTCTGAGAAGAAGGCGGAAGGAAGTCCCTGACTAACATCTAACAGTCTAACATCAAAGGGATAGAACCAGCATGATAGAGTAAAGGTGTCAATCCCTAGGTCCCTATCTAGCCACTGGCTATCTAGTAAAAACTCCCTCTGTAGGATGTCATAGTTTTGTTATTGATTGCTAGATGGAGTGAGTGACAACTGAAGGCTGTGGCAACCTATGGGAGCCAAATCAATTGTTTGCCCATTTCCTCGCCCCCTATCCCTTGTTCTGTGTTAGGATTAGGTGCCACTCTAACAAACTCTGTGTTTTATAGTGGAGTGTTGACACTGTATGCTGTTGTGATGCCTGGGCTCTGTTGGTGGGTTTTTAGTCAGGTCTGTGGAGAGGTGTATAGGAATGGCACTTTTGATGAGTCCATTTGGACTAAACTTTTGATGAGACTCTGAATGGCTGCTGTAACTATCTGTCTTTCATGGACAATTGTTTTATGGTTTTATTGTTTTATTGTATTTATTGTTTTATTGTATTTATTGTATTTTGGAATGCCAATAAAGGCTATAAAAAAAACAACTCCCTCTGTAGGTTGAGGCAGGAAACAGCGTAAAGTCCTTTTCTTCCAACATTTGCAAGCAGCGGATAAGATTGCTTCTCTGTGACCTCTCTCACATGCTTGGGATCATCAAGAGCTCTGGGTACTCAGTGGAATTGGGCACTATGAAGCAGTTGGGACTGTTCCTAGAATGGGAACCGAAGCAAAATTTGTGTTGAATCCAATCAAATATTTTAGGTTCTGCTCTATGGTAATGATAATGAAGAAAGCTTCATTATCTTCTTCTCTGCCACTGTTTCCTCTGCACAATGTTAGCCAATGATGGTATTTTGAATTGCAAGCAACTTCTTGCACTGTGGTCTCCTGGAAACAAACAGCAGTCATTTTGAAAACATGCCGTGAGATCATTCCATCTGGATTGAATTCCATGATATGCCATATAATAATTCTGAGGATTTTTTTTTTCAATTGATACAACGTGAGGATGTGGACCAAACGCTTGGAACGTCGAGCCCTCTCTTGTTAGTGGAACTCTTTTCTTTATGCTTAACTAAATTTACTAGTTTGCACAAGTCAACTAGAACATTTCCAGAACGTTTTCGATCTCCTCACTCTTTACCACTAAAGTTATCCACACTCACCTCCTCCAAAACTTTTCATGGCTGCTGTTAAGGTTTTTTAATTTTAATTTTTTTGTTTATTTGTTGAGACAATGCTTCATCAATTCATTGCTTCGATTCTGTGTCGCTCCGTTTAATCGATGCTTTCTTGATTCAACCAAACAGCGAACACACACGGACAGACACAGAATGGTAGAAATAGACATGAGGGGGAATGGAGTGAGATGCAGGTCACTGGCGGGGGGGGGGAGCATTGGGCTATGGCATAGAGGTGTGGCAAATGACAGCAGGAAAGGTAAAATATTTTAAATATGATTGCACTGGGGGGAGGGGGAAGCTGGCTCTGAAATGTTTCAGCTGAAAGAACAGTTGTGAAAGAGTTTTCAAAAACAATGGAGAAAAAGTTGCTTGAAAACTTTTTGGGAACCAAAGGGGAAAAATGTGAAACTCCACAGATGAAACATTTTATAGTCCAACTGGAAAACAGTGTACGTTTCATATGCAGAAAGGGCCCATGTCTTCAAGAGACAGTTTTCACGTCTTTATTGGAAAAAAAATAAAACCTGGATGCGCCTACTTGAACCACAGTTGGCCAGTATTAAATTTGTCCTTTTTGTACATGGAAAAGGGCTGGAAAGATCTTTTTTTTGTGCCTGATCCTCTGGAGAGCTATTGCCAGCAAGAATAGTCCATACTGACCTTGATTGCCAGATTTGACAAAAGGCAGCTTCATTTCTCTGTTATGTATTTTACTTTTCCAACTACTCCTTTGTTGTGTTCATACGTTTTGTAGGTAGGCTTGAAGACCTAGTATGGTGGAATGTAGGATATAAAGGCAGCCCAAGAACTCCCAAGAGCTGGTGTAGGACACTGTTTGATTATTATATGGAATGAGGTGAAGTATGTATTTCACAGTAAGCAGTCATTCTGTTGGTTACCCATTAGCTCCTGGGTTCAGTTCAAAGTATTGGCTATCACCTAGGTTGCTCCTGGGAAGTCAGGCAACCTAGTCTAGATGTGGGGGGTGATTGGGCAGTGGGAACAGTGCTAGGCTTCACTGATGTGCTTGCTCCTTCTGCTGAAGTTAGGGGCACTACTGTTGGTGAAGAAGACAAAGGTGCCGGTGGCCGGGCAGCCCATGATTCAGTGACAATGAAACCCTAAAGCAGATGCTGTCACAGAGCAATGCTACCATGTGGCTGGATGCTGGCACTGGGGAGGGGGGGGGGAGCTAGGGCATTCTTGCGGGTGGAGCAGACTTGGGGGTGGAGCTTCCACCCAGGCTTTAGGCCAGGAACACCATGGCCAGGACTTCACACTTATACCACTTGAGAGGGTGGTGTAATTCTGTTAAGCTCTATGGAGGGCATCCAGGAGGGCAGGATTTTGTAAGGTTTTTACTGCCTCCCCACACTACCTGGAAGCCCTGTGGAAGCAGTGGGGTGGGGCAACATATCAGTGATGCCATCCCCGGCCACCTCAGGCTATGGATTGGGGTGTAACACTCTCATCTCTAAAGGAATGCCTATCCCATTATGTCCTGCTGTGACATCTGTGCTCATCGGAAAAAAAACCTACTGAAGATCCTGCACTGCAAATGAGTGTGACGATCAGCTGAGAAGCCTCTTTTGTGGCTCCTGCTTTGTGGAACACCCTGTTTGAGGAGATCCGAAAGGCTCCCACGCGTCTGCAAATCCACAGAATGTCTAAAAAGGAATTGTTCTGGTGGGCATTTTCATCAAGAAAAGAGCTCTGTAGTGGAGGGTGCTCTGAGCCCAAAAGGGCAGCATGTAATTTGAATACATTGAATTAATGATGATGATGACAATAATAATATTAATAATAGTTATTGCTATTATAAGTAGTAGTAGTAGTAGTAGTAGTAGTAGTAGTAGTAGTAGTAGTAGTAGTAGTAGTAGTAGTAGTAAGTGTTTGGGAGGATGCTTTAATGAGGGGATAAGGGCTGACGTTAACATTATTTATTAGTGGCATTTCGAGTTTTTATGGTACAGCTTCATTTCTGTAATCCTGTTTTTTAAATTTGTTATGCCGTACACCTGTTTTATTGTATTGTGTTCTAACTTTGTAATCCAGTGCTATCACAATGTGTGTTACATGCCTCATACTGTTCTGAGTTGCTAAGTATTAGATTTGAGGCTCACTAAAAAAGATGGGAAATAAATAAAGGTAATTAACAATTTGCCGTCTTCTGGGGACTCTGATGGCCCTCCTCTCTTCTGCTGCTTACTTGGCTACTGATCATTCTAGCTACTAGCATAGGTAAAAATGTTTTCATTACCCAGGCAATTGCTTGCCCCCCCCCTTTGCATTCCACACTCTTTTCCTTGTTCTCTCATAGGCAGGGGATTTATAATATTATTTTTTACTGTTGCTTTTATCTCTGTGTTTTATGCTGCGAGATTGATCTAATTTAATGGTCTTCAACCTAAGGATCTCTTGGTTGGGAGGTGGTGTATAAATCCATAAAATGTACACACATAATGGTGCACAAATTGTTTGGGGCGCATAGGGTCAGACATCAAAGAACCAGTCAAAGTGGGCATAATGCTGAATGGTAGCCCTGTTTTGCTTGGTTGCAGCAGAACCAGCAGCATCTTGCCAGACCTTTTAAAACCAACAGATTGATTGTAGCACAAGCTTTTGCGGACAAGAGACCACTCCAACAGCTGCTTGAAATGTATGTTCACTTGGCCTCTGTACTTGGACATATAAAGAAAAAAAAACATTGTAAACAGCGGATGAAAAGATCTTACAACACAAGAGGTCCAGCCTGTGACATTTCTTTGTAAAGCTTACAGAGTAAACACAGTTACTGTACACAACAGTAGAGATGGAAGAATCACGCCGTATTCAGTATTGTGGCATTCTGGCTGTATGGAAATACCTATTCCCTTTCTCATTCTTCTTTGCTCCCTCTGAAGTTAGCGAAACACACTAGGACTGTTTTTGCACTTTCTAAATGCCCCGTGGCTGAGCCGGGAAGTTTACCTGCTGTGGGGCTTCTCACCCTGTTTGTGGTTCCCCGCTTCTGCCCCGCTCTGTCCTTCGCTTGAGTCAGGGCTGGTGAGGAAAGCCCCGAATGGCTTCCCACAAGCCCAGGGCTTTCCCATAAACACAGCTTAAGCACTGTGAGCTCTTCTGGATTCTCTTCCACGCATGTGTGGGCAGCCTCTGTTTCCTGCATCCGGATTGGCTGAATCTCACCCCATTCCTCTCACTCACTTTCACTATTCAGTTGTACATGACAAATCAGGCACTGAGAATTGGCGCCCTGCCCTGCCCTGCCCTGCCCTGCCCTGCCCTGCCCTGCCCTGCCCTGCCCTGCCCTGCCCTGCCCTGCCCTGCCCTCTCTCCCCCCCCATCTAAAATCCTTGTGTGTGTGATGGGATCGCCATCCTCTACTCCCTCTGTCCAAAATGTAAATCTGAAATCCTTGCATATGTGAGAAAATTGCCGCCCTCCCGTTCGCGGCACCCGCACACGCCACTTTTCTGCCCAACATTTCTCTCTCCTTTGTAAAAACCAAGGTTTCTCCCTCTGTTTTGGGGAGCTGGGGAGGGTGCCACTTCTCAGCACATGTCCATTGGTGGGGTGGGCCAGACCGGTGAGGCAGGAAAACTGGTCCCGTTTATGCTACAGAGGACTTTTGCTTGCGGTGGAAGCCTCCGGAGCAACAAATGCGGCATTTCAAAAGGAGCTCAACATTTGCTTTTCTGGAATTTTATGGCGCTAAGCCATTGCTGCAGGGCAGCTCCGGGGCAGAAACGTGGTGGCCACACTGCAGCATCAAGGGCTGTGGGGAACTTCTGATTGCATCGGGGCATTCCTCGTGCCAACAGAGGGGCAATTTTGGCATGCAAAAACAGTCTAGGTTTCCTTGCCAGTGATGACCAGTCCATCAAGACTCTGGGAAGTGTTTAACCATGCCCATGGGGAGAGATTGGATCAGAGTGGTTGTCTTCAGGAAGCATCCCTGTAAAAGGTCAACCAGGGTAGTCTGGACCTGGCATGACAAACAAGGTGAAAAATTAGGCATGGGGTAGAAAATGTTGACAGAGAGAAATTTTTCTCTCTTTCTCACAATACTAGAACCAGGGGGCATACATTGAAAATGCGGGGGGGGGGGGGAATTAGGACCAATAAAAGGAAACACTTCTTCACACAACGTGTGATTGGTGTTTGGAATATGCTGCCACAGGAGGTGGTGATGGCCACTAACCTGGATAGCTTTAAAAAGGGCTCGGACAGATTTATGGAGGAGAAGTTGATCTATGGCTACCAATCTTGATCCTCCTTGATCTGAGATTGCAAATGCCCTAGCAGACCAGGTGCTCGGGAGCAGCAGCAGCAGAAGGCCCTTGCTTTCACATCTTGCATGTGAGCTCCCAAAGGCACCTGGTGGGCCACTGTGAGTAGCAGAGTGCTGGACTAGATAAACTCTGGTCTGATCCAGCAGGCTAGTTCTTAAATTCTTCTGTTCACCCCATGGTCCAGAAATTAATTACAGACTCAGCATGGGAGATGTTCTGCTACTAGGAACCCATTGGTAAGAGCTCATGTGAACAATTGCCCTATGGGATAATTACTTTTGGGTCCTATGTTAGGAAAATACGTAGGCCATTCCATGGTTTTCATAAATGGGCTTTCCCTTCCCCCTCATCCAAATCTGGTGTTTTCTGATGTCTTTCTATCTTGCCTGCAGCACCTGAACATGCTATTTTGTGGAGGAAATTTTTTTTTAGTCTTCATGGACTATTTGGCCTTCTTCCCCAGAGGGTTTTTTTTTTAAGAGTTAAACATAAAACAGAGGAGGGGCTCCCACCCCCTGTAATAAATTCATGATTTTTCTATCTATCCTGGCTCGAGGATAAAAGAGGGGAAAATGTAGTTTTTATTAAAAGCCCCATGGGCTCATTTTAATGACTCTGGCATTAAATCTGCAATAACACCTTTTGCAAGAGGTGTGCAGTGAGACTGTTTGAGTATTTCATCTCTGACTTGCTTGGCTGGGTGGCCCGAACCACTCTGTATTCTTACAAGATGCGGTTAGAGGTAAGTCCCTGAGCTCCAAGGAGAGTGTCCACAAATGTACAGTAAACACAGGAAATGGCAGAAAGAAGAAATAGGCCAAATTCGTTGAGTGCAAGTCATCTGAGCATGACTCTGGTATTTTGTACTCTCTCTCCAGTGCAGGGGTCTGCAACCTGTGGCTCTCCTGTGGGAGCAGCAGTGGCGTAGTGGCTAAGAGCAGGGGCACTCTAATCTGGAGAACCAGGTTTGATTCCCCGCTCTGCCGCTTGAGCTGTGGAGGCTTATCTGGGGAACCAGATTAGCTTGTGCGCTCCAACACATGCCAGCTGGGTGACCTTGGGCTAGTCACAGCTTCTCGGAGCTCTCTCAGCCCCGCCCACCTCACAGGGTGTTTGTTGTGAGGGGGGAAGGGCAAGGAGATTGTCAGCCCCTTTGAGTCTCCTTCAGGAGAGAAAGGAGGATATAAATCCAAACACTTCTTCTACTCTCCAGATGTTCTTGGACTACAATTCCCATCAGCCCCTTCCAGCATGGCATGCTGGCAAGGGCTGATGGGAATTGTAGTCCATGAACATCTGGAGAGCCACAGGTTGCAGACCCCTGCTCTAGTGCAATGGGTAAATAGAACTGAGTGTCACCTAAAAAGGTGATTCCCAAAATTTTGTCCTCCAGTTCTGAAATCTTGCAAATGCATTAAAAATGAAAAAAAAGGCAAGCTGATGATTTTGATTGTGTTTTAAGATTTGTTATGGTTTTATGGTGTTAATGGGGAGCGATATACCACCCTAGAGGCCAGTAGCTGAGAATGTGGGGTATGCATGTCTTAAAAAGAGGAGCGCTCCTTTTTAGTTGTTTGCTTCTCTTCTGAGATGATGTTCCCAGAGACAAATGCGCTTCATCTGTAAATGGCGCTGCTTTCCCTTTTCAATTTACTGAGTTTTAACCAATGAGTAAAATAGCTTTCATGTTATTTTTATCTTGTTAAATTTGTTACTTTGCCCTTTTCCAGGCTAGGGCCAGTTTCAGTGAGGCTCACGCACACATTCCAAACAATCGTTAAAAAGCAATCAAATGTCACAAATATAATTAACTTTTCAAACACCATAAATATAAATAGCAAATGTGGCGTAATCTAGGTGTCCATGAGGGCCCTTCCTAGCCTGTAAAACCTTATTAACCCCATGCCATTTATACCTCCAGATGTTAACTCTCAGGATGGGGGAAGGGGAGGGGCAGGGTTGGGAGGTCAGCTGGGACTCAGAATTATGTCAATCAAAGGCCCGGTGGAACGTGCTGGTTTTCAATTGGGCGACAGCCCGATGGAATTGGTGATGGTGATGGAGAAATAAAATGCCTTGGCAGAGTGTAATGGTGCAGTGAAAAGTAAGATGATCAGTTTCAACCCCCCCCCCCCCCCCCGGTTGTTAGAGAAGTTTAAAGAAGCATGGGTGTCATTGGCTGGCCACAAAGGCTAGATCATGGCATGATGGGATATGTCCGCTCAGATTGAGAGAAAAGTACCCATATGAAGCCAATATAAATTATATCTACAACCTGTGAGGCTGATGAAGCCATCGAAAAACGCGGATTAGGCACAATGCGCTTTCCTCCTTGTGTTTAAAAGAATTTGGACTTATGCCTGTGCACAATTTGGGACTTATCATTGAATACGTACAGAATACTTACCTGAGTGGATTCATATAAAATGTTGATGAACCAAGATGGACTGAATATATTTATGTATATACATGTTTTCGCATTGATTGAATACTTAAGGATGTTGAACTGATGGGAGAGTATGAACTAAATACTTACCTGAATTAATACGGATGACCCTGAATCTATTTGTTATAGTTGTTAAAAATAAGTTGAACTTACCTGTTGGATGTAGTCGGCAAGAAGTGATTGTATTTATAACTAATGAAATATAAAAAATATGAACAATGATATAAATGCATGTATATAGATATACGCATTTGGCTTCAGAGTGCAACAGTAGTGGTAGTTCTATTATTATTAATATTTACTATTGCACCCCCTTTTCTTATGCTGGCCACAAAGGAGGCACGAGGCAGGGTATCTTGAACACTTACAGCTACTGGATGGGTTAACAAAAGTCCAGAAATCATAAGCATCTCCCCTCACACACACCTTTTGGTTTCCTGGGTGAAGGATATACTTCTTTGTATTTCATGGCAGTCGGGCTTGTTGATCCTGACTTGCCTTGGTCTCAAATGACCTGTGCTGATTGACAAGTAACAATGGCTAAGCAGCTCTTGGTAACTATCTTGTCTTGTTTCTTTCCGCCCTGAATATCGTCTCTGAGGGGGGAGCTGGCTTGGGAAGGGCATCCTGGGTGGTGTTCCGCATACACAGTACCTGCTGCTCAGGGATACTAACCTTTTGAGGTCTGCATTTTCATTCCATCATCCTCTTGCTAAACGGAAGAGACAGTTCAATAATTCATAGCCCCGTGAAGCATCAAAATGCCCTTTCTCCCAAGTGCGGGTCGGCAAGGGGAATGCTCAGAGTCTCCACCCCCCGCCCCCCGGATCATGTTCCAGTGCCACCTTTCCCCTTTCTCTCTGCCCAAAATGAGCACTCCAAATAGACTTAATCTAACCAAGCTCATGTTTGCAAAAAAAGATGCAAACAGGCCATTTTCTAATTAAATCATCTAATGGAATGCATTGAAAGAAGAAATTAAGCAGTTCCTTCCTGCTAGTTAAAATGTTAGAATTAAAGCATTCCTTGGCAGTGGCGTAGCACCAACGGGACAGGAGGGGGCGTGATGCACTGGGTGCGCACCGATGCAGGGGTGTGGAGGTGGCAGGCAGGGTGTGGTGGGGGTGCAGGGCGTGCATGTGCCCTGGGCGCAGTTCCCCCTCGTTCCGCCCCTGTTCCTTGGTCTGGCTTTCCGAGAGTGGTTGATTCCTCCCTGAAGATTCTGCTGAACCGAGTAGGAACTGTGCATAGTAGACATGCAACACATTTATTGTATGTAATTATTTCATTTAAACTGGCTTTTCTCCCAGTAGGGACCCAAAGCAGTTTGCACCATCATTTTCTCCTTTATCTCCCCCTCCCCTCTAGCTCATGTAGGCTGAAACTGAGTGACTGGTGAGCTTCCATGATATAATGTGGATTTGAATCTGGGTCTCCCATATCCTAGTCAGACACTCTGACCACCGCTCTGGCTCTCAGGATGAACCAGTTCCTTTGCATGAGAAATTGTTGACATACCTCTAAGTGGAGTAGAATGCAACTCCCATTCAAGTTTTTTTAAAAACATAACAGAACAAGAGAAAGTAGGGAACAAAAGAACACGGAAAAGAGAATGGTATGGATATGCATTCATTATCAATAATACTGAAGGGATTTTAATAATCCTCCAGTGTATTAAAAAATTCATGCTTCCAATTTAGAAAATAAAGAGACAATGTAGAAAGCCCAACAAAAGAGAACACCCAGAAAAAATGAAAGTAAAAATCTAAAAAATGGAGGAGTGAAGAAATGGAAAGGCAGCTTTTAGAGCCAAACGGCTGACCTGCTTAAATGATCATGGGTTGTATCAGAGGCCCTTTCCACACGGGCCAAATACAGCGCCCTGGGGACGGCAAAAACGCTGTCCCCAGAGAGCTGTTCGCATGGGGGGCGCAGCTGCTTCGCAGCCGTTCCACCCTTGTGCCTCCCCAGCGGCGCAAAGCTGCTATTTTCTCACCTCGCTCCCCGAGCAAGGTTGTTGGAAAATGGTGGCTTCCAGCTGCTGCTGTGCAAATGGCAGCGGCTGGAAGGCACCATCCCTCCCCCCTTTGCCCGATTGACCTACCTTCTCTGCGACCGTCTGGCGCGTCACCGAGGCCTGGGGACATGCCCCCCCTGCCCTGCGACTCTGAAGATGCCAGCCACAGATGCAGGCGAAACGTCAGGAGAGAATGCTGCTAGAACACGGCCATACAGCCCGGAAACCACACAGCACCCCAGTGATTCCGGCCGTGAAAGCCTTCGACAATAAGCTGCATTGTTTTTTGGCTTGCCAACAGAATTTTGTCTATCAATCTCACATGCACACCTAGCAAGAAAAATCTTAGCTCCCCCTTGAAGACTTTGAGTACTGAAATCTGGGGAGGGGGGGAAATCAAGTTTGCTAATGAAGGTGAGTGCCAGCTTTCCCCCCCCCCCCCAAAAAAAGAAAAGAAAAAGAAAGCAAAAACAAAAACAAACCCTGATCTGCAGCATAAGGAGAATAGCAAACATTTCTCTGTGCCTGCAGGCCTCTTTTAGAATGGTCAGTATTCCAAGTCCATCTTCTCCTCTCTCCCCCCCCCCCCTTCTTTCTGTTGCTGTCTGGCTCTGAAATTGCATCCCATGCCTCGGAGCAGATTCTGCTGGTGGAGAAGTGCCAGATTGTGGGAGTTAATTGAATAGCATTGGAAAATATCACAGAGCTACTGCTCTTGTAGCCTCGGCATCTCAGAGCCCCGCTGGAGGTGTGTGTCCAGAGAACGCTTTGGATATCAACAGAATAAAAAGAGGTTTCCCCAGTAACGGGAGAAATAAACAGACAGTCTTTTTTTGGAGTTTGCAGTTTGACTTTTAGTCTCAGAATCCTTCTTGGAAGGATTGTAACTGCCCCAGGAGACCCGTCTATTCTGGTGTTGCCAAGTTGAAAAATTAGAGAATCGGGAGGCAGAATACTCACAATGCAATCCTATACAGAGTTGCTGCAGTCCAAACTCATTGGTTTCAGTGGCCTTCGATGGAAATGGTTCTGCTTAAAATTGCACTTTGGCCAGGTTTTGATACTGAGAGTTTCAGCCTTCAAGCGACACCAACTTTCAGACTTTCCTCGATTGATCTTTCATGTGCTTTAACCCAGTGCTCAATTCTGAAAAGCTTAAGCCGTGGCATTATACGCTCAAGTTCCCACCTTCCTACTGAATCCATTCATGGCAGCCCAGGTTTGATGCTGGGTTTCCTTTTTCCAGCTACGAAATTCAGGGAAATCTCATGCACTGCTTTTCGCTCCAACTGTTTCCATTTGTGAATTCAGACCAACTATATTGTTTGACTCTTGGAACTGAATCTGCAATGTAGTGCCTGAAGATGTATAAAGTAGCTCACGTAACTGGACAGGAATCCTGACTGCAGAGAAAAGAAGAAAATGTGTTAAATAATTTGAGGTAAAAGATCAGACGACACAAAGAAGAAACTGTTTGTACCTGTTGGCTTGTTGGCCTCACATCATTATCCCCCCTTTACTCAGGAAATCTCTCTGTCTGTCTGTCTGTCTCTTTACCCTACCCTACCCTACCCTACCCTACCCTCCCTCCCTCCCTCCCTCCCTCCCTCCCTCCCTCCCTCCCTCCCTACCTACCTACCTACCTACCTACCTACCTACCTACCTACCTACCTACCTAGAAGAAGAGTTTGGATTTATTTCCCCCTTTTCTCTCCGGTAGGAGACTTACAATCTCCTTGCCCTTCCCCCCTCACAACAAACACCCTGTGAGATGGGTGGGGCTGAGAGAGCTCCGAAAAGCTGTGACTAGCCCAAGGTCCCCCATCTGGCCTGTGTTGGAGTACACAGGCTAAACTGAATTCCCCAGATAAGCCTCCACAGCTCAGGTGGCAGAGCGGGGATTCTAACCCTGTTCCTCCAGACTAGAATGCACCTGCTCTTAACCACTACACCACTGCTGCTCCTTACCTACCTACCTACCTACCCACCCACCCACCCACCTACCCACCCACCCACCCCTGCCTGCTTCATGCATCTGATGAAGTTGGCTGTTGTTCACGAACACTGCTGCTGAAATACATTCATTCCATCTTTAAACTGAGTTCTTTTTGTTTCCACAAAGATAGCTGTGCCAGTGGAATCTTTCTCTGCCTCTCCTGTGAAAAATGAATAACACTTCTAATATAATACAGTTGTCAGTCATTGCATTTTCATTCACAGATAATAGAAAATCACTTTCTTGTATGACAGAAACGCTGAAGAGCAGTGGAAGGGATCCTGTTTGCATTCTGCTGTCCTTATCTTGGTTGTGCTTCTCAGAATACCCCAGTGAGATCCGGCGTTGGCGTGTTGCATATGGGGGAAATGTGCCACTCATCTGATTCGCTTGTCTTCCAGCAAGTCCTTAGCTATAGTAGAATTTGGACCTGGCTCAGCATTCGGCTACCAAATCATGTTTAGTACAAAGCCTTGCGTTCAGTTGACTCTCAGCTGTATCACTATGGATTTTCTTTTTTTTAAGATTGGTACCCACGGCTTCCTCCTTTGATTTCTTGATGTGGGAGCTGTTTGAGAGGGTTGCTGATGTTATGATTTTACCTTTGCCGCACTCCGAGGCAATATGCAAAGGCATGTTTGCACATTCTCCTAGGAGGCTGGGCTCTAAATCACTGCCTTCCAGCCTGCATGCAGATTTGTTTAAGGGAGCCTTAGGTAACCATGAGATAAATTTAGACATCAATTATTATTTGCCAAAGTGGCTTTCCTCACTTTCTTTAATGATGTGGGTAGAAGGGATTAATCTTCTCCCCCTTTTGCTTTCCCGAATGCCTGGCGTTGCACATTGCAGCAGCAACAACACTGAACATGCTTTCCCCCATATGTTCAAGGGCAGAGCAATCCGGGGAAGGGGGGTAGTTGCAGTGTGGCTGGGGACAGCACAGCCATAGCCCCTCCAAAAAGATGCTCACCCAACCCCCATGGAATTGGTCTATGCAGCTCCATGGGCCATGCCTACCTTTTTGCTTGTGTATGTGTGTGCCAATAAATGGGGGCATTTCTGAGCTGAAAGGGCTCATGAAACTGGCTAAAGCTGGCCCCACCCTGGGAATGCCTCCATGGGCACCAGTGTGGGCCCCTGCTGTGGGGGAACCCTGGTGCTATGGGGGTTCTGGCGCCTGAGCAACACACTACTGTACAGCCCACCAATACCAGTATAAGTGCCTCTGTGCCAGTGAAAATGCCCCTTAAACTGGCAGAAGTGTCATTCACACTAGCCCTGGCATCAGTCTGCCTTCAGAGGGGTTTTACCCTTCCCCTCAGAATTGCTCAGCCAGCCCCTTTGAAGTCAAGTCTGTCATACTTGGATGAGCAACTGCAGAGAGAAGAAGAGTTTGGATTTATATCCCCCTTAATCTCCTGCAGAAGACTCAAAGGGGCTTACAATCTCCTTGCCCTTCCCCCCTCACAACAAACACCCTGTGAGGTGGGTGAGGCTGAGAGAGCTCCGAGAAGCTGTGACTAACCCAAGGTCACCCAGCTGACGTGTGTGGGAGTGCATAGGCTAATCTGAATTCCCAAGATAAGCCTCCACAGCTCAGGCGGCAGAGCTGGGAATCAAACCCAGTTCCTCCAGATTAGATGCACGAGCTCTTAACCTCCTACGCCACTGCAACTAATCTAGGTATAAGACGTTTCTCTTTGGTGCCAGCAGCATAAGGCAAGAAAGGAGAGGTGTGTTCCCCAGGACACAAGTGGAATATTTTAATTACTTGATTGATTGATTGATTGATTGATTGATTGATTGATTGATTGATTGATTGATTGATTGATTGATTGGATTTTTTTCACCGCCCTTCCCTAGTAGGCTCAGGGCCATTTCTGACATCCAGTAGAACAAAGTATGAAACACTGTAAATACTTGAAAACTTGCCAAATAAAAAGGCCATGTAAATTAAGATATAACCAACGTAAAAAAAACCCACTGGCCATCTGTTGGCTTATACATGAGTCCCGCCTTCTGTTGTCATTTTACTATTTAATTTAGCAGGACCCCAGCAGATCAGAGGAAACAAGAAAAGGGGCAGGGAAATGGGAAAGCTAAAAAGAGAAAGATTTTGGGAAAGAGGAAAAGGAAAGGGGAAGGTGGGGGAAATGGGGAAGGGGAAAAGAAAGCTTCCCCCAAACGGGGGAAGAGGGGAAAGAAGCTGGTTGATATATTGTCATTGCTGCCTCAACCATACGCCTGGTGGAATAAGGCTGTCTTACAGGCCCTGCAGAATTGCATTAGATCCCAGAGGGCTTTGGTCACCCCAGACAGAGCATTCCACCAGAGCATTCCCTGGCCCTGCTTGAGGCTTGCTGTGCAATGTTAGTGTAAAGAGGTCGTACCGACAGGCCGGGACTGGAGCACCTTCCTTATGAGGAGAGGCTGCAGCGTTTGGGGCTCTTTAGTTTGGAGAGGAGACGTCTGAGGGGGGATATGATTGAAGTCTATAAAATTATGCATGGGGTAGAAAATGTTGACAGAGAGATATTTTTCTCTCTTTCTCACAATACTAGAACCAGGGGGCATCCATTGAAAATGCTGGGGGGAAGAATTAGGACTAATAAAAGGAAACACTTCTTCACACAATGTGTGATTGATGTTTGGAATATGCTGCCAAAGGAGGTGGTGATGGCCACTAACCTGGATAGCTAGTATGTCTGTGCTGCTTCCATCCCTCCCCTGGCACCCAGAGCTTGTTTTCAAACTTTCTGCTTTAGGAAGTCTTCAGTCAAACTATAGTTTGTCATATTTTTTGTAATGAAGATGCCTGGACTCACTGGAGTTTGTTTCCTCCTGCAACTGGGAACTATCCCTGTTGGTGGGGAGGAAACAGCTTTGCTCAGGTTGCCTTCATTTCAACATCACTGTAAATTTAAGGTTGATGTAAGACTTCCCAAGCCAGAATGCTTTTGAACATACTCTGTGTTGGGATAAGTCCAACACTCTGCATACCAAGAAGGGAGGAAGGACCATGCAGGTGTAACTTATGAGTACTGTCCACACCTGTCATGGAGAAACTCAGTTATGGCATTGGAATGCTATTGAATTATTTATATTGGACAGGATGGGTATGAATGCTCTGAAGTTCCCATCTGGCAAGGGCAGGCTGATCCTGAGTGCTACAGAGTATGACATACAGATTTAAAAAGCAGTAGCTTCCTTCTACATTACCAGCCAGAGGGAAATTCACTGGCAGTGTCTTTCAGTTTCTATCTGAAACGAGCTGACCCATCCAGAGGAGCAAGAGAGGCTTTGAAATATAGCTCAGGGAGTTCGTTCACCTTGTATCCTTGCCACCACGATCAGGTTAGAAGCTAGCTGTACGCGACATTTTCTATTCTTGGATGTTAACATTTCCTTTATGCAAACTTTGATAATGTAAGCGCCTGAGCGTGGTATTCTAGCTGCTGTCATGTTCTGGAAAATGTGGCAGTTACATCTCCATTAAGCATGGTAGCCAGACTTCATGCTTTGCTTAGTCCCGGTCTGTCGGTACGACCTCTTTAGCTTGTTTGAAGTGTGCATGCAACGAAGATAGCTAGAATTGTCCAGTACCTCTGATCTGACAGTTCCACCCTGAGTTGGCTTGCACCCTTCTGGGCTCATGAAATTCAGTGTGCTTAGAAGAGCGTAAGTGCTTAGAATGGCACTGTTGCTTCAGCATATTCTGCAACTGACATGTTGAAACTGCTTTATTTTGCATAACTTCTCAACAACTCTGAGATGCAAGGCACTGATATTTTCATTTTAGACCCAGAGAGCAGAGGAGAAGTCTGTGGCTTGCTCAAGGTTTTCCAAGGAGGTCTATGGCTGAAGTGTAACTTGAGCACAGCTCCTCTGTCCCAGTGTTTTGTTTCTATTTCCATTGGGCAACACTGGCCCACAAGTCACTTTCCTTCTTATATGTCATGGAAAGAATGTTAAGAAGTACTCATCTACCTTCAACTCTGCTTCTCTAACAAATGCATTGTTAGTTATCTGAATCAGAAGCAGTGACATATTGGTTAAGAGCAGGTGTACTCTAATCTGGAGGAACCGGGTTTGATTCCCCCCTCTGCCGCTTGAGCTGTAGAGGTTTATTTGGGAAATTCAGATTATCCTGTGCACTCCAACACACTCCAGCTGGGTGACCTTGGGCTAGTCACAGTTCTTCTGAACTCTTTCAGTCCCACCTACCTCACAGGGTGTTTGTTGTGAGGGGGGAAGGGAAAGGAGTTTGTAAGCCTCTTTGAGAGAAAGGAGGAATATAAATCCTCCTCCTCCTTCTCCTTCTTCTTCCATTCCTAGATTATTTCTTTTGCACTAGGGGTCCAGTTTGCAAATTATTGGCATTGCACAGAAAGAGTGGGTGGATAAAATGGTGGGTCAGCTTGGCTGGGGATACTTTGCAGGTGGAAAATCCCATTTAAACAAAAAGAAATGGGAAAAAGCCCATTGCAAACTGACAACTATTGGGTAAACACTTCATTCTTAAAGGGCCAGAGACTTGGAACTGCTTGGTGCTAAATTGTATCTTCCTGGAGATTTCAGGACATGACTCTTTGAGTCCCAAAGGGGTGGGAAGACAGAAAAGATAAAAAATTAAATTGTTTGTCATGAACAGAGAGGGTCTCTTTTGGCTGATTCCATCTGGAGGATGGAGCTCTCACACTCTCAGAGTCTGAAACTGCTCTGAGGCTTGGGTGAACTGGCAGAGTGTTGCATCACCAGATGGAATATTAAGATTGTCTGAGTATGTCGATGCCTTTGAGGGACGTCATATGGAGTTCAGCTTGTAAGTTAGAGGGACCTTCCTACGGCAATGCTGTTTTGAGTTTTTTGTGTTGTTGACGTCCTTTCTCCTTAAAACAGGATTACACTACATACAGCCACATGGAATATCATTAGGGAGTGTGCATGTGTGATTTTGCACCCCAATTGGGCAGGGGAGGAGGCATTTCTAAGGAAACCAGTTCTGGTTTGGAGCAGACTTGGATAGCACACATAGACATCTGTGTTGTACATGAAAACATTTCTCATGTTGTATTGTCAATGGCTTTCATGGTTGGAATCAACTGACTGATGTGGGCTTTCTGGGCTGTATGGCCATGGTCTGGTAGCTTTTGCTTCTAACCTTTTGCCCATGTCTATGGCTGGTATTTTTAAAGGCATATCATGGCAAACTGTGTTTCTCCCTGTGGCAGTGTTTCTCCTGTTCTTGCGTCAGGACTGTGCATAGCACTATTGATTCACCCTTAAATAAATACCACCACCACCACAGTTATTCAAGTGAGTTTTAAAAAAAGGAAACAAACATAAGAACATAAGACCATAAGAAAGAGCCTGCTGGATCAAACCAGAGTCCATCTAGTCCAGCACTCTGCTACTTGTAGTGGCCCACCAGGTGCCTTTGGGAGCTCACATGCAGGATGTGAAAGCAATGGCCTTCTGCTGCTGCTGCTGCTCCCAAGCACCTGGTCTGATAAACATGTTGCGTAAATGTAAGAGCAGAAAGTATTTTAGGTGTCAGAGAGACCTCCCTCCCCCTCACACACACATAACTCTTGTGAAGCATGACAGGGGGATAATTTCGGATGCAGAAGGTGTACCTCTGTCATGACAGAAGAATGTATGCATGTGTAGAACAAAACTTTCATCATTGCAGAAAATCCGCTTCTGCCTGAAGATATGAAGATACAGCCTTGGGTTTTTTTTTTTTTAATCACCTATCTTTCAAACCAGGTTGTCCAAGACCCATTTGCAAACTAAGTAACGCCCCCCCCCCCAAAAAAAAAGTATGTTGCAGACTACTCTTACAACAGCAGTATAAAATACATAGATTACATATGCGTGTAAAAAGACTCGCTTCTGCCAAATCAAAGAAGCTGTGCTCTCTGGAGAGGCAACATTTTACTCAGTTCACATTTTGGGCTCGTCTGCAGCAAGTCATAACGTTTTGCAAACAGAGTCTCTTACTCTCCCCCACTGTGTGTGCGTGTGTGCATTTTCTTCTAGCCATTGTTGGCTGCCAAGCAGATGTGTTATTTATAAAAGCTCTTGGTGGGGAAAGTTCCCTGGAGTTTTGAACAAGTGTGATCACGAAAAGAGCTTGCTTTTAGTTGCCAAAGAGACTTCTCATCTGCCAGCTTAGATATTCTGGCACACACAAGTGGCATATAAAGCCTGCTTTTTGGTCCCAGCGGATCAGCATCAAATACATTAATAGTTGGAGAGGTAATGGCTTTACAAAAGTGGGGCCTGGCGGCTTGCCTGTGAGAGGTGAGAAAAATCTGTGTCTGCTTGATGGCTTTTGAGTTTCATAGTTACTTTTGGGCAGTGGCTCTGCACATTATGATCAGCTGGGATTTTGGCACAAATAGTTACCCTCAAATCTGAAGAACGGGAAACCCATATGAGTGGATTGGAACTGGAGAGATGCTATGAGTTGGAGGACAACTTTTGATGGCCACTGGATAGCATGAGTGTCTGTACAAAGCTGTTTTTGGGTTTAGCAGTGAGCCATCTAGAACTGTGGTGGCGAACCTTTGGCACTCCAGATGTTATGGACATCTGGCAAACTATCTCTGAAGTCACTTGGACATCAGCCCCTGCCAACATGGCTAATTGGCCGTGCTGGCAGGGGCTGATGGGAATTGTAGTCCATAACATCTGGAGTGCCAAAGGTTCGCCACCACTGATCTAGAAAATGAGCTTGGTTCACCTAAATGGGTAGAATTTAGATTTTTACAAGTAGGCTATAAATAGTTAAATGCATGACAAAGAGGATCACACTTTTAACTGAAAAGGGAAGAGTTCACATTGTCTCCTCTGTTTGAAATCCAGAGAGAGAGAGAGAGAGAGAGAGAGAGAGAGAGAGAGAGAGAGAGAGCGCAGTATAATTCCATTAAACATTTTTTATATTTGGTATGTATGTTAGGTATGTATGTTAAGGAAGCAGGTCTGCACTTCAAATACCAGTTCAACGCCCACATCTGTTTGAAGGGGTACAAAAGGAACACATGAAATGCAACACCACGTGATACCTCTTTTGACTAACATGTCATTGAATGGAAATTGGTAAGTAGAAGAAGAAGAGTTTGAATGTACACTTTCTTTTCTCACCTGTAAGGAGACTCAAAGCGTCTTACAAACTCCTTTCCCTTTTTCTCCCCACAACAGACACCTTGTGAAGAAGGTGAGGCTGAGAGAGTTCTGAGAGAACTGTGACTAGCCCAAGGTCACCCAGCAGATTTCATGCACAGACATGGAGAAACAAATCCAATTCACCAGCTAAGAGTCTACTTCTCATGAGG
Source organism: Sphaerodactylus townsendi (assembly GCF_021028975.2). Classification (NCBI taxonomy): domain Eukaryota; kingdom Metazoa; phylum Chordata; class Lepidosauria; order Squamata; family Sphaerodactylidae; genus Sphaerodactylus; species Sphaerodactylus townsendi. The sequence continues at coordinate 43,285,246 of NC_059436.1, read as the reverse complement.
AGGAGTGGAGAATCAAACCCGGTTCTCCAGATTACAGTCCGTTCTTCTTAACCGCAACATCACGCTGAGTGCATGTTGTTCAATGTTAGGTGTTTCAAAAATGAATTCCAGTTTCTTTCTGCCACCTATGCATATTGACAGGACAGGAAATATGCTCAATGCAAACCTGTGAACATAGGTTTATGACTCAGTGTTCTGTCTGAAAATTTGAATACTTCACCTCCATCTTCAAGAGATGAACCATACAAAATCTGTTTGAATGTGTACAAACTGGGTAGCGCCTGTTCAGAACACAATTTCATAAATGCCTACCGGGGCAGTCTCAAGTGTGCATTTACAAAATTGTGTTCTCAATATGCAGTGCGGCCCAAGCTTGACCCTACCACATCTATTTTCAAGAGGACTTGAAGTGAGGGACATCAGATACAGCTAGTTAATAGCTTTATTCCTGATACCAAAAAAAAAAATTGGGCTTTTCTTTTCTTCCAAGCTTAGTTTAGTGTTGTAAGACTGCCAGCATTATTTTCTTAAGAGAGAAGATGTTACTACATATCTGAGTCCTAAACTTTTCTTTTGGGGTGTCTGCAGAAGTGTACCGGGGCAAATGGAGCCCGGAGACAAATTGTCTCCAGGATGCCCCCAGGCTCTGCCCCCCACTACCCTAGCTCCACCTGTGATGCCCCCAGGCTCCACCCCCACTGCTTTCAACCCTGCCCATGTCACCATGGACATGGGCAAGGTCTAGGGTGCCCACCTCCCCCCCAGACTCCCCCTGCTGGCTGGTTTCCCAGCTGGCAGCCTGCAGTCTCTTCTAAAGAGAGGGGGGAGTCCAGGGTGGGGTTGAGGGCGCTTGGACTTCCTGCTGCCTCATCGTTTTTTGTGTGCCTCAGATGGGGTCGAGGCACGCGAAAACAAGGAGACAGCAGGACTTCCTGGTCACATGGGGGACCGATTTTGCGCCCCACCCCACGTGACCAGAAGAGTGGCGCCTGGGGACAGGGGGTACCCCTTGTCCCTAGGCAGATACACCACTGGGTGTCTGATGTTGTGGTGTGTATGAAGTCTGCTACAAGTGGAGTCTGATAGAAAGGGGTTAGAAAAACGAATGGCTTTGAGAGTTTGACTTTGATGCAGGGTTTTAAGTTTGGCTCATTGGCATGATTCTGTTGGGGCTGCTTGTCCTTCAAATTCAGTTTCTGAGGTGTGCATTCTCTTCCTGTTGGGATGTGTTGCGGTAGAGGAGTCTGGGTAGGCCGAACCTACCTTGGGGAAGATGAAAGCTGCTTAATTAAACTTGCTGGCTAATTTCATCTCGGTGAGCCTATAAAATAATTATTTCACTTCTGTGCGGATGGCGGTTTGGAAATGCAATTAAAATTCATCTTTTAAAATGCGTCATGAATGAAATTGATGTGTGACAGCAAATAAACCACCATTCTTGTCCTTTATGGAATGGTCAGTTTTGGCTTTATTTGGTCGGAGCGTGCAAGGAATTGTTTCCTATAGATAGTTTGGTATGCTTAGGAAAGACTGAGAGAGCTGAAATGAGGTATTTTCAAATGAAAAATATAGTTTTTCCTGGGGGACTGCCTGACAAGTCTCTAGTCTAGAAGAAGGGATACAGAATGCACTGGTAGCAACAGTGGCGTAGTGGTTAAGAGCAGGTGTGCTCTGATCTGGAGGAACCGGGTTTGATTCCCTGCTCTGCCATCTGAGCTGTGGAGGCTTATCTGGGGAATTCAGATTAGTCTGTACACTCCAACACATACCAGCTGGGTGACCTTGGGCTAGTCATAGTTCTTCTGAGCTCTCTCAGCTCCACCCACCTCACAGGGTGTTTGTTGTGAGGGGGGAAGGGAAAGGAGTTTGAAAGCCCCTTTGAGTCTCCTATAGGAGATAAAGGGGGATATAAATCCAACTTTTCTTCTTCTTCTTATAAAGCGTTTGCTTTTTAGCTTTGGATACTTATCCATGTTGTCTGGGACAAACAAATGCATCGTTTAAGCAATAATAGAATTAGAAGGCTGGTAGGAACCTGCAGGCCACCTACAAATGCCTTCCTTAAAGCAGAAACTTCTGTACATTGTCATAGTATGGATTTATGCTAGAAAGGTTTGCAGCTACTCCTCTTGCAATATCCCTGAGTACTGTGGGTATGTGTTTTTTCAGCAAATGGTTTTCCGGAGTTGGCCATGCTGTCTCCCTGGGTATCTGTAATGTGATGTCTGATTGCTAAACTTCCAGAAAATGGATGCAGGCAAGCTAAACAGGACTTAGTACCAAAAAGGTTTGCCCAGAGGGTTTTCTGCACTATAAGCAGTTAAGGGTTCATTGGCTCCTAGAGTGCCAGGTTTATACCCCCCTCCCTGGAGACTCACCCACTACTTTAATAGTCCCAGAGTCTCTGTGCTCAGAATCTGCATTAGAATATTTCAGTGATGGTGAACCTTTTTGAGACCGAGTGCCCAAATTGCAACCCAAAACCTGCTTATTTATCGCAAAGTGCCAACATGGCAATTTAACCTGAATATTGAGGTTTTAGTTTAGAAAAAAATGGTTTGCTCCAAGGTGCACGTTACTCGGGAGTAAGCTTGGTGAAGCAACTGTGCAACACTTCGAACGGGTGAATCATGACCCTAGGAGTGTTTACTCAGAAACAAGGCCAGCCTAGTTGTGTGTGTGTGTGGGGAGGCAATTTTCCGCTCGCCCACATGACAAGCTCTGAGTGCCGCCTCTGGCACGTGTGCCACAGGTTCACCACCACTGGAATATGGTGAGGTGTTATGAGCCAGCCCCTGGGTACTGACCAGGAGACAGGACTCTGATGCAGAACCTGACAACACAATGCAGCCAGAGCTGGCTGCTCACGAGGAATGTCAGGCAGCAGAGTCAACTCCCAGCCCTTCCCTGCCTGATGCCATGCAGGTGGAAGAGCCTGCAGATCTCCCTAGGGCCGTGGTGGCGAACCTTTGGCACTCCAGATGTTATGGACTACAATTCCCATCAGCCCCTGCCAGCATGGCCAATTGACCATGCTAGCAGGGGCTGATGGGAATTGTAGTCCATAACATCTGGAGTGCCAAAGGTTCACCACCACGGCCCTAGGGAATTCAGTAATGAGCCAGCTCTACACAGAAGGCAGAGGCAACTGCTGCAGGAGCAAAGGAGAAGTGCTCATATTGCAGCAAGATATGGGAAGGTAGAAGTGTCTCCATCTAATGAGGATTAACTCCTTGCAGAATCCCAGGCCCATGTGCAAGGCTCTGTTTATAAACCTTGCCTTGAGCTTGGTTCTGCCTGGGTCGCCTCCGCATGCCAGGTCTACCACTGATTTCTAGCCTGTTTATTGGATCTCCTGTACCATGGACTGACTCTTGACTACACTTTTGCCTGCCTTGACCCATTGGACTGTCTTCAAACCACACTGTCACCTGCCCCCTGTTTGGCCCTGCAAGTCTAGACCTGAACATGCCCTGGTTGCCAGCAACACACAAGTACTGTGCAACCAATTTCTTTATTATTTATTATTATTATTTATTAAATTTAATAGACCGCCCTACCCCCGAAGGGCTCAGGGTGTTTCACAAACCAATCAACATTTGAATACAACAAATAATTTCAGTTAAAACAATAAATATGTCAATAAATATGTTTATGTCAATTCTTTATTCTTCAACCCCTCCCATAACAGGTTGAGGATTATGCTAATTTATGCACTGACTCTTGCTGGTTACGAACTGGCAACCCCAGCCCATATTCAACCCATAAACTCTAAAAAAAACCTGATAAATAAAGTGAACTTGCTCAGTGGAAGGGCCATGCATCAGTTGTTGAACACTTGCTTGTCCTAGCAGAAACCAATTAAAGGGACTTGGATAGTGGATATCAAAGACTTTTCCTTACCTCAGACTTGCAAATCAGAGCAGATTCCACTGAGTTTCATACCTCATTGAGCATTTTCTTAAAGGCTGAAGACGAAAGCAGTAGATAAATTAAATAGGACTCTGAGGAGGCAGCATAGAAATGTTTTAAATTTGAAAAAAAAGTAGATATATGCCTGTGCTCAATAAACTGTGCTATTTAATTTTGCTTACTTGTGGCTTTTCGAGCCACTTCTCTGCTCTAAATTACCCAGACTGTCTTAAAAATGATTAATATGTTTTTTTTTAAAAAAACTGATTTTGTGAAAACACATTCCATTGTAAAGATGATTAAGTCCCATAATAAAAATCTAGAAAATACTGTAAACTGGAAAAAAAATACTAGTATAATTATTTCTGTTCATGTGACGCTCGAGCACAACATTCCCTTTGTATAATATATTGCAAAAAATTGGTCAATATAGACTTTAAATAGACGTGCTTCCAGAACTTCTGACTAACTTTTAAAATGGCAGCATTCTAATAAAACGTTCACAAGTCCGTTGAGGTTAAAACAAATATTGTTAGAAAATGCACCCTTTAGTATGGCTCCTTTATCCTTGATTGCATAATCAGTTTTCTTGGAGGGCCACGGGTGATGAACAGTCTAATTCTATTAGGATCCCTCTTCAATTGTGGCTGGGATCCATCTCTGGAACTAAAATCCCACTTCGTCCTATAATGTGATTTCCCATAGGGGAAGTTACGGGCTGGCAGTGGCCCAACAGCCCCAGAATTAGGCCCTTCGTACGTGACCCGGCAAGCTTATGATATCAGCCTTGAAAGTCTGTCGCTAACCTTCTGTGTCAAGCTGTGAGAGTGATTTTTAAAAGGGTTGTTTCAATGTTAGACTGCACAGTCTCCCTGTGCTTTTCTGCCGGGCTGTAGGGTATGAGGCTACGCGGTCCACAGAACCATCGGTGACAAATAAAAAATGGGATTGGTTGGCATGGAATCGAAAGTCAAAAGGGCCCTGTAAATAATTTTACAGCGCCCGAGGCAAGCTGCTCAAACACTGGCATTATAAATAAAGGTAATGTACTAGAGGACTGAATTACAATCAGGAAAGCTATAACCATGTGAAATGTGGACCATGCTTATTTAAAGTATATAGAGTTGGATTATGATCTGTAGATAGTGCAGTGTGAGAAATCAATAGCCACTCGCTCAAACAGGGGCCAAGGAGACTGTGATGATAAAGGAGCCGGGGACTCAGCATTGCGTACACCGGCTTCTGCAGATGGCAGATGAAGAGGAAGGTGAGGGGGAAAAAAAAAGAACTACCCCATCTGCTGGCCTGCAGGGCAAAATGTTTCTCCATAAAAGGTGGACGCTCCAGTGGGCGTCCTGTCAGTTCAGTTCAGTTTTATTACGGCCATTAGGCCAGCAAAAAAGAGCAGAGAAGAAAAAGAAAAAGGAGGAACAACAAACAAAAGAACAATCGAATTTGCACTGAAATCCACGAAACAGAAATCCACACAAAAAATATCATCAGCTTGTAGCATTCTTACGGTCACCCTCATGTGGTCTGGCTCTTGGTCCCAACATGGTTCTTCTCTTACTATATGCCAGCATACAAAATTTAGCTACCTGCTGAGATATAAGAGAAAATCGGTCTTCCAGCAAAATTCTCACAAGAACTGAGTCGGAATTAACTCTAGTTAAATTTCTGTACTGGATAAACAATGGATGAATTAACGCCTCCCTTTCCCCTTTATGGAGTTCACAATGCAATAAAATATGTAATACAGAGTCCACTTCCCCTGAGTTACAAACACATAGTCTCCTATGTCGTGGGATTTTTTGAAATCTGCCCATTAGATTGGCTGGGCGTCCTGTCATGTTCTGCTGGGGATGTGTTTTTGCTCTGAAAGTAGAAAAGGGAAAGTTTTGAGCACTTCTGGTTGACGAGTGAAGGTTGGCGGTAGAATCTTTGGCTGGGGAACTGCCAACTCTTCATGTTAGAAGAGTTGACACCTCCCTCAGTGATCTAAAGAGACCATATACCGTAGCCCACTGAGCTGTTACTTTCTTACCTGTGCTAAGATGTGCTAAAAGACTTTGGAACAAAAGAGTTCTCCATCTTTGTTCCAGTGAGCTTGCTTTAGGCAAAGAGAAAGGGTAGTTAAGCACAGGAAGGGAGTAAATAAGAGTCCAACTGAAAGCCGACAAAAAGTACAGGGAGCTCTGTTGATCCAGCTCTTTTTTGGAATGGAATTTCAATCATCTGCTCTCCTAGCATACACGCTGCCACTGAGTAGTAGCTTTATAAGGGGGTGAATCCTGGAAATCATTGGTTTGAGCCTTGAATTGGGCAAGAAAACCACCAGGTGGCCTAAGGCAAGTCACTGTGCTCAGTCTTTGTCAGCCATCTTCATTTGGTGGGCCATCTCAGTCCACTGACTCCACTGTGGGGTCCAAACTGAACTATATTGCAGGCGGACAATTGGAACAATGTTAAATGAAGTGTTTGGAATTCCAGCATTATCAATGTGTGTGCACATGCTGTTTAGTCACAGCGGATTTATGGCAACCCTGAAGTGTTTTCAAGGCAAGTGACTTCAGAGATAGTTTGCCATTGCTTGCCTCTGCATGGGCTGAGAGAGTTTCCAGAGAACTGCGATTGGCCCAGGGTCACCCAGCGGGCTTCGTGTGGAGGAATGGGGAAACAAACCTGGCTCTCCAGATTATAGAGTCTGCTTCTCCTAACCACTAATCCATGCTGTATATTAAAAGCATGCTGAAAATAGATGGTACACTTTGGCTAGTGCAGGGTAGAGGTGGACTAATGATCATCCAACATTGCTGAGATGAGGAAACAAAAAATGTAGGAATCTACGGAAGCATGAAAACTGCAAGCAGAGTTCAGTGCAAATGATCTGTTGTGTATAAGGGAGCTGGATGGTATCACCTGCTTGAAATAACCTTCACAATATTATTGAGCGTATAGCAGCATCTGGTCAACAGAGGCCCTTGGCTAACAATAGCCAGGCCCTTTGGCTGTGTGTGTGTGTGTGTGTGTGTGTGTGTGTGTGTGTGTGTGTGTGTGTGTGTGTGTGTGTGTGAGAGAGAGAGAGAGAGAGAGAGAGAGAGAGAGAGAGAGAGAGGGAGAGAGGAGGCATTTTCCAGGGTAGAGAAACTCATGTCCATCTGTGTGAAGATTATAGGGCATTTTCCTGCTCTAGGCTACCTGCAGATTCAGCTTTTTATTCATGAGCATTATAAAAATATATAGGCTCACAAACCTCATGGTCAGTTGCTCTCCAGAAGGAGGAAAAGTGATCTGGTGTCTAGCTGGGATGTGAACAGAGCTTCTGGGCTGATGTCAAGGGCTGATGGGCGAAGAGCTAAGACCGTTTCCGCATGAATGCGGAAGTGGCTGGGTCGGCGTAGTCGACGCCGCCCCAACGATGCTAGGACCGTCCGCATGGACGGTCCTAGAAAGAGCCGGGCAGCCGGCGCCACGGAGCGTCGGCGCCCGGCCGACCCGGCGTGTCTCCGGGCCTCCGGCGTGTCGCCGAGGCCTGGGGACATGACCCCTGGCCCTGCACGCCTGCTCCAGCGGCGCAGGGCAGGGGGGGGGGTGTCCCCAGGCCTCAGCAACGTGCCGGAGGCCCAGGGACAAGGTAAGTACAGGGAGAAAAGGGAAGGGAAGCACCGGGAAGCCGCTGCCATTCGCACGGCAGCGGCTTCCAGCCGGCGTTTCCCCAACAAGTGCGCTTCCGAGCGCACTGGGGAAACGCTGGAGTGGGGACGGCGGGCGGCGCGAGGGTGGCGCAGCTGCGAAGCAGCTGCACCCCCTGTGCGAATGGCGGCCTGGGGACGGTGTTTTTGCCATCCCCAGGCTGCCATTAAATGCCCGTGTGGAAACGGCCTAAGATTCTTATGCTGCCTTCCCATGAAGAAGTCTTCGCTATACTTCTCCCCAATGCTTCTCTTTGGTTTAAACGAATATCTCACCCTGGTCTCTCATCCCCAGATAAATTAGCTCTGCTCAATGCAATTAGGAAAAGAACCCAGGGAAACATCTGGGGGGGGGGAGAGGCCGAGGGCCGGGGTTCATGTTGGGGGGTGTTCCAGAGGACACGAGCTATCAGCTGAATGGCTCATTTTAATAATGACCTTGAAGAATTAAATAAGAATGCAGTGAGCATGGTAGATTAGAAATAACAAGCCAATTAAAAACAAAACATGCTTTGTTAAAATTCCATGACAGATAAAGGTGGCCTGCAACCTCGGCAGTAAGGGATGAATACTAAAATGGATTTGCAAGGTCCTCAGACCTGTATGTTTGAAGCCTTTTGAATATTTGAAGAGTTGCAGCCTATTCTTGCAAAAGGAGAAAGGTGAAAAGGCTATCGCCCTCCTCTCTTTTATGTTTTCCACATTACAACTTGGGAGAAGGCAAGAGGGGAGGGCTGGGGAGGAGGATGAGAAACCTGCCCGGAGTCGGCTGCTGCCGGAAGACATGGAGCAACATTTCTCTAACTTTAATATCGGCTGTTTCATTTTATATTCCTCATGTCAGCATAATCTGCTTTTATGGGAATAGTCTTGGTTCCCGACCAAGTGCATTTAAGCCGTCTTGCTTTTAAGTTTGATTGTAATGCGACGTGAAGATTTCAATGAAATGTTTATATTTAAGGATAGTAGAAATGGCAAAGAGAAAATAGAATTGCAAAATCAATCAGAAGGCATCTTGCTCTTGTGTGCGTCTGTGTCTCTCTCTCTTTGCTTGTCTCGCTGACCTTTTTGGAGAGCAAATTGCAGGCTGAAACCTCCTCCCTGGCTTGGTCTTCAGGGAAACTCTGGCTCCATCAGTAGAAACAAGATTGGCTTTTCCAGCAAATTTTCTAGCATTAAGAAATAAAACATCAGGAAAGGTTCTGTTGACTGCACGGGGCGAGGATGGAAAGAGCCTGTGATCCTGAGCACACTTACTTTAGAATAAGTCCCATTGAACTCAGTGGGATTTACTTCTGAGAAGAAATGCTTAGGATTGCTCTCCAAATACATTAATTCAGCTGGGACAGCAGAAGCTTCACGATAACACTTCCTAATCAAGCAAAGACATAACACGATGTTAGAGATGAATATTGAATATTTGAGCCAACCTATTCCATTTAAATTTGTATTCTACCTTGGCCCAATGAGGATTGTTTGTTTACAAAATGATGGTTACAAAATTAACAAAATGCAATATGCGATTTCAAAACAAAACAAAACACAAAACCCTTTGTTGACTTAACAACCCATGGCTCTTAAATGAAAAATAGTGTTTCCTCCAGCTGGTTTAGGGGGAATGTTTGGATTTATCTAAACTTGAGAGACAAGAGAGAGCTCAGGGGCAGCTTTTAGGAGCAAACCTCTGCCCAATTTTGCTGCAGAGACACAATACATCTATGCTATGAAGACTGCATGTGATGGGGGTATCATAGAGTGGTCCAACGGGAAGTCTGAGAGGGGTGAATGAGGGTTAAAATTGTTCAGTTGGAGTCCCAGATTCAAGTCCTTGTTCAGATTTGAAACCTGCTGTGCATACATACACAAGCCTTTATTGGCATAGTCAGAAACAAATACATAAATCAGGAGCAAATGCATGAACACATGATAGATAAAAAGGCCCCACGGGGAGCACAAGTACGTTCTACTGAGAACTCTCAACTGTCTCCGCAATGAAATTGGCGACCTCTTCACAAAGAACGGGTCCGAGTTGTTTAACAATAGAGATAACCTAGTCAGATCAGGCAGCCCAGATTGGGAAAAAAATGTGAGTTGGTATATTTAGATCTGATGTTATCAAATCTGGTGCAGTGCAAGAGTTGGTGAGTCAGGGTTTCAACCACATTAAGTTTGCAACTGCATAGCCTTGCAGATTTTTCTAAATTGCTGAACCTACCCTTTAATAGGGCAGAGGGCATAACGTTAAATCGCGCAATGGTAAGGGCTCTCCTTGCGCGTGGATTTGTTAAAGTATGGAGGTGGTAGGCCATACGTCTCTGCTCCAATGGAATTAAGAGTTGTGTTGGAGAGCAGGTTCATTTGGCCCAGCAGCCGTTTTGGGGTGGTGCTCTCCACTCCCTGTCGATGTTCTAAAGATGCCTGCAGGCTTTAAAAGATGCGAGACCCCTAGTGCAAATAGTAATCAACCTGTTTAATTTAGTAGATACTGATGTCCACTAAAAAAAACAAGAGCAGAGACATTTCCTCTCTGTTCTCACAGAATCCAATTAGTCCTACCCCCTTCCCCACATACTTCCGCCCCAGAACCATCCTTATAGCCACCACCACACTTTTGGAACACCGTGATTTAGTTGGATTTTAAACAGAACTAGACTATCTCTGAAATTCTAGGATGAAAGCCAAGACCAGTCTCTTGAATACTGTTCACATTTTTATTTTCATAGCATCATTAGCTTTAGTAATTGATTACTGTAGTTTGGAATGTAATCTGTGGCATAACAGCTTACTCGGGCTTTTGTAATTAACATACAGGTCTATCCAGTTAACACTTTAAATACTCCAGCAGCATGTTGGTTGGTTAACAAATCTTTGTTGGTTTATTCCTTGTCAAATGACTGATGGCACAACTTCCTGTTCTGAGTTGGCTGTATCACAGATCAGTACTTTCAGCCAGACCTTTAAATGTTTTGGTGGTGCGAAGTCTGCAGGAGCCAATGAAGTAAAGTTCTTCCCCTTTCTGTCTCACTACGCTGGCATGGGGTAGTGGTTAAGAGTGACAGACTCTAATCAGAAGAACTGGGGTTGACTCTCCACTCTTCTACATGAAGCCTTCTGGCTGACCTTGGGCCAGTCACAGTTCTCTCAGAACTTCCTCAGCCCTTCCTTCCTCACAAGGAGTCTGTTGTGGGGAAGGGAAGGTGATTGTGAGCCACTTTGAGATTCCTTTAAAGTAGAGAAAAGTGGGGGTATAAGAACTAACTCTTCTAACTTGGTGCTGAACTTTGTAACTCCCAGATCTCCCTCTGTTGCTGAGAAAACTCAGACCAGAGAATCAGGGCCAGTTCTCACAAACAGCATATGTGGAGAGAAACCTGACTTTTCTGATACAGGTTTTGGGTGTTAAAGGTCATGTGACCAAATTCTGTCTTTTTTAAAAAAAATCCTTACCCATAAAAAACTACATGACAGACAAAACATGTTGACATGTTAGTTTTCAGGGTACATGAGTATCTTTCCCCCCTCCCCCTTGGGAACCATTTTGTCATGTGATCCCCTGTCTGAAGTGGAAGAGGCCAAAGTCCAGTCCAGTCACAAGACTTCATATTTTAGAAACAAACACAGCCTATATGAACAAGAAATTTGGGTGTTGTGGGCCTTCATTTTTTGGCCCTTGGATCCAGAGATTCAAAAGTGCCATAAAAGTGTGAATATGTTGGGGAGTTGCTCAGTCCTGCCATTTAATTATGGGCATCTTACCGGTGGTGCATCAAGTTTTTGTGACTATATTGCTCCCATATTGTTCCTTCTGTTCTGATCGCCATTTACTTTTGGGCCCAACTCACGTGCAGGTTTTTGCCACAGAGTATCTATTTTTTGCTCATCTTTTTCTTCCCCTCCTTGGGCCTTTCCCCACTTACCTTAAGCCCCGCGCTACTCTCCTCAAGTAGCGCGGGGTCCCCCGGCACTCCCCATGACAGGGGCGGCGACAGCGCAGCTGCCCCGATGCTGCCGCTGTCACACCCTCTCAGCGCACAGCATTCCTGGTGCTCTGGTAAACGGCACCTTTTGATGACCCTGCGCAGAGCGTGGAAGCGCGGGGATGCCTGGGCGCGTGCCAGGGATGCCACGCGCTGAGAGCAGCGCGTGGCATAAGGGGGATCCTGGTGAGTGGGGAAATGCCCCTTGATACCAAGTCTGGATTCTCATTTTCTTTTTCATGGGCCAGTAATAAAGTTGTGGCTGATTTGCACAATAAATTCAGGAGCTCCAGTTCAGTGTGTGGAACAATGCCACCAAGCTTACCATACTTAGGAAAATTATAGTTTTAGAAAGAAGACTTGGCTTCATCCATTATTGGACTATCAAACCATTGATCCTTCCAAAGCTCCCCAGGGGATTAATTGGTGTTCTTGTAGTCATATGCAATCCTTCTGCATTAACATTCTGCTAAAGAAAGAACGATGGCCACATTTGTGCTCCCTGAAAATAGGGCAAACTTGGCCAATGATATAATTTTGGGTGCTTGAGTGACCTGCTTAAACTTTAGTTTAATGAGGTAACTAGTTCTTTGTTTTACTAGCCTCACTCTTGTTGGCTGCAAAAGTGATTTTGGACACACAGAACACATTTCTTCTCTCTCCCTCTCTGCATTACTTTCTATGATTCACTGCCAGATGCCTGGATCTCTACTTTTGGCCACTAGACCTTCTTTTGGACCTTCATAGACCGATAGTTACATACCTTGCTTTCCGCTGAGTGTTCAAGTCTTTTAACTTAGTGCATATTGCACAGTATGTGTGTTCCTTTTACTGGGCTTGCTAGTGCTGAAAATTATACTGAATGTTTGATGTTATTTTGATTCCGTGATTCCAGCTCAGGTCTTTGTTTTGTTCTCTTAGGAAAACTTTATTTCTATTTTTAGTCTGCCTGGATTCTCAGTGTTTCTGCCAAGCTTCAAGGGGTGGTTTTCCACTTTTGACAAAAACTTCCTTTAACTGCTTGGTATTTCATTGCCTCGGTTGGGGGCATTTCTTTATGCTACATACAGAACCCAAGCTAGCATGTAGCAGAGGAGAGAGAAACATTCATCCTGAGAATTTTGTGAAGTAAACAAAACATTGTGCGATATCATGTATGCAAGGGACTGCAGTAGGTCTCCTTATGTTTCCACTTCCTGGATCCCAAATGGTATTCGTGATGCTATAGATAGGATTTGTGGGATCTTGTTCAAATACAGGGCTAGCACAATTCATTCTGAACATACTTAGTGAAGAAAGATGTTGGACAAGATCTTGTATCTGCAGGACCGCTTATGTTTCCATTAGCATGTCGTTGGATCCCAACTGGTATTCATGATTCTAGGATTTATGGGGTCTTGTTCAAATATAGGGTAACCCCAGTTCATTCTGAGTATACTATGGCAGATTCCGCATGGGCCAAAAACAGAGGTGTGAAAGCAGTGTGAAAACGGTGTGAGATGGTTTAAAACGGTGTAAAAGGGTTTGCACCGTTTTCACACTGTTTTCTCACCGCTGTTTTTGGCCCAAGCGGAATCCACCTTACTGAAGAAGTCTAAAGTTTAGACCTGGAAGGTTCTCTGTTTTGTTGATTATTTGTGTAATGTTAACCAGTTTTCAAATGACAGAAAGCTACCTTTATATAAATGCTGCAATGCAAAGATTCTTCAGTTTCTAGTCCAGATATTGTCCCTATGTATAGGCCATATTTGTTGCTTTTCAGCTGCATCATATTCTGGATCACCTGACTGTGCTGCATTTTCTAGTGAGGTTCAGATCAAGAGTTTGTGCAGCAGCTGTGATTCAAGTGGTACAGAAGTGTGTGTCGAGTGACTTTCCATGGGTGGTGCGTGTTTCTTTGTCTTTCTGCTTTTTGATTCCTCCCGTTAAAAAAAACACAGATATTTGTTATGCCACTTCTTATATGGCTCATGAAATATTTTTTTATTGGCCGCTTGTAAGGTCTCTTTAGTGCCTTTTCAATGTTCCACCACAGAAGGTGGCAGGAACTAAAATAAACACCTTATTTTCAGAGTGGAAATGATGAAAGGCAGTGCCACATTGCAGGCATAGCTGCCCCTGGTGAGCCTGACTTCATCTGTTGTTCAGGGCCCCTCTTCGTGTTGCAGTTATTAAGTTGTGCTCCTGTTTTATGGGGTTGTTTTTACAGGGTTATGTAGGGAGACAGGAAACTGCCTTCTTGACAAGTCACATCATTCCAGGAGAATGTTGTGTCTTCCATTCTAGTCTCTGTGGCCTGTCCATTTCCTCTGCTGGAAAAGAGTGGTGCTCAATAAAGGCACTTTTCCAGCTGAAAAATACTTGGGGTGTCCAACTCTAAAGAACATAAGAACTCTGTCGCCCCAGATGTTCGTGGACTACAATTCCCACTAGCCAATTGGCCATGCTGGCAGGGGCTGATGGGAATCGTAGTCCACGAACATCTGGGGCATCAGAGTTGGACACCCCTGTACTAGAGTTATGAAGAGGACCCACTGATTAGCACAGAACAATGGCACAGTGCCAGAGCATGGTCTAAGGGAGGAGCAGTGGCGTAGGAGGTTAAGAGCTCGTGTATCTAATCTGGAGGAACTGGGTTTGATTCCCAGCTCTGCCGCCTGAGCTGTGGAGGCCTATCTGGGGAATTCAGATTAGCCTATATACTCCCACACACGCCAGCTGGGTGACCTTGGGCTAGTCACAGCTTCTCGGAGCTCTCTCAGCCCCACCTACCTCACAGGGTGTTTTTTGTGAGGGGGGAAGGGCAAGGAGGTTGTCAGCCCCTTTGAGTCTCCTGTAGGAGAGAAAGGGGGGATATAAATCCAAACTCCTCCTCCTCCTCTTCTTCTTCTTCTTCTTCTTCTTCTTCTTCTTCTTCTTCTTCTTCTTCTTCTTCTTCTTCTTCTTCTTCTTCTTCTTCTTCTTCTTCTTCTTCTTCAAGTGCACAGAACATCCCCTGCTCAGGTCCTGGGGTCTCCAGTCAAAGCAACCTGTTGAAATTGTTGCATAGAAAGGAATGAAAGGTGTGCAGAGCATGTGTTTCTATACTGTCAGTATTATTAAAAAAATATACACATTAGTTTTATTTTTGCCACTGCTTTATAGATGTCCAGGTCACATTGAACAATTTCATATTTTCATGCTGCTTACAGGTACCAATCCTAGCATAACACACAATGTGGCCAAGTTCTGTGTAGCAACGCTTGAAGTACATTCAGGGTGGTCTGTGCAATAAATCAGGTTTAATGCTACAATTTACCAATTTTATTGTTTCCCTATGCCTGTTTCCCCCTTGTAGTTCTTTTATAGATTTCAAGCTTTTATTCTCTTCTAGTGTTTATGCATTTATGCTTCTGTCCTGTCCTATTTTATCTTTTTATCCCATTTCCTTTATGTCTCCTTTATGTCCCCATTCCTTTTTGCATTCCCAATTTCCTTCTACCAGAAGGTTTTGGGGTATTTTTTTTCCTTTTTAGATATATATTTACTGTTTTAATATATCTTATCCTTCCAGTTTTATTTTATTTACCTTGTGCTGGTCTATGACCGTAATAAAGATTGATTGATTGAGGGTGCGCAGAACCTGAATACGACAACAGTATTCATTGGCAAGCATTCAGGAGGCTGCCATTGACATGGGCCAAAATATTGTTGCCATTCTATGGACATGTGTGCTGATGGCTTCCAAAATGACACTGATTACCCAGTAATGGATCTTGGGGTCATAGTCAGTGGCGGGATCCAAAATTTTTAGTAACAGGTTCCCATGGTGGTGGGATTCAAACTGTGGCGTAGCGCCAATGGGGCTGGGCGGGGCATGACAGGAGCGTGACCGGGCATTCCTGAGTGGGGCTGTGGCAAGGATGCAGCCACTTTGCAGCCCGGTCCTTGCCAGAGTGGGAAGCTTGGTCTGCGCCAGCGCGAGTGCCTGCCATGCATGCCTTTGGTGCACCTCCTACTAGACTGCTTCAAGTTCTGCATGCTACTGCTGAGAGGAGGGGCGTAACTAAAAGGCAAAAATCACATGGCAAAATCACCAATTAGTAACCCCCTCTTGGCACACACAAATAATTAGTAACCTACTCTCGGGAACCTGTGAGAACCTGCTGGATCCCACCTCTGGTCATAGTAGATAGCTCACTGCAAATATAAACACATTTCATAATGACTGTGGAAAGAAGAGGAAAGGAAGAGTTTGGATTTATATCTTGCTTTTCTCTCCTGCAAGGAGCCTCGAAGTGGCTTATAAGCTCCTTCCCTTCCTCTCCCCACCACAAACACCTTGTGAGTAGGTGGGGTTAAGAGAGCTGTGACTAGCCCAAGGTCACCCAGAAAGCTTCATGTGTAGAAATGGGGCAGCAAACTTGGTTCACCAGATCAGAGTCAGCTACTCATATGGAGGTGTGGGGAATCAAATTTTGTTAGCAAGATTAGAATCCACCACTTTTAACCATGGCATGTGGTACCAACCAGTTGTTTCAACAAAATAAAACCATGCAGTAATTTAAAAGCAACGACATTGGTTTTCTGAAAATTTGCTCTATTGTGGTACAAACTCTGAAAATTCTGAAAATTTGTTCTATTGTGTTACAAACAGCACCCATGGATGATGTGTTAACAAGTATTTTTACTTTTCTTGTACTGTGTTAAAATGGACATCAGGTAATAGTGGGGAGCAGTCTGAGCTCATCATGCTGGAAGCAAAATGACTAGATGTAGTTCATCATATTTATCATCATTGTCACACAGACACTTGATTCCTCCCGATACAAGATCCATTGAGACCTGGTGATCCTAGGGGGAGTCCTTTTCAACCAACAAGGCACCTTATAATGACAGTTTTTCAAAGCATGCTTTAAATTTGCTGTTCTGAAGCCAAAGGATAGCTCTTATTTTGCTCATTTAAACTCGTATTTTGCTTTTCCCTAATCAAAGATGGATTTCAGAATGCCTGAGTTGGTTTCAGGTTCTATTGAGCTGGATTCCCAGGAAGGTGTTTCAGCATCTTTTTGTTCTAGCACACATAGGCTCATTCCGCACATGCAGAATGATGCACTTTCAAACTGCTTTCAGTGCTCTTTAAAGCTGTGTGGAATAGCAAAATCCACTTGCAAACAGTTGTGAAAGTGGTTTGAAAACGCATTATTTTGCGTGTGTGGAAGGGGCCATACTTTTGGAAGCCCTCACCTCTAGGTTTCAATCCCTGGCATCTCCAATTTGAAGGGTTAGGGTAAGAGGTGCTGGAATAAACCCTTCCTTGCCCAGGACCCTGGAGAGTTGCTGCCAAACCGAACAGGGGAACTGTTAACTTGATCTCTGCAACCAAGACAGCTTGTCGCGTTTGGGCTCTGTCAAGTGAGGCTGGTGTCCTTTGGGAAGATGTAAATGAAAGTTTAAAAAGCTAGTTTTTAGCAGTTAACAATAGTCTTCGTCTACTCCAAATCCTCTAAGTGGCCTCGAAAAAGAGCTACGGTGGAATCTGAGTATTGATGATTACTAACCGAGCAAATAATAATAATATTTTTATCTTGATTTCTGGCAAATGTTAACATGCTGTTCCATGCCTGCTGTCCTTTCCCGCCCGCTCTGCCTGTATCCTTAAATATCTCACGGGCTTCTCTTATTGTGAAGAGTTTCCATCAAGTTTACAGCTACCTTGGGTTTTCTCCTACTTTATTTTAAAACAATTCCTTTTCCCAGAGGTGACCAGAGGCTCTCTGAGGGTATCTTAGTCCTAATGGAGTGTGAGCTAGAAGAGCCATGTCATCTGCATACATTAATAAAGGAATTTGTCTGCCTACTGATGGGAAAAAAAATAACGGGCAGCTGATAGCTCGGAAATGACACTATTAATATAAGAATTGAAAAGAAGGGGGAGATGGTCTTTACACCCGAGGCCTTACTGCTTCCCATATTTTTGCTGTTGGCCTTCTTTTGTTCCTATCAGCCACTGTGTTTTGATGGATGCGTTTGGCCCAGCCGCCTTCATTTAACAGGTGAAGTGCCTGTTTTCCAATGTGTAGCTCTGGATAGTTTTACATAATTTGTCCACTGTGCTAGACTGTGACTTTTACTGTTCCTGGTATTAATATTTAATGTTGGTTCAGTATTGTTCATGTCCTAGGCTCTGTATAGAAAGTAGAATCAGCTTGCTCCTTGCCTGGAGGGTTTATAATCTGCGATAACCATACAAAATCGAGAAGGGGGTCGTTGTTGAGACCAGGAGCCGACTGAAAAGCAGGAGTGAGATGAAGGAAAGTCGACAGTGTTGGAGTCGGGAGCATAATGCTAATGTTGCTAGGATATGCCTCGTAAAAAAAGGGGGGGGGAGTTAGAAGGAATGAAGGAGACAAACACAGTTTGATATGGGCATCTGTTATGCTTCTACTCCAATGCCTGACAGGCTCCTATCAGAAACTAGGGGGGAAACTATTCTGTTCAAGGAAAATTCGTTCTCCTGAGTAAGGATCTTTTGTGACTTCTACCTTCTCTTAAGTTAGGTTTGTGAGCCTTTCTCTGTTTGTCTGCCAACTACTACTGATTGTATCCACTTTCTTCCTACTCAGTCCGATAGCAGCAGGGTGACCAAACAAGGCTGTTTCTGTAAGGATGACGCAGTCAAGGCACACAGTCGGATAGTCCTTTTATATCATAAGCAAATGAAAGGTCTATTCTGTTAGCACAACACCAGAGAATATTTAGGCCACAGAACTCTGGTGCAGACGAACAGAAGGAATTAAACTGAAAAAGATTATGGACTGAACTTTGAACTTATAGTACCTGAATATCTCAATTCCCTTCTTGCTGCAAGATTCAAATAGGTGCATGTGTAAAGAAGACACTGTCCTTCGCATAATCACGCGCCCCGCTGGCAGCCATGCACACCCAAACAGCAAAGAAAGGAAAACCCCTTTTCAGTTCTCTCTCCCACTTGTGTAAAATGGTCTTAGCCAATCTGGCTCTTGGGTTCCCACAGCCTGGCCTCACCAGGACTCATTCAACCAATAGATAGGTACTAGTATATGAAAGAGGCCCTATATTCTCTCTCCTGGCAATCAAAACCTTGCCTGTCTAGCGGGATGTGTTCCAGCTTTGCTGCAGCCACATAGACTAGTCACTCTCAATAATTGTGAATCCCTTCTTGTCTCATCTATGACAGTATCTTCTAATGGTAAATATTTGACTTGGATGACACAGGAGTCTCCTACCTGTGGCCCTCCAGGTGTTCATGGATTATGATTCCCATCATCTCTGCCGACTGGCCATACTGGCAGGAGCTGATGGAAATCATTGTCCATGAACATCTGGAGGACTGCAGGTTGGAGACCCCTGCACTAGAACGTTTACTTCTATTTTTGCCCTGCTCTTTGTTGGTGTATATTGTTTGTTTTTTATCTTATTGTAATACTAAAAAAATCAAAGCCTGTGAGAGATATTATGCATAAATACTCCCCCCCAAAAAAATGTTTTCTTGAAGATACATCTAAAGTTACACTCAGATGCCACAAACAAGTCAGAATTTGTTCACGAACAGTGTGAAACTAATTCATTGTGAAACCTGAGTGTTCCTTTCTATGGTGTGGCATTCCAAGATGGAAGATGCAAATCTTCTGTTCAACTCTGATTTGTTGTAATGATACAACACCAGAGGTTTCAACTGGCTATAACAGTAATGTCCAAATGTGTATGCCTTAACAAATGGCAGTAGGTTTCTTCTGCAATGACCAAGATTTGAGGCCACTGTTTATTTATGGTTAATGGAAAGAAACACCTTTCACTTTGTTAAAGGGCCCACATTTGGACAGCATGACAAACTGAAATGAAGTTGAAGTATTGAGTCTTCACCGTTGGCATGTGCAGAAGGGGAGGGGAGGAGACCTATGAGTCTAATAGAAAACCAGACTTATCCTGTGGCTTACCAAAATCCTTTAGTAGAGTGTGAATTGAGCAGATCTGTTTTCATCTGACAGATCTGGAGGGCCAGTCAAAAGCTACGCTGGGCTTCTCCAGTCTTGGGTCATGGGTTCCAAATGTCCAAGCATGGAAATATTTTATTCCAACCAATGTGCAAAGCCTGGCTGAAGAGGACAGTGCTTCTGAATGTGCTGAAAGTGGTCTTGGTTCTTTGCAGCTAGTCCTCTCAGCTGGTCTTAGGGAGCTCCAAAGAGACGCAGTAATGAACGAGAAGTATGCAATACTTCTATTAAATAAATTAAGGGTCTCTTGTAATGGGTACTGTGGCTTTCAAGCTGGACCAAATTCCCAGCACCCATCAGACAAAATAAAGCATAGTTAACAAAGAATTTATTCCCTTGTTCTCCTGAAGTATTCAGATAGGACCATTTGACAGGAGCGTGTTATTATTGTGTTGATAACGTGTGCTTGTATCTTTCTTGCTGCTGTCCATTAGCAGCTAATGAGTGCCTTGAATACCCACCAATCCTCCTTGGAGATTTGAATGGCAATGCCTATGTCTTGGAGAGGTCGATAGAATCATTAGCAGGGTGCTGAGCAAAGGGATTTGGAATAATGGTTCGACCTTGTCAGGGGGGGAAACAGCGGTAAGGGATTCAGTCAACTGTGGAAAAGGGCTTTTGTGAGGGGAGGAGGGGAAACCAATAAGTCTGATGGACAGGTAAGTTAAGCCCTATGCAAAGCTAAGCACATTTTAGACAGAGACTGCCTTGCATGTCCATATCAGTTCCACCAGTTTAAACGCACGATAGCCAGAGTTGTAAAATCTGTTCTCTAAAGCAAGGTGAGAAATCTGGGTTGAGGCACGAGAGAGACTGAAGTTCCATCTGCTGCTGCATCAATGAAGGCTTTCATGGCCGGATACAACTGCTTGTTGTGAGTTTTCCGGGCTGTGTGGCCGTGGTCTGGTAGATCTTGTTCCTAACGTTACGCTTGCATCTGTGGCTGGTACCTTCAGAGGTGTATCACAGAGAGAAGTCTGCTATACACTGTGTCCAGTGAGAAGGGAATGTTTAGTGGGGTACATATTGTCCATGTCCCAGGTTGGGGAACCAGTCAGTAAGTGTTTGGGTGGAACTTGCTATGCAAAGGTGTGGTTGACTGCATTGTAACGTGGGTGGGGTTTTTCAGTCTAGAGAGTGATTCACATTTGCATTCCCTGCAGCAGCAACAGTCTTAGTGAATACAAACCCTATATCTGGGTGGAGTCCATTGTCCATGAACCTAGCATGTCCTTGGCCTTTGATTCTGGTGTTTTTAAGTACTGTTAGCCAAGTTTTGTTAATTCTCAGGGTCTCTTCTTGTTGAAGTTTTCTTGGTGTTTTTGGATTTCAATGGCCTCCCTGTGTAGACTGACATAATAACCTTCCAAGTTGTCCAGAATTTCAGTGTTTTCAAATAAAATGTTACATCCAGTTTTGTTTAGAGCATGTTCTGCTACTGACAGTGTTTTTCATGCTCCTTAATACGAGTCTGAATGCTGCTTTTTGTAGTTCCAATGTAGACCTTTCCACAGCTGCAGGGTATGCGATAAAGACTCCTGCAGAAATGAGGGGGTCTCTCTTGTCCTTTGCTGCTATATTTTTCTGGTAGGTTTGAAGATTGTTTGTAGGTTATGTTTTTTCATCAGTTTCCCTATTTGAACTGTGATTCCCTTGATATATGGTAGAAATATTTTTTCCTGTGGGGGGCTGTTTCTCCTCAGTCCTGTGGGTTTCTCTTGGTCTTAAAACTCTTCTGATTTCTGTTGTGGAGTAGCCAAGTCTGTGCAATAGAAGAAACAGGTCTTTTTACGTCGTTTTGCAATCAAGGGATTGCAATCAAGGGATTATTATGGTAGAAGATCACTGGATCTTGTCTGTCTTCATCAAATAGCTTTTTGCTGAATCCTGGGTGATCTTTTCTGTTGATAGATACCACTCCAGTAATAACTTGACCTGTTGCCAAATTTTTGGCAATAGCATTTTTTAAAGGTGATATTAAGATGAGTTTTAATTTGTTAATGCTTTCTGTGAACATTGCATATGAGTATTGTAACGTTTTGTCCAATCATATTTTTATTCCACTTTATTGTACTGATGCCTTACACTTAAGATCTCTGGACAAAAGAGCTTATTAATAAAAGAGCAGTATCTACAGATATAAGCATCGACGTTTTGTGGTTCCGTCTGCATTTTTTAGCAAGTTGGAGAACTTTAAATTTTAGCAGCCCAGAAGCAGTTACTGGAATCCTTTGTTTGCTAAGTAAAGCAACCGGGAACAGTTTGAAAAGTTAACATTTTAACCCAGGCGTGCCACGGATTGATTTTCTTCTCCCTTGAATCTCGGTTTTTGATATGGCAAAGTGGCCTTTGGAACACCTTCCACATTTGATGGGATTCATAACTCAGCATGCCCTTGGACTGAGCAGTGGGTTGACCCACATCTGTTTGATTGCATACTCACTCTTGGCTGAGTCACTCAGAAGATCACTTCTCTGTCAATGCAATGTAGACAATTCAGTTATGTGCTTAAGCTTCAGAGTTTTACTATGAAGGAGTCCCGTAAGGACTTGAACATTGCTCTCTGTAGTTTTTAAATCAAAGCCCTCAATGTACTCTCTACCTGTGAAGAGTCTGGTATGCTGGCAAAGGTGGGTGGTGAGGGAGATGCTGAGCTTGTACTTGGCCAAAGACTGTCCACGTGAAACATATAGATTGCCTAGGAATAAGAAACTACAGTAAAGCTGCTTTTCAAACATTGGTAAGAAAATCAGTGGTTTGCTTAGGAAACACACTTAGAAGTATGATTGCGGTGGTTAAAAATAAACATCTGCAGAATGACTGGTTCTAAAAGATGTTTTGTGAGCAGTGTTCAGCTGGGGCTTATGAGTAACAGTGGAGAAGTACACACTCAGTTTTTATCGTCTGAACAATTACATTCCAGATTCTAATCTTAAACAGTTGCAGCTCTATGTATTGTTAAAGGCTTTCATGGTTGGAATCAACTGACTGTTGTGGGTTTTCTGGTAAATTTTGATCCTAACTTTTTGCCTGTATCTTTGGATGGCATCTTCAGAGGTACATTCCCCATAGATATCTCTGATCAGGAATTCCAAATCTACTGGTGGTCCCTGGATCCAAAGAAGTTCAGCTGGCCTCAACCAGGGTCTATTACAGTTACAGCCTGTAAGATGGAGCTGCCCCCCAGGCATATGGTTGAGGCAGCTGCGATTAACATCTGGATGTTAATCTCCTGTCAACTTTTTCAAAATTGACCATCAATTTGCCGCTTGATGTGTAGATCCCAGTGTAGAAACTATGTGGAATCTGTCACTGCTTTGTAATTGTATTTATTAAGATGGCAGTTATATGTTCTAAACATTTTATTTGTTTTAGAATTGTTGTACACCACCCCAAACCCAAAAGAGGAGGG
The DNA here is from genome assembly GCF_021028975.2 of Sphaerodactylus townsendi. NCBI lineage: Eukaryota > Metazoa > Chordata > Lepidosauria > Squamata > Sphaerodactylidae > Sphaerodactylus > Sphaerodactylus townsendi. The sequence goes on along the minus strand of NC_059436.1, from coordinate 43,262,238 downwards.
GTGGGGATAGTAAGCCCAATGAACAAACAAAATTTGTCACATGATCAATCTTGACCAGAATCCATATTCACCCCCCTGCCCTGTTTCGTCCTGCTTTCCTAGTAGTCTCTCTTTCAAGTGTATGACACTTGTGGGTTTGTCAACTGTACCATGATACATAGAATCCTCTTGGCATTCCCTCCTTGGGGAAGTAGGCAAGGTTATCTTTTCTAGGAGCAGCAGTGCCGTAGGAGGCGAAGAGCTCATGTATCTAATCTGGAGGAACTGGGTTTGATTCCCAGCTCTGCCGCCTGAGCTGTGGAGGCTTATCTGGGGAATTCAGATTAGCCTGTACACTCCCACACACACCAGCTGGGTGACCTTGGGCTAGTCACAGCTTCTCGGAGCTCTCTCAGCCCCATCTACCCCACAGGGTGTTTGTTGTGAAAGGGGAAGGGCAAGGAGATTGTAAGCCCCTTTGAGTCTCCTGTAGGAGAGAAAGGGGGGATATAAATCCAAACTCCTCCTCCTCCTCCTCCTCCTCCTCCTCTTCTTCTTCTTCTTCTTCTTCTTCTTCTTCTTCTTCTTCTTCTTCTTGTTCTCCTTCTTCTTCTTCTTCTTCTTCTCCTCTTCTTCTTCTCCTTCTCCTCCTCCTTCTCCTCCTTCTTCTTCTTCTCCTCCTCCTCCTCCTCCTCCTCCTCCTCTTCTCCTTCTCCTTCTCCTTCTCCTTCTCCTCCTCCTCTTCTCCTTCTCCTTCTCCTTCTCCTTCTCCTTCTCCTTCTCCTCCTCCTCTTCTCCTTCTCCTTCTCCTTTCCTTCTCCGGCTATCATTCTCCTCATCATCATCCTCCTCCTCCTCTCCTCATATTCTCTTCTTCTCCTTCTCATTCTCCTTCTCAGCCTATCATGCTCCTCCTCACTCCTCATCCTCCTCCTCATCCTCCTCCATCACTCCTTCATCTCCTCCTCCTCCTCCTCCTCCTCCTCCTCCTCCTCCTCCAGAAGTCCACGTCCAAAGGTCATGGTGGTGATGGGCAGGAAGGGCATAAGGGCAGCGGGTTGCAGCAGATGACCTCCAAGTGCTTCACTGTGTAGCTGCCTGAAGCAAAGCCTGCTGGCTACAGAGATGACTCCACCTCTTAATGTGTGGTGGTGGAGGTAGGAGCAGCTTCTGCTCTTGGAAGAGATGGCAACACTTTGCATGTGCAGCGGGAAACTTGCCATGCCAGTCAGAGAACACTGAGCAGTCCTGTGGTAACCTATACTGTACAGCACCAAGCATTAGTGTGGAGCTGCCAGATACTCAGGGGAGGAAGAGGCAGAAGGAGCACCAATTGCTGTTGCTCCCCATCCAGAAGATATCCTAAAGCTGTGCTCCAGAACATCACTGTTCACAAACACCCTTGTTTTATGGACAGGAGGTTGCGGTGCCAAGCAAAATGCTTCGGTATGGTGTCATTTGGCAGCTATTCCAGGGGTTGGCTGCTGCTATGCTAAACCTAAATTTTTGCTTGTTTCTTTACCTGTGTCAACAGACCACAGTGATCACAGATTAACATGTAGCCTGACTTTACATCCACATTAAGGGCAGGGAGGGGGAACCTAGTCTTAACTGTCCTCTCAACTTGCATCCCTTGAAACCTCCGAGAAGGATGGAAATAATCCAATTCAAGGTACAGATAAAGAAATGACAGGTCCTGTTGGAGGCCTTTCCCAGATCTCTTCTTCATTTCAAAGGTGTTGCTAAACTGCTGTGTCTAAACTGAAGCTGCTGTACTTTGGGTCACATAATGAGAGGAGTCACGTCACTGGAAAAGAAAATAGTGCTAGAAAGGGTTGAAGGTAACAAGAAAAGAGGAAGATCCAACATAAGATGGACTGGCTCTATAAAGAAAGGCATGGCCCTAACTTTGCAAGACCTGAGCAAGTCTGTTAATGATAGGATGTTTTTGGAGGTCCTGCCTTCATAGGGTTGTCATGAGTCGGAATCAGTGGCACTGAACATGCATATATGTGTTATGGCTGAAAAATAAGGCAGTGAAGCATAAGAGTGGGAGACAAAGTTGTGGTGGGATAGTGCTTAAAGTGCTGTGGAGTATTGGATCTGGGAGGTTCAGGTTCAGATACCTATCCATGCCTGGAAGTTTCCTGGAGAACTTTGGACCCGTTACTTTATAAATGACCTGGAAGTAGGGGTGGGTAGTGTGGTGGCCAAGTTTGCAGATGATACCAAATTATGTAGGGTGGTGAGAACCACAAAGGATTCGCAGAAAGAGCATCCAAGCGGACCTTGATAAATGGGTGAGTGGAGCTAGAAATGGCAAATGCAGTTCCAATAGTAGCAAAATGTAAAGTGATGATGCACATAGGGGCAAAAAAAATCCAAACTTCACATACCACACTACAGGGGTCAGTGCTATCAGTCACAGACCAGGAAAGGGATTTAGGCGTCTTAGTTGATAGTTCCATGGGAATGTCAAGCTCAATGCATGGCAGCTGTAGAAAAAAGGCAAACTCTATGCTGGGGATCGTGGGAAAGGAGTTGATAATAAAACTGCAAGGATTGTCATGCCCTTATATAAAAGCCGTGAATGCGACCGCTACTTAAGGTACTGTTGTTCAGTTCTGAGTAAGCCACATCTCAAAAAAGGATATGAGAAGAGATATAGAAAAAGAAGTGCAGAGAAGGACTTTGCGAGGATGATTGAAGAGGTTGGAGCACAACTTCCTTATGAGGAGAGGCTGCAGCGTTTGGGACTCTTTAGTTTGGAGAGGAAGGCGTCTGAGGGGGGATATGATTAAGAAATCTATAAAATTATATACATGGGGTAGAAAATGTTGACAGAGACATGACATTTTCTCTCTTTCTCTCACAATACACTAGAACTAAGGAGGGCATTCATTAGAAAATGCTGGGGGGGGAAGAATAAGGACTACTAAAAGGGAAGCACTTCTTCCATAGCGTGTGATTGATGTTTGGAATATGCTGCCACAGGAGGTGGTGATGGCCACTAACCTGGATAGCTTTAAAAAGGGCTTGGACAGATTAATGGAGAAGTCAATCTATGGCTACCAATCTTGATCCTCCTTGATCTCAGATTGCAAATGCCTTAGCAGACCAGGTGCTCAGGAGCAGCAGCAGCAGCAGAAGGCCATTGCTTTCACCTCCTGCATGTGAGCTCCCAAAGGCACCTGGTGGGCCACTGCGAGTAGCAGAGTGCTGGACTAGATGGACTCTGGTCTGATGCAGCAGGCTAGTTCTTATGTTCTTATGTTTGTTTTAGCCTAAAATATCTAATGGGTTGTTGTTAAGCTGAAATGGAACCAGTTGGTGTAACGGTGGTGAAATGTGGTGGATTGAAACCTGAAGAACTGGGCTTGATTCCCCACTCTTCCAGATGAGTGGTAGACTCTACAGTGGACTCTAATCTGGTCAACCAGATTTGTTTCTTCACTTGTCCTCATGAAGAGTACTGATGACCTTGGGCCAATCACAGTTCTCTCTGAACTCTCTCAGCTCCATTTACCTGACAAGGTATGGGAAAGGAAGGAGTTTGCAAATCACTTTGAGATTCTTTACGGTTGAGGGGGAAAGGGTATAAAATCCACTCTTCTTCTGGAGGAGGAGGAGAGGGAGAAGGATTTTGGGTCCTCATTGGGGAGAAAGACAAGATGCAGTAAAATAAATAAATAGTGTAGAGCTGTCAGAAGGAATGAATGAATCCTGGGTGCAAGGATGTGATGCTACATGAATACCCAAACAAATACCTCTTTTCTTGTAGAGATGTCAGGAACTGTGGCCGACATTTCCTTGGTGCACTGGAAGCAACAGTGGTTGGAGAATGGCACCCTCTATTTCCATGTTTCCATGAGCAGCTCCGAGCAGCTTGAACAGGCTACCCCGCCCACCCTGCAGGAACCTTCGGAGATCGTAGAGGAACAATTGCACATCCTTCACATCTCGGTTATGGTGAGTGACATTTCCTTCCTTTCCCAGCCAGGAATTTGAATTGTGTTAAGTGGAAGTTCTTCATGTCCACCCAGAAGGTTTCCCATTCTTTTTCTCAGTCCTTCCTTGCCCTGGTCCGTTCATACCTTTTCTACAAAACCGCCTTCATTTGGATGGGATTGGCAAAGTGGGTCTTGAACAAGTTTGGGTGCAATCCGCATGGCTGTTCAAGATGCTATTGGGTTCCGCCATTCATCTCAGGGCTCAGCATGGCCAAAGTGCTTTTAAATTGTATTATTGAAGGCTTGTGCGGCTGGAATCAATTGGCTGCTGTGGGCTTTCTGGACTGTGTAGCTATGGTCTAGTCAGTGGTTTTCTCTTCTAATGTTTCACCGCATCTGTGGCTGGCATCTTCAGAGGCATGTAACAGTAAGATGTGTTTCTCTCATATCTTACCTACAACTGCCTTTTAATTGTTTGTCAGGAGTGTCCTGGAGGAATTTGGAATGATTTCTCTCCAGGGCACGGTTGACGACTATAATAAAGAGGCAACTTCAACATCCCGTTGTTGTTGCTGTCTCTCGTTTTCCAAGCTCAGTAGATGGAAGACGTCAGTCGTCAGTGCAATCAAAAAGAACATTTCTTTCTCTTGCTAAATTCAGTCAGAAACAGACAAGACAATGGGACTTCAGATGTCTTGAAGCTTTTTAAAGTTTGATCCTACCTATCAAGCAGGTGCCAGCTTGTGGCGTGATTTTTTTTTTTTGGTGTTTGAGGGGGGAAAATCACAAATCTGTTGTTACGATGGAAGCTTTATCACTTCAAAGTCTTGTGTTATTACAGCTATTTTGAGCTGCTTCTCGCTGCTGTGAAAACTTTCTGAATTTGAGCAGGGACATTTCCAAAGTACGCTCTCACTGGTGTTCATCAGTGAGAAGGGAATGGGGGAGAAGCAGGTGGTGTCTGAATTACAGTCAGGTAATTATGGGTAGATTTGTCTGTCTTTTTCAAGCAGTGGTAATTTATTCCCACGTTAACCACAGCAGTAAAGTGCCTCTGTATTATGTGTGCATCCTCTTTGGAGCTGGTGGTGGGGGGATGGTTAATGTTGTTATTCTTTGTTTCTCCCTTTGGCAGAGAAGGCAAGTTGTCACTGAGTCACTTCTCTTTGATTAAGAGCTGTGGCTTGGTGGCACAGCACATGGCTTCATATATGCAGAGATCTCCAGTTCTGTTTCTGATATCTCTTGTGAAACCATCTCAGATAGTAGCAGTTGAGACACAACTTTTCACCCATGTCTATGGCTGGCATCTTCAGAGGCCTGTCACAGTAAGATGTGTTCCTCTGCATTGAAGTGTTTTGTGTAGTTGGGTACCCAGCCATAGATGTGGACAAAACATTAGGAGCCAATACCAGAACATGGCTACACAGCCAAGAAAACCTACAACAGTCAGTTGGTTCTGTGTATTTGTGTATGGCAGGGTGTTGGACTTGATGGCCCTTGCAGTCTTTTCCAACTGTATGATTCTCTGATTCTGGCCTTGAGAGTCTTGAACTAGAAACGGTTCCCTGTTAAGAAGTCCTGGGAGTTGTAGTTTTATGAGTACATTGACTCCCTTATTTATATGCATTATTTATACACCACCTTTCTCCCCACTGAGGATTCAAAATGGCTGACATGGTTCTCTTGTTCTCCATTTTGGCTCATTACAACCCCATGCGCTAGGTTAGGCTGAGTGTGTGTGATTGGCCCAATGTCACTCAAAAGTTTCCATGGCAGAGTAGGGATTGAAACCTAGGTCTCCTAGGTCTTGATAACACTTACCATTATACCACACTGGGGCCCCTTCCACACACGCAAAATAATGTGTTTTCAAATCACTTTCACAACTGTTTGCAAGTGGATTTTGCCATTCCGCACAGCTTCAAAGAGCACTGAAAGCAGTTTGAAAGTGCATTATTCTGCATGTGCGGAATGAGCCTGGCTCTCTGTGTTGCAGCTTCTGGGGATAAGAACATAAGAACATAAGATCTAGCCTGCTGGATCAGACCAGAGTCCATCTAGTCCAGCACTCTGCTACTTGCAGTGGCCCACCAGATGCCTTTGGGAGCTCACATGCAGGATGTGAAAGCAAGGGCCTTCTGCTGCTGCTGCTCCCGAGCACCTGGTCTGCTAAGGCATTTGCAATCTGAGATCAAGGAGGATCAAGATTGGTAGCCAGAGATCCAATTCTCCTCCATAAATCTGGCCTATGAAAGCTTTAGCACCATACAGCCATCATTTGTTGTTGTTGTTTTCCTACTTGAATGTGAAAAAGCAGTATGAGATATCATTCTGCTATTCCATTTTTTAAGACAATGAATGAAGTTAAGGAATGTGTTGTGAGACCATGGAGGAAGAAGGACTTGATTCTCCAGAAGCTAATCGTTGACTTCTATGATGGGCAGGGGTCTGTGTGTGTGTGTGTGTGTGTGTGTGTGTGTGTGTGTGTGTGTGTGTGTGTGTGTGTGTGTGTAGTGCACGCCCACATGCACACATATTAATTTGACTGTTTTATTGGGCTCAGTGAAATAGTGAGTTATGTGCTGAAATTGGGATTAAGTTGCATTTGGTGGCTTCCAATGATGGTAGAAATTTAAAGAACACATAACTTCATTGATACCCCCACCTCCAGCTTCACTTCCTGACTTTAGTTACTATCTATAGTTACATTAGAAGCAGAGGTTTTCATTGGTCAAATGCAATTCTGTTTGAAACCAATGACATTATTTGGTGGCCTTTAGTGATGTCTTGATGACCCGTGGGATGACTCTATATAATCTGATCAGCCATTCCTTACACTGAACCTTGCCCTCCCATCAAAGAGTTCAAGTGATATATAGTTTCATCCCACCCCACACCTTTTATTATGGAGACAGCTTTGCAAGGCAGGTTCAACTGAGAGGGGTTGGCCTGGCACCCCACAATGAGTTTTCATGATAGGCCAGAGAAAACTGGATTCAGATTTCTGCAGAAAAGGCCATCTTTTTTTAAATCTCTCCACTGACTCTCAGACTACCAGAGGGTAAAGGAGATTCAGAACCAGTAGGTGGGTTGATTCAGTCAAGCGTTGCAGTTTACCTGGTAAGAATGAAGTATTGATAGTTTGTTTGGGACGTATCCAAGTATAATTACTGATACCATATTTTTCTTGTATAATGATGGCAAGCTGAAAGATTTATACGTTGAAGAAGTAGCGAGCTTTCTACGAAAATTAGTATTGAGTAAGGATCTCGTTCCACTTTGAACTCTCTGGAGTTTGGTACCAACATCATATTTAAGACTGATTGTTTCTGTTAAGATTCTTGCGGAGACTTGCTGTGTTCACCTGGATTCTTTCATTTGTATGGATGATTTATGAGTCTTTTGTCGATGTATATTGCCACTTGTTTGCATGTTATGCATTAAAATTCACTTATCGTGCATACGTACTTGCTGTAAGAGATTTGGAACATCTAGTAGCCCGGGTATAATGTTTGTGAGTTTTTTCCTGGCTTTTAACAGTGGCGTGGCATGAATCTTCTTAGGCACCTCAAAATGCATTTGGTCCACAGCAAGGATAACAGCCATCCTGTTTGAAAATCCCAACACAAAGAGCAGATGTTCCCGAGTCCCAGCATTTGCTTCTTCACGCTCCTTCCATTCAGGAACATCTTTTAATAACAGAATTAATACTTGCTTTGTTTCTCCCCAGCAGTGTTTGTTCCCTAATCTCTCCCCAAAGAGACATAACATTAATTACTACATTTAAAGGAAGTTTCTTCTCTATTACTGTCACCACCCTTTCTCCTCCTGCCTCGAACATCTGAAATTTGTTTTCTCTGTGCGTGCGTGTGGGGAGGGGGCATGGGGGGAGGGGAGAGTGTGGGAGAATATGCAAATGCTGGATTTTATTTATTTGGGTTTTTTAAAATGTGTGCCATGTCAGGCACAAAAGAATCAATATTTTTGTCATTATGCCTGCTGTCGCCCATGCCCCCCCCGCCCCCCCAGTACCATAATCTTAATTGTCATTTGGGCTTTAATTGTGCTGTTCCCTCTTGTGTGTGGAAGTAAATCTTATCTGTTTTGGATTAAAATTCAATGAAGGTCACAGCGGCTTGAAAATTTACCAGGCTGCTGCAATTAATGTTCATTTGGCTTTGATAAATTGGAATGTTTCCCTACAATAGGAGTGGAGTGGATTTCAGAAGCCATAATTCTTCCATTAACTCAATGATTTCCCTTGCATGATGGAGCAACCTGTCACGGCTGTGTTTGTCATCTGTCACTTCAAGGTTCTGGGCATATGCCTGATATGATTTATTATGATTATTTGGGCTGCTTGTGTCAAAACATTTAAAACCACTAATTATTCTTTCCCTGTAAAGTGCTGAATTAAACAAAATGTGTGAATTATCCCTCCCTCCGCTTTGCTTATTCCCCTGCTTAATTATCGTTCGCGGTCATTATAAATTCTTGCTAAGGGCTTCTCTTGACTTGTTTTGTTCCTGAGAGGTGACTGCTTGAGAATTTCTTGAGGGCTCCCTGCAGTTTCTTATCCAACTAGGTGATGGGGGGAACAACCAATTTGATCTCTTGGTCTGTCTTCCAAGCAGACATTTCTTGGTGCTTTATGCCACAAGTCAAATCTCCCAATGCCTTAATTATGAAGGTGTGCCTTCAGTGGGAGAGCCTTCTTCCCTCCCCAACCCCCACCCCTGACTCTAGAAATGTGGAAGACGATGAAGAAGGAGAAGGAGGAGTTTGGATTTATACCCCATTTTTCTCAACCATAAGAAGTCTTGAATGAGCTTACAACTCCTTCCCATCTTCTCCCCACAGCAGACACCGTGTGAAGTAGGTGGGGCTGAGAGAGTTCTGAGAGAACTGTGACTAGTCCAAGGCCACCCAGCAGGCTTCATGTGGAGGAGGGGGGAAACAAACCTGGTTCTCCAGATTAGAGTCAACCACTTTCAACCACTATACCACGCTGACTGTCCATGCTGGAAGACTTGAAGATTCTCATTCTGAGCTTTAACCAGGGCTATCCTAAATAGGTTCTGACTTAGGTGGGAAATCAAACCCAGTTCTCCAGATTAGAGTCAACCGCTTTCAACCACTATACCATGCTGGCTCTCTATGCAGGAAAACTTGAAGATTCTCATTCTGAGCTTTAACCAGGGCTATCCTAAAAAGGCTTTAAAAAGGCTAAATAGGCTCGAACCAGAGCTCAGAGGCTAAACAGGAATGGTTAGTTAGGACTGAGATGGGAGACTTCCAAGAAAGTTCAAAGTTGTTACATAGAGCCAAACCACCTCTATTTGTCCCTTGCCTTGAGAACCTTATGGGGTCACCGTAAATCTCTGAAACTTAATGGTGTTTCCTACCAGCATTCTAAGCTGGAATCTTGTGCCAGTAAATCCTGAGCTCAAAACCTTTTCTGCTACAAATGGAACAGCAAACTTGCTACATTTGCATTTTTTTTGTTCTTTCAGTTTATTACTCTGATTTTGAATTAAGATATATTCTAAATGTCTTAGAGTGGCTTTGCTCAAAGTTTTTGAATTTGAGTGGTCCTGGGAGGGAGGGGTGGCAGTTTAAGACTTATTATAGTGTCTCATATGGGTTGCCTGTACTCTTCCTAAGTGACCAAAGATCCTCCCTCATATTTGTGTGCATTCAGCCTGCAGCTCCATGTGTGGATTTGCAGACTGGGACAACAACTCCCACATCAGTATACCAAAAGCCACTTTGAGATCTCTGTTGGGGAGAAAGTTGAGGTATTCATGAATTAAGCAAATTGATATCATACTGCTCGAGACTGCCTCCTTTCCTTTGTACCACCAGGTTGTTGACTTGGTATGCTTTTCAGCATTCTTCCTGTGTGCTGGGGTGGATAACAAGAACAGGCAGACAGGTAATCTTGGTGACAGTTGCACTGTTAAGGAACCTTCTCTTGGAGAAGTGCAAAGTTCTGATCCTCTTTCTGAATCAATGCAAGCAACTCACTTGTTTTAGGTCCGTTCCTTTTATCTATCACATGCAAAAGAGCTTATTAGAAAAAGGTTCTTGCTTTATCTCACACTGACTTCTCCTTGGCAGCCCTTGGTGGGAGCCAGCCAGATTCCAGATAGAGTCATTCCGCATTAGCTCTGCTCTCACAAATAGCAGTTGCTTATGTCCATGTTTAAAACATTTCTCTCTCCCCTTGCAGCTTTGAAAGCAAACTTGGAGGCAGTTAAAATAAAGCGCAAGATCAAACAAACTAATAAAATAAGAGAGACTGTTCATAGCTACAGAGCTGCATAGCAGATTCCAGAGACATTACCTGTAAAAATGTAGGAGAAAAGAACTTCAGCCTGTTGCAGCGAAGACAGTGAGGATGCCATACAGCTGCCCCTTAAAAAGGCGTTTGAGAGTCTTCTCCCGTGTAAACCTTCTTGCTTTCTGAAATGTTTTTCAGCAGTTACTTTAGAAAAAGACCCATTCCTGATCCCTACCTGACTTCGAAAGGGGAGGCTTCTTAAGATCTGAAAAAGTGGGAGCAAACAGTCCTTTGACACTTCCTTTTAAAATTGAAAAAAAATCAGAATAATAATAATAGTAATAGTAGTAGTAATCGTCATCGTTGTCATCGTCATAATCTATGGCACAGACCAGCTGAGGTCATCCCAGCGGTTATTGGCATCCTGGGTGCCATTCTGAAAATGCTTGGGCAGCACTTGAAATATCTTCAAATCGACAAAATCAACATTGGTCAGATTCAGAAGGTAGCCCTGCTGGGATCCACACAAAAACCCTACCAAAACATTACAATGTCCTAGGCCCCTGGGCAGTGGTGGGATCCAAAAATTTTAGTAACAGGTTCCCATGGTGGTGGGATTCAAACTGTGGCATGGCACCAATGGGACTGGGCAGGGCATGGCGGGGGTGTGGCTGGGCATTCTGGGGGTGGGGCATTCCTGGGCGGGGGTGTGGCAAGGTCATAGCCGCTGCACCAGTCCTTGGGCGGGAAACGAATGAACGCAGGCCCAGGCTGCCACGCATGCCGGTGCACCTCCTGCTAGACTGCTTCAAGTTCTGCGCGCTACTGCTGAGAAGAGGGGCGTAACTAAGGCAAAAATCATGTGGCAAAATCACCAATTAGTAACCCCCTCTCGGCACACACAAATAATTAGTAACCTACTCTCGGGAACCTGTGAGAACCTGCTGGATCCCACCTCTGCCCTTGGGTGAGGTTCAAATTGTAATGAAAGGCCAACAACCAGCTACAGAACTGGCAGCTGTGATATTAAACAAAAATCAACAACAGCAACAACAACAACAACAACAACAACCTTCATGTTCCTCCTAATGACGAGTCTTCCCCATGGCTTTTAAAATCAGCTTTTGTTTATATTGTCTTTACATTTTTATTCTGTTTTTCCACAGCTTCAGAGCAGCTAAACAATCAATTAAAAATCAGTATAAACATCAAACATTCTAATCAATGAGCCACCACCTCCCCAAAATTAAAAAAAAATGCAGTACAGCCAACTTCGTGGAATTTCTGAAGAAGAGCTTGGATTTATACCCTGCTTATCTCAACTGTAGGGAGTCTCAAAGTGGCTTATAAACTCCTTCCCTTCCTCTCCCCAAACAGCCACCTTGTGAAGCAGGTAGGGCTGGGAGAGTTCTGTGACTGGCCCAGGGTCACCCAGCAGGTTTCATGCGTAGGAGAGGGAAACAAATCCAGTTCTCCAGATTAGAGTCCCCTTCCGCACACGCAAAATAATGTGTTTTCAAACCACTTTCACAACTGTTTGCAAGTGGATTTTGCCATTCCGCACAGCTTCAAAGAGCACTGAAAGCAGTTTGAAAGTGCATTATTCTGCATGTGCGGAATGAGCCCACCACTGGTTCTTCTGCTGGAAGTTTCCCTTTTGGAAACTCAGCCATCATGTTGCTTGATGAAGTACCTCTGGAAAGAGAGTCCCGACTTTGGGAGCTATCATTATTCAAAACCTGCTTCTTGTAGCCATGGGTGAAATGGTTGGCATGACCCACTGCCCATATCTTAATTGGTATGTCAACCTATATGAAGGGAAGCTTCTGTATTAGGCACAAGGTACCCTTGTAGATGTTGTACTGTAATTAAGCCCTGAGCTGCAAAGTGTGGTGTGGAGGCTCACTGTGTGCAAAGTGAGATTAACTTTTTCCATTTAATTGCCACCTCCTTCCTCGCAGCGCTTCCCAGTTGTCCCCTGACCGGTGTTGGTTGGATTGCAGCTGGGAACTGATTAGTACCCAGTTTGACTTTCATTTCCCCCAGTTTTTTTCAGGCGCAGGATGACTTTTTCATGCTTTGTGCGTGAGAGAGAGAGCTCTCCCTTCTTCCATCTTCAGTTGAGTTCCATTTTCTCCTGGATTCATCCTCAGATGAACTGATTTGGTCGTTCACCTATCTATTATATTGTAGCACTTTTTTGGGGGAAAAAACTCAGACTACAAACGTTGTGGGAGAAGGCAGAAGATAACCACTTAAAGCTTGCCAGTTTCTGCCTCTTTGGCAGAAAATGATCTGATCTACCAGTTCGGGGAACAGCGATGTTTCTGTGTTTCTGCAAAATCTCCAATGCTGAGGCAGCTTAATAGCTTATATATATGCCGTAGACTACGTAGGACCAAACTCTCTATGCTTTGGTTCCTATCTATTCTCCATATTGTGCCCCAGTTGCCAGGAGTGGTCAGCTTCATGATGAAACTTGCTTGACTTGGACAGAGTATTCATACTGTGAGGCCAGGACGGCCCCACAATACCTTGCTCTTCTACTGTATTTAGCACTAAGGAAGCTTAAAAATATTTAAAACTCTTGTTAGATAAAATGAATAGCCCCAAATCAGGCAGACTTTATTTATGGGATGGTTTGCTATTGCCTTCCCCAGTCCTACAATCTACACTTTATCCTGAGCAAACTGGGTACTCATGTTATCTACTTCAGAAAGATGGAAGGCTGAGTCAACCTTGAACCAGCTACCTGAACCAGCTACCTGAGTCAGTTTTTATAACCTTCTTTTCTCTACTCTAAGGAGTCTCAAAGTGCCTTACAATCTCAATGGCCTTCCCTTCTCTACTAACAGACACCTTGTGATGTAGGTGGGGTTGAGAGTATTCTGACAGAACTGTGATTGGCCAAGGTCACCCAATAGTCTTCATGTAGAGGAGTGGGGAATTGAACTTGATTCTCCAGATTATAGTTCCCTGGTCTTAACCACTACACTACACTGACTCTGTCAGTAAAATGTAAATCCATTTTCCATACCTGCAATTTTTGGTGTGTCACTTGTTACACTTGAATTCTATATTCTAGGAATTGGTTTTTTTTCCTCATTCCAAAGGACCTCCTGGTAACACTGGCTCCTTTTCCAAAACCTGTCCTTGATTTAAGCCTTTTTTCATGGTAGAGCCATTCTAATAAGTTGTCTAGGAAAGAAGATAATGGAATATAATTTCCCCCTCTTTAAGAAAGTTGTCTCCACAGTTCTCTTAAGCCATCCTGTGTGTGTGTGTGTGTGTGTGTGTGTGTGTGTGTGTGTGTGTGTGTGATTTTTGCTTTTAGTTGTGTCAGCTTGCAAAATCTAAAGGGTCACATTTAGGCTTTACCTTCAAACCATTCTTCTCATCTCCACTGCTCATCACATGGCAAAAGCAAAGCTATTAATATTTGCGTTCATTCAGTCCATAATCCCAATGCATATCAAAAGCAAATACTCTAAACTGTTTCGTGATATCCTACTTCAAGCCTGAGCCATGGAATAGAATCTTCTGTTTCAAGTTTGGAGGAAGAAAAGATTTTGTCATCAGACTGTGAGCTGAGTACCAAGAATGGGTCACAGTTCTGTCTCATGCTTGGGTTGTGAGGCTCAGAGGTAGGAAGAGGAACCCGATGACCTGGGAAAGGGGCCTCTGGGAGGCTTGATGAAAAATTTAGGGTTTCCTCCTCATCAGATGTGAAATGGCCATGAAATGAACCCTGGTGCTTAGTGAGGGTAGTGATGGAAAGTTCTATCCAGTAGCAGATGACTTGTGGTGACCTCTTAGGGTTTTCAAGGCAAGTCATGTTCAGAGGTGCTTTGCCATTTCCTGTTTCTGTGAAGTGGTTCTAGACTTCCTTGGTACTCTCCCATTCAAGTTGTCCAACCATGACCGCTGAGATTATTGAAGATCAAAAGAATGTCCAGTCCACAAATGTCCCAGAGAAAATTAGAAAGAAAGAAAGAAAAGAGCAAACACCATTTATTTCTAGTTTTATGTCCACATTAACCCTCATTGTCATTTTTGAAAACAATACATGGTGGAAAATACCATCAAATTGCAACTGACTTACGGTGACCCTGTGAGGTTTTCAAGGCAAGAAACAATCTGAGGTGGTTTACCATTGCCTTCTTCTCCATAGCAATCCTGGACTTCCTTGGTGGTCTCCCATTCAAGTATTAACCAGGGCCAACCCTGCTTAGCTTCCAAGAGTTAACAAGATCAGCCTAGCCCAGGCTAAAAATGTCAGGGATAAGTGATAGTACATTTATAAATGTCAACCATGCAACAATTAAACTGCAAAGTGGTTCTGTGTCAGTGAATACAAGAATCCTGTGTTACATGCTGGTGAGATGGAAAATAGTGTAGAGCTATCGCTTCTTGGCCTTTTGGCTAAGATCAAGTGTGAGGATCAAATAGTGTAGAGTTATTTTGCAAGTAGGTCTCCAAAGTTATGCCACATTCAGAAGTGGGCCCCACTCCAGAAAGGTTGAGAATCAGTGTCCGAGTTTTAACTCTACCACACCCACCTGCAACTCCAGTCTTTTTCCTGTTATGTTCCTCATCAGTCTGCAACAGCCAGTACTACCTTGATGTCTTCTCTAATATTATGAACCTTTCCCTCTTTGCAGTCTTTGGTGGTACAATCCTTCTATTGCTTTGCTGTTTTGTTGTGCACAGTACAGCACCATACGTCATACGGAAGCCATATATAGATGTGCCAAGCTTACACCACGATGGGATCATGGGTGTGACTTTACAGACCAAATTTTACATGGTCGTTTTTGTGGGGAGAGGTGTTTATGCATATTACAGGATACAAGTGCAAACATTTGCAGGATACATGTGTGAACATACGGGCAATTTTTGTTTGATGAAAGCTTACCTTAAAAAAACATATAAGAGTTTGCCTTACGATGCTTTTGTAGCCATTGAAAACACATACATAAGTGCCATCAAGTCGCAACGAACTTATGGAGGCCCCAGTTATGGACTTCAAGGCAAGTGAGAAACAGAGCTGATTTGCCATTGCCTTCCTCTGCAAAGCCTTCCTTGTTGGTCTCTCATCCAGTGTCGTATAGTGGTTAAGACTGGCAGACTCTAATCTAGAGAATTGGGTTTGATCCCCCACTCTTCCACATAATCAATGAACTCCAATCTAGTGAACTGGATTTGTTTCCAGTTCTGATCTTATACATGCGGCTTGCTGGATGATCTTGGGTCAGCCACAGTTCTACCTCAGAACTCTTTCAGCCCCCACCTACCTCACAAGATGTCTGTTGTGGGAAGGGAAGGAGTTTGCAAGAAGCTTTGAGACTCCTTGTGGAGGAGAAAGTGGGGTATAATCCATAATTCTCCTCATCCTTCTTCCTCTTCTTCCTCCTCTTCCTCTTCCAAATACCAACCCTATCAGACCACACCATGCCACCTTCTCTCCTGCCATTCCAAATAATGGGCAGTACACATGAGAGCAGTGATGGAATTCAAATAATTTAACAACCGGTTCCGTTGATGGGATCCAAATAATTTAACAACTGGTTGTTTACAAGCACAATTTTAACAACCCGGTTCTGCCAAAGTGGTGCGAACCTGCTGAATCCCACCACTGCATGAGAGGCTCAAGAGGGAAACCACAATCACTTCTCCCTTCCTTTTCAAAGACAACATAAAAAAACCCCTCTAAAACTAGTGTTAAGTGTTACTAAATGTCTGTGCTCTCACATTAAGGGAACTTGGCTTTTTTAATTTGCCTTTATAGTGTCATTTTCCCTGACAAAGACACCTGTTATGCTAATAATTTTGCACTGGTCTCTCGGTAAGAAGTGTCACTTTGTTGTTCAGGCAAATATATTAAACACTTGGAAGCCATCTCGTCTGGCAGGGTGTCTGTTCCCTCTAGATAGAAAGAGATGTTACTGGAGTGCTCAATCTGAAACTCTGACAAAAGCAGGTGGGTGCTCTTTTAGCCTTTCCCTTCCTCTTGAGCACCCTGCAAATGGAGTGAAATGGAGTCTGTTGGAGCATTCCTCTGCCTGGGCCCTGAAATTCCCAGAGCAACACAAATAACAGTATCTTATGTAACAGGAGCGAAGAAATACTCCCAGGGGAGCTCAAGAGGAAAAATATTGTCTTTCTGAGCCAGCACGGTGTGGTGGTTAAGCGGTAGGCTGTACATGAGCGGCGGACTCTAAAATTATGAACCAGGTTTGTTTCCCTGTTCCTACACAATGCAATTTTAGCTGTAAAGAAAAGAAGAAGAAAAGTTTGGGCCAATCATCGTTCTCTCAGCCCCACCTGCCAGTCATTGTTCTCTCAGCCCCACCTGCCTCACAAGGTGTCTGTTGTGGGGAGAGGAAGGGAAGGTGGTTGTAAGCTGCTTTGAGACTCCTTATGGTTTAGAAAAGCAGGGTATACATCCAAACTTTTCTTCTTCTTCTTTCCTTTACAGCTAAAATTGCATTGATTTGGAAAGGGCTGGAGGAAAGCTCCTCTCAGAGGTCAAGCTGGTGTTCTCCTGTATCTCTGAGCGACACCTTGAGTTTCCTTGACAAGATTTTGCTTTGCATTTTTGTAAATGGTGACTGTTGATGTGCACATCCTTGTTGTCAATATTACTGCCCCTAGGTTACATTTTTTTCTTCCTGATTGATTGGTGTTGCTTGCTTTGACTTAGTGATTGGGGGGGATATATAAAACTACCTGCTCCCCTTGCCGGGATGTTCTTCCTGGTGACCAGAAGACCATCCCAGTTGGGCTTCTCTTATTATAGAAATGGGCCAGAGGTCCATCTAAACAAGAATGCTGTTTCCAGCAGTGACCGACCATGCAGATATATGAAGTGGCCTTATATTGAGGTAGGCTGCTGGTTTGTCTAGCCGAGTGTTGCCTACTCTGATTGCAGTAGCTCAGTATGGTTTCAGTAGATCTGACTGCAGTACTTCAGCCTGGTGAACAGCCCAGGGTCACCCAGCAAGCTAGTTAGAAATGACTGGAGCCATCAGCAAGCCCTTGTTCTTCTCCCTCGTGCTTCTAGGAGGCCCACAAGCAGGGCTTGAAAGGGAAAATAAGTTCTCCCTACTATTTCCCCCTCCCTCAGCAACAGGCTTTAGAAGAGAAGATCACCTCTGAAGAGCTTTAGGGTCTAAGCTAGCTTTCCATGCCAGCTGCAGTCTTCTCCACTTCCACATCGTGTGCATGATCAACGTTACATCACTGGAGTTACAATAAGTGACTATGCCAAGGCCTGTCTAAGTGCGGCTTTGTCTGGGCTTGACGCAAATAGTCAGAGTATCTGTTGACTCCTGCAGGCAGTGGCATTGTCAAATCAGTTTCCTCCTTTGGCATTTAAGCTGGCAGCCCTCACTGCTACAGATTGGTGGTGTGTGTGTTCACAGGACATTTGTATGTTGACCGATAACATAGAAGGCATTGTGATGTGGGAAGGGCTGAGCCTTTCAGCTTCACAGTTCATTTGCAAGTGCTGACTCATTAAATGCACTTGGGCAGAGTCAGCACGCTACAGTGGTTACAGTGTCACTGGGAGGCCCACATTCAAATCCTCACTGTGCTGTGGAAGTTTGTTGGGTAACCTTGGGCCAGTCACATACTCACAACCTAACTTAACTCCAGGGCTGGAGCAAGGGGGAACTGCACCCGGGGCGCATATGTGCCCCATGCCGCTGCCACACTCTTGCCTGCCCTGGAATGCCCCCGCCCCAGAACCCCCCCACACGGGTGTGCGCCCAATGCGTTGCACTCCTTCCCCCTGCCTCCTTGGCCCTATGCCACTGCTTAACTTGTTCACCGCCCAGAGCCCTTCGGGGGTAGGGCGGTATAAAAAACCCAATTAAATAAACAAACAAACAAACAAACTCACAGGATTGCTGTGACAGTAAAATGGAAGAGAGGTGAATGATTTCACCTGTTTTGGGTCCCTATTGGAAAGAAAGGCAGAATATTAAAAAAGTAGATAAATAAAAACAATGTAGCTTGTGCATGTTTGTGGAAAAAAATGAAAGAAGCAGAACCCACTGGTTTGGCATCATTTATGGAACTGCCCACAAAATGCTTTGCAGTGTTCATTTGGAAAAGGAGTTACTGGATGGGAAAGACTTGGCCTATATTAGTGCCCTAAAGAGACAATCTCTGTGTGATTAAGCTGCAGGTCTTGCCTCATCTCTCCTGGAAATCCATCATCATTCATGTCAACACCGGGCCTGTCAGTTTCTCTTCGCCACTGAAATTAATGATTTGAACTCGATGACCCCATTCTCGTGACAGGATAAAACTCTGCAAGTTGGCACAAGGCTGGGAGTGGACAACAGAGCCCCTTTGGGGGACTTGGTGGAGTAGGAAGGAACTTCTGAGGTGACAGAGGGTAGGAGGGGCTGTGGAGTGGAGGCTGGGCTGAAACACCCCTGCCTGTAAGTGGTTTGAAGATGGATGGGCTGACATACAATTACCACCATCAGATATCGGTCAGGGATCGCACTCTCTCTCTCTTTCTCTATCCCCTTGGAAAGCTGAAATCAGGGAACTTTATTAAACCAGTCCATGCAATTTGTGTAATGATTGGAGTGCCAGTTTGAGCTTGTGTAGCACAGAATATGTGCGGTGGCTCGATTGTGTTTTGCATACCCAGCTTCAGAGACTGGAATTCAGTCTCATCAGAAAATTGCTTCCTGGGTCTTGCGGATTTCTTCCTTTCTCTCTGTTTGGCTGCCCAACTTTCTTGTTTGGTGAGAAAATCTGTCTGAAGTATGGTGTTTCTAGTATTCTGGTGAACTCTGAGATAAGTCTTTTCAGGACTAACATAGGAAGGATTAACACTAGGAAAAGCACAGCCCTTTGAACAGTCTCTTGGATGGGAGCACAGTTTGAAACATGGAGCTGCCTTATATTGAACCAGTCACTTGGTCTGTCAAGGTCTTCATTGTCTACTCAAACCGGCAGTGGTTCTCCAGGGTCACAGGCTGAGAACTTTCACATGGCCTGCTACCTGATCATTTCCACTGGAGATGCTGAGGACTGAACTTGGAACCTTCAGCATCCAAAGCAGATGTTCTTCCACTGAGCTGCAGCCTAGTGTTGACCTTCACAGGATCTGCTTCATGCATGTAATTGGTGATTCACTGCAGGTTGTGCATGTGATTGGGAAGATACCATCAACCATCCTCCTTTTTGCTCACCCCATTGTCAAGTCTGGCATCCCCCAGGCCTAGTGAGCCATGGATGCACCCTTTAAAGCACAGATGTCAAACTTGCGACCCTCCAGATGTTCATGAACTACAATTCCCATCAGCCCTTGCCAGTATAGCCAATGCTCATGTTGAGAGGGACTGATGGGAATTGTAGTTCATGAACATCTGGAGGGCCGCGAGTTTGACACCTATGCTTTAAAGGGCCTCACCCTAGCCAGCTGATCAGTGGTAGCTGGACCTTTAAAATCAGGCAGGCCCTTTGACAGAGGTTGGGAAGCTCCAAGCTTGGGGAAAAGGAGGGGGATGACAAGGCAGAGATATCTCAAAAGGTGCTGTTAGCCACACTCCATATTGCTTCCAGTTATGTCAGCCAGTGGACCTGGCCAGGGCCTTTAAAGAGCTGTAGGGTAAGGAAGACAGCTTTGGTGCCAGCTCATAAAGGAGTGGAGCTATGGTAGAATAGGGTGGTGATCAAGCCACTGTTTCTGAGCCAGTTCAATCATGGTGCTTGATGAGTATGGCTTGGGATCCTATATACTGTGTATGTCAAACTGGTGCCGATTTTAACCTATGAATCCCCACATCTGAAGGACCATGCCCCGCTTCCCCCTAGACTGGTCTTTGGACTTCCCTTTATTCTGAAGGGAGAGGCAAGTGGGGGTTAGGAAATAGACTGACTGTAGTTTAAAATACTCTTATTTATTTTAGGTTCCACCTAGGCTCCATTGTTTTTCCCCAATGGGGACT
Source organism: Sphaerodactylus townsendi (assembly GCF_021028975.2). Lineage (NCBI taxonomy): Eukaryota > Metazoa > Chordata > Lepidosauria > Squamata > Sphaerodactylidae > Sphaerodactylus > Sphaerodactylus townsendi. The sequence continues at coordinate 43,242,046 of NC_059436.1, read as the reverse complement.
CAAAATGTTTTGCGATATTTCTCTTTTCTCCACTCTTTTTCTCCTCACAACAACCCTGTGAGGTAGATTAAGTTGAGAGTCAGTGACCGACCCAAGGCCACTTCACAAACTTCCATGACATTGGATGCACTTGACATTTAGGTTGAGGGCAATGATTTTTCTTTTGTTTTGTTGGTTGTTTAGCTGACCAGATTTGCTTTTCTTCGGTTGGTGCTGCTATTTGGTTCTGCTTCTTAACTCAGTTGAGCTTTCTGGCTAGATGCTTTTTAAAAAAAATGTGTTTTAAAATTGACACATGTGTTTTAACATTGTTAGCTGCTTTGAGCAAGCATTTTTATAATTTGGAAATGCAAGATAAAAAATAATTTTAATAATAATGTCAAACATGTTTTTGCTGAGTTTGGATTTCTTGAGAATCTTGGCTTGCTGCCGCCCTAAAAGAAATCCGTGTTATTGGGCCCAATTGTGTTGGAAATGTTTTATTTATCAACCTTTTCGTACAGCATTTCATGAAACCCTGGCCCAAAAGCGCTTTACGATAGCAAACAGTTTTAAAAGGCACGAAGGCACGAAACAGAGAAAAATACAATCTTAAATGGCACTCTATAAAGCATGAAAGTGGGTTTTTTATTTTTTTATAAACTTGGTAGACATTTCAGGACATGACAGTTGAATGGCGATGCCCTGGATAGCAATACATCATTCCTTTTTATTGACCCCCTTCTCTTGAGCACACCTACCATTCCTTGACCTTCTCTTCTTGCTAAATATCATGGGGGGGGATCTAAATGTTATAATTCATAGCAAAGCATGCAAAGTGCAGATTTTTTGCAAGATATGACATTCCGCATAAACTTTGCTGTGTTTCAGTACAGGACAGCCCATATTCCTCTTAGCAGACTCTTCCCTGCCTTCCAGTTTGTTTCCGAGCACTATTCAAAATACTGCTGTTGGTTTTTAAAGCCCTGCATAGCCTCGAGCCTGGATAACTGAAGGACTCCTATCTCCCCTGTGAGCCTCATTGTCACTTGTGATTATTGTCTGCAGATCTTCTCCAGGTGCTTCTTGCCGTTGGAAGTTAAGCAGATGTCTGTCACAGAGCGACTGAGAGCATCTCCCCCCCCCTTTCTCTCTGTGTGTGCTCTTCCACCCCAGCTATGGAACCTGTCCCCAAAGGAGGTTCTCCTTGTGCTATTTTTGCCGATGTTTAGGTGCCAGGTAAAAATCTCTTATATGTCCCCAGGCTTTTGATGCTCAAAGACGTGTCGTCGTGTGGCCTCTTCTCCTTCCCTCTCCCAAATTCTCATTGGCTTGAGATTTGCTGCGGTGGCTTTATTACCGCTGCTTTTAACATTGCTTTGTGCACTTTTAATTATGTAGGCTTAACACACTCTTAGCCACCCCATTCCGGCATAATGGTAGCATGTCTCCGTGTTCTCTTTTTTTTAAAAAAAAAAAATATATATATAAGATACCCTATCTATAGTGCCTATTCTTATACCCTATCATTCATTTATTTGCACAGGCCAAATGTAGCATGGGAACAGTAAGATAGCAGATATTTTTTTTAGTGAGGGAAAAAACCCATCTCCCAGTAAATGTACTTTAACCTTTCACCTGCCTCATTAGGAGGAGGATATGCTTAGCTCAAGCTGTTCCTGCTCCTCTCGGGGGTTGGAAATCACCTTGTAGATATTACGCACAGGGCACTTTTTCTCTGCCTGCTTTGTTTTTATAGACTAAAATAGCTTTTTAAAGAGTCTGAATTTGGGTTACGAAGCACTAATTACCTCTGAACACTTGGTTAATCTGGTGACCTTCTTGTGATGTTGTGTTTTGGTGCCCGGTGTCCCTATGAAATCCAAAGACAATGGGCAAATTATTTGATGGCGCTATCCTTGGTGCTGATGTGTGGGGGGCAGAGGATGGGAGAAACAGTCCTTGCTTAGCAGTTTCCTTACTTGAAGTCTTGGTGACTTTTTGGATATGTATATCCAATTGCAAAATATCATGGGTGCTATGCTTGATGGGTCAGTCAGTTAATTAGCTAACTTGATGTGTTCGTTAGTTGCTTAACTAGTTATGCCTAATGTGAACTGCACACTCTCGTTTTTCCAGTTCGTTTATTTCATTTATACCCCGCTTTTCTGCCCAACGAGTACCCACAGTGTCAGTGGGCTTTTATGCACTTTTGCCTCAAGGCTGATTTGCTATACAGTGGCGTAGTAGTTAAGAGCAGGTGTACTCTAATCGGGAGTAACCGGATTTGATTCCCTGCTCTGCCACCTGAGCTGTGGAGGCTGTGGGGAATTCACAGATTACCTGTGCACTCCAACACACACAAGCTGGGTGACCTTGGGCTAGTCACAGCTATACAGAGCTCTCTCCACCTACCTCACAGGGTGTTTGTTGTGAGGGGGAAGGGAATGGAGTTTGTCAGCCCCTTTGAGTCTCCTACAGGAGAGAAAGGGGGGGATATAAATCCAACTCTTCTTCTTCAGTGGCTCCCCCCCCCCATGGTTTTTTGTTTACACAAGGGATTGTGTTGGAGTACTCAGGTGTCAGGTCCATGCAGTAGAGACAGGAGAGGCAAAATAATAGCTTTTATTTGCAAGGAAGGCACCTCTTGCAACCATAAAAATGCACCACACTAGCTGAGCCCCTTTTGCCTTCCCTGTCTGCATTTTAAAATGGTTCTTTTCTTCTTATCTAAAGTTCTCCTGCCAGTCCAACAGGGACAAAGGTTTAAATCCTGCATGCTTTGTTGTTGTTTTTCTGCAACCTCCCCTATCCCCCTTTTCTTTCCCGTAGCATCCAATAGCTCAATAGATTGGTCTTTTACTCCAGCATTAAACCAGCATTAGACCTTTCTCTAGTGCTAGACTCACACACACAAAACAAAGCCTTTCATATTATCTGGAAATGGTGGCCAGAAGAGTGGGAAAAAACTTCTGTTGGGAGAGCTGGGGAAGGGAAGAAGAAGCAACAAAACCCAGACAGAGAATGACACTTCTTGTTTAGCTGTTTTATTTTGTGGGGAAAAGTGAAACAACAGGGAACATTGTATGCCAACGTTTGGAAACTGCACAGCTTCTCTGCTCTGCCCCATCGTGACTTCAGAAAGGGCAAAAAATGCATAAAGGGAAGTTTACAGCAAAGGAAAAGAAAGCTCGTCGTGAGGCAGAACACAAGTGCATATGTAACCTCTATCTGTGGGTTCTGTGGGGCAGAACTTGGAATGAGTTTGCCACAACAAATTTTAAAAACAAAATGGTTTATTTTCTTAACATATGACATATAACATCAACATTTAACATCACACTTCAAGGTCCTGTTCAGGTTGCATTTTCAAGTCCTTATATTTACAGTCTACTGATACTGCCAAGTCCAATTCTTCTTTGCAAGTGGGTTGGCTCCTGAAGACCAAGGGCTTGATGAACAGGATTCAACATGATGAAGGTTTCCAGGAGAACTCTCACCCATTACATCCACAAAAAGAAACCCTGAAACAATAAACTCCAACATTTACAACATAGCAAAAATGAACAACTACCTTCCCAGTATTTCCCAACAACATTGCAGTTACGTTAACAAGGTGTTAAGGGCTTATACAAATCAAGGTCCAAGTCTGGTAGCCTTGTCTCCTCCAAACTACATGAGGTCTGCAGCCTCTTGCTGCTTTGAGTCTCCACCCCTTATTGGGTCAACCCATTCTGAGCATGGGGGTTACACATACATGGCCTTACATTGCTCTCCCTTCCACCATTTTATGTGTGCATCAACCTGTTGAGGCAGCTCAGGGTAAGAGTCATCCCTTGAGCTTCTGTGGCAGTTGTCCTTTTGAAATGCATGATAGTGAACCCAACCCTCCCCTGATTATTCCTTGGGTCTGTTTTAAATAGCAAGTATTTAGTTTTTGTCCCCGACATCATAGGATGCACAGTTTTTATTACTCAGCACAGGAATAAGTAAAATGCAAATCTTTCAGATACTAGGAATTGGTGGTTCTCAAATCATATTCTTTCAACAGAGGACAAGTGTTTCTAATTGTAGCTTACATGGGGGGTGAAAAATGGAATTTGAAATCATCTCATCTAGGTTTGCGTCTGGATATGGCAAGAATTTCCTCCTTGGGATGATGATGCTCTTGATTCTTTTTAAACTCTTTCTTGCTCGGGATGCTGCTGATCTTGACTCTTACCTCTATTTTTGGGAACCAGTAATGAATTTGGAGAAAAGCCTGGTGCTTCCTGCTGATGAGAACTGAGCTCATCTTAGCATTTAGCTCTCATGCTGAGTCCAAGTTCAGACTTTGCAAAGAGCCTTAGCTAAGACTCCGTGGTTCCCATTAATTACCAGTAGGTATGAAAGGCCGGTCATTTTCTTTGCCCACTTCTGCTCAGTACTCCTGGCCTGCTTCCTAGAGCTGTCAAAAAGCGACAGTAAAGCCATCTAAAATGTTCCCTGGGGGAAAGCAGGCATGAAACTGAGATGCTGAGGGCACTGTTGAGAGAGGTCAGCATTGTGATGCAGCTTAGTGATGTCACCAGTTTGAAGCGAGGGCAGGAGGAGCCAGAAAGAAGGTGCAATATAAGTCTTGTGTTTGGCAAGACTGTGGATCTTGTGTTTGGCAAGACTGTGGATCTGTGATGAGTAAGAATTGATGCTTGCAGCCATTGTGATGCATAGAATTCCTAGCCCTGTCCTGACAGTGCTGGCAGATTTTTGAGGCAGTGCCTGGGAGGAGGTTCAGGAGGCTGTGACATCACTTTTACGGAACAGTCTAAGAATATTCCCTAATCTCTGTGGTAAAGATGAAAGATCCTAGGGAAAATTCGTAGACAGTCATGAGAGGACATAGTCCCATGGGTTAAGAAGAACAAAAACCAGTTTGTTTTATACCCAACTTTTCTCTCCCATAAGGAGTCTCAAATAGGCTTGGTGCTTTGGCAAACCTGAATCACAGAAAAACCCAGTTATATTCAAAAATCCAAATGGGGTTTTGAGGATTTTAAAATCTCCCTTCTCCTGCTGTTTGCCAAACCGCGTGGACTTGGGAGCCAGTGAAGGGGGGAGGGGGAGAGAGATCTCCATGCTGCGCTGAGCAAGTGCATTCTAAGAGACAGACAGATCTCCATGCGTGCAGATCTGCCCCCTGCTGAAGCTTTCTAAACACTCCAGGGCTAGGTAAGCTTTGGCAGAGTTGAGAGACAAACAGATCTCCATGCTGAACTGAGCAAGCTCAGTGGGGCACGGCTATATTTCCCCCACTGATGCTTTCCAAGCCCTCCTGTGGGGCAGTTCTTTCCCCTCCCCATTTTCCAAGTCCTCAGGAGAACTGAAAAAAATCCACGGTCAGGTTTTTTAACCTGGATGTTTTCAGTAACTTCCGAATAAACCTTTATTCGGCTTTACTGAAAATTTCTGGATTAAATAAATTGGAACCGAAATTTACCGATAATTGTTATTGGTGCTCTTGCCTAGTCTCAAAATGGCTTACAATCACATTCCCTTCCCCTCCCCACAACAGACACCTGGCGAGGTAGAGAGTTCAGAGAGAACAGTGACCAGCCCAAGGTCACCCTGCAGGCTTCACATGGAGGAGCAAGGAAAACAAACCTGGTTCGCCAGATATGAGTCCACGGCTCATGTGGAGGAGTGGACAATCAAACCCAGTTCTCCAGACTAGAGTCCACTGCTCTTCACCACTACACCATGTTGGCACAAGGGACTATCTTTACCTTGATCCCCCATCAACATCATTTTTTCTCCTGCTTCTCCAAGTATGTATGGCAGTTGTCAGGGTTGGGCCGAAGAAGTCTTCCCTAGAGGATGAGGATGTCATGGTGGCTGACCCCACATAAGTCAAAACCCTGGCAGACCCTGAGGCTCTAGGACCCTCTGATTTGCAGGGGATGCTGAGTCTGCCGTGGCTGCTGGACCAGATATCCAGGGGACCCATGAGCAGAAGCTGTGGCCAGAGACTGGGATGTCCAAGAGACCCACCAAGAAGATTTGCATATTGCCAGAGATCCCATGCTCCCTCACTCCTCCCAAAATATCCCTGAAGTGGAGGTGGAAAGCTCAGGTCACTTGCTGTAGTGTACAGCAGGCTGCTCGGGGCCAGTTGGCCATGCTGGCAGGGGCTGATGGGAGTTGTAGTCCATGAACATCTGGAGTGCCATAGGTTCGCCACCACTGTACTAGAAGATGCAACTTTACTGTGAGGCTTTGCAGGATAAGAAACAGGGTCCTGCTGTTAAAAAAACCTTGCAGATGTCTGGCCGTTACTACCTCTGCAGGCACTAACACTTGTGAATAGTCTCAGTTCAGCTCTGGTTTTTGTTGGATAAACTGGTTAGTAGTTGCTACAGGGCAGTGGTGGGATTCAGCAGGTTCGCACCACTTTGGCAGAACCGGTTGTTAAAATGGTGCTTGTAAACAGCCAGTTGTTAAATTATTTGAATCCCACCACTGCTACAGGGCACTTGGGTAGTGCCCTGGCTCCTGACTATATTGCCTGCCTAACAGTGCCTGTGAGAACTTCTATCTGCCTCGGGCATAACCAGGGCTGCAGGGGTTGGATACTCTCCACTTCTTGTGGGCAAATGCCTGAGTAGTGATACAGCATGTGCAGAAGATGCCTGTAGATGCATACTTTCCTTTCCTTTCTTTCCTTTTTGCATTAAAAAAATCAATATTACAGCATACAGGTAACTTTAAATGTAACATATACAGAGCTTATTATTTACATGTCTACTAGCTTCAGGGTGTGTCTGCTAGGATGATTGGAAGGAGGCTGGAAAACAAAGCCCATAACTTTAGGTGCAGAGCTCACTAAACCAGCTGCAAAACTTTGCAAAACAAAAAAATTCTGATGCTAGACTTAGATTTTCTGGGGCTTGTGCTATTCTATATTGTGGATATTTTTTGCTCCTGTTTTTAGAGATAAGAGGCATGTTTGGATGTGTTCCCCTTTCATCCATGTTTACAGGCCAAAGATTTTGGCAGCCAGCTGGCAGTAGAGTGGTTTGCTCTTGATTCAGAATGCCCCTTTCTCTGCCTTTCGAGTCACGAGGCTGGTGAGAAGAGCAGAGATGCACTTCTGGCAATGATCATGATAGGTACAGAGCAATGTTTGCTCTGCCAGGTTTAAATAAACCAGTTCCATAAAGATTTCTCAGTTTCAAAGTTGTATTCGTTCAAAGCATCTCTGGGAGATCTCCTGTGAGCTTCAGGGAGGAGTCTCAGAGCTCTATTGTTTGCAAACATTATTTATACTCTTTTTATTAAACCTTCCCAAGCAACTTTTTTTAGCATTATCGATTGATTGGACTGTGAAGACGTATAGACTGCCTGTCATGCTCTTAATCTTTCTCCCCTCCCATAGCCCACCTTTTCTTTCTATATTTGGGCATACACTTTATGTCACCTTGCCCCGTACCAGGATTTGGGTTGCTATATCAACCAAGCCTGTTTTTCTCCCCGTTATCTCTTTTGGCTCCAATTTTGCATTATTTCACCCTTAGCTATCAGTGAATTTACAGCCTCTTTCAAGAGCTAGTGTCTTGCTTAAACCTTACATCTCTCTAATACTTAACATAATACACATTGCCTTAATGCACACACACACATATATATATTCCTATCAATCAGACTTAGAAGGAGGTGATGCATTTCATGGTATATTAGTGAAACTGAGAAGTGGGGGGGAGGAGATACAGGTTGCCTACAAGAACCCCTCCCTCACAGCTATAACTCATTGCTCCTTCTCCTTTTATTTAGGGTTAAGAGGGGGAGGAAACTCACCGGTGTGCCAGAGAGAAATCAGGTTCTGGAAGAAAACCCAGGGCTCTGAAATGCATCTGCAACAGACAAAAAAAATCAGCTCCTAAAACTGTACAGTTTTTTTTTTTTTTTGCAGAGTTGTTCCTCTAATCTCTGGCCAGAATGGATTCCAAATGGCTGGATTTAAGTATTGTTGATGGGGGGAAAAATACCCTCCATATTTGTATTAGTGTATGTACTGATTTGGTTTATTAAATACAAAATAAAAACTAAACAAAACATGCCAGTAGAAATTCAGTTTCATTCAGGACGCTCTCCGGAATTACGTGAATGAAAGCGGAGTGATGGCTTTTGCATTCCAGCACATTAACGGAACATTTATTATCAACTTTGGGCAGGTTTTGGTTAAGGCTGCACTCATACAGGTCCCTGAACTCTTATTTTTTAAAACCCCCTTTTTTAAAAAAAATTCCACAGCACAAATTGTTCTCCATTTTGCATTTGTTTCTCCCTTCTGCACCTCATAGCATAGATGCCCCCACCATAAGTCTCTTTCTACCTCCCATCTCTGCCTCTCCCTCTCTCATTCTGCTGTATCCCCATTGTGTTCTGTTCCTGTTCCTGCCTGTCCATCTACTTTTCCCAGCAGTTCACACATTTGGGCCATGCAATGTCCTGTTGGCAGCAACAGGCTTGGAAAACGGGCACTAACTCTAGCATGGTTGTCTGAATCCCCAAAGAGGAAGAAAGCTGCCATTCCACAGGCCTTCTCATAGCCATAACCTAATTTGATAAGTTTTAGATACCCTTGCAATAGGATTGGCTGGCTCTGGGTTATGAAATACCTGGAGATTTTGGGGTGGAGATGGAGGAGGGTGGGATTTGGGGAGGGGAGAGATTTTATAATGCCAAGAAGAAGGAGGAGGAGGAGGAGGAGGAGGAGGAGGAGGAGGAGGAGGAGGAGGAGGAGGAGAGTTGGGTTAATATCCCCCCTTTCTCTCCTGTGAGGAGACTCAAAGGGGCTTACAATCTCCTTGCCCTTTCCCCCTCACAACAAACACCCTGTGAGGTAGGTGGGGCTGAGAGAGCTCTGTATAGCTGTGACTAGCCCAAGGTCACCCAGCTGGCATGTGTTGGAATGTATAGGCTAATCTGAATTCCCCAGATAAGCCTCCACAGCTCAGGCGGCAGAGCTGGGAATCAAACCCGGTTCCTCCAGATCAGAGCGCACCTGCTCTTAACTACTATGCCACTGCTGCTCCTACAGAGTGTGCTGCAGAGTCCACCTTCCAAAGTGGCCACATTCTCCGGGTGAACTGATCTCTGTCTCCTGGAAATCAGGTGCAGTAGTGGGAGATTTCCAGCCCCAACCTGGAGGCTGGTAGCTCAAACCTGCAAAGATGTGAAAAGGGAGCTGCAAGTCAATGGAGGCTGTTCCCTGGCCTTGCGCTCTTGGTAAGCCAAATGTGTTGGGTTTGAGGACAGAGCTGTGTGCCCTGACTAAGAATTTCAGCTATGGCTTTGGCTGCCACTCTCCTCCTTTCCCTGGGGAAGATTTGCCAGCCTTGACTCATGCTGCCGGCTCCATCCCACAAGGAGGTGTTAATGACTTTTTAACAGTGTGCCAACGCTCAGCTGTGAGCGAAACGTTTCTTCGGGCTTTAGAAATACTGTTCTGTATTCTAGCACGGAGAGGTGGCCACCACTTCTCACTCAGTCTGTCATGTCTACAACCTACGTCGTCCTGGTGTGGAAATGAGTTGCTTTGCCCTGGTTTTGTGCAGTGATCATCTGCATGTTATTTTTTTTTTGTACTTAAGGGAAATTGGCTGGATAAACTCAGCACTACAGCTGTTATGTGTGGGCTGTTAATTGGCTTTCGTTTTCTCAGATAATGACCGCTATCGCTTCTGTCCAAGCCAAAGTGCATGGAACATTTTTTCCCCAATTAATTGGGTTTATACCCCACTCTTGCCCCTCCAAAGATGAGCTCAGAGTGGCTGTATAAAATGCCATCCACAACTTCATTAATTGGCCATCAAATGGGCTGTGGGGTGTTACAACATTACTTAGAAGGCCGACCCTTCACCTTGATCATGGATCATACCCCCCTTCAATGGCTGTCCCACATGAAGGATCATAACGTTGGGGTGGTATCACTTGCTCTTGCCATTCAGTTTCCAGATCCAGCATTGCACAGGCACCAGCCATGACAATGTGGACTTCTTCTCAAGGATGCAATAGCCCCCTTCAAAGGCAGTGCTGCCACTAGTCAGAGGGGGCATATGGGGCTTCTTCCGACCACCCAGCAGTCTTCCCTACCCCCTTCCTTGCCTGGACCTTAGGATGCCCTGCAACTGGCAACCCCACCCCAGACTTACCAGCAAACACAGGAACCTCTTGGAAGCCAGAAGCCAGGAGAAGCTGCAAAGAACTGGCTGGATTACCTGGGCAGCAGGAGGCGGCCCCAGCTGTCCCTTTGAGGTATGGCCAGCACAACCCCAACCCTGCTGCAATCAACAGGCTTCAGCTTTTCCACAGAAGGGAGTGGGGCCAGCACAGCCTAGACCAGGCTTCAATCAGGGAGGAGGGCCTGGAGCCCTGCGGGGACAACCCTGAGCCAGCAGAGCTCGACAGACAGCCTACCACCACTAATAGTCTGAAAAACAGAGCCCCCAGTGGGGAGAAACCCTTCTAGGAGGGATAAAAGGGACACAGGGGAAAAGGGGGAGGGAGGATAGGAAGGAGAGGAATGAGAATTTTGTGAGAGGGTTGTAAACTATTAACTTGCCTGCCAAAAATTACTAATCTCAGCATGCTGCTTCACTCTGTGTGAAGTTCACCAGGGTGCTGGCCTACCTTGCAAGAACAGCAGGGAGAGGAGACACCCACAAAGTCTAATAAAAGCTCTGTCCATCTGTTGTCCCCACTCCCACCCCCACATTTATTTCCTTCCAATCACTTTTTGCTGTAAAGTGTTTTTCTTAGCTGGTAGGTGGATGCGCACACAGATCTTTCTTGTCTGTCATTCTTAACAAAGAACCCTGTGGCTGAAAGTGACTGTAAACACCTGCCATAGAAGTTGTTGTTGTTTTTAAATAGCACCTGGCTATGAGGAATGCAAAACTTCCCCCCCCCTTTTGTTCCTCTTCGCCCTCAAGGGTGAGACATTTCATTTCAACAGTGTTAGTGCCTGCAGGGTTTTCAGGGAATTGCTGCCCATCAGCACACAGCAAAGAAAGCCATAGTCGCCTGAGAACTGTAGGAAAGGCTGAGGGGGTGTACACAGCAGGGGCAGAGGGGGCGTTTTAATTTTTAAGTGGAGCGATTTAAGCATTTCATTAATTTCCTGCCAAGGTGCCCCCTTGATAAATTGCAGGCCTCTTTTCTCCACCTCCTCCTCTCCCTCTCAGTTTCCTGCGAATGCCAGTTCCTCCGGACGCCAGACAGAACCAAGAAGATCTTAGATGACTGTTAGGAGGAAGGCTTGAAAGAGATTTTTTACCTGCCTGTTAACAGCAGTTTTGTGAAGTTTCTTGCTTTCCCCTGTCTTGCATCTTGATGTTATTGGAAGGGAAAGCTGTCCTTCCCGCTGTTGATATCATTTTACTTCTCTTTTAGCTGTTTCTCTCTCTCCCCCTCCTCCAGTTTCCAGAAGCCCCCTTTTCCTTGATGCTGATTTGAGCGACTGAATACAATGTGCACCTTTTGTTTGTCATTAAGGGAGAGAAGGCTGATGTTTGGAGTTCAGATCCAACTCATGCGTGGGAAGTTTTCAAACATAGTTTGATGGTGAATAACGTGTGTTGTCAGTTCTAAGTGGCATCCATTGTGTTTGTTCCTTCGTGGCTGAGATGGATTCTTCCTCATTTGGGGGCAGTGCCTCTGTGGATACAGACACTTGCAAAGATTAACCACAGGAGGGGTCTATTCCTCACCTTGTCCGGACATTACAGGATGTCACCATATCACCAAAAAAGAAAAGAAAAAAAAATACTGCGGAGTTTGAGAATATGCAAAACAGAGCAACCAAAATGATTACTGGGGGCTACAGCAATTGCCTTATGAGGATTAATTCAAACCAGTGGCGTAGCACCCAGGGAGAAGGGTGTCTTGCCCTGGGCGTGCACCGGCGCGGGGGTGTAGTGTGGGTGTTCCAGGGCATTCCAGGGATTAGGGTTAGGGGCCCAGTTCCCCCTTTCTCCGCCCCTGGTTTAAATGCTTAGGGGTGTTTAGCTTTGGGGGAAGAGGTAGGTAAGAGGAGGCATTTTAGAAACCTATAAAATTATTCATAGTGTGGAAAGAATGGAAAGGCTTTTCTCCCTCTCTCATAATACTCGAACATGTGGTCATCTGCAGAAGCTGAAGGCTGAGAGATTTGAAACAGACAAAAGGAAGTATTTCTTCACACGACACATAGTTAAATTGTGGAACTCCCTGCCCCAGGATATGGAAATATCCGCCAACCTGGAAGGCTTTAAGTGGGGAATGGACATGTTTATGGAGGATAGAGTTATCCATGACTGCTAGTCAAAATGGATAGTAGTCATGATGCATACCTTTTATTTCCTGTCTCAGAGGAGCCTTCTTATTGTATTAGGTGCTGTGGAACACAGGCAGGAGAATTCTGATTCAGTCATTTTCCTTGTGGGCTTCCTTCAAACACCTGGTTGGCAACTGGGTGCATAGACTGCGGGACTTGTTGTGTCTTGGTCTGATCCAGCAGAGCTTTTCTTAGGTTCTTATGTTTTGAACTACAGTATATGTATGGGGAAGGATGGTAGATGTTACTCTTTTTGAACCAGAGTAACTTGAGCCCAAAGGATCAGAGAGGCATGTGGCACATGGTCCCATGCCATTCTGCAAGCCCCTTGAATAAGGGTGGGAGGCATCACAAAAATGATAGTTGACATGAGATTGTGTGGTTTTCCCTTTTTGCTGGTTCTTCAGTGTTTCTGACATTTCTGTGGATATGAATGCACATGGAAACTCAGTGACCCCCTTTTCAGACGGGGTTATGTGATTTGTCCAATAGTTACCCCTAACCACCAGGTGTTGGTGGTAGTCAATCTTCAAATGCCATAAAGTGAGTAAATACCTGGGTAGTTATCTAGCATTTGAGAGGGATACATCAGCAAAACAGTGACTCTGTTGTCTCTTTGAACCGGCGTTTAGTTCCATATGATGTGTTCCTTGGGCAGTCCGTATTTCTTCATCCTCTCTTGTTAGCATTGCCTTCTTTTTCTAAACAGTTCTCAGCTGACCTCACAGTCCCAGGGGTGTGAGTGTTTTGTGCTTAATTGGCAAGGAAGCAGTTCTGTTGTTGTGATCTCTGTTTGTGTGCATAGCCTTTTGTCCTTTTGTTTAAGTACTTTGGGTATAAACGGTCTGAAGAAGGCCTCTTTTCTACAGAGCTTTTCTCGGGTGATAATTGGATGTGGTTATTTTCTTGCCACTTCTGCTTTCTACTTCTTCCCCCATCGCTCCGCTGTTCTCGGTTTGCTTTTGATTTCCATCTGCATCTCTTGTCTTTCCAGCTCATCACTTACATTCTTAACCTGCCTTTGCTTTGCCTGTCTTGGTAATCAGTGGTTAACAGATGCGGTCTTGTCTTTCTTCCCACCAATGTTTAATTTGAAGTTTAATAAACCCTTCTCTCCCCACAGTCAAATGAGTTTTTGTTTAAAAAATATGCAATAGTTTGGCATGTGGCATTTCTCCTGTGTATTGATTTCTGCATAAACAAAGAGAAAAATGCAATCAGGGGTTTATTTGGGGCCTGAATCAGACTATGTAGAAATTTTCACATCTGCATGAATTTGCATTTAGTGTGTCATGGTTGAGGAAATCTGTTAAACCATGCATTGTAACATATTGCCGTTGGGTCAGGTTGGAAGTTTCTTGATACGTGTGAGACTGCACTGTGGTAATGAGTAAATGTCCCATTTGAAAAGTGAGCAAGAGAGAGGAGGGCACCTTTTGTCTTTCTGATTCTTCTCAGAAACACCTGAGGGTCTAGAAGGCCAAAGCTGAATTACATAGTGGAAGTGGATTATTTTTTCTTTCATTATCGGCTGATGCCTTTGATTTGAAAGCACAGTGTGCCTCTCCAACGCATTCCCACAAACATTGCCCCCTTTTCTTGCTGATATGGATCCCTTGACTAATGGAACATTTCTGTTAGCATTTGCCTGCTTGATGATAGAAAAAGGAAAATATCTCTTTGGCTAATAAAATGAGTTTGAAAGACGTTTTCATTTTTGTACTTCACAAATGTCTGGCAACGCTCTAGAGCAGGGGTCTTCTAACTATGGCCCTCCAGATGTTCATGGACTACAATTCCCATCAGCCCCTGCCAGCATGGCCAAGTGGTAGAGCTCATGGGAATTGTAATCTATGAACATCTGGAGGGCCATAGTTTGAAGATCCCTGCTCTAGAGCCTATTGTATATGCCTAATAAAGGTGGTTGTTGTTAGACGTTTTCACCCCTATTCTGTAATTTCCCCTGCCTTTCTCTTCAATAAATGAACAAATAAAGGTCCTTGCTATGTCAAATCGTCTGTAAACATTCTTCTGTGTGAAATAGTTGTATGAGGTTTTGATTCGACCAGTTGCCATCCATATTTCCATTTGTCACTTCTATGGATCTGAAAGCTATGTGACTGGTTGCATTTGTGAAGTTGCCATTGTGGCCTACTGCAGTCATAGCTCACGTTTTGTTGCCTTCAGTTTGTTTCGGGTTTTCTGGTTGCTCCCGGCCGTTTTTTTTACCTCAGGTTTCGTCAGTCGCCTCGGGTTTCATTTACGCAAATGGCATAAATTTGCTATGCCGTTTGTGTAGCGCATGCGCATACGGCGTAGCCTCAGGTTTCGCCAGTTTCGGGTTTTGCTGAGCGTCGCCAGACAGATTACCGGCGAAACCCGAGGTATGACTGTACCTGAGTTGCAGTCGGGCACACTGAAACATTTCCAAGCCTTACTGAAGAACTCAGCACACGCATCGACTCATGTTTATAAAGAATAACTGTGGGTTGTATAAGAAGAGGTGAAGGTTCTCGCTAGAGTCTGGCCCACAGCTTCAGCTTCTCTTCCCCAATTGTAGTAGCTTGTTTGCCTCCAGCAATTGTTTGCTTGTGCTGCTTGTGTCTCAGGTGCCTCAAAAACCTGCATATTCTTGTTTGCTATTTACCTTGGCGCAAGGCCATAGGTTCTTCTGTCATGTTTTCTCCCCTCAGGCACTGTTCTTTCTCTAGGAGCATCCCAAGGGCTCCTCCAAATTCAACAAATGTTACATAGATCATTCAACCCATGCTTGGGATTTTAGCTCCACTACCCTCTGGCTGCTAAGAATGTGTTCCTCTATCTTCTTTTGTCTTCTCTTTCCCTAGACCCCATTGTATACCAAGATCTATACACGTTGGCCTTCACAGGAATATTCTCTTACTCTCTTTCCTTCTTTTGCAATGTAAAAATATATATATAAGCCAAACACTCTTTCTGCCGTGACCTCTGGCAGGGATTTATTTGTCTGAGACGTCCTTTATCAGAAGGACTTTTCTGTCATGTGTGTAATATGCAATTAACGGGGTCTCATTTGAGTGTGTTCTGATTTCTCTGACCATATTCACAAGGGGAAGCCAGCAGGGTGAATTGTTTGCTTTTGCATCAACTAAACTGATTAGCTGCACATTGAGATGAGCGTTGCACATTTTGCATAACACCATCTACTGTGGCGTGACATCCACCCTCCTTGCCATTGTGTACAAAGCTCTGAGTCGCTTTCCTCCTTTGAGTTGTCGAGCAGTTGAGGTGGCAAAGTAGGTGTCTTGTCAGAAATCGCGTCCCAGGCTTCAGCCTGGGGACGCCGTTGCGGCGGGAAAGGAAGGAGTGGAATGCCTCCTCCCTCTGCCGGCTGAGCAAGGCGGTTACGTGGCCGGGAACTGGCACGTGATGGGGGCCAGCCAGCCTATAAGAGGCTGTGCGGCTGAAAAGGCCCCCCCATCCCTCCCTATTATAAGGTTTATTGTATTGTTTCTTCATTGTTATGCTTTGTCGCAGTTCACTGGGCGGTTGGGCATAAGAGCACATCCTATTTGGGAAGGCAGTAGCTTGCGTGCCGGACCTTCCTACGTCGGGGGCCTCCTTATGAGGTCCGAGGTGGTGATGAGCTCGTGTGGGCAAGCCTTGGGGCCACGCTGAGAGCTTGCTGCCCGGCAGGAAGGGGTGTCACAAATTGGGTTTGCGTCCATGTGGCACCTAGTAACTTCCTGTTCCAGTTCCCATGGGGGATGGGCCAGACATCAGTGCTGTCCGAAGGGCCTAAGGGGTCAGCTGGGGTTGCCCTATAATCAGGTTCAGCGGCTTGCTGCCTGGGGGTCAGGATGTGCTCTGTTATACTCGCCCAGCTTCAAGGTTATCATTATATGTTAAATAAATTTGGGCTGCGGCCGATTACATTTCCAACTAATATGTTGTGTTATTAATGGAACGAGTCTCCACACATCTGCATGCAAAAGGAATTTGAGGAATTGTGTTAATTGCAAGTCACTCTCTCTTTTTGGGAAGATGGTACAGATGCCTTACGCTTCAGCCTGAAAAGTGCCCATATGTCTCGATCCTTCAAAGACAAATAAGGTAGATGGGATTAAAGGCTAAGGGAGGTTAGAGGATTTGACTGCCTCTTTGGTGGAAATACAGAATTGAGACTAGGCTGTAGCCACAGCTGGGTTAGATGAAAAGAATCGGTCAAATTTATAATCCTCCCAGCTTTGGGATTTGAAATTGCATGAAGACAAAAGTGTGGTTTTAACCTTCTTTGACCTGCTTTTATCAGTTTCTTCATGGTTTTTTTTTTTATTCACCAAGGACATCAGTGTCAAAGACTTGCCTGAGCTTCACGGTCTGTACATGAATAGCCATAATTAATCCTGTTTCTGTGAATGGCGAAGGTGAGAATTAGTTGTGATTACTTTTCAAATAACGTGTTAAGAGGAGTGTATGCAGGGCTTGTAGGATGGCAGTCCTCATCTGAGAGAGAGTCACACATTTCAGTTTGCATTGAACACTGGGAGGGGCATCCTGTTAGCCAATTATATTTTTTAATTCCAGTGATTGCTTATACATTCTTTTTAGCATTGCCTATTTATCATGATAGCTCCTCTTTCTTTGTTTGGAAAGCTCCTGATACATAAAGGTATGAACATCATTGCTAGCTGTGGTGCAGTTCTTATGTATGTGAAGTTGTCTTCTACAGATTCAGAGCGTCGGTCATTTTAATTTAGTATTCCATGGAGGCAGGCTATCGCAAACCACCTCTGAATGTATCTTTCTTTTTTTATATATATAAATTTTTATTGTATAGAATATTGTTATATTTGTTACATTCAATATATTTATTCAAACTATACATTTTGCCTTTTTCTCCCCCCCCCCCTTCTTTTCATTGGTTATTCAAGGAAGCAACAGAAGGTTCATTCTTATTCTCTTGTTCCATAGTTCTTAGTTAAATCCGGCTTCTTCCATCCATTTCTCATACAACGTCCATAATTTCATAATATCTTCTAATTTCTCTTGCCATAGTGTATTTTTTGCCAGTCTCTCAAAATTTTCTAGCTGTGTTTGTTCCCAAATATATTCTAACCATTTTGAGACTGTCCATTTCTTGTTATCTTTCCAGCCCAACGCTAACACTGCATGTGCTGCTGTGATCATTATTTTATACATTGGTTCCAAAGTTCTAT
The DNA here is from genome assembly GCF_021028975.2 of Sphaerodactylus townsendi. Lineage (NCBI taxonomy): Eukaryota > Metazoa > Chordata > Lepidosauria > Squamata > Sphaerodactylidae > Sphaerodactylus > Sphaerodactylus townsendi. Next base: position 43,224,517 of record NC_059436.1, on the reverse strand, counting down.
TTAGTCTTATATCATCTATTATCCCCACTATTAATAAATCATTGTTTACATCAATTTTTACTTTTACTAACTGTTCTACATATTTCAAAATGTTTTCCCAAAACTTTTTTACCACTTTACATTCTATCCACATATGAATATAATATGCTCCCTGTTCTCCACAGTGCCAACATTTTGGGCTTAATCCCTTAATCATATAGGCTGTATTGGGGTTCTATACCATTTGAGTATCACCTTTCTTTCTAATTCCATATATTTTTCAATCTTTATCTTCTGAATATATCTTTCCTTGAAAACCCTACAGGGTCATCATAACCATCCTAAGCAGAGCCCTCCGAGGATCGGGCGGTATAGAAACCTAAACAATAAATAAATATAAATAAATAAATAATTCTCATGAGATTTGATGACAATACATACGTACATACATACATACATCCCTTGGCTCTGTTATCAACCAAAAGAGAGAGTGTAATCCAGAAATAAGAACAAAATGGGAAGGGCAGACATGGTGGAACTAGAAAAAGATCGTTAACAGTAAGGATGCGTTCCTGGAGACCAAGATCAAGATAATATCATAGTGTGGTATTCCCCATTACTTTGTATGAATATGGAAGTTGGATGGTGAAAAAAGCTGGCAGGAAGAAAATTGATTCACTTGAACTGTGGTATTGGAGGAGAGTTTTATGAATATCATGGACTGCCAGAAGGATAAATAAGTGGGTTCTAAATAAAATCAAGCCTGAACTGTCTCTAGAAGCTAAAATGACTAAATTGAGGCTATTGTGCTTTGGACACGTTACGAGGAGACAAAATTCACTGGAAGAGACAAAAAAAGCTTTTAAAAAGTTGAAAGCAACAGGAAAAAAGGAAGACCCAACATGAGATGGGTTGGCTCAATAAAGGAAGCCAAGACCTAAGCAAGGCTGTTAATGATAGGACATTTTAGGGGTCCTTAACTGATAGGTTTACCATAAGTTGGAACTGACATGACCACACATAACACACATTATACATTCTTACTGGCGACAGTTCTCTGGGGCTTCAGATGGAGAGAGAGAGTCTTTACCAACACATATTACCCGAGTTTCTTAAAATGGAAATGCAAGGGATTTGAACCTAGAACCTACCCATAGAAAAGATTCCTAAGTGGAAGGATGGGTCACTGATAAGACTTTTTTGAAATGTGGGGTTGGAGGAGAGTGTTATGTGAACCATTAACCCACTCATCCCCCGCAAAAAATAACAATAAGTGGATTCTACATCAAATCAAGAAGAAGAAGAAGAGGAAGAGTTTGGATTTATATCCCCCTTTCTCTCCTGCAGGAGACTCAAAGGGGCTGACAATCTCCTTGCCCTTCCCCCCTCACAACAAACACCCTGTGAGGTAGGTGGGGCTGAGAGAGCTCCGAGAAGCTGTGAATAGCCCAAGATCACCCAGCAGGCGTGTGTGGGAGTGCACAGGCTAATCTGAATTCCCTAGATAAGCCTCCACAGCTCAGGCGGCAGAGTGGGGAATCAAACCCAGTTCCTCCAGATTAGATACATGAGCTCTTAACCTCCTATGCCAGGGGTCGGGAACCCGCGGCTCGCGAGCCGCATGCGGCTCTTCCGCCGCTATTCTGCGGCTCCAGGAGCCGAGCCGCAGGCCCCCTCTTCACCCGCCCTCTGCGCAGTGAGCAGGGCAAGGCGCATCCAGCTCGCCCGGCGGCAGTAAAGGCCGGCCCGCCGGGCCCCTCTTCCACCCGCCCTGCAGCCGAGCAGGGCCGAGCTGGCATCAATCACCGCGGCGGCCCGGCAAAGGCCGGAGCCGCCACGGGCCCCCTCTTCACCCGCCCTGCGCGAGCAGGGCCGAAACAGCCCGAGCCAGCCCATCTATGCCTGCCCTGCAGGCGTGGGGTGTGTGAGCGGGCTTGCGCGCTGGATGGCTTTTGAGCAAGTGGGCCGGGGAAGCCGGGCGGAGAGTGAGAGGGCCAAGCCGAAATGGTAGGAGGGGGAGCCAAATGGCTCTTTGAGGGGAAAAGGTTCCCAACCCCTGTCCTATGCCATTGCTGTCCTACGCACAAACTGTCCCTAAAAACTTAATTGGCTAAACTGAGGCTGTCATACTTTGGTCACAAAATGAGAATACAAGAAAAGGCAATGATGCTAGCAAGGGTTGAAGGCAGTTGGAAAAGAGGAGGAAGGAGAAAAGTTTGGATTTATACCCCACTTTTCTCAACTGTAAGGAGTCTCAAAGTGGCTTACAAACTCCTTTCCCTTTCTATCCCCACAACAGACACCTTGTGAAGTAGGCAGGACTGAGAGAATTCTGAAGAACTGCGTCTGACCCAAAGTAATCCAGCGAGCTTTGTGTGAAGGACACAAACTCAGTTCACCAGATAAAAGTACTCAGCTAATGTGGAGGAATGGGGAATCAAGTCCACCTCTTTTAACCACTACATCACACAGGAGGGCCCAACATAAAATGGATTGACTCTGTAAAGGAAGCCATGAGCCTCAGTTTGCAAGACTAGAGCAAGGTTGTTCATGATAGGATGTTTTGAGGGCGTTGATTCATAGGCGGATTCCGCATGGGCCAAAAACAGCGGTGTGAAAACAGTGTAAACTTTTTTACAGTGTTTTAAACTATTTTACACCGTTTTCACACTGCTGTTTTTGGCCCAAGTGGAATTCGCCATAGGGTCTCCATGAGTCGGAAGCAACTTGACGGTATTTAGCATACACACAGAGCTTGGTGTTGTCTTGCAAAACTGCAGGGCATGTTTTGCCTGCTCTTTTGCCAGCTACAGCCATGGAAGTAACCTGTCATATTGTTGTGTTCTAGTCTAAGTAACTGTTCTGTACGTCTTAGAAACTGGAAGGTGTTTGGAAGTTGCTTAGCATCCGCCGGACTGTAGTTCCAGATGGACCTGGCTCATTAGTTTCTGCAGTCATAAGCTGAATTCCTTCAGAAGCAAGACAGACCCTCTGAAGCTCATAGTTTCAGAGGGTAGCCATGTTGGTCTGCAGCAGAACAGCTAGATTGGAGTCCAGTTGTACCAACACAGTTTTCACCATATTCATTTTTGAGAGTCAGAGCTCCTTTTGTCAGAGACTTGACAAATACCTTTGACTCTTGAAAGCCCAGACCTTGTTCATCTGTAAGATACCACTGGGCTTGAATCTACCTGTTATAAATGAGCCATTCATCTGTGGTTTAGTTCCTCACAAATACGGCAACCCCATACTGTTTTAGCAGTATAACAACATATACCCTGTTTCCCTGAAAATAAGACATCCCCTGAAAATAACACATAGTAGAGGTTTTGCTGAAGTGCTAAATATAAAGCATCCCCCGAAAGTAAGCCGTAGCAAAGTTTTTGTTTGGAAGCATGCCCGTCAACCAGAGCATGCAGCTGTGGAGCGGAAAAATAAGACATCCCCTGAAAATAAGACATAGCACATCTTTGGGAGCAAAAATTAATATAAGACACTGTCTTATTTTCGGGGAAACATGGTATACTGCTGTATTCCAGTGGGTATTCCAGTGGGTACATTACTGTTGATTTAGCATCTTTGTCTCTCTGTCTCTCTGTCTCTGTCTCTGTCTCTGACTCTCTCTCTCTCTCTCTCTCTCTCTCTCTCTCTCTCTCTCTCTCTCTCTCTCTGTCATATATACATATATATATGAAGAGGAATGACTGAAGGCAGGGAACAAACTGAAGAGAAATCCATAGGGTGGAGGGACTGCCACTCTAGCTTTCAAACATAATTCTGTACAAAGTCACAACCTGTGATAGGGAGGAAAACTTTAATCTGGGAAGGATGGCTCACTGATGTTGCAGTCATATTGATAAAATTCTGCCAAGAATGCCCCAAATGGGAACTGGCAGTCTTTATGAGGAGTGGGGGAAGCAAGCGGGGAGGGGAGGGGTGATCAGTATCCTGTGATATCCTTCCTTGAATATGCGATTGGCTTTCTGGTGGCAAGCATTACTGTTCTGTTAGAAGGGTGGACCTCTTGGGTTGAAATGATTTCTGCTCATTCTGTGCCCTTAGAGGGCAGTTAGCATATCTCTCACAGGTTAAACAAATGCCCAGACAAAAACAGGCCAAGCCAGAACTCGCACCATCAGCTCTTGAAAGGATCACCACCGGTAGCCTGGGAGAAGCCGGATGAAGCAGCCATCTTTGCCTTCCCTTGAGGCTGCTGAGTGCCCTGAGGAGTTTATCCGATCAGATTCTGAAGAGAATGGCCTGAAATGTTGTTTACTGTTCTGTCTCTTCATGTTTAAAACTGCAAGCAGCCTTGAGTGGCTTTGTAGAATGGCATTGTAGAAATGCACTCAAAAGATAAAATTCTTCCGCCTTCAAATATTCAAACTCAATAAAACTCTTGTCCTAAAACAGTACATTTCAAGCCAACCCGTTTTAAAGCAAGCTGGTCCAAAGAAAGATGAGTGGGTTCATTAAAAATGCAACACAAACATTGGCAAACATTTCCAGAGGACAATTTTTTTGCCAGGCACATGGAAAGGGCAGCATGTCTGTGGTGGAGTTGGCGGTGATTGTTTTCCTGAGTCACCTTGTGAAGAGAAAGCAAGAGACTCATTAAACTTTTACAAGGTGCTTTTTTTTGTTTTCCCCTCAAAGGTATGAAGCATCACTTAGCTAACTGATTCTGAGGTAACCCTACTTCAAAATGGCCCACAACAGAACTGTGGTTCTTGCCATATAATGACTAAGAGTCATATTTGAGGGAGAGAACTCTGTGAAAACACACTAACTAGCACACACACACACACACACACACACACACACACGCACACACACACACACACACACACACACAAAGACAGACGGAGTCTCAACATAAAGAAAGGTTATGCAAGTCATTTGCCTTCCTGTATCCTGTGATGGACTGAAACACAAAGGTCTCCATGCAGCCTGACAAGGAGATTTTCATCTTTCCAGTGATCGATAGAATGCTACGACAGCAGCCCTCTTTCTAAGGCCGTGGTAGTGAACCTTTGGCACTCCAGATGTTATGGACTACAATTCCCATCAGCCCCTCCCAGCAGCCCCTGCCAATTGGCCATGCTGCCAATTCCCGTGGTAGTGAATTGTGAACCTTTGGCACTCTCAATTGGAACAATGTTCGTGGTAGTGAACCTTTGGCACTCCAGATGTTGTGGACTACAATTCCCATCAGCCCCTGCCATCAGCCCCTGCCAATTGGCCATGCTGGCAGGGGCTGATGAAATGCTCAAGTCCAGCTGGAGATATAAGAACCAAAGGTCCTACTAATTCACTGTTCTAAGGCATTGGAATAACCAAGGCGGCTGAAGTGGATTTGCTTCCCTCCAGCCATATAACTGAGAAATCTGAGAAAGTGGCTATTCTTTTCCCTCAGCGATTCGCAATACTGAAAGTTGGGTTCAGTCTAAAGTAGAAATTCCTGCCCGTTTATTTACTAAAACATTTATACCCTGCCTTTCCTCATGGTTTAAGGTGGCTTACAATAATACTTAAAAACATTTCCAGTTAAAACCAGAATAAAACGGCAAACCCCAAATGTCTCCCCCTCACCTTCAAAGATGCCTGCCATTTAAACCATTATTTTCTCCCTTTCTACTGCAAGTTGTTTCTCAGGGGATGTTCCCCAAGCAGCAATATCTTGTGGCTGTTCAGCTTAAAGGAAATTTAACCTGAATTGAACTCTTAACTAAAGAGCCTGAGAGACTGTCCATGCCATAAATACAAATAGTTTTAGAACTCTTGTTTTAAAATGTAATGAGACAAAACTTTTTTTCCCTTGGTTATATGTTTTGTTAGAGAGAAACAGAAGAAAATGCTCCAAGTATAACCAATGTACTGTGTAGTCAGTGACCCACTCACAAAGCAATATCACATGTTTTAGCATATTTCCAGAACAAAGCACATGAATACAAAGTGCCTATTTCCCAACATATACATACACATAGATAACACTGCTCAAGAAACCAGGATGGAAGAGTCAGTGTGGTATACTTACTGGTCAGTATGTCATGCTAGAACCCGGGAGGGAATCTCAAAGAGGCTTACAATCACCTTCCCTTCTCCTACCAACAGACACTTTGTGAGCTGAGAGAGTTCAGAGAGAACTGTCCCTAGCCCAAGGTCACCCAGCAGACTCCATGGCCCCTTCCGCACACGCAAAATAATGCGTTTTCAAACCACTTTCACAACTGTTTGCAAGTGGATTTTGCTATTCCGCACAGCTTCAAAGAGCACTGAAAGCAGTTTGAAAGTGCATTATTCTGCATGTGCGGAATGAGCCCATGTAAAGGACCAGATTAGCATCCGCTGCTCACGTAAAGAAGTGGGGAATTAGATTTGCCTCCACAGCTCTTAACCACTGAACCAACTTAGGCTGTACACTCCAGTGTCCATTTATGTTGCAAATCTGCTCTAGTCGGTCAAAATTTCAAGGCCTTCTGTTAGTCTGTTTTTAACATGTGTCAGTAAAACCTGGATGTTTTTCATGGAAGCAGACATACTGCTTTGTGGGTACTTTTAGTGTGAAGTGTTTTGTTCCACTTTCCATTCTTTAACTCTAAGAGGAGTCTGAGGCGGTTTGAGTTCTCAGATGCGATATGTGACAACACGGTAACAATGTGAGTGTGAATGGCTTCCATTTGCACCCAGTCACTGGCTGGGATGAATTTCACCACTCATTGGATAAGTGCTACACAGTGCTTTTAGGAAGCTTTTTGCACATTCTTAATGTTGTGTGGTTTTCCCCCCCCCCCCCCCCCGCCACACCTACCTACTCTTTTGAGATGCTGTTGGTTTTAGCCAGTTTCTCTTAATTATGCCTTCTTGCTTCCCACAGTCACATCCTTGTTAAAAAAATCATGAAACATGGGTGGTTACAGGTATACACCGTATGCTGTTCCAAATCTCAACTGGAACAATGTTCTGTGCTGTCCAACTAAAGACTCTTATTTCTTGTGCCCCTTCTGGTTTTTCCCTCCCTTACACAAGTCTGTTGGTGAAAATACATTATGTGGGAAATTACCGATGAAATTATTTCACCCACCTCCCCGAGAATACAGCTGCGGTATTTAATCCTTGCCTTTCCTGACTTCACTTTACTGAATAGGAACCAAAGGCGTGGAGGAAAAGGGTCAAGCTCTTGTACTTCCCCCCTCACAAAAACTGTATTTCAGCTTTTAAAAATCAGCTGGGGAGAGCCTGTGTAATTTATGGATCCACCAAGCAACAGAGATTAGTTCATCTGGAGAAAATAGCTGCTTTGGGAAAGTGGGCTCTATGTAATTGTACCCTGCTGAAGTCCCACCCCCAAGCCCCACCCTCTCCAGACTCCACACCCCTCAAATTGCCAGGTATTTCTCCATATGGAGCTGGTACCCCACCTGTCATGGATCAATTGCAATGACATACAAACAGAAGAAGGAACGGGATAGAGGCAGAGGTGGGATCCAGCAGGTTCTCACAGGTTCCCGAGAGTAGGTTACTAATTATTTATGTGTGCCGAGAGGGGGTTACTAATTGGTGATTTTGCCATGTGATTTTTGCCTTAGTTACGCCCCTCCTCTCAGCAGTAGTGTGCAGAACTTGAAGCAGTCTAGCAGGAGGTGCACCGGCGTGCGTGGCAGCCTTCGCCTGCGTGCATTCGTTTCCCGCCCAAAGACCAGCGCAGCGGCTGCGTCCTTGCCACAGCCCCGCCCAGGAATGCCCCGCCCCCAGAATGCCCAGCCACGCCCCCGTCATGCCCTGCCCAGTCCCATTGGCGCTATGCCACAGTTTGAATCCCACCACCATGGGAACCTGTTACTAAAATTTTTGGATCCCACCACTGCATAGAGGTGCTGTATTATTTATTAGGAATAGATGCCAAAAGACACAGCTTTCCAAGACATCAGCATATTGCATTACTTTGCAGAGCACAGATGGAAATGAAGTCCAATCAAAGAAGAGCAAACAATCTAATCAGGGTAGGTGTGGACCATTTGTAACTGCTGATGAATTGGCAAAGAGCAGTGCACATAAATTTGTAAGGAAGTACTATTATATTCTGGAACAAACTACATACTCCCAGACTGTGTTAAAAATTGATAATGTAAATCTGCATATGAATTACGTCTTGGCAGTTTCTACAGCAAAGATAGTAAAGCATGCTGTAAATTAAAAATTATTGTACAAATGATAAAGAATAATAAAAAAATCAGTAACGGTGGAATATGAGATCTTTCTCCATCTGTCTGATGTATCACAGCGCTGCATTTGGATAGATATTCTCTCTCTGTATGAAACACTGGCTTTGCTTTCAAGTTTTTCTTGCTGTCCTCTAGAAAGGTCTGGTTTAGTTATAAAATTTGAACCTTGGCACACACTGCTGCTGTTGCTTTCCACATGGAGGCATCCATTACATTGAAATATTTGCACTTTAAAACTGAGTCAATGTATTTACAGAATAGTCAAGATAGTTCCCGGAGCAATTGTCTTTGAAAGTTTATTATATTGAGCCAACAGTAAGAAAAACAAATTGGGAAAGGGGGTGATTTCTGATGTGCACAAAAACTACCTCCTCCTTAACTCACTTTTCAGTGCTATAAATTGTTTGCAGTTGTCTATAAATATATGTTGAATTGTCCATAAATATATTTAAACAACGCTTTTTAGCTTATTTGTGCCGTGCTTGCCTGCATTGTTTCCCATCCTTTTGTTAATATGATTTTCTACTGGAGGGGAATGCTGGACTAATACAAATCATAGTGCCTCATTTGGAGTAGTGGGTGCCACATTCCAAGGAGATACACGCACACACCTATAGTTTGTTATCAAGTCACAGTTGACTTATGGCAACCCATAGGGTTTTCAAGGCAAGAGATGTTGGGATGGTTGGCACATCCCATTGCCTGCCTCCCTGTCACAATGTTTGTACTCCTTGGAGGTCTCCCATCCAATTACTAGCCAGGATCAGGATTGAGAAAGTGTGACTGGCCCAGGTCACCCAGTAAACTTCCATGGCGTGAGTGGGGTTTCGAACCTGGGTTTCCCAGATCCTAGATCAGGGGTAGGGAACCTGCGGCTCTCCAGATGTTCAGGAACTACAATTCCCATCAGCCTCTGTCAGCATGGCCAATTGCCCATGCTGGTAGGAGATGATAAATTAACAGTTCCTATTTATCAGGCACCACTGGGGTCTATGCTAGATCAACACTTCAACCACTATACCATGCTGGCTTTCTTTAAAATACATAAAGTGAAAGAAATGAAGCAGCCAAAGATTTCTTCCAGTCCGAGGGAGGAAGTGAGAGGGGCTAGTCTTGGGAGAGAACTCCTAGGCGATCAACTCCACCCTTACAGACCTTCCTCCAGGAAGCTCCGAGCAGTATATAGGGCTGTCTTCCCATTTAATTTTCACGACAGCTTTTTAGGCTAGTAGTAATTGGACCCAGTAACCTTTGTAGATGAGTAGGAATTTGAACCTGGATCGTGCTGGTCAAAGTCTGCTGTCCTAAGCCCCTATACTAGATTTGGTCTTCCTAGGGAGAAATTCCAAGGAAGTCATGGGCAGACATTAGTTAACATCCCGTGGATTAAGAAAGGACGTGAGGATTCTTTTATTGGGCAAATGACTGTTTATACTGATGCTTTGCATATGAGTCTTCAGGTGTTACTAGTGTCACTTGGAAAATTTAGTTATTAGAGAAGAAAACACTACAAAGCAAAATGCCTTCCAAGTTAATGAAGGAGTTATTAGAAACCTACCTTGCTCACCTTAGACAGTTTAAACCAGGGGTCTGCAACCCGTGGCTCCGGAGCCACATGCGGCTCTTTCAGCCTTATACTGTGGCTCCACATGGCCTGGAGGTCAGAGGGTAGCGTGGGCGTGTCCCTCCAGAGCAGCACTGGAAGGAAAGGTGAGTGGAGGGGCCAAACTGGAGGTGGCTCCGTGTGGAGCTGCCTCTCCGGCTCGGTAGATCTTCGGGGCTGTGGAAAACAGGTCCAAATGGCTCTTTGGGTGGTAAAGGTTGCCGACCCCTGGTTTAAACTCACTACAGGCAAGAAGGTACTGGTTATTTGCAGACCTGGTTTAACAGACTGTATATGAAAGCTACCTCAAGAACATAAAGAGGATCTTGTATAGAGGGGCAAAAGTGTATGTCATGATGTGAAAAAAAAATGAAGCCTATTGGGTGACCTTGGACTAGTCACAGTCCTCTCTGAACTCTCTCAGCCCCATCTATCTCACAAGGGGTGTGTTGTGGGGAGAGGAAGAGAATGAGTTTGTAAGCTGTTTGGAGACTCCGTGTAGTTGAGCAAAATGGGGGTATAAATCTGAACTCTTCTTCTACCCCAGGGGCCAGCGACATTTTATTATTTAAAAACTCCCAAACAGGGTTAGAATTCAGGGCAAAAGATCAAATAAATAGCCAATATAAGGAAGACTATTTGAGTAACTGAAGCTGAACAACTTAACATTACTGACAATTGGCATGTTGATTTATAATCCGTAAAGGTTCTGTAGCCCAAACATTAGTCATTTAATTGATTGTTGTGGGTTTTCCGGGCAGTGTGGCCACAGTCTGGTAGATCTTGTTCCTAATGTTTCGCCTGCATCTGTGGATGGCATCTTCTGAGGTGAATTACAGAGGGATATTGGACACAGCATATACCAGACTTCTCTCTGTGATACACCTCTGAAGATGCCAACCACAGATGCAGGTGAAACGTTAGGAACAAGATCTACCAGACTATGGACACACAGCCTGGAAAACCCACAACAACCAGTTGAATCGGGCCGTGAAAGCCTTCGATGATACTAGTCTTTTAAGTTCTTCATTAGAAAGCAGCACACATGTGGGCTCACGAGTAGTACCATAATAAGCATACTCAGGAACAGCCGCCCTATGCAGTAGTTCACTGGCATACATTTGTGCATTGTTTGCCCTTGGGATTTTGGGCACCTGTTTTCCTCTGTCATTTCTCTTTCTGTAAAGGATCTATAACAGCAAGTCCTTTAGTTCCATCATATCTTCGCCTGCAGTTCTCTTCACATACTGTCTATTATTTGAACACCCCTCGTCCCTTTCCACGTCCCTTTCTAATATATCTTAAGAATCCCATTTTCTTACTTAAAGAGCCATGCTTGGTTCTGTACTGAGCCACACTTTGTTCTCTAGGCATTAGTTGCAGATCTCTGTGGTAGTCTTGTTTTCCCTTCTGATATGCTAATTTTGTATGCTAAATTGACTTTTTTTAAAAAAAGTTTGTCAGGGAGCATTTTGTCTCATGAGTCTGCAGTCTAATGTTGTAAGTCCATGATACAAGTTTACTACCTCAGTAAAAAATTGGGTTCCAGACAGATTGCAGGGCAAACAGAGGGGTAACTGGGGGGCTTTCCCCACTTACCTTAAAGCTTGGCGCTACTTGAGGGAAATGCCCGAGGTCCCCAGCACTCCCGACAGAGTAGCGACAATGCAGCGTGACGCTCACGCTGTTCGCCCCCTCAGCATCGCGGCATCCCGAAGCTCTTGCAAAGGGCACCTTTGATGACCCCGCTGGAAATGGCCGAGTGCGTCGGATCTCGGTAGCTCGCCTGGGATGCCGCACACTGAGAGCAGCGCACGGCATAGGGGGGGATCAGGGTGAGTGGGGAAACGCCCTGGGTTTGTTTTGTTTCCTTTGCTGAGACGTGTATTACATTGATGTCCCTCGTTTCCTCCTTCATGGAACCCAGGGTCATGTGTGTTGATTTCCCAGGAGGACTCTCCCCTCTAGGCAGTGGCCAGGCTGAAAGCAGATTAGTTTGAAGAAGATCGAACTATTTGAGCAGGAATTCCAATATCGTTTGAGCAAGAGTCAGAGTTCCTGCTCATCCTTGTACTTTCGGATTATTCCCCAGAAACGTTGTGTTGCCCATTATCTGCACCACCTTCTTAACCATAAACTCAGATGGGCATTTTCAAGCGCAAGATGCAATTCTTTTCCATTGTCACTACTTCAAGGCTGGTTCTCAAACATCCCTCGGCATGATCGACACCGTTCTTTCTGCCCTTCTTACGCTGACTCCCTTGAACACATCTTGCTCTTCTTCCCTAAGTACAACCAGCTTTAGGACCATCTTCTCTGCCTTAACCCTGGTAGGGTTCTCAGACCTTTCCACCAATGCAAAAATGATATTTTTGCTTGACAATCCTGAAGCTGAAAGAACTGAAACTGTAGCCAAATTTCTACTGCATGTTTTAGATTAGGTTCCCTTCTTTTCTGTTCTGTTCATATTATTCATAGGCTCATTCCGCACATGCAGAATAATGCACTTTCAAACTGCTTTCAGTGCTCTTTGAAGCTGTGCGGAATGGCAAAATCCACTTGCAAACAGTTGTGAAAGTGGTTTGAAAATGCATTATTTTGCCATACTGGGGGCCATACTGTTCTATACTGGATCAATCACCGTTCTTTGTTCCTCTGTTGTATATACCTAACAAAGGTCTTGACGTTCTAAATTCTGTTACACTGATGTCCCTCGTTTCTTCCTTCATGGAACCCAGGGTCATCTGTGTTGACTTCCCAGGAGGTCTCTCCCCTCCAGGCAATGGCCAGGCTGAAAGCTGATTAGTTTGAACAAGATAGTTCATTATGATTTTTTGCAACATGCCCCGGGAGAATGGGGTGAAGCAAATAAGCATGAAAAATACTTAATATGTCACTCACCGTGTGTGAGAAAGAGAGCGCATCCGGAGGCATGCTCCAGGCTGCGTTTGCATCTTCTCTTGCAGAGATAGGTGGTTTTCTTGTTCTTTTCTTTTGGTTGTTTTTAAAATTAATTCCTTTCAGTGTATGCAGAATGCGCACCGAAACTGCATTAATTTGCACTAATGATCAAGCGAGATCCACCAAGATTAAGTGCATTTTTTTGCAAATTAGCAGGGAAGCAAATAAACGCTGTCAAAATTATCATGGTGGGGTTTCCCCCCCCCCTAAAAAAAAGCAATTGCAACCATTTTGCAGCACCGATTGTTACTCTTGATCCTGGAGGTGGGTAGCGTTTAGTATTAATTATTCATGAAGCTTTGCTGTGTGGGTAGTAATTTATTCAGGAACAGAATTTAATCAAATCCTGAAGTGTTGAGTGCAGGTGACCTTCTTCCCCATACCAGTAGTTTAGAGAGACTAAACAAGTCAGCCAGTCAGTGAGTCGAACCAAATGCTTGGGAAAAAAATGCTTTATTTATTTTAAAGAAAGCCAGCATGGTGGTGCAGTAGTAGAAGAAGGAGAAGGAGAAGAAAAAGAAGATGATGACTAAGGGATGGTTTTTATAGCCTGCTTTTCTCTACTTTCAAGTAGTCTCAAAATGGCTTCCCCTTCCCACAACAATCGGCTGCGTTTTACCACGGAGAAATATGACGTCATGGAAGCGGGGAAAAGAAACGTCGAAGAGCGTTAGCATGCATAAGCGGCCGAGGAGGTCGCGCCGGATTCGCGCCCGTGTAGCAGCTTTAATCGGGCGCGAAGATCGCCGTATTCAAAAGCGCTTTGAAGCGGCTCTTTTTCCACATGTGGCGCGACGCCGCCCGGTCGTCGCGAACCACCATACCAGACGTTCTCAACAATGGCGACTGCCAAAACCAAGCTTGGTCACCGTCCCCTCCCACACCGTTTGTCCCTGGTGATTTCCCGCATGGTCAAAGCACCTTTCCCAGATCCATGTAAGCGCTGCTGCAGATGGTGGCTGCCCATACACCTCTGGTCTCACAGGTAACATGAACCGGGACTGACAGTAACTGGAGGAGGGAGGCAATGACAGATGGGGATGGGCAGGACATCAGGGCAGTCACATCAGCCAATCGCCGCTGCCCAGCTGAAGTCAAAGGCGCCAGCATAGCAGAAGTGTGGCGCTGACGGCGGCTTCGCAAGGCGCTTCGATGCGAACATCACATTTCATCGCGGGAACTGACCACGCAGCTCATACGCCTATCTGTGCAAACATTTTTTTCGCTGGATTTAACCCGGATCGCGTAATGCTGTTCTGGCGTCATCGCGTCGCTCCTTTTGTCCGTGCGGAAACGGCCTTTGTGAGGTAGGTGGGGCTGAAAGACTTCTGAAAGAACTTCGACCGGCCCAAGGTCACCTAGCAGGCTTTATGTGCAGGAGTGGGGAAACAAACTCAGTTCACCAGATTAGCATCCACCGCTCATGCGGAGGAGTGGGGAATCAAACCTGGTTCTCCAGATTTAGAATCTACTGCTCTTAACCACCACACCACTCTAGGGCAGTGGTGGCGAACCTTTGGCACTCCAGATGTTGTGGACTACAATTCCTATCAGCCACTGCCAGCATGACCAATTGGCCATGCTGACAGGGGCTGATGGGAATTGTAGTCCATAACACCTGGAGTGCCAAAGGTTCGCCACCACGGCTCTAGGGTGTACACTTCTGCATACATTTATGTTGCACATGGACTCTCGTTGAGCAAAATTTCAAGGCCTTCTGTTAGTGTGCTCCTCAATGGGCGGTGGACACGTCCTCTGCAATCCGAATGTTTTTTAATGGGAGACTAAGATTCTCTTAGGAGTGTCTGCATACCTACTAAGATAACCCCTTCAAAATTACAAAAAAAGAAAAGAAAATACAACTATTTTCAGGCTGAAAAGATACTCAGGATCAGAGCCTGTAGAGCATAGGTGTCAAACTCGCAGCCCTCCAGATGTTATGGGCTACAGTTCCCATCATCCCCTGCCAGCACATGCTGGCAGGGAATGATGGAACTGAGAATCCATAACATTGGAGAACTGTAAAGACTGACTTACCGGTATATAAGAGCAAATGTCCTGGGGCAATCCTCAGCAAATGGAGGCAGGGAGAATCCCTTCAACATCACCCAAAATGTTGAGCTCAAGCAGATGGTGAAACTAACCAGAGAGTGAAACGGTTGGATGGGAAAAAAGATTATTTTCCCCTCCGAGGGCTTTGTTGACTGCAACCAAACCAGTCGCCACCTCTTTTTAAGACTTCCCTTAGACGTTTTATTTTGGGTGTGCGAAGTGAAAAGAAGCAGTCGCCCTTCTCGGCACTCAGAAAAAATTAGTAACCACTTCTAGAGAAGTGGTGAGAACTGGTTAGATCCCACCTCTGCTACTAGGGGGAGCTATGAAGCACACCTTTTAGAATTTTGCGTACAAAATGGCGTGATTTGTCATATTCATGTAATTAGATTCTTTCATTTTCTACTGGCGAAGTTGGAAAGAGACCCAGTTCTAAAAAGGGAGAAAGCTGCAAGCTGCTGTAGCCTCAGCTGTTTTATAACATATATCTTAATTTTTGCCATCTGAGAGGTATGGAAAAAAAAAATGCAAGTTGGAAAGAGGAAGAAAAAGCCCATAGCTGGATGTAGAGTTAAACGTCAGCATGCTGAAAACATAAAACTACTCAGTAGTTTATTATTAAAAAAAACATTAACTGGTAGCAAAATTCATCAAGTTAAATATATGGTTGAAAATATGTTGTATATGTCTATTACATACATGTGAAATCTTCATACTGTACAGGCTGGCAAAAGAAGGTAGTTGTAGGGAACCAGATGCTGTCTACGTTATCCTGCTTTGCTATTCCAAAAGAACTGAGATCTGCCGAGTTACATATTGAAAAAGTGGGGGAAAACCTCCCCGCTTAATTTTTTCAGCACCTTTATCTCCGTTTTTCCCCCTCTTCCAAACTCTTTTAGTGTGCAAGGTCATTTTCTTTCCCATGTTAAAGGCAGAGTTTTCAACTGTGTTCTCTGTTCTCTAGTGAGTATAGTGTTGTGCTGGTATCTGAGTTCATGATGCAGTGAAGGTTGGTAGATGGAGATGATTTTGCTTCTCTTCTACATAACAGCAGTGCATTAATCCCCTAATGAAATTGATTGGTGGTAGGATCGAAACAGTTCAAAAAACTCTGCTCCCACAAGGCTCAGTGGTGCTAGAAGGAGGGAACTTCAGGGCTTTCTGGAAGATGGTCTAGCTGACCATCATTGGAAATGGAATGGTGGCTTAGATAGACCGTGGGTCTCATCTGGAGGACTGTTCCTATGTGCTAATTTTACATAAGGGAGTTTACCTAGACAGCAGCCCACAGAGTTACAGGTTTTCTGGATGCAGGTGAACAAGTTGCTAAGCAACTGCTTTGTATATGTTTTCCAGCTGCCCCTAATTGTCCTCCTTTCTTTGTGATCTTTAGCCTTGGCTGGCTGTTAAGTCAAAGCACATGTACAGCTTAGATGTCTGGAGGGGGCGGGGGAAGCTGGTGGCAGGGCATCAGGAGGGGAGCAAGCCCACGGCTTTTATTATAGTAAGGAAAACTAAACTCATGTGGCTTGCATTTTTGTAGATGCCGATGATTTGTGCATTTTAGCTAAGCAGATATTGAAGGATCTGTGTCTGAATGCTTAATGCCTCCACAGCTACATATCCCAGAATGCCTCACTCATGCATACCAGTGAGAGAATGCAAAGTAGTGATAAAGCTTTGCATTACATTTTTTTTCTCTCTCTAACAGCTGAACTTACTTGTTAAGCAGATAACTGTTGTGTTGACAAAATATCTGGAATATATGTGGTGTTTTTAGGCATTCACGTTGCACTGTGAAATTCCTGGAGAATGCATTAATATTTATTTAACATATTTATATCTTGAATTTTGACTGCATTTTCTGCTAACAGAAGGCACTTGCATCAGCAGAACAAAGCGTTCCTTCCTTTGCTCTACCTCTGCACCCTCCTGATCTTCCCATAATGGTGCTTCTGGAAAGAAGGGACTGTCAGGAATGAGATATGGGTGAACTGAGAGTCTGTTGTCGGGAAATTTAGTTGGGATCCAAGTAAAAGTCTCAGTACACAGTAGGCACAGCAGTAATATATCATGAGGAGACAACATCAAATGTAACAGCACTGAAAGCTAACTAATGTTTCTATCTAGATGGGGGTGTGTGCAAAATGGCGAGGATCCCGCCAGTGCATTTGCCCCCTCTGATGGTTTAAGGGGGGCACCCATGCCAGTTGAGAGAGCAGTTCCACTGGCATCTGAGTGCTGCACAGCTCCACAATGGCGAAACCTGGAAGTTGGCGTTGCTAGGGAAACTACGCTGGTGTCTGAGTGAACGCCAGTGCAGGGGAGGGGTTCCCATGGGCGGAGTCAACTTTTGTTGGCTTTTACTGGCGTTCCATTGAACGCCACCCTCTGAGGCTGCAAACTTACACCACACAAAAGTCTGGGATAAGCCTGTTTCTCCCAATGGGGCGATTTGGATGGCAGGAAGATTTTAGGTTTTCCTTTCTTTTCATGCCGTGCGGATTCCCTTTGGGGGTGGCAGGGTGCTGCCTTCACTGTGCCATTCCTGACTGCTGAAATGCTGCCCCTTTCAAATCTGGATTGTGTTGCCCAACCAGGAGCAAGATATTTCAGTAAAGACAATAGATCTAAATCAGGGGTCTGCAACCGGCGGCTTTCCAGATGTTCATGGACTACAAATCCCATCATCCCCTGCCAGCATGGCCAATTGGCAGGGGATGATTAGAGAATGTATGATCCATGAACATCTGGAAGAAACCTACAGATTACTGGGCTTTAATCGTCTTCACTATGGCTCATTCCGCACATGCAGAATAATGCACTTTCAAACTGCTTTCAGTGCTCTTTGAAGCTGTGCAGAATAGCAAAATCCACGTGCAAACAGTTGTGAAAGTGGTTTGAAAACGCATTATTTTGCCTGTGTGGAAGGGGCCTTTGTTAAAAAAAAAAAAATTAAATAGGGCACAAATTCTCAACCAATAAAGCACTCCTCCCAAACAACACACCACTCACTCCCAAACGATAACTAGCAATTTCAGTGTAACCAAGTATCACACCAACAACTCTAGAACCGTCTGAACAAATGGGAAAATAAAAGGGTTTAGCACTGAAAACTTAGTACATTTTGGGACCATGCCAATGCTCTCTGTGTGCACGTGTGAGAAGGGGGGGGGCAGCATTCCACAGGAGGATTGACTTTTATCCCCCACTTTGCTCTGCCTTACAATCATCTTCTTTTCCACAACAGACACCTTGTGTGGCAGGTGGGGCTGAGAGAGTTCAGAGAACTGAGACTTGCCCAAGGTCATCCAGCAGATGTCATGTGGAAGAATGGGGAATCAAACCCAATTCTCCAGATTAGAGTCCTCAGCTCTTAACCACTACATCACGCTGGCACAGAGAAGAATCTACAATGTAAATATCTCGAGCCTTCTTCCCTCTAAGACAGTGATTCACAACCTTTATTCACTTGTGTACCCCTTGGCAACCATTTCCTTAAAATTGTACCCCCATATTAGCCAAGCCATTATGTATTTCTTGTGTACCCCCAAGTGCTCTGGCATGTACTCTTGGGGGTATGCATACCCTAAGTTGGGAACCACTTTTTTACAGCGAGGGCCTTAGAACAGAGTTAGACTCTTGGGCAGACTTATATGAGAACAGGCAGTCCCATGAACACACAACGTTGCCTTGTTCTGACTCAGATCATTGGCCCAGCAAGGTCAGTATTGTCCACTCAGGCTGGCAGCGGTTTTCTGGAGTCTTAGGTCAAGGCTGCTACTACTCGTGTTTCAACAGCAGATGCTGGGAATTGGACCTGGGGCCTCAATCAGGGTATGTGAATATGAGGGTGTACCCCTGAGCCATTCTCGCTTGGTCATTTTGATACCATGATCTTCAGAGTCAAGCCCAGAAATAAGTAGCTAGCTAATTAGTTCTTGAAGCCCTGGAGAAATTTAGCTTCAAAGGCCCCTTCCGCACATGCAAAATAGTGCATTTTCAATGCACATTCAATGCACGTTGCAGCTGGATTTTACTGTGCGAAATAGCCAAATCCACTTGCAAACAATTGCGAAAGTGGGTTGAAAGTGCATTATTCTGCACGCACGGAAGGGGCCACAGTGAGCCCCATGTAAAAGTAAGTTGGTCACAAAGGGACAGGGACACAGAGAGACCTGAGCATCAGTCTAATCATCTGGGCTCTTGGTGCGTGAAGAGGTAGACAAGTTGGTGGGAAGGCAAAGTGTCGCTTTGATTTGAGGATGGGGAGACAGAAAGGAGGACTTGCCCTGGAGGGACACAGGTTAAGCAGCATTCATTGCCTCTGCTGACTTTTGCTTCCTCAGGTGAGTAGGTGTCCAGGATAGGAGATTGCATTTGCTGCTCTGTGACCTGGGTTGGTGAGCTTCTTTGCAATTGGGGAAGAACGTCTTGGCAGAGAATTCATTGAAGGCCTCTCCTGTCCACTTCTGTGCATTAAACAGCAAGAAGCGAGGAAATTGTCCCCCCACCTCCATGACACCTCAGTAATAGCTGGGAAATAAACAGGGATCTTCTCTTCCTCCTCAACAGTTGTGTTGGTAAGCTGTGCACTTATACCTGCTTACAGGAAGACGTATGTTCTCAGAGGTCTGTTCTGCACGGGCCAGTGAAGCGGCTGCACACACGGCATACAATGGAGCCACAGGACTGTTTCCACGCTCCCATGTGGGTGGCCCTGGAGCTGCTGCAGCTTGCAGAGGTGCCTCCTGTTGTTTAAAAACCTACCTTCTCTCCCTGCAGAGCTCCATGGGGATGAGGGGACACGCCCCTGTGGCCACGGCAATGCCCCGGGGCTCGGAGGACAGAGTGGGCATGCCTCCTCGTCCCTGCGGAGCTGCACAGGGAGAGAAGCTAGGTTTTTAAAAAACAGGAGGCACTTAAAAGGGGTGCCTCCAAACCAGTGCCATTTACATGGCACAAGATAAACTACACTATTTTTCAAAAAAAATCGCTCATTGAGCTAGTTTGAGAAACAGCATTGCCCCACCGGTCCTTCTGCTGCATGAAGTGCCTTTACTCTGGCATCGCAATCGAAGTCAAGAGGCAGTGTGGTATAGCAGGTAGAGACTAGAATCTGGGAAACCCAGGTCTGAATCCACACTCTGCCTTAAAAGCTTTCTTGGGAGCTGTGGACCAGTCATGCATTCTTAGCTTAACATACGTCACAGCATTGTTGTGAAGAGAAAATAGAGAAGAGAATGACTAAAGCCTCTTTGGGACATTGGGGAGAAAGGCAGAGTATAAATGAAATAAATAAGCTTAGGAGCAGCAGTGGAGTAGGAGGTTAAGAGCTCGTGTATCTAATCTGGAGGAACCGGGTTTGATTCCCAGCTCTGCCGCCTGAGCTGTGGAGGTTTACCTGGAGAATTCAGATTAGCCTGTACACTCCCACACACGCCAGCTGGGTGACCTTGGGCCTGGGCAGCAGTGGCGTGGGAGGTTAGAGCTCGTGTATCGAAGCTGGAGTAACCAGGTTTGATTCCCAACTCTGCCGCCCTGAGCTGTGGAGGCTACCTGGAATTCAGATTAGCCTGTACACTCCACACCTTCCAGCTGGAGTGACCTTGGGCTAGTCTGCAGCTTCTTGGGAGCTCTCTCAGCCCCACCTACCTCACAGGGTGTTTTGTTGTGAGGGGAAGGGCAAGGAGATTGTAAGCCCCTTTGAGTCTCCTGCAGGAGAGAAAGGGGGGATATAAATCCAAACTCCTCCTCCTCCTCCTCCTCTCCTCCTCCTCCTCCTCCTCCTCCTCCTCTTCTTCTTCTTCTTCTTCTTCTTCTTCTTCTTCTTCTTCTTCTTCTTCTTCTTCTTCTTCTTCTTCTTCTTCTTCTTCTTCTTCCTCTTCTTCTTCCTCTTCTTCTTCTTCTTCCTCCTCTTCTTCCTCTTCTTCCTCTTCTTCCTCTTCTTCTTCTTCTTCTTCTTCTTCTTCTTCTTCTTCTTCTTCTTCTTCTTCTTCTTCTTCTTCTTCTTCTTCTTCTTCTTCTTCTTCTTCTTCGTTTCACCAGTTTGGAAGTTTGTTAACAACATCCCCTATTCTATGAAAGTGAAATAAATGTGTGTTTTTTTAAAAAAGAAAAATAAACTGTAGGTAGGCATATTGCCTTGCTGTTAGATATCCGGATTATGAACTGAGGGGTGTGGGGAAGCTCTTTTTTGTTTTTAGAGGATTAGTTTAACTTTCTTTTTTTACTACTTTCTTTTGTTACTATTTGCACTCTGTACATCAGGTAGAAAAGAGAGATGAATTATGCAGGTTAGTAGAAGGATGTTTATTCCTAATGGATGACTCAGTTGACTGGCCCGTTATAAAAAGCAAACTGTTGTGGGAAAAGTCCGCCTATCCCCGCATCTCAGTATCAGGAGATCTGTGGAGTCTGAGGACGGTGATAGTTTATTAATTCCCCATGCTAGTTGCCATGAACCTGGACTGTATTTGAGGGCAAAACCTCAGGTCATGTCTGAAAACCAAACACCGTGATTGGTGCCCAGCTTGTCGCCCTAGAAAGGTGTGCGCACATTCCACTGCTTTGTGTTTTTTGCCACTTGAGCCTGTCTTCAGACCAGACCTCGAGAGAATTCAAATGAGCCCTCCACAGAACACTGCCGCGCATAATTTAGTCAAAGGGAATATCTCCTTGGCAGGTTTGCCGTTCTCGTTTCGCTCCTTCCCCGAAAGACGAAATGAGATTCAGTTTTAAGATAAAACTGTATGGAAAATGGAATATTCCTTCACTGTGGTTATTTTTATGCACAAGATGTCGCAGGCTTTAAAGTTTGAGTTCCCACAGCAACTGTAACTCTGCCCTCCTGTGCATATTCTATATCTTTGTAGGGCTTGTACCTGCTATTAAATTTATGTCCTTTGTGTATATGGTTGATATAGTACCTAATAGAGACATCCATAATGTACTCTTTACAAAGGAGGCTGACTTCTTAAACACACAGATGAGCTTCAGCTGTTGATTACAGTGTGATGAATCCATTTTCACCTTCAGTGTTTAGAAGGAAGCAGGTTTTTCCGGTCAAGGGCTTTAGGGAATCACTGCTCAGATGGTGGAGAAGAAAATCGTCATCATCCCCCCCGAATGCTATTGAGAATCATCATGTTATAGTGGTTAAGGTGTTGTACTTGGACCTGGGAAACCCAGCTTCAAATTCCCACTTTGCCTTCTCAACTGTATATTTGGAGCAGCAGTGGCGTAGTGGTTAAGAGCAAGTGTACTCTAATTTGGAGGAACTGGGTTTGATTCCCCGCTCTGCCGCTTGAGCTGTGGAGGCTGATCTGGGGAATTCAGATTAGCCTGTGCACTCCAACACACCTTGGGCTAGTCACAGTGCTTCTGAGCTCTCTCCTACCCCACAGGGTGTTTGTTGTGAGGGGGAAAGGGAAAGGAGTTTGTAAGCCCCTTTGGGTCTCCTTACAGGAGAGAAAGGGGGGAGATAAATCCAACTCCTCCTGATCATGTTCTTGTTCCTGTTCTTCTATCGTTTGTCTAATTTGTTTGTCTAATTTAGGCAAAAAGGTCTAACTATACCTGTTTTTGTTGGCTATTTTAAAAGCTATTAAAGGTTTCCAATTCTGATTCAAATTCCCGCTTGCACTTTGGCAGCTTGCTGGGTGTCCTTGGGCCAGTCACATACTCTTAACCTCGACCCTCTCAAATATTTGGATAGGAGACCTCCAAGGAATTTGTTACATGGAAGCTGGCAATGGCAAACTACCTCCAAGTGTCACATGCCTTGAAAACTCTATTGGGTTGCCTTAAATCAGCTGTGACTTCACAAAAAAGAAATCCTGTTACAACAACAAACAAAGAACCTTTATTGGCATAACAACATTATATACACAGATCCACTTAACCAAGTAGAGGGAAGCTAAAATAAATGTACAGGTAGAGAGGCTGATGTTCAGGATTTGCTCCTAAAGCGCTGTTTTATATACAAATCCAAACATTTGGTGACTGCATCGTTTGCATCACTACTGGGGCTGTCCAACAGAAAGGTAATCTTTTGCAAGTCAGATGCATCCTCTTTTTTTTGAGTAGCAGGGGTGACA
Organism: Sphaerodactylus townsendi; assembly: GCF_021028975.2. Lineage (NCBI taxonomy): Eukaryota > Metazoa > Chordata > Lepidosauria > Squamata > Sphaerodactylidae > Sphaerodactylus > Sphaerodactylus townsendi. Next base: position 43,201,598 of record NC_059436.1, on the reverse strand, counting down.
AGTATTTGACTCTGGGTCCTGTGTAAAGTGGACAATAAAGTAAAATATGGTCTATAGAGTCAACACAATTCCCATTGCATATGCATAGCCTTTGATGGTAAGGGGTTTTAGTGAATCTCCCTGTTGATACGGCTGATGGAAGGAGGGCATTGCAACGGGCCAACATCATTGTTCTACGGAGCCTGGGCACGGTTATCTGGTGCAGGTATTGAACCCCCTTATTACCAATGTAGGTGATATCTAGAGCTAAAGGAGAACAAGTCCTGGAAGCCTTTTTTGAGTAGGATCTGATGTTCCTGGTCAAACAGCCTTCTCTTCAGAAGTTGAAAAGTCTCTTTAGATGGTAGCATGGCCAGATAATCCAAAGAATAGCCTAATTTGTTAATTTTTGTTTCTATAATGCCCCACCATTCTGAGTGACAAGAAGTCTTGAGGGCTTTATATGACAAGGAGGCTGCATCACAGTTGAAACAGATGAGCAGCCAAAATTTGAGCGTTTTGAGAAATTTGAGAATTAATCAGGATTGAGCTTGTGGGCTGTAGCTAGGCAAAAACCAGGGATGGGTAATCATGAGCTTGGTCAAGGGTAGTCATAGGGTCAAAAGACAGAAATTCAATAGCTATGGGAGCTGGGGTAGAAGAGAAGTTGAAAGATTAGATGCCAGAAGATGAGATAGTGTGGTAGAGTGGACAGAGTTTCAGACTTGGATTTAGAAGATCTTGGTTCGAATCTGCCACGGAAGCTTGCTGGGTGGGGTAGTCACTCACTCTCTGAGTAACCTACCCCATTGGGTTGTTAGAAAACAATGAAGAAAAGGAAAATGATGTAAACCACTTTGGGTTCCTAGTGGGGAGGAAAAAGTGGGGTAAAAGGGAGTAAATAAATACAATAAATACATTGTATTAAAGTGATAGCAAGCCTTTATTGGCATAAAGCAGTACAACAATAATAAAAACAGATTAAAAAGCATATACAATACAGGATATACATGATAGGACGAAGGAAATCTACTGGCATTTAGTAATTTCCAGAAGAAAGTCTGCCACTATCATACAGAGAGAAGGATCAGGGTTGTTCAACAAGTAGTGTTATCTAATTAAATCGGGGAGAAAGGGTAAATGTAAGGGGTTGAAAGGATTCACATACTTGGATCTGATTTCCTTGAATCTGAGACAGTGAAGTAATTGGTGGGCCAGAGATTCAACTGAGCCATCGTTACATGGGCACAACCTTTTCGCCTTTTCTTGCTTATTAAATCTGCCATGTAACAAGGCAGAAGGCATTACATTAAACCTGGCCAGAGCATTATGAAACTCTCCTTTGAACAGGGTTTATTAAAGCAATACAGGTAGTGTGTAAGTGGCCCGTTCAAATGGGAGAGAAAATTACCCACGAGACGTTTTTTTCTTGGCTGCGGTGAGTAGGGTAGAGAACTCTCTATCCAATAGTTGACCTTTTAATTTCCTATAAGCTTCTGAATAGGACAAAGGGCAGGAAAAAGTGGGGTAAAAGGGAGTAAATAAATACAATAAATACATTGTATTAAAGTGCATATTCCATTGTGAAGAGGTAATAAAACCCCTGGAAGGGTCTGTTTCCTTCTAAGTATTATTTTTTCTTCTTCTCCTAGATGAAAGGAACGTGTACATATCATGCCCATAAATAACGCTTCAGGCATTCAATAGCACTATGTATTGTCGAGGGCTTTCATGACTGGAATCAACTGGCTATTCTGGATTTTCCAGGTTGTGAGGCCATGGTTTGGTAGTTTGTGCTCCTAATGTTTCACTCACATCTGTGGCTGGCATCTTCAGAGGTATTTATTCACAACACAGATCTGTGTTGCATCAACCTCTATTTATGTGCAACAAATAAACGTGATATAAAGTGCAACAATAGTGATACAATGCAAAAAAAGATATACAAGTCCTTCCCAAGGTACTAGTTTGTTTTTGGTTTCCAGAAACTATTACCTTGGGAAGGACTTGTATATCTTTTTTGTATTGTATTACTATTGTTGCACTTTATATCACGTTTGTTTGTTGCACATAAATAGCGGTTGATGCAACGCGATTCTTTGTTGTGAATGAATTGGCACGTTGCCTCAGTTGATTGATCTTCAGAGGTGTGTCATAGCGAGATGTGTTTCTCTCGGTATCATGTTAGAAGCAAAAACTACCAGACCATGGCCACCCAGCCTGGAAAACCCATAACAGGCAATTCAGTAGTTCTGTTTCTCATTTTGACTGGTGACGGCCTTCTTCCTTGGGGTTTGACGAGATGGGGGTATCTTAGGCCCCTTCCGCACATGCAGAATAATGCACTTTCAATCCACTTTCACAATTGTTTGCAAATGGGTTTTGCTATTCTGCACAGTAAAATCCAACTGCAAAGTGGATTGAAAGTGCATTACTCTGCAAGTGCGGATGGGGCCTTTGGCACCTCCACTGTGGGAGGAATGTGGTGAAGATGATGATGAGTGACAGTCGGTGGAGTGGAGAGCGGAAGGTATCTGAGGGGATTCAGGACAGATTGGTGCTAGCTGGCATCCTATTTATCATCATTAATGACTGGTGAGGAGAAGTAAACAACACATTAAATTTCTGTCGGATATTACTCAGGGAGGTTTGCTCAGCAGAGAAGCGTCAAAAAAAAAGCAGACATTCTCCACTCGCTACTGGACCAAGATTCATACGCTTTTCCCAACTGAAAATTCCAAAATGTTAAGCAAAATTCATTACTTAGGGAAGAACAAACTCTTTGTCATCTTCTTTTTCCCGTTTCTCATTAGCACCCACATCTGCAGTGATCACACAAAAGCTTCCGTTCAGAGCGAGACGTACACATGACCTTCTGTAATGTGGACGGGAGATTCCCTGTAATGAATACTGTTCTCCTAAGGAGAAGTTAAAACTTATCTATTGCAGCAGAAGGAAATGCCTTTTCTATCACGTGTGAGGTAGAGTAATGTAGTCGCTCTAATTGAATGAAAGCCCTCTAACAGGGTATAATTATGATCAGATTGGAACTGTAATTTACATTTCCCAGTTTCACCTCCTGAGATTGTCGCTCAGAAAACCGCCTGTTTCTGCGAACAATGCACCACTCCGCCTGGTGGAAATGTGTGCCTGGCTGCATCTCTATAGGTTTGTCGTAGAAGTCGTACCCTGAGAAGCTTAGTTCGAGGGAAACCTTTGCCCCAAGTGAAGGACAGCTGGCCAACAATTAACCTGTGTATGTTATAACCACTATAATTATAGGCCTCTTTCTACTGCAGTGCTAGCAAATGAAATCTGGGGGGGGGGGGAGAGAGAGAGATCCAGTTGCATCCCTGACCGGCTGCCTTAACATCACAGTGCCGTTGCCACGCTTAAAGGTCACTGACACCCTAATCTCAGACGGCAAGATTCGGTTTGATATCGCAAATGCTTTCACAGCAGGATATTTGGACAGTGGTGATAGGTGAGGGGAAAGGAGAATATCGGAAGATCGTGCACTGATAGAGGGAAGCAAACGGAGAGGAAAACAAAATTGTAAATCGGTGTGGTGGAGCAGAGGGGTGGACTCTAATCTGGAGAACCGTGTTTGATTCACCACCCCTCCACATGAGCCACCATTTCCAAAATGGTGAACCAGGTTTGATTCTCTGCTCCTCCACAGAAATCCTGCCGAGTGATCTTGGGCCAATCTCAGTTCTCTCCAAACTCTCTCAGCCCCAACTACCTTCCATGGTGCTTGTTGTGGGGAGAGAGAAGGAAATGTGATTGTAAGTCGCTTTGAGAGCTCTTCAAGGTGAAGAAAAGCAGGATATAGAAACCAACTCTTCTTCAATGCAGTAACGTGTAAGTGTGGTGCTTGTGAAAACACACTATTTGTGTGTCTGTTTGAAAAACCTGAACAAGTGTCACAGTTAACTCCTGTCGAAGAACTACCACGCTTTTGTGGTATCTTCAGCTGTTCTGCTTAAAGCCATATGTAGGCTCAAGATGTTTGTAGACAGCAGAGAACGATCAGCAGAGACGATGTTCGTAGACAGCAGAGAATGATTTGGAAGGTTCTAGGTATACTCAGGTGAACGTTCCGCATTCTGAATGCTCTGTATTGAACTGGCACACTTTCTAAGCCTCCCGAATTTGCCTTTCTCCAACGATTCTCATGGGGCACCACAGAGTGTGGCAGAAAAGGTTATTATGTGAGAGAATATGCATGTTCACAGCTCCGAGGATTAAAGGCCCGTGTTCTTATCACTGCAGAACAGAGTATTATAAATCCCATTTTAGAATAGTAAATTCCCTCAGGATGTGGCTATTGTTTGGGAATAGGAAAAAGCCCTGAGACGGGGCTGGGGGAGGGTATAGAAATGACACATTGTCAAATTAAACATTTCTCATATTATCCCTTCTCCTTCCTTTTTTTTTTTTTCTATAGCTCTTTCGGTTGCACAATTCAGACCCGGGGAAGGATGGAGGAGATTAAAGCAAGGCCTTCTGGACAGTTTAACTTTTCAGAAGGTTCTTTCTGCCTCAGTGTGTGCACATTTCTTGTTCAAACAAGGAGGTATTAGAGCAGAGATTACCTCCAAATGGCATGCGACTGAACACTGAACCCTCTTTAAGGAAGAACAGCAATGTTGCTTCTCTGCCAGGGACCTGTGAACTGTGGTTGTTCACTTTGTGTACCATAAAATGTAGCGCAGTCGACCTTATCCTGAACCAAGAACAAAATCAGCACAATAACTTTTACTATACTCTGTCTCAAATAAAGATGTTAGTATGATCAACAGTGGAGAAAATTGTATGCTTCCACATTAGAATATAGTCCCAGATAAATATGAGAATTATCATTCATTTTTACTCACTGCCTTTGTCAAAACCATTACTTTGTGCACTCTTGAACATGGTACTTTGATGGAAGAGCATTGAACGACTGTCAGCAATACTTGCCTTTTGCAAACTGGTAGGCACTAGGACCCAGGTGGGGCATTCTACAACAATGAAGGTCCGGCATGCTGAGTTCTGTGGCGGAGGAATATACAATCTTACTATCGTCTTTTTCTGAGACAGAGTATAGATATTGATCAAATTTACTCAAATTTGTGCAACCTTTTGAGCTTGTTAGAACTCTTCATCAGTCTAGACTTTTTTTTTTTTAAAAAAAGATAGAAGAGTAGAAAGTAGATCTTTCTGTCCATCATATTAAGGTCTACTTAAAAGGTATTGCATGGGTTTTATTTTTGGATTTTACATGGACCAATACTGCTGTATATCCTTTTCTGCTACTTTGTTATGTTGCATCTTTGTTTCTTTTATTTTCCTTAAGACAGGGGTCACCAAACTTTGTGAGGCTGCAGGCACATTTGGAATTCTGACATGGCATGATGGGCGCAGTAACAAAATGGCTGCCACAAGAGGTGGAGCCAGCCACAAAATGATTGCCATAGCTGAACTTCAGACACAAAGTATAGACTCTTGTGCTGAGGTACGCAGTCAATAGCCAATCAGAAGCCTTAGTGGGCAAAAACCCTACATGGCCCCACCCAGGTCTTTGCACCCCATTGGAAACTCCCTGCCTTAAGACCTTTTTTCCCAGTTTTACTACGACTGGTCAACATAATTGCACTTCTAGAATGTTTTTATTGCTGTGCTGTCCTAAGGAGGGAATAGGAGGAAGACGAAGATAGTTAACTTTACTCTTGTGTCTACAGCAGAAGGGCTATACAAATTCAGCAGTGATACTGAGTCTTTTGGGATGAGGGACATATACAGAACAGTAAAAGACACAACTCTTAAAACTGTGATGGCCTGATCTTAAAAAAACAAACAAACAACAACAATGTAGTAGCAGTCCTAAGGCATGTTTTGACAAACATTCTTGACTTCTAGGAGCTACCTCGGAAATATTGGAGCCAGATTCATTTTTCAGCATTCAGAACACTACATTTTAATGTCCATATTTACTAAATGCTCAATAGTATTTAGTCCTGATCACAATTTCTTTTGTTCAAGCTTATGACTAAATTGTTGCATATACATAAGCATAGGGTGACCTTGGTTGTGCCCAGACCTGGATGACCCAAGGTAGCTTGATCTGGTGAGATCTCAGGAGACAAGGAGGGATAGCTCTGGTTTGTCATTGGATGGGAGACCACCAAGGAAGTCCAGGATTGGTGCACAGAGGCAGGCAGTGGTAAAATGTCTGAATACCTCTTGTCTTGAAAACTCAGTGGGGTCACTCACTGTGGATTGCAACTTGATAGTACCACCAGCAATCTTGAATGTCATCACCACAAATGTAACCTTTTACTGTAGCCTAAATGCTCCCTAATTTCTCATAATTCCCTTCAGGAGCGTAACGCCCATTGGGCAAGGCGGGCAGCTGCCCAGGGGCATCAAAACACAGGGTTCGTTTGGGGGTATTTTTAGTGGTTTTCAATTTTTGGCCTGCAGGGGGCACAGTTTTTAGGCTAGCGGTACCAAAATTTCAGCATATCATCAGGAAACTTAGCAAAGAATGGGGGATGGGGCACTCTCCTTAGCAAAGAATGGGGGATGGGGCACCCCCTTTGAGGGTCCATAACTTTGGACCCCCTAAACCAAATTGCATCAAACTTGGGGGGGTCCCATAAGGACAGTTTCCACATGATACCCTGAAATTTTAGTGCCGATACATCCAAAAATGCGCCTCCTGCAGGAACATCCCAGAAATTTGCCCAAGAATCTTTGTTCTGCATTGAGTTTTCTGTATTGCTGTCAATGGGGGTTGCAGGCTGGGAGGGGGGCAAATTTCTAAAGTCACAGTCTTAAAACTTTCAGGGTCTCATCAGGAGACTGCCTGGATGATGCCCCCCAGGTTTGGTGCAGTTTGGTTCAGGGGGGCCAAAGTTATGGACCCTCAAAACTGTAGCCCCCATCTCCTATTAGCTCCCATTGGAAACAATGGGGAATGGGGCACCCCCTTTGGGAGCCCATAACTTTGGAATCCTTGAACCAAACCTCACCAAACTTGGGGGGTAGCATAAGGACAGACTCCTGATGATACGCTAAAATTGTGGTGCTGATATGTCTGAAAATGCACCCCCTGCAGTCACCAATGTCCTGGTGCAAAAAAATGGTCATGGTGGAGTGGCCGCCCATGGGGTGGGGGGGGCATCCAACTCAGGTTTTGCCCAGGGCTACAGTTTGCCTCGTTACGCCCCTGATTCCCTTATTTCTTTAAAAACCTTCCATTTTATTGAATATTGGTGTCCATACAGAAAACAACTGGTGAAGAAACGAATCTGTCCCCCACCACAGAATGGTGCCAAACTTGTGTATGAATGTATGGACAGGAAATTCATGTGCATTTATTTTTATGTTATGCAACAGAACATTTTGATGCAAAATGACAAATAAATTAACTTCCAATGAGAACTGCTGAGAGATGCTACAGTAAAATAATCGATGGAAACAGTAGGCAACACAGTGAAATTTCCAGGCACCACGGTAACCTGGCATCTATAATTTGTTGAGCATCTGTAATTTGGTGTTCTAAGGAGCTGCTAGACCCTGGTCACTTTTTAGAACTATTGCTTTTTGGTGTTTGTAAAATCTTGTGTAGATGGTTAGTTATTTAAGCAAAGAAGGCTGTATAACCAGAATTAAAAATCAATGAATACGCTGAAGCTTTCAATCTGTTAAAAATATGTTGATATGCACACATATGTTATGCTTATGCTGCATAACCCCTGTTTAAAAATTGTGCAAAATATACATTTGGCAAGAGGAGTAAACGATGAATAACAACAAAATGTTTCAGTCGCAGCTGCTCCGTTCCTGCCAATGTGTGTGTTTCATACAGGCACAAATCCTCTTTTTTCCCCTCTCCACCTCCAGTACAATAACATGATGAAAAGAAGGTTGTTTTAAAATAGGAAGAGGGAGGATTTGCAAAGCTGCACCACGTCTTGACCCCTGACGCCCACTTAGCTGAACAGATTTTTTAATTCGTCTTGTCTTCTATTAAGTCTGGAAGGCAAAATTTCCTCTCCTGTTCTCCAGTCCTCTGACTCTGCATACCCCAGGGGCTGTGTCTGATTCACTTGAGATTAGTTCTGGAGTTCTATTTGACTACTGAAGCTTCTCCTCTGAAGCTGTTTGCTTCCTTGACTTTCCCAATTTAGCAAAGTCATTTTGCCTCTCTGAGCCCTTTTTGGCTATTAGTGCCAATTATGGCACCAAATGAGCAAGAGGATGAGTCTGGGGGGTGGGGGGTGGGGAGATGTTTCCAATAAAATGTTTTTAACTGCACATAGTCATTTAGTTGGGGGAAAGCTTGACGTTTTAGCTTCTGAGACAGGCACGTGATGCTGCACCCCATTTTCACTTGAGGCTGTGCTACTTTCCCCCTCCTCAATCTGACTGTCAATTGTATTACTTCAAAATCAGTCCGGGAGTGCTCCACATGGCTGTGCCAGGACTTCCCCTGTTCCCATTAGTGGTACGCCACTGGTGCCTCCACTATGTGAAGCAGGCTGGATATGTACACAAACTAACTGGCACCGTTAGTTTCCTTCCCTTAAATGTGCCCAAAATCTTCCTCCTTGTCTTAATGGCTTTGGAAGGAGAGTTGAACATTCTTTGGTCTTTCAGCTTGTGCCTAACTAGGATGAAACCAATTCTCCTAACTGAAGTGCAGGGAGAAAAAGCAAAGTGGAGGGGGGAAAGCCAAGTTTATGATCACCTGCAATTGTATAAACCCCCCTGGATGTGGGCAGCCCTGTCCAAAGGGGATGGTGGTTGTGGTGGCAGTGTGGCAGCCAGGGACATCCCTGCAGCGCTGCTCCAGAGAAACAATTGATGACATGGGCTTTCGGGGAGAAGGAGAAAATCCTTTCTCTCCTAAGAAAGGCCACAGGCGTGTGTTCGGTCTCGGACCTTTCAGTCAATAAACAGACTCTGGATTCTTGATCAGTTTGTTTATTGAAAGGCAGCCAAACACCCAGCTTGAGAAAGGAGCTGGCCTGCAGGGGAGGTGGGGGGCAGGGCTCAGCAGCAGGGGACTTGGGCAGGCACTGAAGCAGTTGGCCAGTTCCTGCCTTCCCTGGCCTCCCTTGGGAGGGGGGTCAGCCTGTGGCCGTGTCCACCAGCTCAGTCAGCGAGCGGTGCCCTGACACTAGGAGAGCTGCTCGGTGCTGGCCGGGTTACCACACTACAGTAAAAGCCGGGCATGGGGACCCAGCTGGTGCCTGGTACGCCCCACATGATGAAATGGCATGTGCCAAGGACATGGGATACCCCATGTTCCCATTAGTGGTACGCCACTGGTGCCTCCCCTATGTGAAGCAGGCTGGATATGTGCACAAAACAGCCTTTTGTATTCTGCCCCCAAGGTTGAGTAACACACTCTGGCTTGGTTTCCTGAACTTCCTTGACAGATGATTGTTCGGTGTCGGGTTAAAAGGCTTCCACTTTGAAAAGTCTTTTCTACATAAATGCAGCCATTTAGTTTCAATTTAAATCTATGGGAAGCTTTTTACAATGGTAGCTGGTCGTGGGCGCACAAGTGTTTCTCTTCTGCTTTTGGACCTCTTTGAATTTGCTACTTTAATATTATTAGTGAAAATTTATTGTGAATCCAGTAATGGATGTAAGGGTAGGGAAATATATATATGTATTATAAATAAAACAATTTGCACTCTGCAAAATGTGCTAAACCGTAAATTGCTGTAATGACACAGAGCTATGGAAATGGTCTGTTTGCCTTATGATCAAAATGTTCTCTTTTTGTTTCAATAGATTATGTGCGGGAATGTTTTCTGATGATTGTGATGTCTGGAGACTGTGAAGACAGTGGATATGTTATAGTTTGCAGCTTATGCTGGAGAGCAGAATACAGAAGTATATTGCTCCCCAGTCTTTGGCTCATTCCGCACATGCAGAATAATGCACTTTCAAACTGCTTTCAGTGCTCTTTGAAGCTGTGCGGAATGGCAAAATCCACTTGCAAACAGTTGTGAAAGTGGTTTGAAAATGCATTATTTTGCGTGTGCATAAGGGGCCTTTCTGAGCATGTGGAAATCATTTGAATTCTGACACAGGGTGGTGGACATAACTCATGTTCTTATGACTTGTGTTGAAATCCTTATTGGGCCACAATTCTCACTGGGTGACTTTGGGCCAGTCTTTCTCTCTCAGCTAAAGATGCAAAATTTCTAGGTTTTTTTTTTAACTTTGGCTCATTCCGCACATGCAGAATAATGCACTTTCAAACTGCTTTCAGTGCTCTTTCAAGCTGTGCGGAATAGCAAAATCCACTTGCAAACAGTTGTGAAAGTGATTTCAAAATGCATTATTTTGTGTGTGCCTTAGAGAAAACAGCAAACAATTTTTTCACAATTTTTTTTTTTTGCAGTAATTTCCTCTCAAAACTAAACTACTTTTACTGGTTAAACACCATTGTCTTTATTGCACAAAATTATATTGTTTGGGACATTTGTGGAATTTGTAAGGATACCCTTTCATTTTCTACAGGAAAAACTGTAAGCACTCCCAGAACTTGAGAAAGAATTACAAACAGCTACATCCTGTGCTACTCTAGCTCATGTATCTTAATTTTTGGCATCAGAGCATTAGGGAAGAAAATAAAACGTGAAATGTATTAATAACAGAAAAGAAAGTGTTTTTTTTTTCTTTTCTAGCAACACAAAAGAAAATTTGCATGGCACACTCACAGCAGCATATTTGGAGAATCAAGTTAAATTGTATCAAATTGTAGGCTGAGTTAGCTAGCCGCTCCGAGGGTCCTACGTGGCAGGAGTTTTGCAAGGCCCCCTTTCCGGACCCTGTGAGGCTCCTGTCTGAGGTGGAGATTCTTTCCTTCTGCGGCCGGTCGGGGACGCCATCATGCTCAGGGGTCGTAATCCCAGCTGCGACTAACGTGGAAACCTCCGGTCGCCCCTCGAAAGCAAAGCCAGAGCCCCCCCGGTGAGCTGCAGTGGATCCACCCGTCCGGGCAGAGAAAAAAAGTGCTACAGTTGGCCCAGGAACAAGGGAGTGCAGGTCGCACAACGTCTGCTGGCACGGGGGGCATGTGGAGATTCTACACAGAGGATTCTCCTGGCCTCAAAGTCGGTCCTGTTCCAGTTCTCGTAATGAGTCTTCTTTTTATTGCGTCTGTATTTATGTTGCACATCTGGGGCAAATACACACGGTTAAGTAGATTTGGTTGGGGTCCCACTGTATTGTAGCTGGAAAACTGCAATTTGGACCCAAAGAAGTATGGTAGGATTTTTCAGGTTTCCTTTCCTCTTAAGGGAATGTATTTGTGCACCTCTTATCTAGACCTGTTAAAGATCACTCTGCTTCTTGTCTTTTCTTTTGCTTGAAATAAGCTACTTTCGGTTTAGAGGTATCAAATTGTATGACATTGAAAACATCCAGCTTTTAAAACAAAAAAATATTATTGTTAAAACACGCTAGACTAGAGCAACTTAATTGTCGCCAAAATTATTTATATTTAAACAGAAGAGCATATCCATGTGAGTGTTGCTAATTTCTGTGTATTCTATAGACATACATACATACATACATATTTATTTATTTATTTATTTATTTATTTATTTATTTATTTATTTATTTATTTATTTATTTATACTTTGGGCTTCTAGACCGCCCCATCCCCGAGGGGCTCTGGGCGGTGTACAGCAGATAATAAATACAATTTTAAAACATCATAAATAGGCTAAAACTTATAAAGAAGCGAAGCTTAAAACTAGCTAAACATTAGCATTTTAAATGTAAAATAACATAGTATGGGGTGTAGGTGGCTCGGTGCCTAATATTAAATTCTTCCACCCCCAGGAGAGCGGTAAGGTCCTAGACGACAGGGTGGGAACTTCCAGGAAGCCCAGATAAAATTAGGAACTTCCAGATTTCATCAGACCTTTGCCAGCATGGCCAATTGGCCATGCTGACAGAGGCTGGGATGGAATTGTAGTTCCTGAATTTATCTGAGAGTCGCAGGTTCCCTCTACCCCCTGGTCTAGATAGATGTTATAGGCCCAGATGTAGAGGCCGGCGGAAAGGCCAGCGAAAGGGGCCCTAATGCTGTAGATTATCTCATATGTAAATTTTTCTATAATGGCTACATTTTTGAGCAAAACCTTTTCTGAAAAAGAAATCCACTCATTCCGCCACAAAATTTCCCAGTCTGTCTGCTGATCGCATCGAAAAAGTATTCCCTTTTTTCTCATGTTTTACTTTTTGAATGAGAGAAACTTTCTTCTTAAGAAACACATTACTTACTTTGACAGGGAAAATATTTCATAAGAGATTTTCCAGAGGTTCTAAATTTGCTATTTTTGTTGGAAAAATATGAGAGAAAAATCCTTGTGGGGGGAACAATTCATTTCCTCATGGGCTGGGCGGGGGGGGGGGGTTCCCCCTCACCTTGGTCTTCACATCGCTGCTCTCAGCCTAACCCTAACTTATCTGACAGGACATCTGTGAGGGTAAAGTTGAAAAAAAAAAAGACAAGAACTATAAATGCTACCTCACATGAGAAAAGCATTGGGGGGAGGATATAGTGATAGCAGACAGTACTCTGAATTTGGTTTACCCTGCCAAAGACCAGTCCTGCCAACCTGATCCAACTGCTGTTGCTGAGCCACCAATTTGAATTCCCTTGACTGTCTGTGCATTCTTCCCCCCCCCCCCCGCCACCACCACCGTTTTTCATGTGGAGGGTGCACCGTTGTCATTTGGTGCAGACTTGAGAGAGCCCTAAGTGCTTAATACAGCATTTTGATACCCTGCATTTGAAAGCAACGCTTTGCCGGTAGAATCACTCTTGCATCTTTCCCTGCTGTAATTACATGCCCCTTCGCACAGCTTCTGATGGTTTCATACTTGCGGCTATGGTTCAGGCTGCTCAGCTACCCTCTGTATCTCTGCTGCTCCGGATACCAAATTCCTTGGTGTCTGCCCTCCAAACTGTGGCTAAACAGCTGCTGGGTATATTTGTGTTGGCTAAAACGAAATCCACTTGTTGACACTCTCAGAACTATCTGCAGTGGTGGTTACCCTTGGGAGGGAAAAAATATGTCCATGTCCAAAATGATATGCTACATGTTGTGCTTGCTTGTTTGCTATTACTTTTGACATTTGCGAGTTGCTTCTCTGCTGAAAAAAAAAGTTACTTGAGGTGATGTGCTGTAAACCTATTGGGATTTCACAATCCTGGCTTGAATTAGCTTCTTTGCTTATCTCAGTCTAATGGATTGCTTAAAGACAGCACTTACCTGCTGAACGTATTTTTAGATGTGATGTCTTTAGATCCAGGCACTACCCGCAAATAAAAAAGCGGTCCGTATGCAAGCCATCCATAAACACAATAAAGCACATTGTAAAACTAACAGAAAAACACCAGCAGAAGGTGTGGACAAATAGAAAGCAGCAGAAAGGTGGGTCAGCAAAAAAACCCTGCTAACATTTACTAAAAGGCTACTTGGGTCAAATCTTTTGGGCAGGACGTCTTTTGTGATAGTGACATTTAGGCCCTTTCCGCACGGGCAGAATATGGCGGCCTGGGGATGGCAAAAATGCCATCCCCAGGCTGCCATTCGCACAGGTGGTGCCCTCGCGCCGCCCGACCAGCACAAAGCTGGCGTTCCCAAACCATGCATCCCCAGTGTGGTTTTGGGAACAGCTTGGCTAGAGCATTTCTTGGCCATGCTTAACTTGGCATGCGGCTTCCAAGGGTTCTGCTCTCAGACTAGGAAAGGTCCTACCATGTCCCTTGGCCCTCCAGTGCATTGCCGGCACTGGGATTGCCACTTGCCCTGCTAATTCTGGAGGCAGCCATGCAGGAGCAGAGGCGTGTAATCTGGCTCCCGGCGATGTGCCGAGGGTCAATTGCAGCCGCTCGACTTTACAAGTAATAGCCGTACTGTCCCAGCCGGGTTCCTGAGGACTGTCCATGCGGATGGTCCCTAGTGTATGTTGGTCGGCGCGGTGATGCTAACCCAACCTCTTTTCCGCCTCGCATCTTGCGGAAGGGGCCTTAAGCAGGACTCCCCCACTGTTACTTCAGATAAGACACTTTTTTAAAAAAAGGAGATACAAATTGGGCGTTAGCAGCATGTTCCTCATATATGTTCTTTCCTGGTCTTCTCTCTCTTCCCTTCAGGCTTCTTTTGTGTTCAATGGTGTGGTCAATGGTGTAGCTAGTGGTGTGTGTGTGTGTGTGTGTGTGTGTGTGTGTGTGTGTGTGTGTGTGTGTGTGTGTGTGTGTGTGTGTGTGTAGCTCCGTGTTCCACTCCCTATGGTCACATGGGGTGTGCATTGCAGGCCCATACCTAGTGGTGGGATTCAAATAATTTAACAATTGGTTGTTTACACGCACTATTTTAACAACCAGTTCTGCCCAAGTGGTGCAAACCTTCTGAATCCCACCACTGGTCACACTCCCTTCAACTGTGCCCCACCTTGAATTTCCTATGAAGTTTGGGGGCTGGGCAGAGTTGCGAGGAGGTGGGGCGTTGCTCAAGGTGAGCCCCAGGTGCCATTTTACTCAGCTGAACCCCTGTTTATGGTGTCAGGTGAAGGAAAGGAAGGGCTTTTTCCATTTGAATCCCTGCGACCTGGATGGAGGACAGCTGTCATTGAGCTGCTTTATCTTTGCTCTGTTCCCCTGTGTTGCTGAGGTTGTCAGGTTGTCTGCTGTGTTTGGCAACCTCCTGTCTGTCTGTGCCCTTCTCTTTGAGGTGCAGCAGGGCCAAAATGGTGGGCAAAAAAAAAAAGTACTATCAGTAATGCCATAACATCACTTCCAGTGCTGATAGTGAAACTCCAATTTGGCTCGAACCAACTGTTGCCATTCGAACTGCCAAACTGGCGAGCACTTCCTCTGCAAAACCAGGATTGTAATTCAGCTTCAAACTGTAGTTGGCAATCCAGGCTTGGATGTGCAAACTGGCAGTTGCTACAAGTACCGTGAAGTTCATGTAACCGCAAAGCATTAGTAATCGGGTGCTGTGTGGTTTTCCGAGCTGTATGGTTGCATTTAGTAGTATTTCCTCCCGACGCTTCGCCTGCATCTGTGGCTGGCATCTTCAGAGGATCTGAGCTCACCTTCAGATCCTCTGAAGATGCCAGCCAGATGCAGGCGAAACGTCAGGAGAGAATGCTGCTAGAACACGGCCATACAGCCCGGAAACCACACAGCACCCCAGTAATTCCGGCCGTGAAAGCCTTCAACAATACATTAAGCACAGTAATGTTTGTGTCGAAGTGGAAGTCACTGGCTGACTTTGAATGTGCAAGGGAAGGGGAGCATGGAAGCACAAGGCTACTCCATGTAGCACTGAAAAACGATGTGGCGTTATGTCTTCAACT
Organism: Sphaerodactylus townsendi; assembly: GCF_021028975.2. Classification (NCBI taxonomy): domain Eukaryota; kingdom Metazoa; phylum Chordata; class Lepidosauria; order Squamata; family Sphaerodactylidae; genus Sphaerodactylus; species Sphaerodactylus townsendi. Next base: position 43,186,226 of record NC_059436.1, on the reverse strand, counting down.
GAGGTAGCTCCTGGAAGGGCATGGTTTTTAACAGTCACTCAGCATTCTTCATCTCTCTTCCTTCAGGGTGGTCTGATTGCTCTCCTTTTGCTACTGCTGCTGGTGCTTACCCGTCGCCTTCAGGCGCCCAGCGCTGGTATACCGATCCCGAAGAGCGCGTACTGAGGCCACCCATCTAGATCCACTATATACCGCTGCGCCGTTGGCCTCAAGGGAGAGAGAGCTTCCGGAACTCACGCTTGCAGGCCCACAACTCAGTCATTGGCATGCCCATACGCGGAGGACTTCCATCCTGGATGACTACCGACCACGTAGGGAGGACGAGAACCTCTGCACTGGCAGGCTGCAGGGAGGGACGAGTTCGAGGTTACGACGCGCCGGCTGAGCAGCCTGGAACAGGGACGAGGAGAACCCAATTTCACGCAGAAGAAAGGTTTGTTGCCTTTGCCAGAAGTCAGCTCCACGCGCCTGGAGGGTCATTAAGAAGTGATGGATGAGCAAGGAGGTGGCTTGCCTAAGCCATGCTGGGTGTTCAATCTTCCTTCTCCCCAGGCTGTGTCGTGCAAGCACGGTGGGCTGCTGCACCATAAAACAATCTTCTGTTTCCTGGCATGTGGCAACTGGTCATGCTCCTGACCCCACCGCAGGGAATGTTGTTGCCACAGGTGCTTCGAAGCAGAAAAGAATCAGTTTGTTCCATTTTTAAAACCAAATGAGTCATTGTCTTCTGTTGAGAGATTTGGATGTTGGTGTATTCTGTGCCTCTGTGGGAACCCAGCCTCTAGCATACGATGTGTGGATCCCTTCCTGCGGATAAGTGGCAGTCATTAAGAAAGAACTGCACAATCCCGAAGTCAGCTTATCCTCCTAGCTGAATGGGATCACTTGTGCGGTGGGGGGTGGGGAATGTTGTTAAATATTTTAAGCTACTGCTGTACAAGTTTTCATTGGGAGTTGTTGATGCTTGGAGGGTAGAATTAAAATCTTAAAATGCAGCCCTAAGGCAGAGAGGTGGGTGAGGTCATGATCTAGATTCCTGTGCCAGGGTCAGTGGGGAAGTGAAGAACATGGGCAGCTTCATAGGCCTGCCTGGGAATAACAAGAGGAGTTTGACTGCCATTTCCTTTGTACCTTTTCATTAGGAGACAAGACTACAAAATTCCAAACTTTAATTCCACCCTGTAAATAGGAAATGGTAGTTAATTTGGAGGGATCTTTTCTGGGGTTTTTTCTTTATTCAGAACATCTGTGCACTTGGTTCAATCTCATGATTCCAGACCAGTGTATATTAAAACACAGACTGCTTAGATTATGACACATTTCATAGGCTCCATTATAGATTGTGCCCAGTAGGGACCTGGTGCTTCTTCAGATAGCCTGAATCCATTCTATCAGTTTCTACCAGCATGGCCAATTGGCCATGCTGACAGAGGCTGATGGGAATTGTAGTTCCTGAACATCTGGAGAGCCGCAGGTTCCCTACCCCTGGTCTAGGGCAAAGTAACAGTGCAGTTCCACATACTCTCCTATTAACACCTCCATTTGTCTCAACCCCTGTTATCACTGGGCAGTAGGAACCATTTATATCAACAAGAAACATCCAAAACTGATTGTTTTTTTGCAAGGTTTGGAATTGATAAGACGTTTATGGAACCTGAAGACCTGGAGGTGGTGATGGCCACTAGCCTGGATAGCTTTAAAAGGGGCTTAGACAGATTTATGGAGGAGAAGTTGATCTCTGGCTACCAGTCTTTATCATAAGAACATAAGAACTAGCCTGCTGGATCATACCAGAGTCCATCGAGTCCAGCACTCTGCTACTCGCAGTGGCCCATCAGGTGCCTTTGGGAGCTCACATGCAGGAGGTGAAAGCAATGGCCTTCTGCTGCTGCTGCTCCTGAGCACCTGGTCTGCTAAGGCATTTGCAATCTGAGATCAAAGAGGATCAAGATTGGTAGCCATAGATCGACTTCTCCTCCATAAATCTGTCCAAGCCCTTTTTAAAGCTATCCAGGTTAGTGGCCATCACAACCTCCTGTGGCAGCATATTCCAAACACCAATCACTCAAGTTGTACGAAGAAGTGTTTCTATTAATCCCACCTTCCTCAGCATTTTCTAAGTGAATGCCCCTGGTTCTGCAATTGTGGAGAAAAATCTTCCTTTGATCTGAGACTGTCAAATTAGCAGACCAGGGTGCTCAGGGAGCAACAGCAGCAGAAGGCTAATATGTTTCTACATCCTGCACATGAGCCCTATGTGGCATTACAGGGCCACTGCTAGTAGCAGAGTGCTGGACTAGATGGAATCTGGTCTGATCCAGCAGTCTTTTTCTTATGTTCTTATGTTCTTAAATCTCAGGTGTTGTCATAGAGATCCTAATTACTGCCAGTTAAAACCGATCTGGATTATCTGATAAAGCATCCTAAAGGAAGCATTGCTCTTTATGTGTAAAGATGAAAGCCAGTGTAGCCCAAGGAAAGCCAGTGTGGACCAATGCTCATACATGTTATTCAGCATTTTGAATAATTGATTAAATGAGTGACCAGTAGTTGTGCAGGATTACCTGTATTGTGAATTAACTGAGTGGCTGAACATGGTTGTAGCAGCAAGCCCGACGTGGGAGACTTCTTGATGTGTTTTGGGGGCATTCTTTGATCAAACATATAATCCTATCCCTGGACTGAATCCAGGAGAAATAGGCTTGCCCCTCATTTTGTGCCCAAAAGCTGATTGGGTGACCTTTATACAAACTACTGTTGTAATGGCTCCTCGATCCCTCTCTGGAGCAGTTTTTCAAGTGTACAAAATCCAATGTAGGAAAAAAAAGTGTAATTTTGTTTTAAAGCAGCAAATTGAAAAAAAAAAAGAAGGAAAGAAAAATAACAGTTGAATAGCTCTCCTGATGAACAGGTAATCAGACTTCTGCGTGGCAGCTGCAGATGTGTTTTTATTTTCAAGGAACAAAATTGAGAAGCAGCAGAATACACCCAGACATAGAAGAATTTAGGCTTTTTCAGACGAAGCAGGAGACCACGATTGTCAGCCCTGTACCTGCCCCATCCATCACATCAGTTTTCTACTGGGATAATAATGCCGGTTTCTCTTATAGGGTTGTAAAGGTTACAGAAAGAGTGTCCTGATCCCTGGGGAAAGTGCTATATAAACCTTGAATGATTGTGCTAGTAATAATACAGCCCTTCTGATATGCACAAACTGTACAACTTTTGCCCCGGCTTGGAGACATTGCTTCTGTTCTCCTTTTAAAAGAAAGAAGCTACGGGAGCTGGACTTGAAAGACGTGGATTCAAATGCTCTTTCTTTCATGGACCCTTTAGGTGTCTTTGGCCAAGTCAGCCTCTTTTCCTTGTCTGGAAAACACAATCATCGCTGACCAATTTCGCTTAGTCGTTGAAGGTGAACGTGCTAATGATGGCAGTCGGTTTGCAAATTGCGCTCCTGGTATAAATTGCAAATCCACCCAGCAGCGCAATTGCTTAAAAACAGAACAAAAAAGGTAGGGCGGGGGGGAAGACAACTTATTGTTATTTTTATCTAAAGAATTTCTCTGGAAAATAAGATGAGCTTTGAGCATGCAATGAAAACACAATTCACAGTTCGCTTTGATCGTCATGCCAGTACCTCGCTGAGAATTCTTAGTATTGCAAGTGACTGCTGGCGCCGGGTTCCGGAGAAGAAGCTTTTTCATTATGCTCCTCACCCCGCTTGCCTTCCAACCACCCACAGATCCTTGGGGAGGCCAGCCTCCGTCTGAGAACCATGACAGTAAAACAAATTAAAATCCCCTGCAGATGTGAATTTATTTATTTTTATGGTAGGCAGAGATTCAGTGCTACATTAAAAACCTATGGAGTGGATTAAATTTCTATAGAAACCTGATCTCTCACTTGGGCCCCTTTGAATATTCTCTTTGCACATCCTCCACTGGAGTTAGTATATACTTGACAACATGGATAGTGGAGAAAACTCCATTTCGCGCTTACTTGCCTGGTTACCACCGGTTTATAAAATGATGCATGTAATGTAGGAAGATTGAAAAAGGATCCTTTTTTTCCCTGAAGAGAAAGTGATTGGCAGTAGATTCAGGACAGACAGAACCATGCAGTGCTTCGTACGGTGCAAAATCAACTTAAAGAGCACATGGACACACATGCTATAGCGATTACAAGTGACATGGACAAGGGAGCAGGCCCATTTTAAATGGGAAGACTAATCTCAATGGCAGTAGGTTATGAAAAGTGGATGACACATGTATGTTCAGAAATAGAACATCTCTGAACTCATGAGTACAAGACAAGGGGAAACGTTGCCCTCTAGGTTGTCTAAGTAGGGCAGGCCAACCCAAGGTGCTCCAGATGTTCATGGACTATGCTGGCAGGGACTGATGGGAATTGTAGTCCATGAACATCTGGAGCACCATAGGTTGGCCACCCTGGTCTAGGATGGCCAACTCTGGTTTGGGAAATTCCTGGAAGTTTGGGGGTGGTGCCTGAAAAGGGTGTGGTTTTGGATGGGGGGAGAGCTCTGCAGGGTAGACTGCCCTGGAGTCTGGAGATCAGTTGCCATTCCAGAAAATCTCCAGGTCCCACCTAGAGACTGGCAAAACCATTGGTTTCCTTGTCCATCAAATTGACCATGGTGAGAAACCATATGTTGGACCACTTTTGCCAGTGACCTCATTTACCAGAACACCATCCTGTAGCCACTTGAAGTACCTGGGATCTGTCACCCTCCAGACTGAAGATATTTTAAAAGTCATCACCTCCCTTTCGTTATGGAAATCTGAGCAAATGAGGAAGGAGGTTTGGGCAGATTAGTGCACATTGTACCCTACGACATGGTAACAGCTTTTAGAAGTTTTAGGTTTGGGGGAACTGCAAGGTGGCACATTCCCTTTTGTTCTCTGAATAATTGTTTTGATGAAGATGAGGTCCTTCTTGGCCCAATGAAAGGGTACTGTTGTGGTAGTCACAAGTGACAAGTGTCATCCTCAGCAAAGTAGCCCCAATATCTTAGTACAACACTTTTTGTTTATTTTTCCAAATCATTATTTAAGCAGTGGGCAGTGACTAGTGTAGATGAGAATAGATAGCCTAGAGGCTCAGGGATCCACTCTATCAGCCCCTACCAGCATGGCCAATTGGCCATGCTGACAGAGGCTGATGGGAATTGTAGTTCCTGAACATCTGGAGAGCTGCAGGTTCCCTACCCCTGACCTAGAGTATGGCATCTATCTCTTTCTCTCTTACTTTGCTCCTTCTTTTCCATTTTTGTTCTTGGAAATGACAATAAAAAGAGGCTTTAGTTAGGGCCTTGCCATTCATCTAGATCTCAATCGATCAAAAAGAACTGTACCTAACATGCCCCCCCCCCCCAAAAAAAAAAAACTGGGGTCTTAACCTTCAGCAAAACTCACCACCAGGAAACTTTTATTATCTGTTATTTTCTTCAGAGCAGAATCCTGAAAACTGGAGCCCGTCTCGACTGTTTTGACCTGTGGCACCTCTTTTCTCTTTATTTCTTTGTGCCTGTTTCAGCTACCAGCACCACACAAGAAGCAAAATTTGTGTGTGTGTGTGTGTTTTCTTTCTGTTGCGCTGAGGAGAGAATGGAATCCCCAGAGTGTTTTGCCTAATGCACATTTGATTGCTCGCGTTTTTAATCTGTCTCTTCGAAACACCAACACCCATTATTGAAATGTCATTAGAAAGCGTTTAATATTGTTAACCTGCAGCAAGGCAATAAAAAAGCCTCCAAACAACCCCCCCCCCCCCAAAAAAAAAAGTGCATTAATTTTTAACTGGAAACCAAGTAAGTGGGTGGAGGGGAGCCATTTAACAACAGGCTCTCTCATTGCAGTAGACCGAGGCCCAGATCTAGATACCGGTAGTTGGTTTTAATCTTTAAAATCCACATGTGGACTCTTCCCTGGATATCTGAAGCAGTACTTTCTCTTCCATCATCTGGCTTTTGAGAGATGTTGCACGCTGTAACTAGACAGAAGTCATTGGTGGCATCCAGTGTCTGACTGAATGGATTTATTTAGACCAGTGATGGCGAACCTATGGCCCGGGTGCCAGAGGTGGCACTCAGAGCCCTCTCTGTGGGCACACACAAACAGAGTTCATCATGTGGGGGGAAATTGCCCCCTCCCCCACATATACACATCTAGGCTGGCCTGGCCCGCTGGGCTCGATTATTAGCATTAAACCTAAGACCTAGTTTTGGGAAAGCAGCGTAGGTAACCTTGTTAAGCACTGTTAAACCCCACTGATTTTCATGCAAAGAACTAAAGCGCAATCCTTTACCTGGGAGTAAGCTTGGTTGCTGGCAATGTGGCTTGCTTCTAAGTAAACCTTCCTATGGTTGTGATTCACCCGTTGGAAGAGTTGCACGGTTGCTTCAAAGCAAAGCCACCTTCTACCACCAAGCTTACTCCCGAGTAACACACGCCTCAGAGCCAACCATTTTTTCTAAACTGAAACCTCAGTATTCAGGTTAAATTGCCGTGTGGGCACTTTGCGATGAATAAGTAGGTTTTGGGTTGCAGTTTGGGCACTCGGTCTCAAAAAGGTTCCATCACTGATTTAGACTGTGTCAATGGCAGGGAAGCAATAGGAGTACACTTTTCACAGGAGCAGCATCAAGCAACATGGGACCGCAGCTTGCCACCCACACATTCCTGAGCTGCTTGCTGCCTCTGCTGCCCCTCATTTCTGCTGCTCCCCTTTTCCCCATCAGACCTGAGCCTAGGCTTGCCAGCAATAGGTTGGGAAATACCTGTAGATCATGGAGGAGGAGGAGGAGGAGGAGTTGGATTTATATCCCCCCTTCCTCTCCTGTAAGGAAACTCAAAGGGGCTTACAAACTCCTTTCCCTCACCCCCCCTCACAACAAACACCCTGTGAAGTAGGTGGGGCTGAGAAAGCACCAAAGAACTGTGACTCGCCCAAGGTCACCCAGCTGTCATATGTTGGAGTGCACAAGCTATTATGTTGGAGTTTACCAGATAAGCCTCCACAATTCAAGGGGCAGAGCGGGGAATCAAACCTGGTTCTCCCGATTAAAGTGCATCTGCTCTTAACCACTACGCCATGCTGAAGTGGAGCCTGAGGAGGGTAGGGGTTGGGGAGTGGACGGACCTCAGTGAGTTATAATATCATAGAACCCACTTTCCAAAGCAGTTATTTTCTCCAGGGAAACTGATCTCTCTGTTGCCTGATAATTCATTGTAATAGAAGAAGAAGAAGAGGAGGAGGAGGAGGAGGAGGAGTTTGGATTGATATCCCCCCTTTCTCTCCTGCAAGGAGACTCAAAGGGGCTTATATACTCCTTGCCCTTCCCCCCTCACAACAAACACCCTGCGAGGTAGGTGGGGCTGAGAGATCTCCGAGAAGCTGTGACTAGCCCAAGGTCACCCAGCTGGCATGTGTGGGAGTGTACAGGCTAATCTGAATTCTCCAGATAAGCCTCCACAGCTCAGGTGGCAGAGCTGAGAATCAAACCTGGTTCCTCCAGATTAGATACATGAGCTCTTAACCTCTTACGCCACTGCTGCAGGAGATTTTCAGCTACCACCTGGCGGTTGGAGCCTAAGGAGGATGGGGTTTGGAGCGGGGATGAACTTCAATGGGATATAGTGCCATAAAACCTGCCTTCCAAAGCAGCCATTTTCTTCAGGGGAATTGATCTCTTTTGCCTGGAGGTCAGTTGTAAACCCAGGAGATCTTTTACCACTGCTTAGATGTTGTCAACTCTACCAGGTCAAAAGTGTAGACAAGATGATTTCACTTGGACCAGTCTGGAACTCTCCACTCTGTCCTTTCCCTTTCCCTGCTGAGCTGTACTGTGTGCCTCAGTGTATCTCTTTAGAGACAAAAGGGAGGCTTAAAAGGAAGGGGGGAATTGTGGAACCAGCTATGCCGTTTTAAAGGTGAAACTTAGGCCCCTTCCGCACATGCAAAATAATGCGTTTTCAAACCACTTTCACAACTGTTTGCAAGTGGATTTTGCTATTCCGCACAGCTTCAAAGAGCACTGAAAGCAGTTTGAAAGTGCATTATTCTGCATGTGCGGAATGAGCCCCAGCTTTTCCCCATGTCCCATGGTGGCTATGGGTTTCGCCTTTACTTTGGATAAAATAAGGTTTAAATTTCTTCAGAGCAGAAAGGAGAAAAAATGGGAGCTGGATGAATCGTGCACAGATTTGGTATGATGTCATCTGGCCATTGAACTGTTTCTCTGGGGGCTTTGTTCTGTCTGGGGTTTTTTTTGGGGGGGGGGAAATCCACACATGGAAGCAAGTGTTTATACACCCCATCTTTCTCCGGACACAAGCAAATTTATCTCGCGCTTTGAACGTGCAAAGTAGGAACATGTGTTTGGATTCAGAAATATTTTGGAATTCACCGAATAATGCCATATTCAGAAAGTTCCGATTCAAAGCCATATTTGAAGTTGATTGTTCCAAATTTGATACTTTTAAATAGCACAAGCACACATACCTTTTTCTTGAAAATCAGGAGAATTTAAACTCTGTTTTGTTTTTAGTTTTCAGATTTTTCTGCAAACTTGAGAAGTACCCCAAGTATGAAGAAACATCTATTGGGGGGTGGGGGTGCTCCCTATCTGTGGATTTAAGTATCCACAGGCAGAAGGCACATTTTGTTGTCAGATATATCGATGCTATGTACGCAGTCTGCATCTTCCCAACTTGTGCCGTCTCTTTGGGGTTTTTGTTTGTTTGTTTGTTTTCTTTGTGTAAATTATTTAGAATTGCGTAAGTCTGCAAAGACAGAAATGACTGAATTTTCGATACAGTTCAGAGCAATAACAGCAAACAAGATTTAGGGCACAATATTACTGTGCTAACGTTTCAGGAATTGGCGATAAAACATATTTACATTCTAGCAATTTCTTTTTTCTCCATCTAGGAAGTTCTAAAAGCCAAAGAGTAATCAAACCGAGAGAGGAGGGGTGGCAATGCACAAATTGCCTTCCCCCTCCTGCTCTTGTTGAAATATTGAGAGGGGGAGTAGGAAGGTGTTGAGATGCTCGCTCGGCTTTTACTCTTTGATCAGGTAAGGATACAGTGGGCTGTTGTGTTTTGGAGACAGCTTGCTGCATTGCTTGCTGGGATGGGATGTCATCCCCAGTCTCTAGACAGTCATTTTGGGCCCTCGAGGGAAATCTTGCAGTATAGTATCATAATCTAGAATCTTCTGGGTTTTGTCACCAAAGTATAAACGGCTTCACCAACAGAGCTGTCACTGAAACGCCTTTAAGATGTCACTTGGTAGCGTTAATTACCATGGATGGTGAGTCAAACTGAGTTACACCATCCTTCCCCCCCCCCTCATATTTTATCCCCCTGTGGTTGTTCAAACCCAGTTCAGAAAGTCTTCACGACTGAATGTTGGACTGGTGAGGTGTTTTAGGAGGCAGCATGAGGAGGACGCTGTAGTCTGGGAGGAATGGGGAGGAGGCAGAACAATCTTGAATCTCTGCCTTATCTCCAAGAAGTGGTATGGACTCCTTGTGGTAGCACTAATGTGGATTTGATGGTCCTTGTGGTGTCTTCCAACTCTAATGAGCAAGCTGCTCAGATCAACTGACTTCTTTTATGAGGCAGGCCTTTCTTCCCCATGATACTGAAGTACTGTGGATAATCACCTCTTGCATTTTAATTCTGAGGACAGCCCGGCTGTTTCTGGCAAGAAAAAAACATAGTTCATGTAACCTCCTTCTGTGGGTTCTGTGGGGCAGTACTTGGAAGGAGTTGCAAAGAACTAAATTTAAACAAAACAGTTTACTTCTCTTAACAAATAACACTTTTAAAACATTTAACATTTACACTTTACAGTCCTGTTAAGTTTGCATTTTCGAGTCCTTATATTTACAGTCTACTGATATTGCCAAGTCCAATTCTTCTTTGCTGGTGGTTGGTTTTGAAGACTTCAGAGGCTTGGTGAATGGGATTCAAGATGATGAAGGTTCCCAGAAAACTCTCACCATTTACATACATAAAAACCCTGAAACAATAAATTCTAACATTTACAATATAGCAAAAAAATATAAACTCCCTTCCCACTAGTTCCCCACAACATTGCAGTTACCTTAAACAAGGTGTTAAGGGCTGTAACGACCCAAAGGACCCCCAGAATATTATTTATATATATTTCTGCTTTAAAATAATATTGGCAAAAGCCAGTTACCAAAAAGCACTCCTACGGGTGTAGGTAGCCGCATGATCAACTGACCACAGCCAAAAGGTCAAAACTACTTTAACCAAAGCTAAGATAATGAGTTACTCCAGCATAACCTGGAGGTCTCATTTGAGTAACTAGAATGCTTGATTACCACACCTTGCAAAGATACTGTTAAGACAAAGAATATGGAAAGCCAACTTGCTATCAAACACTGCACTTCCTATCTCTTCTGGGAACCCAGGTCAGCAACAAATAGTTGTTCCTTTGCATTTAAGAATAAGAACATAAGAACAAGCCAGCTGGATCAGACCAGAGTCCATCTAGTCCAGCTCTCTGCTACTCGCAGTGGCTCACCAGGTGCCTTTGGGAGTTCACATGTAGGATGTGAAAGCAATGGCCTTCTGCGGCTGTTGCTCCCGAGCACCTGGACTGTTAAGGCATTTGCAATCTCAGATCAAAGAGGATCAAGATTGGTAGCCATAAATTGACTTCTCCTCCATAAATCTGTCCAAGCCCCTTTTAAAGCTATCCAGGTTAGTGGCCATCACCACCTCCTGTGGCAGCATATTCCAAACACCGATCACACGTTGCGTGAAGAAGTGTTTCCTTTTATTAGTTCCCAATTCTTCCCCCCAGCATTTTCAATGAATGCCCCCTGGTTCTAGTATTGTGAGAAAGAGAGAAAAATTTCCCTCTGTCAACATTTTCTACCCCATGCATAATTTTATAGACTTCAATCATATCCCCCCTCAGACGTCTCCTCTCCAACCTAAAGAGTCCCAAACGCTGCAGCCTCTCCCTCATAAGGAAGGTGTCTCCAGTCCCTCAATCATCCTTCTTTGCCCCTTCTCTTCTGCACTTCTTTCTATCTCTTCAATGTCCTTTTTGAGGATGTGGTGACCAGAACTGAACACAGTAATTCCAAGTGTAATCGCACTAACGGCTTTATATAAGGGTGGCATGACAATCTTTGCAGTTTTATTTATCAATTCCTTTCCTGATTATCCCCAGCATAGAGTTTTGTCTTTTTCACAGCTGCTATACATTGAGCTGGACATTCCCATGGAACTTCTCACCAAGACTTCCAAATCCCTTTCCTGGTTCAGTGATCGATAGCACTGACCCCAGAAGCGTGTAAGTGTAAGTTTGGATTTTTTGCCCCTATGTGCATCACTTTGCATTTTGCTACATTGAACTGCACGGCTACTCTCTGTGCTCCACTTCCACCTAATTTATCAAGGTCCGCTTTGGAGCTCCTCGCAATCCTTTGTGGTTCTCCTACCACCTCACATAATTTGGTATCATCTGCAAACTTGGCCACCACGCTACCCACCCCTACTTCCAGGGTCATTTATGAATAGGTTAAAGAGCACTGGTCCCAATACAGATCCTTGGGGGACACCCACTCCTACATCTCTCCCTTGTGAGACTTTCCCATTTCCCCCCACTCTTTGCTTCCTTTTCCTCAACCAGTTTTTTAATCCATAGGAGGACTTCCCCTCTTATTCCTTCAGTGCTGAGTTGTCTCAATAGGCTGTGGTGGGGAACTTTGTCCACAGCCTTTTGCAACTCCACGCAGGCAATGTGCACTGGGTCCCCCTGATCCCCATGCCCCATTTACATCCCTCAAAGAACTCTAGTAAGTTTGTAAGACAGGATTTCCTCTGTTCTGCAAAAGCTCAGCGCCTGACTCTTTCTCAGCAGGTTTATTTCTTTTGTACATGTTTTATAATTTTATCTCTTTAATGACAGATTCTACCTAATTTACTCAGGAACAGATGTCAAACTGACTGGCTCCAGTACTTTCCCTGGTCCCCCCCCTAGATCCTTTCTCAAAGATTGCGTGACATTGGCCATCTCTCCAGTCTCTTAGGGATGGAGCCTGATTTCAAGGATAAGTTGCATATTAAAGTGAGAACATCAGCAATTTCATGCTTGAGCTCTTTAAGAACTCTTGGGTGAATGCAATCTGGGCCAGGGGATTTGGTAGCATTTAGTTTATCAATGGCTGCCAGAACTTCTTCCTTGTCTACCACTATCTTCGTTAGTTCCTCGGATTCGCCTCCTAAGAAGCTTGGTTCAGGTGCAGGAATTTTCCTCACCTCCTCTTGGGTGAAGACAGATGCAAAGAATTCATTCAGCTTTTCTGCAATCTCCCTGTCATCTTTTAGCACACCCTTTGTTCCTTTGTCATCTAACGGGCCTACCGCTTCCCTTGCTGGCTTCCTGCTTTTGATGTACTTGAAGAACTGTTTGTTGCTGGTTTTGATGTTCACAGCCATGCGTTCCTCATAATCCTTTTTTGCCTCCCTTACAGCTAACTTGCTTCTCTTTTGCCATCATTTGTGTTCTCTCTGGTATTCTTTATCAGTTAAGTTGGACTTCCATTTTCTAAAAGACATCTTTTTTCCCCTAATAATTTCCTCAACGTCCCTTGTTAACCATGGTGGCTTTCTTTTGGACTGGGCGCTGCCTTTCCTAACCTGTGGAACACATTCCAGTTGAGCTTTTAAGACTGTGTTTTTAAATAACCTCCAAGCATCTTGGACATTTTGGACTCTCTTGATTTTCCCTTTCAGCTTCCTATGCACTATCCCCCCCTTTCATCTTTTGGAGAAATTTCCCTTTCTGAAGGCTTAATGTAATCTACATTAGTAGTTGTCACTTGTTCGCATGCAGAGATACTGAATCTGACAGCATTGTGGTCGCTGTTCCCTATCGGCTCAACAACACTGACTTCCCGCACCAGGTGCTGGGTCCCATATAGAATTAGATCTAGGAGCACACCTCCCCTTCTTTGTTCTACAACCATCTGCTCTAGTTTTCACAGTCATTTTTTAGCATATCCAGGAATGCTCTCTCCTTACTATGACCTGAACATGCATTTTCTCCAGCTTATATGTATAGTTAAAATCACCCATTACCAATGCATTTTTGCTTTTGTTGGCCTCTCTAATTTCTTTTTTTTTTTCCATCCTCAGAATCCTCTTGTGCTTTTGGTCAGGGGGACGATAATATATTCCTAATGTTAAACTATGCTTCACCCCTGGTATTGATATCCACAGTGCTTCTGTAGAGGAATCAGCTCCCCCTGCATTGTCTATTTTATGTGACACTATGCTCTCTTTGATGTAGAGGGCCACCCCACCCACAATACGCCCTGTCCTATCCTTCCTAGCCTGTAACCTGGGATAACAGCATCCCACTGGTTCTCCTCATTTCACCATGTCTCTGTGATGCCCACTATATCAGTGTCCTCCTTCAAAACTCTGTACTCCAGCTCCCCCATTTTAGGTCGAATGCTTCTACTATTAGCATAGAGACACTTGTATACTCTGTCTCTGTCCCTAACCTGGGATTTATGTGTTTTGCCCTCTAGCCTTTTGTAGACACTATCACTATTTCCTTCCCTTTGTCATGACTCTCCTAAAACCACTTACCTTATCCTGATCTAATGTCTCTGTCAAATCTGAATATCCTGGGCAGTGACGCTCAAGAGTTAATCTGCATGGAAGCCTTTCAGCGTTTCCTCGTTTAGCTTAACAAAGCAATTTTGGCCCCATTGTCCCGGGTTTAGCAGTAGATGAGCTAACTAATTACCTCAGCACCCCCAAACCCAGCACAGATGTGAAACTTAGTGTGATTGGTTCCTTTCCCACCAAGGAACGACCCACCTTATAAAAGTTTAGTTCACCTGCAACAGTTTGCTCATTGCCACATGTTCTTGTTGGTGTTGAGACATGAATTCATCCTTCATTGGGTTTCTGTGCTGGCATGGAATCCCTGCCTTCTACTTCTACTCTTCTAAGAATCGTTAGGTAACGTATTACCCCGCAACAACCCCCATTCCCTTCTCTATCATCCAATCTATCTTTCAAACCTGCTTATATCCTAGGAAACTTGAATGTATGTGCTTTTGTGTCTTACTGTGTGTATGCATTTTTGAACCAAATTTATATAAAACGTTTAAACTCAATTTGGACTCTTGCATTACTCTGTGGAATATTCATTGCCAGAATTCCTTCCCCATATTATACAGTCTAAAAGATCTCCTCTTGGCCCCTCTTGCTGCCAACGTGAGTGTTCATTCCCCTTTGCTACTTTTAAAAACCATATGTGTGCTGTTACACTTTTAGCAGCTGGTGGAGATTCCGTTCAATAAAACCCTTACCCCTGTTAGGCCAGTAACAGGGCTTAATAAAATCAATCAAGGTCCCAGCCTGGTAGCCTTGCTTCTTCCAACCTCATGAATTCTGCAGCATTCTGCTTCCTTTCAGACTCCACCCCTTTCTGGGTCATCCCATTCTTACACAGGGGTTACATTCACAAACTGGGCTTATGTGTTTTAGACTTATATAAACTGGCCATATCGATTCAGGCATGTTTTGAGCGGGTCAGTGGGAAAGGATAGGTTTTGTGTGAGCAAGGTCCCAAGTTCAGTTTCCAGCATCTCCAATTACTGGAGCAGCTGGTGTTGGGAAGACTCTTCTCTGCTTGAATGAAACCTGTGACGGCAGCAGAAGACAGTGACCCTCCTGTGTTCCATGCATAGCTCATCTTGGGTTAAGCAAGCAGAATCTCCAGTTTATCCTGCGCTGGAGTCAGTAACCCTCACAAAATACGTCCGGATAAATAAAGGGTGCATAATGTCATCTAATGATAAGCATGTCACAGTGAGAAAGTTAATGGAGTTTCAGGCTTTGCTCTGATATCTGGCTGTGGAACGGATAGATAAGCAGCAAGGCGCAGATCAAGGGTTTTATTCCCTCCATATCAGTCCTAACTTGAACACATCTTGTGGCATTAATGTTATATCGGCAAGTCAAGGGGTGAGTATACGGAAGGGAGCGGGCTTGGGAAGAGAGGATAGATGGAGAAGAAAGTTACAAGGAACTTCTGGTCACTTAAGAACTGAGTGGATGGCCTTGTGTGGAAGAGAACAAAACATTCACACCATGGCCCCTTCTGCACACGCAAAATAATGCGTTTTCAAACCACTTTCACAACTGTTTGCAAGTGGATTTTGCCATTCCGCACAGCTTCAAAGAGCACTGAAAGCAGTTTGAAAGTGCATTATTCTGCATGTGCGGAATGAGCCAAAGAGAGAAATGAAGCACAAGGCAGCCTTTAATGGGTGATGACTTCAGGGAAATAATTAGAAGAATAAGAAGAAAAGTTTGGGCTGAGAGAGTCCTGAGAAAACTGTGACTGCTCCAAGATCACCCAGCAGATTTCATGTGTTGGAACAGGGAATCAAACTCACTTCACCAGATAAGAGTCTGCCACTCATGTGTAGGAGGGGGGAATCAAACCCAGTTCTCCAGATTAGAGTCCACCTGATCTTAACAACTACACCAAAAATAAGGGGCTAAGATTTATTAGGAAAGGTGATATAAGGACCCAGAAACAAAATGAGAGTGGCGGTAGAGGGGGGAAATGAAGTGTGTGTGTTCATAAATTCTCTCTTTTCCTTTCCTCTCTCTTTTTCAAAGGACTGATAAGGTAAAATGGAAAACACTGGGAACAATAAAGAAACAAACAAACAAAGTTCCAAGTATTTTAGCTTTTCAACATGATAGAGTAGCTTGAGGGCAGGGTCAGGTTGCATCTGTATCAACTTTATTCCTAAATCTAAAGGACAGAGCCATACTTAGCACTGTTCCAATTCAAGCATCATCAATTGAGGGGTATCAGGGGATGGGAAAAGCATTTCTGGGCCTGAGATCATGGAAGACTCTTGGTCAGAGAGGAAAACACTGATTATTTTGCAGGAACTGTTCAAAGATTTTGCTCCTTCTCTCTACATTCCACATCATTTCACTTAAGTTGTTTTAGGTCAGGGTAGGGAACCTGCGGCTCTCCAGATGTTCAGGAACTACAATTCCCATCAGCCCCTACCAGCATGACCAGTTGGCCATGCTGACAGAGGCTGATGGGAATTGTAATTCCTGAACATCTGGAGAGCCGCAGGTTCCCTACCCCTGTTTTAGGTGGACATGAAGGATGGGGAGGAGTTTGTATTTAGATTCCATCTTCCTCTCTTGTAAGGAGTCTCAAAGTGGCTTACGGACTCCCTTTCCCTTCCTCTCCCCACAACAGGCACCTTGTGACGTAGGTGGGGCTGAAGAACTGTGACTAGCCCAAGGTCATTCAGTGGGCTTCATGTGTAGGAGCAGGGAAACAAATCCAATTCACTAAATAAGAGTCCACCGCTGATGGGGAGGAGTGGGGAATCAAACCCGATTCTGCAGATCAGAGTCCACCTGTTGTTAACCACCGCACTATGCTGATCTCTGCGGGTGACAGATGGAAGGATGTAAAGCATCATCATCATGTTGTTTTAGAAAAATCCTGTCTCAATAATAGTTGGAATAAGAAGCATACTGAAAAGTTTAGCCCTGCCCTTTGGTCTCCAGGCTTGACAGATGACTCCTGGAGGAAAAGGGGTAGGAACCCAAAAGGAGGAGAGGGAAAGAGGCAGAGTTTATATTAGGATATGCTGGAAAGAGTTGTAGATAAGTGTGACTTCGTTAAGAGCCTGGTGGTGGCGGAGGAGGTGGCGGAGGAGGTGGCGGTGGTGGAGGAGGAGGTGGTGGAGGAGGTGGTGGTGGAGGAGGAGGAGGTGGAGGAGGAGGAGGAGGAGGAGGAGGTGGTGGTGGAGGAGGTGGAGGAGTTGGTGGTGGAGGAGGAGGAGGTGGTGGAGGAGGAGGAGGAAGAGGTGGAGGAGGAGGAGGAGTTTGGATTTATATCCCCCTTTTCTCTCCTGCAGGAGACTCAAGGGGGCTTACAATCTGCTTGTCCTTCCCCCCTCACAACAAACACCCTGTGAGGTAGGTGGGGCTGAGAGAGCTTTGAAGAACTGTGACTAGCCCAAAGTCACCCAGCTGGCATGCATGGGAGTGTACAGGCTAATCTGAATTCCCCAGATAAGCCTCCACAGCTCAGGCAGCAGAGCAGGGAATCAAACCGGTTCCTCCAGATTAGATACACGAGCTCTTGAACTCCTACGCCACTGCTGCTCCCTGGGAGAACAATGGACAGAGAAAGAGAGAGAAAGGAGGGGTCAGATGGCAATGCCCAGGTTAAGACAAAGAGAGTGACAGCCTATTTAAAAAGATAATAATGATACACACTTAGAGTGATGTAGCGCCCCCCGCAGTATCCAGGCATGCTGAGTTGCTCACTCCAACTATTTAGTGGTTAAATACATGAGAGTAGATGTTCAGGCAGCAGTGAATTACTGCCTCTGGACCTCAGCACTGCATAAATCCCAGGCTGTTAAAAAAAAGCAAGCAAGCAAGATATTGGTTCTTAAGAACCTGAAACTCTTTGTGGTGCTGCCACAAATCTATATAGAATCATAGACAAGGAGTCGGAAGAGACCACAAGGGCCATCAAGCCCAATCCTCTGCCATGCAGAAATACACCATCAAGGCACTCATGACAGATTCTGTTTAAAACCTCCAAAGAAGGAGACTTCACCACTCTCCAAGACAGTGGTGTATATAATGTCCATGCTGGGACCTGCAGTTTGACAATGCATAAAGCCTCCTTGGAAATTCAGTATAAGGTTCCTTTGACTGCTAACTAATTGCATTATCCCCGTCCCATTCTCTCTCTCTGTTCTCTCCTCTCTCCCTTGGTTCTGAGTAGTTGGGGAAATATCACTCTTCTCAATGTGTATGGAAGGTTCTGTCTTGGAAAGATTCATGTTACCCAACTGTTTCTGCCCAGGAGGAAGGCATTGGTTATTATCTACTGCTGAGCTATCCGTACTCCTGTTACTGTTGTTTACCCCTGGGATGCTTTGAAATGACTCTGGGAGAAAGCCAGAAAAGAAAATTCCCAGCCCACCACCAGTAATAAATTGTGTGTGTGGACAGGTGAACTTGTTGTGCATTTCTAAGGAGACCAAAGAACAGAAATTTCTACTTTTCACGGCACACTTTTAAAAACTTTCTAATATAATTGTCATGGCACCAAATGTCTGACCTGGCTGTCTAGTGGGTTTTTCCCCCTCCTCCTCCTTATCTCTGGTCGTTTCCCCACTTACCTCGACCAAAGGTTGCTGTGCGCTACTCCCAGCGCGCGTCATTTCTGGTGCGCTCCTGTGCTTCCCCATCAAAAGGCACCGTTTTGAGGAGAGCCAGGAATGATGTGCACTGAGGGGACGCGACAGCGGCAGCTGCGTTGTCACCGCCCCTGTAGTGGGGAGTGCCGGGGGACCCCTGCACTACTTGGGGAGAGTAGCGCGCAGCAGCAGGCAAGTGGGGAAACGACCTCTGTTCTCCCAACCCTGTAGCCACCCTCCATTCTGTGGGATGAAGAACATACAGTAGTTATCTCTGCTGAGATGCTTGCATAAAATGCCCTCCCTGTGCTATTTAACTGTTGTTTATTGTCTTGCTCGCTCCCTTTTACCAGTAAAACTCATTAATCCCTGAACATTTGATTCTCTCTTTTTTTCAGGGGCTTTGCCTTTATTGGAAGTTATATGATGTTAATATGTGGAAAAGTCACCTGCTGCTCAAAGGGATAAGGCAATGCTTCCTCTGGTGTAGGAAAAGTGCACAGAAGTCTTCTGGGAAGAATTAGGACTAATAAAAGGAAACACTTCTTCACACAACATGTGATTGGTGTTTGGAATATGCTTCCACAGGAGGTGGGGATGGCCACTAACCTGGATAGCTTTAAAAAGGGCTTGGACAGATTTATGGAGGAGAAGTCGATCTATGGCTACCAATCTGGATCCTCCTTGATCTGAGATTACAAATGCCTTAGCAGACCAGGTGCTCAGGAGCAGCAGCAGCAGCAGGCCATTGCTTTCCCATCCTGCATGTGAGCTCCCAAAGGCACGTGGTGGGCCACTGCGAGTAGCAGAGTGCTGGACTAGATGGACTCTGGTCTGATCCAGCGGGCTAGTTCTTATGTTCTTATGTTCTTATTCTCTGTTCCATGAAATATCTTCCAGAACTAAAACAATGACTTTATCAAAAATATTTTAATAAAGATATTACCCCAATGGAGGATAATTCTATTAGGACCCACAAAAACTTTCAAAAATGTTGAACAGACTTCATTAGGTGATGTGCAAATATATACCCAGGTTGCTGAAGTTTTACTGGGGTGTGAACTGGATATCTGTTCTCCTTTTGAAAACAGAAATACCCAGGAGTGATTTAGACCTAGTCCAGGGGTAGGGAACCTTTAACGCTCAAAGAGCCATTTGGACCCGTTTTCCACGGGAAAAGAAAACACTTGGAGCCGCAAATAATTTTTGACAATTAAAATAAAGATAACACTATATATATAGGGTTTTTTACCTTTTACTCAGCTCATTCTGAGAAGCGCATGGATGCGCCCGCCCTGCTGCCTGCAGGGCGGGCAAGGATGGGGCCGGCGGCTCGGCCTCGCTGGCTGCTGGGAAAGCGCCCGCCCCGCTCCAACGGGGCAGGCAAGAGGGGAAGCCCGCGGCGTGGCCCAGCCAACCGTGGGCAGTTGGTGTGCCCGCCCTGCTGCCTGCAGGGCGGGCAAGGATGGGGTCGGCGGCTTGGCTCGTGGAGCCACAGTGCAAGGGCAGAAGAGCCGCATGCGGCTCTCGAGCCGCAGGTTCCCTACCCCTGACCTAGTCTAATGAACCATACAACTATGGGAATAAATTATTCTTCCGCTGCAGTTTTAAAGCTAACACATGCCTGTGTTCAGTTTATAATATTAGTTTGTAACGTGTATGGTTTTTTGAGCTATTTTATGTTGTCCAGATGCTGTCTTTCAGGTGGATATGAAAAATGAATTATATAGTGAGCCAAAACTCAGTTAATGCACAGTTCCTAAGTAATCTTGTTTTCTAGTTTTCATTTGTACATTCTGGGTGTACAAGTGCATATCAGAGGACTGAGAGGGAAAAATGGGAGGAGGGAGAGTAGAGTTGAAGGTTTTTGCTAGCCTCTAAATAAAGATGTCTGGATCTCATTGGAACCAGCGTGACATAGTGGTAAGAGCAGCAATCTCTAATGTGGAGGACTCGGCTTAATTCCCCACTCTTCCACATGAAGCCTGGTTGGTGAGCTTGGGCCAGTCACAGTTCTCGTAGAACTCACTCAGCCCCACCTATTTCACAAGATGCCTGTTGTGGGAAGAAGAAGGAAATCCAGTTGTACACTGTTTTTGAGACTTCTTAAGTTAGAGAAAGAACCATCATGATTTATGGCTAACAGCAGCAAACTCAAATCTGTAGAGCTGGGTTCAGTTTTCTGCTCCTCCACACGAAGCGTCCTGCGCGACTTTGGGCCAGTCACAGTTCTCTCTGAACTCTCTCAGCCCATGCAGAGGCAAACAATGGCAAACTGCCTAAAAATGTCTCTTGAAAACCCTACGGGGTCACCATAAATCAGCTGTGACTTTTCATCACTGCTGGTGCCTCATTCTGTAGCTCCTAACTCAGGCTCATTCTGCACATTCAGAATAATGCACTTTCAAACTGCTTTCAGTGCTCTTTGAAGCTGTGCGGAATGGCAAAATCCACTTGCAAACAGTTGTGAAAGTGGTTTGAAAACATATTATTTTGCGTGTGTGGAAGGGGCCTCACTCATTTAGTCTCATTTGAAATTGGACTTTCTCTAGATGTGATTCTAGTTAGCAAAAAGAGCTCAGATTATCCACGTAGAAACCAGAAGTAGAAGTACTTTGCTCAGAAGCGGCACTTAATGAAGGCATCTTAACACTGTTACACCTGTCTGGCTCGCTGACCCCGCCTCACCTTCTTCAGTGTATATTTCTGCTTTCCCCCCACAAGTCTGTGACACCTATACAATTTGAGAAGCAGAGGTAGTAATATTTAGCCTTGAGGCCAACTGCAGCGATGAAAGAAAGGTGCCTGCTTTGTTATCTTTTTCATTCTACATGGAGGAAATTGTTTGTCAATAGAGAGAGAAGAAGTGATTTTTATTCATGACTCGGTAATAGAACATATGCCCTGGTTCAAAACTCGGAATATACTTTAAAAAAAAATCTGAAGTTGACAGGTGCTGGGAAAGCCATTTGTTTAGTTGTAATTCTGGTGATTCTCTGTCATGGTGTCTCCCATGCTAGCAGATGTTAACCCCATAATCACCTGTCACGTGGCTGCAAAGAAATCCTCTCCACATTTTTCTATGCAACAGATTAATCCATAAGAACATAAAAACATAAGAACTAGCCTGCTGGATCAGACCAGAGACTATCTAGTCCAGCACTCTTCTACTCGCAGTGGCTCACCAGGTGCCTTTGGGAGCTCACATGCAGGATGGGAAACCAATGGCCTTCTGCTGCTGCTGCTGCTCCTGAGCACCTGGTCTGCTAAGGCATTTGCAATCTCAGATCAAAGAGGATCAAGACTGATAGCCGTAGATCGACTTCTCCTCCATAAATCTGTCCAAGCCCCTTTGAAAGCTATCCAGGTTAGTGGCCATCACCACCTCCTGTGGCAGCATATTCCAAACACCGATCACACGTTGCGTGAAGAAGTGTTTCCTTTTATTAGTTCTAATTCTTCCCCCCAGCATTTTCAATGAATGCCCCCTGGTTCTAGTATTGTGAGAAAGAGAGAAAAATTTCTCTCTGTCAACATTGTTTACCCCATGCATAATTTTATAGACTTCAATCATATCCCCCTCAGATGTCTCCTCTCCAAACTAAAGAGTCCCAAACACTGCAGCCTCTCCTCATAAGGAAGGTGCTCCAATCCTTCAATCATCCTCATTGCCCTTCTCTGCACTTTTTTTATCTCTTCTATATCCTTTTTGAGATGTGGCGACCAGAACTGAACACAGTACTCCAAGTGTGGTCGCACTTGTTTAGTAACAGGAAACTTGTTTAGTAACAGGAAACCTAGATGATATAGCTCAGTAGGGTTTTATAGCTGCTTTATCACTTTTATATGTTGTTTTATTGTTGTATGTAGTTGTAGATTTGTATATTTTAACTGATGGGGTTCTACAACATAATGGCCTTTGGCTACATACATTGAAGTGTATGACTGTGTTGGGAATAGACCAGAGATTACTGTTTCTTATTCGCCAGTTGTATTCCTCAACTACCTGTCAAGTTCGTTGTGATCGTGCGGGCCGCCTAACTTCACCTATAGTTTCTAACAAGGGAGTCAAGCAGGGTTGTATTCTTGCTCCTCTCCTGTTCAATCTTTATTTAAACGACCTTGCTCCTCATTTATCTCAGACTGAAAAGTCCATACGCGAATTCCCCATTTTGGGACAAAGACCCACATGTGCACTTCTCTATGCAGATTCATTACACTCGTGTTACTGGTCTCCGGGTCCAAGGTGGGCCTGCAAAGACTTTCACTTCAAGCCTTTTGCGACGTGCATTCTCGCAATGTAAAACAGTGCCCTGTCGATTAATTATAACAAATCCAAAGTGCTGATCTTTTCGAATTCAAAAAAACTTCAGCACGATGGAAAATAAACGGTACATTTGGATTTCGAACAGGTCCATTCATACAGATATTTAGGAATCACCTTCCATCATTCCTTAACCTGGACCTCTCATATCCACCAGACTCTCAATACAAGTAAAATCAAAGTGTTGGCAATATCCAGATCTTTTTTTTTCACACCCAGAGGCGGTCAATTTTTCCCTGCCGCGAATGGAAGTTTTTTTTCAGTTAAAAACTACTGCCACAATTACTTTACGGAGCTCCAATCTGGGGAGCAAACCGCTGAGAAATTAGAGAGTGTTCAATTCTTTTGTTTCTTCGTCGTTATTGGTGCTTCCAAACTCAGTCACGTTATCAAGTTCTTTTGTTTAGAAAACCGGAGCCAAGACAATTTTTTTTTCCTCGGTTTTGGCTCTCTTTGTTTTAAATACTGGCTTCGCTTCTTCATTATAGGAGAGCCACTCCGGACAGTCTCTCACATATTTTCTGTTAAGCTTCACCTCACTTCCACTCCACCTGGCACACCAAAATTATTTCAAGCAAATAAACAACATAGGTGTATCTTTTGATGACCAACTCCTTTACTGATGGACGAAAAGACAGGCTTTCGAGGAGTTTTGAAACAACCCACTTCTTGACATTGAAGGGCAGCTTCTCACAGCTGGAGCCTGCAGAACTTAGTTTCTCCCCACATTTTATGGCATTTCACCACCATTACTGCCGGGTTTTGTATGGCTAAATATATGAGTAATTTAATCAATCCACATCTCCTCGCGAGATATTTTATGCTTGCTCGGCTAAATTGTGAGGTTGACCGACTGCCCAAACAAGCCGCAGATATCATGGCATCACATAGGAGAACAGGACTTTGTTCCTTGCAATGCAGCGGGCCTACCCGAAACAACTGAACACGTGCAATTCGCTTCATCACTGTTGCAAAGATTTGGCAGTCTATCGGTTGCTTTTTCTCGAGGCCATCTTGAATAAATTTTCAGTGAGATCAGACAAGGAAATAGTTTCACACCTGCTTAGTGACCATCATCCCCACACTACTGAATCAGTTGCCAGGTTTTTAACAAAGGCACTTGGATCAAGAGTGAAACCTTTGTGTAAATTTTAGTCAATTGGTTTTAACATAATCTGTATTTTACCACTCTTTATATGCCATTAAAGGTTTTGTATTTGTATTTGTATTGTATTTGTGTATGATATGGTGTGATGATCCTCTTGTCATTCTGATAGTAAGTGGATGGACCAACTTCCCGCTCTGTGCCTTTAAACTGGGTTGCCATCTTTGGGTTGGGAAATTCCTGTAGATTTGGGGGTGGAGCCTAGGGGGGACACACCTCAGCAGATTGTAATTTTATAGAGCCCTTTTCCAAAGAAATTGATAGCTGTTTTCTGGAGATCAGCTATAATTCTGGAATAACTCCAAGCTGTACTGCAGGTTGGCAACAGTACTCAATTGAGTAGCACATGGTTTTGTAAGGGTCTGGTACTCCAGTCAATAATAAGTCTCAAGAAAGGTCCAAGAGCTTTATTAGAACTGTGTCAAGCCCCAACAGCCAGGTAGCTGAATCTAAGATCCAATGTCTCTTGAAATGTCTCTGGCCCCAGTATATTCCTTAGGGTTACAGTTTGGTTCAACTCATAAAGCCCCTACCTTTGCATTCCCCCAATATCAGCATGAGAAAGGACAGTAATACAGTTACATTGTTTTGAGAATAGGCGAGTAACTCCCTGTGAAAGAAAGATTGTGAGAAAGACTTCCGCACGGCCACGCTGGGGGTTGGGTTGGCGTACATGACGCCGACCCAACCCCCCCGGGGCCGTTCTCACAAACGGTCCTGGTAACGACAGGGAAGACGGCACCACGCCAGGGGACACGCCCCCTGCCCTTCACGACCACTCCAGAGTCGCAGGGCGGGGGGGGGGCTGTCCCCAGGACTCGGCGATGCGTCGGACGGTCGCAGGGACGGTAAGTCGATTGGGCAAGGGGGGAGGGATGGCGCCACCATTTTCCAATGTCTTCTGTTTTAGGAGATTTGTGTGGAAAGGGCCCCAGAATACACCAGGGGTCTTCCTTGGTATATCCGCTTCATCTGCTCAAATCCATACTGGGGATTCAGCTGCCGTTTTCTTTTCCTTCTAGGTTCGAGACTCTTACTAAAAATTTCTCATCTTGCAAATAAATACCAAAGATATTTGGGATGTTAGCAAAGATACTCACCTTTCTGCACTCTTGAATCTTCCTCCTTTCTGTCCAAAGGATAGGTTTTGTTGTTTCAGCTTTTTGTTGTTTCAGCTTTTGTTGTTTCAGTTGTGTTGGTTTGCAGTAGAAGATCTAGGTTCATGTCTGATAGTGCATTATAGACCAACAAATTTTTTCAGGGCATAAGCTTTTGATGAAGGGTGATTTGACCCCTGAAACCTTCTACTCCCTACCCTAAAATCTTGTCACCTAAAGAAGTTCCCCATCTGTTTCAAAACAATGGTGGAAATGAATAAATATAACACCCCTGCACCCACCCAGTGTTTGCATTGAAAGCAGATGATTCAATTTTACAGCAGTTCATCATATTTAACATAGAACAGTTAATCATTTGCTGCTTATGGGTTCTCCTGTAAACAAATTAGTTTAAAGAATTCCACAGAAGGCTGCTAGACTTTTAAGTGGGCAGATCTCCAGATATTAGACCTGAGGGAAGATGTCTACATTATTTATTACCGTGACAAATTCTCTGCATTCACGTGGAGTGGTTTCTGTTTCTGGAGCAGGGAGGGGGGGGGGTTAGAATTGGAATATATCTATATATATCTTTCAGCATAAACTTGCCAATCTCCTGTTGGACCGCCTCCCACTGGCCAGGTGACTTGCTCCAAAGCTGTGTGCTACAGTGGGTGTAGCAACGTAGTAAAGGGACACAAAGAACAGCAGATAGTGGGGAGCGAGTTCTAAATTTGTCAAGAAAGAAAGCCAAGGCAAATGCAATAAGTAAAAATCTATATGAGATTGGGAGACACCAGCATTGACTGAGTTTTCACCAGTTCCCCCAAAGCAGCTCACAACATTTGTAAAATGTAACAGAAAACTATTATAGTCATAATAAACCCTTTCCGTGAAGACATTTAAGCTTTCAAGTGAATTGACCTGTGAGAAAAGGTGTGGGTGGGAAGAGAAAGGAAAGGGGATAGAAAACAACAAAGTTTTAAACTACTGAACGCGAACAGTAAGGGACAGATGGACCCAGAAATGAAATCTGAACAATTCCTCCCACATATGGAAGACATTTAGTTCCTCTGGGGAGGTTATAAGTACATGAGGGAAGTGTGAGCTGATCAGGAAGCAGGTATGTGGTGTTGTAGTTAAGAGTGGTGGTCCGTAATCTGGAGAACCTGGCTTGATTCCCCTGACAGGGGAATCAGACTCTTATCTGGTGAACTGGTAAAGCCTGCTGGGTTATTTTGGGCCAGGCACAGTTCTCACGGAACTCTCTCAGTCCCACCTACCTCACAAGGTGACTGTTGTGGGGAGAGAACAGGAAGGAGTCTGTGAGCCACTTTGAGAGAGAGAGAGAGAGAGAATCAGGTAACATTTCAGGACATGAACAAGAACTAAATGTCTTCCATATGTGGGAGGAATTGTTCAGATTTCATTTCTGGGTCCATCCGTCCCTTATTGTTTGAGTTCAGTAGTTTAAAATTCTGTGGTCAATGAAAGCCAAATTGGGTAACATTTCTTAATTGTGGGCAGTGGTGGGATCTAAAAATGTTAGTAACAGGTTCCCATGGTGGTGGGATTCAAACAGTGGTGTAGCACCAATGGGGATGGGCGGGGCACAGCAGGGGCGTGGCCAGGCATTCCGGGGGCGGGGAATCCCTGGGCGGGGCTGTGGCAAGGACGCAGCCGCTGCGCCGGTCCTTGGGCGGGAAACGAATGCACGCAGGCACAGGCTGCCACGCACACCAGTGCACCTCCTGCTATACTGCTTCAAGTTCTGCATGCTACTGCTGAGAGGAGGGGCGTAACTAAGGCAAAAATCACATGGCAAAATCACCAATTAGTAACTCCCTCTCGGCACACACAAATAATTAGTAACCTACTCTCGGGAACCTGTGAGAACCTGCTGGATCCCACCTCTGATTGTGGGTAGGGGGAAATAAATCATCTTACCATGTTATCTTCTAGTTGAAGAATCCCCTTCTGAATATAGGTACTATTTCCAAAATAGAGGATGGGGCCATGATGTTACAACCACTTGTCTGTATCCTGTGTATCATGCCAGGTAGAACTGAATAAATGCTACTGCTTGTTGTATGCACCATTGTTGATTTTTCGCGGACTTGAAAGACGGTTTTTATTTTCCCGGTTATATAAAACCTGCCCTAATAAACACATTTATTGCTGCTCTGCCTCTTGTGCTTCCTTCCAAGCCAGGCTGTGTTTGATCACTCTGTTCCAAGAAATCGATGGGTTTACTCTCAACTTTGGGCAGGGGCAGGGGGAGCAGCTCACTGACAGCCATCTTGTAAGAACAGGCGACTTATGCTAAATTCAGTAGGCAGGTGGCGGAAAGCAGGCAGGGTTTGTCCTACAGTGAAGAAAATCCGGTGCTAAAGGGGCTGTGTCCAGATCTAAATATCAGTGAGAGATACATTATGACAGGGAGCACTTGAGCGGGCCTTTGGTTTGCCTGCGTTTCTTCCTTCCAACAATAATCCATTCATCACAAGGGGTGGGGGGAGAGTTGCATGGGATGGCAGCATGAACTGTGAAATTGGCAGTGTCTTTGATAGCCTAAAGCAGCAGTGGAGCATTGCGTCCCCGGAGTTTGTGTGCGTGTCTGTTTGTGACGAGCGATTAGTCTGCTGTAGACAAGCCTGCTGCTTGTGGTGTGGGAGTCACGGGCCCTCTTCTCAAGTCACCTTCCTTTTGGACCTTGAGATATTTGTAGGAGCAGCGCTCAGACGGCAGTAAATAGATGAGCCGGCCTTACTGAAGAATTGCGATGGGAAGAAGAGAAGAAGAAGAGTTTGGATTTATATCCCCCCTTTCTCTCCTGTAGGAGACTCAAAGGGGCTTACAATCTCCTTCCCCCCTCACAACAAACACCCTGTGAGGTGGGTGGGGCTGAGAGAGCTCCGAGAAGCTGTGACTAGCCCAAGGTCACCCAGCTGGCTTGTGTGGGAGTGTACAGGCTAATCTGAATTCCCCAGATAAGCCTCCACAGCTCAGGCAGCCGGGAGAATCAAACCTGGTTCCTCCAGATTAGATACATGAGCTCTTAACCTCCTACGCCACTGCGTAGTGTGCTGAAGCTGAAGCTGCGTAGTGTGCTGAAGCAAACAACAGGCTTCTGTTGTTTGTTTCAGGGGCCTGGTGCGCACATATCACCAAAAATGTCTGGTAAAATTGTTTCGACCCCCCTTTGCCTCGATTTATGTCCTCACTCACCCCCTCAAAATAGTTCCTGGCTTCCCTTTTTTTTTTTTTTTGAGCCCTATGTAGAATTGATTTCAATGCTTTACCGCCTCGTGTTGTGATTCTCCGCACTGCGTATGTTCGAAGCTTCAATTATTACCCCCCCCCCCCAATAAAGAAACAAACAGGAATTATTAAAATAAGCAAGTGAAGAGGAATGGAGCGAGCTCTGAAAAATGGTGCTGATGAGAAAGTCCGGGACTGGCGCAAAGGCATGGGAAATGTCTCTACAGAGATCGCACGGGCAACTGAAGACATTGTCAAAACATTTCTAACAAAGAATCCTTTTAAAGGGACATTCATGTTGAGGCTGCAAATAAAACGTTTTGGGGGAAGAAACAATGCAGAACTCCAGGGAGGAAACCTTTTCTTTCCTGCCTCACAATGTTTCAAAAGGGTGATGTGGAAAGGGCCACCATCTCCATCTGCCCGCTTGTTTTCCATTTTCTTTAGTCCTCTTTCTTAGGTTACTGTTCAAAATGTGCGCGCAGAAATAAATGGGGTTCAGGAGTTAAGAGAAATAAGGTAGTTTGTGGAGGCTGTCTGGCTGTTCCTTGCCAGGTGAGTGGCTCAGGTTGGCTTGATGTGTCTGTAATGCGTGCTGATTTTTAAAGCTAATGGTCACTAGATGCATTTAAGTACCAATCAGAGCTTGGAGAAGGTCCTTGAGCTGAGAGGGGGGGGGCAGGTGTATGATGGAGAGAAAGAGACAGTCAGCTATGAGTTGTCTGAAACACCCAGAGATGCTGGATCTCTCTGTCTCTCTCGGGGGTTCTGATGCACGGTAGCAAACCCGCTGTTCCGTAGGCGTGCCTTTCTGCCTCCAGTGGAAATGTTTGTATATTTATGAATAAATATTGACAAAAAAATTACAAGCACTGTCTCATTCAAATGGAACCAATTCTGGTAATGCTTCCTCTAGAACATCATGCTGCTCAGGAGAGTGGGGAGCAGTTAATGGCATCGGTCAAAATGGATGCTTTCTAGCTTTCTCTCTTATTTTTCTGGCCTTATAGAGTACTCTTTTGAAAGAGCTAGCAAATTCCTCCTAGCCCTGGACAGCCTGTTAAAAATTAACGGCATTCTAGGACCATTGTGACACTTTCCAACTATTCTAATTTGGCAACTCCCGCCTTCATTAAACTGAAAGGCAAATCATGTCAGTTTTGTGCCACTGCGCTGTTCTTTCTGGTCCATCAGAGTCTTGATTTATTTACTTTTGCGGAAAGTTGGAGAATGCTCTTTTTCAGGCTGCGACAGCGGGCAACGTCCTTATAAATGGCACTAGGAGCCATTTTCGAGGTGTGATTGGTCAGCCTTGGTGATGGTGAGAGCACAAAGGAAACACTTCTTCATGCAACGTGTGATTGGTGTTTGGAATATGCTGCCACAGGAGGTGGTGATGGCCACTAACCTGGATAGTTTTAAAAGGGGCTTGGGCAGATTTATGGAGGAGAAGTCGATTTATGGCTACCAATCTTGATCCTCTTTGATCTGAGATTCAAATGCCTTAACAGACCAGGTGATCGGGAGCAACAGCCTCAGAAGGCCATTGCTTTCACCTCCTGCATGTGAGCTCCCAAAGGCACCTGGTGGGCCACTGTGAGTGGCAGAGAGCTGGACTAGATGGACTCTGGTCTGATCCAGCTGGCTTGTTCTTATGTTCTTACAACTTATTAGACCAAGCATGGCAAAACCCATAGGTGAAACTCTAAACCACAGACAACACTTTACCTTTGTGCAGTGCTTTCAAAGTGACTCGTGTTATGTTTCCACAATTCCAAATCAGCCCCACAATTTTGTTCAGTGTAGTTATTGATGGAGAGGAGGGGGTTGGCAGAAAGGCATGTCTGAGGCCACTCGGTGAGTTCATGCAAGAGCCAAGAACCAAACAGGGGATTTTGCCACTGATTTGAAGCCAACAGTGTCATTCCGTGCACGGATTCTCCAGTCTAAGTCCACTGGCTTTTGATGAGATTAGACTGCCTTAACTTTACATAGGACTGCACTGTCAATCTCTTAGCAACTCTCAGAGAGCTCATCATGGCTTTAAATAGTTGGCTTCTTTTTCAGTGAACGTGGATGCTGCCTAACCCATTTCCTGGTTGTTGCTTCCCTGTTGATTGTGTGGAAATCCAACTGTTAATTTTGAATGGAATTTATGTGTTTGAATGCTCTCTCTGTGTTGCCTTTTCCCACATGAGTGCTTTTTTGTTTATTTTTTAAAATGATGAATGGTGTGGATGCATAAGAGAAAGTTGTGCTCAGACTCCGACCCTGTGGCTTCTGGAAAGCTAATAGAGTACAAACATTGTTCAAGATGCATTGAAATGGATGTGGGTAGGCTAATTATGGCACCAACCTTACGTAGATGTTATGAAACCATTTGTTTCTTCTATGCTCGCCTGTTCTCTTATATCCTGTGTGTTTTGCTAGATTGTCCTAGGTAGCAGTGACAGGGAACAGGCTGTGAGAAACCGGGTGCTGCTGATTCTATTTCTCAGTGGCCCCTTCCGCACACGCAAAATAATGCATTTTCAAACCACTTTCACAACTGTTTGCAAGTGGATTTTGCTATTCTGCACAGCTTCAAAGAGCACTGAAAGCAGTTTGAAAGTGCATTATTCTGCATGTGCGGAATGAGCCAGTGTGTTGGTTTGGGTAGAGTAAGAGACCAAGGTTGCTCACTTGTTTTCCCAATACCTCTGCCAGTTTCACTGGTCCTAGCCCTTTGCCTACCAGCAAGAGCAGGTTTTTAAAATGGCAATCTTTTCAAATTTGTCTGAATGCTCATTTCATTTATTTTATTTTACAAAATGTTCCTCTGCCTTTCTGCCTTTGTAAGCATCGCCAAGGCAGCTAACAGATTGAAATATAAGTAAGGTCACTTCTGAAAAATCATTAAAACTGCATCATTAAAACCATGAAAACCAGAGTAAAAAACGCATACAAGAAACATAGACAACACTATCACATTGGGCAGGAAGGAGTGATCACTAAGGAAATGCCAAAAAAACAAAACAAAACAAAATGTTTTCAACTGCTAGTGGAATATGGAAATGAAAGGGGACAGACTAGTCTCCCGGGGAGGGGTTGTAATTCAGAGTTTTGGCGCCACTACTGAAAAGACCCTGGCCCCTTCCGCACATGCAAAATAATGCGTTTTCAAACCACTTTCACAACTGTTTGCAAGTGGATTTTGCCATTCCGCACAGCTTCAAAGAGCACTGAAAGCAGTTTGAAAGTGCATTATTCTGCATGGGCAGAATGAGCCCCTGTCTGCTTGATTTCAGGAAGTAGGGACACTCAGTGCAGGCTGAGTAGGTTCAAAAGGAAGTAGATAGTCCTTTAGGTATGTTTGTCCCAAACCATATAGGCTTTAAAGGTCAGCCTGTTGACTTACCATTTGGGGAAGGAGAGGGGGCATAAATGTACCGGCCCTGCTCCCCGCCATTGCTGAGCCATCTATCTGGTGCAATGTCGTGGAGGAGATTGCTCCACTTAAGCATTCCTCCCAGTGACAAGCTGCTTTTGGAAAGCAATGTTGCTGACTTTGGGCAAGAGGCAGATGTGTGGACACTGTGTATTGTCGAAGGCTTGGACGGCCGGAATCACTGGGGTGCTGTGTGGTTTCCAGGCTGTATGTCCGTGTTCTAGCAGCATTCTCTCCTGACATTTCACCTGCATCTGTGGCTGGCATCTTCAGATCCTCTGAAGATGCCAGCCACAGATGCAGGCAAAACGTCAGGAGAGAATGCTGCTAGAACACGGAGATACAGCCCGGAAACCACACAGCACTCCTGTGGACACTTTCTCTGCCCATTTGCATTGTTCAGATGACCTAATGATGAGGTGGGACGGGGCTAGTAGAAAAGGAAGAAGAAGAGTTTGAATTTATACCTTATTTTTCTAAAGTGAAAGGAGTCTCAAAGTGGCATATAAACTTCTTCCCTTCCTCTCTTTACAATAGATGCCTCGTGAGGTAGGTGGGGCTGAGGGGGTCTGGAGAGAATTGTGATTGTCCGAAGGCAGTGATGGTGAATCTTTTCGAGACCGAGTGCCCAAATTGCAACCCCAAACCCACTTATTTATCGCAAAGTGCCAACACAGCAATTTAACCTGAATACTGAGGTTTTAGTTTAGAAAAAAATGATTGTCTCCGAGGCGTGCATTACTCAGGAGTAAGCTTTGTGGTGGTTGGTGGCTTTGCTTTGAAGCAACCATGCAACTCTTCCAATGGGTGAATCACGACCCTAGGAGGGTTTACTCAGAAGCAAGCCCCATTGCCAGCAACCAAGCTTCCAGGTAAAGGATTGTGCTTTAGTTCTTCGCATGAAAATCAGTGGGGTTTAACAGCGTCTAACAGGGTTACCTGAACTGCTTCCCCAAAACTAGGTCTTAGGTTTCATGCTAATAATTGAGCCCAGCGGCCCAGGTCGGCCTAGATGTGTGGGGTGGGGAGGACTATGTTTGCACCTGCCCACAGAGAGAGCTCTGAGTGCCACCTCTGGCACCCGTGCCATAGGTTCACCACCACTGTCCCAAGGTCACTCAGCAGTCCTCATGTACAGAAGTGGGGAAACAAACCTGGTCCACCAGATGAGAGTCGCTAGCTCATGAGGAGAGGTGGAGAATCAAACCCAGTTTGCCAGATGAAAGTCCACCTGCTCTTATCCACTCCACCACACTGGCTCATGTCCAGGAGCAGCAGTGGTGTAGTGGTTAAGAGCAGATGTACTCTAATCTGGAGGAACCGGGTTTGATTCCCTGCTCTGCCATTTGAGCTGTGGAGGCTTAGCTGGGGAACTCAGATTGGCCTGTACATTCCAACACATGCCAACTGCGTGGTCTTGGGCTCTGAGTTCTTCTGAGCTCTCTCAGCCCCACCTAGTTCACAGGGTGTTTGTTGTGGGGGGAGGGAAGGGAAAGGAGTTTGTAAGCCCCTTTGAGTCTCCAACAGGAGAGAAAGGGGGATATAAATCCAACTCTTCTTCTTCTTCTTCTTCTTCCTCCTCCTCCTCCTCCTCCTCTTCCCCCCCTGCAAGGTGAGATAGAACACAGCTATAATTAATAACCAAAAGACTTAAGACAATATAAATGTGTGGGCTCAATATGTGTAAGTTAAAAGCATAAAACTAAACAAATATATTATTTAAAAACAGATATCTTGGCCTGGGTAATAAACTCACAAATGTGCAAAATGCAAAGGGCCATTTCTGACCCTGACCAAATGTGTTTTGGACCACTGGTTTTCTTCAGTGGTCAAATAATATTAATATTAATCATACAGAAAGGCTCCCAGTACATTAATAATCTTCAAACTTGACCAAGATGAACTGTAATAATAATAACATAGTGACCAAAGGCAGAGAAATAAATTAGAGGCCTCTTGCTTAGTGCCTCGCCACCATGGTCAGCGACATGTGTCCTAGATTGTAATTAAATTGTGTGCACAGATAGGTCAACTGCTCAAAGCTATTATCTTAAGCATTTCCGTTACCCAAGCCTCCTTTTAGTAGTGCCATTACACTTCACTACCTCCTGTGTGGGCAATATGACCCCAAGAATCTCGATGTTTATGTAACCCAGCAGAACCCTGACTGCATAGTTCTCTCTTTGAGACTTGGGGATGTAATTTAAAATCAATAAAACGACAGCACCCTTGTGGCTTGGTAAACCAATGTGCAATTGCTTCCAACACGAAGGCAGCAAACACGGTATACGAACCCAACAACTTTACATCTAGAATTTAAAGTAAATCGTTGTGGCAGTGACCATAGTACCACTGAAGTATACAGGATCTTCAGTGCCTTTCAGGAAAGGCATTCAGAACAATGGCAAATGACAACAGGGCCCAGTAATAAAAAGAAGAAAGTCGAAAATGTTAACTTGGAAGTGCAGGGCTGTTTCTTTCCCATTTGCTTTCTGTGGTTGCTGCAGGTCTTTCTCTATCTTGGATCTGTTAAAAAAAAGATCCATTCTCTCAGTCAAGTTCCCTCTCCTGTTGCAGGCCAGATTGACTCAGGTGAAAGAGTTTTCAGCTATATCTTGAACCATAACATAACTGACAGCATGACAAACACCTTTGTTGTAATAGCTGCTAAAGGGAAAATTTTAATGCACCATTTCTCCCTCGTTGGGAGAGGGAAAATCCTGTAAGGAAACAGGAGGTAGTGAAGTGTAATGGCACTACTGAAGGTATCAATTTCCTCAGTCAAGCTTTGGCTCATCCCTTTCCTGCTGTAAGCCAGACTGACTGAGGGTTACCTATGCAGTCGGTAACATATGAGCAAACTTAGCAACTTCTGCTCCCTAGGCACAAAAGTTCAAACGTTCCAATGGCAATAAAAGGCAAACATGAAAATGGCATAGGATACATTTGCACGAAAATCTTCAAAGCTCTATCATTCTCTGACCAAAATGAAGTATGAGGAGAGGCTGCAGCGTTTGGGACTCTTTAGTTTGAAGAGGAGACGTCTGAGGGGGGAATATGATTGAAGTCTATAAAATTATGCATGGGGTAGAAAATGTTGCCAGAGAGAAATTTTTCTCTCTTTCTCACAATACTAGAACCAGGGAGCATCCATTGAAAATGCTGGGGGGAAGAATTAGGACTAATAAAAGGAAACACTTCTTCACGCAACGTGTGATTGGTGTTTGGAATATGCTGCCACAGGAGGTGGTGATGGCCACTAACCTGGATAGCTTTAAAAAGGGCTTGGACAGATTTATGGAGGAGGAGTCGATCTATGGCTACCAATCTTGATCCTCCTTGATCTCAGATTGCAAATGCCTTAGCAGACCAGGTGCTCAGGAGCAGCAGCAGCAGAAGGCCCTTGCTTTCACATCCTGCATGTGAGCTCCCAAAGGCACCTGGTGGGCCACTGTGAGTAGCAGAGTGCTGGACTAGATGGACTCTGGTCCGATTCAGCAGGCTAGTTCTTATGTTCTTATGTTTTTAAGTATAAAAATAGGATTTTCCTGCACAAATATGATGGAGCATCTGAATATACATCAGTGGAATTAAATCTGTGTGCTTTTGGTTGGAATAAGGGATACTGACTTGACAGTTTTTATTAGGTGGGAGTCCAGCTGCTAACTTAGTTCTAGAGTTGCTGGCATAAAAATAAGAAACAGAGTCCAGGTAATAATGTGTCCAAACATCAGGAAAAACTAAGCCTTGATCTTACAGAGTTTAATTGGAGTAAAGCAGCCATTTCCAATTCAGATGCGGAGAAGAAATTCATTGCAATCTGCCAATGCGTTAGTTTCATCACTGGGAATTTCTATGTTATCAATATCTGTAAATATTTATTTGCAAGGAAACAAATCTTAGAACAACTGTGTCCACACAGATGGTTGATTGGGGGGGGGGGGGAATCCAGGATGGTGGTTCTCAAAGTTAATTGTATTAAAAGTCACTGGTGTGTGTCTGTGAGCCATTCCACTTTTTGTCATGATAGCATGTGGCATTTAAAAGGCATATGAATTTATGTAGCTGCTACAAACAGCCTCAAATGTAAGCCTATATGGAGTCATCCATTTAGGTTGCTCAGAAGAGACGGACCTTTGAACTCTTCCAGCTCAGTCACCTGGACTGTAGAAGATGTTTCTTCCTGTTCGAAATGTCAGTAATACTATTGTATGTGTTTCCCCTTTCTTTCCATTATGATCTTTGGACCTTCTGAATGCTGTACCAAAGACCATTGATGGTTCCTGGACCAGAACATGTAGTCAACAAATTTGGAAAAGGCCACTTCAAGGCAAATGGCATTTAAGCAAGCATTCATCGTATGTCATTGAGCTCATTGGTCCTGGAAGCAGAAAGCACTGCCCAGTTGCCACCAACTTATGGTGACTCATGAAGGATTTTCAAGGCAAGAAACAGGCAGTTGGTTTGCTTTCCCTGCTTCTGCATAATAATCTTGTACTTCCAAGTACTAACCAAGGCCAACCCTGCTTAGCCTCCATAATTAGATGAGATCAGACATTATTCAGCCTGAGTGAACCCTAGCATTCTCCAACTGAGGAGCTTCAAAGGGGAAAATGGTGGGAAGTGGCTGACATAATGTAATTCATCAGCAGGTTTGGTAGCATTGTCCAGGTGCTCAACTGGTCAGGATATGTCAAACCTGACTGGCAAAATCTATCTGACGTCAGGAAGATGATGCAGCCTCTTGCAATGGACAGAGTATGGCTGATTCCCATGAGTTGCAACTTGCACGGAAGTACTGATAAGAGGCTGCATAGCCCCTGGTTGTATATATGTATATATCGAGACAAGGTGTGAGTTACAAAGTGTTCTTAGGGACACCTGTTACTGCAAAGCACAGTTGGAACCGTGATTTCTACAAGTGGAATAAAGTCCTTCTTGGAAGTGATTGCTGCTGCATTCCTGTCTTGTTACTGCTCTACTCCGCTGTAGGCCCCGCTGATTTGCAACCCTTGACACAACTTCTGACAACTTGCTCATTTTTTAAAAACTGCTTAACATAGCTTTGTTAATCACCAGTTGTAGTATTTGGTTATGATCCCAGGGGTACCTGTTGGCTTTCTCAAAGATGTCACAAACCAGACCCACTTTTCAACCATTCTTCACAATTCTTCCCTCTCTATCTAAACATCTTTCTGATTGAGGATTTGCTTCCGTTAGGGTCGCAAGGTCCCTCCTGGATACCAGTGGGAGCTTTGGGGAAGCTAGTACAGGGGGCAGCTATCTGCTTCCCCATGCAGTGATGTCATTTCTGGTGCATTTTGGAAGTGCAAGCATTGCTGGGGGGGGGAGGGGGTGTGAGGCACACTCTAACACTTGCCCCTAAACTCCATAGTTTCCATAGAATTTTTGGGGAAAGTAATAAAGCAACACCTTCGCAATGCTGGTGCATCTGCATTGCACCAGAAGTGCCATTATCGCACACGCACACTGATTGCTCCCCCTCCTTTTGGTCTGATGGAGACTGTGCCTCCCCTTTCTGCCAGTCTGCTTTTTCCAGCCAGACATCTGAGTGTTAGTGGGCAGCAACAGGAATCCCAGGAGTCTGGTCACCATCACCTGGAAAACATAGCTTCAGTGCAACTGACAGCATGGACTCAAACCCATGAAAACGTATGCGGTGATTAATCTGTGAGTCCATAAGATGTCATGGGACTCTTCTTTCCACTGTGAAGGCAAAGGCAGCCGGATCCAGCCCTTCACCTCCAAAGCAAGCGCACAAAATTGGGAAAAGTTTGGGCTTGGGGACAACATACATTTTATTGTCAAAGGCTTTCACATCCAGAATCACTGGGGTGTTGTGGGGTTTCCGGAATGTATGGCCGTGTTCTGGTAGCATTTTCTCCTGACGTTTCACCTGCATCTGTGGCTGGCATCTTCAGAGGATCTGATGGTAGTAAAAGCAAGTGGAGTATATACCTGTGGAATGTCCAGGGTGGAAGAAAGAACCATTTGCATTGGTTAACACATGCAAATCACACTTGCTAATTGCTCCCTTTACACTTGTTAACCATAACAACACTCCAACATCTCTGTTATCAGATCACTTTATTTCAGAATGGTATACTTTGATCTTTAGAAAGGTTGAAGCTATTGGTTTCCCCTTGGAATCACTCCTTATGCTCACAAAGGTGGAAGCCTTCAGACTAGTTAAGAATAGGCTCTTGGATCTTGATTTTCATAATTTGACTCGTGCTGCCAAGACAACCTGTTCTCCGACTACATTATTAATCCCATGCGAGCGAGGAATTATGGCAGCATATCTTCGTCTGCTGATTAATCCCACTCCAGAGGAGAGCCTTAGCTACCGTGTAAGATGTAATGTGCTTGCCATCAGCTCTCTGCTGTTGAGGGAAGATTTAAGAATATGGAACGTTCTAAAAGAGCTCTTGTTCATGTGATATGACTACGGTTGAAACACTTGACCATTCTTTGTTTCTATGCCCTAAATACGATAAGATATGCATGAAATACATGAATTCCATTTTCTTGCAATGTTCGCAGTGGCATGAGAGTGTTATAAGATACCCAATCTCCTGAACAGCTCTGATGTACTCTTTTGTGAAACTGTTGCAAATTTTATACTGGAAATTAGTAATTTTAACTGTATTTCTTAACCTTGTTTTGTTTTAAAATTTTGTCCTGTTTTATATGCCAATAAAGGCTTGTGTTGTGTAAAAACACTCCAACATACATTTTGCTGTGAATCAATTTCTCTCCCCCACCCCAATATAACTAAGGATTTGGGGGGGGGGGGGAGTTTCAGAAGAAGCTCAAAGAATATGCCTGAACTGTTGTGCTCTAACTGTAGCTATATTTGCCTGTCGCTGTCTTTGCAATATTTTCTAGATGCTAGTCTGAACAGCTTTCCAGGGCTTTTAATAGCAATTAGGGTCTATCGGCATTTTGTACTCACTTCTATTTATATCGCCTGCTATGTATTTGGGATTAGTTCTCTTCTGCCTTGGTTGTATTGTTTGGTGGCTTGCAATGTGTGTGTGTTTTTTTTCCAGTTGTAATCTTCTCTGAGGGCTTTTGTGCTAGAAAGGAAGGTTATATTAATTTTTAAAA
This sequence comes from Sphaerodactylus townsendi, assembly GCF_021028975.2. NCBI lineage: Eukaryota > Metazoa > Chordata > Lepidosauria > Squamata > Sphaerodactylidae > Sphaerodactylus > Sphaerodactylus townsendi. The sequence goes on along the minus strand of NC_059436.1, from coordinate 43,147,523 downwards.
TTAAATTTTCCTCCTCTTTTCAACCAGTGCCCTCTTGCAGAGGGAAAAAGTGATATAAAAAGAGATGAGGAAATAGCCTTTTGCCTCCCAATTCTCTCCCCCCGCCCCAGTTCCTTGTGAGTTCTGACCTACAATAGTATAATTCATTCTAGAGTTCTGGATACGACCAATAATTTGCATCCATCTGCATTTGCAATTCTATTTGTCTCCAGCGCTATTGGAAGGAGCTGGGATGTTTTGTGGAATTGCTGTGGTGATGAATTACCCTGGCATTTTGAACTTTTAATTTATCCAGGTTAAACATCCTAAGCTTGTAAAAAGAGGCTGTGAATTTTGCGGGTTTCTGGAGAGAGAACAAAGGCCATTAGGAACTTTTTTTATTTATCTAACTCCTTGGCTCTTGGCTCATGTTGTTCATTGCTTTGTCCATAACTATGAATGTTTAATAAAGCTTTTACATTATTTATGGGATGGCTCCTAGGTAGATAGTGGGCGGGTGGGGAACAGAATTAGCCTGGAGGCGTTTCTTGTTTGGTAAAAGAACAGACTTTGCTGATTTTCTTGAAGAATTCAGATGGACCCCCCCCCCACCATCTACCTATGTTGCCAATTGCTTCCATTAATTTACAGTAATCTGTATCTTCCTTTAGATCACTTGTAGTTCAACAGCTGTAGATGCCTGAAGGAAGCATATTTCTTCATTAGACCAGCAATACTTGTGAAATTAGATAAAGATGGCGAAGGCTGCCAAGTGGTGGCTCTGGATACCTCCCAAGATTATAAGTGAGGTCCAGGTGACAAAGATCAGTTCCCATGAATAAAATGGTTGCTTTGGAGGATGGACTCAGTGGCGAAGCTGCAACAGGGCAGGGGGGCACTGCACCCTGAACGCACGCCATTGGCATCATGTGGGGTGGAAAATTGCTCCCAGACCCCCCTCCTAGGGGTGGGATGTGGGCAGATCAGGTGTGGGCGGGCCAGTGCACACACAGGGCGCGGGGCGTGTACCAGCAGGTTGTGCTTTATATGCAGTTTCCTCTCCCTCCATTATACCCTTCTGAGATCCCTCGCCTTCCAGTTTTTCACTTCCAAATCCCCAGGAATTTCCCAACCCGGAGTTGGTCGCTCTGCTAAAAGCTGTTGCATTCCCTCATTGTTTCTGTCTGTTCTATCGATCCCCTATCCCTTTGTAGAAGAGTAGAAGAAGAAGAATTTGGATTATACGCTGCTTTTCGCAGTCATAAGGAGTCTTAAAGCAGCCTCCAAACTCTTTCCCCTTCTTCCCCCACAACAGACGGGTAGGTAGGGCTGAGAGAGTTCAGAGAGAACTGTGACTAGCTTGTGGTCACCTATCAGGCTGCATGTGCAGGAGCAAGAAAACAAACCCATTTCACCAGATGAGAGTCCACCACTCATGTGGAGGCACGGGGGAATCCTTTCTCCAGATTAGAGTCCATTTGCTCTTAACCACTACACCATTCCGTCAGTGTTGGTCAAGGGGAGAAATATGTGTGTTCTGTCCCTTATCCCTGGAAAATGACTCTTTTCTCAGTTTTAATTTTAATTTTGTAACATCTGCCTGATAAAGTATTCTACAGAAATTTTTTTAAAATGTTCCATACTTTGAGTTATTCGTGTTGGCTTTGTCAACAAATTATTAGATTAATTTGCTTCATCCTTATCTTGCCTGTCAGCTAAGGAGATCAAAATGGCCTGTTTTATTTGTCCCCCCCTCTCTTGGCTCCTTACAACAAGCAAGTGAAATGAATTAGTCTGAGAACGACGGGCCCAAAAGGTCACCTGCGAGCATCATGACTACTGTGTTTCCCCGAAAATAAGACATTGTCTTATATTAATTTTTGCTCCCAAAGATGTGCTATGTCTTATTTTCAGGGGATGTCTTATTTTTCTGTGTTCTGTTCGTCGGGCATGCTTCCAAACAAAAACTTTGCTACTTCTTACTTTTGGGGGATGCCTTATATTTTGTACTTCAGCAAAACCTCTACTACGTCTTATTTTCAGGGGATATCTTATATTCGGGGGAACAGGGTATGTGGGGATTTGAACCTGGATTATTCCATTTCCTAGTCCAACACTCGAACCCCTGCCCTCTTCTGCCTCTCTTGAATTGAAGCTGGGTTAGCTTTTCAGAAACTTTTGAAAACTTGAGGTGAAACGGCTTTGTGAATCCCAATTAACTTTATCTGAAGCACTGGAGTAGGTGTTATGCTAACTTAGGGGAGGAGGATTTTGGAAGAGAGATAAGTGAAGGCACAACACTCCCCCCCCCCACACACACACCTGGTTTCATTTTCTTAAGCATAAAGTGATTGACATAGTGATTGCTTGTTTTGGTTTTCTTGGGTGGAGGAGCGCCAGTTGGGTGGCATAGCATCAGACAATTACGCATTTCAAAGGCTTCCATGACTTCAAAGAGACTTGGCTAGAGAACCTTTGTTTTGGTGTATGCTTTGTATTACCCACTGCCCTATTTGCAGTGGGGAAGGCATTACCCATCAGCTGCCTTTTTGCTTGCGTCCCGGGAGGGAAGCATGTTTTGTGGGTTTGCTACCATGCATGCATGCTTTAATTTTTAATATCATCTTTAATTTTTATCTTTAATCTTATCAATGGATTGATATATCAGTCTATCAATATATCGACAGATCAATATCAATAGATCAGTCTATCAATCTACTGACAGATCGATAGATCCATATAAAAAGGTGAACTATGAAAGAAAAGTCTGGGATATATACACTTTGCCCAAACACTGATTGTCTTTTATAGTGGGAAGTGTGTGTGTGTGTGGGGGGGGGGGAGGGGATAATGGCGATGTGCAAACTGCAAAACCTCAAAAGGGGAATGTGAACTGCCATTTTCTAAGCTCCCCAGGTTCACGATTGTCTATCTACCAATATGCTGTAAACCCAAGTGTCAAGACTGACGGACTTTTCTGAGTGTGATCTGGAATCACTGATTGCTTGTGTATAAAACTCTATGAGATTGGTGATGTCCCAGTTTGCTGATCAAATGCAGGGGGAAATTGGGTGTTTAGACTGATTGACTAGTCTTATTGGGGTGCTGTGTGGTTTCCGGGCTGTATGGCCGTGTTCTAGCAGCATTCTCTCCTGATGTTTTGCCTGCATCTGGAGAGAATGTCAGGAGAGAATGCTGCTAGAGCACAGCCATACAGCCCAGAAACCACACAGCACCCCAGTGATTCCGGCCATGAAAGCCTTCGACAATTCATTGACTAGTCTTATTATTTTTACATTTTTTAGATTGTTAGTATTGATTTATTGATCTATCAAAACCGTTATTTTAAAAAAAATTCTAAAGATTTGCAGGAGCGGGGAGGCCATAGGTCGAAGAAATGATATGGCAGGACAAGAAGCTGGAAGTAGACAGCAACAGGGAGGAGGACGAGGGGGAATCATGCAAAGCAGCATGAGGGAGTGGGAGATAAGACTAGGTGGGCTGGCTGCAGGTGAAAAAAAGAGGTCTGGGCAAAGCTGTGCCCACTTGGAAAATCTAAAAGTGAATTTGCTTGCTGCGGAGAGAGTGGAAAGTGAAAGCGGGGCTAAAGGAAATATGTCTGTGCAAGAAATCTTGCCACAGCAGACATTTGCCTCTACCACACAGCAAACACCTTGTGCGTAATTGGTCACTGTGTGTGTTCTTGGTACCAAAAGGATAAAAATACCATACTCAGAATAAAGTGGTCCATTTAATTGTGTTTGCAGAGGTTTTGTGAATAGAAATTCAGCTGTTTAATTTACCTGTTCAATTAGTTCAACACATTTCTAGTTGTTGGGGCTCATATACTTCTTTTTTTTTGGCTCAAATGTGTTAATGCAACAGGGAATGAAACAGCAAATATTAAAGCCAACATTTTCTGTTAACAAATGTCCGATAACTTGCAATTTAATTAACAAAAACCTTTTTTCAACTCCCTTTGATGTCTTCAAAGAGACTTTTGTCTACATTGAGGTGTACATTTATTTCAGCATCGTTGGGGAACCAAAAGCTAGGTGATTAATCAGTTTTGGGGGAAAAATCTTTAGTTGGTGCAGAACTCTGTTAAGTTTGTATAATTGATTCTGCCTCCATTGAAGTCTGCAAGGAGGACAAATAGGAGCGATGTGAATACATTGGACAGGGTCAGGAGGGGTGGGTGCCATTTAACTAGTGGCTGATGCATCTGACATGACACAAATGTACTAGAGCACTGAAGCACTCCACTCTGGACTGTTAGAAGCCCTGCTCGGAGCTATTGGGTTTGGTTTGCATGTTTTCAGGATCTGCAGTTGAAAAATGGACCTTTGCACTCTTGCCCAAAGCCAGCCTTCCTGAAGCAAAGGCAGCAGTGGCAGCAACAGGCAGAGGGGAGAAATTGGCCCCCTACCGGTCTTTCCTCCTTCCTCTATGATAGGCTGACCAGAGGTCCCACTTTTGGTGGGACAGTCCCGCCTTAAAACAATTTGTCCTGCGTCCCACGGGTTTTTTCAAGTGTCCCAATTTTTGAAAGGCTGCCGCACTGCCTTCTGGGGCGCAAGGCAGTGTGGCAGCCTCCTGCGCTTGCGGCCACAGGAGCGCACGACCTTCTGGGGCGCTCCCATTTCCCACCCTGTGACAGGGTGGGAAACGGGAGCACCCCAGATGGCTGTTAGCGACTGCCTGATGCCAAGATTAGCAGCGCATCGTCTGCGATGGCCATTTCACCTACCCGCCAATCCCGGTTCACAAAGGTGACCATCTTACCCTATGAGGCCTTTCCCTATGGAAAGATGCTGGTAAAAAGATCCTACAGACTGAGACTTGTGTTGTTCGGACATCCTGTTGAAAGGAGTAGAAATCCTTTTTTAAAACCAATTCCGCTGCATGAATGCACAACCGTGTTCTAGATGGACCAATGGAGCATACCTGCCCTTGTGATAAATGGGGGAATTGGCCATATGTTCACCTGATATCTGATGGCCATGTACAGAGTGCAGGGAAGGGGCAAGGTCAGTACCCTTGTACAATTTTGAAAATGCATATGGTATGATTCCATCATGCAAGTTTGAAAGGCACTATAGGATCAGACTGGACAAGATGCTGGGTAGGTGGGCCATATCCAGAGTCTGTGTCACAGAGATAAACACATCTTACCGTGACATGCCTCTGAAGATGCCAGCCATAGATGCGGGCGAAATGTTAAAAGCAAGCACTACCACACAGCCCAGAAAACCCATGACAGCTTATTCCATGACTCTACAGCATGCAGGTGTGAACCCAGGAACAGCATCATATCTAGCTTTCCTCTACTTTCATAGACTGCTGTCTTGATGGTGGATAGAACTATCGCAGAAGGCTTGATTCAGTGGTCCCTTTTTGTCTCTGGTTATTGTGATGAGTTTGAATTGTTTCCATGGCACATAGGGCAAAGCTTCCTCACACCACCTACTCCAATCCAGGACAGAGCAGAGATGGAAATGCAGCTAGAATGGCTGCTCAGTCCAGCTTCTTCATCAGATGGGGCATTCCTGCTGACCTCCAGTTGCTGGTGGGATTCCAAATCTAGGGCTCTTCAGCATGAGTCATAATAATCGAATCCTCAAAGAAAAGGCAGAAATGGAGCTTGTTTCCCGTTCGGAAGCTGACTTTGTCATACTTGTCGCACATCTGTCACCTCCCAGCTAGGACACAGCATTGTGTGACTATCCGTGGAGATCTCTGTCATGCTGCTGAGGATGCTGGCCTATCACCCTAAGTATGAATCGTTCCCCTAACTCAGGGGTCCCCAAACTTCTGACCTGGGGGGCCAAATCCAGACCCAGGAGACATTTATCGATACGGGCAGAGGTGGATCTCCCCTTCTCTATCTCCTTTCCCAGGTTTACAAACAGCATTAGCGCTTGGTGACTCGCTGCTCATTCCAGCGGCTGGAGGATGGTACACCAATGTGGAGAGAAGAAAGGCGAACTTCAGGGCGGAGTTGGAAGACGGGGTGGGGGGCACCGACCGAAGGCGGTCGGCGGTCGATGGCGTAGCCCACGGGCAGCACTTGGTCGACCGGCTGGGCTCTGGCCATGCGTGAACTGGCCCCTTGTTTAAAAAGTTTGGGGACCCCTGCCCTAACTGCTTTCTTGAATCCTAATGGTTCTGCTTACATTCATTAACATCTGAAGAAAGATAAGAGCAAATCATTATCGCTTTAGTGTCCATCTTCCTGCTGACAGTATTGAGTTCCTTTTTTAAAACAAAATATTGCTTTTCCTTCCAGTTTTGACACCTAGACCTTGGGTTTCCCCCCTTTATTTGTTTTATTCATTCCCTTTCCATGGGGAGGGGAGGGTGAGTGATAAATACCTAGTGCTGAACTACAATGTGCTTTTGTGTGACCTTCCTCAGTGACATATACTCTCTGTTCTAATGGTTCTTAGTGCCCTTCAGCAAAAGGATACAAAGAAGGGGAACCACTTGTGGAGTGGCAAGTTGTGGTACTGCAGTCAAAGCTCTGCTCACGACCTGAGTTTGAGTCTGATGGAAGTCAGTTTCATGTAGTCTGCTCAAGGTTGACTTCCATCCTTCTGAGCTTGGTAACATGAGTAAGTGGCTTGCTGTGGATGAAGCATAGATGACTGGGGAAGGCAATGACAAAACAACCTGTAAACATAGTCTACCAATAAACATCATGATGTGACATCACCCCATGCGCCAGTAATGACCCAGCACTTTCATAGGAGAATTCATTTATCCTTTTCTGTTAATTGATTAACTGGGGTAGACTGTGAGTGGGGGTTATACAGCTGAGTTGGTTATTCCCACTGACAGTATGCCTCCTTTAGTCTTTTGAAACTTTCCATAGCCAGAACTTAATCAGAAGGAGACTCTTGACATGCAGAGGAATACAATACATAATCACTGGTGCGGCAAAGGCAAGGGTGCTTTAACCTACTTGCGGAGCAAGAGGAATGTTATTCCCTCTTCCCCTTTCCCCCTTTCATAGCAACGACAGTTGGAGAGATTCATTTGGTCTCTGTGATCTCATCCTGTGGCTAACTTGGATTGGTGATTCAATACTTTTGATGTCACATTCCCGACATCATCCGAATTGGCTGGATTGCTTCCAATGATGCCAGACCAGCAACAGCTCTGCAAACTGGAGGTGGGCTGGGGGGGATGGGGATAAGTGGAAGGGTTGAGAATGTTTGCGGTTAAAATGGGCATTGCATATTTCTGCCCTTCCAAAATTGTTCAAAGGTTTGATATAGCACCAGTCCAGATAAACGTAGCAGCTTGCATAGCATTATATATGACAGTAGCATGAGGGTTTTTGTGGATGGACATCTAGCTAAATGCTTCTTCACTTCTTAGTTTTGGAAATGTGGAAATGCAGGTATAGGTGTATTCCACATCGGTGTAAGTAAGTGGAATCCCCCCCCCCCCTCTCTCTGCATAGCCTCCTTCATAAGTTTGATTTGAGGATAAAATTGATGAAATAAGAATGACAGTGTAAGCTTTGGAGTACCACCGACCAGAAGAGCAGAATATAAATATCAGAACAAAGAACCCCACCACAATCCCTATTGTCTCCCAGCCACTGTCAGTAAAATGTACATTTGGTAAGCTACATTGGTAGCCTGTTACATGCACTTATCAGATTTGTTTCAAAAGTGGTTTGCCATTTTCTACCTTCACACCATGTCCCTGATATTCCTGACTGGTCCAAATACTAACCAGGGTCAAGGCTGAAAGTGTGTGATTTATTTATTTATTATATTTATAACCCACCCCTCTGCAACCGAGGTTAGGCTCTGATTGGCTAACAGCACAACAGTATTAACAGCTAAAATATGTAAGTTGATTTAAAACCAGGAAAAAAATCACTGTGTTCCTGCCTGCTGGAAAAACCACACTATGTGTCATAGGAATTATTAAGCTATATTTTTGTTTATATTTTCTGTTTCTGCACTTTTACTGACATTAAATTTTACTTTCTATTCTTCAGTGTGATTTTTCCAGTTACTAGGAGTACGTTGATTTGCCGTTGTTGGAGTAGTAGTTGTTTTCTGGTTTGTACACTTTACTCCAATTGTTCTTTTTTTGATTGTTGATCTAAAACCCCACCATTCAGATTTCTGCATTGGCACTACAATTGTTGCACTAAAATTCTGGTTTCCAGGGTGACCACCTAGAAGAGAGGAATTTGAGGCAAACTGAAAAACCAAACTATAATCAACTACAGAACGAATAATGAAGTAAATAAATCCAAAGAATAACAACAGAGGTAGGGAATGGAGGGCCAGCCATGATGTAACCATCAGCGTTGAGTCTAGACTCCCTCGTGGAGGATGGCACTGGAATGAAAGAATGTACCCAGCTGCATTGCAGCAGTGGAATAAAGTAAGCTAGTTTGCCAGATTAAAGTGCAGGCACTTGCCTAGCTATGCCTAATCCCAGTTGTGTTCGGTTCAACCCACCCACTCCACCCCCTCTCCAAATAAGGCAGCATGTTGGCATCAGGGTTTGCAAGCAGTGGTTCAGGTTTTATTGCTTCCGGCTGTCAGCTGGATGCAAGCTGCTCTGGATGCAAGAGGCAGACAGACGCCAAGAACCGGCTATGGAGGAAGAATGGCAGAGAAAGGACCACCCTTGTTTGTGGATGGTGATGAATAACAGTCTGGCAGGTGCTGAAGATAGTGCTTTTCTCACCAGGGTCTGAAGCAGGCTGAGGGATTTTGAGCAGTGGCACAGAGAAGGTTTGAAATGAATTTGTGATGTGAACGTAAAGCCTCCCCTTGGCAGGGAGTTCATTTGCATTACAAATGCCTTTCTTCCATTTGTGCTTTTTCTGTCCCCAATAACCAGTGACATTAGAGATGGCTTAAGCCTCATGAAGAGGTGCTGGATGTTTGGACAGACGGTACACACAGAGGTGCTGTTGTCAGGGCGAGTTTTCACAGTCCTTCATCATGGCTGTCCATCAGACTTGGCAAGACCTTGGTATGCTTGTCCAGTTGGATGTTTTTTGTTTTGCTCTGACTGGAAAGTGTCTGAGAAAGCAGACACTCTCTCCTGGATTTATTCTGCCGATGGTGTTACATGAGCAACTGTCCTGCATCAGTTTAATTGTCACAGTGGGGGAGAGTGGAGAAGGAAAGCTGTGTGTGTGTGTGTGTGCGCGCACGCATTTGGCTAGTGGATGTGGAGTGGCACGATCTTGAAAGCACTCGCATGAAAAATAACTCTCGGTCACTCACCGGTCGGGCCGGGATTGCGGTCATAATTGCAAACGGTGCTATTAATACAACGCTTATTCTGTATCGTTTTTGAAAAATAAAAAAAAAGAGAGATAAAGCGCTTCGCAGTTACCCGGTTCCAAATGAAATTAACATTCCATGGCATTTTCCAGTGAACGGTTAGTTTGCACACATGAGTGGAGGCAATTAGCTGGCGAGTGATTGAGCACCGTGACTGGGGAGTGGATGAGGCCCCGGCTAGCGGCACTGAGGAAAGGGGCGGTGAATTTGGTTCTTCTCTAAATAGGCATCCTCTCTCCTTAGGGAGAAATTGGTGTGCTGAGCTGAGTGAAGAGGGCATCTGAACCTCTTGAGGCGCTGCCGACTCCCCATAGTGCCAGATAGAGGGTGGACAGCGGTCAAGGAGATACAGCGCCCGGTGCGGATGGGTGGGTAGAGGGGGGGACATGCACAGAATAATGTGGAGCTGGGAACCCAACACTCCTGATCATGCCTGACTGTTCTTCGCTCTCAATTTACAAGGCAAGATTAACCAGCAGGCTTATACACTGATGTGCAGGCCCAGCCAGCCTCAGTGTTCAGGGTTTGTGGGCATTTATGAAGCCAGTGTGCAGTGCCCTGGTATCTTGCTGTTCTGTGTGAATCTTCACAGTAAAAATTATCCGTGCCTTTGTGAGGGGAGGGATTTGGGGGTGGGGGAATGGAGATTCAGCCACCACTTTTCTTTTTGGTAAATCAATTTAAATGCATTCTGAGTTAATGGAGACTTTCTATTAGTGTGGAAGCTGAGCTGGGGCGCCCCCCCCGCCCCCCCGGTTTGTGTTTAAGGTACACACAGCTGCTTTGGTGTGCAAAACTGAAACAAAGGCACCTTGGCTTGACAATGGCCTTTTGTCTCAAAACTGCAACCTGTGCAAGACCTTTTGCAAAGTTGAGTTTCGACCCGGGAAACTCCGCTTTCAGGCTTGCTGATTAGTCTCACGTAGAACTACTTCACACACTGGGCATGCTTCTGAAATGCATCTGCATTCCATATCTACATTCATTTTGTGAGCAGGGATCAGGAGAATTCTAAAAAGAAAAGAAAAACCAGAAATATTGCAGCGATTTTGGGGTGGGTGGGAGGGTGGGAGTTCTAAAAGTGATTTTTTTTGGGAAAACTGGAATCTTTGCAGTAATTACTTTCTTAACAAGGTTAAATTTATTTTACTGTGTTTTACATCATAAAACACAGTGTTTATCATTTAGCAACCCCCAATAAATTATTTGTTTGTTTTACATTTGTACCCTGCCTCTATTCAGGATCTCTAGGCGGCTATTTGTAGGGTTCCCAACACTGGGTTGAAAAATTCCTGGAGATTTAGGAAGGGGACTTGGAACAAGAGGGGTTTGGGCAGAGGTGGAACTTTTGTCCCGCAAAATTCTGAAAGGGGGAAACAATAGGAGTTTTTTTTCCCCATTGCCTCCCCAAATGTCTTGATTTTTCTACTGAAAAAAATAAACAAAAAGTCCTTAGACTTTTTAATGCTATGCATTTTGATTTAAAAAAATGCTTAAGGACTTTTCCCAACACCTCCAAGGCATTTGCTACTTTACATCACCATTGAACTCTGTCTGCCCATCAAACTCCATTCTTTCCCCACATTGTTCCCAAATTGGTGGGTCACCCTAATTTATTTGTTTTATTTATTTACAAGGGTCAACAGTTTAAAACGTGCATGATAAAATGCATTCTAAAACCATTAAAATACATACCCCAAACATGCCTCATTAAAACAATTGTACAAAGTATTAAAGGACAGCGTTAAAATGCATATAAAACATTTACAATGCATACAAAACATAAAATATTGGTTCGGATGGCGGGTTCATTGAGGGAATGTCAAACATTTTTTTTTTTTAAAAAGTATTTGGCCACAGGTGGAAGACCGCCATGGAATGGGAAGGACGAATCCAAAGCACTGGTACCTAACTGAGAAGGCTGTCTCTCAGGTTTCCATTCGCCTAATCTCAATAAGTGGGGTCACCTGAAGCAGGGCCTCCAGACATGACTGTAATGGCAGGCAGGTTCATAAGGAATGAGGTGGTCCTTCATGTATATTGGCCCCAACCCTACAGGGCTTTGAAGGTCAAGACTAGCACCTGGAATTGTGCCTGGAAATAAATAGGAAGCCAACATAGGTGGGCCAAGACTGGAATGGTTGAATGGTCCCTATAACCCCCTCGTCCCTCTTGGCATTCTAGCTGATCAGGGTTACAAAGTGTACCTTGTTTGCAATGAAGTAAGCGATTTGATGCTGTCACATTAATTCTTGCTTCTGCTGTTTGTTTTTTAAGATGATGGGCGAGTTGAATATTGTATCCCTTTTATTTTTGTAAGCCACGTGGAACAGTTGGAAAACCTTATACCTAAGTTCAAATAAACAGGGTACAATAGAGGTTTTAAGGTATGCTGCAAGATTATTGCTTCATTTTTGCTTCAGTAGACAGCTGCCATTCTGCAGTTAAAGAGAATGAGATGGTTTATGTGTAAAGGTAAAAATGTAGTTTCAGAGGGTAGCTGTGTTGGTCTGCAGTAGATAAGCTAAATTAAAGTCTAGTAGCACCTTTGAGACACACAAGTTCTTTCAGGGTATGAGCTCCTTCGTCAGATTGTGAGTCTAGCAAATTCATGTTTGCAGTTTGTGTTTCTTATGGGCACACTTAAAGAGCTAAGCTAGCATCCCTCTGCCAAGCAAATATTTGGTGAGGATTCTGGGGTTGCTTCTGTACGCTGTGCAAAATAACTTACTCCTAACTTTCAGTTGAGTAAGGAGACCGTGTCAAGACACATATATGAACAGAGCTGGGCCATTAGATTAATTTAATTCATTAGATTGCTCCATCATTATTATTGTTATTTAATTTTGTTTAATATCACAGCTGCCAATTCTTAAGCTGGTGGTTGGGCTTTCGTTACAATTCAAGCCTCACCCAGAGGCCTAGGTCATTGTAATGTATCGACATAGTATTTGCGCAGATGACAATATTTAATATCCCACCCCTCCCCTTATCCAATTAAATGTTTTATGTATTTAGAAGGAGACTCTGATTAATTGCCCAGTATACCTCTTTTCTTAAGGTTAAAACCAGGAGGAGGAGGAGGAGGAGGAGGAGGAGGAGGAGGAGGAGGAGGAGTTTGGATTTACACTCCACCTTTCTCTACTGTAAAAAGTCTCAAGGCAGCTTATGATCTCCTTCCCTTCCTCTCCCACAATATTTTATTTATTTATTTATTGGATTTAATATACCGCCCTATCCCCGAAGGGCTCAGGGCGGTGAACAATATAAATATAATATATAAAACTTGTATACAATTTAAAACAGTTCTAAACTGTATACAATTTAAAACAGTTCTAAAACAATGTCCCAATAGACACCTTGTGAGGCAGTAGGGACTGAGAGAGTTCTGAGAGAACTGTGACTAGCCTGAGGTCATCCAGCAGGCATCATGTGGAAGAGTGGAGAAACAAATCCAGTTCACCAGATAAGAGTCCGCTGCTCATGTGCAGAAGTGGGGGATCAAACCTGGTTCTCCAGATTAGAGTCCACTTCTCTTATCCACTACACCATACTTAAAGACTAATACATTCATTGCAATAGAAGCTACCATGGGTAGGATTACCAACTCCAGGCTGAGAATTTCCTGGATATATGGGGGTAGAAACTGGGGAGAGTGGGACTTATAGATGGGAGGGATCTTAGGCATAAGGCCATGGAGTCCACGCTCCAAAGCAGACATTTCTTTCTAGGGAAACTGATGTTTGTAGTCTAGAGATCAGTTGTAATTCCAGGAGATTTCCACGCCCCACCTGGTTCATGATAATGCTGTCCATGGGCTAGAGGCTAGAGCTCACTTCATTAGATGCATGGTATCCACCCTTAGTTGACAGATATCTCTCTCTGTCACCACAAATCAGCAGTTGTGACAAAGACGCTTCAACCATCTGTAGCTAAATAATTTGTTGAAGGCCATGACCTCTTTCATGTGAAGATATTTCTAAGAGTGCTACCATCAATTCCAGGAACATCATAATTAGACAGAGCTTATAGACTCAAAAATGTATTACAACATGGCTTCAATTTAGAGGACAATAAGTGGGGAGAAAAAAATCAGTGGGGACAGCAAAAAAGGATTTACCCCCTGGCAGAAGATGACAACAGAAGAGGACAGATGAATCTCCCTTGGGAGAGAGTTCTAGAGAACGTTGATGCCATGACTAGGATGCCACCCACCTGATCACAGAAAAAGAAGAGAAGAATTTCCATTTATACCCTACTTTTCTCAACCTTTATGGAATCTCAAGGCAGCTTACTAACTCTTCCTGCTCCTCTCCCCGCAACAGACATCTTGTGAGGTAGGTGGAGCTGAGAGAGTTCAGAGAGAACTGTTGACTGGCCCAAGGTCACCCAGCAGGTTTTGTGTGAAGGACTAGGGAAACAAACCCAGATTAGCATCTGCCACTCATGTCTAAGAGTGGGGAATCAAACCCAGTTCTCCAGATTAGTGTCAGCTACTCTTAACCATTAAACCATGCTGGCTCTCAGGGGCATCTGAAGCAGGACTTCTAGAGATGACCATAATGGTTGGACAGGTTTATAGGGATTCGGCAGTTCTTCAGGTGTGTTGGTCCCAAACCATATATGACTTTGAAGAGCAAGACCTTTCATTCTACCCAGAAACTAATTGGAAGTTAGTATAGATAGGCCAACAGTGATATGGAGTGATATGGTTTCTATTACCTACTTCAGTCAACAACCTGGCTTCAGTGTTTTGAAGTTTCTGAACAGTTTTCAAGGGCAGCTCCACATAGCCTGATCCTTTCAGAAGCTAAGCAGATCTGCCCTGGTTAGTATGTAGAAGAGAGACCACCTAGGAATGCCATGGTTATGTGCAAAGGAAGACAGTGGCAAACCACTTCTATTAGTCTCTTGCCTTGAAAACCCTTCTGGGTCACTATAAGTCGGCTGCAACTTGATCGCACTGTACATATATATACACACAGACACACACTATGAGAATGTAACCTGGGCATGGAGCACTGTACAGGTCTTTTCTGCCCAGGAAAGGCCACAGCTGCCTAAATTAAGCATAAGCATTTTTATTGTCATTGTGCACACACAACAAAATTTACAGCAGCATTCCTCGATGCACACAATTTCATACTCATACCCCATCCTCACTTTCCCCTTCCTCCACCCATCCCTACACAGCCCCAAACACATCAACACGAAGCCGTGGAGTTTAGCATAGCCAAAGCTCTAGAGTAGAAGCTGTCTCTAAGCCTCTTTGTCCTAGTTTTGATAGACCTGTATCGTCTGCCGGATGGTGACAGTTCAAAAAGAGAGTGTGCTGGATGAGACGGGTCTCTCAGAATATTTTGGGCTTTCTTTAGGCTTCGGGAATTATAGAGTTCTTCCAAGGAGGGGAGAGAGCAGCCAATAATCCTCTGTGCAGTAGTGATCACCCTTTGGAGCGCCTTCCTATCTGCCACTGTGCAACTGGAGAACCATACACAGATGCAGTAGGTTAAGACACTCTCTATAGCACAGCGGTAAAAGGACACCAGGAGTTTTCCATGCAGTTGTTGTTTCCTTAAAAGTCTCAGATAGTACAGTCTTTGCTGGACCTTCTTAACCACTGCGGCAGTCTGTATGCCCCAGGTCAATCATAAAAATAGTCAAATATGGTGAAAATGCACTTTTTATGACACTGCCATCTGCTTATCCAGTAGTGGGACTTGGTGCAAGAGCGCCCCCAAATTACGAACCTGTTCCTTCAAGGGTACTGCATCCCCATTTAGAGCAGGTAAGCCCTCGAATCCTGGGTTAGGCCTTCTGCCCACCGGTAGCACTGCCATCATGTCAGGATTGTCCTCAGATTGAATAAACTGAAAAGTATCCCAAACTATTGGACAAGCCAGCAGCCTGGGACTATATGACTTTGCCACTGCTCACCCAGAGTCCAAGTTAGAATGGATGGCAGAGACTTTATCTGCAAAATGCTGAGCAAAATGGTCACAGCAGGCTTCCAAGCAGTCTCTTTCTACTGCAGCCAATACAAAAGCAAACCACACAAAGGCTACTACAATAACAACTTATAATAAGGGTCAAAAAGATTGAACGCCAAACGCACAAATGCTGCTACAATAGCAACTTATAATAAGAGTCAAGAAAAAACAACATCATATATCAATAAGTACACATTGACACAATACCACACATCAAGCAGAACAAACCACAACAAAAGTGTGCTGAAATTGTCCAACACAATACACCACAGGAAAAACAGGTAGGTCCAAAACTATGCAGCACAATATAGGTAAATGTGTAGAGTATCACAGTTCTCCATTGCGAATAGATGCTTCAAGCTGGTGGGTACTTCCAACAAGAATATTATCTGTGAATAAATTCTTCAAGCAAGTGAATATTTCCAACAAAGAATATTGGGACAGGACACCCAGAACAGCTCTGCTGGCCTACAGTGTACAAAAGCAATGGGGGCAGAAAAGTGTTGGTTCTTTGCCACCATCACAGCCACATAATAGGCTTTAAAACAAGCTTCTGCCCATGTTTTATGGGCTTCAGCCAGAGGCCCTTTCTGCACGAGCCAATAACAGCGCCGCCCTCGCTCCCCCCCAGCGGCGCGAAGCCGCTGTTTCCCAACCTCGCTCCCCGAGCAAGGTTTTCTGGAAACAGAGGCTGCCGTGTTAATGGCAGCGGCTGGAAGGTGCTGCCACCCCCTTTCCCGAATGACGTGCCTTCCCTGCGACCTTCCGGCGCGTTGCCCAGGCCTGGAGACATGCCCCCCGCCCTGCGACTCCCCTGGCCTGGCGTGTCCCCTGGCCTGGGCGATGCAGGGAAGGTACGTCGTTCAGGCGACGGCGCAGCGCTGTGCTGTCTTCCATGCCCCTACCGGGCCGTTCGTGCGAATGGTCCCCGGGGGGGGGGGGGTGTGCGGAAACAGCCAGAGTCTTCCTCCACTCTCTCTAGGCATCTTCCTTGTCTTTTCATTGCCTGCAGCCCTTCAATAAACCTGGGGTCTTACACTGAAGAGAGAGTGCCTGAGGAAAATTGGGTCACCTGCCTGAGAGGTCAACCAGGAGCACCAACCATATCAATGGAAAAAATCTTCTAGAGCTCTCAGAAAACCATTTGGATCCCTCTGTCTCTTGGGCTCAGATCATCTTAATAAATCCCCCATTCTTGCACTCTTGCCAACCCAAGCAGGGAGTGATCTGTCTTTGATAAAGAAACCATCACCAATTCCCCCACTCTCAGATCACAACCCTTCTGCCCAGAACCAAATGCTGGATCAAGAACATGACCTGCATAATGTGGCCCATGGTTGTCTTGGAGTTCTCAACCACTTCTGGCAAAATGCCTCAGCATGATTGTTGAAGGTGCCCCAGGACAACTAGTCTAGAGGTCCTCAAACACCCCTGAGACCAGTCGTGTCAGCTCAAGTAGAGAGACTTCTGGGCATTGGGGTATAAAATACTCTAGCTAGCAGAATCCCAATTCTGTCTCTCAATCCCAGTATTAGGTACACAGCCTCAAAACCAATAGTATCCTGGATGTGATTCTGTTCTATTTAGATATTCCATTATAACCTGGTTCTGTTCTATTTAGATATTCCATTATAACCTGGGTGGGGCACTGTTGTATCCTTATAACTTGAATGAGGCATCAAGATAGAGGGTTAGAATCCTGATAGACCACAGCAACACTCATATAATTGGGTAAAGGAAATGTAAACAGCAGGGTAGCAAGGCGATATGCCTGCTTTGTGCTACTTCCATGCCAGGATCATCTGCATTTTTGTGGGTTTGCTGACAATTGCTGTAGAGCTGGGGGAGGCAATGGCAAAATAACATTTCTAGTTCTAAATATCTATGGATGTTTTCCCAATAACAGCTATTTGTTAGTATATACTCCCATAATGACTCTGTTCAATTACCCATCAAAGATTGGGGAAGGTGACCCTTTCTCAGCTGAAAGGAAGCCCAGGTGTCTGCTGTGAGCCAAGAAACAGCAGTTTGCAGTTTGGAAGCAGGGGCAGCTGTGAATTGGCTGAAGGTGAATCCCATGCGGGTGATTGGATGATGGATCGGCTGCCTTTTGTGAGTGTTTCTTTGCTTCCATTTGTGGGCTGCTTGTCCATTTGCAAATACAGCAAATATTACAGAGAAACCATCAATCTCTAGTGTGGTGTCCTCTCAAAGGAGCCAATCCAGCTAGCCCCTGAAATGTCTTCCAGTTCAGGTGAAGTGGGAAGCAGGCTTCAGGTAAATCAGGTAAGAACAGCAGGAAGATGTGACAACACTCTCTTCCTAGCTATGCTAAGCAAATTGAATGCCTGAAGTTTTAATAATTTTAAATGCCAGTAATTGCCAGTATCAGGAGTCCTGTAGCACAGCGTGTTAAACTGCAGCACTGCAATCCAAGCTCTGCTCATGCCCTGAGTTCAATCCCGA
The DNA here is from genome assembly GCF_021028975.2 of Sphaerodactylus townsendi. Taxonomy (NCBI): domain Eukaryota; kingdom Metazoa; phylum Chordata; class Lepidosauria; order Squamata; family Sphaerodactylidae; genus Sphaerodactylus; species Sphaerodactylus townsendi. The sequence continues at coordinate 43,129,759 of NC_059436.1, read as the reverse complement.
CAGAAGTCTATTTCAGGCAGCCAACTGAAGGTTCCACCCTTCTGAGGTCAGTAAACTGAGTACTTAGCTTGCTGGGGGTAAAGTGTAGATGACTAGGAAAGGCAATGGCAAACCACCCTATAAACAAGGCTCTAGTTCTAACTTTCAGATCCCTGAATAGTCTGGGACATTTGTACCTGTGAGACCCTCTTCAAATATACCCACAAGAGAGCATTTCACTCTAAGAATAAGAACTTGTTGGTGATCCCTTTCCAGCCCTGGCTCTAGCCTGGTGGAACACGTTGTCAAATGACATCCAGGCCCTGAGTTCTGTGGGTCTGTAAGACAGAGCTGTTTCCCAAGCAGTAGCGTAGTGCCCACAGGGCGGGGGGCATAATTCCCCAGGTGAAGCCATGGCAGAGGTGGAGCCGGTATGTGGTGGGGCGTTCCTGGGCGTGGCAGACAGCTCAGGGGTGCAAGGTGCACGCATGCCCTGGGCGCAGTTTCCTCTCGTTCTGCCTCTGTCCCCAGTCCTATGGTTGAGGGCTGCAATGATATTCCATTATATCAGGCCTCCCTTTCTCTCCTCCCCATGCCGCCTTCTGCACCAACTCTTCTGGGCCTCTTCTGGCCCCACCACAGTGCTGCTCATGCGGGCTGGCCCTGGGTCAGGTTGGAGACCCTGGGGCCTGCAGCACAAACCATCTGCACTTCTCTACTGCCCTCTGCCTTCCTGGTGTCACATCCTCATGGTGGCTGCCATAGTCCCTGGCTCCTGGAACAGCAAGTAAAGCTTCTTCTTCTATGACTGGGGTGCTGCTGTGGGGGGATGGGGAGGTCTGGTGACACAAGCTCTGGACATGTATATATTTAAAATAAGGTCTGCAGGAAGACCTCATTCAGAAGCTTTTTCCCTCCTAGCAAGATGGTTCTCTGGAACTTTCATTAGCTTTGTCTGAAGATGAGATGTGGGCCACAGCCAAGAAACCCTGAATAATGCATACCTCTCCTTTCCTCTCTAGCTTTCCTTTCTACCCTTATCTGGGTAGCTCAGGCTAGTCCAGTCTCATCAGATCTCAGAAGCTAAGCAGGATTAGCTCTGGTTAGTGCTTGGATGGGAGACCACCAGAAAGTCCAGGATCCCTTTGTGAAGGCCACCTCCATTCATCTCTTGCCTGGAGAACCTTACAGGGTTGCCATAAGTCAACTGTGGCTTGATGACCAATGGTAAAAAGAGGAGGAGGAGGACTTGAGTTGGTGTGGCAGCAGGCCCAGACCAGAGTTGACCCGTGAGAGCAGAGATCGTCTTCCAGTGGGAATCTTCTAGGGAGTTTCTTAAACAAAACTACTGTGCCCCTTACTTATGCCCCACCTTTCTTCCTAATTCCTACTGAGTTGTCTATTGTTTAAGGAAGGGGTGGACATTGGCCATGTGCCTTAGTCTGGACATGAAGTCAAGCTACCCCAAACCCTCTCATGTCTCTTGTCAACAGCTCCATGCTTTGCATTGGCATCATGGGTTCCAAGCTTCATTAAAAACTAAGGAAACACCCTTTCCCCTTCCAGTTTCTTAAACTGCTGCAAACTTAACGATGGTATCAGAGTTTCCTCTTGCCTGGTGCCTGATAAGGACCGCAGTTGGCGCGGTGCCTGGAACAAGAATGGTGGGAAGAGGCATTCAGGGAAAGGAGACATCTCATGAATATGTGAAGTGGGAAATACATTTGTTCTTTTCCTCCGTATCAGTGACAGAGGATCTTTCTGTACTTACCTCCAGCTCTCCCCTTTCCAAAACATGCAATTATAGATAGATATATTTAGTGTGTTCACATGTTTAGTGTTGCCCGTGTATCTCCCTTGAAAATCATCGAAGGTTTGAGAATTATGCTGATAATGTATCGCTGGGTTTGAAAGGAATGCTTTTTTGGAGCTCTTAATGCAGGTTATGTACATTATTTGTATAGAGCGACTCCTCCATTTGAAGCTCTCTTTTGTGGAAGTGGGCTTGTTTTAAATCAAATGCTGGCTCAGCCGGGGAGCTGGTAAAAGAGGCGGAAGAGGGTCTCCTGGGAGAACATTATCCTGCCTTGTTTATAATCCAATCCAATTGGCTTATCTAAGAACTGACTGGAGACCAAAATCATTTCCCAAAGCTATCAGTATCTAGCAGGTTGCTACGATACACAATCAAGTTTGGTTATTTTTATTATTGCTTTGCTGCCTTATGTGCATCTAACAATATTATAGCACGCCTTAGAAATCTACCTGTTCTTTTCTTCAACAAGGGAAGCATAAATATCTCCGGCATGCTCGAGGGGGAAGATGGCCTCTCTGATTCTTCAGTGCTGTTCAAAATGTGCAGTTCTGTACAGTCCTGCCATAACCGCTTGGGAGATGTATTGGTTTGTAAGACACATGCAAAATAGTAGCGTCTATGGACTTCCCAACCAGAAAGATCCAGAAATGGTGCTTGGTTGAGGATGATGAGCTTACCTGGTCAGTGAAATACATGCAGAATGTTATACCCTCCGAGTCTAGTGCATAGGTGTCAGCTTCAGACTCCTTTCCAGGTGCGGTTTTTTCGGACTCTTATTCCCATCAGCCCAGCTTTTGTTATTGTAGCCACGCAAGCAGGCTGCCAAATAGTGAACTACGAACATCTTGGAGAGCCTGAGTTTGACACCTATGCTCTAGTGGGATCTGTGGGTGGATTTGGCACCTGTCCTTAAATATCCAGGTTTGTTATACATACCATTATCTGGGCCGCCATGCTTCTTGACACATTTCCCGATAATCTTAGGAAACCTCTGGATAACCATAATCTTAGATATCCTCCCCTGCCTTGTCTGAATTGGTTTGGAGTCTTGAGATCCCTTAGATCAGGGGTAGGGAACCTGCGGCTCTCCAGATGTTCAGGAACTACAATTCCCATCAGCCCCTACCAGCATGGCCAATTGGCCATGCTGACAGAGGCTGATGGGAATTGTAGTTCCTGAACATCTGGAGAGCCGCAGGTTCCCTACCCTTGCCTTAGATCTTGCTGTGTTAATAGCACCTATGAACACATAAGAAGCTTCCACACTGAGTTAGTCCATTGGTCTATCACAGTTAGTATTGTCAGCTGTGGCTGGCAGTCACTAAGGAGGAGACCTTTCACCTCACCTGTAACCTGAACACTTCAATGAAAGATTTCAGCAATTGAACTTGGGACCTTCTGCATGTAAAGCAGATGGTCACCTACTGAACTTTGGCTCCTTCCCTGAGTGTCTTCTCTTTGTGGCAAATGACCAGGTATTACTGCCTGTTCCATTTGAGGATTTGAGGTCTGTCTACTGTTATTACAGTGACATCAAGGACTGACTACTATAAGGTGCTTCTTTGTTTAAGAAAAGGCCCTCGTGCTTCTGAACGGAGGAGCTGGGTTTCAGAAGATGGTTTATTTAGCTATTTATACCCTGCTTTTCTCCCCATTGGGGACCCAAAGCAGCTTACAATGTCATTCCCTCTTCTTTTTATTTATTTGTACTACTACCCTGTGACAATGCTTTGGCTGGAAGCTAGACGGGCCCAAAGTCACCTAGCAAGCTTCATGGTGGAGTACGGATTTGATCTTGGGTCTCTCAGATCTTAGTCCTGCACTTTGACTATTAGAACACACTTGTTGTTTAGCATCTGAAGTACTGTGTTCAGTTCTGGTCACCACATCTCAAAAAGGATATCGAAGAGATAGAGAAAGTGCAGAGAAGGGCAACGAGGATGATTGAGGGATTGGAGCACCTTCCTTATGAGGAGAGGCTGCAGCGTTTGGGGCTCTTTAGTTTGGAGAGGAGACGTCTGAGGGGGGATATGATTGAAGTCTATAACATTATGCATGGGGTAGAAAATGTCAACAGAGAGCAATTTTTCTCTCTTTCTCACAATACTAGAACCAGGGGGCATACATTGACAATGCTGGGGGGAAGAATTAGGACTAATAAAAGGAAACACTTCTTCCCGCAACACATGATTGGTGTTTGGATTATGCTGCCACAGGAGGTGGTGATGGCCACTAACCTGGATAGCTTTAAAAGGGGCTTGGACAGATTTATGGAGGAGATGTCGATGTATGGCTCCCAATCTTGATCCTCCTTGATCTGAGATTGCAAATGCCTTGGCAGACCAGGTGCTAGGGGGCAGCAGCAGCAGAAGGCCATTGCTTTCACCTTCTGCATGTGAGCTCCCAAAGGCATCTGATGGGCCACTGCGAGTAGCAGAGTGCTGGACTAGATGGACTCTGGTCTGATCCAGCTGGCTAGTTCTTATGTTCTTAACTGACTTGACTTTTGCTGAAGATCACACGACTTTTGCTGAAGATCACCCCCCCCCCCCCCCCGGTCAGTTGATACCATGCAAGTACTTGGGTTAAATCTCAAGGTCTCAGAGAGCAGAGCTTTGCAGGGACCAGAAATGAATAAGTGATTGCAACTTGCAAAAGGTGAAGTCCGTTTTCATTTGGGTGAGATTGGAGTTTCTGGATGTTAATAGTTTGGTTCCCCCTCCCCTTTTTTTGGAAACTATACCAGTTGAGCAGTACCCCCCTCCCCCGACCATGGAGTAATATGCATGGATTTCTGTGGAATGTTTTTTTTAGAATACAAAACTCGAAAGGTTTTATAGAAGCTTTGTCAGCCAGAGAGAGAAAAATTAAGAAGAGGAGTTTGGATTTGTACCCCATCTTTCTCTCCTGTAAGGAGACTCGAGGCCACTTACAAACTCCTCTCCGTACTACAGACATCTTGTGAGATAGATAGGGCTGAGAGAGTTTGGAGAGAACTGTAACTAGTCCAAAGTCATGCACTAGTGTGTAGGAGCGGGGAAACAAATTCAGTTCACCAGATAAGAGTCTGCTGCTCATGTGGAGGAGTGGGGAATCAAACCTGGTTCTTCAGAGTCCACTGCTCTTAACCTCTGCACCACACTATTGTCCTGCATGTCTTCCCTACAGTAATCCATTTATGCATTTCCCACTTCCCAGTTCAACATATTTCCTGGAAAAAAAAATAGTTTCCTTTGGCTTGGGTTGAAATGAATTCCATGACAGATTTAAAGTATTAGTTGTGATTATTGTGTGTTCTAGTTTTGTAAAAGTGGGCTTGAAATCCACAGAGGATGGGGATATGTTCAGGTGTTTTTAGAGTACAACTAACAAAATGTTGAGAAACTCATAAGATAAAGAGCTAGACTCGAGTCCATAACACCTTAGAATCCAACAAGATTTTTCAAGTTATAACCTTTAAAGAGTTAGTTCCCTTCATCAAGTTTGACTTTCAATAGCTTATACCCAGTGAGGTGTAGTGGTAAAGAGCAGTGGACTCTAATCTGGAGAACTGGGGTTGATTTCCAGCTTCTCCACATGAACCCTGCTGGGTGACCTTGAGCTAGTCACAGTTCTCTTCAAACTCTGTCAGCTCCACCTACCTTCTACAGTGTTTGTTATGGGGAGAGGAAGGGAGGGAGTTTGTAAGCCACTTTGAGACTCATTACAGTCGAGAGAAATGGAACATAAATCCAAACTCCTCTTCCTCTTCTATCTTGGAAATCCTGTAGATCTCTACATAATACTGGACTTGAATTTAGCTCTTCTACTGTGGACCAACCCTCTGAAACTCGCAACATAAAGGCCGCTTACTCACACCACTGGCAACACCTTTCTCTTGGCTTGGGTGGAGTTTTCCCTGTGGCTGAGCCATAGCTTTCCCATCAAACTGTATGATTTTTGCCTTCTGGGTATGAAATGTGTCCGTGGGGTTGGAAAGTAATTCCAACATTTGCAATGTTTCTCCAATACTCTAACTTCAGGCCCACACTCTTCACCAGACTTATGCCCTTCCTCAGGCTCAGGTTCCCTGTGTCTCCTTTGTCAGACTGAGCTAGATGTCATGGGAAATAAAATGGGCAAGAGGGTAACTGCATGGCAATCAATCCTCCCGCTCAGAGTCCTCAGCTCCTGCCTTTTGTGGTCCATCTCCCTCCCAGAGCTGTGTCTGCCAGTGTAGATAAGCCTGGGTTGAAAACTGGAGCTCTTTCAAGACCTCTCTTTGGGAAGGTTTAGATGCATTATCAGGCGCCGAAAGATCCTTCAAAGGCAAAGCAATCAGCACCATGTCCAGCAACCTGTTACTTTTAGAGACAGTGTGAAATTGTACGTCTGGCCTGCCGCTGCATCAAAGGCCTGCCGAGATAGACCTCTGGAATGATGCTCTACTCTTTTGCATTCTAAATGCTTCCTCTCAGTGTTTTCTGTTTCCCTTTTCTCCAGTCTTTAGGCTGACTTTTCCACCTTGTACTACAATGTCAGTTATCCTTCTGGTATTTCATGGGAACTCCTGGCTACTGGTGAAGGGGGGAAAATACAACAAAAATTCAGGCCTTTCTCCATCCTGGCATTCCAGTAGGAAGCCTTACTTCAGTTTACACCATTGCCATTCCACACAATCAATCCTGTGCTGTCTCTTAAAGCTAGACCCTACTTCCTGCTGGTATGAGAATTAAAAATGGTCGGCTACATCCTTGCCAGACACCAAGATCCACAGGTGGCCAGCTATCTCCACGTGGAATTCATATCCCAAGCAGCTGTAGGCCAAGTCAGACCAGCAGGGTTAATGCATTGGTTTTGTTAATCCACTTCAGACCTGTCTCGACCTCTTTACTGAGGCAATAGCTTGAATAGGTTTAGCCAATCTGCTTCCCTAGATAACATTTTCCCCACAGTGTAGAATAGCTATGTGGGGCAATTAGGAATGGTAGATGAATTTCTGGGGGCAGCAGTCAAGGAAGGTGGCTGGAGCATGGACCTGGTGCTGGGCAAGGTCAGGAGGGAGCATTCTGCCAGGTGCCACCAACCTGGCTGTGGGGAGGCACGTGAGACCCAGTGCAGGGCCACTAGATGCGGCCTGGCACTGCTGGGAGGAGGTAAAGCCTGGTGTGGAGGTAACTTTAGCAAATGAGATGAGGTTGGTTTGGGTGGTGCCTGCTGCTGCTCCTCAGGGAGTCGAGAAGAGCAGGAGCAGGTGAGTGGGGTGGGGTGGGGGGAGAGAGGCTCCGGTTTTCTTCCATGTGGGTGAGTAGAGGAAAAATCATGTTCACCTCTGTTGGTCTCTTCCTATGCTTTTTTTTCTGTCTTTCTTGTTCCCCCTCTCTTTTTCTCTTTTTTCTTACTTTCTGTCCCTCTTTCTCTCTTACATTCTCTCTTTTCTTTATCTCTCTTTTCTTTCTGTTCTTCTCTCCCCCTCTCTTCTCCTTTCTCTTCTCTTTCTCTCTCCTTTGTCTCCTTCTCTCTCTTTCTCTCCATCTCTCTCGCTCTTCTTTCTTTCTTTCTTTCTTTCTTTCTTTCTTTCTTTCTTTCTTTCTTTCTTTCTTTCTTTCTTTCTTTCTTTCTTTCTTTCTTTCTTTCTTTCTTTCTTTCTTTCTTTCTTTCTTTCTTTCTTTCCTTTCTTATCCCCCTAAATGTCCCTGCAGGTCCCAGATGTTCATAGTAGGGCCCAGTTTGAGGTACCCTGTGGATTCTGTGCCAAAGGCGTCTCCATTGCCTTTTTTCCTTTATAACAATTTACAGAATAATGTTACTGCCTTTATCACATTCTTGTGGTTGAGCATTGGACACTCAAGCAGTTGTTATGAAGCTCCATGAAAATGTTAGCAGAGGATATTCTGATACCAATATTATGAAAAAATATGAAAAAATGCTTTCATGTCTTAAGAGTGTAGACATGGACATGGTGTCTGGGTACAGTGATTAAAGATGATTAATGATGTCTGTTATTTATTCTAAAGTAGTTCCTTTTAAAAACAAACCGAAAAATAAGGCTTCTAAAAATGATATAAGTTAGGGGGTAGGCCCTCCTACCCCACATGAAAAAGAGAGAGAAAAAAGTTTGAGCCCTGTAGTGGCAAGGAGGACATGCACGTATTTCAGATGCAATCCTCAGCATATATGCTCAGGAGGAAATTTCATTGGCTCAGAACTAGATGGTCCAGGCTAGCTAAAATAGTACAACACTCCACTCCCTGATGAGAAACAGAGGCCCAGCAGGGAGGGATGCATGTTGCTGGGGGGTGGTTGATTTGATAGCTGACTGTGGCCTAGGAGCAATCAGAACTGCTCTCACACATTCAAAGCCCTTTTTTCTGTCAAGGAATCCTGTCCAGGGAAACTTAATATATATATTTGCTGCCACCCAATTCCCTGGAGGTTAAAGAATTTGGATTTAGTGGCAGCGCTTTTGAACAATAAAACACTTACAAAACTGTATTTTTTATATTTTTACAAGGGTTTCTTCTCAGGTCGTTGTTACATAGAGGTACTTAAGCATTACTGGTTTCTTTAGGCAGATATTTCTTAGAGGTTACAGAGCAAATGCAGGTTCACTGAAATGGCTGTTCCAGTTTCAAGATTTAGCTTCAGTTAAAGAGGGCTGTTCAGTTTACAGATTACTTCACATATAGGACACTGTATAACAGACTTTCCTCTGTGATACACCTCTGAAGATGCCAGCCTCAGATGCAAGTGAAACATTAGGAACAAGATCCATCAGACCATGACCACACATCCTCAAAAACCCACCAGAACCAGTTGAATCCAGCTGTGAAAGCCTTTGACAATGCACTTCACATATATTTTCACACACACAAAGGTGTATTTATTCAGGGTAAACCTTTTCCACACAGTTCTGAACACCCTCCTAAAACTCCCATCCTTAACTCCAAAGGGAATTCACACTGGCTTGGGACAGATTAAGCTCTGGGGTTTCACTAAACCCACTCTTAACTCTGCCAGTTCAGCTAAACACACCCCCAGGGCTCTCTAGTTCAGTATCTAGGTGTGTTCTCAAGAGGAGCCAAACACGCTGTGTGGTCTCAGTAGCATCCCCGTTAATTCAATTTCCCTCTTGTTTTCCTAGCCTTTAGTAAAAACAAGGCTCCTACCTCTCAGTCTGAGATTTCCTTGAGAACACAGGTCCCCTTAGCCATTCCCCCTTTGTCTCTGACTCTTTCTGCCCTTAGACATGATCTCCCCTGACGGACTCTGGGGACGGACACGATTTGTGTGTCACACAAGCTCCCAAACTGCTTTCAAAACTCTGAAATCTCCCTATCTGTCTTTCTGATAGGCTTTTCCTGTTTTTTATATCAGCTAGCACATCCAATCTGTGGCTCCAGGCTACTGCATTTCAGCCAGCCAATCAGGTGGTGCTCTGGTTAACACTTGGTGCTCTGGCGCTGGTTAAACTGCACCATTTAAAATTAACTCTATAAAAACCTAATCCGTCACACTAGCTCCGTGGTGGCAAACCTTTGGCACTCCAGATGTTATGAACTACAATTCCCATCAGCCCCTGCCAGCATGGCCAATTGGCCATGCTGGCAGGGAGGCTAATATGTAGTCCATATCTGGAGTCATAGAGTTCGCTCTCACTACGTGCTGCTTCAACCCAGTTGATTGAAGTCTGGGATTGCTATGAGGCAGGCAATGGCAAATCACCTCTGAACATCTTTTTCCCTGAAAACCAGTTGCGACTTGAGAGCCCTTTCCTCCTCTACTGTCAAATGGAGGGATGTCTCTTAAAAGCTCAATTTTATTTATTTATTTATTTATTTATTCATTCATTCATTCATTCATTCATTCATTCATTCATTCATTCATTCATTCATTCATTCATTCATTCATTCATTCATTCATTTATTTATTTATTTATTTATTGTTTCGATTTATAAACTGCCCTATCCCCTAGGGGCTCTGGGCGGTGTACAACATTCACATATACAATTGATTAAATCGATAACAACAATATAATATTAAAATCCATTAAAAACTACTTAAAAACAGCGGTTAATATCACAATAAGGTGCCCTAATCCAATTCAGTTAAGATCACCCCAATAAAATGAAAAGGGAGGGGCCAGGTTCCTCTCTGGGAGGATGATAAAAGTGTGGTTAAAGTGCATCCAGATGGAGTATGTATTACCCAAAAAAAAAAGCAGGCGAGGAAGGGAGAGGGAGGAAGCCACTCCAGCGACTGGACACTCAAAGGGCCTGGTGGAACCACTCGGTCTTACAGGCCCTGCGGAATTAACCAAGGTTCCGCAGGGCCCGGACAGCTGGAGGAAGAGTGTTCCACCAGGCTGGGGCCAGGGCCGTAAAGGTCCTGGCCCGTGTGGAGGCCAGCCGCATCATCGAGGGGCCAGGAACCACCAGCAAATTGGCCTCTGCTGATTGCAGAGGCCGAGTAGGGGCATATGGGGTAATGCGGTCTCTCAGATATGGTATGTTCAAAAAAGCAGGCGAGGAAGGAGAGGGGGAGGGGAGGGGGTGCCACTCAGCAACGGAATTATTTATATGTCTAATCCAGATGCATGCCGTGCACTAGTAACTCAGTAGAAAAGTGCTTTTTAAAATTGTAAATATATGCTGGATAAGCTGCACGAAAGATTGAATGCCATGCAGTAGCTTTGAATTTAAAATATTTTTGCTCACACCATCAAAAGGTCCGCTCAGAAGTAGAGGAGGAGGAGTTTGGATTTATACCCCACCTTTCTCTCCTGCAAGGAGACACAGCAGGAATGTAGAAGCATGTCTGGTTACCCAGCAGGAATGTAGGAATGTAGAAACACATCTGGTTCACCAGATAAGCCTCTACCGCTCTTGGAGGATTGGGGAATCAAACCCGGTTCTCCAGATTGGAATCCACCTGCTCTTAACCACTACACCACGCTGAGTTTCTTTGATACAGGATGCTCAAAATTCTGTTTCCATGTATCCTTCTAATCTTCCGCTCTGCCTTTGTTTCCCCTTAACTTTGTAGCTGCAGAGGTGACTCAAGAAACAGTAGAATCCTTAATGCAGAAGTTCAAGGAGAGTTTTCGTACCAACACACCTATTGAGATAGGTCAGCTCCAGCCCGCACTGCGCAGCTCATCTGTTGGACGACGGAAACGTAGGAACCGACCTCGAGGTAACTCTCCACTTTAGAATATGGGCTCTCCCTGCTTCCTTGACCTTTCCCCCATATTGTAAATCTGGGGACCATGAATATGAGCTCTGAATGTGACATTTTCATTTCTTGGTTACTGCAAAAGAACTGATTGGAAAAATCCACATTGATCTTCATACGAGTAATCTCTTGTATCACTATTTTCTGCCTATCAGCTAAAATTGTTAAAAACAATTTATGGTCATTCTTCACAAATGATATTAGTCGATAATTTATGCTATTCCCCTGTAGCCATGTGCTGTATGTTTTCAATACGTGGACAAAATCAGTATTCCCTGGGGCTTCTTGCTTTGCCAGGCATGGGTGGTGAATCATGTATTAAGAACATAAGAAAGAGCCTGCTGGATCACAAGAACATAAGAACATAAGAACTAGCCTGCTGGATCAGACCAGAGTCCATCTAGTCCAGCATTCTGCTACTCGCAGTGGCCCACCAGGTGCCTTTGGGAGCTCACATGCAGGAGGTGAAAGCAAGGGCCTGCTGCTGCTTCTGCTCCTGAGCACCTGGTCTGCTAAGGCATTTGCAATCTGAGATCAAGGAGGATCAAGATTGGGAGCCATAGATTGACTTCTCCTCCATAAATCTGTCCAAGCCCCTTTTAAAGCTATCCAGGTTAGTGGCCATCACCACCTCCTGTGGCAGCATATTCCAAACACCAATCACACGTTGCGTGAAGAAGTGTTTCCTTTTATTAGTCCCTAATTCTTCCCCAGCACATTTTCAATGAATGCCCCCCTGGTTCCTAGTATTGTGAGAAAGAGAGAAAAATTTCTCTCTGTCAAGCATTCTCTACCCATACGCATAATTTTATAGACTTCAATCCTTGCTTATCCCCCCCTCAGACGTCTCCTCTCCAAACTAAAGAGTCCCAAAGCGGCTGCAGCCCTCTCTATACCTCATAAGGGAAAGGTGCTCCAATCCCTTCAATAATCCTCAGATTTGCTTACTTCTCTGCCACTTTTTTCTATCTCTTCGATATCCTTTTTTTTTGAGATGTGGCGACCAGAACTGGACCACAGTTACTCCAAAGTCACGGTCGCACCACTGCAAATTATATAAAGGGCAAGACAATCCCTTGCAGTTTTATTATCAACTCCTTTCCCTAATTATCCCCAGCATAGAGTTTGCCTTTTTTCCACAGCTGCCATGCATTGAGTTGACATTCCCATGGAACTATCCACACTAAGGCAGGCCTTAAAATCCCTTTTCACATGGTCTGTGACTGGCCGATAGCACCTGACCCCTGTAGCATGTTAATGTGAAGTTTGGATTTTTTGCCCCTATGTGCATCACTTTACATTTAGCTACATTGAACTGCATTTGCCATTTCTTAGCCCACTCACCTAATTTATCAAGGTCCGCTTGGAGCTCTTCGCAATCCTTTGTGGTTCTTACCACCCTACATAATTTGGTATCATCTGCAAACTTGGCCACCACACCACCCACCCCTACTTCCAGGTCATTTATGAATAAGTTAAAGAGCACTGGTCCCAAAACGGGTCCTTGGGGGACACCACTCCCTACATCTCTCCATTGTGAGAACTTCCCATTTATACCCACCCTTTGTTTCCTGTTCCTCAACCAGTTTTTAATCCATAGGAGGACTTCCCCTCTTACTCCTTCACTGCTGAGTTTTCTCAACAGTCTCTGATCAGACCAGAGCCCATCTAGTCCAGCACTCTGTTACTTGCAGTGGCCCACCAGATGCCTTTGGGAGCTCACAGGAGGTGCAGGAGGTGAAAGCAATGGCCTTCTGCTGCTGCTGCTGTTCCCGAGCACCTGGTCTGCTAAGGCATTTGCAACATCAGATCAAGAAGGATCAATATTGGTAGCCAGAAATCGACTTCTCCTCCATAAATCTGTCCAAGCCCTTTTTAAAGCTATCCAGGTTAGTGGCCATCACCACCTCCTGTGGCAGCATATTCCAAACACCAATCACACGTTGTGTGAAGAAGTGTTTCCTTTTATTAGTCGTTATTCTTCCCCCCAGCATTTTCAATGTATGCCCCCTGGTTCTAGTATTGTGAGAAAGAGAGACAAATTTCTCTCTGTCAACATTTTCTATCCCATGCATAATTTTATAGACTTCAATCATATCACCCTTCAGACGTCTCTTCTCCAAACTAAAGAGTCCCAAACGCTGCAGCCTCTCCTCATAAGGAAGGTGCTCCAGTCCCTCAATCATCCTCGTTGCCCTTCTCTGCACTTTTTCTATCTCTTCAATATCCTTTTTGAGATGTGGCGACCAGAACTGAACGCAGTACTCCAAGTGCGGTCGCACCACTGCTTTATATAAGGGCTATATGACTGGACTTATCAAGACCTGCTTCAGTTCCATTGTTTTGAGGGTCATTGCTGTCTGGGAGCCAGAGGTAGTCAGAAAAGGTCCAGAGAGGGAGATTTTCGCAGTAATCATAAGAGTTCATTCTTTAGTGATTTTCAGTACCAATACAGTTTTCTGCACCATCAAGTGTACTGAAAATGGGGTGTTCTCCTTTCGCAAGTGGTAGGACAAGTTATGTCACTTTTCTGCTTGCTGATAGTGCTGCTTAAATCTAGTAGCGAAAGGTACTTGTTTCATCAAATCATAGCAAACGTTTGAGATCCGGCACTCAAAATCAGGCAAAAGACAGTGACTTGTTTGTAAGAATTTTTATTTTCATTTATATTTTGCATGGGTTATTGATTTATTGATCATATGTTTTGTAAGATTGATCTGTTTATTGTTTTTGTTTGCTTTTGGTTTTTGGTTATTACCACCTTGGATGATAATAAAAATGATTTGATTTTAGTAAGGTTTCATTCGCAAAAAGCATCTTTACCAAGTGCATTCTCCTGCACTGTTTTCACTTCACTGTACTACACAGCAGCCAATCCGGGAGGGGGGGGGATAATCTTTTGGGGGATATGGCGGGGGGGATAATCTTTTGTTCTTTGTAAAAATCTGTTTCATCCAAAGACTGTTGCCTGGTATCATTTTGTATCCCTACTAATACCTGAGGGACCGCCTCTCCCCATATTGCCCCAGTAGGCCCCTCCGCTCCTTGGAGGAGGACCTATTCGTGATCCCTGGCCCAAAAATGATCAGGCTGGCCTCGACGGGGGCAGGGCCTTTTCAGCTCTGGCCCCTACCTGGTGGAACAGGCTCCTTAGGGAGATCAGGGCCCTGCAGGACTTACAGAGTTTCCGCAGGGCCTGCAAGACGGACCTGTTCTGCCAGGCATTTGGCCTGCCTGGTTAAAAATATATCTACCATGTCATCTGGCCCCGTGGGCCCAATGGGGGGAGGGGGGTAGCCAGATGCTATCCACATTTTAAAATGGCTTCTGTTTTTATGTAATTTATATTTAAATTATGTTTTAATGTATGTTTTAACCGTGTTGTGAACCACCCTCAGGGGGAGGGCGGTATATAAAATTAATAATAAAAAAATAAAATAAAATTGATACTGCTGTGAACTCAGAAGGTGCCTGGTTGAAAAGACATGTCTCGATTTAGCAGGATCTTCCCCTCTCTTCCCTTATTGGGCCTTTGAGGTTTCAAGTGGTAAACAAGACTGTTGTATGTAGCATCCCGTTTCTGTGTGCCATTTTTATTCCATTCCAAGAATTCTAGCCACACAGTTTGCCTATGAGAAGATCTTTGGGAGGCTCCTAGTAAAAATCTGCGTGTATGTTCTCCAATTCTACCCAGGCCAAAAGAGAGAGAAAGAAAAAAAGAAAGAAAGAATATTGGTTCTGCATTGACATGCATATAGGAAGCAGTGGAAACTATAAGGGAGACATGTTTACTTTTTTGCAGAGTTGAGCTAGCTAGAGGAAGATCCTGAATCACTAGTGTTTCTGGGGGCAGCATCTTAACTGCTCTGATGAATGGCAGCAGGAGACAATCTCTCACAACCACAGTAGATCTCATTGTGGGTTCATTTGCCTGTCTAGTTGAGGTGCTGAAGGAGTCTTAGCTTTGAAATATCCGAAGACTGTGCCATTTCAGCTTGGCCTAGTATGGCTGGACTTGCGTTTTCTGTGCTGGTGATTGGAAGCTGGAGGGAAGAGAAACCTTTCAATTCCTTCTCTGTTTACTGTTAGTTTTCGTTTTTCATTTATTTATGAGCCTGAAATGTGATCTTTTTTATTCTGTGTATGTTTTCCTGTACTACAGGCCTGAAGAACACTTCTTTTATTGCTATTATTATTATTATGATAGCTCGGGCCATAAATTATTCACTTAGTGAGGAGAAAATGTTCCTTCTCTTTAACTGCTTTAAATGATTTAGTTCATTCTGCTGTCTCTGCTTATTCAAGCCGATGTTTGCAGTGGCAATGAGAAGGGGAAAGGGAGGGTGAGGAAAGGCTCTGACAGGCCCAGGGATTGTTTTTCTCTTAGCCTTCCCTTCCCTATCTAATTTCTTTGACTCTAAGTCCTTTGAAAAAGGTGCCTTTTCCAGCTCAAATACATGCAAGTTTGTTCGCCAACATATGACCAGACTGCATCTCTGTTGCTGGCCAACATCCTCTTGGGTTTAAACAGGATGGTGACTGATAAAGGAAGTTATCAGTAGCTCAGATGTGATGTAAAACAAGCCACATTGAATCAGACTAAGGCTCCATCTAGTCCGGGCCTTGACGACCGCTGCCCCATCTCACATAGTCACAAGGTGGGGAAAATACAACATTGGCTGCCCTCCCCTAGTTTGGTTTTAGATTCCTGTGCCTTCAGATTTCCTGACAGAAACTGGGTTTCTCTGCCATATTTCATCTCTGCAGTTTGAGTTTTGAACGCCTCCAAGTCTGAAACGCACAGACCATTTGTAGTATCTTACAATCATATCCGGGACACACCATTGCCAGAAATTGGGCAGGTTTGGATTCATTTCTGCAACTAATCCCTGGCATTTCTGCAACTAATCATTATTTATTTTAAGGAGACAAGAACACCTGGAGATGGATATGTATCTGACAGGTGAGGCTTCAGACAGATTTCCCCCTCCCTAGATGATAAGTGTCACTTGCCTGGGTAGCCATGTTGGTCTGAAGCGTGCATGCACACCAAAGCTTCTAGCAAGAATAAAACTTTGTTGCTGTTAAAGGTGTCACTGGACTTAAACTTTTTTTTTCTTCCTGGGAAAGATTATTGAGGAAGTTTGTTTTGAAGATGAGTGTAGGTATAGCTTGGCATCTCAGAGCCCCCTTGTCTAAGGCAAGATTTTTCTGCAAGCTGTGACCACACCAGAGGGTGGAGAAGAACCCTGTACTTTATGCTAGGGGCAATAACTGAGACCCAACTGCACTGTTAAATCCTGGTAAGTGAGCCTCAACCCTATAGCCCTTCCTTTGTGCAATCCACCCCGCTCTCTTACTCCTAAAGGGGGACATGCCACATTCTGAGCTTGTGCCAAACTCGAAGCTGTCACCATGCGGCCATAGGAGCAGCAAGGAAAACCAGATTCCAGCCTCAGATTATTCCAGACTGCACAGAGTTCCCATACCAGACCATGACCACACAGTCTGGAAAGCCCACAACAACCAGTTGAGCCTGGCTGTGAA
Source organism: Sphaerodactylus townsendi (assembly GCF_021028975.2). Classification (NCBI taxonomy): domain Eukaryota; kingdom Metazoa; phylum Chordata; class Lepidosauria; order Squamata; family Sphaerodactylidae; genus Sphaerodactylus; species Sphaerodactylus townsendi. The sequence continues at coordinate 43,113,204 of NC_059436.1, read as the reverse complement.
AGCTTTCGACAATACATTTTCCCATAGTAGGCTGCTGTCCAGCCTTTCAAGTGCTGATATCTTTGTGAAGATAGCTATGCCACATGCCCCAAACCTGTAGCACCAGCATCCATGGCGGGCATAGAGCATCTGTGGGTCTAGTTGCCTCGGATGACCCCAGCTGGCATCCATAGCCACCACCACCCTTCCCTGCCTGAGTCCATGGCCCTGTTGTTGAGAGAACAGATCAGGGCCTCCCTCATGATATCAAAATACTGCAGTCAACATAGCAATTCCAGAATCTTAACTGGCTCCAGATTTCTCATGGGAGAAGGGCCTTTCATGCAAGATATCTGGGCCTCCCAGCAGAACAGTGGTGCAGATATATTCAGTACCACAATGAAATTTCTGAGTGCCATGGCAACCAGTTGCTCAAAATTTGTCCACCACTCATCTAGTTAAGCATCCTGCTTCCTACAGTGGCCTACAGAATGCTCCAAGGAAACCATCAAGAAGGCAATAGACATCCCCAGCACTGCACTACTGCTTCTATGTTATCTGTATTATAGCAGATAGTACCAGTATTATCTATAGCCCAACATGGGGATTCCATGTTGCTAGTAGGAATGGATCCAGCTACCCTCTGTGAATTTTTCTAACCTTTTTTAAAGCTGTTTAAGCCAGTGGCCATCCACATCTCTTCTGGTAGCAAATTCCAGGCATTAATTGTCCTTCTTATGGAAATGTGCACAAGTTTAATCTCTTCCCAGAGTGCTGGCAATGGGCCAGGAGGAAAGTGTGGAATGGAGTCCCTTCCAGTCAATGCAATCCAGGTGTTAGTATTCATTTCTCTCATGAAAATTATTATATTTTGTTTATTTCTTTGTTCATTCTTTCATTTATTCATTAAACCATTTGTATCCTGCCTTTCTTCTTGGGAAGCCAGTGTGGGGTAATGGTTAAGAGCAGGTGGATTCTAATCTGGAGAACTGGGTTGGATTCCCCACTCCTCTACCTGAATGGCAGAGGCTTATCTGGTAAACCGGATTTGTTTCCGCCCTTCTGCATTCCTGCTGGGTGACCTTGGGCTAGTCACAGTTCTTCGGAACTCTCTCAGCCCCACCTACATCACAAAGTGTCTGTTGTGGGGAGAGGAAGGGAAAGGAGCTTGTAAGCCATCTTGAGTCTCCTTACAGGAGAGAGAGGTGAGATATAAATCCAATTGCCGCCGCCACCGCCGCCTCCTCCTCCTCCTCCTCCTCCTCCTCCTCCTCCTCCTCCACCTCCACCATCACCATCACCATCACCATGATGCAAGGCGGTTTACAACAGTGGTTAAAACATCACCAGATGAAACCAAAGATAAAATTACAGTCCCCAAATGCCTCCTCCCCTTAAAAATGATTTTGGTTTAAGCCTCCTCAAAAGTTCTGGCAGACAGGGAGGCCTTACAGTGCTTCCTGGAGACTTCTAATGAGAAGGGCCCCTCTCACCTCTTCAAGCAGGCCATTCCACAGAGCTGGAGCCAAGATGAAAAAGGCCCAGGCTTTGATGGATGCCAGATGGATCACCCTAAGTGGATTGGTTGATGGCTGTCTGATGATGATAATGATGATGACAACAACTTTTGTTGACTTGTTCAGAGTGACCTGTGGGATTATTAGAAGCAATACCTCCAATCAATCCATATAGCTAAAATACTAAAGTAATGTCTGGGATTGTATCTGGTTGATTGAGATGCATTCCTAACTCAATGTAATTGCTACAAGATGTATGTAACCAGCTTGCTATATGTTGTCACTGCTGCAATGGGACATTCTTTCCTTGATCTTTACTTTATGGCTTCACATGCTGAGTAGATAACTAGGCTTACCCCAACATTTCTGGTCTCATGGGAAGCAGGATGTTTGTGTTGTCCTGTGGGGGCAGGAGACCAGGTGGCTTTATCATCTTTCTCTGACCTTGGGGCACCTCGTCTCCAAAATAATTCTGTCTCACATTCTTTGAGAAAATGGGAGGGGGGACTGATTTCTAAATAAAGGGGATAGCAAAAGCCAGGTTCGCCAAAACTGGCTTTATCAAGGTGGGCGCTTTGTTGCCTACCAATAAAAGCTGCTGATCAACAATACAGAGTTCGCTTATTGACTCAAGGTTCAAGATCTAACTAGTAAGTAGAAAGATAACCAGCAGGAAAAGCCTGAGAAAACAAATCAAGGAAATCCAAGCAGGCAGCCAAAATAACAACAACGAAGATGCTAGGTGGTCCTCATGGATGAGAGATTTCCAGAGGAATGGTGTTATCACTGGCATAGCTGTATGCCCGCCTCTGTTTGCATTATCTCAGAAGTATATCCAATAAAGGCCTCTGCAAAAGACTGGGGATCAGGCATGTCTGTACTCAAACTAAAGTACTTGAGTAATGGGCTACTGCCTTCTTCCTTTAGCCTTGGACGCCACCTTGGAATTCCACATAAAGAAAGGAAATGCCCGTGTGGCATGGGTTCTGTGGAAACAGTATCTCATATGCTGTTGGATTGTCCTTTTTATGAGATAGGTAGGAAGAAGCACATAATCTCCTTCCTGCATGGAAGTGAAGGCATTACAGATAAACAGAAGGTTATATATCTTTTAAACAGCCACAACTACGAGCTGTTGGAAGCGGTGGCTAAATTTTTAAACGGTGTTATTTTAACTCATCAGAAATTGTAAAGGCTGTTATTATCTTGCAGTGTTAATGTTAAACTATTTATATGCCATTAAAGGTATTCAAAATCGAAATCAAATCGAGTAATGGGCTACTATTTCATTTTTCCTCCATAAGGGTTGGGGTGATGCACTTTATCTCCCTCCTCCATTTTATTTTCACCGCAATCCTATATTAGTGATCTCCATGGTGGAGTAGGGACTTGAACCTGAGTCTTTCGGTCATAGTCCAGCCCCATTGCCATGACTTTGGCTGTCTCTCCGGTTCATGGCACTTGAGATTTAGGGCAGTTCCCATTTGTTTTGCTTGAGGGAAGAAGTGTTGACTCACGAATGCTCATGTTGGAGTAAAGGTTGTTGGTCTTTAAGATGCCGCCAGACTTGCTAATTGACCTTAAAACACTTGCTGCGAAAATATTTGTGTGAGACTGAGCAGCGGGGGTGCGAAGAGGCAGCAAGGGAGGGTTGCTTTGGGATCCTTGTAAAAGATAAACACCTTGATTTAAAAATAAGACTTGTGAAGTGTTTGTATGGCTGCCTTTCTTCTCTTATCTGAAAACAATCTGTTGTGATTATATTTCTGTGGCTCATTTGAAAGCAAGGGAGCGTAAGTAACAGTTTGCGGGGTACGTTCAGCCATCTCTTCCCTGAAAATCTTATTCGCGAGTAGAATGTGTTATCTGAATTGTGATGCAAGTTTCCTGATTTTGTATCTTTTGGACTGTATTTCTTTAAAACGTCCTGTTTATTTATTTACTTTTTAAATTTTACTGTATTTATAGTCCTCCTTTCTCCCTGAGACTCAAGGCAGGCTGCACAGTGTAAATTGGTAGCAGATAAGAGGATGAGAAATCAATCGAGCAATGTACTAGGGCCACGATCACAGAAATTTGGAACAATCACAGCCTGGCATTCAGAGGCTGGTTACGCCCATGGCTCCTGCTGCACGGAGGGGGCAAATGTCTGTCGCAGCAAGATTTCTTGTATGGATGTTATGTTCTCAAGCCCTGCTTTCACTCTTTAGTCTCCTGCCAGCAAGCGAGACTACTTATAGCATGAATTTAATTTTGCTTTGTTCCCAGAGCAGGGAGATTTTTCCAGTGAGCTCAGCTTTGCCCCAGACCTCTTCCCTGTGCCCATGGCCAGCCAGCCTTGTGCCACCCTTCCCACTCCTCATGCTACCATGTGTGCCTTCCCTCTTGCCCTGTTTGTGCTGGCCCCTTCCTGCTTCTCTGATGCTCATTTCAATGTATCGATTTAGCAGAGTTGGCTTTTGCAAGGAGCAACACAAGCAGGAGCTGTTTCTGCCTCCAGCCCACCTCTGCTTCTGCCCTCCCCGATGATCTGGAGGGCTTTTAAAGACTTTTTTTCCAGACAAGCTTCTTTTTTAAAAACAAGCCTCTCTTCATGGCAACAGTGAGAGAGAGAGAGAGAGTGGATGGGACAGGGAGGGGAGAGGAAAGAATATTGGCTCTATAGTATTGTGACTACTGAGTGTTATGAGATCTGTGCCTTTAAGAGGGGCAGAGTTAAGAGAACCAGGAAACAGAGGCCTGTTGAGACTAGCTGCAGTGGAGGACTGGGCTATCGCCTCGCATGTAAACAGATAAACATGAGGAGACCACACTTCAGCCCCACTGCGCAGCTAAAACATTTAAGGTAAGCGTTCCATTAGTAAATGGGTCAGAATGTAGAAAAAATGGGCACTACGTGAGCAGAAAATAGTTCAGCGACCTTGACATCATAATACAACAGGTACTATGACTATGGAATAGTTCACAGTGATTTTCCTTTTATGGCTTTGGAACCATTTAGTCCGTGTGTGGGGTGTGTGTGTGTGTGTGTGTGTATGTGTGTGTGTGTGTATGTGTAAAGCACAATCAACTCACATCTGATTTATTGCAAGTGAGAAGCAGAGCTGGTTGGCTATTGCCTGCCTCTGCAGAGCTTTCCTTGTTGGTCTACCTTCTGAGATCTGATGACATTGGGCTGTAGCATGTCACCTTCCCTTCCATCTAGCCCTATTACCTTTGTAGAACTCTGCTCCGAGTCCTAACCATGCAGAATTCATGTTGTGATGAGTGTGCTCTGTCTCACCGAAAGATGACGGGAGATTTGGGAGTTAATCTGTCATTTCCTGGACCTTCTTTGTTCTAGAATGCTTCGTTTGGGTCCTAAAGACTTGGGGACAGAACCGAGTAAGCCCTACGACCCAAGTTGAGCATACTAGAACAAAGGAGGCCCAGGAAATGGTGGCTTGAATTCACAAATCTGTCATCTTTCAATAAGTAAAAGTATAACTCGTTTGCTACAGGAGGTCAACTCAGTTTTGAGCAGCGGGGTGAAGCTGGGAATTTCAAACTGGTGGCTTTCTTCATCCCGCCTGGCCTTGGCTTCCCGAAAGGCTGCCGCGTTTCAGCCTTTCTCCTCCATTTGTTCCCCAAACCTCTCCCACTTGGAATGTTCTCTTTTTCACGGCTCGTGGTTAATTGCCTCTCTGGTGTGATAGCAATTGGAACTCTATTGAACATTAAGGTTAAATGATGATATCACAACTTAGTATGTTTGCATTTTACATCCCATTGAAAACACACATCCTTTGGCTCATTAATCCTTCACAATCATTTTTTCTCACTCTTCCTAAATGAAATTGTCCGTTTGGGATGCGTTTATTTTTTTCCTAACAGCCTCATGACAGTTACACTGATGGAGCTTGCATCCAGCGTTTTACCAAATACTGACAACTTGCCTTTGAAGGATGTGCGTGCACGCCTGTAATTATTTTTTTTACAGTGCAACTTAATTAATGCTGAACCTTCTTAGAATCATGCAGTTGGGCTGCCCTGCCAGTAGAAATCCATTGGGAGGGGGGCAAGAGGAATCCCTTCCTTTTGTTTAGAAAGAAGCTGCAAAGAGCTCAAGAGCAGCTGGGCTGTGGAAAGAACTCCGAAAAGATATTCTGCAAATAAACTTCACTGTTGCTCTTGTTCCATCTTGTGTTGAATGGTTTCATACAGCTTTGGGGAAAGTTTACTTGCCCGCAGAAGGAGATCTTTAGGAAAAATTAAATCGAAAGACCAGCAAGCAAGGGAAAAAAAGGGAAATCCCTACTATTTTACAAGCCACCCGATTTGGCTTTCTTTGACATTGGTGCAAGCTCCCAAGCACTTTTACAGAGCATAAAATTCATCATAAACATAGGTGAGAAGATGATAAGAGACACAAGGGGCTGAGAATGCTGCTACTGGACGCTTGCAATAGATGCCTGCAAATAGCTACATTTCTTGCTGTTGCTCTGTCTGCTGAGATGATGTTGGAATATTTCCGGTTCAGAATGACAAGAATTATTAAAGAGGGGTTTATGGTAATTGGCTTAGGGTTTTTTTTCCTCATTCTGTGAAATAACATTGGTTTGAGCAGATTCCTCTGCCAAACAAGTTTGCCTGTTACCACTGTCCTACAGGATTTATTCTGTTTATTTTAAACCATTAGCTCTAACTTGTTGACTTGAAGAAGGTGAGGAGATGTCTTGAGTGCCTCTGGTGGAAAATGTGCGGAGACAGGCTATACCAGGGGTCTGCAACCTGCGGCTCTCCAGATGTTAATAAACTACAAATCCCATCAGCCCTTGCCAGCATGGCCAATTGGCCATGCTGGCATGGGCTGATGGGAATTGTAGTCCATGAGAGAGCCACAGGTTGTAGACCCCTGGGCTATACTATAAAACATATTAGAAAACCTATGAGGGGGCAGTTACAAAAAAATTTGGCTTTATTTCTGGAGTTATGATGTCCAGTTGGGCCTTCAGCTCAGATGTTTAAAATAACTTGCCACTTGTTGACACAAAGTCAACACCAACTCTGTAAACTTTCAGGAACTGATCATTAGCTGTGGTGCCTTTGTGACATGCTCTGCTGAGGAAATCTTTCAAAAACACTCTGGTTTGAGGGTAACAATGGGAGTGAGGTATCCATCTTGCGACCCTCCTCCCTTTCCTTCCTCTCCTTTTCTTTACAGAATTGGGTGAGTGGTATATCACTTCACCCTTGGGTATGTTTTGTGCTGTAGGTCAACAGTCAGAGCCATAACAAGGGAGAACTGCACCTGTGTGCCCTGCGCCCCTGCCATGCCCCCATTTTCTCCCCACCCTGGAGCACCCCGAGAATGCCGCTGGCATGCCCCTGCCCATGCCCCGGCATGTGCCCGGTGCAAGACGCTCCCCCCCCGCCCACTGGGTGCTACACTACTGTTAATAGTGTTATACAGACTAAATAAGTTTTTATTTTTTATTTTATTTATTTTTAAATTGTATTTATATGTAATTTGCATTTGTATGTACTGGAAGCCACTTTGAGCCTGCTTTGACAAAGTGAGTGGGGTATCAAATTGATACTGAAGACATTGTGGTTCATACAAACCACAACTTGGTACTATACCTAGACACTAATCTCTCCTCTATCTCTCCCCCCACTCAGTTTTCAGAAAAGAAACTATATTAATCCTGGTTTGCAGAAAAGAAACAAACCATGATTTTTTTATTCAGGTGCAGCAACAAACTATGATTTATTGTTAACCAGGAAGGCTTCAGTATCAGAGCTGGAAGGAGGGATCCCATCAACTTTCATGGCTTGTTCTCATAATCATGTGCCACGATTCTTTGTTACATCTCAATACATTCCCAGTATTTACTGATTCAGAATCTTTACCGGTTTGCAAAACATTGCTCGAGTTTTGGCAACTGGGCTAATTTCCATCTAATCCCTTCCCCTCATGATTCCGACTCTGAAACTATTGGTCATGTAGTCTGTTAGGTTTCCTGGCAATTATTCTCTGACAGCTTGTTCCTGAGGGATATTTGCAGTCTGTCCAGTAGCCAAGTTTGTTCACATTTTCAGTAATTATTAGAATTTGTGGCAAAGTTCCTGATAATATGGTATGCTTGGCTCTTGTTTTTGACGTTGCTGTCTGCTCCTGTAGCAATATCAATATATTGCTTGTCACAGTGACATGTAGCTTGCTTGCAAGAAGTGATTCTGATAGTTGTCTGTGCATGTGTGTCACCAGTATCTTAATTCATTATGCTTGAAAGTGTTTGACATAGTCGTGAAATTCCTAAAGAACTACAGCAACTTAAACCTAGTTTTTTGTATGTAGTGTAAACCTGCATCTGAACTTGGGTACAACATTATGGATGAAGTATTCCATCAAAGGAAAAAAAATGCCCTATACATAGAAAACTAGCATTTCAGGAAGCAGTTAGACAAAACCCTCTTTTGATTAGTTTTTTTTGGTATAGTTTTTGATGAGGTTTTATATAGTCAAGTAATGTCCTTCCTATTGTTATCGTTCTGAAATTGTGCTGCCCAGATATTGAAGTAAGAATCTCAGACAAAAATAGGCTGTGGTCGCAAGATTGTATAGTAGCTGTTTAGGACTACTGCCAGCAGTGTGTGTGTCCCCACACCCACAATATGCCTGAAAGGATCACTTTATAGACAATTGTGTTTTCTTCTTTTGGGGAAGACATTTGCATTTAAAACATCCAAACTGTTAGGTAAAATGTTCTCTGGGCACGTGCTGAACATCAAAAACAGCAATGGACACACATTCATGAATAGCTGGACTTAAACTTACTTATATTTTTCATTGCATACATGTTGCATACTTTTGTATTATTGCCAAACATAGGCCCCTTCCGCAAGACGCAGCTGAATCACGGGCAACCTGAAGGGACGGCAAAAGCCGTTGCCCCTCAAGGGAGCTGTTCGCGACAGGGGGGGGGAGCAGCTGGGCTTTGCAGCAGCGCCACCGCCTCGCTCCCACCCTCCGCGGTGCTTGGCTTGGCTTGCTTTTCCAACCTTGCTTCCCCAGCAAGGGTTTTGGAAAATGGCAGCTCCATGGCTCCTTCCCTCCCCCCATGTCTGGGCGTCCTACCTGTCCTGCGGCCCTCCAGCACGTCACCGAGGCCTGGGGACACTCCCCCTCTGCCCTGCGACTCTGGAGCGGTCACGCAGGGCAGGGGGCGTGTCCCCTGGCCTCGGTGATGTGCCAGAGGGCCGCAGGACAGGTAGGACGCCCTGATGACGGCGCAGCTCTGTGCCGTCGTCCCGGGCGGTTCTGGGACCATTCATGCGAACGGTCCCAGAGGGGTCAGGTCGGCGTCATCTACGCCGACCTGACCCCTTCTGCCGCCATGCGGAAGGGGCCATATATTCAGTGATGAAGGGAGGGGAAACTGCGCCCAGGGCAAGAACTGCCCATGTACCCCCTCTAGCCCCCACCCTGTCCTGCCCTTAGAATGTCCCTCCCTGCCCCCCAAAATACCCCCATCCCTGCCCCTGACACATGACTGCAATGGCAGTGCCCAGGGTGACCCACCCCGGATGTCCCCATTGCAATTACGCCTCTGCAAATATTTTATACACACACATTACATCACATCGCAAATCAGATGATCTAGCATCTGCTGCTGCCACATTTTTAAAACAAATTTGTGTGCTGCCGACATCTAGCAACTTCCCTTAAAAAAAAGCTTTAAGATTCCGAAAGTACCACAGCCCTTGCAGTTGTCTTATAGTTCAGGAGAAAGGGTTTATATTCTACCAATGGTGTTCTGAACAACTAAAAAGTGCACAGGAAGAAAATGGAGCAGGGGGGCACAGGGGGAATAGCAAAGGGAAATGGCTTATAAGCAGCTGGCCAGATTGTCGCCCCAGAAGTATTAAGCTGTTAGGTGGATAAGAGCTGATGCTGAAATACGGTGTTTATCTTGACTGCCAAAGGTAAATAAAAAGGTTAAATGAGCTCCTTTCCCTTTTAAAATAAATAAGTGATTAATAGATCTTTCTGCCTCAGGGAATAATTTACTGTCGATTGGGGCTCTGCTTAATGTGTTTCTGAGGCCACTGCTGTGCTGTAATTCACCAAAAGGCAGGGCTGGGGGGTGGGGAGTCCAGAAGCCAAGCAGAGATGCTGAGGGAGGGGGCCTGTGTTTCTTGGCGCTTTCCTTCCTGTGCTGTGAAGTTTAGCTGGCGACGTTTGTACTCTTTGCTGACCTTTCTCTTTTTCAAGTCTTGGAGGGAAGAGAGGGTTAATCTTCCTATCCATTCTTTTCTCTTTCTTGTAACAGCTACCTGTTAAAGGCTGTGTCAACTTGGTATGCTTAGAAAGAAGACAGGCCTGTTGCCTGGCCTTGCATTTTTTGGCCTTATGGCACTTCAGTTTATAACCTCTGTTTTTTCTGTATGCACAAAACAGTCCCATTTAGGGGTAATGGCTCGTGAGTTTTGTCAAAGTGAGCTCCGGACTGTGGGTACTTAATGGCCATAATGCATGTAAAGTGAACACAAGAACCTGCCTTAAACTGAGTCGAACCAGTCATCTGTCTAAACTTCTATTGCGGACTGACTGATTCTCCAGGCATAAGTCTTAGATACAATACAATACAAAAACCTTTATTAGGCATATTAAAATAGGCTCCAGAGCATTACAGACATTTCTGAAGTACAAATCAAAAGTACATTCAAAACACAGACAGATAAACTGTATTGGACGTTACTTAGAAAATTCTGTCACTTGTAAAAGAAATTTTGCTACTTTTTCCAAGAGCATGGACTCTGTGTTATTTAGCAAAAGCTCCACAACAGAGTTGTCAGAGTCTCTTTCAGATTTGCCTAAGACTCGCCCAGGAGAGAAATTCCTAATACCCACATATCTCGGACAGTCAAGTATAATGTGAGCAAGAGTCTCCACTTGGTTTTTACAGTGTGGACAGACCCGATCCTGGAGAGGGATAGATAGGTAGCGACCCTTTGTAATGGCCAATGGAAAAGTATTGCATCTGGCCCTTGTAATAATCCATCTCTGTTGGGGTTCAGTTAATAGTTCAAGATATTTGGCTATGTGCCCCTGTTCTGGTACTATTCCGACAGAAAGGGGTGAGCATGATACATAAGTCTTAGATCATCCCACTGCTTATAGTTGGAATAGCTGGTAGGCATAAGCACTGGAAAAAAAAATATTGGTTTATTTCGGGTTCAGGGTTTTTTAACCTGGAAATTTTCGGTAAAGCCGAATAAAGCCAATATTCGTCAGTTTTATTCAGCTATTACTGGAAACATTTGGGTTAAAAAACCCGAACCCAAAATTTTTCAGTTCTACCCCCTCACCATTTCCAAAGCTCTCAAGATGGTGGGGAGAGAACTGTCCCCACTGATACTTTCCAGGTCCCAGAAGGCTTAGAAAACATGGATGGGGAACAGATTCCACCCCCCTCCCCCACGCTTGGAAAGCACCAGCAGGAGGACAGTTCTCATGGAGATCTCTTCCTCCTTCCCCACTCCTCTGGCTCTAGAGAACACATGGGCTTGGGAAATGGCAGTGGAATGGAGGGAGACTTTCGCCTTGGGTGAATGTGGGTTTTCAAATAAACCTGGGATTTTTTTATTGGTAAAAATAAAAACCAGTATGACTTTTGGGTTTTTTTCCATGATTCGGGTTTACCGAACCACCAAGCCTACTAGCCAGGAATTATAGAGAAGCAAGCCTTTATTGACATAGGCAACAGTACAGCAATAATAAAAAATGGATTAAAAAGCATATACAATACAGGACATAAATGTTAGGTCAAAGGAAATCTACTGGCGTTTAGTAATTTCCAGGAGAAAGTCTGCCACTATCATACAGAGAGAAGGATCAGGGTTGTCCAACAAGTAGTGTAATCTAATTAAATTGGGGAGATGGGGTAAATGTAAAGGAGTAATATTCACATACTTTGATCTGATTTCCTTGAATCTAAGACAGTGTAGTAATTGGTGGGCCAGAGATTCAACTGAGCCATCGTTACATGGGCACAATCTTTTAGCCTTTTCTTGCTTATTAATCTGCCATGTAACAAGGCAGAAGGCATAACATTAAACCTGGTGAGCATTATGGCCCTCCTTTGAACAGGGTTTATTAAGCAATACAGGTAGTGTGCCAAGTGGCCCCGTTCAAATGGGAGAGAAAAATACAGGGGGGGGGGGGAGCCAGGAATTGAATCTGGTCCCTTCCATGTGCAGGGCTTCTGGTTTGCCTCTTTAACTGTGACTCCTCCTCTACAGAATATTGTTATTTTGCAGTCTCAAATGCTAAGCACTTCTGTTCCTTATCTTCTCTCCCATAGGGATATACAAGCAGGCCTCTCTCCTTTGGACATTTTCATCACAAACCTTCTCTGTTGTGTATTTTCATTGCCAGTTTCCCCCATCTGTTTGCTTCCAACAAACATTGCATTGTTTATAGTCCAAACAACAGTGAAAAAAAGTGCATCTGAGTTAATAGGATGCGAGGAAATGGAGGGTCCGATCTATGCAGCATCTGTGAAAAAAAAGATCTGTGTGTTATTTTAATCCTGTTGAGTTCACAATATGGAGAGTGCACCGATTTGCTGTTGCCCTGCTGTAGTGTTTTAGTGAGTGGGAGAAAGTCTCCTTGACTCAGTTTGGAAATTAGTTTGATATTTATGAGGTTTCTTGGTGAACCCTTGTGAGGAAAAAAATAGCCTTTTCCCAGTGGAGCTTTCCCCGTTCTGTAATGTTGACACACTACATGCTGATAAGCCTTATCAGCCTTACTTGTTTTCAGCTGTCCCTCAGAATTGAATCTCTTTTCCCTGCCTGCCACCCAATTTCTGGGCTCTCATCACAGTCATGCAAAACCCCACAAAGGTTATACTTCAGTCCTTGAACTACTGCCTTAGATAACGCAGCATAAAAAGGGGCTGCTGCAGCTTAAAGTGTAATGATCCAGAACTTACGAGCTGGACAAATTCTGTCTTATATGCTGGATAATTACAAGCATGTTGCCTTATCATCCCTCATATACCTTAACATCTTTGGTATAGAGATGGGTGTGTCTACACTTCCCTCTAAATATCTTCCTCTTAATTTTTTTCTCTTTCAGTGGCGTAGGAGGTTAAGAGCCCGTGTATCTAATCTGGAGGAACTGGGTTTGATTCCCCGCTCTGCCGCCTGAGCTGTGGAGGCTTATCTGGGGAATTCAGATTAGCCTGGGCACTCCCCCACACGCCAGCTGGGTGACCTTGGGCTAGTCACAGTTCTTCAGAGCTCTCTCAGCCCCACCTACCTCACAGGGTGTTTGTTGTGAGGGGGGAAGGGCAAGGAGATTGTAAACCCTTTTGAGTCTCCTGCAGGAGAGAAAGGGGGGATATAAATCCAAACTCCTCCTCCTCCTCCTCCTCCTCCTCCTCCTCTTTCTTGTCTTGTCAAAATAATTTTAGTGGCTCCTCCCACAGAAGAAAAACTGACGGAAGAAAGGTGACTGGAAGAAAGTGTATTAATTTGAAATGTGGTATAGGAGGCCCCGTTGGCGCTACACCACTAACCCTGCTTTCTCCTCAACTCCTTTCACTCAATTCTTTTCCATCGTCACTACTTCAAGGCTGGTTCTCAAACATCCCTCAGCACGATCAACACTGTTCTTTCTGCTCTTCTTACATTGACTCCCTTGAACACATCTTGTTTTTCTGCCTTAAGTACAACAAGTTTAGGCCCAACTTCTCTGCCTTAATCCCGGTTGGGTTCTCAGATATTTCTGCCAATGCAAAAATGATTTTTTTTGCTCAATAATCCTGAAGCTGCAATAACTGAAACTGTAGCCAAATTTCTACTGCACGTTTTAGATTAGATTCCCTTCTTTTCTGTTCACATAACTCACACTGTTCTATACTGGGTTTATCCCTTTTCTTTGCCCCTATGTTGTATATGTCTAACAAAGGTCTCTAAATTCTAAATTCCTTTCACCTCCACCCCCTCTGGATTGGGCTGTGAAACTACTAAAACAACAAAATAACTGAAGTAAACCATTTTTTCCTTCCCCTGATGCTCATCACAGACAAGTCATTAGCAAGGAACTAAAATTATGTCAGATTTTGGTCTGTCTTGATCCCTTTCTCAATATTAACTGTGGAAATTACTGAGCAGATATTAATTATAAAATGCAAGAAAATTACCCAGCAGGAAACAGGATTAGTTCCTTTGAATTGTAAGTCTGGGCATGTACTGAACTACAGTTTGGGTACAACTGAAATAGTTTTTTTTACAAACAATCAAGAGAAAAAACAGAGCATTTCAGAGGCACACTACAGTGGCTTTGGATTCTGCAAGGTCAGCGCCTAACCTGATTTGAAATCAATACACTTCCTATGCAGAATACAATGTGTTCATAGGTTCATTGCAGCATTATATTTATGTAGCAGTACAGTTATATTCTTATGCTAATTTTAGGCGTCCTTTTTGTCTTTGAGGCATTAGGGGCTGATCTGTCAGGCTGGAGTCTTTATTTGCAGCTGTCCTCATTCATAGGTCAGCACTGTGGATTTCCCATTCCCTGCCAGATATTTCAAGCAGTGGAAGGTGAGTGTTCCTAAAACGAATAAATTTCATTAAAAATGCACAAGGCAGAAGCACCTTCAGTTATTCCAAGCAGCACAACATCATGAATTGTGCTGGCTTATTGTTGTCATTGACCTTCTGAAGGTTAGAAGTGGCTCTTCCACTTCAGTCATGCACAGGTGCATTCTGGGGCACTGGCGCCTCTGTAGAGTGCTGGTGTTGATGGAGGACCCTCATTGAGCTGTCTTCTTTCTTGTCTACCAAATAGAATTATACTCTCTGGGGCCAGTGGCTGAGTTAGTGTGTTGAGTGGATTAACAAGCTTGTAAAACAGCAAATGAGATTAGAAAAGAGATCCCCTTGATTGAGATGCATCTCTGGCAGATACTGTGGTGTGTGGGCGGAGAGAGATTTCTTTCCATTCGGGCTCATGGATCTAAGCAAAGGTAAAAGTTGTCCCCTGTGCCAGCACCAGGTAATTACTGATCAATGAGCTGATGTCGCATCATAACGTTTACTAGGCAGACTATGTTTACAGGATGGTTTGTCATTGCCTCCCCCAGTCATCTACACTTTACCCCCAGCAAGCTGGGTACTCATTTTACCAACCTTGGAAGAATGGGAGGCTGAGTCAACCTTGAGCCAGCTACCTGAAACCAGTTTCTGTCGGGATCAAACTCAGGTCATGAGCAGAACTTTGACTGCAGTATTGATTGATTGATTGATTGATTGATTGATTGATTGATTGATTGATTGATTGATTGATTGATTGATTGATTGTGTGATTTGTATACTGCCCCTCCTTTTTTCAGGCTCAGGGTGATTTCCAACTTCCATAAGACATGCATGATTAATACAATATAAATAATTTAGAAATAGCAGTTAAAATGTGAACTCAAAATAACATAGAAATTCAGTAGGCAATTTAACTTCACCTTTACTCGAAAGTCCCACAATTTAATATAGATGGGGCACTAGCAGAGGGGATGGATAGGGAGGAAATAGGTCATGGATAAGGGAAAAGGGGATCCAATTCTAATCCAAGGCCTTTATTGGTATGTAGGCTATAAAATAATACATGATATACAACAAAAATCTATACAGAGATTGTAAATAAATAAAATACATTATTGCATGGAGTTAAAAAGAAAAGAGTTAATACAGTTGTGAAAAGAACCAGAGTAAAAATTGGCACCCTTTCTTTGGAAGACAGAACTTCCTAGCTAGGGAAAAGGGGATATAGGAAAGAGGGGAAGGGGAAGGAAGAAAGAAAGGGGAGGGAAGAAATACACACTGTCATGGGGCTCATGTATTGTTTTTAGCTGTTTTTAATGTTAGATATATGATTGTTGGACACCACTCAGAGACCCTCGGGGGAGGCGGTATGCAAATTTAATAAATAAATAAATAAATAAATAAATAAATAAATAAAATGGGACAGTTTTTGGAAGGGAAGATGAAGTTGAAGAAGAGCATGGATTTATACCCCACCTTTCTCTCCTGTGAGGAGTCTCAAAGCAGCTTACAAACTCATTTCCTTCCCTCCCCCAATAGCCACCAGGGAGGTGGGGCTGAGAGAGTTCTGAGAGAACTGTGACTGGCCCAAGGTCACCCAGCAGGCTTCATATCTAGTAGTGGGGAAACAAATCCAATTCACCGGATTCCACTTAATGTGGAAGTGGGCAATCAAACCTGGTTCTCCAGATTAAAATGCACCTGCTCTTGACCACTATATAATGCTGGCTCTGGGAGCCAGATAGGTATATTGACTAGGATGTTGGATTTGGACATGTTTGAATCCCTGCTTTGGACCTTGAAGCTTTTTTTGCATTACCTTGGACCAAATGTTTTCACACAGCCCAGCCTGCCTTTTTAATCCATTTTGAGAAAGACCCTTAATTTTAACAGTAAAGCACAAATTAGCAGATTCATATGAAATAATATGAAAATACAACAAAAACAGTTGTATTTTCTTGTTGGATTCAAAGATCCCTTTGGAGATCTAAGCAGTTAAGGGAAACTAGGGCCCCTTCCGCACGTGCAGAATAACGCACTTCCAATCCACTTTCAAAGCACTTTGCAGCTGTGTGGAATAGCAAAATCCACATGCAAACAGTTGTGAAAGTTATTTTATGGGATGGAGCCTATGTATTTATATTTTGTATGACCGCTCCTGTCTGATATTTAGATAATGTTGTTTACCGCCCGGAGCCCTTCGGGGATCGGGCGGTATATAAATTGAAGAAATAAATAAAATAAATAAATAAAAATTGAAAGTGCATTATTCTGCATGTGTGGAAGGGGCCTAAGTAACACTGAGTCATGTGTTTCTCTTGTAACTGTCAAGACTGAGCCTGTCAGTGCCAAATGGCGGGTAGGGCAGGGGGAGGCGGCGTGCCATCCTCTGATGTGGGCCGAAAGCCCGGTGTCTCCCCTCGGCTCCCTAGGGTATCCCGGATACAGATCCTAACAAGGGAAGGTGTGAACTGTTCCCAGGCTCCCAATGCTTTGTAGTGAATGCTTTGTAGTTTGTAGAGGGGAGTAGGAGCCGTTTGGCTTGGTGGGAGGGGGCAACGGGATATAGGAGGAGATATAGGGATTTATGCTGTGAGGTGTCAGGATTCCTCTTTATATAATAAATTTATTTGGCCTAACGCTCCGAATTAAAGGCTTTAGAACAAATCTACAGTTTTCGTGATTTCCAGATCTGAGGTCTGACAGTAACTAATCTTCATGAGGAGCATTTGAGGAAAACTGTAGGGCAGAAAGAATTTCCTTCCTGCCCTCGTCCCAATTATTTTTTGAATAAACACAGTAACAACCAACAAAAGCTTCTGGAGATCTGGCCAACAGTCTGTTGGACTGTCTTCTGCTTTGGCCTTTACGTAGGAAGTGCCAAACTTCTGCAGTGCCTTCTTCATGCCAGTTCCCTGTACAGAATTCTTATACACAGCCAGTGGTGGGATCCAAAAATTTTAATAACAGGTTCTGATGGTGGTGGGACTCAAACAGTGGTGCCGCCACACACACGCACCTCCAGTCCCTATTGGGCAGGGAGGTTGCTTTAGTAACCCCTTCTCGGCACTCAGAAAAAATTAGTAACCACTTCTAGAGAAGTGGTGAGAACTGGTTGGATCCCACCTCTGTACACAGCCTGTACTTGGGGATTTTAACCTCAAAAATCATGTAGTTTCCTAAGCCATTGCGAACTCAATTCCCATGTTTAGGTTGCTAGCAAAACGAATCTCCTCAGGAGGTGAAATTCAATTAATATGCTTAGGTGAAGCAAAGAGTGCCCCAAACTTAATTTCCTCCACAAGATTAGAAATCTAAGAGGCAGTCTTTGTTAATACTACAAAGAAACAGGTAAGCCATTAAGATAAATGGAGGGTGTTTGCCCATTCCCAGAAGTTTGCTTCGATTTGACAAGCACCTCTGAATCACCGAACAAGTGAGCATCTCAGACAAAAGGGCGGCTAATTATTTATGCCATAATGAATGTTTAAGGTGCCACAAGACTCCGTTTGGTTCATGAATAAACATTGCATTTTTGCAAGGAGCCCGGGCCGGAATTTCCCATCCTGCCTGTGCAAACCCACTTCGGTGCCCTGTGTTTTAAAATCCCATTCAGGCTCTGGGTAATAAGAAAACACAGTATCTCTTTTGGTGACTCTCCAAAGATGTACAGCTTTGGTAATTCGACCTGTCAGCATCATCCATCAGGGAAACACAACCGGTGTCCGAAACGTTGGGGAAAGGAATGATGCTGTGGGCTGGATGCATTTGAGAAGCATCCCTATTGTGTTCACATGTGAGGCAGTGTGGGTTGTCATTCCATTAAATGCTGTCATGGCCCATGTGTTGCCTTGGTTGTAACTGCCCACTTAAACTTAAAATGTACATCAGCAGATAGGCAGTATTTCGAGGATATTGGCAAAAATAGCAGAGGTAAAAGTTTTATTCTGCGGAAGGAGCATTCCCCAGAAAACAGAGGCATCCATAAAACTGTAGGAGAATGGGCGTGTGTGGAGGGGGGAAATTGTGCCTTAGAGAGCTGGCTAGTTTATTGAGGTGTTTAGTTCCGTGTGTTTTTCTTAACTGGCTTATTGTGGCAGGGGTCTGTAAAAATCCACTGTACTTTTTGCGTGAAATTGTGGTTTATGGATATTGTGCTTCGTTTCTGAAGTACATTGCAAGGAGGGCTGTGTTATCAAGGGGGAGAGCAACACAAAAACTCCCACGACAAACAAAAGACGCAGTTTCGAGGGCTGCAGGTTCATTAATTATTGATTGTGTCTCTTAATGCTTTTAGCTCTTATTTGTCAACGGGAAAGCATCAAGGCCTTGTGACAGTGTGGCCATGAACACAAGCATACTGGGACTGGAGTCTCTTCCTTTTGCATTGTTGAGCATTCTAGTGTCAGCTTTGATTTGTGTTAAAGTCGGGATTCTCGCAGGGCCAGAGTGCTATTCTCAGTTATTCTCTCTCCCGTGATTCTGGATCTCGGGGGCACCCATGAAGTTGATGGGCGATAGGCTCAGAACGAACAGGAAGAAATACTGTTTCACTCAAAGATTAATTAAATTGTGGGAGTTGTTGCAAACATAGTGATGGACATGGGTGCAGATAGCTTTAAAAACATGTTAGATTAATGGAGGAAAGGTCCATCAAAGGCAACCAGCCATGTTGACCATAGAGAACTTCCTTTTTTGCTCACCAAGTCACAGCTGATTTATGGTGACCCTGTAGGGTTTTCAAGGCAAGAGACATTCACAAGTGGTTTGCCATTGCCTGTCTCCATGCCACACCTCTGGTATTCCTTGGAGATCTCTCATCCAAATATTTGTCACAGGTGAGGCTGAGAGTATGTGACTGGTTCAGGATCACCCAGTAAGTTTCCATGGTGCAAGTGGGTATTCGAACCCAGGTTTCCCAGATCCTAGTTGAACACTTTAACCACTACACCACACCGGTTCTCAGTTTCTATAAGCAGAGGCAGTAAGTTCTGGAGCTGAGAGGTGGCATCAAGGGAAGGCAGTAGTGGGATTCAAATAATTTAACGACCGGTTCTGGTGGTGGGATTCAAATAATTTAACAACTGGTTGTTTACAACTGGTTCTGCCAAAGCGGTGCGAACCTGCTGAATCCCCCCACTGCGGGAAGGCCTGTTCATTGGTCTTCTAGGGCTATTGATTGACCACTGTACAAAAGATGATTCTGTCCTTGATGGACCTCTAGTCTGATAAAACTTCATGAGAAGCTGGATTATTTCCAGGGGAAGGGGAAGGGGGGTACTTATTTCCTTCTGAAATCCGTTCTGGGTTTCTTCATTATTTGCAAATAATTTTGCACTGTGAATACCCAATGCAACCCAGAACACCTCTTCCTTGGATTAAGAACTGTGGGGCTTGAGAGCCAACATGGTATGGTTGATCTGGGAAACCCAGGTTAGACTCCCTTCTCTATCATGGAAATTCACTGTCAGTCACGCACTCTCAGCCTAACCTATTTCACAAGAGTGTTGTAACAATAAAATGGAGGAGAGGAGAATGATACGCATGCTTTGGATCCCCATCAAGCTAAAAGGAGAGGCATTAAATGAATGAACGAACGAACGAACGAACGAATGAACAAATCAACCGAGAAACTCTACAGTCTGAGTATAAAGACCTAGTTTGGTGAATGTACTCAGGGCTCATAGCCCCGTTTGGGCAGATACAGAAAGGTAATGTGTTTTAGACTGCCTCAGCTTCTTGATTGTCCTAGCCTGGCATCTGTACTACTGTCCTGTCATTTTTCTCTTGCCTATTCAGAAAAACAGTAACTTCTGCCCCACATTCTTCCAAGTTCTGGCTCAACTCCCCCATTTAACGACTTAGAATCTGAACTGAATATGGCCTTTCGGCTGTGGCTTTCCTGGGAAAAAAATGTCTCTGTGTGTAATATTTATGTGAGAAACTTTCTCACGTGGAAGTTTTTTTTTCTAAAAGCAGGAACACTTTATGAGGACTCTGGTAGAACCTTCCCTCTGCAGTCTTGGACAACATATCTACCTGTACTACAAATATGAAAGAAGTGCAGCCGTGCGGTGAACACGAATGCAGCAACAGCCCACACCCAAAAACCAGAGAGCTCAGCCCCTTCCCAAAGTGTTACATTGCCAGGCAAGGTGATAGAGCTGTCCTGGAAAACCAGCATGGCTGTACCTGGATCTGTGGCTCTGCAACATTCTGTTTGTTCCTTGAAGTATTTTACCATGGAAGACTGGGTATAGGGGAGAGAAGAGTCACTAACTAATGTATTTACTTGCAATTTATTCAGAGGTTTTGCTGATACTTTCCATTCACTTCAGAGGTGTTCTCAGACATAGGAGGTTGGGAGATAATTTGTCTCGTTCTTGCAGTCTTGGTTTGAAGCAATCAGCCCACTTGTCTGGAGTCCGCTGCTAAGGAACGTGGAGGTGGTTTCAAGCTTCCAAAGATTTTATGATCGTGCTGATGATTCTTAACCCTTGTGCAAGCCCCTTCTGGTTGCAGTCTGTCTTTTAATACTGGGTTGGAAAGGTTTGAATGACACTGAGGAAATAATGATCATACTTTAGTGCCCCAGGTCACATGCGTGGCAGTAAAATACCAAACAACAGGCAATGACTGGAGCGATTGCAGAAACCCAAATTGATCTTTGCCCCTTCACAATAGCCTTAAGGATTTTATTAAAATGCCAGTGCCATGAATGTAGTGACAATGTTTTCTGTCCTGCAGGAAAGCTGATCAGCAGCATAGATAGCCTAGCCTTTGCTGATCTTGTCAGAGCTTGGAAGCTAAACAAGGTTGGCTGTGGTTAGTATTCAGATACACATGAACACATGAAGTTGTCTTATATTGAATCGGACTCTAGGTCCATTGAGATCAATGTTGCATACTCAGACTATCAGCAGCTGTCCAGTGGCTCAGTCAAGAGGTCTTTCACACCATCTATGGCTTTTTCCTTTTAACTGGAGATTCCAGGGACTGAATCGGGGGTCAGCATGTGGACTCTAATTTGGAGAACTGGGTTTGATTCCCCACTCCCTCACATGAGCGGAGACTCTGATCTGGGAAGTCAGGTTTGTGTCCCCACTTCGGTACAAGAAGACTGCTGAATGGCCTTGGGCCAGTCACAATTCACCCAGAACTCTCTCAGCCCCACCTAACTCAGAAGGTGTCTGTTGCAGGGAGGGGAAGGGACGGAATTTGAAAGCTTCCTTGAGACTTTTTACAGGAGAGAAAGGTGGGGCATGAATCCAAATTCTTCTTCTTCTTCTTCTTCTTCTTCTTCTTCTTCTTCTTCTTCTTCTTCTTCTTCTTCTTCTTCTTCTTCTTCTTCTTCTTCTTCTTCTTCTTCTTCTTCTTCTTCTTCTTCTTCTTCTTCTTCTTCTTCCTCTTCCTCTTCCTCTTCCTCCTCTTCCTCCTCTTCCTCCTCTTCCTCTGCTTCTGCTGCTTCTTCTACTTCTTCTACTTCTTCTACTTCTTCCCCTTTAAAGAAAAGACATCTATTGGGCTATTAACCGGGGTCTCCTTCTGAATTTATCAAATGACTTTGGGCTAGTCACAATTCTCTCAGAACTCTCTCAGCTCCATCTATTTCAATAAGTGTCTGTTGTGGGGAGAGGAAGGGAAAGAGTTTGCAAACTGCTTTCAACTCCTTAAGGTTGAGGAAGGCGGGGTATAAATCCAAACTCTTCCTCTCTTCTTCTGTGTGCCAAGTGGAGGCTCTTCCTGAATGAATGGGAGGCAGTGGCAAATCCCCTATGCTCATTGCTTGCTTTAGAAATCCTTGATAGGGTTGCCACAAGTCAGTTGCAACTTGATGGCTCACTTTACCTTTAGGGAGCTGATCCTCCACAGTTAGTGGCTAGCTAAATTGTGGTTTCACACCTTGTGAGTGTGGCAGCAGAATTCTGTGGATGATGTTATATTGGACCTGGGAGCTGTGCTGAAAGCCAGATTACTTCCTGTCATTGCAATAACTTCAGTAAATGGTTGTGTTCAATAAAACAGAGGAGAAGTGGCCCTGAGCTACTCAGGTGTGAAATTCATCTAGTGTCAGCCTCCAAGGAGTCCACAAGGGCAGGCAGAAACTGGTACCTGGAACAATATCATGGTTAATAAAAGTCCAAGATTCCCAAGGTTTGAGCACCCAGGTTGGCAGAAGTGCACTGCAGGCTAGTTGATAAAATACAGCAGAGATAGAAGACGGAATGATCCTCCTCATATAAACACACCCCGTATGTCTGTCTGCACTTTTTCCCTGACTCCAAATTATGCTCCTCCTGTCCAAGACCCATGAGAACTGCTCCGACTTGAAGTAGGTTGCAGAACGACAAGTGATCTGATGCACTGTAAGGGAACTTCATGTGTGCTCAGAACTGGAATCTTAGGCTCCTTTTGCACATGCAGAATAAAGCACTTTCAAACTGCTTTCGATGCTCTTTGAAGCTGTGCGGAATAGCAAAATCCACTTGCAAACAGTTGTGAAAGTGGTTTGAAAATGCATTATTTTGCTCATGCAGAAGGGCCTTAGTAAAAAGCCTGAAGGCACTCATCTTTCAGAAACCATTTTCAGTGTAGAAGTGGCTAGCTGAAGACAACAGTACTGGGTTGCTTTTCACCCTCCAAGGCTGAAACTTTAAACAAGTTAGAAGTAAAGCTGTCAGTTACACATGCACACAGCTACACACAGACACACACACACACATAATGTTCTTAAAGCCTTAGCTAAAATTGCACTCTGTGACTATCTGAAGATACACTTTAATGTACCTTTCTAGTGCAAAAAGGTTTTCTGCCACTTGCTGCCTTCTTAGGAGTTATCGTGACTTGGACTAAAGCCAGGAAATCATACAACAGGCATTTCTGGATTTGAGCCAGGAGGCTTAGGTTAGCCACCCAAAGAATTCATTTTTCATCCATTAGAATGCTACCGTGTGTTTTTTTTTCCTTTGTGGAGAAGAGTTGGTTTTGATACTCCACTTTTCTCTACCTTTGAGGAGTCTCAGAGCAGCTCACAAAACACCTTCTCTTCCCCACAACAGAGGTGGGTGGGGTTGAGAGAGAAGCTCACTGGGCGACCTTGGGCTAGTCACAGACAGTTCTCAGAACTCTGTGACTAGCCCAAGGTCACCCAACAAGCTTCATGTGGAGGAGTGGGGAATCACAACTGCTCTTCTTAACCGCTACACCACACTGGCTCTTATCCCACCTCCCCAATCCCCATCTCTGGAAGCTCTGTTTTGCCATGGATAGAGAAGAAAACAAAAATTATCCCTGCAGTCAAAGGTTTTAAGATCTATTTTCTTTCAGCCATTCTGATTCTAATTCTGGCCTGTGTGTAACAAGCTGAATGTATGGCACAGCTAAGTCAGAGCACTGGTCTGCATAGCTTGGTGCTATCTACTTTTATGACTGACAGCGGCTCTCTAGAGCAGTGGTTCTCAACCTGGGGGTCAGGACCCCTTTGGGGGTCAAAGGACCCTTTCACAGGGGTCGCCTAAGACTCTCCGCATCAGTGTTCTCCATCTGTAAAATGGATAACTGTTAGAGTTGGGGGTCACCACAACATAAGGAACTGTATTAAAAGATCGCAGCATTAGGAAGGTTGAGAACCACTGCTCTAGAGCAGGGGTCTTCAAACTATGGCCCTCCAGATGTTCATGGACTACAATTCCCATCAGCCCCTGCCAGCATGGCTAAGTGGCAGGGCTGATGGGAATTGTAGTTCATGAACATCTGGGGGGCATAGTTTGAAGACCCCTGCTCTAGAGGCTAAGAAAGAGAGAGAGGCATCTTCTTTACATCTGCTTTCTTAGCTCCTTTAATTAGTGGTATGAAGAGCTGAACATGGAACCTTCTATATTTTTCAATTTTCAATAAGCCTTTATTGGCATACGGAACATACAGTATAAATACAGTTAAAATTATAAGATAAAACTTCACATTTAATCATAAGTTCAGTTTACAAACTTCAGCCAGGAACTTTGCCACTGTGAGACAACAGTTGAAATCATTACAGTTTAAAAGCATATTTACTTTGTCTAGCTCTGTATGGGTTTTCATAGGGTCGAGAACCTGTGATAATAAGCTGGATCTTAGATTCTGGTAAAATGGGCAGTGGAGGAGAACGTGCGGAATGGAATCTAGCTGCCCTGGACTGCAGGGGCAAAGCCTCTTATTGCTCGGTAGACCCTTGAGTCTTCTTCTTTGGAGCGCGGATGTCATAATGTTAAATCTAGCCAGGATATGGGCTCTCCTATATATAGGGTTGGTAAACACTGCAATATAGTAAGCTGGGTTTCCCTGCACAAATGGAGTTGCCACGTTCGTTGGTGAACAAAATTCATTGGCCAAGCTCTGCAATTGTTGGTAATCCATTGCTAGTAGCTGCTCTTTGATGAGGGCAAATGTTTCAGTGAAGGTTAGCATGTTCAAGGAGTCACTATCACAACCTAATTCCCCAATCTTTGGTAAGACTGTTGTACACCATTTGGAGTGATGGAGTTCTCTCAAGGTGAGTTGGGTCAAGGAGTCTTTGGAGCTTTGGTAGTGGATATGAGACCTTCTATATGTAGGTCTCTTATGAATTTCTTGTCTTCTTCACTTCAAGTGCCCGTTTTCTTCGAATTGGATTTTCAGCTATGCACTAATTTTAGCCTCTTTGGAACTCACTGCTTTGCAGTTTCCAAAAATGGGCAAAGTACAACCTGACCCCCCAGAAAAAGCTAAGAGAAAGAGCATGTGTTTTGCCTTCTTTGACTTTGCTCCCCCCCTCCCCGGCTTCCTCTGCCACCCAATAGCATTTCCTGCCACTCTTCCCAACAGCAAAGTAGCCAAAAAGGGTTTATTTTTTAAAAAAAATCTGACCAGGATTGCCAAAAGCAAACAAATAAAAAGATGGCAGGCAACACAGGAAGCGGAGGGCAAGCAAAATGATGACTGGCTCAGCTCGGGACACCTCACAGTGGGAGACTTCCCAGTTTAAACTGACGCCACTGGGAAAAAAAACCACGGAGAGGAAAAGAGCCGCAGGGTAAGGACTACATGCCTTATTGTTGTAGAGTCAGGGCTGAACCAATAAGCCACAGTTCTTCGCCACTATGCCGGAAAGGTTAGTGGGAGCAAAGTTTCAAGATAATCAGCAGTGACGTTTCAACATTTTCTGCTGTGATAGTATGAATCGATGAACAGTCACCTGCCCCTTTCAAAGGGCTTTGAATCCAGCAGCCCTGATTAGCAAAGCATAAAGGCAGAAGACGGAACATTATGGGTAACATCATTTTTATGGTGAATGGCACTGATTGAAGATGAACTCAAGACACTGCCGTAAAATCTCCTGAAACTCTTGTGCATACCCTTCTATGAGTGGCACTGCCTTAAGATATGAAGTTTATTATATCCGATTGGATTGCTTACCACTGTTTTTACACTCCTTTATTGTTTCATTTATGGGACTTGTATTTTTCAAATACATTTTTGAAAATTAAAAAGAGATGCAAAAATTACAGCAGATGGGGTTTGATCTACGTGTCAGTAATAATAATGGTCGCATCTGAAATTGTCCTCAGAGTAATAATAGAAAAAGAGATGAGAGAAATCCTAAGCTGCTGAAATCCATGTTTCCTCCTGTCAGTTGACGTAAGTGGTACTGATTTATTTTAGATATTTATAACTCCACTTGGGAGTCTTCCCAGTGGGGAACCAAAGTAGTTTTTCTGTCCTCCATTTTATAGTCATAACACCAACTCTAGGTTGGGCTGAGTGTTGGGCCCAAGGCCAATCAGCAAGTTTCCTTGACCAAATGGGGATTTGAATGTGGGTCTCTCAGGTTCTAGCCAAGTCGTTTTATCTGTTCCACCATGTTGGCTTGTTTCATTCATTCCTAAAATCAGCGACAGCTGGAACTGGTGGATGAATCACCTGGGAGAATATTCTTGGACATTTAATCTATAGATGGTTTTTAAGGTTATGAAATATAAGTACAGGCCATGGTGATCTAGACAACTAACTAACTAACTAACTAACTAACTAACTAACTAACTTACTTACTTACTTACTTACTTACTTACTTACTTACTTACTTACTTACTTACTTACTTACTTATTTATTATTAGGCTTATATACCGCCCTCCCCCGGAGGGCTTTCAAATGATTCGTACAACAGGTAAATAAATAGCAAACCCCATACAATAGATGGTGGTATACATTGAAATACAGCGTTCAATCATAAAACATTTCAAAAACTTAACATAGTAACAGTTTTCAAGAAGTTGTGCTGCTTGGGACTCTTATTGTGGGACACTTTCTTAAGAGATAACCATACCTGATTCTCTCTCTATATAGTGGTTTTTTTGTGTGTTTTTTGCAAATCCATTATTGTTTGGCTTACACTGTTTGGCTTGCACTTTCATAATATTATTAGTCTACTGCTTAATCCAACTTTTATTTTGTCGCCATGGCAGATCAATAAAATAGGAATTTGAACTGATATACTTTGCATTAAACTTTCAGCCACAATTTCAGCCACACTTTTCATGATATTGTATGATGTTCACACACACACACACACACACACACACACACACACACACACACACACACACACACACACACACACACACACACACACACACACACACACACACTTTTTCTGAAGTGAGGCTAAATACTCAAAGGGCCCTTCCCCCCTCCCCAGTGGATTCCACCCAGACCAAATATAAAAACTTTTTTTAAAGGAGTTAAATACTTTAATGGCAAAGTGAAGGGCCACAGGCAACCCCTGAAGGTCTCTTTCCTTTTAACTTTCGTCACAGACCGAGTTGTGTGTCACTGCTCTTCACAAAGACTGTCATAATTTTCTACTTTCAGCTTTCAAATAAATGGAAGGGGGAATCTTAGGGTGAAAGAAGTTGGTAGAATCTCAGGAAAGTCTGGTGTTTTTTTTTTTCCTGGAAGACTGCTTAACCAACTAGTGTCTGCAGTGCAATTGTGGTGCTAACTCCCAGTTTGCTTTTCTGTAGGTGGGATTGGGTTTGGCCGTACCAAAGGCAACTCTGGTTCGGAAGCAGATGATGAAACGCAGTTGACCTTCTACACCGAGCAATACAGGAGTCGTCGACGTAGCAAAGGTAAAGGCAGAAACTGGGCTGATTGCATGATACCTGGCTCCACTAATGGTGCCATCCTGTGCAGACTGGCATCCTTCTAAACCCATTGAGTTCAACTGATTTAGAGGTGTGTTATGCTGTTCAGGGTGGCACTGTACATCGGAGTCCCCAACATGGTGCTTGTGGGCATCATGACACCTATTGACACCTTTTCTGGCCTCTGCCAAATGATTTTAGGAAGTGGGTGGGGCCACTTTTGTCTTCTGATTGACTGCTAGAGATTTGATTGGCTCTGCAGATTGTTTAAAGTGTTAATTTGGCTGCAGCTGGCACTGCAGCACAAGGATCTGAACTGTGTTGCTG
Organism: Sphaerodactylus townsendi; assembly: GCF_021028975.2. NCBI lineage: Eukaryota > Metazoa > Chordata > Lepidosauria > Squamata > Sphaerodactylidae > Sphaerodactylus > Sphaerodactylus townsendi. The sequence continues at coordinate 43,085,626 of NC_059436.1, read as the reverse complement.
AAGCTAAGTGGTGGCAATCATTTTTGACTGGCTTTGCCTCCTGTGGCAGCCATTTTGGGTGGCAGCCATTTTGTTGCTGTGCCCAACATGCCGTGTTAGAATTTCCAATCTGCCTGCTGGCTAGAAAATGTTGGGGGCTCCTGTGTCAATCCACCTGTTCAATCTAAAGTTTCTCAATGAGGGGTCTTATCTGTTCAGCTCCTCTTGGATTTTCATTGCCTCTCTCCTGAATATTAAGGCACTTACGGTGGAATGGGAGTGGAGAAGCTTTGCTGAAAATAACTTGTTCAGGCAGAGGAAATGCTTTCAACCAGTAGTGGGATCCAAAATTTTTAATAACAGGTTCCGATGGTGGTGGGATTCAAACAGTGGTGCCGCTGCACACGCGCACCTCCAGTCCCTATTGGGCAGGGAGGTTGCTTTAGTAACCCCTTCTCGGCACTCAAAAAAAATTAGTAACCACTTCTAGAGAAGTGGGGAGAACTGGTTGGATCCCACCTCTGCTTTCAACCATTTTGAAGTTTTACCTTTCGAAGTTCCCAGAATTCATGTGGAAACAGGGACACCTCATGCTGGAGTTGGGGAGCCATGCGGCTGTGCAACATCTGGCCGACTGCAGATGCAGCAGCATCGCTCCTCCAGAGCAGGATGCCGGGCTGTCATTGAAGGGGCATTTCCAACTTTAGTTGGCTTCCTAAGCCTTTTCAGCACAGGAGCACTCCCATTTGCCAGTTTGGTCTTATGCTGGCAAAATTGGTGGTACAACCTGTTGAGCTGCCTATGCCACTTAAATGAGGATGAGGGGGGATCATCATCTGGTCATAGCCCACCCACCCGGGGGGAAGGGAGAGGAAGGAGGCTAGAAGGAGGTAGGGAAAAAGGGACGTGGCATTTCATCATGGCACACCCCTTCCAGGGGGGGATGGCATGTGGTCTTGGCCCACCTATCTGGGGGGAGGGGAAGGAAGAAGAGGAATAAGGAGGCCCATCATCTGGTTGGGGCCAATCCTTCCCAAGGGAAGAGGTAAGAAGGGGGGAGGGGGCAGCATCGTTGTTGGCTTCCTTGCTGTGGTGCAGCTAGTCTCTTAGAAGGCAGAACAGCTACACCATGGCTGTGTCATCGTCCACAATATTGCAACTAACCCCCCCCCCCCAACCAGGGTTGTTCTGTAATTATTTTTTGAAATAAATAGCAACGTTCAAAAGTTATTTGGTTGCGGCAGAACAGCTTTTCCGTTCTTTCCAGATGTTTTGAGGAACAGCTTTTCTGTTCGTTCCAGACACGGGAGCAGAGAGTTGCCAAGAAAGTTCGGTTACATTTATTTTGATGATTAGGCATTCGCACAAACACATGGAATGTGTTCATTTTGGGCCCAAACCATCTCAACACCTAGAATCAGTGCACTCATTGTCACCATTCCCATGCAATGGATTGTGACCTGGATTGTACAATCATTCATTTCAAAGAGGAGGGGGGAAAATGGAGGGGAAAAGAAAAAAATCTCCATTGCATACTTTTTAATGGGCTAAGGGGAAGCATCGTTCGAGATGGTCGAGGGCCCTCTACAAATGTCTGTGACAGGCAAGTTTGAGGCAGAAGTCAGCAGCCTGGATGCTGGCAAGAGGGTTTAACTTTGCCTAACTAGGAAGAGTTGAGCAGGACAGACTGCTATTTTGCAAGCATTCTGGATAATAGGTTATGAATCCATTTGCGGCTCGGTGTTTTGCATTGTCATCATCACAATCATTTAATTCCTGCAGTTCTTTGTGTCCTCTGAAATACCTTGCTCGCACAGGGCGCGAAAAGTCTACGATCAGCATATCTTTCAGGGTTTTTTTCCCCTCTCTTTTGAAGCAGCCAGGTGCTGGGGATTATTAGGAAAGGGATTGAAAATAAGGCAAAACCAACATTGCAGAACCCTGAGCAAATCTAAAGTGTGGCCTCGTTTGGAATGTGCTTACAGTTCTGAGTCTCAAAAATGGCATTGCAGAGTTGGAAACAAATGTAGGAGAGGGCAACCAAAATGATTAAGAGACTGAAGCACCTTTCCTAAGGCTATGGTGATTTTCAGTTTAGAAAAAAAGAAAACTTGGCGGGAGGGTGTGATAGATTCAAATTCAAGAATGTGAGGGCAATCTGGCTGTGACCTCTGTAACCCCATTGATTGCCCAAATTGATTTAGCTGGGTAGGCAGGGTGGGGGGGAGGTGCTACCTCTCTTCATTGCTCCATGGGTGTTCTTCCTGAAGTTGCATGCTCGGTGAAAGAAGACGACCATCTCAGATAGAAGATGTGTGTACTGTCCATCAGTCAAGGATATACAGTGATTGTACAATTATACATTTTTTCTTCCTCTCCTGTAATATTAGAACTCAGGACCACTGAATGAAGTTGATTGGTGGTTGATTCAAGATGTACAAAAGGAAATATTTATATACTCTCTGAGTAATTAAATTGTAGTGTTCACTGTCAGAAGATATAGTTTTAGCCACTAGCATATATGGCCTTATGAGGAGATTAGATAAATTCCTGCAGGGTAGGTCCATCAATGGAGACTTGCCATGTTCATTACAGGGGACCTCTGCATTTAGAGACAATAAACCTCTAACTACCTAATGCCAGGAGGCAGTGGCATACCACCCATGGGAACGGGAGGTAAATGACCCCGGGCGTAACGGTGGTGGTGGAGGTGTTGCAAAATCGCTCCCCCCTCCTCCCCTGTGCTGAGTTGGCTCAGAAGAGCTGGGTTGGCACACGGGTGACACCTAAATAAAGAGTCAGCCTGCTACTGCAGTGCCCGTCCAAGCTGCCCCTGAGCCACACCTGAGCCACGCCCCCGAGCATGGGGGGTGGGGGCACCCAGAGAAGGTGTTGTCTGCAGGTGCCATTTCTCACTGATATGCCTCTGCCAGGAGGCAATATAAGGAAAGACCTTGGCCTGAATATTTTCTGTGTTTATTAATATATGTTCACTATTTTTTCCCAAAATATATACATAGAGTTAGACCATAGTAGAAAATGATAGAAATGAAAATAACGGATCATATAAAAACAAAACAACAATGGAAGGATCTTAATACTCCATAAAATGTAAACGTGATACATTTTAAGAGAGAACTTTCTATCTTAGTCTTTTATCTACTATTTATTTAGTTAAAATCCACTAGTATATATCAGCTTAATGATTACTTACAGCCTTAACTGCTAACATATTAGTAACATATTAACCTGTTCATGCAACACCTCTAAATCTAATTTTAGTCTTCATTGGTATTATTATTGATTTAGGTTTTTTAAAGTAATGGATTCAGCCACATATAAAAAAATACAATTCCCACTTCTCATCAAACTCATTTTTGTGATTGTCCATTTACAAGATTTATTAGTTTAGCCATTGTATCATACTCTCTTACTTTATCTTCCCAAATTACTGTGGTTAGGCTTATTTCAGCTTTCTACTGGTTGTCACTGTGCCTGTTGTCAGCAGGTACAAATATAGTTCTGTAGGATTCTTTGGAAAATTCTCAGGAAGAATACCCAACAACACTGTCTTGGCAGTAAATGGAAGTTTAGTCTTCAGTATTTTTTTGCATTTTCTTGTGTACGTCAACCCAGTATTTTTTTTTTACAAGTCCATCACATATGGAAGAATTATACAAATTTTTCTTGACATTTCCAACAAAGCCTGTTGCAGTTTTTACAACATCTACCATCAGAGAGATTAAACCTCTCACTACCTAATGCTAGGAGGCAATATAAGGGAAAACCTTTGTCTGTATGGTCTGTTTATTGGTCCTTGAGATTTGGTTGACCAACAAGTTGTAGATGGACCACTGATGTGATCCACAGGATTCTTTTTCTGTTTTGATTTGATCAGGAAAAAACAAAACAAAACAAGGGGGGTCAGGTCTTTCTACACCATTTTCTGAGGCTAAATCACCCCCCCCCCTATCTGATGGTGATAACTCAACAGGGGGAAAAGACAAACATGGAACCTAAGAAGGACTAATTTATTTGCCACAATGGAGTAAATATCAACCTCATGCGTTTTTTTTTCCAGGTGGGAAAGTGTGTGTGAGGATGAGCTTGTTACCTTTGGCAGACAGTTTCCATAAATTGTGGGGATTATCTGGAGGCAGAGCTAGAGGGGGAGTTGCGATCAATAACCTGTGTATACCAAAATTGTCATAAAATCATAGAGTTGGAAGAGACTACAAGTCCAAACCCCTGCCTTGCAGGAAGACACAATCAAAACACCCCAGACAGATGGCCATCCAGCTTCAGTTTAAACACTGCCAAAGAAGAAGACTCCATCTCCCTCTGAGGCCATGCATTCCACTTTTGAGCAGCCCTTACTGCAGGAAGTCCTTCCTAATGTTTTCCTGCTCCTTGAGTCCATTATTCCTTGTCCTAGTCTCTGGAGCATCAGAAAACAAGCTTGCTCCCACTTTAACATGACATCCCTTCAAATATTTAAACATGGCTATCATGTCACTCCTTAACCTTCTCTTCTTCAGACTATACTTACCAGGTTCCCTAAGCCTCTTTTCATAGGGCATGGAATCCAGACCTTTTACCATTTTAGTCACCTTCCTCTGGACCTCTTCCAGCTTGTCAATGCCCTCCATGAATTGTGGCACCCAGAACTGTCTCGGGTGAGAACTCATAAATGAACAAGCGCTGTTACAATTGAAACAGATATTATTAAAGAATAAAAATAATAGAAATAAGGAATTTATTTCAAATAATTAACATACACACACAAAGCACACAAGAGCTAACTTAGGCTCATTCCACATATGCAGAATAATGCACTTTCAAACTGCTTTCAGTTCTCTTTGAAGCTGTGCGGGATAGCAAAATCCACTTGCAAACAGTTGTGAAAGTGGTTTGAAAATGCATTATTTTGCGTGTGCGGAAGGGGCCTTAGAGAACAAGGGAGGAATTTGGATAGGGAAGGGTAATAGTTACCAGTCTTGAAGGGACATCTGCTTAAGCAGTGCTGAGGAGAAAAATGGCCAGCGTTTCCAGAAGGAAGAGAAAATCCACATGCAAGTGGATTTGAATGTGTGGATCCAAAACACACACATTATGATGGCTGAAGAACCCACTTTTATACCCAAAAATGTGTCCTGAGGCAACATGAGGTATTCTGTAGCAGGAAACCCAGAGAACAAAGAATTGATTGCTCTTCCAGATTTTTGACAAAAGGGTAGGAAGGCTACCACAAGGCTACTTGGAAGCCCCAAGAGAAGGCCTGGGCTGTTCTCCTGAATACAGATTGATATTTAGGATGATAGGATGGTGGAATGGTCTGCTAAGAGTGCTGATAAAATCACCTTAGGGTGGTACAGTAGAGTAGTTAGCCACATTGTTAAGCCAAGCACACCTTAGGGCCGGGCGAAAAGGTCAGCTACCAATCTCCTTCCTGCCCAGACTTGAGAACAACAAAATGAATTCCACAAAACTCAAGCTGACCAGACGTCCTGCTTTTGGCGGGACAGTCCCACCTTCAAACAATTTGTCCTGCGTCCCGCGGGTTATTTAAATTGTCCCGATTTTTGGGAGGCTGCCGCACTGCCTTCTGGGCGAAAGTAGCAGTGCGGCAGCCTCCAGCAAGTCAGCATGGTCAGCTTGGGAGCACTGCCTTCTGGGACTTGTTGTTTCCTGCCCTGTCACAGGGTGGGAAACGGCAAGCCCCAGAAGGCCATGCGCTCCTGCGGCTGTGTGCTCGCGCGGCCGCCTACCCCCGTTCGAGTTCAGAAAGGTGACCATCTGGTCACCTTAACAAACCTCTGAGGAACATCCATTTTGTGGGCGTGTTGTCCTGTTCTGGTGTCATCCTTGGAGATCCCCTGGTCTCCATGAAGCCCTTTAATAGGAAGTGGGGTCTGATCACTAATAACCTAGTTCTTCTTCTCTGTGTTGTGATCCCAATATAAACCCATGCCTCTGTGTGGAAGCTTATTCATGGGGATTGGCTAGTATTTCATGTAAACTGGTTCTTTGTTTGTACCAGAAGGCATTTACAAATGAATTTCACAGTTTGGCTATTCAGCCTCTTTGAAGGGGAGGGTGTTTTTTTTTTTTTTGTTCTACTCTGGGTGTGGTTTTTAAAAAAGGAGAAAAAAAAATCAAAGGTTCTCACCTCCTATAGACATTCCAAGCGATGTCTTGCTTTAGCTGAAAAAGGGTTTGCGTTAGACATTGGTAGCGGAGAATTGAGGAGATTGCTGTGATCAATTTCACTGTTCTTTTCCAAGTCGAAAATTATTAAACGATGATTAAAAAGTTTGGCTGCTGGCTTGAGTCTCAGTTCCCTGTGTGAAAAATGAACTTAGTAATGTGAAGCCTCTTCACAGTGCTTTTGCAATGATTACTTTGCTTTTATTGTGAGAGATTTCTATCCAGCCTTTTCTGGATGGTCCTGGTAGCTGACTGCATATGCCAGAGGTTGGTAATGGGGTGTCTGTGGACACCATGGGGCCTGCCAAAATCTTTCCTAACACCCACCAGCTAAGAACATAGGTGGGGCCAGGTCAGGCATTTGGCCAGCAGATCTTATGACTGACCACTGGAGATCTGAGTGTCTGGGCAGTAGCGTTGCCAGGTCTCCCCTGTCCACTAGTGGGGCAGGGGGTGGTTGAAGGATCTTACTTTTATTTTAAGCTTTTAAACTTAAGACAAGACCTAGTCCTTGGCATCGTCTGTGCAATAATGTCAGTTCCGGAAGTAACGTCATCACACTCTGGTATTCGGGTAAAATCTCTGTGGTAAAAATAACACTCTGGAGATGCTCTGGTATTTGGGCAAAACTCTTTTACCATAGAGTTTTGCCAAAATGCCAGAGCATCTCCCTTGTGTGATGGTATCACTTTTGGAAGTGACATCATCATGCTGGTGGCAGCAAGGTTTAGACCTCATTTTAAGCCTGGTAAGACCCCTGCTGTCTAGCTGATGGTACTGAGGGGAGGGAGCCTAAAGTGAGGGGATCCCCTGTTCCTTGCGAGGGTCTGGCAACCCTATTGGACAGATTAAAATAATGTTATTTCAGTGGAAGTGCCACTACAACGTTGATTTTATTTACTCATTACTGTTTTACAATATATATTTTTTAAATTATCCATCTCAAGCCCCGCCCCCCAAATTCCTTTGGCTTCCTCTGTGTGGTTGACTGTGCTTCCTGTGGTGGCCATTTTGTGGTCATACCTAAAATCCCATGTCAGAATTCCCGACTTAATTTGGGAAACCCTAGTCTATGCATCATTTTTAAAGTGGTTTTAAAACACAGGATGAAATACATTTCTTTATCTCTATTTAAATTATGATAAAACAAAGACTGTGAGGAACTATAGAGTTCCAGTAATCTCGCACATGGTGGCCCTCCATCCTCCCCACCGAAGAAAAGGGCCCTTAGCAGAAGGGCCATCAATCAGAGAGCAGCAGTGGTGGAGTGGTTAAGAGCAGGTGCACTCTAATCTGGAGAACCAGGTTTGATTCCCCTCTCTGCCACTTGAGCTTTGGAGGCTTATCTGGGAAACCAGATTAGCTTGTGTACTCCAACACATGCCAGCTGGGTAACCTCGGGCTAGTCACAGTTCTTCTGAGTTCTCTCAGCCCCACCCACCTCACAGGGTGTTTGTTGTGGGGGGGGGAAGGGAAAGGATACTGTAAATCCCCTTGAGTCTCCTTACAGGAGAGAAAGGGGGTATATAAATCCAAACTCTTCTTCTCTTCTCTCTATCTCATCTGGCCCTTGATACACTTCAGGTCTTAGCAGAGAGGAATTTTACATTATGAATTCAGCAAGTGCAAGGAAGAAGATTCCTTTAGGAGCAAAAGTTCAGCTTAAAACTACTAATAATTGAATCTCAGATCCATGATTGGACAGGACTCTAATTTCTGTTAAGGAATGGATCCATCATTGGAGGCAGCTGATTGTTAGCAATGAAGCTTTGCTGTTCATTTTGTAGCGGGATTCACGTGGTGCCTCTTTGCAGCCCTGTGGCCATCGGGGACAGCAGAGTGGAGTTTTGCTTGCACACTTTCTCCCACGCCAGCTGTACTTGGAAAATTACTGAAGATGCTGCCATGCCGGCTGGAGTGGATGCGGTGGCAGGTTTTTAATTATGTGCAGTTTTTTTACATGCTGTGTCACCTGGCAAGGCGGTTTTTCTGCATTTAAAGCAGGGCCTATCCAGGTTTTTTTTCCAGTCAGACATTGGTATGAGCAATAGAGGTTCTGTTTTCCCAAAATGAACTGATGACACGTGAAACCCTGATATCATATAGAACACACACACACACACACACACACACACACACACACACACACACACACACACACACACACACACACACACACACACACACACACACACACACACACACACACACACACACACACACACACACACACACACACACACACACACACACACAAACGGTCAGCTACTATCCATAGAGGCTGCCTGTCTATTATTTTTACTATTTACTACTATTTACTACTATTTATATTAATATATAATCTATCAAAAGATGGCCAAGGGTTATCTTTCACAAATATATCTAGCTTCATCTTCAACACAGGGTGAATCCCCATGGAAAAAATAAACTTGCCCCCCTCCCGGTTCAATAAGATACAGCATCTTTTATTGCAATTTCTCCCTCCCCACCACAGCGTATGTCTATTGAGGGGCCCAAAGTTAATTCTGGTATCAAAAATTGCAACATTTCTCACAAACCCACAATCTGCTCTGCGGCTCTTTTGTTCTTTGTTCCGATTGGCTGATGTGTTGTGTTGGGGCGGGAACAATATCCCTCCCCTCTGCTTGTTTTCTTTTTTTTTAATTGCGCAGCTTCGTGAGAGCGCAGGTAGTCTTTTTGTACCTCGTGCCAGCCATAGCGATTCCCGTCGTTGCTACGCACGTATGCACACTTGCTCCCCCTCTCTTTGCAGGAGCATGTCTTCATAGCCACAACCAGCACATACACACACACACGCACATACGCGCGCGCGCGCGCACACACACACACACACACAAAAGCTTCGCACGCTCTGTGCCCAGCCCACTGTGCTCTGATTGACTGGAACGTTTCACGTCACTCCCTAGGGTGGGAAAAATAAATCTATTTTTTTTCTGTGTCTCCCCACCAATCCAGCCTCGGCCTGTGTTTTTTCAAAAAGTTTTACCTTCCTGCCAGTTTTTGAAAAATGCGGGATGATGGGGAGAGTATGTGGCAGGGCCAGGATGGAGCCGAATTAGGCACTGAAGCTGTGGGGACTCCTTGCCTAAGCCAGGATTTTTATCGTGAGTGTCATGGGATTTTTTGACCATGGGGAATCACCCACAGCAATTTTTTTAATTCCCACAGTTATTTCAAGAAGGTGCCAGGTGACACACCTTTGCGATAGCATTCCATGATCAGGGTCCCATTACAAAGAAGGCTGTCTTTGTGGTAGCTATCTGCCTAGCTTATGGATGATGAGAGCCACAGATAATGATCTCATCTGCTGGGCAGGTTCGTATGGGAAAATGAAGCTATTTAGAAATGGACCTCAGACCCTTCATTTTAGCACCTTTTGGAAGTATTTTTGGGCAGACAGGGGGGATCAAGTGATGGATGCTAGCATATTCCATACCCTTTGGCCTTGAAAGGGGATCTGGCTTTAAAAGGAATGTAGACAAATGCATGGAGAAGTCCATCAGAGGCTATTAGCCATGGCGACTAAAGGGAATCTCCACATTCAGTGGCAGTAAATCTCTGAATACCGGTGACAGGGGGCAACATTAAAGGAAGGCCTCTGCCTCTGTGTCCTATCGTTGGCTGTCCAGAGTAACAGGTCGGCCACCATGTGAAACAGAATGCTGTGTTAAGTGGACCACTAGTCTGATCCAGCAAGGCTTTTCTTCTGTCCTTCCATGTAAGATGCTTTTGTAGTCAGAAACATTACAGATAGATGGAAGGCATCAGGTAACTCTGCCAGGAGAAGTAAGGTCCAGAGAGATGGCACTACAATTGCCCCGCTACGCCACTGAGTGGGAGAGTCTTGGGATGGGTGTCTGAAGCAGATCATAAAATGTGAGTCACTCTTGTTAGATTTGTGCTGTGTTAGAAACCCATGGGTCATCTTATTGTGGGAATTTAATCTTTGTCACACTAAAAAAAAGTAAAGGCCAGGGGTAGGGAACCTGCGGCTCTCCAGATGTTCAGGAACTACAATTCCCATCAGCCTCTGTCAGCATGGCCGATTGGCCATGCTGGTAGGGGCTGATGGGAATTGTAGTTCCTGAACATCTGGAGCCGCAGATTCCTACCCCGGTGGCGGCAGTCCCCTGTGTGAGCACCTAGTCATCACTGGCCCATGGGGTGAGATCACATCACTACTTGGCAGATTTTGTTTATAGGGTAGCTTGGCATTATCGTCCCCAATCCACTTTTTACCCCTCTGCAAGCTTACTCATTTTAGTGACCTTGGACAGATGGAAGGCTGAGTCAACCTTGAGCCTTGAGCGAACTTCTTGAAACCGACTTCCGTCAGGATCGAGCTCAGGTCATGAGCAGAGCTTTGACTGCAGTATGGCATCTTGCCCCTCTGTGCCACAGCATCACACTGCTTTGCTCCTATTTCACCAACCACCGTTTTCTCAGTTCACAGTGGTCTGGCATCCACGTCAACCTTGCATACCTACCCACGCCTTTCATGATGTGGTGTGCACCTTGTGGGTTGTCTTGTATGTGACCAAAAACAATACTTCCCCTCCCGCTGAGAAACCTTATGATCTCTGACTGCTTCTTTCCACCCTTGGGTTGTGCGTGTAGTCCCCTCCCCGTTCTGTTTTGCTAGACTGTGCAGCTTTTTCCTTGCTGTGCTGTAATCAGGTAGTTTTCATTGTCAGGATAACACACAGAGGCAAAGGCATCGCTGGGCCTCTTGGGAGCTGTATTATTACCTCATAAACCAGCACTGCCATCCCATTATAGCCTAATTAAGACCATGGGGATTTAGGTTCTCTTGTCCAGTGATAACTTCCACATTCTGCCTTGCTGAAATAAGGGAGTTCCGGTATTGTTCCAAGGATCCATTTCTCCATTGGGTTTTTTCTCCCTTTTTTTTAAGGGGTGGGAGAAGACATAGATCCTCAAATCTCCAGGATGCCCAGTTCTTCCCTTGATTTGCCACCATTTTTTTTAAAAAAATGACAAATTAGGAAAGCCCAATTATCGGCCTCGGCTTTGCGTCAGCTGTTGTGTCTCGACTCTCTCTCGCTCTCTCCCGCTCTTAGAGCCCTCTGAGGGCTGTTAAAGGAATGTGAATCTGGGCTTTGATCTGCTTCTGTATTTGGTGTTTAAAACAAGGCCCTTTATGAGGGAAAATTGGGTATTCGGAAGCTGTTACACACGCAGAAGCTTTGCTTTGATCCTTTCCTGCCTCCGGAGGCAACAAACGCTTATGATTTGAGAGGAAAGCAAATGAAATGTGGAATGAGAAATTTTGAGTAGCGATTTTCTCTTTCTCTTCCTTCCTTCCCTCCCTTCTGCCTTTTCACTAAAATGCAAAGAAAAGTTAGGGCTAAGAAAACAAAGTGCATTGTAACAAGAGGCAGGCCACTGATTATCAGACTAGGGCCCCTTCCGCACACGCAAAATAATGTGTTTTCAAACCACTTTCACAACTGTTTGCAAGTGGATTTTGCCATTCCGCACAGCTTCAAAGAGCATTGAAAGCAGTTTGAAAGTGCATTATTCTGCATGTGAGGAATGAGCCTTCCTCTCTTACACAGAGACTCAACAGGTTCTCCGCTCCCATTCCCTTTTCTATTGCGTGTAATTTGTCATCCAATTTAGTCCCACCTCTCAGGCCCATTCCGCACATGCAGAATAATGCACTTTCAATCCACTTTCTATGCATTTTGCAGCTGGATGTTACTGTGCGGAACAGCAAAATCCACTTGCAAACAATTGTGAAAGTGGATTGAAAGTGCATTGCTCTGCATGTGCGGAAGGGGCCTCAGTGATCTTGCTATGGCCAAAACACAGCAGCAGCAACAAAATCCCCTTTCCTGTGCAATTTTTCACATGCCCTGCTTAAACTAGGGCACTACCCATGCTTACAGTATACCCTAGCCTCCACATGCAGATGCTCTGAACAAATACCAGCCCAGTATGAACAGAGTCTCACGGAAAAGTTCTTTTCCTCTCCAGGGTCATATTTAGATGGGGGCTGAGTTGGTAAATCATTGCTTTCCTTTTTAAAGCACCCATCCTCTCACAAGCATTTGTTTTATTTTATCGTATTTATACCCTACCCAGAGGCGTAGCTCCCAGGGGATGGGGGTGACGCACTGGGCACGAACCCTTGTGGGGTTGTGACGAGGGTGTTCCGGGGGCATTCCTGGGACATGGCAGGGCATTCCAGGGCAGGACGGGGGCAGAGGATGCACCGGTGCACCGGGCGGTTCCCCCCTAGCTATGCCTCTGACCCCACCCAATTCCTGGCCCGAACTAGACTCAGGGCAGCTTACGCACAAGCTGAAACAACCACAATTTCAGTAATATAATACATTAGTCTAAAATCCAATTTCTATACAGATGGCAGACCACTTAGAGTTGTTATTTTCCATTTGTGGACTTTGGATGGTAAAAAAAAAATGACTTTGCAGGATACTGTCTAGTTTCTGTATCAGGATAGTGGGGGCATGCAGCGAGCAAGCTTGTTGGTAGCTCCAGAAGTGCATTCCCCACAAATAATGAACCATGATAAGTGGGGAAAGAGCCCTTCAGATATCGTACCTCAAGAAGATTTTTAGGTAGACATTTTGATGTTTGAGCTCTGTATCATGTTGCTTGCCTGATGCTCCTGGGTTGGGACTGATAACAAATTAACTCTTCAGATAAATCTCTATCCGAAGGCAGAATATGGGTGGATGTGGCATTATTTGTACAAGTGGGCTGGGCGCTGCTCAGTATCTCTGTGTGGCATCCTTGCCTCTGGCTGCATGAAAGGCGGTCTGGAACTGATAAGTCTCATCCTAGTTGCTGAATCCTCCCCTTCTTCTGATGACTTGACGTGATAGTGCATAAATCTGAGCCTACATGCGCACCGCTAATACCTCCACAAGCTTCCCCTTGGCTGCTTGCTATTGTAGTGGCAGTTATATAACTCTGTTGATCATAAAGGAAGGATAACTTAGATTAGACATGGTTTGAGGGTGGGGGTGGGGAGGGGAGGGGAGGGGAGGGGAGGAGACCCTTGCTGGCTGTCAGAGTGATTCAGCAGGATTTGCTGCTTGACACGGGTGGGAAATCTTTTTAAAAAAACAATTTTGCTAAAAGATGGGATATATCTTTGCTGGGATGCTTTAACAAGCTGTCCAGGCCCTGCCGGACCTTGGTGAGTTCTGCAGAGCCTGTAAGACGGAGCTATTCCACCGAGCTTTCGGAGGGGCTGGCCGCGGTTCTACTGCTCCCCACTGAAACTGAAACTGAGGCTGCATGTTTTCCATCTTTTTCCATCTTGGTTGGGCCCTGATTCCCTGACTCCATCGCAGGCCCTGCCTACTCCCTTTCCTTCTTTTGGCCTTTAGATTTGGTGCCTGTTTTAAACAACTTCTGTTTTAAACAATTTCTGTTGTTTTAATCTATATTTGTTGTTAGTAACTGCTGCTTAAGTTTTAATCGGTTTAAGTTTTATGTTGTTTTGATTTGCTGTCTTGGAGAACAGCCATACTGTGAGCCATCTCGAGCCCTTCAGGGATGAGGCGGCCTATAAGTTTAATAAATAAATAAATAAAACAAGAGAGTCTTCTGTCATTGAGCAAGGGGTTGGACTGAAACAACAATTTTTCAAACTTTAACAAGCTGTGGCCCCTGGCAACCTGTTGATTCGGTTGCTGACCCTTTTGCTCGTTGTTGGGTATGGAAAAATGTTCAGAGCTGCTCATAAATATAGAAGACCAGGAGAACCTGAAATTCATCTGAAAACTAGCTTGGCCTATTGTCTGCAGGTGGAGGGCAGGGAGTGAGGTTTACAGAACTGATCTGTAATTCGTATTTCTATATATTTAAGTATGTCTCCTGTGTTTTTGTTTTCCTTTGATTTGGGATTTATACCGTTTTGTGGCTCCAGGGAGCAGTGTGCTCCAGCCTAGGTGATTCGGACAAATTGTGATAGTAGGAGGTTAAGAGCTCGTGTATCTAATCTGGAGGAACCGGGTTTGATTCCCAGCTCTGCCACCTGAGCTGTGGAGGCTTATCTGGGGAATTCAGATTAGCCTGTACACTCCCACACATGCCATCTGGGTGACCTTGGGCTAGTCACAGCTTCTCAGAGCTCTCTCAGCCCCACCTACCTCACAGGGTGTTTGTGGTGAGCGGGGAAGGGCAAGGAGATTGTGAGCCCCTTTGAGTCTTCTGCAGGAGAGAAAGGGGGATATAAATCCAAACTCCTCCTCCTCCTCCTCCTCCTCCTCCTCCTCCACACACACACACACACACACGCATGCTGTATACAATGATACATACAATTTCTCCTCATTGGAGTCAGCCTTGATAGGGCTAAGAGTTCATAAGCAGTTTCAAATCTCTGAAGGCAGCAACTTTGCTGTTATGCTTCCAAGCTTGGGTTTTACTCAAAATAAACAGCTGAAACCCAGCAAAACCTCTTGGCCAATGAACATATTATGCAGAACCTCTTGAGTTATGGGAGAAATGTCCAGGAAGGAAGAACTAAATTGATGTCTGTTCAGCAGCCATTTGCTGCATTCGAAAATTGAACAGTTTTGCTGATAGGTAACTGAGGCAGTGAATAATGTATTTTTTACAAGTGTATGCGAATGCAGGTGTTTCAAGTAGGGTGCCCAGGTCGTGCCTGGTGACTGGTAGGAAGGTTTGCGGTGAGCACATGGGAGGGACCCAAGGCACTGTGCGTGCCATGACATCACTTCTGGTGAAAAGTGGCAGAAAGTAGATGAAGGGATCTATTGAAACTCTCTGGTAAAACTATGGAGTTTCTGGTGATTCCTAGAGCTACCCCTGAAAGTAACCTAGCAGAGCATCAGTGTTGCCATTTTTTTTAACACTGCTGCCTGTCCAGTGGGAAATGGGTTTGTGAAATCCGGTTTCAGGTCCAGCAAAATATGTAATAGAAGCAGGTGGAAAAAAGATGTGCGGATGAGTCTTCCTTCCCGTTCCCGTCTGGATGTGTTGCTGTCAGCCTCCTTGAGCCGGATGATGAAAATTGCCTTCACTGGATGAGCTCCCCTGCCTGCCTTAGCAATTAGGTCCTGTCTTCCTGCCGCCGCCTCTGTTCACTTCCCCTGGACTGTGATAGAGATAACAGCATTTACATCTGTTCCTGGAGGCCTCGCTTTATTTATTTATTTTTCGTGTATTTTTTTTGATCGTATCGGATGCCGACTTATCCAGTAATTGAGTGTTTGAGAGTGAAGAATTATCTCCCTGGCATGGTCCTTATCTTGACAGCGAAGCAACACTTTTAATTTAATTTTGTTCAGAGCGTGCGGGTAACAAATTTTGCTAATCGTTCTTGTCGCCCACTGCATGGTAACAAGCCCCATGTTTTGCAGGCAATAAAATACAAACACACAGAAGGGTGGAGGGGTGAGAAAGTCAAGCTTTTTGTTGTTGTTGTTTTTGGGGTAAACAGCAGGCTTAAATATGAAGTTCTTTCTATTTGCCAGCAAATAGGACACCAGAGAGCAGAGTCTATGGAAGAAGTAGAAGTTGACTGCTTGTTTAGCTGTTACTTTAGGGTACTGTATGTTTTATTTTTGAACCTTCTCCACAGTACATAGAGCCAGTGTGGTTTAGTGGTTAAGAGCAGGTGGATTCTAATCTGGAGAACCAGGTTTGATTTCCCACTCCTCCGCTTGAGTGGCTTATCTGGTGAACCAGATGTTTCCACACTCCTGCATTCCTGCTGGGTGACCTTGGGCTAGTCACACTTCTTCAGAACTCTCTCAGCCTCACCAACCTCACAAGGTGTATGTTGTAGGGAGAGGGAGGGAAAGGAGCTTGTAAGCCGCCCTGAGTCTCCTTACAGGAGAGAAAGGTGGGATATAAATCCAAACTACTACTCTTCTTCCTCTTCTTCATCTGCTTCTTGGTAGTCATCTTACTAGTTGACACTCATCTATGTAATGCACAGGGATCACAAAGATATAAAGACAGATTTCTTACCTGTAACTTGTTCTTCAAGTGATCATCTGACCAACCCACCTTCCCTGTATCAGGTGTTTGGTGGAGCTTGCTGCACAGTACTCATTTAGGAAGAAAGTGCGTAGGACCATGGTGGCAAACCTTTGGCACTCCAGATGTTATGGACTACAATTCCCATCAGCCCCTGCCAGCATGGCCAATTGGCAGGGGCTGATGGGAATTGTAGTCCACAACATCTGGAGTGCCAAAGGTTCGCCACCACTGCCATAGGAAGATGTGACTTCTCTTAGAGCATGTGCAGTCCAGAGCTGTGGACTTCAGCCCAGAAAGCTAGCACTTGAAGTTTCTGAGTTACTGTTCTTCAAAGACACAAAGCCCGTTAGCGTGAATTCACAGATGACCCCTCAATGAACAGTTATAGGTAAGCAAGCTCACTTTCTCTTCAAACATTCTCAAACTCTCCTATCTTAGGTTAATGAAAAAAATGCTTAGTAGGTAGAAAGTGAAAAGGTGAGTACCGCTCCTATGCTATGCCTGGCCCAACTTCCCACTCAGCCTTCCACTGGTGGTTACCCAAAGGCCCTTCCATTGATCTACTTTGGCCAATTTGTAGATTTACTGCGTGCGTGCGTGCGTGCGTGCGTGCGTAAAGTGCCATCAAGTCACATGACTTACGGCAATCTCAGAAAGGGGTTTTCAAGGCAAGCGAGAAGCAACGGTGGTTTGCCACTGCCTTGCCCTGCAAAGTACTGACTTTGCTTCGCTTCCAGGATCTGACATAAAGCGGCTATACCATTCCGCCTTTCCTCCCACAGAGTCGTTAGGTGCCCTGAAAAAAAGAAAATAAATTCAGAGTATAAATATAATTGCCTAATGTCTTGCTTGAGTCTTGCTTCAGTTTTGCCTGTAGAAAAAGCACACATTGTGAAGTTTCTTGCACACTTAAAAGGAGAGAGCCAAGACTGTCAGAATCTTCATTAGGTTGGCCAGTAGTTTTTCCTCCATGTGGAATGCATATTAAGCTGCCTTATACTGAATCAAACTATTGGTTCATCAAGGTCAGTATTGTCTATTCAGAACTACAGCGGCTCTCCAGGGTCTCAGGAGGAGATCTTTTATATCTAATCCAGTCCTTTTAAAGGCTGGGGATTGAATTTGAACATTCTGTATGCCAAGCAGAGACCCTTCCCTTGCAGTTCTCTTCCCTTGAGCCCCAGCCACACTTTAAATGGGTGGTTGTGCGTGGGATCTGATGTTGAGAAGAAGAAGAAAGAAGAAAAAAGAAAGAAGAAAGAAGTTTGGATTTATGCCCCTCTTTTTTTCTCCTGTAAGAAGCGGCTTACAAACTCCTTTCCCTTGTGGCACCTTGTGAGGTAGGTGGGGCCGAGAGAGTTCTGAAGAACTGAGTCTAGCCTGAGATCACCCAGCAGGCTTCACATGTAGGAGTGGAGAAACAAATCCAGTTTCCTAGATAAGAGTCTGCTGCTCATGTAGAGAAATGCGGAATCAAACCCAGATCTCCACATTAGAGTCCACCACTCTTAACCACTACACCACACTGCCTCTAAACACAAATGTAGGGGACACTCTGTGTTCCTCCACACTTTGAGCTTTGTATCCAGCTTGACAGATTTGTTGTGGAAGTCATGTGGTAGCAAAACGAAGCTTCTCTTAAACAGCACCTTGTCAGCTCGATCACGGACTCTGGGAACATTTATTTGGTTGCCCTACTTAAGCTACCTTTGAGGTTTAGAATCCACTGCTCTTAACCACTACACTATATTGGCTCTAGAAGATGGATAATGGTTGCTATTGGCAGAACAACGAGGGTGATTGGTCTGGCGTATACAGAATCCACTTGCCCACTCACACATACATTTCCTCCCCAAACCAATCTTCTCCCAAGAATGCTAATTCACAGCAGACTCAACAGAGGCCATAAACTTTGCGAGTTAAGTAGCGCGGCAGCCCACTTTAGCAACTGCACAGTCAGAATGTTCTGTTCAGCTCAGAGATCCCTCGAAGCTTTCACTAATCCATCTCTAATACCCAGAGTTTCAGCTGGTTATACAGTTTAGGAGTCTTAATGCCTGGTGCATTAAAATAAATATGCTTTTCCGTCAAAAGTGTAATGTTTCAAATGTTGATCTCTTATATGTGTGCCGTGTGCTGGTAATCTTCTGTGACAAAGCGTTCCCTACTGTTTTAAGAGATGTCTGTTTAGACACACACACACACCCCCGGCAACAAGTTCTGCGGCACATTAAAAACGAAGAGATTTATTGTGGCTTGAGCTTCAGTAGGCCAATAATATCGTCATATTAGGCAGTTTTGGTAGGGTGCAACAGAAGAAGTGGAATTTCAAGGCAAATATGGTGGGAGTAAGGTCTTTGAGTGACTATGCTGTTTCATCAGTCTTAGTTAAAGCATTAATAGCCACAATTGGAGTCTCTGTGGGAACAGCAGTGGTGTAGTGGTTAAGTTCAGGTGCATTCTAATCTGGAGGAACCGGGTTTGATTCCCTGCTCTGCCACCTGAGCTGTGGAGGCTTATCTGGAGAATTGTGCATTGGACATGCCAGGCAGAGTCCAATGCATGTCTGGTTGGCATGCCAGCTGAACGACCTTGGGCTAGTCACAGCTTCTCGGAGCTCTCTCAGCCCCACCTACCTCACAAAGTGTTTGTTGTGAGGGGGGAAGGGCAAGGATATTGTAAGCCCCTTTGAGTCTCCTGCAGGAGAGAAAAGGGGGATATAAATCCAAACTCCTCCTCCTCCTCCTCCTCCTCCTCCTCCTCCTCCTCCCTCTTCTTCTTCTTCTTCTTCTTCTTCTTCTTCTTCTTCTTCTTCTTCTTCTTCTTCTTCTTCTTCTTCTTCTTCTTCTTCTTCTTCTTCTTCTTCTTCTTCTTCTTCTTCTTCGCTGCCAAAAGGAAACCATGGATAGAAGGAGGAGGAGAGTTGTTGTTGTTGTTTGGATTTATACCCCACCTTTCTCTCTTTAAGAGATGGACAAAACAGTTTTTTTTAAAAAAAATATGGTATTATTTGTCTTTGCATACTGATAAAAATATCCAATGAAAATTCAAAACTACAAGGGGACAGACAAGGATGAAAGGAGCTTTGAAATCTGAATTAACATGTCCCAAAGAGATCTGTAGCCTTTTCAGGCTAGAACTACCATGAAAGGTGAGCGCTTCCCCCACCTTGGAGTTAGCCCTGACACTGTTCAGAAGAACTGGCTCAAGCTCAGATCCATGTTTAACCTGGGTCCTTAGCTGGCACATGGGCAACATTAGTATACCAATGATCTGTGACTCAGGTGGGCATTGCTTTGTTACGCTGACCTTGTACGTGTTGCAGCTCAGTTCAAATGAGATTCAACAGGTCAAGTTTTTACCTGCCAGTATCACACTGAACTTGCATTTCAGTCAAACCAGAAGGCAGTTCTTGGAAGGAACTACCCAGTATCTCACCTCCAGATCCAAGCAATCCCAGTCAGTTCCACATAAATAGGTGTCAGATTTGTGCACATAATTACACAGATTAGTCTTAGCCATGTAGAAGGTGAAAACATGCCGGATCAGACCGGGGGCAGTCACGTCCAGCAGTCTGTTCACACAGTGGCCAACCAAGTTTTTCTTGGAATCCCCCAAGCAAGACAACTGTAGCCAAATTATCCTGCCTGTGTCCCCCATCACCAAATATTGTAGGCATGCTGCTCTGATACTGGAGAGAATGGGTAGGCATCATGACTAGTATCCATTTTAATTAGTAGCCAAGTTCCTGCAGAGGAGAAATTTTACATGGGTACTTTTTTTCCTGTTGACAGCACCTGTTCAGTTATCTCCTGTTGGCTCATATTTGTCCCCACCCACCTGTGTGGCAGAGGAGAAAATCTGCTGGGTTAGAATGGTGGCTGCCATCTGCCCAGAGGAATTAGAGCCAGTGGGGTGCAGTGTTTAGAGAATTGGACTAGAGACTCAGGTTCAAACCTCCACGCTGCTGTGGAGGTTTGCTGGGTGAAATTGGGCTAGTAACCTACTCTGGGTGAAATTGGGCTAGTAACCTACAGCCTTTCTTACCTTACATTTTGTTGTGATGATTAACTGAAAGGAGGGGGGAATGCTGTAAGCCACTCCATCAGGAAGGAAAATGGAACGTAAGTGAAGTATGTAAATAAAAATGAACAAGCCACAGAAGTTTCCCACAATGCTTAGTTTTCTGCATTTTGCAGACCCTGGCCCATCACCTCTTTAGAAGAGAAGAAGAAGAGTTTGGGTTTTCTCAACCTCTTAAGAATCCTCAAAGTGGCTTACAAGCTCCTTCCCTTCCTCTCCCCACAACAGACACCTTGTGAGATATGAGAGAATTCTGAGAGAATTTTGAATAGCCCAATGTCATTGAGTAGGCTTCATCTGTAAGAGTGGGGAAACAAACCTGGCTCAGCAGGTAAGAGTTCCCCGCTCATGTGGAGGACTAGGGAATCCAATCTAATCCATCGCTCTTAACCACTAACATATAGAAGCAGCCCTGGGTTCATCCACATCCTGAACTTGGTATCCAGCTCAATGGATTTGTTGTGGAAGTCATGTGGTACAGAACGAAGCTTCATTTAAAAGGCACCTTGTCAACTTGATCACATATTCTGGGAACGTTTATTTGGTTGCACTACTTAAGCTACCTTTGGGGTTAGAGTGGAAAGGATTTTTACAAATCCAATTAGTTATCCTCCATTTCTGCTGCTTAGGGCTCTCCGTCTCTGTCTCTATCTGTTTCCAGCATGGACAATTAAAATCTATGAAGTCAGCTTTTGCTTTCATCTTCCTGTTCCCAAATCAGTGGAGTAGTCATCACATGGGGGAAAACTATTTAGATGCTCTAAGAAAGAGATTTTTGCATTGCAAATTTCTTCCAACAGAAATGCCTCTGTGGTAGGGAGATGGGTTGGTTTCATATTGTTTTCTTGTTTAAACCAGAGTCAAATTCCATTTCAGGTCTAAGACAGCAGAAGCAGTGTAAGAATTGGAAAGATTGACTGACAGCTTCAAAACCACCCATTCAATAAGTTCCACCTATAGGGATAAAAAAACATCTTTACATTTCAAGATCAGATACTGTGGTTGAATTCCCATATTCTCTTATGTGTAAGTTCCAGTGAAGTTGGCTGAACTTAGTACTGAGTCAGTGTGCATACAATAGGTGTTGTGGGTCAGCCAAAAGGGTTTGAGGGCAGTGGGGATTCCTCAGAGGGGCCCTGGGTAGCTAGTTCTGGATCAGCAGAAGGCAATAATCAAGGCTGACCAGAACTGACCTCAGAGCCATGACCTCGAAGTCGGCCTTGAGCCAGCTAACAGAAGACAGGGGGATGTTCCCAGCCCTCCAAAATCACCAGCACCATTGCAGCAATGTAGGAAGAAACTGAGAACAGAGCTGCGAGCTAGGTGGTGCAGTGCTTGTCTCCTGGCTCAGCATCAGCTACCTGTTGACAGTGAAGATGAGTTGTCACAGGACGGTGGCTGCAGCTCTAGGAGCAGGTCTATAAAACACCATGAGAAAATGCTGTAGGGCAGTGGTGATGAACCTATGGCACGGGTGCCAGAGGTGACACTCAGAGCCCTCTCTGTGGGCACGCGCACACAGAGTTTGTTATGTGGGGGGGGGGGGGTTGCTTCTGAGTAAACCCTCCTAGGGTCATGATTCACCCGTTCGAAGCATTGCACAGTTGCTTCAAAGCAAAGCCACTGACTATCACCAAGCTTACTCCCGAGTAACGCACGCCTCGACCGTTTTTTCTAAACTTATATCTCAGTATTCAGGTTAAATTGCTGTGTTGGCACTTTGCAATAAATAAGTGGGTTTTGGGTTGCAGTTGGGCACTCGGTCTCAAAAAGGTTTGCCATCACTGCTGTAGGGTGTGGTTGCAACAAATACAGTGAGTGCCAAACTGCCACAACTCCTCTAACTGTAACTCTGAAACTTGACCTTGGACTGGACTAGAGCATGCTATGTATTTGCTTTTCCTCTGGAAATCTAATCTCTGCCTTGAATGACTCTGTTTCCTAAACATCCCCTGCTGATAAGAGCTTCCAGGAACCAAACTGGCTGCTGTAACCTGACACATGCAGGTGGCCAAGCAATACAATAGGATTGTTTATGGGGTTTTTTAAAGTTGTTTTGTTGTGGGGGGTAAAGTAACTATAGATTATTGGGTAAGGCAGTAGCAAATCACCCCATAAACATTGGCTGCCTAGTAAATGTGTGATAAAGTGCTGCTGCCAAACAACAGGAAGAGGATGTAGAGTCAAAATCAAATCAACTAATAATAATAATAATAATAAAAATCCGTCTGCAGTCTGATACTGAGTGAGAAGGTCAACCTGGTACTCATCACACAGGCCTGTATAGTTAAAGAGGGAGGAATGGCTCTGTCCGATCTCTGCCACTTAGGTTTCATGGTGTAGAATCAGCCAAAGGTTGATGGATGTGGAGGAGGAGGGAGGGGCTTGGAAAAGAAAGGAAAGAGATCCTGTGCTTGTGTAACTATCCCTGTTATAAATAACGTAGAACTCCTTAGGAGGGGGGAGAGAGTGAGTAAAGATAGTCTCTTGTGGAAACGCCAGTTCATTATTGACAGCATTTAGTAGGCAGACTTTGTGTATGGGGTTGTTTGCCTTTACCTTCCCCTTCCCCAGTTGTTTACACTTTACCCCACCCCAAGAAAAAACCAAAACAAAAAAACCAAAGCTGTGTTCTCATTTTACCAACCTTGGAAGGATGGCTGACTGAGCCAACCTTGAGCCAGCTGCCTGAAACCGACTTCCGTTGGGATCGAACTCAGGTTGCGAGCAGAGCTTTGCAGCTTGTGAGCTTGTGAGCAGAATACTGCTGCTTAACACTCTGTGCCATGCGGCTTCTGCCCTTAGGCAAAAAAGGGGGCTCTTAAACATAGTCAGAGATTGAGGATCATAAAACAATAAACGGTTTTTCATGAAGTACATTCAGTACAAGGCCAGAATGCAACTTGCAGGGTGATCCTCCAGGCCTAGAGATTGGTCTCATTTTAAGGTTATTTAGGGGAAAGGATGGGTATGAACAGGGGTCAGCAACCTTTAGCACACAAAAAGCCATTTGGCCCCACGTCCCCAAGCCCCACCCCCGGCCTCCACAAACCCTGCCTACAGTCAAGCGGGCGGTATAGACAGTCGTGTCGATGCCAATGACGGAAAGTTGCACTTGGGATGTGACGAGCACGCCTCCTTCCCCAGCCCATCTCCTCCCTCCCTCCCTCCCTCCCTCCCTCCCTCCCTCCCTCCCTCCCTCCCTCCCCTCCTTCCTTCCTTCCTTCCTTCCTTCCTTCCTTCCTTCCTTCCTTCCTTCCTTCCTTCCTTCCTTCCTTCCTTCCTTCCTTCCTTCCTTCCTTCCTTCCTTCCTTCCTTCCTTCCTTCCTTCCCAGGCGCCAGATGAGGGAAGGAGGGGAAAGGATGCCAGAGGGAGGGAGGGAGGAGGCGCGCTCGCCACGACCCAAGTGCACCGTGACATCTTTGGCGCCGCCACTGCGGAGCCGCAGTACGAGGATGAAAGAGCCGCATGCCGCTCCAGAGCCACGAGTTGCTGACCCCTGGTCTAGAAGAAAATTAGAAGTGACATTTAGACAGAAGATTCTTATGGATTTATCCCCCTCCTTATTTTTATGTTACGTTTTGATGATGGATATTCCCTGTGGGTGCCTTTTTTAAAAGGTCTGCAGGTGAAATCTGTGAGTTGGGATTTCATCCACAGGGTGGGTGAACAGTATAAAACCACTCTATTCTTGATATGAGAAACAGCTGATGGATAGATATAGATCTCTGTATGTGCGTAGAGGAAGAGAGTGGGAGGAGCTATCCTGATCTGGTCTCAGCTGCAAAGCAGAGTTGGCCCTTGTAAATATTTGGATGGTATTTGGATGGGCAACCTCTAAGGCAGTGGTGGCGAACCTTTGGCACTCCAGATGTTATGGACTACAATTCCCATCAGCCCCTGCCAGCATGGCCAATTGGCAGGGGTTGATGGGAATTGTAGTCCATAACATCTGGAGTGCCAAAGGTTCACCACCACGGCTCTAAGGCAAAGGTGGCCAGCCTATAGTTCTCCAGAGGTTCGTGGACTACAATTCCCAGCAGCCCCTGCCAGCATGGCAAATTGGCCATGCTGGCAGGGGTTGTTGGGAATTGTAGTCCATGAACATCTGGAGCACCATAGGTTGGCCACCCCTGTTCTAAGGAATACCAGGGATGAGACATGGGGGACAGGCAATGGTAAATCTCCTCTGGACATCTCTTACCTTGAAAACTCTACAGCTGTGACTTGTTTGCATAATATATATATTAGAGAAAGAGACAATTATTTTGTGTTACGAGGTTTTATCTATTTGTACTTGAGCCTAAGTTTTTGCCTTTTTTTTGGCAGGTCATTCCTCTGCAAGCAGCTTTTCTTTTTTTTTCCAAAAAGCAAATTAAAAACGAACACAAGGGCAGTGTTGGTGACTTGCATTGAATTGACTAAATCAAGTGTTGCATTGTACACAGTTATTACAGCATTGCAATCTAGGATGTGGATTATGGTTATTGATTCCCTAACTTGTATTCTGAAGAAGAGTCGATCAAAATGGATTCTTGGCAAGCTTTCTGAAATCAATTCCTATTTTTGATGGCATTGTATATGCATTATATTCATATTCATATTTCCATATGTATTGATACATTTGTACACAAGTTGTAAATTAACTGAAATATTGCACTCCATTTTTTAGAGTTATTCATCTTATCAATTCATACCTTTAAACACTGGCTTTCTCATATAAATGTCCTTTTAAAAAATAGTTTGAAAAAGCTCTGCCTTTTGTTCTCATTGGAAGCAGTAGCTGCAAATGTCATTCTGCATGTAAGAAATGCACTAGCGTCTGACGATGGCCCAAAGATTATGGAATAATCCAGCTGTCCTTCATAGGATGCCAACAATACCATGTTTAATCGTTTTGTAAAGTTTCCTCTTCCCTTTCTAAATATCAAAACTGTGTATGATAAAGATGAACAGCTATCCCCCCCAAGGAAAGAACAAAGTGCAATTAGTTTATAGCAAGATAAGACTTAAGGTTGAATAGCTATAAATACTTCCTAAATACTCAAACACCTGGGAATGGAAAAACATTCTAGACAATTATATTTAGCTGTAAAACCTTCTTACCTGGAATATTTTTTAAAGGAAGGCAATTGAACATCTGCTATCTGGTTAAAATCCAGGCAATATTTTTTTCAGTTACAGTGGGACAAAATGCATGATTTAAGAGACTGCTCCCAATGTTTTGAAAAGTTTGCCCTTGGCACATATAGGAGCTTTCTGGGGGTGCAATGAATGTTTGGAGAAGACAAGGCTGACTGTGGTCTCACAAGGAGATGGACTGGGAAGAAACTGCTTGAGAATTAGCACATATCTTAGATATCCGCGATGGAAGTTAGCAGAATGAGGGGGCAGTTTTTTTCAACTGAACATATGCAAGTTGCATTGCTGAAGGTTATACATCGGAGCACTGTTTATTCAAATTCAGGATGTCTACTACTAGGCCACCTACCCTTGAGGGTGGTGACACTAGGCTGGTGTGCTAGTCTTTACTGCTTAGAGGAAGGATAACAAATCAGAAAGGGCATTACATGGGCATTTCACAATTTAGTAAAGCCAGCCCTTGTACGATGCTTTGAATTAATCCTGATCAGTTGGGATGGCAAGATAAATGTTGCTGGCCATAACACATCCTAGTTTGCTGTTGACTTAAACACACACACACACACACACACACACACACACACACACACACACACACACACACGTAGACTGTTTTTATTGTGAGGTTGTGTTTGGCGAAATGGTGGTGTAACAAACTGAGTCCATACAACAGAATCTTCATGAAAGCAGAAAGATCTTTAATATGGCTAGATTAATGCCAGTAGATTTTCTTCGATCTAACATTTATTTCCTGTATTGTATATGCTTTTTAATCCGTTTTTTAAATTATTGTTGTACTGTTGTCTATGCCAATAAAGGCTTGCTACAATATGGCTAGATTGGTCATAGTCCTTGAGAGAACTATCAAAAGTACAGACAGAGATCAAGAGAACTTTGAGCCAGCCTCCTTTGAAACTTTCACAGGCAAGTTTCTCAGCCAAAGCTAGACCATTCTGGGAATAGCGCCAAGCAAGAGATAGCACAAACTGAAACAGCAAAGCAGGTGCTAGCAAAAACTGTCACATTCCGATCCCCTCTTTATAGGTGGTGGTCAAGGGAAATAGAATATGGTCAGAAAGGTACGTGCTAACAAAATCAAAATTATATGCCAAGCGGTACCCTACACTTTGTTCCAGAAGAGCTAACTTGTATGCCCTGTATAAATTCTGTAATGTAAGCACCTTGGCTGATTATTTTTCCTTGATGTGTGTTCATTCCGAGTTGGCTAATAATGGGGAATAGCAATAAATAAAGCAGACCATTGTAGACACAACCTCGAATGCCCATTATCACATCAAGCACACTCTTGACTTTGCTTATTTTACCTTGGAGTGTCACATGTTTTAAAGCCTACTGTCAAAGGTGTAAGTGCCATGAACCTTGCTGCATTATGGAGATAATTCTTGCAGCACCTCTCATCCTCCCAGGTGTTTCTGTGGAATCACCGAAACAGAATTGAACAGGGTAGATGTTCAATTTGTTGACTAAGAATAGGGCATGTTTCACATTTTAGAAATGTTACTGAAAGGGGAGAATCTGAATGTAACATTTAGTTGGGGGGTTGGATTCTGGAAAGGCAGTGGAATCCTTACAGCCGCAAACTGGGGCTATCCAAACTTACCAGTCAGTAAAAATCTGGCAACCACCCCTCCCCACGGTGTCTTACAGCTGGGACAATTTTAGACTGTAATTAGTCTTTGAATAGATTTAACATGTCTTCCTGGCTTTAAAAAAATGCAGAGTGTTCTGGAAAGGCAATGTGCTATTAACAAGTCCTTGCCTGAGCATAAAGTGGAGTAATTAGCAGGCAGATGATTCTCTTGACAGTCAGGGACTTCTTGGTTCTTGGAGGGCATTCTCCCTGCCAAGGTTTCTTGAGGAAACTGGGCATCTGTACTTGCGATCTGGCCAAGGCTGCTTGAGTGATTGGGGGCCTGCATTTCCACACCCATCCCCACTCCTTGAAGTAGGCTGCGAATGTGCCCGCATTTTTCATAAGCGAGTTTCTGTCACACTAATGAGAATGGTGCAGATGTTTGTCATGTTGCACTAAAGCAGTTGAGAAATCCGCTCTGCCTTCCAGCTGATTTCTGTATCTACCTCCCAGTGTCTTAAGTCAGAATTTTACCATGGATACTCAAATGGTACAATGCCTTTTCAAGGTGGGAAAAGGCCCCATTGCGAAGCATGTTTTAAATATGCATGGCTATATTTTAGAGCTGGTAAAGCCAAGCAGTTTAATTTAATTATTTTAAAAGTATCAGCTGATTTCCCAGCTGTTCACAGAGCATTGATTTATTGCTGCATTGTTACAGGAAACTTGATGTTTTAAAGTAGTCATAAATCCATGCGTCATGGTGCATTCTGTCCAGTAATCTAAGCAATATTTGCAGAGAGTGTATAATTCTATCAGTTGCTTCTGGATTGCAATAGAACAAAGAGAGAGGAGTTTTTGAAACACAGATAGTTAGAGATATGATACAGAAAGAGGAAATCAAAATGATCAAGGGCTTAGAACGCCATCCTGCAAGGAAAATCTGCTTGCGGATTTGACATTTTAGAATGGGAAACCAATGACCTGGGTGGGACGTAATAGAGGCTACTAAAATTATGAATTGTGTGAAGAAAGTAGATAGACAGAATTTCCTCTTCCATAGTACTAGAAGGCAGTGCAACCAGTAAAGCTGATGGGTGATAGTTTCAGAACAGAGAAAATAATTTACTTAAACGATAACATCATTAACTTAATAGAACTTGCTAGAAAAGATTGTATTGGTGGCCAGTAGTTTAGAGGGTTTTTAAGGGGATTGGATAAATTCATACTGGAAGACTGACCTATCAGTGATTATTAAACATGGTGACTTTATAGAACCTCTGTCTTCAGAGGGAGTATACTGCAGGGCCCTTCCATATGACCCAATAAACATGGGTGTAGGATACTATAAAACATTTTGGGAAGGGGAGCTTCATACAGATCCCACCCCCAAAATGAGTCTGCCCTGTGTTATAAATCCCCCAATGGGTTTTTTTTAAAAAAATTCCTAAATTAGTGAGTCTTTTCAAAAAATCCCACGTTGCAGTTACTAGTGAGCGAATGGCCGGACAGGAGGCACTTTATTCGCCTCCCTTTTCCAGTTTTTTTTTTAAATTTTGCGGCTTACATCTTCAGGTGCAGAAGGTCATATCATGAGACATTAGCATGGCTGTGGGAGTTCATTAGTGCATGCCGATGTACCTACGTGTGTGGGGGAAGTAATTTTTAAAAAATAGATGTGTCTGTGTGTGAAGGCGCAACAGCAACCTGGATTGTTTCCGTGGGCTCCAATTGCTGCCTGCACAGATGCATGTGAATGTGAAAACAGCAAAACGGGTTCCTTTACCCTAACTGCAACTTGTTATATGTTTGCTGTGCGGAAGGGGCCTCAGAGTACCAGTTGCTGATAGTGGGCAGCAGAGGAAGTGAGTTGGACCCAACAGGGCAACTCTTAGATTCTGGGAAGGATGGGCAAATCCGCTAGATGGGCAAATCTGCCCTTCACTAATTCCCCGCTCCAAAAAGGGCAGACCCGAGCATTTTGGATAACAAAATTGTGGCACAGGAATGCAGTACACAAATTCCTGCTACCCTGACTGCAAGGGCAGTTGGCATGTTCCAGATTATCCACATGTGGGGAGCTATGGGGTCCCCATCTGGATCCAAGCAGTGAACCAAGCTCTGAATCCAAGCTTTTCCACCAAGTAATGGGAGTTCCAAACTGCGTCCCTTATGCAGCCCTGTGTCTAGAACTGGGGCAAAACACCCTGGAACATAAAGCTTGCCTTAGAGCCTTCAGATTTTGGCTCTACCTTCACTACCTGCCATCCGAATGCTCCCTTGTCTCATTGACACTACAGGACACGCAGGCTAACCCCTGGTTCTCTCTAATCAAGAGAAAGATTATTTCCATCGGCCTGCCTATTGAATCACTCTGCCTAATGTCCTGTTCAGAAGTGTACAATAGGCTCAGAGATCGGCTTTTAGATCTAGAATTTGCAAATTTACATCTAGCAGCCAAATGAACCTGCTCTCCAACACAACTCTTAATTCCATTTGAGCAGAGACATATGGCCTACTACCTGCATACTTTAATGAACCCATGCGCAAGGAGAGCCCTTACCATTGTGCGATGTAATGTTATGCCCTCTGCCCTATTAAAGGGTAGGTTCAGCAATTTAGAAAAATCTGCAAGGCTATGCAGTTGCAAACTTAATGTGGTTGAAACCCTGACTCACCAACTCTTGCACTGCACCAGATTTGATAACATCAGATCTAAATATACCAACTTACATTTTTTCTTCCAACCTGGGCTGCCTGATCTGACTAGGTTATCTCTATTATTAAACAACTCGGACCCTGGTCTTTGTGAAGAGGTCGCCAATTTCATTGCGGAGATAGTTGAGAGTTCTCAGTAGAACGTACTTGTTGTGCTCCCCGTGGGGCCTTTTTATCTATCATGTATTCATGCATTTGCTCCTGATTTATGTATTTGTTTCTGACTATGCCAATAAAGGCGTATGTATGTACGTATGTACGTATGTATGTACGTACGTATGTACGTATGTATGTACGTATGTATGTATGTACGTATGTATGTACATGTGGGGAGGAATGAACTGAGCCTAGTACTCTTCCCACCTCCATCAAGTCACTAGGGTTTTAAAGGAAGAGACTTTCTGAGGTGGTTTGCCGTTGTTTGCCTCCACATCACAACCCTTGTATTCCTTGGAAGCCTCCCGTCCAAATACTAGCCAAGGTACTGAATATAGAGTTAAAATATGTAGAAACCATGAACTGGGCAAAACAAAGGCAGGGAGAAAATGACATCCAAGATCATTGGAATACGATTTGAAAAGAGAGACGGGTTTCATTTTGTCTGAGAGGTTGAAATGGGTCCAGCTATGTCATAAAAAATGATTTTGCATTGTTTTTATTGTTTACTTATGTTCTGATCAAACTGAGATAGAGTTTACAGTATACTGTAGACTTTGGAAGAGAAGTGTAAAAGACAGTCATGGGAGGCATGGTAACTTTTCTGTGTTGAAGGTGAGTAGTTCATCATGGGGGGAAAATGATGTTTTGGAAGAGGAGAAAGGGGGTTGGCTGATTGCATTCCCATACTGTTTCTGTGCCATGAAAGAAATGTCTGTTCTATTTAGTCTGCCCTTTCTAGACCGTAGGGAGCTGTCCAACCTTTCAGCAAACTCTATTCAGCACTTAAGGTCAGTCTGCTACCTTGATTGTTCCAATTTTGAAACCCTTACTTTCTTGGAACAGTTATCCCTGTGGTTTGGTGCACATATTTCTCCTTAACTTTCAAAAAGGCATGGCTTGTACTCTGCCCTGACCCTAACTGTGCTGTACTGTAGAATCGACCCAATTATTGAAGCAAAGGAGGGCCTGAATGTTTGCATAGCGTTTCTGCTTCTCGATTATTTCCATTGACTCCGTTTCTTTTCCTTTTTGCAAAGAGAAGAGGCCCGCCTTTCAGACCAGAGCCATGGGCTCTTCCTTAATTTGCTGTGTGGACTTTGCTTTACGTGGCAGGGACGTGGAATTCTGTTCTGCCATGCCAGTGTATCTAGTCACATCACTCCCACCCACCAACATTAAATGAACTTCATTAAAAGCCTACTGAAGTTTTGCTGCTGGTCCTAATGGAAGCCCAACTCCAGGATGTTATTTTGTGAAGCTGTTGTGCATCTCAGCTCTTGGGTAACCTCAAAGGCTCTGCTGCTTCTGAATTATTTCTAAAGTGTCAGAATTTTGGCATGCATGATGTTAGACAGATGGCCCAAAAGGGGAAGAACTCCATGTGACCCTCCTGTTTCTCTAGTGCTGGGGTTGCTCTGAGATCAGGTTTGGCTTCTGTGTTGCTTTTCTTCTGCCTGTCAGAAATATTTTACCCTACATATATGGATTATTCTTTTTTGCTAGGTCAGTCTAGAGATATGAAAAAAGGTCCTCTGACTCACAAGTGAAATTTGGCTCTCCTCTATGGCTAATCACACCGAATTTTGATTTTCTTGTGGCTCTGGTTGATTTTGTTTAGAAATGCACCAGTATTAGCAAATGCCCGTTGCTTTAGATAAGTACAAAAAACCCTATTTATTTATTTTAAAAACATGCATGTCCTGATTCCTTTTATACAGACTAAAAAATCACTGACTAGAAAATCAGACTAAAAGAATAGATTAAAAATAACTAGCATAGATGAGAGAGAATAAGACAGCAACACTATCATAACATATGAAGCAGTGAATTGATTTGGGAGCATCCTAATATGGCAGCACTGTAAAAGAACAGGCCAAGAATAAAGTTGGCAAGAAATGACTGATCAGAATCATAAAGGGTAAGGTAAAATTTGTCCTCCCATCATAACCAACTAATGATGATCCCATAAGGTTCTTTTAAAAAAAATATTTTAAGGTATAGTTTGAAATAATCATTCTATCTACATCTTTCTGATATAATTTCCAAACAATACATTTTCCCTTCCCCCCCCCACTCTTCCCTAGTATTATGTTTTACTTTTCTTTAACCAAACAACAGTAAGTTCATTTGTTGTTGTCTTCTTATCCATATGTCTTCTTTGACTCCGGTCTCTTTCATCCAATTCTCATAACTTGTTCATATCTTCATTATTTCATTCTGTTTTTCTTGCCATGTTTTATTCTTTGATAATATTTCAAAAATCTCTAATGTCACTTGTTTCCATATATATTCCAACCATTTCTGAATCGTCCATTTTTTCTTATCTTTCCATCCAAACGCTATCACTGCATGAATTGCTCTAATCAATGTTTTATACATATTTCAATATTGTATATATCCCATAAAGTTCCATCTCGTGGTGTTTTCTCCAAGGCAAGGAATGAGCAGAGGTTGTTTGCTCATTGCCTGCCTGTGCACAATACCCCCAGTATTCCTTGGTGGTCTGCCATCCAAGTACCAATCCTGCTTAGCTTCCAAGCCCCAATGAAATCAGGCTACTCTGCGCCATTAGAACTGATCAGAATTGTGGCAGAATCTTATCACCATCACTACAATTAACCAAATGTATGATTGTTATCCACATTGGTCAGGTCTGTTCCCTTTTGTAGTTGCAGGAAGAGATCTTGTATGTGAGAGGCGGGTAAGGGGGAATCTCCACCAGTGTATACAGCTGTCTGTACCCCAAAGGAATCCACTCAAACCAGGATTGAAAAAGAAGGGTTACAATTTTATTAATAAAAATACACTCATAAGCTGGCAAACACACACAGAATTTTAAGGGCCCTAGAAAAATACAGAGATGAGCGGTAGCGGGGATAGATCAGGGTATTGACAGGGTGATATTTACCATTCCAGAAGTGAAGAGGTCCAAGGAGAGCAAGAAAAGCAGCCACAACTTCTGATAAGCACAAAAAGGACATCGAAGTACAATTTGCCATGGATCTTGGGGGTCTAGTTGTAGGAAAAAATTAGCCCTCTGGCAATGCTAAGAGGCCCAGTCTTCCTGAGACCAAGGCCCCTTCCGCACACGCAAAATAATGCATTTTCAAACCACTTTCACAACTGTTTGCCAGTGGATTTTGCTATTCCGCACAGCTTCAAAGAGCACTGAAAGCAGTTTGAAAGTGCATTATTCTGCTTGTGCAGAATGAGCCAAAGTTCCACTGGTAAATGCTGTGGTAAATGATTGGATTAAGACCTGGGATCACCCAAGACTTGATGAGTTTGGGGCTGTGCTGATGAAATTAAAATGGACTTTCCAAGATGTGATGTGCTTGCTTTGTTAAAACAAAGAAACTCTGGAGGGTCGATGAACCTTAATAGTTGGACAGGAAGTTTAAGATTAAGTTCATTTTTAAAAGAAAAGGGTACAGAGAAATCTAGCCAGTTTGCTGATGAAATCAGCGTGTGGGCATTTGCGAGTTCTTTGGAGTCAGGTGTATGATCTTAAGGCTTATCGTTCGTTAACCAGATTTGAGAGGCTGTGCCCTTCAGGAGGGAATTGTCTTAAGCTCTGCATTCTTAATTCAGGAAGGGAAGGACTGATGTTACATGTCAAGCAGATCCTCTTGATATCAAAGCCCTTGAATTAAGATAGGCATCCATCTTACCCTTGCTCTCCTCCATGAGTCTGGGTTGTAGTCGATATCATGATTATGACAGGTAGGACATTCAGAAATGGCCCTTCTCTCTGACTATGGTTTGCCTGGGTATCAGAATGGGTGTTCTAAGTGCTTTTGTTTGGTACCTAGGTAACAGATGGGCATCAGTAGAGATCACAGTTCAAAACTGAGGCACGAGCTCTGGCATAGGAAAGGCTTTCTCTGGTACCCATCAGTCTCAACCTCTATAGATAGGGGAACCAATTTGGGACTTCTGTCAGCCTCAGTAGACTGGAAGGATTCAGTAAGGAGACCAATAGAGGGAGAGGGACATCTCGAATTTTGAAAGTTAAAGAGCAGAACACTTTGAACAGTGGTCGGCAGCCTATGGCCCTAGAGCCAGATGTGGTTCAGTTTGGAACCAAATGTGGCTCTTTGGAAAAAGAAAATCAAATCTTTACATTAAGATATATCAGAGGGATGGGTGATATGTTAGAATGACCCTAACTGTGCTGTACTGTAGAACTGTACTGTATGCAAAGGGAATTGTAGGCAAAGATTTCTGTGGGACTTCTTAGTGATGCTTTATACTAGAAAGGGAAATGACAGAGGTGACCAGCTGCTAGTCCTCCAAGAGTGAACCGTGAACAGATTCTGCAAGTGCAGTGAAACTGTCGAAAATCACCAAGGAAGACTTTGTAGAGGAAGGCAACAGAAAACCATCTCTGCTTTTCACCTGCCGGGAGAGTTCCTTGCTGTTGTTGCCATATCGGTTACACTTACACATGTACAGAAACAATCTCACATGGTTCTCCTTTGCGTGTTTATCACTTGTGAGTAGCATTGTGTGTGTGTGTGTGACTTCCTCACAACAACCAGTATTTGGGCTGCAGAAAACTTCAACATTTCAATTACTGATGACGTTCAGATGTTGTAAGCCACCTTGAACCCCCAAGGGGAAGGGCAGCCTGGAAATATAAACAGATAAATACATATTTTCATTTATGTAAGTGAGCTTCTGTAAAATTGGATTTTTCTTGATCTCTGCCTCTAAATTTTACCACTGTTTGTTGAGTTGTTGTTTTTTTTTAAAAAAAAGGTTGACCTATGGCATTGAAACTTTTGGCTGCTTTTGTATTTACTTATTTAAGTGCTGAATCTTTTTTGTCCTAATCACAAACATTTGGGATGGGATCGACTATATATTTTTAGGCCATTGCGTTTACATCCTGCATGTGAGCTCCCAAAGGCACCTGGTGGGCCACTGCGAGTAGCAGAGAGCTGGAATAGATGGACTTTAGTCTGATCCAGCTGGCTTGTTCTTATGTTCATTCTCCTGCCTGGCTTATGTTCTTAGGTAAATTAACCCTCCCCCAATACGCAAATAAAGAGTTGTTATAGGGTATTGTTTGGAGCTGAATGTTCACAGTTATGGGTTAGACCATTGTTGCTTTGCTGAAGTTAACAGTAACAGAGATAGTGAAAGTCTGGTTAGCTAAGAACATAATTCAGTCTGCAGAGTGAGTGGAACATAATTGTTCAGGAGGGCATCTTCAGAAACAATACAATGGAATTGTTCAGGAGGGCACTTCTTTATAAGAGGCGCAGGACCGCACTCGAGTGTTGTTTGCACCTTTTATCCTGCTCTTACTGCATTGTCTTTTTCTTTTGTAATTCCATGCTCTGCATTCTTTACAGTGTATCATGTTGGATACCTTTTTTTCTTTTGTATGGTTTTTCTATCATTTGTAATCCCAGTCCCGCTGCGTTGTTTGTTGGATATCTTATGCTGTATGACCGCATTATTTATATTGTGTGATCAGCCTTGAGACTCAGCAAGGAAGGCAGGTTATAAATAAAGGAAATAAAGCATAAGGAAATAATTTCAGTGGGTGCTGCTCTCTCGCTCTGCTCTAGTAGGGTGTGGTTCTGTACCCTAATGCCACAGTCAAATGGACAGATGTAACAGCCTCATATTGGTCGATGGTAGAGTCCTGACATGAAATTGTTTGGGGGCTGTAGTCTGAAAGTTTTCCCTTCTTTCCCCCTATACTTAGTGTCCCCCACCCTTATTCCATATTGCTCCTATCTTTTTCTCCCTATAGTATTCTTGTTCCGAGACTAATGGCTGTGAGTGCCCTCCTTACCTTCTCTCTCTGCTTTGTTTTGTGTTGCTCTCCCCAGGTTCTCTCAAGAGTCCCATGAACAAGACAGCGCTGACATTAATCGCAGTGAGCTCCTGTATCCTGGCCATGGTGTGTGGCACTCAGCTGTCCTGCCCACTGACAGTCAAGGTGACTCTCCACGTTCCCGAACATTTCATTGCAGATGGTAAGGACCTCAGCCTATCTAGAACTACCAGGGTTCTGTCAAATAATAGCTAGCAGAGGGGATTTCCCCCACTCTGGATTACATCAGCTTTCTAAGGGCTGTCTGTGTGTGGTTTGAGGGTGCTTATTTTTTTTTCCCCCTGGTCCATGTAGTCCTGTATTTTTTATCCAGTGGCGGCAGTGGCAGATACAACACAGAAAGTAAAAGCAGTTCCTTTGGCACAAAAAGGTCTGTCTGGTCTAGCTTTCTGCTGCCGTAACAGCCAACTAGCACCTTCCTGGAAGCTCCTGAGCCAAACATCAAGGCTCTCCTGATCTGTGTTGTTGCACCCCCCCCCCCCACACACACACACAATTGCTGCGAAGATCCATGCAAAGAGAGCTTTCAATTCAATCAGTCTGTCTGTCTGTCTAACATGTATACAGATCTAATCTTTCCCTCCCTCCCTCCCTCCCTCCCTCCCTCCCTCCCTCCCTCCCTCCCTCCGCCTGCCTGCCTGCCTGCCTGCCTGCCTGCCTGCCTGCCTGCCTGCCTGCCTGCCTGCCTGCCTGCCTGCCTGCCTGCCTGCCTGCCTGCCTGCCTGCCTGCCTGCCTGCCTGCCTGCCTGCCTGCCTGCCTAGCATTGCCTCCAGGAAGATCCGAGCGGCATTGTTTGGCTCTCCCCTCTTCTGCTTCATTTTCCTACTACACAGAGAGGGCGGTTAGGTAGAGCATGTAACTGGTGCCAGGTTCGTCAAGTGAGCTGAACGAGGGGAATCTGGAGCCCCGCTGTTTGAACTCTGGAACTCTCAACCATAAAGTGCAGGGCAATGCCAGCTGCTGCTGTCCGTCCCCAGGTTTTGATGGGTCACGGCACCTCTCGTCATGAAGAGACTGTCTTTTTCCACCTTGATATTTCAGAGATGCTTTAGTGTTTTGACTCCTTTCCATAAATTCGTGTAGCGTGACAACGCACCTTTCAGGTTTCAGCCTCCCAGTTTCCAGGCTCTTGTGTTTAGCTTTCTATCCCCTTCAGCCCTGTTGTGTGTGCTTCCTGCTGAACCCGTGCCATGGGGGATTGCTGTGAATCATTTTGACTGTACAAAAGCAGCACATCGCCATTCATACCTCATTTTAGCCCCGTGCCAACCCCGTGAGGTAGGTTAGACTGAGAAATAACAACTTGCCAAAGGCTGCAGCTGAGGTCTCCCGTGTCCAAACACATATCAGTATGCAGTGTGCTTTGCTGGCCCTGGAATCCAGGCTTTGCGGAGGGAAGCTGCTTGGCTGATTCGCTCACTTAATTTATCACTTGCGGGATTTGCCCTCAATTTGGAAAATGTAGTGTTCAGATCAGCCCCAGGGCAGACTGCCTTTTTGCTGCCTCTCCTTTGTCTTATCTGAATCCAGAAGTATTTGCCTCCAAGGCTCAGGAAGCCAATGTGTTTCAGTATTTCAGTGTCAGCTAAAAGGCATGCCAGAGAGTGATCGGGGGTGCCATGGTAGCAGACAGGGCTGGCGTCAGTATACCCTCAGGTGAGGCAGCTGCCGGAGCCCAGGGCCGCCCCCTCCCTGCAATACGCCTTTTCCCCATCTGCCCACATTTGAGTATTCTATCACGCATGCTACTAGCTACACACGCTGCCCAGTGCAATCGGAGAAAGGGTTGTGGGCAGTGCAGATGGCTGTGAGTGAGTGCAGATGGAGCTTTTGCAAGCCAGGCTGGGGAATGATTGTACATGCAGGCATTGGGACAGATGGGCAAATGGGCAGGGAGGTGGACTCTGAGGACTCTCTGCCCAGGGGCTCTCAGATCTGGAACCAGCCCTGGCATGGGACGTGGAGGCAGGGGTGGTTCTTGTTGAAGCAGCAAATTTACTCGGAGTAGACCACCTTGCAGGATGCAATGTAGACAAGAACTGACAGACACACAGTCACCAGTGCAGTTCTATTTATTGCTATCTACTGACAAAGTGCTTCGCCAGACCACAGGTGTTTTCAGGCACACATCACTCTGTAGTCTGTGCTATCTATATACAAATGTGGTACCAATCAGGTGCCCTCACCTTATCAGGTTTTGCACATGGTACAAGCTGTGCACTCAGTCCTAATCTGCACACGGCACCTGCTAGAAGGAGGGTCCAGCTGTCATTTAGATTTTGCTCATCTAAACACATGTTCTGACACCCCTTCCAAAATCGGTATGACAGGATGTACATTATTTACAACATTTACAGACACCACATGTCATTTCAAACATGGAGTAAGAGGAACTGTCCGGTGGTGGGACCTGTTTGACTTTCATAGATGATAACTCTTGAAGACAGTCTTTCCTTTGGGCTGCCCTGGTTCTGCTAGCCGGGCAGTGTTCTCATTCTGCTGGGAATCTCTGCTAATTCTGGCCCAAAGAACCTCTGGGCTGCCTTTTTGACTCTGGTGAGTGAGACCAGGAACCTACAGGATCTGATGCAGTTCCACAGTGTGGCGGCGGCAGCGATGGAGGAGGAGGAGGAGGAGGAGGAGGAGGAGGAGGAGGAGGAGGAGGAGTTTGGATTTATATCCCCCCTTTCTCTCCTGTAGGGAGTGCTCAAGGGGCTTACATAATCTTTCCCTTTCCTTCCCTTCCTCACAACAAACACCCTGTGAGGTGGGTGGGAGCTGAGACCAGCTCCAAAAAGCTGTGACTAGCTGCATAGGTCAGCCCCAGCTGGCATGTGTTGGAGTGCACAAGCTAATCTGGTTCCCCAGATAAGCCTCCACAGCTCAGGCGGCAGAGCTGGGAATCAAACCCAGTTCCTCCAGATCAGAGTGCACCTGCTCTTAGCCACTTCGTCACTGCTGCTCCTGGAGATGTTCTGCTGAGAGATGGGGTTGGAGATTGGGAGCAGTCGAGATCTGGATTTTTACCAGAGTCTGCACTCGATTCGGACGGGATTCGGACGAGCAGGGGCCGAATCTGGGCTGTCCGGAATCCTAACAGAGGCCGAATCTATGGGATTGGGATCACCAGCCGAATTGCCATTTTATTTTTTTTGGGTGTTTTTTTTCACGTTCTCTGGCTCTGGGGGCGCATTTTTTAAACATATCTTCGGCACCAAATTCCAGGTATCATCAGGAGACTGTCCACAGTAATTACCCTCAAGTTAATTGGTTGGTCTAGGGGCCAAAGTTATGGGACCCCAAAGGGGTAAGTCCCCTATCCCCCATTCTTTCCAATGGGAACTAAGGAGATGAGGCTACCCTTTTGAGGGTCCATAACTTGCACCCCCTGAACCAAACTGCACCAAACTTGAGGAATCATCGGGACGGTCTCCTGATGTCCCACTGAAAATATTAGTACCGATGCATCTTATTAATGCACCTGCAGGCACTAAAATTTCAGGGCTTAACAAGATTCTTTGTTCTGCAGTGACTTCAGCTGCATTGCACAGTCAATAGGGAATTTCTGATAGAGGGGGCTGTGGAGTGCACATTTTTCATGGTAAACCACAAAATCTTTCCAGGGTATCTTCAGGAGGTCGCTGGATGACACTCTCATCTGAGGTTTGGGAACTTTACTCTTGGGGGCAGTGGAATGGGCCCTACCGCTTTGGGGTCCCATGGGGTAAACCCCTGGAAGCAAAATTCCCCAAACCTGCATGGTAGTCAATCCAGAAGACTCTCCTGAAGATAAATTCTGAGAGTTTTGCATGACTTCCCTTCCCTTCAGAAATGTGCAACTCCTCAAGCATTCCTATGAAAATTCCTCATTGACTAACAATACAACTAAGTCACTACTGAAACTAAGAATCTTAGGTAAACTTCTAGAATACCTACAAGAGGATTCCATTTTTGAGATGTATCGGCACCAAATTATCCAGGGTATCCTCAGGTGACTGTTTTGATAAGTTGCCCACCAAGTTTGGTGCAGTTTGGTTCAGGTATGGACCCTCCAAAGTGCAACTATCCCCATTGTTTCCAGTAGGAGCTGATGATAGAGGATAGGGGGCTACACCTTTTGAAAGTCCATAACTTTGGCTCCC
This sequence comes from Sphaerodactylus townsendi, assembly GCF_021028975.2. NCBI lineage: Eukaryota > Metazoa > Chordata > Lepidosauria > Squamata > Sphaerodactylidae > Sphaerodactylus > Sphaerodactylus townsendi. Next base: position 43,045,720 of record NC_059436.1, on the reverse strand, counting down.
CTGAACCAAACTGCACCAAACTGTGGAAACATACTCATCAGGGACGATCTCCTGATGATACCCTTGAGGATTCAGTGTCACTAACTGCTTAAAATGCTGGTTGGCGTGTTTCACTGCTCCCTCACTCCAACCCAGGCTTCATGTGCAGGAGCTGATTGAAACATGAAAACCAGAATTTTTTAAAGAAGCTGAGTGGTTACCGCAGCCAAATTTCAGGGTATCATCAGGAGACTGTCCCACAGTAACACCCCAAGTTTGGTGCAGTTTGGTTCAGGGGGGGCCAAAGTTATGGGACCCCTCAAAGGGGATACCCTATCCCCCCATTGTTTCCTAATGGGAGCTAAGTGAGATGGTGGCTAACCCCATTTTGAAGGTCCATAGCTTTGGCCCCCTAAACCAAACTGCACCAAGCAAGGGGTGTCATCAGGACGATCTCCTGATGATACCCTGATATTTAATTAACTGATATGTCTAAAATCAAAACTGCCCTGCAAGGTACCCCCAAGAAGAATTGCCCAATATTCTTTTTTTCTGCAGTGACTTCTGCATTGCTGTCAATAGGGGAATTTCTGGTGGAGGCCACCTTGAGTTGCAGATTTATCAAGGTACAGTCTGGAAACGTTCCAGGGTATCTTCGGGAGAATCTCTGGATGACACCATCCAGGATAGAGGAACCTTACTTATGGGGGCCGTGGGCGCTGGACCCTACCCATAACATTTACCCTCTTGAAGCAACGGTCCCCAAACCTGGATGGTGTCCTGCAGAGCCTCTCCTGAAATTACCCTTGAAAGTTTTAATGGGTTCCCTCATGAAAATGTGCTCCACAACCCTCCCACAGAAATTTCCCCATTAACTACAATGGAATATCCAACCAACCACTACAGAGCACAGAATCTGGGGAAATTTCTTTGGGTGACTGTGAGGGTGCCAGTTTTGAGCTACTGTCACCAAAATTTCCGGGGTGTCATGCAAATTGCTGTGTCCCTATGGTACTCCCCAAGTTTGGTGAAGTTTGGGTCAGGAGGTTGTATGTATCATTGTATACAGCATGCGTGTGTGTGTGTGTGTGTGTGGAGGAGGAGGAGGAGGAGGAGGAGGAGGAGGAGTTTGGATTTATATCCCCCCTTTCTCTCCTGTAGGAGGCTCAAAGGGGCTTACAATCTCCTTTCCCTTCCCCCTCACAACAAACACCCTGTGAGGTGGGTGGGGCTGAGATAGCTCCAAAAAGCTGTGACTAGCTCAAGGTCACCCAGCTGGCATGTGTTGGAGTGCACAAGCTAATCTGGTTCCCCAGATAAGCCTCCACAGCTCAGGCGGCAGAGCTGGGAATCAAACCCAGTTCCTCCAGATCAGAGTGCACCTGCTCTTAGCCACTTCGTCACTGCTGCTCCTGGAGATGTTCTGCTGGAGATGTTCTGCCAGGCCTTTGGTTGAGGACAGCACCAGTTTCATAAGTCAGTCCTCCTGTGTTCTACCCTAGCCTTTCCCCTTTCCCCTTCTCTTCTTCCCTTCCTCCCCTGTATTTATTGTTAATTCCTTATTTCCTAGTCCTGTAGCTCTTGTAAATGGTCCAGATGTTGTTTCTCTACCCTCTCTGGCTGGCCTCCCCATTTTTGTATATTAAGGATGCCATTGAGTTTTTATTGATGAAAGTTTTAATTGTATTACAGAAAATTTAAATTGTAATATTTGAAGCCCCATCTAAAGGGGGGGATTTGCTTGTGGGAACTGTGTGCCACCATGCCAGTGCCCCCCCCCCCCGGGACAGTTACTCTAGTGGAGTGGTGGTCCTGCTTGCACGCAGCTACAACAGACCCCTATCCATTCCCCCCAGCACTGGAACATGGTGCTGGATGCTGCACCAGTGTCCCAGGGCCCCTTTTACCACCAGCATAGTGGGTGTGAGATGCAGGCATGGCCAGAGGGAAGCTAACTTTAATACTCTCCCTCCTGACCTTTGTCAGCATTACACCAGCAGTCCATACTTCAGACTCAAGCCACCGTTTTTGGCAGTGTAAGTCTTTTGAGGCACATGGGGGCTTCTCAGTGGTGGGGAGGTTTTTCCAGCCTCCCCACGCCACCATGAAGCCTCTTTGAGGGTGGTGGCTGGGGACAGCAGTGGCACCGAGACCGGGCAGCCAGTGCTTGGATTGGGGCTGTCCATTGTAAACTTCCCTGAGCCTGACTTGGTTGGGAAACGGCAGGATATAAATTGAATGTATAAGTAAGTAAGTAACAAAGAAAAACAGCTGAATTCCAGCTTCAAGTATTTGGCCTGTGGCAAAATTGTGAAGGTTGCAAGCGTGAAGAGCCTTCCATCATCCTTTCTATTTTTATCAGAGCCATTGCAAGTGTGAACTGCGCCCGGGGCACATGTGTGCCCAGCGCCCCTGCCACACACCTGGAACACCCCGGAATGCCCCCGCACTGGTGTGTACCTGGTGCAAGATGCCCCCCCTGTCCCCTGGACGCTACGCTGCTGATTTTTATTCTTTTGACCTATTTTTAAAAATTGCCTCCAGATGACTGTTGTGTGTTTTCCAGGTTGTGTGGCAGAGGCACAAATCTTCCAGTGCCCTCTGGCACCCCACGACACCCAGTTGTGATGTCTGACCTCACACCAGTGCTTGCATAGCACCCCCAGCTATGCTGGGTTTTGGGGGGCATTCCAGAACCGTCCACAAAGATGCAGCTTATCTCTATTCTTCCCTATGGAGTTTTTTTTTTTTAATTCAGGCTTTCCGCACTGCAGGAAAGTCCTATGGAGCAGGTGGAGTGGCGCTCAAGCCACGCCATCTGCTTCTGCCCCAGCTCTGGATTGAGCTGTAAATCTGCTAGGCTATTGATGCTAACGAAAGTTGGGATAGTGGCCTTGGCTGAAAGCCATTTGAAGTGTGGATGTCCAGCAGGCTGTGGTTCTGCCTGCCTGCCCTCCTGTTCCACACTGTGAAATCACCCCGTGATGCTTTACACCCCATTGGAGACCAGTCTGTTGCTTCACCTAGCTAAGAGAACATGACTTTGAAGCTTTCCCACTGACCTCTCCCGCTGCTTCCTTCACGTACAACAGAAGACTTTTATCTCCCCACCAAAAGAGGGAAAGAAAAATGACCCTCTGATATCCGAGCTCACATTGTTTTACGGCTTTAAGGAGCTGAATCGGCAACTTTTATGCTGGGGAGGAAGCCAAGCTAATAATGCTTCCTTGGGTGGTGTTAAAATGTCCAGCTCCAGCTCAGCACTGTGGTATCCCTAAATGGCTTATCCTACTTTTGCAATCAGCACGATGCTGTGATTTGTTGTGGTATTCTATGCGGAGCTCCGAAGGTGACAAGAGAAAGAGCCGGGGGCCTTTTGCACAAAACAGCCCACTCTCAAATTAAGCAAAGAGTACCGGATTTTACACATGGCTTCAGTAAGCACTAGAGCAGGGGTCCCCAAACTATGGCCCGGGGGCCAAATGTGGCCCCCTGAAGGCATTTATCCGGCCCGCAAGGCATGGTGGCTATGGCTCCATTCATGTGCAGTGGGGCTCGAGGGAGAGGAGGAACCGGCCCCAACGGCTGTTGATTGCAGTTACATGATGGCACCCCCAAATCTCCATGAATTTTCTGACCCAGAGTTGGAAACCTTACATGTGGCAACGCCTGCTCCGCCCTTCCCTCTCGGCTACTCCATGTGTTGCTCTCAGGGTTTCTGTTCCGCCTCACTCCCATTGGCATCAGCCAGGCTGGCGAATCGCTCGCTGGCTACTAGGGAGGAAAGAACCCAGAAAGATACCTGATCCTGGGTTAGATGGAATGCTTCATTGGGAAAGTTCTGCTTTTTTTTTTACAGGGGAAGGTATTCCACGCCTCCCCAACAATATTTGGAGCCCACCCTGTACTTGACATACTTTGGTCACTGTTCTAAAAATAGACCATGACAGAAAGGCTGAAAGGTGAAATCAAACATTTTACAATCATTTGTGCATAGGAATTTGTTCATAGTTTTTTTTTAGTCCGGCCCTCCAACAGTCTGAAGGACAGTGAACTGGCCCCCTGTTTAAAAAGTTTGGGGACCCCTGCACTAGAGAGACATCTCTATTCTGTCATGCTACAGCCCAGGTGTCATGAGTCACCCTTTTGAGACCTCTTCACTTGAAGCAGAAATAGGACTCAGTTTGAGAACAGGGGAACAGTTGCAGGCAAATGTCAGAATAGGGGAACAGCCACAGCCAGATGATGGGTCATCCCTTCCCACTCAAGGACTCTACCTGGGTCTGTCACACAACCATCAGCATCACCAGAGGGCTTGCCAAAGCCCCTGGAACAAAGGAGGAGATGGGTTCGACATGAAATGCAGCAGAGACGTCAGAGTGCCAGCTTGCAAGCCCAGCATTGAGCCCTTCCTGACAGCTGTGATGAAGCAGAGCAGGACTGACGCGCACCATTTGACCTGGAATCAGCCAAATTAGCAACCACTGTCTTCACTACACCAGTGAAATAAGGACCTATTTAAGTCCTCAGCTAGACTTGGCTGTTGTGGAAGCAACTCACTGCCATTCCCATGTATTGGCCTTGTATCTCTGTGGCTTCCTGATATCCTGACTTCTTGGATTGTTGTTGACTCAGAACCTGGACTACCCTTTCCTGTGTTGACATCTTGCACTTTGAGTGAACTGTGCTTGACTTTGGGCTGCCTTCCAGCCTACACTTTTGACTTGTGGCCCTTGCTATCTGCCTACTTCAGGACACTGGGTCTTCTTGAGCTGGGTTGAAGATGGCACATGCAGAAACCACCTTCCTACTTCCTTGGCCACGAAGGATGACATTTCAGAATATCCGACAACTCCGTTCAGCCTCACCTTGGAAGCGAAGAATGCAATTTCTTTCCTTCCCTTGACAATTTAGAATGATGTTTTACAGTTTCATTACAGATGTCATTCTTCTGTGAGCTTTCCCACCAACCTCCCCCCCTTTAGAAAAGTCATTAAGTTTGGATTGGTAATCACCCCATTTCTCCCCAGTTCCAAGCGTATTAATCTGTTTTATTGGTATTTCATTGGCAGCTCTGTGCATGCGTTCTGAATACTTGCATAATTTGCTCGGCCGCCTTTTTCCAGGGGGACTGGAGAATAAGTGATTCCATTTTTATTGTAATATTACAAAGACATAGTAGATTTAATTTCATTTCAGCTTCTTTCCTGCCCTGCTATGAGCTGTTTAGGAGATGGGGAAGCCTAAGACTTGGGAAACAAGACTGTGGTACAGCATAGGATACCCATTAGTGCCATTCTACCTTTTTATTATTGTTTTAATATTTATGTGCAGAATAATATTTCTTACAATAAGAACACATCAGTTAACACGGCAGAACTACAAAAGGGTTTTTCTTGTTGTTCACACAATTCTCATTGTACCTTGAAGCGGCAAACTGTTTTCCCTTTGTCTTGAAACATATCTATTGTTAAATATACCTTCCTGAAATCTAATTGTGCATTACAGCTCCCTTAGGTTCTGCAATGTCGCTGGGCTTTCATTAGTCAAAATGCATGTTTTGTGATTCTTTTCTGCTCCCAGAGTGTAGTAAGTAGCAAGGAGTGGAAAAAAAGCAAGCAGGCTAAAGATCTCTCCTTCTCTGGTCAGCCCCCGCCCCATTTCTAATCAGCCTACACTACTTTCTTCCTTCCCCTTCTGTAATAGGAGCTAGTGTGGTATGGTAGGTTTGGAACTGAGCTATGAACCAGTAACTCTCTGGTTTGAATCTTGCATCTGGCATGTTCAGAGGTAGTGGATTTCTCCAGGTATTAGCTGCTGGGGTGAGGGTGAGGCTAACAACAGGGAAGACAACATAAGAACATACGAACTAGCCTGCTGGATCAGACCAGAATCCATCTAGTCCAGCACTCTGTTACTCGCAGTGGCCCACCAGGTGCCTTGGGGAGCTCACGTGCAGGATGTGAAAGCAATGGCCTTCTGCTGCTGCTGCTCCTGAGCACCTGGTCTGCTAAGGCATTTGCAATCTGAGATCAAGGAGGATCAAGATTGGTAGCCATAGATCGACTTCTCCTCCATAAATCTGTCCAAGCCCTTTTTAAAGCTATCCAGGATAGTGGCCATCACCACCTCCTGTGGCAGCATATTCCAAACACCAATCACACATTGCGTGAAGAAGTGTTTCCTTTTATTAGTCCTAATTCTTCCCCCCAGCATTTTCAATGAATGCCCCCTGGTTCTAGTATTGTGAACACAGTACTCCAAGTGCAGTTGCACCATGGCTTTATATAAGGGCATGACAATCCTTGCAGTTTTATTATCAACTCCTTTCCTAATTATCCCCAGCATAGAGTTTGCCTTTTTCACAGCTGCCATGCATTGAGTTGACATTCCCATGGAACTATCCACTAAGACGCCCAAATCCCTTTCCTGGTCTGTGACTGATAGCACTGACCCTTGTAGCGTGTATGTGAAGTGTGGATTTTTTGCCCCTATGTGCATCACTTTGCAACATAGGGCCACTCCCCACTCACCATAAGCCGCGGGGTCACCTCTTTAAAAGGCACGAGGAGGATGGACGTTCCCCACGTCACCAGCGCCCACTGCGCAGCTGCCCTTAATTTGCCGCTCTCCCACCTCCTTGTTGCGCGGCAAATTAGCTACTCTGAAAAGAGCAACATTTTCAAAAACACCGCGGAAGGTGCACTTGAAGTGGGGCGGGGAACCTCGGCTGTTGTTCGCATGGCGTGTTGTACAGTCGGCTCACGAGCGCAGCTTCCTGCCAATCAGGAAACAGGAACCGTCATTTTGTTTAGGGAGGGTATTCCCGTCAGAAAGTGCTTGGAAATTGTGAGGGCGATGTGCACTGGCAAGATGTGCCAACATTGCTCTTTTTTGCTCTCTTTTGCTTTCGAGAGCTCCACTGTTTTGCAGCTCGGCAAAGTGCTGCTGAGCACAGGGTTGTCGGCGGTGTAAGCTGAAACCGATATTGCACTTTCATTTTTCTGCCCAAGCAATTTGCAACAGGTAGTAGCGTCAGCATGTGCAGGCGTCTTAAAACAATGTGTTTAGCTTATCAAACGGAACTTTTCGGGTCAGCCAATCAAAATGGAGCCCCGCCTTCGGCTGGCTGCAACTCCCACCTGTAAATGATGCACACGCATGTCAGCCAATCAGAACGTTCGATTGCCTCTTTGACTCTTGATGTGGAACCCCACACTATTTCCTGAATGGAAAATGAGTGGGGACAAATGTCTCCGTTGTCAAAAGCCACGAAGGCTTTTCTACGAGGGGTCGCTGTGGGGTTGCACTCAGACGAGGTAAGTGGGGAGTGGCCCATAGTTTTTGTGCTCCTGCTAATAGGCCTTCCAAGGCCTTCGGATGCTGAGAGAAAAGGGATGCCGGACTAAGCATCCCATTTATCCGACAAGAATAGACTGCACAGACCGTCTTTTAGCAATATTTTTAAGGCATGATAGAAAAGTCTGTACTTTAAAATCTGAAGCTCAGTATGTGAGTTATTTTCATATGGCAGGATTGGGCCTAGCTGGTGTGGAGGGCAGGGAGCATCTTTATCCCACGGAGGCTCTCGATGACCCTGGCTCTCCCATTATGGATTCCAAGTGTGGGGTGTCACGCTTCTTCTCCCCCATGTAAAAGAAAACTCCCTCTAAATTAAAAACACACGCAGCAAAGAAAGAGGGACGTTCTCGCACAGCTCTTTGAATATTGTGCCGTTCTTGCCACTCACAAATGCAAAGGAGAACTGGAAAATGTAATTCTACACCTGTGGCCTAAGATGCTGAGATCCATTCTGCCTCCTTGGCACTTTGCCTCTTCGTTTCCACCTCATTCTGCTGCAGATGTAGGCCAGGCCTAAAAAAGAGTGATTGGCCAGAGGTCACCTGGGTGAGGTTTATGGTTGAGACAGGGTTTGAAACCCATCTCTTTGCTTCTAGTCCGGCATGCTAGTTACTGGCTGGCCCTTAATACTCAAGACATAACTAATCTGTATCAGTTTGTGTAAACTGTTTACAGCTCTCCTTTGTGCCATAAAATGATAGCTAAAAAGAATGCGTTCATTCATTTCTTTTTTTAAAAAAATCAATACACAGTAAACAAGCTAAATACAAAAAAAACACCTCCCAAAGGTCATAAAACCACACATGTGAAAAGTAATCCTGAATATATACTTTTAACTTGGGAAATCCCTTGAAGGATCAAGCCAATATCCTGGTCCAGCATCTTCCCACAAACACAGCAACCTGTAAGTGCTAGTGTGGTCCATTAGAAGTTAGCCAGCAGGCCACCCACCAGTAGACCAAGTTCTAATCTCTGCCTAAGGCTAATCTTTATGAAGTGTCAAGATGTTGATCAAAGCGATGAAAATGCATTTTATTTCAAGTTTTTTGTGGACGAACCATACACATTCAGTTTTAAAAGGTTTTTTCCCTATTTCAAAATACAAAACAAGAAGAGGGGCCTCTGTTGCTTCCAAGCATCACTAAAGTACCAGCCATCGAAGCTTTAGAATTGCTAATGGTCAGCTCACACCTTGGCAGGAAACTGATATCTAGAAATGGGCACAGAGACTTGAGGATGCTAGGGGCTAGAATTGTGTCTTTCAGAAGATTTAAGGACAGGATTCTTTGACCCACAGGGTGATGGAAAACAGAAGACATAAAATTCCTTGTGGAGGGAGAGAATCTATTTCGGCTGATTTTGTCTTTCTAGTTGCATTGCTAAAAGGAGCTCATACTTGAGCTCTATCTTGATGTGGAACACACAAAATACTGAATGCCTAGACGAAGACCCTGAGGTAATGGAAAGTTTTCTTAGAACACTGAAACATCTAAGTAAAAAACCATCCTTAGCATAAGGCCCTTTCCACATGGGCCAAATACAGCGTCCCAGGGATGCTAAAAACAGCATCCCTGGGAGACAGTTAGCATGGCCGGCGTTGCTGGCCTTGCAACTCCCGAGCGGCGCGAAGCTGCAGTTTCCAAACTTCGCTCCCTGTGTGAGGTTTTTCGGAAACAGCAGCTTCCAACTGCTGCCATGCGAACAGCAGCAGCTGGAAGGCGCCATTCCCCCCCCCTTTCCTGAATGCCTTACCATCCCTCCGGCCTTCCAGAGCTGTTGTGCAGGGTAGGGGGTATGTCTTCCCCACCCCTACCGGCAACTGTCCGAGTGAACGGTCCCGGGGGGTGCGTCAGCATCGTTCATGCCGACACACACACGCACACGCGCGCGCGCACACACACACACACACACACACACACACACACACACAGACCCCCCACAGCGTGGCCGTGCGTAAACAGCCTAAGACAATGAAATGGTCAGCTCACACTTTGACTGGAATCTGATATCTAGAAAGGGACATAGAGACTTGGGATTATAAGAGGCTAGATTGTGTCTTCCTGAAGATTTGAGCAAAAGATTCTTTGACCCACAAAGATGTGGGAAAACAGAAGAGAAAAATATCCCTTGGCACAGAGGAAAATGGTTGAATTTAGCAAGTTCGTTCTGGTTGATTCCATTGGAAAAAGGAGCTCTCACACCTGAGTTACATCTGGACAAAGGATGGCTACCCAGACAAATATTCCAAGGCAATGGGACACTTTCAGCAAACTATATTTTTTAAGTTAAGAGCCTACCTTAGAGTAAGACTACCTAGGACATGCACAGAGTGATAGTCAAGGTAACTGCATGTTAACACCTTCGTTTTGTATTCCTTGCTTAGTCTATTACTGTGCAGACAGTACACATGTGGACTTTTAATGCTTGATAAATTCTTTACAGTTTTCAGTGCTGGTAGTTGTTCTACAACTTACACAGACCTCAACCATTCAAGCACACTTTTTAAAATGGGTACCGGGGAAGGGAGTCAGTCAGTTGTTAAATCACTCGTTCCTTAGAAATGTCCAAGTATAGTAAGCCATTCCCATGGCAGTCAATCTCTGGGTGGTGGGAGACTCAGGCACTGGGTGGTGTTTTAGAATGGCAACATGGAAAGAGAAGTTGGGAGTGCTGGCCTTCTTGGCGGGTAATTTCTAAAACAACCAGTTAGTGGCTATGTACTGCAGAAAGTGAGAAAGAAAATACCCCTCTGAGGTCAGGCTAGCCAGGGGAGTGGTGCAGCACCAGATGGACTTGGGGCAATAGTTGGACATTGGCACATGCTGGTAATTTGGGCTGCTCTGCTGCAGACACTGAAAACAGCTGTCTTGGTTGAATAAAAAAGTTTAGTGCCATGTCTTATTTATAGACACAACTATTCCTCACATTTTACAGTTCTTAAATCTGCTTCCCATACCAATTTTCTCTACTTGTGTTCTTAAATTGACTCTCAGAGCATCATCTGGTAGCCAGTAGGGGATTATAGGCTGGCACTTCATTTCAATATATAATTTCCATATGTGCACCGTGGATTTGGAAGCTGCCCTCATTTGCGGTATATCTCTGTTAGGAAATTGTCACTGAACATTATAAGATGAACCCTCAGAGCTTTGATCAAAATTAAAACACCTAATGAGAGACACATAGCTTTCTGTTCTTCATCTTCCCATCAGAGACCATTGCCATATGCAGGAAATTACCATACTTCTATGAATGACATGCATATTCCAGGATGCTGCACCGCTTTCTGGTGTGTAATGTGGACAAACCATGAGACTCGCATGACCTTCGAGAGGTTGTTCAATGCATGCTTATCTCTGTGATTTCTGTTGTCCAAGGAGAAACTAGGCCATGTAGAAGCACTTCACTGGACCTTTTGAACTTCAGTGCAGTGGTGGGATCCAAACATTTTAGTAACAGGTTCCCATGGTGGTGGGCTTCAAACAGTGGCGTAGTGCCAATGGGGCTGGGCGGGGCACAACGGGGGCGTGGCCGGACATTCCGGGGGCGGGGCATTAATAATTTCTCTGTTACTGTAAAAAACTCTTACTGTAAAAAAACAAAGTTCCTAATTTCTGGCTGGTATCTTTCTGTCCATAATTTAAACTCATTATAGCAAGTCATATCGTCTACTGCCAACAGAAACAACTACTTCTTCTCTAATTAACTGCCTGTCAAATACTTAATACTTTCAAATACTTAATTTTGCTTCTAGAAATCAAAAGAAGGGTACTTTCCTTAAATAAGGAACTTTACCATATTTCTAAAACATGTTTTTGAAACATCCCAACAGGGGGAATTATCCCGTTTTCTACCTTCGCTAACCAGCCACATAGGAAACAACAGGACTTTATGTTTTTTGGACCGAATGGAATTTCTAACGGAAAAGCAGACCCAATTAGTAACCCCCTCTCGGCACACACAAATAATTAGTAACCCACTCTCGGGAACTGGTGAGAACCTGCTGGATCCCACCTCTGCTTCAGAGTGATAGAAAATGCGAAAGGGGGATACAGATAGAAACTGAAAAATAATTTTGATGTTTTGTAGATTTTGGGGGGCATCGAAAGGGGAAGGTTAAGGGGCAAGATGGGGCTGCAGGCTGGGTAGATGAAAATCTTTCCCTCTTTCAAATTGGAAGGTAGAAAAGCTAAAATATTACTGTGGCGTTCTGGGACATTCGTGCCTGCAGCGATCAACAAACAATGAAACAGACACGAATGCCAACCCCCGAAGCAAAATGTGGGAGAAATTGTTTGATTAGGGCAGCTGGGATCGATTATTTTAAGTACCCTGTGTCATATCCAGATACCCAAATATTTTTCTTAGATCTGTTATTTTGCCCACAGGTTTTTCATGTGTTTGCGATGTGTTTTGTTTCCAGATCTACCCTCTGCATTTATTGAGCTGCCTCTGGGTTTATGCAGCTGCTCGGCCAATATGGCAAAGGGCAGACAGCCTCCATTCTGCTGTATAAGAACTGGGGCAAACCAAGGTTTCATGGAAGAGGCAGCTGTTCGCCCGTTTAATTACTGACATGGAAAATTGCAATTCCTCTGCAGTGGCTGGTACTGGCATGTTGCCCACTGGCACCATGGCACTGAACAGGAGACTAGCCTTATTAATGCCTCGGTTAGATAAAGGAAAAGATGAAGCAAAAGACAGCAACTGCATTAAGAGAAATAGGCCTAATTAAGGGCTGTGAAGATCCTGGGGCAAGAGATGTCTCTGCAACCTAAACACGAGGTTTCCTTCCCTTTTTCTGTATCAGATATCCATTCCATTTCCTGAAGCTTTGCTCAGCAATGAGGGTGTCTAGTATATATGCTAACTGCCTATCAGGAGTCCTGGATTTGAACAGCAAATTAGAATGAAACAGGTTATTGAAAATGTTTTGTTGGGGTAGAAGAGCAGTTGGACCAGTGTAAAGAATTGTATAGGACCAGTGTGGAAGATGTGTAGGAGAGAACAGCTCAGATACTTTCAAAGTTTTATCTAACCAAGAGGACTGCAGGTTTATTTTCCATGCCTTCAAGAAATGCAAAGTGGCAAGTTGTTCTGTAGGGGTTAGAGCAGGGGTCCGCAACCTGTGGCTCTCCAGATGTTCATGGACTACAATTCCCATCAGCCCCTGCCAGCATGGCCAATTGGCTGATGAGATTTGTAGTCCATGAACATCTGGAGAACCGCAGGTTGCAGACCTGTTAGACAAGTACAGCACATCCCAAGTAATGAACAAACTTTTGAGATGTAAAAAAAACCTCTTCATCAACTTCTTGAAAGACTGTGACATTTTAGTAGGCTGAAAAGAACCAGCAAGATATTCTGGTTAAGGAAGTGGGAAACTCAAGTTTGAACCCCCCACTCTCGTCATGGAATTATGATAGATGATCTCAGGCCCATCACATCCTCTCAGCCCTGCCTCTGTCTTGTATTTGGGTGGGGGACCTCCAAGAAATACCAACAATTTGACACAGAGGCAGGTCCTTTGAACATCTCTTGCCTTGAAAACCCTATGGCAGAGGTCTGCAACCTGTGGCTCTCCAGATGTTCATGGACTACAAATCCCATCAGCCCCTGCCGGCATGGCCAATTGGTTGCAGACCCCTGCCCTATGGGGTCTCCATAAGCACCAACTACCCATGAAAGGTCTGGGTCAGGTGTCCCCTAAATCCGTGGTGGCGAACCTTTGGCACTCCAGATGTTATGGACTACAATTCCCATCAGCCCTTGCCAGCATGGCCAATTGGATGTTGGCAGGGGCTGATGGGAATTGTAGTCCATAACATCTGGAGTGCCAAAGGTTCGCCACCACTGCCCTAGATGCTGTGATTTGACGATCAATGGCCCTCCAGGGCAGTGGCCCATCATGAAATGTCCATGTCAGTTAAACAGCCAGTCCACCCCTGGGATGAACGTTAGGAAGCCCAAGCAAAAGCGAGGGGGTGTCTAGCAAGACCTTTAGAAAGACCTCCATGGGGAGATTGCTACAGCACTCAGCACAAAATGCCAGCTTTCTAGAAGGTAAGCATCCCTATTTTGGCTTCCTTTCTTCCCTTGTTGAGCAGATTTCTAAGCTCTTGAGATGATAAAACTGTCCTCCACTGCTCATTAGAGACACCATTAAACAGTAACGGGGTTTTGCTTTGGCTTTGACTTTCTGTTTGGATCTGTAATGCTGCTGTTAAGTACAACATTTCCAAAGAAATATGGTTGGGGCCGGGAGTGTCAGGCTAGGTGAATGAAGGGAGGTCTTCCGTTCAGTCCAGCTAATCAAACCCTCCGTGAGTTTAATTAGGAATGACTCAGTGAAGCATCTCATAAGCTCTTGTGCCCCTGCGGTAAGCAAGAGTCCAAAAATCATGGCCGGCCAGGAGCAAAGGACACAAAGGGGCTGGGCCAGGAGTTTGTCCTTGCCGAGCAGCTGCTTGAAATACGAGGCCAATTAAAACAAGACCAGCGTTTTTCCAAGCAGCTTGCACATTATATACAACATCTGTACAGGCTACAGAAGGAGGCTGGAGCAGGAGAGGGGCATTGCCGTGGATAGGGGGGAAAGAGAGGGAGCTACGTCAAGCAGCTGGTATGAAATTGGGATTTCTGTGAACTGTAAGAAGGCATTGGCAGAAGAATAAATTGTGCTGGCACCTTAACTGCCCACCAAGGATGACAGAGGCGCCCCAGTGTGTTCAAGGAACAGAACTCGGGAGGTTTTCCTGTATAACCTACTGTGTCTGGATCTGTAGGGTAGTGATAAATGTGACAGAGTTAGCAACGGTAGCACCTCTGAGCATGTATAGAGTGCAGGATAAAGGACTGGAAACAAGTAGTTCAACCAAAGAAAAGTTGTATTAAAGTAGTTGCATATATATACAGAGTATCCTTTAGTAAACTGACAGAGCCTCCGGCTTGAGACCTGCCCTCAGCAAGGACAATAGTACACTGAACCTTACCATATATATACAGTTCAAGAACCAATGCTTACAGCAGTTACATACCATGTGACACTTAACAAGCCAATGAGGTATACTAGCTGACTCAGCAGGAACACATAAGAAACACAGTCAGGCAGCTGTTACCAATTTGACTACTGACAAAATGATGGGGGTATCCAGAGGATATCCTGTCTTGCAGCATATACAGTGCCCCCTTCCCCTCCAAGTACTCTAAAATAGCTGCACATCTGGTGTCCGGGGGTCGCTGCGGCGACGCGCCCCGGACTCGACCAGCCGGGGGGCGGGGCTCGCCGCGACTCGGCAGCTGAGCCCGGCGGCGGCCCACCCCGGCTGGGAAGCCCCGGCAGGGAGTCGAAGCGGCCGGGCAAAACCGAGGCGGCGCAGCTGCGGCTCGTCAGGCCGCCAACGCAGCTGCGGCGCGTTGCGGCAGCCGGGCACGGCCGTGAAGCGGGGACCACCCCAGAAGCCGGGAGGAAAGGATATAAGGGGGAGGCGGCCGGGAGAGAGGGGCTGGTCGTGACGGGGCGAGGGAGGGTGTTGCGGGAGCCCGGAGGGGGAAGTGCAGTCACGGGAGTCGGAGGGGCCGCAAGGCAGTGCTCGAATGGAGGGGAAGGAGAGTCGGGGAAGGAGTGGAAAGGGGAGGAGGCAGAAGGAGGAGAGACGGGAGAGGTCGAGATGGAGAAGGGAGAGACCAGGACGGAGAAGGGAGAGGTCAAGTCGGAGAAGAGAGAGACCAGGACGGAGAAGGGAGAGGAAGAGGGAGAAGAGAGGGAGAACGGGGGAACGGTGGAGGAAGGCAGCGAGGCGGAATGCAGGCAACGCGTGGGGACTGCCGCCGCCTCTCTGGGGTGCGAGCGCGAACGTCCAGCCCGAGCGACAGCAGCCCCGTGGGGAGGGGCGAAAGGCCCCAATTGGGGGTAGGACAAGGGCCTGAGAGGAAGGGAGGGGTTCTTCCCCCCCTTCCTGCGTGACACCCTGTGGTTCAGGCAGCTGACATTTCTAAGACCCCCGAAGACTGGGGCTCGAGACGAGGAGACCAACACCTCGGAAAGGGACGGTGGGACGGCTTGTCAGCCTCAACCGCAGGAGGGGGAGGGGGATCGCCACATCTGGGAACATTTCAGCGAAAAACATTCTAAACAGTCAGTGGTGTAGCGCCACTGTGTCAAGGCTTTCAGCTCATTGGGATTTTTAGCACACACATGCACAGAAACTGAGGCGCACGGGGGAAATAGGGTCACACATTTGCATTCTGTGTATCATATAAAAGTACAGGGTCAGTAATAGCAGTGGACCAGGACATTTAAATGCAGGCATTCAGTGTTGAGATGTCATATAATTGATCTTTTAGTTTATAGAGAAAGAGGTAGAAGGAATATGGAAGCATGGGGCTTTATTGGACGGGTGTTTGTATGAAAAGGACCAAGGAAGTTCATGCATTTCTGGAAACCTAACAGATCTGAATCAAATGGCTGTGCCAGCCTGGTTGTGACCTTGGGACACATTGGAGCAGGGCAGCTGGCCAGAGGCCAAAGTAGAGACTGATGGTGTCACATATGTGATATTGCTATGTGGTGATTTTGTAGTTTATCTGTATTTTATGTTTATGTTTGTTGTGTTGGTTGTGACTTAGTAGTGTGAATTTGGGCCAATATTTCTCCTTCCTTCCTTCCTTCCTTCCTTCCTTCCTTCCTTCCTTCCTTCCTTCCTTCCTTCCTTCCTTCCTTCCTTCCCTCCTTCCTTTTCCCTTCCCCTCCTCTTCCTTCTTCCTTCCCTTTTCCCTTCCTTCCTTCCTTCCTCTTCCTTCTCTTCTTCCTTCTCCTTCCTCCTCCTTCCTCTTCCTTCTTCTTCCTTTCGTTTTCCTTTTCCTTCCTCTTTTCCTTTCCTTCCTTCCTTTTCCTTCCCTCTTTTCCTTCCTTCTTCTTCCTTCCTTCCTTTCCTCCTTTTCCTTCCTTCCTTTTCCCTCTTCCTCCTTCTTCCTTCTCCTTCCTTCCTTCCTTCCTTCCTTCCTTCCTTCCTTCCTTCCTTCCTTCCTTCCTTCCTTCCTTCCCTCCTTCCCTCCTTCCCTCCTTCCCTCCTTCCTTCCTTCCTTCCTTCCTTCCTTCCTTCCTTCCTTCCTTCCTTCCTTCCTTCCTTCCTTCCTTCCTTCCTTCCTTCCTTCCTTCCCTCCTTCCCTCCTTCCCTCCAGTCTGTCTGTCTGTCTGTCGGTCGGTCGGTTGGTCTGTCGGTCTGTTGGTCAGTCGGTCAGATATTAACAGATAATGGCACCTAGGACAAGCACTGAAATTGCAGCCCCCTGACTCCACTGTCCCATAGTAGCCTGCACAGTGGAGTGGTGGAGTTTGGGGGATGGGGTTCCAAGCCATCCTAGTTGTGTTGGAAGGAAGGGAGGGAGGGAGGGATTTCCCACCCAGTGTCTGCCACCCCAGTGTGGCCTCCACAACCCTTCTACACTGAAAATAGACCATGGAAGCCATGCTGGGGCAGCATGGCAGAGTCCTGGTGGGTGCCAATCTAAGCCAGCCTCTACCCCCAAGTGCAGCCTCTACACTGAGTAAGGGCTGTGGTGGCCACCCTGGGATTCAAGATTCTGTGACTGGATTCTGGGGGGGGGGGTTTCTGCCTGCGCCCCCCCCAAGGAGCACCTGGGGCTCAAGCCTCCCACCCCCTCATTATATGAGTTCTATGTATCTGTCTGTCTGTTGATCTACCTCTCTCTTTCCTCCTACCCTGTCTGACCTCAGAAGATTGTGGTGTGAATATAAAGTGGAGAGTTGAGAAAACCACGTAGGCTGCCAAGAGCTCCTTAGAAAGAAGGGTGGGATAAAAGCATGGCAAATAACTAAATAACAGGCCTATCAGAAATTTGGTGTGGTGGTGGAGGTCATTCCTACTCTGATTCCAAGAGGTGGCGGTGCCTAAGATAATGAATATAAATAAGTTTAAGGCAGATGCTGAACAAAAAAACACTAGGCCATTTTAAGCGAACCGCACAGACATGCAGAAGTTATCTCTCCCTTGTGAGAGATTAGAGTTCAGTCTGGCCTCCTCTAATGAGAGGCTGTAATTGCCCTGAGGTTTTATACACATCATGCGTGACTGCAAAATGCTAAATTAACGATGGAGCAGCATAGAAAGACGTGCCCCGGAACTGCTAGATGATGAGGTGGGAGACTTTTGCCTCTGGCAGGTAAGTTGAATTTGCATGTCTCTTTATCTGCCTGGTGATAGACAAGCTCAGTAACGGAGCTGGTTAGTGTTATAAATATCTTGGCTGGTATGAGGGGGAAGAGCTTGATTGGAATGGGCAAGGATATATGTGGATGAAAACCAGCCCTCTTGGCTTGTACCTTTTTTTCCCAGGGCGGCAGAGTGCTAAATAAGCCGTAACTTCATTTAGCTCTCGAATGCCACACTGTGACTGACATTGCGCTGAACTTTAATTGTTCCATCCAAAGTCTGTTTATCCCCTTTCCCGATAGTTGCCTCCACTGGGATGCTAACAGAATTGAATGTAGCTGTTATCAGTGTTTTTCCCCTCTCATTTTCCTCTCGATCTTGGTAGATAAACACAGAAGTGCTGGTTCAATCTCTCACTTCTCTTTTAATTAACCATGTTAATTAAACAGAGACAATTTGCTTCTGCCAAAGTCATGCTTAAAGGTGACCCTGCTATCACCTTGTTTCTTCAGGTGTTCACCTAGGTTTGTATGAAGGCAGTTGCTTATTGAATTCCCGAGCTGAACGAGCCGTGTTGCAGGTCTGCAACTATTTGAGAAGGCTACAAATTACAGAGTACTTCTCTGAAGGTGGAGGATTACTCCCAGTATGTCTTGTGGTTTCAAGTTGTCTGTTTAGCACCCCCTCCAAAACTCATTGATTGAAAAGGTGTGTGATGTTTGTGACTGAGAGTCACTTAAAATGTGTACTGTTTGTGTCCATGGCAGCTTAGAATCGCAGAATCATAGAGCTGGAAGAGGTCATACAGGCCATTTAGTCCAAACTACTGTTCAATACTGGATCAACCTATAGCAGTGGTGGTGAACCTTTGGCACTCCAGATGTTATGGACTACAATTCCCATCAGCCCCTGCCAGCATGGGCCTATAGCATATCTGCTGCATATCTGACAAGTGTTTGTCCAGCCTATAGCATATCTGACAAGTGTTTGTCCAGCTGCTGCTTGTAGACTGCCAGAGAGCAGGAGCTTACAGCCTCCCTAGCTTGATACTGTTGAGTAAAATAAATGGGATCTGAGAACCACTGCAATATATGCTGGAGGTTACCACACCGAAAAGCGGCTAACAAACTGATTAAAAGGGTAAAAGGCAAATGTTTATTAGGAAGTACAGGAAAGAGGGAAGAATAGCATGCTGCTATCTTCCTAGCTAGGAAGAGTCTCTTCAACTAACTTTCGAGAAGAAGGTGGATATTAGACGTGAGAGTATCAGTGTAAGGACAGGCAAGAGGTGACACAAAAGGATGGAGGGGTCACTGACTTTACAGCCCACTCTATCTGACCACTTACCCACTCCCTGCTGTTCCTTTGCACATTAGGAATTGCGCACATTAGGAATTATTGTTGTTGTTGTTACTGTTGTTGTTGTTGTTGTCATCGTCGTTTGTTTGTTTGTTTAATATACCACCCAACTCCAAAGGGCTTTGGGCAGTGTACAACATAAATAGGCTCTGGGCAGCGTAGAACATAAAATAAAATAACATAACAGGAAGAGCACGATTGTAATCTCAAATATAAACATAAATATGGCTCTAAGGGAGCAGCAGTGGCATAGGAGGTTAAGAGCTCGTGTATCTAATCTGGAGGAACCGGGTTTGATTCCCAGCTCTGCCGCCTGAGCTGTGGAGGCTTATCTGGGGAATTCAGATTAGCCTGTACACTCCCACACACGCCAGCTGGGTGACCTTGGGCTAAGTCACAAAGCTCGAGCTCTCTCAGCCCCACCTACCTCACAGGGTGTTTGTTGTGAGGGGGGAAGGGCAAGGAGATTGTCAGCCCCTTTGAGTCTCCTGCAGGAGAGAAAGGGGGGATATAAATCCAAACTCTTCTTCCTCTTCTTCTTCTATAACATTAAAATAACTAAACCCATTTAAAATGCAGCATACAATATACAGTGTCCAACTGTTTGAAAACCCCTCCTGAGAAGGGAATGGAAGGCCCCATAGATGTAATAGGGACCCCCTAGGTTCAAGGGGGGGGGGAAATTAGGAATTGCGCACATTAGGAATTGCACACATTAGGAATTGCTACATCCAATAATATAGTGATTAAAATGCTGAAATAGGATCTGGGGGATCCAAGTGCAAATCCCCATGGATTTGAGCTATGGAACTCAGTGTGGTGCCTTTAGGCTAGTGTCACTCTGGCCCTTTCTGCACAAATCTCCTACAGCATTTGTAATCCTCCCCTTTGTTCAGACTCATCCCCTTGAAGTGATCTGTAGCTGCCATTTTGTGATTTCTCCTTTTTTTTTAAAAAAAAGTTCTCAGTTGAATCAGAGCTTCAATGCTTCACACCCTTGTGCTGTATTCTCTACTCCTCGTATACATGATTCTTCCAAGACTCAGTAAAAGAACAGAGAAGTGCTGCAAATAAACAGGTGAAATGGAACTGAGTGAGCTCTGATGATGCCACCAATGAGGAAGTCCAGGGAAGCAGAGACGCATGGGAAACATAGTCAATAGATCGCATAGCGACTGAAGACGTTTTCAAAACGTTTCAGCCAGAGAATCACTTTAAAACATTTTGAGGCTGGAAATAAAATGTTCGGGAAACTCCATGGAGGAGTGTAGGACTCCATGGAGGAAACATTTTATTTCCTGCCTCAAAATGTTTTAAATGAATTGTGTGGAAAAATTGTGTGCCTTCTCTCTGCCTCCCTCCTCTCCTTCTTTGTCTCGGTATAACTTACTTCAAACAGCTGTTGTGAGGGTACCAAAGGCTGGAGAGAGAGAAAACCACACATGTGTTCCAGAACTTCTTGGAAGATAAATGGGGTTAAAATGTACAAAATAGATATCCGGTTTGTGTTGCCAGGGGTGGACTTCAATGTGAGCATCCAGTGGGATGAAAAAGAATATGCTTCCACCTATAAGCAATTTATTTATTATGTTTTGATTCCATTTTTCATAGCTAAAAATGGCACCCAAAGGGGGAGCACAATTGAAGTCCAATGAAAAGTGATTTTTTTTGGGGGGGGGGATTCTTAGTTAACTGGACACAAGGACAGTCAGAGGTTTTTGGTGGCTTCCTGCTCTCCCTTGGATGATACACTGGCAACAGGTAGATGCTAAAGGGTGGGAAGGTTTCAGCTAGCAGCTGGTTCCAGGCAGTGATGGAAAGTTGCCCGGCTTCTTCTTCCACTCCCTGTGACATTTAATAGTGCAAAGTGAGTTTTTCCAGTCAAAGCCGATTCATTTCAATGGGCTTAGACTGGAGTAACTCTGCACAAAATTGCACTGTAAGTTTCCTGCAGATGTTGACTTGCTGAGGACTAATGCTAAAGAAGGAAAGGTGCTAATAAACGCCCGCGCGCGCGCGCGTGTGTGTGTGTGTGTGTGTGTGTGTGAGGGAGGGAGGGAGAAGTGCTGTCAAGTTCCAAAGAACTTATGGCAGCCAATAGGGTTTCAAGCCAAGAGACTAGCAGAGGTGGTTTGTTATTGTCTTCCTCTGCATAGCAACTTCCTTGGTGGCCTCCCATCCAAGGACTAACCAGGGCTGACCCTCTTAGCTCCTGAGATCTAGGATCAGGCCACTGAGATCAGGCCACTAATCTGGATAGCTTTAAAAAGGGTTTGGACAGATTTATGGAGGAGAAGTCGATCTATGGCTACCAATCTTGATTCTCCTTGATCTGAGATTGCAAATGCCTTAGCAGACCAGGTGCTAAGGAGCAGCAGCAG
The DNA here is from genome assembly GCF_021028975.2 of Sphaerodactylus townsendi. NCBI lineage: Eukaryota > Metazoa > Chordata > Lepidosauria > Squamata > Sphaerodactylidae > Sphaerodactylus > Sphaerodactylus townsendi. The sequence goes on along the minus strand of NC_059436.1, from coordinate 43,024,464 downwards.
CAGCAGAGGGCCATTGCTTTCACATCCTGCACGTGAGCTCCCAAAGGCACCTGGTGGGCCGCTGCGAGTAGCAGAGTGCTGGACTAGATGGACTCTGGTCTGATCCAGCAGGCTAGTTCTGATGTTCTTAGTGAGATCTGGCTAGCCTGGGCCATCTAAGTTTGGCCAAATAGCCCATGCAGAATATAAATTTCCTGTATATCCCGTGAGAAAAACCAACCAAACAAAACCTTAGAAGGAATTTGGCAGACCAAAAGGTCTCAAATCAGCTGAAGGAAACCAAATGTATTATTAGAATTGAAATCAGAAATGCTGCTTTCAGGTTGTATTTTAAAGGAAAAGGGAGAGAAAGAAATACAGCCAAGTATTTTTGGCTGCTTCTTTGGTTCTTAGCAAGGGGGAAAAAAGAACAAAGTCCGGATCTGCTTTATCCTGTTTTGTTCTGGAATATATATATATGGAAATGTCAACCCTTCAAGCCTCTTTTGTGGAGGCTGAAACAGGCTGGCTGAACTTTGATGGAAACCTCTGGAAAGTGACATGTGAACTTCTGAAGCTGCTGTACCCAGTTGTGCTTTGATAGAAATGTGTGAGGTGAGAGAACAAAAAAGGAAGGGGAAATAATAAAACAAAACAAAACAATGGCCAGAGGTCTCTGCGGACCATTGTACAACTATGAACCAGATATGCTTGAGGCAATGCGGGGTCCGTAATCTTTGAAAAGGAAACCACTTGGAACTCAGCCGCTCACTCTCAATATTGTTTAACCTTATATATCACTTGGTCTGCAGGATTCCTGGTTGCCTCTTCTCACCATGCCAGAATAATAGCATGCAGACATGTGATCATGACACAGTCCTCTGTGAGAACTTATCCTGGGAAAACCCCATGGAGGTGAATGGATCTCCTGTGTGTTTGATGGAAATTCCAGAAAGGATGTGGTCCCAAGCTTTGGCAATCCTTCTCCCATTTAATTGCTCCACCCCCAAAAAACCCTGTGCTTTCTCATTCAATAGATGTCTGTCTGAGGTTTTAAAAAGCAAATTGCCCTGGGATTTATAATACCGTATGCTTCTGTAGTAAAATATCATGGTAACTAGAGGTATGACACCTGACATTATTGCTAAATTGGTCCAAAGAAAAAAAATCCCAAAATAAAAGCCGTTGGTGCTTTGACTGACTTCAATTTGCTACTCTAAGAAATCCTTTCTCAGATCTTGCTTGTTACTATGACATTAATTTTGCAAAACACAGTTTAATGACCAGGGTTGTTTTCCAGTTCACCTCTGATCTCTGCAGCAGTATTGCAAAAACAACCTTATAATCAATGTAATTGAAGATCAGAGTTAATGAAGACCTTGGCGTTTGCATAATCCCCCAAGTGAGGTTGAGCATCAGGAGTTAGATAGGGAAATGATTGGTCTCAACTAAAAATCAATTTGCCTAATTAGACGAGGCATATTCCCACCTGTCTAGGTGGGGTGTGGGATTCAGGTAAGTATTTGTCACATTTTTAGTTTGCTAAACTATAGATCAAGAGGCAGACTAATGCTTTCTGGGGAATGAAACATGCCTGTGACTCTTGATGCATCCATATTCTACCAAGAGATGAAAGCGGACTGTAGTGTATTTTGCCCAATGATCATTCATTGCTACCTTTCTGAGATCTGTGTGAGGTTTCAGCACTCAAGTCACTTTAACTTATTGCATGTTCCCCTTTTTTGACAAATCACATAATGGGATACATATCTGATCGAGAGCTGCAAGGTATGTGTCGAGTAGAGATCCTTTCTCTTTCAGCAAGGACACACGCAGGACAGAACTGTGTAAACATTTACCATATGGCCTTTTAAATGTGTCATTTTAGTTGTAAGCCACCTTTGAGCCGGACTCTGAAGAGGCATCTAGAAATGTACGAAATAATAACATACAGATTTTGGATGCATGGCAAGGCAGCTGTTGGTAATGCTGAGCATACAATGAAACAACTGCTGTTCCAGTGTTACTTTTGTCCACATCTGGGACAGATGGGACAATTTTGGACTCCTAAGCCAAGGCTGAGACCCAGTGTGGTGTGGTGGTTAAGAGCCGCAGAATCTAATCTGGAGAATTGGGTATGATTCCCTGCTGGGTGACCTGGGGCCAGTCACATTTTCAGGACTTTTTCAGCCCACATGGAGGCTGGTAATGGCAAACCACTTTCAACCATATCATCCCTTGAAAACTCTTGGGAATCATTGTAAGGCAATTGCAACTTGATGGGGTGCACACATGTATGTGCATGCACACACATACACAAAAGCTACAATTGGCAAATGTTTCCATGGCTTCTTTCTGTTGCCATTCAGCGGCTTTGCCTCATGTATCTTGGCCTACAACCTTGAGACTTACCACCCATCTTCATGGATTCATGGATTGTTCCATTGCTGTCTTCTCCCCCCCCCCCCCAGCAACTTCCATGGGGTTCAGGGGAAGGGCACAAACATACATGCAATGTATGTGACCAATATTACTAGCTTTCTTGATATTCATTGAAGATGCAGGGCTTGGAAGCTGCGGTTATTACCCCGTTAATTTGTTCTTCATTTTACTCTGGTTTCTGCAGGAAGCAGTTTTGTCGTGAGCGAGGGAAGCTATTTGGACATCTCTGACTGGCTAAACCCAGCAAAGCTCTCCCTTTATTACCAAATCAATGCCACATCTCCCTGGGTGAGAGATCTCTGTGGACAGAGGACCACAGATGCTTGTGAACAGCTGTGTGATCAGGATACTGGTAAGTAGACTCGGGGTGGTAGTGATACTTCAGGGGCCTTGTGAAAGGGAAAAAATGTGAGATGTAACTTAGGAGGGTGCCTTTTACTCTTCTGTTCTGGCTATGATCTATGAAAACTTCTCCTAGATGTTTCTCTTGTATTCCCTTATGCCATGAATCATTGTTTTCAGTGTGTAGTTTTTGAAAGCCTTTAATTAACAATGAATTTGAAAAGTTACTGATTCCTCTGGAACAGTGAACAAAAGGGGGATGAATTCAGTACGAAACATAGAAGAGCTTGGAGGCTGTTTCTTGGTTGGTCTACCTTGCTGGGAAACTGTTTTCTTAACCTGTGCAGTTTAAGACAGAACAGTGCAGGGGGAAAGGACTCTGGGTTTTCAGTTCTCTCTGCTGGGATTCAGGGAGGGCTGTTTGTTTGCTGGTCCTGGATGCCTTCATTGTTGTGGTGCTCTTGAGATTGTTTTTCAGCACTGTAAGAACATTCTGTCTTGGGTTTATCTCAAGGAACCATTGTAATACTAACTCTCTACTACTTAAGTGGGTCTGATTGTATGTATTCTTGCCACTTGATGGATGCTTCCTGTTCTGGCCATATGGTACAAGGCTGGTCCAAGGGATTGTGGAACTCTTGGCTAAAGCAACCAGACCATCACCACCCAACACTGCTGGAGGGCAAGAAAATGGCACTTTCCCACCTTGTCCCTGGCACCACCACAGGGAACTATTGCCTCCTTGTTGACCCTCCCCACAGTCAGATGAGACTCACCAAGAGAACCTGCACCATACTGTCCACTGTTGGAGAGTGGGCAGGAGGGAGCAGGTTCCCCTCTGGCCCATTGGATAGCCTTTATTGCTCAAATATATCTTGATGAATAATCTCAATGCTTGTAACCAAGCCCTTGCCTCAAGGGAAGGTTGGCACAATTCTGAATGAAGAGCCATGGCAGGTACATGGCAAGGAATGGTTAATAATTTCTGCAAAAAAAAGAATAGTAGATAGTAAACATTTTCATTAACTGGAATAATCCTTATGGATATTCCATAGAAAATAATTGGGGATTTTTTCCCCAGAAACTGGAACATAGTTACCATCCTGGTTGCTTTTTTCTGATCAATGATTGATATGATCCCCATTTTAGGTTAGATACAAAAAAATAATAATTCCCAAATATGAAAGTTCCTTCACTTGTTGGACTTCTTTACAATTCAGAGTCCATTTGAATACTGCAAGGTTTTGTTTTTTTTTGCTTTTGAGAAGACAACGACTATATATTCTGGTTGTTTGTTTTCAGGCCTTTCTTAATGCAGTATTCAGAGAGAAAAATAATGATTTGCAAACCCACTCTCATCCAAGACAGCTGGCATCTTCAGAGAATCTGATCGCAAGGTCAATAGGTGAGGCATCTGAATAGAGTACTATTCAGATGCCTCACCTATTGACCTTGCTATCTCCATGGTTACTCGCATGCTACACTTCATTGTTACTCACTTGCCAGGCCACTCCTATTCAGATGCCCTCACCTATTGACCTTTACTCACAGGTATATATACTCCACTTGCTTTCCTTTCCTACTATCAGATCCTCTGAAGATGCCAGCCTCAGATGCAGGCGAAACATCAGGAGAGAATGCTGCTAGAACACGACCATACAGCCCGGAAACTACACAACACCCCAGTGATTCCGGCCGTGAAAGCCTTCAACAATACAAAATATAAATGTTTATTAGGAAGTACATTTAGGGTAGGAAAGACAAAAAATAGCATACTGCAATCTTGTTATCTAAGAAGAGTCTCTACTCTAACTTTTGAGAAGAAGCAGAATCCTAGACCTGAGAGTATCAGACAAGAGGTGACACAAAAGAATGGATGGGTCACTAACTTTACAGTCCTCTCTAGCTGACTAGTGCTGGGTCTTCTCAGTTTCTTTGCACATTCAACATTTTTTGCACATTAGACATTGCTACATCCAACACCACTTCTCGAGGTCTAGTGTATACAGACCACAAGATTCATCTTCTTACCTAGAGTTCTAAACTTAGCTCCAGGTAAGGGCTTTTTGAACGCATTTGCAACCATTTTTTCTGTAGGGCAGTACTGCAAAATGGCAAGCTTGTCTTCACACAGGTTACTCATGAGATATTTCACATCCATATGGTTGGTTCAAATGCTGAAATGTTTCATCACCTTCCTCTTTGCTTTCATAGAATAAGATTAGATCATCCACATAAGTCAGAATGTGAGTCCATCTGTTGTCTCTGTACCTTGAGTACAGAAAATGTTCTGCTTTGCCTTGTTCAGATCCTTCTTTGGTAAGCATCTGGTAAAGTTTTTGGTTCAAAAAGTGGCTGACTGTTTTAATCCATAAGTGCTGTTCTGAAGTTTGCACGCAAGATGCTTGCCCTTGTGTTGTTCAAATCCTGATGAATGTTCCAGGTAGATGTCTTCCTTTATTTTTTCCATGTAGGAAGACAGTCTTTATGTCTAGGTGTTCAGCTTACATCTTTCTTACAGCTGCGATGCTCAAGAGCAATCTCAGATTTGACTCACCCATTGGTGAAAAGATTTCATCATCATCTTCTATAAATTTTTGAGAGTAGCCTTTTGCAGCCAGTCTTGCCTCGTATCTTTCCACTTCCCTTTTTGCATCATGCTTGTTGAAGACCCACTTGCATCCTACTGCCTTCTTTCCAGGTGGTAGTTCTGTAAGTGTCTATGTTTTAAGTTAATGCTTCAATCTCTTCTTCTGCACTTTTTCTCAACTGCTCTGCTTTAGCAGGCATCCTTGCAATATACTCCCATGTGGAGGGCTCTGGAACCATTGCTGCCTTCGCAAGACAAGTATATCTCAAAGGTGGTATACCCATGTTTGTATTGCTGGAATGCCTGAGATTTGTAGCCCATTCTGGCTGAACAGGCTGTAAAGATGTTCCATGTGTTCTGTCCATGGTGCTGTGATCCTCAGATGCATCAAGTGTGTTGTCCATGGTATTCAGGTAGACTGTTTCTGACTGCTGCACTTGATTGTGCTCTGCTGAGGTGAAATCACTGGAATCTGCTTTTTCCTCTTCATCAATATAAACTGCATCACAAATCTTTACTTCACCAATCTAAGGGTTAAGGATTCTGTATCCTCTGAACCCATGAAAATATTTTATAAAAATGTCTTCTTCTGAGGTTCAGTTTTGAGCACTTCAGTTTAGGAACATAAACATGTGCTTTTTATCCAGATACTCTCAAATGGCTGACACATAGCTTCTGCCCAGACCAAAGTTCATAAGGAGTCTTATCAGCTGCCTTGGTTGATAGTCTGTTCTGTAAGTAGGTTTCTGTATTAATGGCCTCTGCCCAATATTTATCTGGCAGTTTGGCCTCAAACAACATGCATCTGGCCATTTCAGTAAGCAACCTATTTTTTTCTTTCAGTTGTCAATTGATGTTCAATCCTGTATTCAGCCAATAATGCTTTAATTTCATTTCAACAATATTCTCTCCCATTGTTTGAGCATAAGACCATTGGGTCCTTCTGAATTTGTGTTTAACTAAAGCAAGGTAAGCCTTAAATTTGCTCAGAACTTTGCTTTTATGTCTGAGGAAATGTCACAGTATATTTTGAATAAATCATCTATAAATGTGAGGAAATATTTTCTTCCTGAAGGGCTCAAGAGGGTGTTTTGCTCTCTGCCTGCTTGATTCCTTTGGGAAGCTTGGTCTGACACCCTTTGCCTTAAGGCAAGTATCACATTGGTCTGTTCACTGAGAGCAGTTATCAATTTGCGTATTCTCAATTAAAGTCCGACTTTCAAGTAGTTTTATTGTTTCAGTTATTCTGTGGCCAAAGTGCCTGTGCCACAAGTTTAAAAATTCTCTATGGCCGTTTCCGCACGGCCTCCCTGTCGCCTCCACGCCGGCGAGAATTCCAGGGGTCGGAGGACAGCATGGGTGGGGCTTCGACGGCCAGCAGGCGACGACAGGGACAAGGTGAGTGGGACGGGGCAGGGAGACAGCGTCTTCCCGGCGGCGCGGTTTGCACAGCGCCGCAGGGAAGACGCTTTCCCCCCAACAACAACCCTTTAAAGGGTTGTTGTTTAGGGCGGCCTGACGCCGCCCTGGGGGGGAAGCGTTGCAACGCAGCAGCGCCGCCTGTGCGAACGGCGGCCTGGGGGCGGCGTTTTTACCGCCCCCAGGCCGTCGTTTTTGGCCCATGCGGAAAGGGCCTATGATTTCACTTCTGAACAAGATTCACTTTCTCTGAATGCTATGTTCCTTGGGCAACTGAGTCTGTGTCATCAAAATTAAACATGCTTCATCAAAGGATACTGAATAGCCTTTTTCTGGTAAAGCACTTATAGAAGTCAGAACATTTGCAAGCGAAAGTACATATAAACAGTCTTTAATAAACATATGAACAATCTTTCAGAGTTCCTTTTGCAAGAGTGCATTTTATGTTTATCCAGAAACTCAAAGCAGTTTTTCTCTCCACAAAGCTGATAACTGCTTCCTCTGTCTAAAGTCTAATTATTTTTCTCATTTCTCCAATTTTCATTACAAAAAAAATCCTTAAATAAGAGTCTGTCTGCCTGCAGTCTCAGCTCTCTGAGGGGAATCACACAGGGGACTTTTATTACTCATTGTTGTAAAACCCAAATGGCACCCACTCTGTGGACCCTCAGTGTGGTCTGGTCACTTACTTGCAAAATGACCCATTTTATTGCATGCACGGCAATGTAAAGACCTCTTTACCTATAGTTAATACTTGTAAATCATTTGTGATTTGAAGCCGAGACTTTTCTGTGTGCTCATGTCTCTTAGTTCTTTAGTCTGCCTTGCAAACTTCAGCTCTCTGAGGGGAATCAATGCTAGACTTTTATTACTCATTGTTGTAAAAAACCCTAAATGGCAACTCCAATCTGTGGACCCTCAGTGTGGTCTGGTCACTTACTTGCAAAATGACCCATTTTATTGCATGCACGGCAATGTAAAGACCTCTTTACCTATAGTTAATACTTGTAAATCATTTGTGATTTGGGCAGACTTTTTCTGTGTGTGCTCATCTCTTAGTTCTTTAATAACTTGCGCCAAAGCAAAGCTTTCTTTACTCTTTATCACAGTTACAAAGTTCTCATAGCTTTCTGACAATGAAATCAACACATATAGAATTAAGACCTTTCCAACTAACTTCAGCAGGTCAGTTAGCTGCAGCATCTCATTAGCATGCTGATTTAAATCACTCCCTTTTGCCAAATATTTCAGAAGTTGCTGATACTGCAGAAACATAATTGTTGTTCGTGATTTCTTTCCAAAATGTTTTTCTAACTTCTCCCAAATTTCAGCTGCCATTTCAAAAGTGTCTGTCTCAATCAGTAATTGATCTAATAAAGTTGAAACAATAAAATCTCTGGTTTTTGAGTTTCTTTTGGTCCAGTTATCATCTGACTGAGCTGTTTTCAGTGTTGAAATGAAGTTTCATAAGTTTTCCTGCTTCAAGCTTGCTTTCATTTGCAATCTCCACGTGGAAAAAATTGCATATGTTAGCAGGCTTATGTGTACCTTTCTCCACAGGGGGTGGCCATCTTCAATCCCTTTGTCATTTTTCTCTGGCTATCTGAGCCAGGGGCAAAAGTTTGCTTTGTCTTTTAATCAGTGCAATTAACTCCTGGAACACATAACCAGTGTTGGAGTTTACTGCACAGAGAAGCGGCTAACACACTGATTGAAAGGGCAAAAGGTAAATGTTTATTAGGAAGTACATTTAGGATAGTAACGAGGGAAAGATAACATGCTGCTTTATTGCTAGCTAGGAAGAGTCTTTTCAACTAACTTCCGAGAAGCAGAATATTAGACCTGAGAGTATCAGTCTAAGGGCAGACAAGAAGTGACTCAGAAGGACAGAGAGATCACTGACTTCTCAACCCTCTGTAGCTGACCACTTGCCTGCCCCCTGCTGGGTCTTCTCAGTTTCTTTGCACATTCGACATGAAGAACATCAAAAGACCATTCATAATAGGTTGAACAAAAATGGGATCAAAAGGCAGCCCTGCCTAACCCTTTATGGAAGTTCAATGGCTCAGTCAGCTTGTCACCATAACTGCAACCCATCTGAGACGTAAGGTCTGCACTGAGTTGCTGCTTGAATCGCAGAAGAATTTTGTCAGTCATGGTTTGTCATAGCTTTTCCCCAAAGACTTTTCCTAGGGGTGGTGTCAAAAGCCTCTTTCAGATTGATGAACTTTACATAAAGGGAGCCACTGAGGAAATGAATGCATTTTTTCTGTCAGGTAGTATAGCACTAGGCAATAGTCCACAGTTGAATTATCCCTCTTGAACCCTATTTGCTTCTCGCCTAGAATATCACCCTGTTCCAGCCAATCAATTAATGCTTCTAGCAAGTATGATGAGTATAGTTTGCTCAAACATGACAACAAACTAATTGTATGGCAGTGGCTTGGGGCAACAGAACTGGTAGGCACCCCTGCAACACTTTTCTCCTAGACCAGTGTTGGCGAACCTATGGCACGGGTGCCAGAGGTAGCACTCAGAGCCCTCTCTGTGGGCACACGCAAACAGTCGCCCCCTCCCCCACACATCGAGGCTGGCCTGAGCTGCTGGGATTGATTATTAGCATTAAACCTAAAACCTACTTTTGGGGAAGCAGTGTAGGTAACCCTGTTAAGCGCTGTTAAACTCCACTGGTTTTCATGTGAAGAATTAAAGCACAATCCTTTACCTGGGAGTAAGCTCGGTTGCTGTCAATAGGGCTTGCTTCTGAGTAGCGTCGTGATTCACCCATTGGAAGAGTTTCACGGTTGCTTCAAAGTAAAGCCACCGACTACCACCAAGTTTACTCCCGAGTAACGTACGCCTCAGAGCCAACTGTTTTTTCTAAACTAAAACCTCAGCATTCACGTTAAATTGCTGTGTTGGCACTTTGCAATAAATAAGTGGGTTTTGGGTTGCAATTTAGGCACTCTGTCTCAAAAAGTTACCATCACTGTCCTAGACTGATTGGGGCTCTGTAGGGTACAGGCTGCTCCTGACATGGTAAAATAAGGATCCGTTCAGATGTTTTTGCCCATATGGGAGCAACAGCCTTTGTGCTACTTCTAGAGCATCTAAAGCCCATTTAATCAGAGACCACAGTAATTTCACTGCTAGCACAATCTCCTGCTTTGTGAACCCATGGAAATGTGTTCAAACATCTTTTGAAGAAAAAAAAAATGACTTAGACCACCCCTGGGTTTTTTTGGCATATGAGTCTGTTTTGAACCCATTCTAATAAGAGGAGCTTTGCTCCTGTTTGTTGGAACAGCTTATCGTTTTTAGGTTTCAGGCTAAGCTGGTTCTCTCCAGGCATAGATGTTCAGAGCAAATTTAAGACGTCCAAGATGGGGATTGGCTATTTACCTCTCATTTGCTGCTAGCTTCTGAGTGGAGTCACAGCGGGATTTTGTGTAGTTACCAACCATTTCTGTGTCTCATCTTCATTTCTTTTGCTGTCTGCTAAGTCTGGCTTGGTGTTGCTTTTTGAATAGTGATAGTCGAGGAAACCACAGCTTTATACATTAAAGGGACATTTCCACTTCCTCTTGTTGTCTTTTTAGAGTTGTGTGTGTGTGTGTGTGTTTTAACGTGCCAGTTTCACTGACCATCTTCTAAAGACAGAGAGGACAAAAGTGCTGTGCTCTTGGTTCCTTTAATGCTATAGCAATGAATAACAGTGTTTGCTAAAATTAAAAATATATATATCAAATTGGGTTGAAAGCAACCCTGGAAACCTTTTAATGCGGAAAAAACTTTTGAAAGTTGCAATGAGCTAATCGCAAGAGGTTCGAAAAGAAACAATTAACCCATCTTAATGCGAATGACCGTCGCTGATGCAATTTCCCAATAAGGTCCTCTGTGCCTAGCCGCTTACCAAAGGGAAGCTTTCTGGAGCCCTAGGGAACAGATTTCCCTTGAAGCAGACTGGTTAATGATCTCTGAAAGCTTTTTCTCCTTTCGTTCCTTTTCTGTGCTTTAATTTTCGTGCAGTCTCCCTTCTGGAAAGGGGAACTTCACCTGGCAGGGGTTGTGGTGTGATCATGCCATGTGCCTCCTTGAAGGCACTCCTAATTATTTTTGAGCCTTTTGGATTTTGTACGCATTAGCCGCCTTGGCGTGTGAACTGGCAGCATTGCAGGTTTGGCTCTGATAGGTTTTGCTCTGGGTTTGAAATGTGTCACATCTGTGCTTCCCCAAAGAAAATCTAGTATGATTTTTTTTAAAAAAAACCCAAAATATCTTTGTTAAATGAAGCCAAATGCAGGCCAACGCAAACAGAAAGCCTGTCCAATTTTTAACGTCCATAACTGGAGGCCATGGGAGAGCAGATGTTTTAACATGTGGAAGCTCCCGGGTTCCGTGCCAGGTACCTTCTGCTGAATGGTGACTGATACAGTCTGTGATGGAAAGCTTTCTTTTGTCCAGCAGAAAGAAAAAGAAAGAAAGAAAGAAAGAAACAAAGAAACAAAGGCCCCTTCCGCACACGCAAAATAGTGTGTTTTCAAACCACTTTCACAACTCTTTTGCAAGTGGATTTTGCCATTCCGCACAGCTTCAAAGGGCACTGAAAGCAGTTTGAAAGTGCATTATTCTGCATGTGCGGAATGAGCCAAAGAAAGAAAGAAAGAAAGAAAGAAAGAAAGAAAGAAAGAAAGAAAGAAAGAAAGAAAGAAAGAAAGAAAGAAAGAAAGAAAGGCCCCTTCCGCACACGCAAAATAATGCGTTTTCAAACCACTTTCACAACTGTTTGCAAGTGGATTTTGCCATTCCGCGCAGCTTCAAAGAGCATTGAAAGCAGTTTGAAAGTGCATTATTCTGCATGTGCGGAATGAGCCAAAGAAAGAAAGAAAGAAAGAAAGAAAGAAAGAAAGAAAGAAAGAAAGAAAGAAAGAAAGAAAGAAAGAAAGAAAGAAAGAAAGAAAGAAAGAAAGAAAGAAATTGACCCCTGACTGGAATTTTCTGGGCAATGTGGCCATAGTCTGTTAGTGTCTGTGTCACAGAGAGACACACATCTTACCATGACATGCCTCTGAAGATGCCAGCCAAAGATGCAGGCGAAACATTCAGATCAAAAACTACCAGATAATGGCTGCACAGCCCAGGAAACCCACAACAACCAGTTGATTCTGGCTGTGAAAGCCTTTGACAATAAAAAAAGACCCCATTTATTGTACAGTGGAAATCCAATTATTTGAAAACAAGACACTGTTTTATATCAAGTGAGATCACTGGGCTGTCTTTCTCAGTATTGTCTGCTCTGCCAGGTAATGACTCTTCCAGCTCCTTGAGCAGATAAAGGCCCTTCTCATCATCTGTTGCCAAAGATTGTAACTTAGCTGCTGGTGGTGAACCTGGAACCTGCTGCTTACAAAACAAGGCCATTGCCAATGAGTTATGCAGTACTGCAATCCAACCTCTGCACATGACCTGAGTTTGATCCCGACAGAAGTCATTTGCAGACAGCTGGCTCAAGGTTGACTCTGTCTCCCATCCTTCAGAGGGCAGCAAAATGCTGGAGGTAAAGTGTAGGCAGCCAAACTACCCCATAAACAAAGTTTGCCACATAAACATCATGGTGTGCTGTCACCTCATGGATCAGTAATGCACACAGGACTACCTTTACCTTCTTGCACACAGGACTACCTTTACCTACTCAGAATCCTGGGGAGAGAGCCTATATTAATACAGTTTGGGTAGTAGACTGAGTGTAGTTAGGTGAGGTGATGGGGACTGATAGGTGTGATCCTGATTCCTCTGTTTGCATCATCTGTACATGGTTGTATCTTAGGTCCAAGGCTAATGTCACCTCAGTTGGGTGGAAAATGGGGGAAGAGTTGGGGTGAACGATGCATCAATAACTGATAAACCCTCTTTATCTGTGACTTGGATGGCCCAGGCTAGCCCAGTCTCCTCAGATCCTGGAAACTACACAGGGTTAGTTCCGGTTAGTGCTTAGGTGGAAAGTGGTTGCTGCACAGAGGCAGGCAATGACAAACCACCTCTGAATGCCTGAGTTGCAAAGCTGCTAATTACTATTCAACATTTCCAGGTATGAATATTGTTACTGGTTCCCAGATAACCATATAAGGTTGTAACATCTGAATAATGATGGTCAAGGGAAGACAAGTCAGTGTGTAACAGGAAGACGGTTTCTGTCTGAAAGAGACAGGGAGGTGGGAAGGGAGTGTGCATATTTGTTGCTATCACTGTGTGCTGCCAGCAGGCAGGGGCATGACTGGGTCTGACCCCACAGGGTCAAGCAGGCAGCAAGCACAAGCATGGTCAGGTCACAGTCCAGTGAGTTAAGGGAGGCGGCAGGCAAGGTGTAGTCAGGTTCAATAGGTCAAGGCATGGGAGAACTGAGGAGCAGACTGGGAATCAATGAAGAACCAGGCACACAGCAGTGACAGGTAAAGCACTTGTTGCACCCAGGCAGAAGCAGGCTCACAGGAAGGCTTATAGAGAGAGCCTTGTTCAAGGGGCTGGTATCCTGTAAAAGTTAATCTTAATCTTCTAATTGCCCATATTATTTATTTATTTATTTATTATTTATATCTCAGATTTAATATACTGCCCCATCCCCAAAGGGCTCTGGGCGGTGTACAACCAATAAAACAATCACATTAACTTATGATTCTTACTGCCAAACAATCCTTCTTTGCTTCTGCAGTAGCAGCCTCTGCTTCTGCCTCCTATGCACAGCTGGCTCAGCACTGGGTTCCATAGGAGACTTTGCAGGCTCCTCCACTGGAATGTCATCAGGCAGGAAAGGGCTGGGTGTTGGTTCTGCTGCGTGGTCTTCCTCAGGAGCAGCCAACTTTGGCTGTACTGTGTTCTCACATTCTGCCTCAGCATCCTCTGTGTCCTGGTAACTACCCAGAGATTGACTCATGACATACTGTGATAAAATGAAGAATTGAGGTCAACCCTAGGTTCCTTCCAAAATGATTTCTGTTTTTAAATTGGAAATTTCCACTGGTTGGGATGAAGCTTAGAATTATAGACTCATAGGGTTGGAAGGGGCCAACCCCTTGCTCAATACAGGATCAGTCTAAAGCCTCCCTGACAGGTGTTCATCCAACTATTGCTTGAAGACTTCCATAGAGGGGGAAGTCACTACCTCCCAGATGGCTGAATCCATTGCTGAACTACTCTTACTGTAATTCCTTTGCTCCAGTGCTCAGCCAGGACCTTTCTACCCATAATTTTATACCCATTGTCTTGAGCCTTATCCACTGTTGCCAGCAAAAACAGCTCCCTGCCCTCCTCTAAGTGACATCCTTTCAAATACTTAAAGAGAGCAATCATGTCCCCACCCAACCTTCTCTTCTCCTGACTGAATATTCCCAAGTCCATCAGCCTTTCCTCCTGGAGCGTGTTTGTTGCCTCCTGTAGCCATGTCTCACAGTGGTCATAATGCATACCTGTTATATGTCTTTACTTATCACTGCAATTCTGTGCTGCAAGGCAACAAACAGCCTCGCCACAGGAGCAACGATTCTAAACTATCTTTGGATACTGTATTAAGAAATGCAATTCTGACATTCAGCCAGCAGCTTTCTGGGTCTCTGGGGAAGATCAATCCATCTTCAGCCATCCTTCGGATGCTTGTGGAAGTCAGCAGCTGGCATGACTTTATTATTTTAGGCTAGTGACAGTGTGGATGCAGGAGTCACCTTTGTTTGTTTACTGGTGATCCCTTGGGCTTTTGGCCATGCGTCTGTCATTTTGGACTTCTGGCTGCATTCTGGTTCAGGGGCTGAGGACATTCGCTTCTTGAAATGCTGAAGAGTAGCAAGGGTTGTGAAGGCAGAAGCCAGGAAGGATTCAAGCCCAGAAGAATGCTTGGAATAGCATTTGCTTTGGCAGAGGGGACCAGCTTTCCTCATGGTCAAATTGCTCTGGGGGAGGGGGAGGCGAGGAATTAATATTGTGCAGCTGTCTCTGTGGACCATATGGACTGTTCAAACTAGAGCTGCTGTTCCGGGGGAAACCTGCATTCCCCTATTGAAAATTGAGAATGCTCCAGAAGAAATGAGCAAAGAGCTGCTGTGTGTCAGAAACAGGAGAAATCACAAATGTAGTAGGAAAATCCACCTGAAAGCTAAGAGCACCCTGGAGTGATAAATGTTAAGAAGTAGAATGGGATTTCCAAATTGTTTATATTTTCCATCATCCCTTGCAAAAAAGTAATTCCTGTCAGACCTCTGGGGTGTATTTATGCATAGTTTACCTATCAATGATGTCCACCAAATTAATGTTTTTGTTGTGTACGACTTTCATGCTACAAATGGCAATCCTTTCCGTGCTTCCTGGCAATCCCTCCCTCCCTCCCTCCCTCCCTCCCTCCCTCCCTTCCTTCCTTCCTTCCTTCCTTCCTTCCTTCCTTCCTTCCTTCCTTCCTTCCTTCCTTCCTTCCTTCCTTCCTTCCTTCCTTCCTTCCTTCCTTCCTTCCTTCCTTCCTTCCTTCCTTCCTTCCTTCCTTCCTTCCTTCCTTCCTCCTCCCTCCTCCCTCCCTTCCCTTCCTTCCTTCCTTCCTTCCTTCCTTCCTTCCTTCCTTCCTTCCTTCCTTCCTTCCTTCTCTTCCTTCCTTCCTTTTCTCCTTCCTTCCTTCCTCCTTCCTTCCTTCCTTCCTTCCTTCCTTCCTTCCTTCCTTCCTTCCTTCCTTCCTTCCTTCCTTCCTTCCTTCCTTCCTTCCTTCCTTAAATTAGGTTTTATAATTAATGCTATAAAGTTTCCAAATTTGATAGAAAACAAGATTAGCTTAAAAAGTCAAGGAAGCAAAGCCCATTTAGCCTCTTTTCTCATACATTATTACCATCTTTTTTTTCTATGTATATACATCCATTCTGCATTTTTATACTATACTGCTACATAAACCTGTATGATACATTACTCTTTTCCACTGTGAATCTAATTTCTCTATATCTTGGGCTCTTTGTAAGTGTGTTAACCATGACATTTTTTTCGTTTTACCTTTTCTAACCACTCCAGCTTATCTGGAAAGATTGTCGATTCCATAACTTTTCAGCAAATAACTGAATGTTGAAGAGTCACTGTTGCATATGAATGCTTTAGCCAACTATTCCTGACAGACAGTTGAAAAGTAAACTACCCTAAAGTTTATTTCCAGGATTGAGGGACTTGCATACACTAATAGATCATAATAGTTGGGTGGCTATGTTTCCAGGGAGCAGGGAATGAGATTGTTCTTTCCCTAAGTTATTTATTATTTTAACATTTTAATTAATTATATTTTAATTGCATTTGATTCATATCCTGCGTTCTCCTCACAAGACTGAGCCCAGGTTGTCAACCTGGGCTCAATATACAGATGTACCAATATACAGATGTACCAATATAACATTTAAAACCATAAGTCCTATCCTGATTTCACAAGATGACATCATAGACTATGTAAGCAGCTCATGTAGGTGAAGCAGTCTTCAATAGATGAAGTTGGTCCCAAGATGACCAACAGCAGCCAAGATGTCACAGGACTCAAAAGGAACAGGAACAGAAGGAGAGGGAAAGAAAGGGAGGGATAACGAAGGGGAGGGGAAGGGAGTATAAATGAGCAGAACTCTGCTCATGGGTGAAAAAGAAAGGAAGAATTTCTTCCCACTCCCTCTCTCCACCATTGTGCAGATCCCTTGGCCCCAGCCATAAACTATTGCAGGATCAGAAACAGATCAGGAGGATGGGGGAGGACGGAGAAGATCCCATGATCTTGGCACCCACAGATCATGATATCCAGCCCATTATTTAGAAGAGACTAGCCCCATCTCCAGTCTGCAGGTGACTTCAACAACAGTGTTTTGGACTGAAACCAGTGGGGTTTGGATTCAAACCTCCATTCAGCTGTGAGGTTAGAAGGTGGCCTTGGAGCAGTTTCTTTCTTTCTCTGCTAGAGCTATCTCACTTGGGTGCCACGAGGATGGAACTGAGAGGGGAGACTCACACAGGCCACTCAGCTCCTTGGAAGAAGTGCAGGATACAAATATACATTGACTGACATTTTGTTTTCATAGGACTGCACTTGTTATACTAAAGGACAGTGTCGGGGGGATTAAGATGCACTCCTAGTTCAATGTAATTGCTAGAAGATATATGTAACCAGCTTGCTAGAAGATATATGTAACCAGCCTGCTATATGTTACCACTGCTGTTCTGAGACATTCTTTCCTTGATCTTTGCTTTATGGCTTTACACCGAGTAGATAACTAGGCTTTCCCCTAACATTTATGGGTAACGGGATTGCTTCCATTGTCCTGTGAGGGCAGGAAGCCAGGTGGCTTTATCTCTATTATCACCAACCTAGGGGCACCTTATCTCCAAACGAACTCTCACATTCCCTGGGAAAATGGGAAGGGGGGATTAACATTGGAATAAGAGAGGTTGCAAAAGCCAGGTTCCCCAGAAGTGGCTTTGTCCACCTGGGTGCTTTAATGCCTATCAATAAACACGGCTGATGAACAATACAGAGTCCATTTATTGCTTCAGGGTGTGAGACCTAACAGATAGCAAGTGACTGGCTACCAGGATGGGAGTCCATTTCCACACTGAAAGTAGGGCCCCTTCCGCACATGCAAAATAATGCGTTTTCAAACCACTTTCACAACTGTTTGCAAGTGCATTTTGCTATTCCGCACAGCTTCAAAGAGTACTGAAAGCAGTTTGAAAGTACATTATTCTGCATTTGCGGAATGAGCCTGAAAGTTGGTTTTTGATTGGAGGAAAATACAAGCCAGAGGACTTCCTTCTTTGTGGGATATTACCTATATACCCTATTTCTGGAGCAAGAGCCAGTAGAAAGAATACTTCCCCTTGAACGTTTGGAGGTTGTGACTGCAATGTGACTGGAGGGGAGGAATGGAGAATGAAATAACCTCAGCCTTCTCAGGCTGCAGAGAGGTTGAAACCCTCACACAGTATTAAATCCTATCTTCACAAAAACTGCAGCAGCTACTTGTTCGAAGTGCCTCGAGAGCCACTAGGAATAAGTGCCGTCGTGTCATTTGAGGATGCCGGCTCATTTCCCCCTTGCTCCTCCGTTGGCTGGAGATGTTATTGTTCCGGCATCATCTTAAATCTTGTACACCTCTTCTCATTGCATATAACCCCCATCCTTTGGAACAGGGAGAGAAAGGAAAACATTGCAAGCCCAGCAGTATTTGTAATCTTCTGCTTATGGAGTCTTGGACTGGTGCTGAATTGAGAAGGCTGGCTGTTATTGAAGAACAGAGGCCTCCGTGCTAGGGAGAGGGATTCTCTGTTTGTAGCATGAGGCTCCATTTAATGCCAGACCTTTTGTCCCTCAAAATGGGGCAATATGTTGCCTTGTGTATCGCTACCATCCTCTTCTGCATCTGTACCAGGGGAGCTTTATTAGCCAGTAATTATAGCCTCTCTCCCATTCATTGCTAACACAAAAAAGTGCCTATTAATCTCTCTCCAGAATCCTATCACAAATACACAGCATAGCTTCCAGAAAGAAGTGGGGTCTTTGTGACAGTGGAGAGCTCTCAGTGCAGAGCCCCCAAATCAGTCAGTGCATGAAGAGGGCTCTGCAAAACATTGTCTGTTCCCTGAGAAATATCAGGCCCCCATTTGCAGTTGGAATGTGGGGATTCAGCCCTTCTCCGTTACCAAGCAGGAAGGAGATAGGGCGAGTGGGTAAGGGAATAAAACAATAATTAGGTACCTTTAAGAAATGACTGATTGGACTTAAAAAAAAATATCAAATGCAGTGAGAGAATAAAAGCAGATATCTGTTAGATAAATGCTTCCAAGATGTCACACGGGCATCTCAGTTATTACCTGTTTTGTGCAAATTCCTGTCCTCCATATAATTTTAAGATTAAACGTTCTTATTGCAGGCATCACGAATGCTATAAAGACATTGCACCTGTTGCTTTTAATTTTCACAAATGTAATGCATAATTACAAACCAGTCTGTAGTAGGAGAGCCTAATACCCGTGCCTGTGTGTTACTTGGTGGCTTAATCCTATTCAAATAATTTATAGCGCAGGTAGGGGACATGGTGGGCAGGAATAAAAAAAGCAGTTGTCAAGAGGGGCCAATCATCATAAAGCAATCTTGTTAAACTGGGACATAACTGAAGTAGAAAGATTTACGGCTCAATCCGGGGGATGGGGGGTGGGAAGAGTTGACTTGCGGGGGTGGCATGGGCCCTCAGTAATGGATTTTCACTCCCCGGGATACTTACCCTCATGGAGGGGCAAACACACTGGCAGATGGACACCATGGCCCTCCAGGGCATGATGCTGGGTGTTGTGTTAGTACTCCTGCGCTGCAGCTGACCTCGTTGGTGCAGTGGGGTGCATGCTGGAGGGTGCACCCAATGTTAGTAAGCTTCTACCCAGCTTTGCTGCTGCGAATGCACCACCAAAAGGGTGGTGTAAGTCCATGTAGGTGGGAGGGAGGGAGGGAGGGAGGGAGGGAGGGAGGGAGGAAGGAAGGAAGGAAGGAAGGAAGGAAGGAAGGAAGGAAGGAAGGAAGGAAGGAAGGAAGGAAGGAAGGAAGGAAGGAAGGAAGGAAGGAAGGAAGGAAGGAAGGAAGGAAGGAAGGAAGGAAGGAAGGAAGGAAGGAAGGAAGGACATTCTTTTTTGTATACCACACTCCTCCAGGATTCCTAACTTCTAAAGAGGTGGATGGGATTTGTTTTGAACGATAAAGCCATGAAGATAGAAAGTGTTCAAACTCCTTCACTCCTTTCAACTCTCCAGATCAGGGGCTCCTTGTGACTGCAATTTATCTTGAAGAAACTGCTGGGTAAATTTGTGAATGGATTTCCCATCATCCTACCTAGTTTGGCCCTAAGCGTTCTCAAGAGGGGGGAAAGACAACACAACACTTAATCAAATGCATTTTATCACAAGTTATTGGACTGGTACAAAATCAATCACTCTGCAAATGAGTGATGTTTCTCAAACCAAATCTTCTGCCATTGTGGTTTCCTTTACCTGCTTGCCAGTTGTTTATATGCAACCTCCATCAGAGTTAAGCCCTACTCTCTTTTGATGTGATCGGCTTACGTCCCATCCTGTGCTACCCACACTTGCTTTCCCTATGATAAAGTGATCATCGGAAGATTATACCTTGTCAGTTTCATGGGGTGAATAATTTTTGAGAAAGCTCTCTCGCATGTTGACAGCTGGTGTTTACCACCTCAAGGGGAAAGAGAGGACAGCTTACATGCTCCTTGACTTGGTAAATACAAGCTGTCACCATGTTTGGGTGGATTTATAAGAAATATCACGTTTAAACTGAGGGGGAAAAGCCACGACTTCGTGTATTTAGAATGGGATGTACTGTGCTTTTCCCAGCAGAGCATATCAGGTGGTGCTAAAGTGTTTTCTTGTAGCATTTTTGTTGCACAGGTATTCAATTAATGATTTGCAACCTGAAAACATAAATTTGCCTCACATTTCACTGCAGTGATAAGAGGCGGGATGTTTGATTAGGTGGGGAAACTGTCTCAGCATTTCACCAGCCAAAGGGTCACGGCTAATTTATATGGGGTTTTTTTGTAGTTGCATATCATTAACATGATTTACACAGCTGTAATTCCAGAGGATTAGCAGTGTGGATTACAGGTAAAATAAGTGTCAGTCTTGAGGTGTTTTAAAGTCTAGCAGGTTTTTATTTTAGCGAAATCTTCCATGGACTGGTGTGTAACGTGTGCCACAAAACTCGTGTTTATGCATTATGCAGCTTAATATTTGTAGAACCATGTAGCATTTGGTTGGTGCATTAGAGAAGTCAGTTATCCAGTAGTATCTTTCTGTGGTTCAAACAAAGATACTATATAGTTATGTTCCTTTGCTGTGTATGTTCAGGAAATTGTGTCCAATGTGAAAAATATCAGGCTTGCATTCTTTCCCCACCACTTCATTTTTACAACTTCCTGTGGCAGGCCCTGTTGACACTGAGACTTAATAGTGAAGTAGCTTTTTACTGAGTCAGACTTTCAGTCCATACCAAGCCCACTTGTCTACTTCAGTTGGCTTCGCTGGGTTTTAGCCAGAGAATCGTCTTTCTCAACACCTTCCACCTTGTGCCTGGAGGATGCCAAGAATTTAACCTACCATCCCAATACAAAGCATGGGCTGTGCTATTAAACTATAGTCCTGCCTGTAAGGTTATCTTGTAAGTGTCAAACTCGCGGCTCTCCAGATGTTAAGGACTGCAGTTCCCATCGTCCCCTGCCAGCATCATGCTGGCAGGGGGTGATGGGAACTGTAGTCCATAACATATGGAGGGCCGTGAGTTTGACACCTGTGCCTTATCTGAACAAGATGTCTGTGAGAACTGTGAATCAGACAGTATCCCCACAGGGCAAATAAAACCAGGAATGGGGGAAAGGGTTATGTATGGAAAGTGATTCAAGAGAAAGTGTTAAAAACCTACTGGGCTAGCACTTCTGCCCAGATCTAATTCATTCCATTCTCCCTAGAGCTGGTTTAAACATGATGATGATGATGATGATGATGATGATGATGATGATGATGATGATGATGATGATGATGATGATGATGATGATGATGATAGAATCATACAGCTGGAAGAGACCACAGGGGCCATCAAGTCCAACCCCCTGCCATTCAGGCATATACAATTAAAGCACCTTTGATAAATTGTCATGCAGTGTCTGTTTAAAAACCTCCAAAGAGGGAGACTCCACCACACTCCGAGGCAGTGTATCCCACTGTTGAATAGCCCTTACCTTCAGGAAGTTCTTCCTAATTTGTAGGTAGAATCTCTTTTCCTGTACTTTGAATCCATTACTTCTTGTCCTGGTCTCTGGAGCAGTGGAAAATAAGCTTGTTCCATCTTCAGCATGACATCTCTTCAAATATTTAAATAAGGCTATCATCTTACCTTCCCTTATCCAGACTAGACATACCTAGCTCCTTAAGCCACTTCTCATAGAACATGGAATCCAGACCTTTGACCATTTTTGTCACCCTCCTCTAGACCCATTTCAGCTTGTCAATATCCTTTTTTAATTGTGGTGTCCAGAACTGTATACATTATTCCAGATTTGGTCTGACCAGTGCAGAATAGAGTTGTATTATTATGTCCTTCAATTCAGACACTATGCTCCTATTGATGCAGCCCAGAATCACATTGGCTTTTTTTCTGCCACATCACACTGCTGACTCATGTTCAGTTTGTGGTCTACTAAGACACCTAGATCCCTTTCACATGTACAGTTGTCAAGCCAGGTGTCACCCATTTTATATCTGTGGATTTCTTTCTTTCTTTTTCTGCCTAAGTGTAGTAACTTACATTTATCTCTGTTGAAATTCATTTGTTAGTTTTGGCCCAGTTGTCAAATCTGTCCAGGTCATTTTGAATTCTGACCCTGTCCTCTGGGGTATTAGCTACCCCTCCTAATTTGGTGTCATTTGTAAATATGATGATGGTGATGAGATAGATAGATGGATGGATGGATGGATGGATGGATGGATGGATGGATGGATGGATGGATGGATGGATGGATGGATGGATGGATGGATGGATGGATGGATGGATGGATGGATGGATGGATGGATGGATGGATGGATGGATGGATGGATGGATGGATGGATGGATGGATGGATGGATGAGAGAGAGCGGGGAGGGGGATTAGTCTGGCATGACTTATCTTTGAGAAAGCCATGCCAACTTTAGGGATCATGACATTCCCTTCTAAGTGCTTATAGACTGCTTAATGATCTGCTGTAGAATCTTTCCTGGCATTGATGTTAGGCTAACTGCGTGGTAATTCTTGTGTCCTCTTTTTTCCCTTTTTTGAAGACATGATGATGATGATGATGATGATGATGATGATGATGATGATGATGATGATGATGATGATGATGATGATGATGATGATGATGATGATGATGATGATGATGATGATGATGATGATGATGATAAAATCACAGCCACCAGAGCTTCAGCTGGTGTTAGCCTTCGTGCACATCAGGTTCTTCCCAAGAACCTAGGATGCCATAGCGTATCAGCATAGTATGTGTGCAGATCCAAATCCATGCGGCCTTTTGTAATTGATAGGTGGAGATTTTATCAATATGTAATGGTTCAAGGGCTATCCAAGGTTGCTGTTTTTGGTGTTGATAATAGTAGTAGCAGTAACAATAACAATTTTCTAGACTGCTCTCCCCATCACAACAGTCTCAGAGTGATTTACAACAGCCGATTTCACATTAAAGCAATATTAGCCATTACATGATACCTTACCAAAAAAAAAATCAGCAAGAAGGGTTAATTGGACGCATAGAATATTCATGGGTATTGGGATCTGAAAAGAGTAAAGAAATGAAAAAAAGGGGGAAGAAAGGGTTAGGAGGCCAGTGAAGATGGATAAATATGGTTGCTCACACAAGCCTACACACATACACCACAAATCTGCACCCCTAATGGGATGGTCTCCAACATCACATTTTGTTTGGCTTACAATTAGGGAGGGGGCTAAAGAGTCCCCAGCTCTCTCCTTCTGAGCTGCTTTGTGGTCTTGTTGACTCCAGCACAAAGATGTTGAAAACTGAGGCTGAGTAATCCGGAGAAGGCCAAAGGATATAAATTTTGGGGAAAGGAAAATCTCTCATCGTTTGTAATGTATTACTCTTGGCTGTTTAAGCAGAAGGAGGAGGATAAGAGCAAAACAAATGCCACCGAGAAGAAAACATCATTCATATTAAATGATTTTTTTAACAAGATCATTAGTTGTATTTAATTAATTGTCATTAATTGGGAAGCCAAGGTGAACTCATACACAGACATGCTGTGGTTATTTGTGAGAGGCAAAAAATCGTATATGATGAAATAGAACTATCTTTTATTCTTTATATCTTGCAGCTTCTGACTGCTTAATAAAGCCTGACCTTTGAAGACTTTCACATAAGTAATGTGTCCCTTCTTCAAAAACAGAACAAAACTGAACAATCACAATGAGTGAACATTCTCATTTCACAACTGCCTCCTCTTGAAGAAGAACATGAGTTGGTTTTAACAATTTATGTCAGTTCAGAATTAAAAAGCGGGATTGGTGGTAAGGGTGGAAGAGGATTTATCATTAGCCCAAATTTCTACCAAAATGCGTTCTGCAGAATGTTTAATTATGTTATAATAAGCCTAATTCATATCTTCATTTTTTTTTTTAATTTTCAGGATCTGAATTTTTAGAGCGGTCTGAGTACAGTTTTCAGTTCTGGTCTGTGCCCAGTGAGAGGCAATTTTCTGATACAACATAAATAACATGTACAACTTTATTACTTTACTTAAAGAAAGTTTATAGACCTTAATGCTACCCCTGAAGCTCATACTTTAAATTCTCCTGTTCGTCTTATTTGCTTTGTAGGATGCTTATCTGATTTTCACAGCTATCTAATTTGGTAGTAATGCTGTTAACTTCTGCTAAACTGTTTGATTATCTCTCTGTGCTTCTAATCTTGTAAATCTTGCCTGGAATGCATACAGTACTTTCTTTAAACCGTAAGCAGAGAGGTTGGATGTCTACTGTGTACAAACTCATTACAAACAGTCCCATCATTTTCAAAACTTTTTTGTGGGTGGGGGGGGGGAGAGATGGAGAATGAGAGGATAGTCTGTAACATTGATTGATTGTTTGTTTGTTTGTTTAGATTTTTATACCGTCCCATCCCCAAGGGGCTCTGGGCGGTGTACAACATAAAATCTCAGTACAGTTTTAAATATAATTGCTAAAACCTTTAAAAAAACAGCGATAAAAACAGTAAGAGGCGTCCAACAAAACCCCATATTTAAAATCCTCCCCAAGAGGGTGGGATGGCGAGTCCCGTTAGATAAAGAGGGGCCCAGATGTAAAGAGCCAAAAGAGGGGGGGATCCTTCAGCGGCTGGTCCCTCCAAAGGTCCCTCCGTCTTACAGGCCCTGTGGAACTCACCAAGATCTGATATCCCCCTTTCCCTGGACAAGGAAGTCTCAAGTGGGAGGGAAAGCAT
Organism: Sphaerodactylus townsendi; assembly: GCF_021028975.2. NCBI lineage: Eukaryota > Metazoa > Chordata > Lepidosauria > Squamata > Sphaerodactylidae > Sphaerodactylus > Sphaerodactylus townsendi. The sequence goes on along the minus strand of NC_059436.1, from coordinate 42,999,641 downwards.
TAGCAAAACTGGTTAGTCAAGCAAACCACCCTATATATCCAGTCAAAGTAGTTCACTAAATCAACTACTTCTGTAACCTAAACCGCTATTTTTCAAACTGGCGTATGAGGGCTGCTGGGGGTTGATGAGTTGTTTGTAAGATGATCTCATGTCATCCAGCCACCTTGATAATGAAGCAGCTCTGTTTTCTAGGAAGAGGGGCAGAGATTCTCCACCTTGGGAAGGGGAGGGGATTGACTCCACCATCTTTGGAACAGTGGAAGTTCAGAGCTGCCACCCCCTTCCACTTCCTACCTTCCAAATCGCATCAGAGCATGGGGCAGAAAATTTGCTGACTGGTTGCTGGGAACCGGAAGCTCGAATCTCCAGGTGACTGAGTGGCATCAAGAGGTACATGCCCAAATGTAGCTCTCATAGTTATGGCAAGTATAAAAGGGAACTAATTTCCCCATCTTTTTTTTTCCAATGCAGAAGATGACATAAAGACTGGGAAACACCATCCACAGACAGTAATAGCCCAAGGCAGTTTTCAGCTGAGCTCCAGATGTTCATGTTTTGTGTGATGCTGGTCTTTTTCTATTAGTGTCTCTGAAAGTCCACCCCCCCCCCCCCGGGGTCTGGGCCCTGTTCAACTCACCTCTGACTGGAATGTACTAATAAGGAGATATTCTTCTGTCACTAGCACAGTGTCCTGTTCAATCAAGGAGAGGGATTGATTAGAAAGGTCAGGGCCTTCTGACCTGGGGTCCTACAGAATCAGCTGCCACTGAGACCTGACCTTGTAGGCCATATACAGACTGTACAAGCATTTCACTTAAATTTGATTTAAGTCTACTTGACATGGCTCTGGCTGTATTTCTCAGAGGATAGGAGAGGACAAAAAACTGCCTATGCAGGGCATTTTCAGCTTGCCAGGCAATCTTTGAAAAGGGGCTGTCCTGTGTGTGGTGTCAGTGAGGGGAAAAGGAAGAAGGTCAAGGAATTTTTATAACATCAAAATGAGGCTTCAAAATGGAGACCACTGACCTAAATTTTAGACTTAGAAAAACGGAAGCGTATGCAGAGTCGTAGCTAGAGGGAACTACGCCCGGGGTCTGTGTGTACCCTGCACCCACACCACACCTCCACCACGCCCCTGCACTGGCGTGCACCTGGTGCAAGATGCCCCCCACCCCCTGGACACCACGCCACTGAGCGTATGGTGTCCACCACTCTTAATCATTACACCATGCTGGCTCTCATAACCTTATAAACCCACAAAATGATTCCTAAAAAAGCCTTCAATACTTTAACAGAACAATTAATTACCAAGCAAAACAATATCTATGGTGTTCACCCAAAGAATGGAAAGCCATATACCCCTCCTCAATTAAATCTTCAACTGAAAATTTTTTAAAAAACCCAGGAAGCAAAATCCCATGCAAGCCCAAAAAGTTGTCTCACATTCAAGCCACCAGATTCCATCTTCATGGCTGCACTGTGCGAGAACAGCCCTCCCACAGAGGTCTGGTATACCCCAAACCAAAGGGTTGCCACCTTCAGGTAGGAAAATACCTGGAGATTTTGAAGATGGAGCCTGAGGAGGGTGGGGTTTAGGGCAGGGAAGGACTTCAATGGGATACAATTGTCAGAACATGTGTTTAGATGAGCAAAATCTAAATGACAGCTGGACCCTCCTTCTGGTGACTGTGTGTCTGTCAGTTCTTGTCTACATTGCGTCCTGCAAGGTGGTCTACTCCGAGTAAACGCGCTGCTTCAACAACAATGCCATGGATTCCAATTCCAAGGTGGCCATTTTCTCCAGGTGAACCAATCTCTGTTGCCTGGAGATCAGCTGTAATAGTGCCAGATCTCCACCCACCATCTGGAGGGTGGCAAATCTACCCACACATGGTGTTTGTTAAAGGCTAAGGTAGTGTAGCAATGACAATTCTAAGCCTTGGAGACCCAACTTCAAATCCTTCCACAGCCATGAAGCTCACTGAGCGACCTTTGATCCATAACACATTTAGGCTCATTTCGCACATGCAGAATGATGCACTTTCAAACTGCTTTCAGTGCTCTTTGAAGCTGTGCAGAATGGCAAAATCCACTTGCAAACAGTTGTGAAAGTGGTTTGAAAAAGCATTATTTTGCATGTGCAGAAGGGGCCTTAGTCAGCCTTAACTATCTCACAGATTTATTAAAAAGATAAAACCAAGGAACAAATCACCAGGTATATTGGCCTCAACTACTGGGCGGGTGACCTGGATCACAATATGATACACATCTCTAGAATGATTCGAAGCATGAAGATATTCCAATTTCTGTTTGAGTTGTAATGGATTGTGAGCATTCCCAACCGATTGATGTTACTGTTGCATATCTGAGTGTTTGCATTGGTTCTGTGTTATTTCTAGTTGGCTTTTTTTCTGACATGCCATTGTCACCGTCATTTAGCTGTGTGTGCTATTGTTGGGTCCCAGGGTAGAGATAGAAAGCACGTGAGTTCTCAGCCTTGCTGAAGACTAGCGGATGTGGGTCTCCTTAGTGCCTGATTCCATTACAAAATCTGTTTAGAGTTGCTCATTTCAGTGCTAACCTTGAGTTATAATCAGGGGAAGTGCACATCAATTTTGTAGGGTTTGGCTTTAAACAAAGACAATAATGCTCCAGCAAAAGAAATGCATTAATTTCCAGACGGGAAATTGGTGGAGCTTGACATCTTGATTTTTTGCTGAAACCAGGCTTCCTTTGAAGCTAAGCCTGGGGCAAAATCTTTAGCTGGGACAATTGGAATTGATACATTTTCTGCATTGATGGAGCCTCTGCTTCAAGGGCCAGTCTGGATATGCACAATACGTAATGCAAATAATAAAATAGTTACTGGCTGTTTGAGTAATGATACAGTCTTATTTTGTCTTATAGTAGTGAAGGGACTGAGATAAATGTTCCTAGTGCAGGTGGCAGGAACCTTGACCAGGCACGACAGGTAAAATGTATCTAAGTTGCTCTTAAGGTGAGCTCTGACTCATGAAAGCTCACGCTGGAATAATTGTTGTTGGTCTTCTAAGATCTGTAAGGTGCTACTGGAGTCCTGGTTTATTCTGCTTCCGAGGACCTTCTTTTGACCTCGATTTGTCATTCCTTAGTGTAATAAAATTACTCATCTGTGAACATTATGATTTGTCTATCTACTGAAAACATTTATATCTATCTTTCTTCTGTGCTGGTAGTGTGAGACCTGCCCTACCACTGGGACTAAACAGGGTTATTGGCTCATGGTCTAACAGCAGTCAGCATGTGATCTGTCCAAAGAGTTTGGAAGCTGAGAAAGAATTGATTCCTGGAGAGATGGAAGCAAGTCAGCAGAACAGTAGTCCAAAACGTCACTAGGGATGAGCAAATTTAACACCCCCAGAAACAAATAAAGGGTCAGACTCCAATTCAGAAGTCTCTCTTTATATGGTTGCTATACCCATGTTGTATTTTGTAACGGGGGCCCTGATTCTGGGGGAGGGGAACATAAACAACAAGCATAAAAGCCACATGCCAGTGAAAACAAATGGTGAAGTCTTCCTGTCATAAAACTTGAAAAGGGCCAGAAAAGAAGGAAAATGATGGAGGGAAATTTAAATGTCACATTATGATTTCTCAGCTCAGTTCAGTACTTCAGTCGGAGAATGTAGGAAGCAGTATTAAAAGATGGAGAATGAACAGTAGGTTTTCCATCTCCTGGAAGTACATCTAATCTCCAGATGACAGAGATGTGTTCCTCTGAAAAAAAAAATGACAGTTTTAGAGGGTGGACTTTATGGCATTATACCCTGCTAAGGTTCTTCCCTCTCCAAATCTCACCTTTCCCAGGGTGTGCTCCTGAAATCTCTAGGAATTTCCCCACACAGAGCTGAGAACCCTACAGAGAAAAAAAAATAACGTTAACCTCTGATGTTTCACATAACTTTCTGTGCTGTGTGTTTAGGATGAGAGTGCAATTCCTTTCCCGCCCCCCCCCTCTCCTGACCACCCTAACAACTTTCAGTAGAGCTGTTATTTTTAAAATAGATTCATTTTTATATGTGAATTGTGTATAAACAGCTGAACAAGTCAATAAGCAGGTGAAAGTGGCCTTCAGTTACCAAAGTAATTTTTCTCACCTTTTCTTACTTTTCCTTGACCAAAAATAATTTTTCTCACCTTTTGGGCATTTCTCTTGACTGACAGGTGACAAAAAAGGGATGTGTCAAGGTGGCTGGTGGGCCACATGAAGCAGCACTGGCCACATGCATGCAAATGAGTCACCTTGTATTGTGAGTTAGAAGGCTGAAATTGCAATTTATTTCCTAGGGAAAGGAAGCTGGCGACTGTTCCTAATGGGGTGAGCAGATCTTGAACTCCCTGCTTTTATTTTCAAAGGTCAGACTTCATGAGCAGGAAACCAATATTTTACCCTTGTATTATATTATGCAAAACACATATTTGCATACATTTAATCAACTGAATGTTTTGTTCTAGTTAGAGAATGTCAATAGGTTTTTAAAGATTTTTTTTGACAACGTGCATTAGGAACTGGCAGAATACATGTAGAACAGGGGTCTTCAAACTATGGCCCTCCAGATGTTCATAGACTACAATCCCCATCAGCCCCTGCCAGCATAGCCAATTGGCAGGGCTGATGGGAGTTGTAGTTCATGAACATCTGGGGGGGACATAGTTTGAAGACCCCTGATGTAGAACAATGCAAGCAGTAGTTTGGGATCTGAGTCTTACTGCCGCGATGGGGGCAGGAGTGGGGGAAGCTGGTTTTATTTGCAGTTCTGCTGATCTTCCCCTTCATGTACATACATGCCTGTTAGGTCTCGACCCTTGAATCAATAAACAAACTCTGGATTTATGACCAGCAGCATTTATTGGAAGGCAACAAAGCACCCAGTTGGCTTTTGCTCCCTTCTTTATTCAGCAACAATCCCCCCTTCCCATTTTCCCAAAGAATGTGAGAAAGGGTTATTTCAGCACCAAGGTCAGCGACTGATAGAGATACAGCCACCGGTACTTCCACTGCCACGAGTCCACGGATCCATCACTTTTCCCATGGGAGAGGAAGGTGTCAAGGATAAGACCAATTACCAACAAAGTGTGTGAAAGGGAGAGGAAAGATCAAGGAAAGGATGACTCCTTACAGCATGGTAACATATAGCAGGCTGAATACATATATTTTGTAGCAGTTCCATTGACAGGAATGCATTTCAATCACCCAGATACAATTAAGGTACATTGGTTTAGGAATGCACCTCAATCAACTAGGTTCCATCCCTGACAATGCCTCAGCATTGAGGGTCAAAGCTATGTCAATTAGGTAGGTAGTTAGGTAAGCTTAATACAGCACCTATCTAAATGCATACACAAGAGAACTCCTACAGTCATAAACTTTGTCTCAGTCGTAAAATGCCGTAAATAAATTAAGGATTAAAAAACAGATTATACAATATACAAATTACAACTTGCAATGTGAATTAAAAAAAATACCTATTCTTAATAGCTGACAAGGCAATTTTTATAATATGTCATAAAATACTTAGTTATCACTTAATCCTGTGGTACAGCATGAGTTTGCTGTACCTTACACATGACTGCACAATACTTAGCGACCTGCTAGAAAGATTAACATTTCCACCAAATAGCAGCATTTTAATCCCATGTTTTTTTGAACTTCCAGAAATTTTGTTCAGCAGAAGGGCAATAATCTTAGAGCAGGATATATATTTTTTTAAAGAGCCACCGGTGGGGCGGGGATGGGGGGCATGCTTAAGGATTTCTATTTCCCTGGACTTACATGGACTTACTCTCTCTGCCCTCAGGGTCTTTTTGAATCAATCTTCCACCATGGCAGAGGGTAGGGCATAACACATTGCTAACTTGAATAGGCTCCTATGCCTCTTAAATTTCAGAAAGGAAAAGTAGACAGCCAAAGCAAGGATATATCTACATCTAAGAGGTGCCACAAACATTGGTAGTCTCTCAAAAGAACCAGTTGGTGTTTGGTGTATTTGACCCATTGTTGTTTTTGTTGTTGTTTTAATTTGCTTTGCTTGATTTGTGCCTAAGACAAGCAAAGAATGGAATGGGGGAGAAACCAAGTCTTTCTAATTTGCTTTTGATGATCTTTTGACACTTAGGTGGATTCTACATGGGCCAAAAACAGCAGTATGAAAATGGTGTGAAAACAGTATAACCGTTTTACACCGTTTTCACACCGCTGTTTTTGGCCCATGCGGAATCAGCCTAAGTGTCAAAAGATCATCGAAAGCAATCCACTTTCAATGCACTTTGCAGCTGGATTTTACTGTGCATAATAGCAAAATCCACTTGCAAGCAATTGTGAAAGTGGATTGAAAGTGCATTATTCTGCATGTGTGGAAGGGGCCAGAGTGAATAAAATGGCAGTCAGCTTCAGGGGAAAGAGGGAGAAGGAAACTGAGAAAAAGGTTAAACACTGAAAAGGGGACAGAGAGTCTCACTGTCTGCTGCTTTGCTCCACATCCCCTTTAAAATGTTGCTCAATTTCAGAGCCCATATTTGTTATGCAATAAGTGTGAGGAATTAACGACCCCGGCACAGAGAACTTGCCTGCTAAGCAGTTGGGAAAGAAAATGGCTTATTAATGGTTCTTTCCATAGGTGTGCAAGTTCCTAAAACAAATGAGCTTGAAATGCGGGCCGCCCCTTTTCAGCCCTCTTTCCACGCGCTGGGGGGGAAAAGGGCAGATCCCCCTTGCCAAGTTATCTTCTCCCGGAAACGTAGCAGCCAGCTCCCCCTCCTCTGCTTTTCCTTCGGAAAGGTTACATTTCCACGCCTCGCATCATGAATCACAAAGTTAGCCGCTTCTGGCAGATCATAAATCAGGCCTCCGGAGTCGCTAGGACAAATCCCACGACGTTCAATCTTTAATATTAGACATGTTTAAGACGGTGAATATTTTATGAAGGAGCTGTTACAATTTAGCACATCATTAGCTTGTCTTATTACCCCTCCCTTCCCTACCAGGCCCCTTTTTTCCCCTTTATAAAAGACCTCTACTAGCCAAACCCCAGTTTTCACTCTCAAGAAAACGGCTTCCCTTTAATCTGCAAGTGTTTTAAGGTCTCTTTGAGATCTGAGCAACAGCAAATGGTTGCTGGCATGTCTTTGGACCCCACATTTCTCTTAGAAGTCTGTGGAGGAAGTAATTTATGTGGGGGGGAGGCACAGGGACCCATATCCCCTTCTTCATGCTGTGTTTAAAATTTACTCAAGCCTGGTGCTTTGTCAACTGATGACATCAGCTGAAGGGAAAAGGAGAAGGCGGGGGGAAATCAACAAAGGGTTTTTAATGGCTCTGGCTCTTGGATGCATAAATCCAATTAATCATTTATTTATTTTTTTAACAGGGCTTGCTTAAGGATATGTATTTATATGAAACAAAGAATTCCTCTCAGCCAGGCAGGGAACAGTGCGCTGCAGCGTTCTCTGGTGACATCAGAGATGGTGTTGGGGAGAGATGACATTTTGACAGCTCAAGGGAGCGACTGTGCTACAGTGGCTCAGAAGGAGAGAGAGCTGTGATCCAGGAGTTTGCATGTTCAAGTCTGATTTTTATCAGAAAACTCCACAGGTGGCCCAAGGCGTTCCGTTCTTTCGCAGCCCTGTCTGCAGTACAAGGGATGAGAGCAGTAGCCTGTCTTGGAGTGGTGTTATAAGAATTGCACAAGATAACGAATCTGAAACATTTTGATCACTCGAACACTTACACAGATACTGAGTAATCCCATGCGCTTGTTACATTTCAGCAGCGCTCACCAAGGTGGGGTGGGATGGCATTCAACTGTTCCCCCAAGGCACCTTAGAGAAAGGGAAGTTTAGGAAGATTTCAGTGATTTGCACTTTAAATGGTTTATAATGCAATGCTAATGTGAAAATGTTAATTCGTGGAAACATGCTATTGCATGTGCCCCACTACTTTGAGTAGCAAGCAGTCTCAGTGACCTGCAATTAAGAATCGGTGGCCTTTGGTTGGTAGGACACTGAATCTCAGGGTGTTTTCTTCCCTTTATGTGTTTCAGGGGGCGGGGCATTGCTGGGGGTGGAGCCAACATGCCAACCCTTGCACATATATTGCCCTTTTGGTGACGTATGTTCTTTCAACCTATGGGGCTTTTCAGTGGCAGGGGATTTCAGGGTTTTTCCCTGCTCCCTTTGCCACTAAAAAGCCCTTTTGAAAGTGGTGGGGTGGCACTTTATCAACACCATGGCCTGCCACCTGGGAGTTTGGATGGGGCCATTAAGGTATTTCCCCCAGTAAGTTGATTCCCTTAGCTTGTACCTGGGTGGCTTTGTTTTGCTAGTTGCATGATCCCAATAGGAATAAATTACATCATTTTCAGAAAGATGGATTCTTTTGGCACTTATGTGGCTTCTTGGATTATTCCTGGTCTGAATCACCTTTTTAAAATTTCATTTATGTGTTAAATTAATATCTTGCTTTTCTTTTCAGCATGTTCAAGGTGGCTGGCAGAATTACCATGGCCTGAAGCTCTTACAAGCACTACAGTGTTGTAGGATGTAAGGATCATCTTCAAGAAGATGATGCTTTGTGGAAAAACTGAAGGAAATGGCTTTTGGCTGATTTCTTTACCATTGTTAATTAAAGGCTTTCTAGTAATGAGAGAAATCAGAGGAGCAGCTTTCATAGTTCCTCCTTTAGCTGTTAAACATAGGAAGAGTCCTACTGGATCAGACCAGTGGTCCATCTAGGTCAGCATCGTGTCACACACAGTGACCAACCAGTTCCTCTAGAGCATAGGTGTCAAATTCATGCCCCTCCAGATGCTATGGACTACAATTCCCATCATCCCCTGCCAGCATCATGCTGGCAGGGGATGATGGGAACTGTAGTCCGTAACATCTGGAGGGCCTCAAGTTTGACAACTGTGCTCTAGAGGTCCTACAGGCATGGAGGTTGAGGCTCTCCCCTGATATTGCCTCTTGGCATTGACACCACTGAACACAGATTTTCTTTAGACCCCATGGACTAGTAGCCACCAATAGATTTATCCTCCATGAACTTTTCTAATCCTCCTTTAAAACCTTCTATGCCTGTGACCATCACTGCATCTGATGGCTCTCAGAACTAGGACAAAGAGGCTTAGAGACAGCTTCTACTCTAGAGCTGTGGCTATGCTAAACTCCGCTGCTTCATATTGATGTATTTGGGGCTGTGTAGGGATGGGTGGAGGAAGGGGAAGTGAGGATGATGTATGAGTCTGAAATTGTGTGCATCGAGGAATGCTGCTGTAAATTTCGTTGTGCGTGCACAATGACAATAAAATGCTTATGCTTATGCTTATGCTTATGCTTATGCTTATGCATCCCCTGGCACCAAATTGTTCTCAATTGGGCATCTTCTATAGAAGTAGTAGTGAAAAAATGGGGGTGGGTGGGTTCATCACTCTCTGCAAAGTGGGGGCGTGCAGACTGTAAATGATGGCCAGTATGTCAGGCGCTCCTGTTTATTTCTCCCTTTCTAGGTGAGTGCAGCTGTCATGAAGGCTATGCTCCTGACCCTGTCCATCGACACCTGTGTGTACGCAGTGACTGGGGACACAGTGAAGGGTAAGTGCAAGGAGAAGGGATGTTGGTGACGCTGGGAGTGGGGGAAAGGGGCCTGCCTTGTAAATGTGGCAGAAACAGAATACAAGGACTAGTCCATTCAAGGCTCTCTCTTCCCCAAGATCAGTTTAATTGTCCTGAGGGCATCTTAATGGAGATTCTCAGGGGACAAAAGCGGAGGATGCAGGATTCTCATGAAACTTGTTAATGACTGTGGTTTGCTTCCTCTGAGGAGCATGGTATAGTGGTTAAGAGGGGAGGACTCTGTTGGAAGAAAAGGACTTTACCCTGTTTCCGGCCTCAACCACAGAGGGGGTTTTACTAGTAAGCCAGATGCTAGATAGGGACCTAGGGATTGACACCTTTACTCTATCATGCTGACATTATCCCTTTGATGTTAGACTGGTACTCTTAGGGACGTCCTTCCTTCCAGCTCATTCTGTTACTCTCCATCTTGCTCTCAAACCTTCCACAGCACCTTGTGCATAGTCAGAATGGATGCTGAGTGCATCCATTCCCATCTGGCTGGATTAGATTAGTGAACCTATCTATCTACCTTTCTATCCAGGATGGAGTTCTCTAATAAATACTCTTTTTATTGGATTAGGAACTATAAACGACTCCGACTTTTTCTTTGTGCCAAAGCTTACGCACATATTTGGGATATGTGCTTATGCATCAGCGTACTCTGCTCATTGTGCAAATGGGTAATTTCTCTGAGGAGATTATCCAACAGGACTCGAATCTAGAGAACTGTGTTTGATTCCCCATTCCTTCACATGACTGTACCAGATTTGTTTCCTAACTTGTACACATGAAGCCTGCTAGGTATCCTTGGGCTAGTCACTGTTCTCTCTGAACTCTCTAAGCCCCACCTACCTCACATGGTGTCTGGTACGGGGACAGAAAGGGAAGGAGTTTGTAAGCCACTTTGGTTCCTTATGATTGAGAAAAATAGGATATAAATCCAAACTACTCCTCCTCCTCCTCCTCCCCTTCTTCTTTTCGCCCTTCCTCTTCTTTTTTCTATGTTATGTACATAGGAAGGAGTGTCCTTGTGCTATCACCTTGAAATTCAGGCTCTTGAAACTCTAAAGCCAAGAGGGAGGGAGGGAGGGAGGGAGGGAGGGAGGGAGGGAGGGAGGGAGGGAGGAAGGAAGGAAGGAAGGAAGGAAGGAAGGAAGGAAGGAAGGAAGGAAGGAAGGAAGGAAGGAAGGAAGGAAGGAAGGAAGGAAGGAAGGAAGGAAGGAAGGAAGGAAGGAAGGAAGGAAGGAAGGAAGGAAGGAAGGAAGGAAGGAAGGAAGGAAGGAAGATCTGGTGCTGGTGCTGGATAAAGCAAGGGAAGGCCAAGGGTCCTAAATGGCCGTGGAAGAAGCCATGTGTTCAAGTGCAGTGAGTCCAAAGTCGGACAGAGTAGCAGCAGCCCTTTCTAGGAACATGGAGAGAAAGCTCAGGATCACACAAAAACCAGAATTCTTCCACTGAATGGCATCGTGGCAAAAAGGAGTGGAGGAATGAAGCAAGTGGGTAGAGTCAGTAATAATTTCAGGATCCGGAAAGAACAGGCCGGAAGAGGCATCATTTGATTGATTGATTTGATTTGATTTTTTTCCCAGCTCTCTCCCACCACAGTGGGCTCAGAGCAGCTTCCAACAGATAATAAAATTACAAAATTACAAATATGTTAAATTACTAAAAACAATAAAGTTCCATTTATAGTGATTGGAGAGTGTTTATCACATTGATACACATAGATCTCCTCTCTGTTGGAGTGCTTCTCCACCCCTCTTTGTTGGGGTGGCTTGTCCAAGGTTTCCGATTCCGAATTTAACGAGTGCCTTCCTTCACTGTATTCTCAGACCTTGGCCCTACACGACCCTGGAAAGAGGCTATGACTTAGTTACCGGAGAACAAGCTCCTGAGAAGATACTCAGGTGAGTCATTTATCATCGCCAGATTTGTTTTTACAGATTGGTGTCTTCCCACCCGTCCCAGGGATTGTTGGATAGGTCTGAACCCTGGTCCCATCAACATTAAGAAGTTGCTAGTTTTAGTTATCCTGGGATAGTCATCTACATGAAATGGAACTCCTGGGTGATATGCCACTTTGCTGGCTTCTAAGAATTATCAGTGGTCACTGTGAATTATTTTAAATATGTACCATTGAATTATTTTTCCTGAAATGAAATTGAAGATAGGTTCCAGCAACTCTCTGGCCCCTTTCGCACATGCAGAATAGTGCACTTTCAATCCACTTCCACAATTGTTTGAAAGTGGATTTTTCTGATTCACACAGTAAAATCCAGCTGCAAAGTACATTGAAAATGGATTGAAAGCGCATTATTCTGCATGTGTGGAAAGGGCCTCTCCGAGAAGGAAATTCCACGCCTGAGATGTCATTGCTGTCCAGCCTCTCCTTTCACCATCCCTGATAGTTGTTCTCCAGAGCTCTGCCTACCAGAAATGTGTAAATAATACAACTGACAACATCTATGTTTCTGTGCTAACAAAGTCTCAAGTGTTGGGACCAGAGAATCTAAAGCTTCCAGTGCTTTGCATCATTTGTGCCTTCTGTTTTTTTCTTCTGTCTTTTTTAAGGTCCACCTACAGCCTGGGCCAAGGTCTCTGGCTTCCTGTTAGCAAGAGCTTTGTTGTTCCTCCCGTGGAGCTTTCGATAAACCCTCTTGCCAGCTGCAAAACAGATGTCCTGGTGACAGAAGACCCAGCAGACGTCAGGTAAGCAGGTAGTTCCTGCCCTTTTGAATAGGAGGAGGAAATGACTGTATTGGGAATATTCTAGGCTGATCTGGGTTGAGCAAGGGATTGGACTAGATGACCTGTGACCCCTTCCAACTAAATAATTCCACCCCTCAAGAGGTTTCTGAACCGGAGGAAGTTGCTTCACAGAATTCTTGGAACAGCTTCCTTTTTACTGGTCAAAGCATGTATTGAATTTATCAATTCCGCACAATGTTCAGTGTTAATCTTGATCATAAGAATATCTTTGCAGAGCAGAAGGCAGGCTGATCTTCTTGTCACACCCTCTTTGAAATTTCTGCTCATGCCGGAGAGCCTGGTCAATCTTTTGGAATTTGAAGCATAAAAATTCTGAAGTTGAATATTTTGAACCTTCATGTACAGGAATATCTGAGATCTTCCATAAAACCGGGCTGTCATATGTAACTATGTTTCCTGGCAGTGGTGTCCTGCCTCATAAGCTAGGTCGCATGCCATCTGCCAAAGCCCCCTACTTAAAGATGCTACAGGAATTGAGCATGTTATTGGATCTGCACTACACTGCTCAAACTCCCCTGCCTGAACCAGAATTATCTACCGTTTTGTGTCTTGCTAATATTGAACTTCTTTGAATTACCGCCAGTTGAATCTTCTCTCCGAATGGGAAGGTGGCAGAACCAATACATTAGGGATTTCGGCAAGGTCCATGGGGAATTCTTGACCCGTCAAGAGAACACCCCTCCCCCCCTCCCAATTTACATTCTTGGTATTAACAGCTGGAGATACTCAGATTAAAAAAGGCGAATAGTTAACTGGAAGCACCTTTGTGACATGCAGCAGATGCTAAATTATTCAAAATTTAATAAATGTGGTAATAAATATTTGATGTTGAATTATGGAAGGCTCTACAAATACACTGGAAACTACAGAATGATCTGTTACAGCTGCATTAAAACTTAGACTCTCTTCAGGTGCAGATCTGCCTGTTGGATCTAAGTTTGGGATAGTTTCTGACTGATGAAGCTGGCAGAATGTGCATTACTCCTTCACTTTTTACTTTTTTCACTTTTTTCCTTTCTTTCCCCCCCCCCCCTTTTACTGAAATATACATTGTCAGATGAGGGAGGGCCTAGCCAATTACTGCCAGCTATCAAACCTTCCATTCCTGGGAAAGGTGATTAAGTGTGCAGTGGCCAAACAGCTTCTAGAATTCCTGGATGGAGCATCTGCCCTGGATCCCGTCCAATCAGGTTTTCAGACTGAAGTTTGGCACTGAGACAGCCCTGACAGTCTTTGTTGACAATCTCTAGGTACACCTTGATAAAGGTGGAGGGAGAGGCACTCACAGGGGGGTAGCTGATGGTGGAGAGAGAGTAGCTTCCCAGCCCCTAACTTGTGGAATCCCACCGGTCTACCTTCTCCCCTCATATTGCTTGATATCTGCATGCACCTTCCGGTGGGCATTGTCAGGAGGAATTAAATTGGGTTATACCAATATGCAGATGACACCCAACTCTACCACCTGTTTAAAAACAGCCAACTGCTGGGATCTGGCTCATGCCTGAATGCCATGATGGATTGGGTAGGTGACAGCTGACTTAAGGTAAATCCTTCAGAAATGGAGATCATGTGGTTGGGTAGGTTCTGGGCCCAAGGGTTGCCAGCTTTACTGGTACTTGGAGGAGTCCAGCTCTCTGCTATGGATTCCATTAGGAGATTAGAGTGTGACTCCATTTTTCCTTACTCTGGGCAAATGTGTGTCCGGGGTGGCAAGGACAGCATTGTATCATTTTCACCAAGCTCACGAACTTGCTCCCTATCTGTTTCACTCTGACCTTACCTCTAAGGTCACCTCCAGATTAGACTACTGTAATGCACTCCACATAGGGCTGCCTTGGAAGATTTTTTGGACGCTTCAGGCAGTACAAACTGTAGCTGTCAGGGTCTCCATTGTCTGCACGTATAACAGCAATACTTCAGCATCTGCTCTGGCTTCTGATAAGTTTGTGGTGCCAATCCAAAGTGTTGCTTTTGACCCATGAAGCCCTAAATGGTCTGGAACCATATTACCTGCATGACCACATCTCCCAGTACTCCCCTCCTTGCCTCCTTAGATCACCTTGGTGGGTCTTCTACAGGTGCCTGGCCCAAAAATTGCCTGTCAACCACCGTGACAAGGGCATTTTCAGTGGTTGCTCCCTCACTCTGGAACCAACTACCTGGGGAAGTTTGTGCCCTATGGGACCTTCAAGGATTCTGTAGGACATGCAAAACGGCTTTGTTTTGGGCGACCTTTGGTTAGCATTATGAACCAGGGAGCTAGTTGGTTGCTTTAATCCTTCAGATAGACAAGGGGTCTGCAACTTGCGGCCGTCCAGATGTTCATGGGAATTGTAGTCCATGAACATCTGGAGAGCCTCAGGTTGCAGACCTCTGAGATAGATGTTAGGTATAAAATTGGTTTTATACTTATTGTATATGCTTGTGTTGATTTTGTTGTGTTTTAAATGCTGTAAGCTTCCTCATGTCCCCTGTGGGGTATAACTTAGTTCTCTAATAAACATTTCCTTTTAACCCTTTAATCAGCGGGTCTGACACATCTCGGCACAGTAATCTTCCAACAAATACAGGCTTTCTTTCTTTCTTTCTTTCTTTCTTTCTTTCTTTCTTTCTTTCTTTCTTTCTTTCTTTCTTTCTTTCTTTCTTTCTTTCTTTCTTTCTTTCTTTCTTTCTTTCTCTCTCTCTCTCTCTCTCTCTCTCTCTCTCTCTCTCTCTCTCTCTCTCTCTCTCTCTCTCTTCCCCCCCCCCTCTCCTGGAATGGTAGAAGTAGCATTGCTTTTCCCCCATTCCCCCACTGGTTGAAACTAAATGCTGGAAGGACTTATCATCTTGGCCTGCTGGACTGTGGTTCCCTGTTTCTATGAGACCTACCAGGGAGATTCCTTGGCCTTTGGTGGCAACATCTATGGCACTGTGAGGCATCTTTGACTTCTGTTGCTCAGTGTTTTGTTTATTTTGTTGCTTGAAGATGCTGCTACTCAGCCGTGTTGTGGCACATAGCATTAGCAGTAATGCTATCTTTGCCTCTTCGTAGTACTCCTAATAGCCATTTTGTGCCAGTATTTCATTGGAGTCTTTAGTTGCAAGCGGCATGTGTTCCTTCAGGCCTCTTATTAGCCCAGCACCTTTGCCTGGGGGTCACTGTTCTCTGAGAGTTTAATGGGGGGAAATTGCCAAGCACCCGCTTCATAAGAAGCCTTAGGAAGTTCTTTATAGCTCTCAGGTTGAAGGCCTCTGCATGGCCTTGTATCTTAATGAAGATGTCTGAGCACAGCATAAACGCTCATGTGTTTGGGAGGGAAAGGGAAGGAGAGAGATGGGATCTGCCTTTTAATGCTACTTCAGACAAGGACACTGTTTTCTTGCAGCGGAGGCTTTTACCAAGTGATTATTTTTGCGTTTGATGGGGTGCTGAATTCTTGGGGCTGTGTTAATAGGACAGGTTAAATGTGACTAATTAGCGGCTACTACCTGTTGTGGAAGGATCAGAAGATAACGGTAGGCAAGTGAGCAAATGTTATGTGAAGCCGATATAGTGCGTCTCTCCATTACTGGAGGGATACAGCGACATAATAAAGGCTAATGGTTTTCTGGAAGCATTTTTCTTAACCTTAGGCCCTTTCCGCACGGGCCATTTACAGCAACCCAGGGACGGCAAAAACGCCGTCCCTGGGCAGCTGTTTGCACAGGCAGTGCCATCCTGTGTGGCCCCGAGCTTCGTGAAGGTGCCTCTTTCCACCTCCCTTCCTGAGGGAGGTTTTTGGAAAGTGCTGCCTTCCCATCTGCACAGTGCGAACCACACCGCACCAAAGGTGCCGCTTTCCTGTCCCCCCCCCACCTCGTCCTCCAGCGTCGGTCTGGAGGACTGCTGAGACCCGCCCATGCTGCCCTCTGACCCCTGGAGGTCGGAGGGCAGCATGGACGGGTCCCTGCAGCCCTTCAGACTGACGCTGCAGGACGAGGTGAGTGGGGGGGGATGCAGAAGAGGCGACTCTGTGTGGAGCCGTATCTTCTGTGCTGGCCTCTGCGGGGGCCACTCGCATGCTCCCATGCGAACGGCCCCCTCCACCGGCATAATTTCTGCCGGTGGAGAGGCGCCCTTTCCGCTGTGCGGAAGGGGCATCTGTCTTAGCAAGCCAGAGAGAATGTGGAGTCTGAAGGCTTATAAAAATTAGAGGAATTGAACCTTGAAATTCCTAGCACTGGGAGTTAACATAAGGAGTGAGTGGATATGGGCTCCTGGGGAGAAGCTGTAGCTCAGTGGTAGAGCATCTGCTTACTGTGCACAAGGTCCCAGGTTCAAACCCTGGCATCTGCAAATGAAAGGATCAGATGCAAAAATAGAGAGAGCTGTTAACCATGTGACATGTCAAATATGCAAAATTATTCAAAATGTTAAAATTTGGTGAGGCCGTGGCTCAGTGGTAGTGTGACTGCTTGGCATGCATGGTTCAATCCCCGGGATCTCCAGTAAAAAGTATCTGGTATTAAGTGATGTGAAATACTTCTGCCTGAGACCTGGACTGAGCAGACTGTATTGTTCTTTGTATTGTCGAAGGCTTTCACGGCCGGAATCACTGGGGTGCTGTCTGGTTTCCGGGCTGTATGGCCGTGTTCTAGCAGCATTCTCTCCTGACGTTTCGCCTGCATCTGTGGCTGGCATCTTCAGAGGATCTGATAGTAGGAATGGAAAGTAAGTGGAGTATATAAACTGTGAGGTCAAAATACTCTACTGAATAGAGTAGCCTGGTATGTGAGTCACAAAGAAGTCTGTAGCCTGCGAGTAACAATGAAGATAGCAAGGTCAATAGGTGAATGCATCTGAATAAAAGTATCCTGGTCTTTGTTTCCTTTGGTTGCTATAGTCTATAGTTGTCCTGTGTTTGTGTGGAGCTGATTAGTCACTGTCTTGATTCTAGAGTTTTTTCAACACTGGTAGCCAAATTCTGTTCATTTTCATGGTTTCTTCCTTCCGGTTGAAGTTGTCCATGTGCTTGTGAATTTCAATGGCTTATCTGTGTAGTCTGACGTAGTGTTGTTCTTGATGGACCAGTGGTCCAATCCAGTTTAAGACAGTTTCATGTGTTGCCTATGCATAGACTATGTGCTATTTCATAAACTGCTCACTGCATATGTGTGAATGTAGGCACGCCTACCCAGATAACTACCGGTAGCAATGCTTCCTAGTTCAATTTTTGGTATATTCAGTGTTCTCCAGTATATAGTACTTTTGTTCCTGGGACATACTATATTGTGGAAGCTTTACATCCATATCACTCAGAGTTATGTTTGTCATAACACTTTTGGGAAGAAACCCTCCCCCCCAAAAAAAACCAAATAGATGTTCAGTTACCTGTGTGTCGTGAATATTCATTCCAGGGACTGCAGATTTGGTGAAGGTATCTTGACAAGAAGTCTGTGAACAATCTACTAATCACTGGTCTTTTTTCTCTTTCTTTGTCTGTCAGTGAAGCAGAGGTTGGTGGGCTGCAAATTTGGCCCCAGGGAAGGCAGTAACTAACCTGACCCTTTCTTATGGGCCTTTTTGTGATCAGAATCTTTCTCCCCATTGCTTTCTGTTTTGCAAGATAAAATGTAGCCCCCAAGGGGAGGGGATTCTGAATATAAAAACAGCCTGTGAGGAAGGGTTGAAAAGTAAAAGAGGAAAATGTCCTCTGACAAAGAGTCAAACCTCAAAGGCTGCTAAACAAAAGTACTCTGCGTCTTTGCTATTTAGCCTGATTTTACTTAGTTATTTTTACTATGTAACATTTACCATGTTCCGTAGAATTCATGCACCAGCATTAGCAGGGTCCAGCCTCTAAGGGATTCAGAAAGAGGGTCTGCAATAGTCAAGGGGTTTCCACCACTGGCAGCAAAACCCTGTCGCTCTGTGCTGGTTCCCGCTTCTAACTTTCCTGTCTGCCCTCATTCGCCAGCTGCTCTTGTTCAGCTGTTCTGACCCGACCAAGAAATAAGGGGGGAGGGGGTTCTTGCTTTGTCACCCACTCAAAAAAAAAGTTTATAATTTTAGCCTCAGCAGACATAAATCATGGGAGCAGAGCCTCAGCTGCTGCTGACATGACTTATGGCTCTATCGTTATGGTAACCGTAGAAAGATATAAAGGCCCTGCATTTGCCTGACAAGCTTTTGAGGTGTCCTGATGGAGCATCGGGCATCCAGCAGAAGAATGCTTTTTCTCTCATGCTTGCTGTCGATTCATCTTAATTTTACTCCCTGGCGAACTTCCTTTTGGCGTTCTTTTGCAGCATTCAAATGCCTGCTCCCCTGACCTCGTCTTCTGGCTTCCCTGCGGAATTTGCGTGAGACTTTGTGCTTCCTGAAGGCTAGCAGGAAAGTTGGCTGTGATTCTCCCGTTTCCTTCCTCCCCTCTAGATTTGTCTTACTGATGTGACCCAAGGAATAGCATGTTGGACTTTAATTTTGTTGACACAGAATATCAAGATGGCCACTAGATCAGATGACTCCAAAAGGGAATTAGAGAAATCCATAGAAGATGGGTTTCTTAGAGGCTAGCTGGAATCTCCATGTCAGAACCAGTGAACCTTGGAATAATGGAAGGAAGTGAGGGAAGACCGTGGCAGCTGTGCTCTCATGGTTTCCCACATATTTGGTTGTCCACTGTAGAAAACAACATGCTAGACTAGATTGGTCCCTGCTGTAATCCAGTAGGACTGCTTTTACCAGTGTGGTGTAATTGTTAAAGAGTGATCTGGAGAACGGTGTTTGATTA
The DNA here is from genome assembly GCF_021028975.2 of Sphaerodactylus townsendi. Classification (NCBI taxonomy): domain Eukaryota; kingdom Metazoa; phylum Chordata; class Lepidosauria; order Squamata; family Sphaerodactylidae; genus Sphaerodactylus; species Sphaerodactylus townsendi. The sequence continues at coordinate 42,980,466 of NC_059436.1, read as the reverse complement.
CCCACTCTTCTACATGAGCAGCAGACTCTATTCTGGCGAACCAGACCCCCCCCCCCCCCCGCTCTCCCATGTTAAGCCTGTAGGGTGACCTTCAATTAGACCCCACTCTCTCAGAACTCTCTCAGCTCTACCTACCAAACAAGGTGTCTGTTGTGGAAAGGGGAAGGAAAGGTAATTGTAAGCCACTTTGAAATGCCTTACAGTTGGGAAAAGCGGGGTAGAAATGCAAACTCTTCTTCTAATGATGCCTCAATGTAAATGAAGACTGGCCAGGGCTTTATTTGATTGCCTCTTGTGTTAAATTACTGTCTCACAACTTCAGTTCCACAACTGCAAAATGGGAATATTCATGAGCTGCTACAAATGAAGGCAAAACGAGGTAATGACTGTAATGCCCTTTGAACACTGAGAGTGCTGTAGAAAAGGCAAATTGATGGCCAATGATGCATTAGAGCTCGTAATGGGGCAGAGCAAGTCATCGTTTTGCCTTTGGAAGACCTGCGTGTTCAAGCGGCCTGCTGCCGAGAGAGAATGGCTTGGCTCCCAGCGAGTCCTTTATCAGGGCCTCGAATCAATGGTTGCATTGAACCGTAGAGGGAGCTCCCTTCAAAGTCTATTGCTCTGTCAATAACAGCATCAACTGTCGCCAATAAAAGCATCCCTGCATTCTTGACAGCAGGTGCTGGTGATGAATGGTGGGCTTAACGGGAGGGAGCAAATTGATCATCGCTTTGAGGACATGGTATGTTTATTTTTGCATGTCACTGGGGCTGCTGTCATCACCAGAGACAAATGTCCCCTCGCCAGGGAAAGGAAAAGAGGGTCTTTAAGCTGAGTCACAAAGATGACCTTCCGAGATTGCACAAATCAAGGGAAGAGCTATTAGGGAAACCAGAGAACGAGTCAGTGCTTGTGTTGTGGCTGTTGCTGAGGCCTTATTATTTCCAGTGAATATTTGAAGGCATGGGTGCTCAGCGCAGTGTGTGGTGATGAAGTGGGATGATACCTGTCCTCTCTCATTCTGGTTGAAACGAAAGAGAGGAAGACATGTGCAACAAGGACTGAGCTTACTAGGGAATGAAAGGAGGTTAGCAACTCCCCAACTGAGGCCTCCTTTGCAAGCAGAGCCACTTCAGACTTCAAATCTCTCATGGTTTGACCACAGCAGAACCTTGTGCTTGCTGAACTGCTGACTCAAACTCCTGACTATAGGGGACTTCTGGTAGACTCCTTAGTTATGCTGTCCTATAATGAAGTATTCAGCAGATTCAGACTCTATGGTTTAGAGTACCAGAGTCTGATTGACCAGGCTAGTAGATTCTGCTCACCTTTGCATCTTGGCATTTCCTTGGGGAAAACAATCTTATCAAATTATTTATGTTTATGTTTACTTCCTGATCCCAAACTGCGACATGCAATCTCCTTGATGAGATGTAACATTCCATCTTCTCTGAGATCTGGTAGGGAGATGAAATACCATGCCATGAAAGGCTTTGGATTTGTACCATGATTTGTGAAGAGTCAGTTCATCATATCCTGTACCATTGTCCTTAATATAATGCAGCTAGGAGGAAGTTCCTGGCTCCTCTGTTGATCGACAACAGCATTCTCACAGACCAATAGAAAACTCTCTTCCTTCTGGACAATGGCTCAAGAGAAGTCTTAGAGTTGACTGCCAGGTTCCTCTGTATTGTATTTGCATGGCACTCTTAATGTAATTTTTGAAACATTTTGTTTAGTTTTAAATCATCATTTTAGAGGATTTTTTAAATATAGATCCCTATTTTGTTTAATGTTGGGGTTTTTTTTACAAATTTCTATTTTTTAAAAGTATGTATTATTGTTGCTATCTGAATGCCATTAAAGGTTTCTGTTCATTCAAATACATGGGACTCGAGAAAACATGCTCTGGATGATACACAATCTGGAGGACACACACTCCAAATTTAATTCTATGTCTCTGTGTTAAGTCCTGTCAAGTCACTTCCACCTCATGACAATCTTATGAATCAGTCTTCTCCCAAATGTCCTATCGTTAACAGCCTTGCTTAAGTATTGCAAACGGAGAGCTATGGCTTCCTTTATAGCAGTGATGGTGAATCTTTTCGAGACCGAGTGCCCAAATTGCAACCCAAAACCCACTTATTTATCGCAAAGTGCCAACACAGCAATTTAACCTGAATACTGAGGTTTTAGTTTAGAAAAAACAGTTGGCTCCGAGGCATGTGTTACTTGGGAGTAAGTTTGGTGGTAGTCGGTGGCTTTGCTTTGAAGCAACTGTGCAACTCTTCCAACCGGTGAATCACGACCCTAGAAGAGTTTACTCAGAAGCAAGCCCCATTGCCAGCAACCGAGCTTACTCCCAGGTAAAGGATCATCATCATCATCATCATCATCATCATCATCATCATCATCATCATCATCATCATCACATCATAAAGGTAAAGCTCCTATAGCAGAGTAGCACAATATACAGGAACGCAGTAGGAAGTCAGACGCACACGGCAGCTCAGCTTCACAGAAGTGGTCCAACTTTTATTAGTTCACAAGTACAGCTCACACAGACAAAGTGCTCCACCAGGCAGTGAGAAGACAAGTGTCTCTCAGACCTCTGTACACTGCAGCCTTATATCTGGTTTACTGGCCAATCACAGTTCTTTACCAATCAAACCCAGAATGAGGCTGTGTCAGGTGATACCTGTCAGTTAGCTGTCAGTTAGATTTTGATGATCAGACACCTGTTACAACAGTGCTCTGACACCCCTTCTCAAAATCTATAACAATATTCACTATTTACAAATATATACATCCAACATTGCTTACATGTAACAATTGACATTTAAATTAGGTCTTAGGTTATAGCTAATAATCGAGCCCTGCAGCCCAGGCCAACCTAGATGTGTGGGGGGCCACTCTGTTTGTGCGTGCCCACCTCTGGCACCCGTGCCATAGGTTCGCCACCCCTGCTTTATAGAGTCAATCAGTTGGGTCTTCCCCTTTTTCTGTTGCCTTTGACTTTTCATAGCATGATTGTCTCTTCTTGCCTTCTTGTTATATGAATAAAGACCGACAGCCTCTGTTTAGTTGTTTTAGCTTCTAGGGAGAGTTCAGGCTTGATGTGATCTAGAACCCACTTATTATGTACATGGAAGCCTTGGAAACCGCCTAACGGTGTGATCACTTAAAATGACAGCTTGTTGAACAAAGCAGAGCTGGAGGAAGATGTGGAAGGGAGGAGATCAAAAGGTTTGCGTGTCACTGATCTGCCCTCATAACTCTGAGATAAATAACCGGGTGGTAAGTAGTGCAACTGAACCAACAAACCTTCAAGGATAATTTATGTTAATTGGCCTCTGCTACTGCTTTTCACGCCAATGACAGCTGGATGATATTTCTATTTACTGTCACCTCTGTCTCCCACCTATTTTCATTACTGCTACAGTTCTATTGAGAGCTTTGTCATATAGCTGAAATCCTTCCCCTTTGACTTGTAAAATCCTCAGCGTCGGGGTTGACTGAAAACAAGACACTGAAAACAGTCACCTGTACAACTTGGGCTCAGGTGATAATGAAGAGAAGAGCTGCAAGGGTACAATGCATAAAATGAGTGTAATTAAGTCATTCATTTCCCACTTTAAATTATTGTAAATCATGAGGAATTCCTAGGTTGTTTACAGTAGTCTGTGAAACAGTATGAAGGTAAAGGGAGGTAGGTGGGGTGGAAAGCTAGCCAAAGCACGATCTTCCACTAAACCTAGACCATCCACAGAATCTGTTAAGAATAGCCATGGAATAAGAAGACTCAAAATAGCACAGTCTAATATTATCATAATTACCATGTCTGTATATGTTTGTGTGGATACCATGACACTCCACCAATATTGGTCTCTTATATTGTCCTTATTTAAAATAAATAGTTAGGAAAACCACCCATGAGTCTGCCACATATTGAATCAGACCATTGGCTCATCATGGTCAGTCTTGTCTACTCTGACTGGCTGTGACCAGGGGCATAGCGAGGGGGAACTACGCCTGGGGCATGTGTCTGCCCTGCGCCCCCGCCCGCTCCCACCACGCATGGGAATGCCCACACCATGCCCACGCACTGGCGCGTGCCCAGGGCAAGATGCCCTACCCTGTCCCCTGACAGCTACGCCCCTGGCTGTGGCTCACCTGGGCACAGGCAGAGGTCTGTCACATCACCTGCCTGCTAGCCCTTTCAACTGGAGAGGCTGGAGATTGAATCTGGAACTTTCGACAGGCAAAGTGGATGTTCTAGCCTTGAGACGTATCCCCGCAAAACAAAGCACTTAGTAGGCATAATAACCAAAGCAAATTGAAATTCTGGACTTAGCAAAAACATCCACTTAAATGCCTTTTAGATGAATAAGGTCTTCAGCCAATGACAGGACTCTGAAAGAGAATGGGGCATATACAAATACCTCTTGGGAGAGTTTTCCAGAGTCACAAAAATGAATAATGACACAGAAATCAACCACCCCATTCCTGTTTGGTCATCTCTGCATTTTTAGGTTGCCTACTATCTTGTTTCAAATAGTTATGCTGGTCTGGGTCTGGCTAGTGCCTGGATGAAATACCTGGGAAGTCCATTCTTCCTAACTTGATTTCTGTGAAGTGAGAAAGGTCATGTATAAATGCATTAAACTGAATAAGCTATACTAGTTGTTGTGCATTTTTCGGGCTGTGTGGGCATGGTCTGGTAGATCTTTTTCCTAATGTTTCGCCTGCATCTGTGGATGGCATCTTCAGAGGTATATCACAGAGAGAAGTGCAGACTTCGCTCTTTGATACACCTCTGAAGATGCCAGCCACAGATGCAGGCGAAACATTAGGAACAAGATCTACCAAACCATGGCCACACAACCCAGAAAACCCACAACAACCAGTTGAATCTGGTTCGACAATAGATTGAATAAGCTATACATTGTCTCACAGAAAGATAGAAACTCAATGTTGAATTAATCCACAGCCACTTTCTTGACCATCTTTGAATTGAAAGAAGGTGGTAGCTGGAAGGTGGTAGCTAATATTATCATAATTACCATGTCTGTATATGTTTGTGTGGATACCATGACACTGGAAGGTTTTGAAAAACTGATGGTTGGAAAGAACCCTTAGATGACCCCAAGCATAATACAATTAAAATCACTATGATATCCCATGGGGTTCCAGAGATACAGACCTTTTTTAACCAGCGGTGGCCATTTTGGAAAAATCAGGGGGTCACTGAGCAGAATGAAGTTAAAACTGTTGTGATAGCTCACGAGATTCCAGAGATACAGGTGGTTTTATCCACTACCATTTTAATATCAGGACTTTTTTTTTTCTACAGACTTTTTCTACACTTCTTCCAAGAGATGCAGAACTGCATTTTTATCTTTTGGTGAGACAGAGTATAGAGAGGTAATCAGAGGAAAGGCATCATGGTATCGCCCAGTCTCATCAGATCTCAGAAGCTTAGCAGAATCTTGGATGGGAGACCACTTAGGAAGACAGTGGCAAGCCACCTCACTTAGCTTAAAGGCCTCTTGCTGGGGTCACCCTAACACAGCTGTAGCTTGACCACACTTACATGCGTGTAAACTACACCCTATTCAAAATGAGATTTGTGAATTCATCCATCATTTCCTGGACTGTCTTTGTTCTAGAATGCTCTGCTTAGATCCTACTGCCTACCTTGTTCTGTCCCCAAGGCACTAGGATCCAAGCAAAGTATTCTAGAGCAAAGACAGTTCAGGAAATGACAGATGAATTCACAAATCTCCTGCCATCTTTATCCTGAACAGGGTATAGATAGGCGAAGGCTGTTGCTTTGTCAAGACTCCACTGAGCTGAAAAAAAACTTCTGAAACTTTGGGAAAAGAAGAAATTAATAAAATGGAGGCAGGAAATAAACCCTGTCTTGGGAATTGTCTTGATTTTCCTTCTTGAAGAACTACTGAGAAATAATCAATTCTACTTTGTGGAAATTCTCTGGGGAGTTTATTGTAAAGCTGTGGTATTGGCTTGAACTGAAAAAGCTAGTACTGTAATATGTAACACAGGAGGAAGGGGCCATCATGGCATAGTATTGTCAACCTTGTGAATTTCTAAACTCTCCCCTCCCCCAATGTCTTCTAGTTTGTGATCTAACATAGAACTTTAACATCTTCTCAACTGACAGGGAAAACTATAATGGAAAAGCTGAATGTGTTGTGGAACAAATTTGCATCTTCAGGATCAAGCTTCTTTTGAGTATGCCTTCAGTTGGGGTGACCTTTTTGGATAATATGGCCGGTCTGTATTGGAAGGAAGATATGAACAGAAATGGCACTTGTGTGGTGTTACAAAATATTATTCAGCATTCATGTTGTCTTGCGTAAGATGCCTTAGCTTTTAGTTGTGTTCCTGAACTGCCACTTAATTGTTTTATTTTTAGAGATGCATGGCCCACCTTTCCACCAGTGCTCTAAGAAGTGGATTATATTCAAAATTAAGAAGAATGAAATGATAGATTTAAATTAATGGTGGCAAAAGGCTCGGCAGGTTGGAAGAGGACCTCAGCTGTATACCTTGATATGCCAGCAGTTAATGTGGGTATAGATTATTGATAATATACTGGGTCCTCCAGCCACTTACCGTATATACTCATGTATAAGTTGACTCACATATAAGTTAAGACACCTAATTTTACCACAAAAAACTGGGAAAACTTATTGATTTGCATGTAAGTCAAGGGTGGGAAATGCAGCAGCTACTGGTAAATTTCAAAAATAAAAATAGATACCAATAAAATTACATTAATTGAGGCATCAGTAGGTTAAATGTTTTTGAATATTTATTTCAAAGAAAAACATTAAACTAGCTCTGTAAGTGGAAAAGAGGGTCAACAAAAACAATATGGTCTCAACAATAACTTTAAAAGTACAAAAACCTTAGCTCAATCAACAACTATGCTAAAATGCAAGAATTAAAATCCTTCAAAACTGGATTTTTGGTCAGGGAAGGAATATTTATGTTAGCAGTACCAACATTTCAGAGTATCTTTAGGAGACCCTCCTGATGATACCACCCAGGTTTGGTAAAGTTTGGTTCAGGGGGTCCAAAGTTATGGATTCTCAAAAGGATAGCCCCATCTACTATTAACTTCCATTGGAAACAATGGGAAATGGGGCATCCACTTTGGGGATCCATAACTTTGGACCCTCTAAACCAAACATCACCAAACCTGGCTGTTATCAGCAAGAGATTATCCTGATGATACCACCCAGGTTTAGTGAAGTTTGGTTCAAGGGGTCCAAAGTTATGGACCCTCAAAATGTATCCACATCTACTATTATCTCCCATTGGAAAAAAATGGGGGATGGGGGCATCCACTTTGGGGGTCCATAAGTTTGGACCCCTTAAATCAAACTTTATAAAACTTGGGTGATGTCATCAGGAGAGTCTCTTCAAAAATTCCTGAAATTTTGGTGCCACTAGCCTAAAAACTGCACCCCCTGGCGGCCGACAAAGTAAAAACCTTAAAATATTTTTTTTAAAAAAATACACCTCACTCGCGTATAAGTCGAGGGGGTATTTTCCCCACAAAAAATGTGCTGAAAATTTCGACTTATATGCGAGTATATACGGTAGGACTTGTATAAGCATTTAGAGCTAAACCTGTCAACATACCAGGAGTTATGCCCCAGGGTACTGAACCATCAATGTAAGCAATAGATAATTCAGTGAACTACCTCACGAGGTGTCTGTTGTGCGGGGAGGGAAGAACGGAGTTTGTGAGCTGCTTTGAAACTCCTTACAAATGAGAAAAGTGAAGTATAATTTCAAACTACTACTTCTCTCCTCCTGCTCCTGCTCCTGCTCCTGCTCCTGCTCCTGCTCCTGCTCCTGCTCCTGCTCCTCCTGCTCCTGCTCCTGCTCCTCCTCCTCCTCCTCCTTTCTTCTTCTTCTTCTTCTTCTTCTTCTTCTTCTTCTTCTTCTTCTTCTTCTTCTTCTTCTTCTTCTTCTTCTTCTTCTTCTTCTTCTTCTTCTTCTTCTTCTTCTTCTTCTTCTTCCACACATATGAGAATTAGGAGCACCCAGCAAAAATATGTTACCTTTACTGCACCACTTAAGGTGAGCTAATGCAGAAGTCATCTTTAGGTATCGACCTTCAAAGTACAAAAATCAATACTGACATAGTAAAGTTGGGATGTTTGGTGTGAGAGACAAATTAAATGTCTGGGCTGAAATCAACTCCTTTCCACTTTAACAGCACAACCTGTAACTGTGTTACCATGCATCCATTTACTAATGTTAGCTGAACTTGCATGTTCTTCAGGGTGCCTGAACCGCACATGATTCATCTCAGGAGGTTGCCTGTGTAATATTACAGCATGTTACAATGTTTATTAAATATATCATCCTCTTTGTACCACAATCCCATGACTTCTGCTTGTTTATCCCTCTGTTACCTTGTTTATCCCTCTGTTACCAAGCTCAGATATGCTTGTGGTGTAAATGCAAAAGACCTGGACTCGTGCAAAACAAATTGGAGTATTTCCAGTCTTCACTCAGTTCTTTCACAGAAACAGGTGTCCACGCGAAGGGAGAAACCGGGATAAAACAGACCCGGATTGTAAGATACCAATTGCAACCCAGTATAATTGTGCCATGTGGAAATAGCCTAACGGCCTCATCTCCTTTTCTCTAGAATATTGTACAGTCATTGCAAGAGTGAAAAAGGCTATGAAACAAAGGTCACACAGGACATTGCCAGGATAGCAGCAGCCGTCGGGAGAGAGGAAGACACATTGCTTATTGTGATGCAACAAAAAGCCATCCGATATGCATTGGTCCTAGAACCATAACTCTTTCCCCCAAATCCACCTGACTTTGACCGTAACCCATCCCTCCCTAATTTCACTTTAATGTGAAGCTGCCTGCGTATGGGCTTTTTCATATGGGAAGGTTGTTAGCGGGCTCTTAGTATAGATGCGCTAATAAATGGTCAAGCAATTGTTGACCCACTGGACTGTGTAATCGCTCCTTTTAACCAGCTGGGTGCTCTGTCATTACGGATTATGTATGGCTTGTCTGGAGCCTGACTGAAAGACTGGAAAGCTCGTGAGGCCAGCGTGGGTTAGGATCCGAGTGCGGCATGTGTTCCCTTCCTTTTTGCTTGAAAGTTTTCGAAAGGTATTGCTGTAACTGTGTATTGTTTTTCAGGGAAGGCCAGCAATAGAATAGCGGTCAGAATAGAAATGAGATGGTTGAAGCAAAGGAAGACCGGAGGCAGAAACTATCAGCAAAGCTCCAGGACTGTGTGTTGATCGGCATCAATTAGAGAGGGCCTGTTAAACAAGGGTATTGACTGAAGGTAACCCCAAATCTGATTTGGAGGCCCAGCATGCATGTCCCAGGGGTGATGGGAGTACTTATGCACATATTTAGAAGAAAGAGAAGGAGGAGGAGGAGGAGGAGGAGGAGGAGGAGGAGGAGGAGGGGGAGGGAGTAGTTTGGATTCATATCCCCCCTTTCTCTCCTGCAGGAGACTCAAAGGGGCTTACAATCTCCTTGCCCTTCCCCCCTCACAACAAACACCCTGTAAGGTAAGTGGGGCTGAGAGAGCTCCGAGAAGCTGTGACTAGCCCAAGCTGGTGTGTGTGGGAGTGTACAGGCTAATCTGAATTCCCCAGATAAGTCTCCACAGCTCAGGCAGCAGAGCTGGGAATCAAACCCGGTTCCTCCAGATTAGATACATGAGCTCTTAACCTCCTACGCCACTGCTGCTCCTCCTGCTTTAAGGCATGTTATGTTGTGCTGGTTAGCCTGAAGGCATCCAGCTTCAGAATTGGATTAGATCGTTATGGTACCTTTGTCCACTGTCTTTCCCTGCCTGATGTTCAGGTCCTAGTTTTTTCTTCGATGGAACACCACAAATTGTCTACATATAAGGTTGCCAATTTCCAGGTGGTCCATCATTGCCAAAGATATGGAGTGGGTGCACTATCGTTGGTCAGCCAAACCACTCTGCACCCTTCAGGCTAACACACTTACAAACACATTCAAGACCGTGCGCCGGTGCAGGGATGTGGCATGGGTGTGGTGAGGCATTCCAGGGCGGAGGCGTGGCAAGGATGCAGGGTGCATGCGTGCCTTGGGCGCAGTCCCCCCTCGCTTCTGCCCTGGCAATCGTAACCATGAACAAAGGATTAGCTACAAGAAATTAGGAGGCAGTTGGGAGATAGGAATTCCTACCCTCCTTTAGATACTGACCCACTCCCTCACATACAAAAAATAATTAAAATAGTAGTTGAAGACAGAGAACTTTTAGAGTATGTAGAGGAAAATATTAGCACATTTCTGATTAAAGAGTTTCTCCAGGCACCCGTTTTGTGCTGCCTCCCCAAAATACTTAAGAAGATCAGACCCCTGCTTGAACACCCTAGTATCAGGAATTGGATCTGTGTTTCAGCCCTCAGCCCAATATTTGGATTATTTTCTGCAACTCTGTATGCTAAAAAAAATCTACTTTTTAAAGGGATAGTACTGACTTTGTTTCAAAGATTGAAGGGAAATTCATACCACAGGAGCCATGTTTAGTCACCATGGACAGAGAAGCACTTTACGTGTACATTCCTCACGAGAAGACAAGAATGATAACTGCATCTTTTCTTGGAGAAACAGGATAGTAAAACATTTCCCACACACTTTTTGTTAGACTGATTGGATTTTATTTTGCGCAACAGTTATTTTAGCTTTGATGAAAGCCTATATAAACAAATCAAAGTCATTTGTCTGGGTCATATGTTGCCCCTTGTTGACTAATTTATCTATGGCTGTTTTTGAGGAGACTAATAATCATTAATCCCAAGAATAATCTTTTTTTTAGAGTATTATCTATATATATATAAAGCTAACAGTGTTTTTGTTGATGACAGTATACCTCAGTAACTGCTGGGCCAATTCCTCTGAAAATTCCCAGCCACTATAATCAGCCAGGCGAGAGTGTTTTTAGATGTTCACATAACTGAAATTTCACACCTGGCCCAGGTAAAACGCCTTTTTCCTGGCGCTCCCTGGTGAAGGACATGCAGCTGCCTGTGTGTAACTGTCACCTTTAGAATGTTCACCTCAGAGGGTTTCCTCAGAAGCGACACCCATTGCCACCAACCAAACTTACTCCCAGGTAAAGGATCATGACCAGCCAGCTTAGATGTGTGGGAGGGGTGCCTTTCCATTTCCCCCTCCCCCCAAGGAATGCGGGCACACACATCAATGACATCGCACAGTATCAGGCTGTGTGTTTGCATGAGCACGTACTGCTGGCCTCTGCAATTGATTTGCTGCTACTGTTCCTTTTCCATTTCACCACAATAAGCCACAGCAACGCGTGGCCGGGCCACACTAGTTTTTCATAAAAGGTTTGTTGGTTGATTTTTTTTTTCATTTTTAAGGACCACAGCAAAGTAGTTTGGCTGATGAGAGTATTAAATTTACCTCCACAAAGAGGCCCTTTCTGCACACGGGCAGAAACGAGCCTCCACCGGCATAATTTATGCCAATGGAGGCTCTGGGACGTGCGAGCGGCCCCCATTCCCACCCTCAGCCAGAGAGGCCACTCTGCACAGAGCCGCCTCTTGGTCAGGCCCCTCCACTCACCGTCATGTCCAGCGTTGCCCTGGAGGGCTGCAGGGACCCACCCACGCTGCCCTCCAACCTCCAGGGGTTGGAGGGCAGCGTGGGCGGGTCTCTGCAGGCCTTTAGGGTGACGCTGGACATGACGGTGAGTGAAGGTGACGGGGGAAGCAGTGTCTTCCCAGTGGTGCGGTTCGCACCACGCCACTGGGAAGATGCTCCTTTGCAAAAACCATGCCTGTTTTGCAAGGTTAAAAGCGGCGGCTTCACATTGCTTTCGGGCGGACAGGACTGTCGCCCAGGGACGATGTTTTTGCTGTCCCTGGGCCACTGTCTATTGCCTGTGTGGAAAGGGCCAGAGTGAACATCTTGGATTTAACAGTTAAAATAAATAAACCTGCAGATAAAAATAAATATCTACATTTTGGTTCTTTTCACCCACACCATATTAAATATAATCTTCCAGACGGCATATTTTTAAAGGCCAAGAGAAATTCAACCTCCCTCAAAGATTATAAAAAGGCTGCAAAGAGCATAAACTTCTGAACAGAGACTATCCATGGGAAATTATATTTTTTAAAAAAAACAGGGCTAGAGCAGATACGGTTGACAGATAGAGTCTTTTCAGTCTTAAGAATACCAGCATTATCGATAGAATAGTGGAATCTTTTCATTTTTCAATTCATAGTGATGTGCGATCTTTAAATATTGGCCAGTGATTAGCCTGGGTGCCAACTCCTGCCTTTGTTAGGGTCTAGACGTACAAAGACGTTAGGGAATTCCCTGGTTAAGGTTGATGTAAGGGAAACTACTAAAAATATACCAATTATCTTTGCCTTTACAGATGTAAAATGATGATAGAATCTAAAGAGGTAATTATAGAAAAAACTGGGTTTCGGGGAAAAACTGGACAAGTTTTCAAATTGTAATATAAACAATATTGTTTATTGTTTGTGACGTGAATGTAATATGCTGTACATTGGACAAACATCAAGAAAATTGTGGAAAAGAGCCTTAGAGCATATCTGCAGAATCAGTAATAGTATTCATGAAGCCCCATTGGTACAACACTTCATTGAGAGACAGCATCCTCCAGATTCCTTTAAGAACTGTGACTAGCCTAAGGTCACCCCGCAGGCTTAATGTGCGAGAGCATAGAAAACAAAACTAATTCTCCAACTTAGAGTCCGCTGCTCTTAACCATTAGACCAGGGGTAGGGAACCTGCGGCTCTCCAGATGTTCAGGAACTACAATTCCCATCAGCCCCTACCAGCATGGCCAATTGGCCATGCTGACAGGGGCTGATGGGAATTGTAGTTCCTGAACATCTGGAGAGCCGCAGGTTCCCTACCCCTGCATTAGACCATATTGGCTCCGTTGTATGTTTTGGTAACTCCATGGAGTGCTGCCAGTGTAGTGAATGTGAAAAATTATTTGGTCAGAAAAGTGCCTCTGAGAAGTGCCCGTTGAGGACAGGGAGCTTGCTTTTCTGTTATATAAAAGTTGGGACAAGATTTTTGCAAGAGTGAGCTGGAGCCCAAAGTTTGAATGGTGGTTGTTGTCGGAGTGTGTGTTTGTTTTTAAAACTCCAGCTAAGAAAACCCATTTCTAAAGCAGCTCAAGTTTGATTGTGGTCTCAGCTGGGATTGTTGCAGAGTCCAGAGGCACTTTGTACTCAGTCGGATTGATGATTGGCGACTAATGAGGTGAAGTATCCTAGGATGGTTCAGCGTTAAGAGAAGCAAGTTGCAGATTTTGCACGGAATTCAGCTACTCAGAAGGTGTGTTAGAGGCTTATAAAGGTTATAGGCCCCCAGCACTCCTGCTTTTTTATGGCAGGCATAAGGAATGGATTTGAATCCATACAAATGCTCTCTGAAACTCTGGATTTGCTGACCTTGGGGGCTCTCTAATTGCTTTGGGCTTTCCCTGATGAGGAAAGTGGGAAGGCTGCAAATGGATTAAAGGGGATGGTTTATGTTAGGGGGAATTAGGGGTACTTTCAGGGAATGGATGACAGATTTCTTCTCTGGGATATTGATCCTTTGAGTGCACTGTTTGCACAGCTGTGTGAGTCTGAAGGAGTCCATTCCCCCACCCACTCTGTGCAGTGTGACCCAGTTTTAAACCATCTGCTTAAATGGTAGATTCAGAATTAATTCTGTGTTGTTCTCTTCCTGGTTTTGTATTGCCAGGAAACCTATCCCCCTCCTCCCACCCCTCCCTTCCCCAGAGGATTTTTGAAGCAAGATGGTAAAGCTCCCCTGGAGTTTGCAGTCCATTCTCTAGGGATGTCACTGTCCACTTTTCCAGTCTGTTTTGCTATCATGGGTATCTTTTTTCATACTCCTGACTAAAGGACTTTGTTAGGAGTTTCCATAGTGGAAAGACCAATTTAAAACACTATTTCCTTGTATAAAGTAAAATTAAAAACAGTGTGTGTATGTGTGTTGTTGTTATTGTTGTTGGGGGATAGAATCATAGAGTTGGAAGAGACCACAAGAGCCATCATGTCCAACCCCCTGCCATGCAAGAACACACAATCAAAGCACTCCTGACATATGATCATCCAGCCTCTGTTTAAAAACCTCCAAAAGGAAGACTCCACCACTCTTCGAGGCAGTGAATTCCACTGTTGAATCTCTTTTCCTTCACCTTGAATCCATTACTCTGTGTCCCAGTCTCTGAGGCAGCAGAAAACAAGCTTGCTCCCTCTTCAACATGACATCCCTTCAAATATTTAAACATAGCTATCATGCCCCCTCCCTTAATCTTTGCTTCTCCAGACTAAACGCCCCCAGCTCCCTAAGCCTCTCTTCATAGGGCATGGATTCTAGATCTTTTAACATTTTGGTTGCCCTCTGGATACGTTTTGGTTGCCCTCTGGATACGTTTCAGCTTGTCAATATCCTTCTTAAATTGCAGTGCCCAGAACTGAACACAGTACTCTAGGTGAGGTCTGATCACTGTAGAGTAGAGTGGTACAATTACTTCCCTCAGTCTACACCAGGGGTAGGGAACCTGCGACTCTCCAGATGTTCAGGAACTACAATTCCCATCAGCCCCTTTCAGCATGGGCAATTGGCCATGCTGGCAGGGGCTGATGGGAATTGTAGTTCCTGAACATCTGGAGAGCCGCAGGTTCCCTACCCCAGGTCTAGACACTATACTCTTATTGATGCATCCCAGAATTGCATTGACTTTCTTGGCTGCCATAGCACCCTGCTGACTCATGTTCTGTTCGTGGTCTACTAAGACTCCCAGATCCCTTTCACATGTACTGTTGTCAAGCCAGGTGTCACTCATTCTATATCTATGCATTTCATTTTCTGCCTTAGTGTAGAATCTAACATTTATCTATGTTGAAATTCATTTTGTTAGTTTTGGTCCAGCTCTCCAAATTTGTCCAGATCATTTTGAATCCTGCCCCTGTCCTGCAGGATATTAGCTACCCCTCCTAATTTGGTATCATCTGCAAATTTGATTAACATGCCCTTTATGTCATTTTCCAAGTCATTGTTAAAAATACTGAATAGCACTGGGCCCAGGACAGAACCCTCTGGGTCTCCACTACACACTTCTCTCCAGGATGAAAATGAGCCATTGATGTGCACTCTTTGTGTTCGGCCGGTCAACTAATTACAAATTCATCTAACAGTTGCATTGTCTAATCCACATCTTTCCAGCTTACAAGGATATCAAGGGGCACCTTGTCAAAGACCTTACTAAAATCAAGGTATGCCACGTCCACAGCATTCCCTTCATCTACCACTTTTGTCACTCTATCAAAAAAAGAGAGATAATATTAGACTGGCATGACTTGCTTTTGAGAACCCATGTTGATTTTCAGTGATCACATTATTCCCTTCCAAGTGCTTACAAACCAGAGGCATAGGGGGGCATGCCCGGTGCAAAATCACGCCCAGGGCAAAATGATTCATTTCCCCCAAGTTGAGCAGTGTTTTTTCATTTGGGGAAAAAATCAGGCAAAAATGGTATTGAGTAGTTCTGCCTTTTCCCTGTCCCCTATTAGAATTTCACCATCTTCCCCACGCAGTGACCCTATCATATCCTTTTTCTTCCTTTTGCTATGGACATAACCAAAAAAGCCCTTATTGTTGTATTTAACATCTCTCATAAGTCTGAGCTCATTGTGAGCTGTAGCTTTTCTGACGTTCTCCCTGCATCTCTTGGCTATTTGTTTGAATTCCTCCTTAGTAATTTGCCCTCTTTTCCATTTCTTGTACATATCCCTTTTATATCTTAGCTCACTTGAGAGTTCTTTGGACATCCATCCTAATTTCATTAGACTCCTCCCATTTTTTTCCTCCCAATTGGAACTGTTTGAAATTGTGCCTTCAAGATCTCACTTTTAAGAAACTCCGATCCATCTTGTACTCCCTTCACTTTTAGTATTCTTAACCATGGGATCACACCCAATAGTGTCTTATGTTGATTGAAATCAATTTTCTTAAAGTTTAGAACACGTATCCAACTAAACTTGGCACCCCCTTTTCATTGTATAAAAAACTCCAGGAGAAATGGCCACTCCCACCTAAGGACCTTACCACTTGCACCTTACCACATAAGAACATAAGAACTAGCCTGCTGGATCAGACCAGAATCCATCTAGTCCAGCATTCTGCTACTCGCAGTGGCCCACCAGGTGCCTTTGGGAGCTCACATGCAGGATGTGAAAGCAATGGCCTTCTGCTGCTGCTGCTCCTGAGCACCTGGTCTGCCAAGGCATTTGCAATCTGAGATCAAGGAGGATCAAGATTGGTAGCCATAGATTGACTTCTCCTCCATAAATCTGTCCAAGCCCTTTTTAAAGCTATCCAGGTTAGTGGCCATCACCACCTCCTGTGGCAGCATATTCCAAACACCAATCACACGTTGCGTGAAGAAGTGTTTCCTTTTATTAGTCCTAATTCTTCCCCCCAGCATTTTCAATGAATGCCCTCTGGTTCTAGTATTGTGAGAAAGAGAGAAAAAAATTCTCTCTGTCAACATTTTCTACCCCATGCATAATTTTATAGACTTCAATCATATCCCCCCTCAGACGTCTCCTCTCCAAACTAAAGAGTCCCAAACGCTGCAGCCTCTCCTCACTTAAGGAAGGTGCTCCAATCCTTCAATCATCCTCGTTAGCCCTTCTCTGCACTTTCTTTTTCTATCTCTTTCGATATCCTTTTTTTGAGTGATGTGGCGCTTACTCAGAACTGGGCTACAGTACTCAGGGTGCGGATCGCACCACTGCTTTTAAATATAAGGGCATGACAATCCTTTTGCAGTTTTATTATCAACTCCTTTCCTAATTATCCCCAGCATAGAGTTTGCCTTTTTCACAGCTGCCATGCATTGAGTTGAAGCATCATTCCCATGGAACATCATAAGAACATAAGAACATAGCAGCCAAGCCAGCTGGATCAGACCAAAGTCCATCTAGTTCAGCTCTCTGCTACTCTGCAGTGGGCCCACCAGGTGCCTTTGGGGAGCTCACATGCAGGAGGTGAAAGCAATGGCCTTCTGCGGCTGTTGCTCCCGATCACCTGGTCTGTTAAAGGCATTGCAATCTC
Organism: Sphaerodactylus townsendi; assembly: GCF_021028975.2. NCBI lineage: Eukaryota > Metazoa > Chordata > Lepidosauria > Squamata > Sphaerodactylidae > Sphaerodactylus > Sphaerodactylus townsendi. The sequence continues at coordinate 42,963,264 of NC_059436.1, read as the reverse complement.
AGATCAAGGAGGATCAAGATTGGTAGCCATAAAATCAACTTCTCCCTCCATAAATCTGTCCAAGCCCTTTTTTAAAGCTATCCAGGTTAGTGGCCATCACCACCTCCTGTGGCAGCATATTCCAAACACCAATCACACGTTGCGTGAAGAAGTGTTTCCTTTTATTAGTCCTAATTTCCCCCCCCAGCATTTTCAATGAGTGCCCCTGGTTCTAGTATTGTGAGAAAGAGAGAAAAATTTCTCTCTGTCAACATTTTTCTACCCCATGCATAATTTTAGTAGACTTCAATCATTATCCCCCCCTCAGCCGCCTCCTCTCTCAAACTAAAGAGTCCCAAACGCTGCAGCCTCTCCTCATAGGGAAGGTGCTCCAGTCCCTCAATCATCCCCTTTTGTTGCCCTTCTCTGCACTCCTCTTTTTTTCTATCTCCTCAATATCCTTTTTGAGATGCTACACTCAGAACTGGACACAGTACTCCAAGTGCGGTCAAGCTGCCACTGCTTTTATATAAGGGCATGACAATCTTTGCAGTTTTATTATCAATTCCTTTTCTAATGATCCCCAGCATAGAGTTTGCCTTTTTCACAGCTGCCATGCATTGAGTTGACATTCCCATGGAACTATCAACTAAGACGCCTAAATCCCTTTCCTGGTCTGTGACTGATAGCACTGACCCCTGTAGTGTGTATGTGAAGTTTGGATTTTTTGCCCCCATATGCATCACTTTACCTTTTGCTACATTGAACTGCATTTGCCATTTCTGAGCCCACTCACCTAATTGATCAAGGTCCGCTTGGAGCTCTTCGCAATCCTTTGTGGTTCTCACCACCCTGCATAATTTGGTATCATCTGCAAACTTGGCCACCACGCTACCCACCCCTACTTCCAACTATCAACTAAGACACCCAAATCCCTTTCCTGGTCTGAGACTGATAGCACTGACCCCTGTAGAGTGTATGTGAAGTTTGGATTTTTTGCCCCTATGTGCATCACTTTACATTTTGCTACATTGAACTGTATTTGCCATTTCTTAGCCCACTCACCTAATTTATCAAGGTCCGCTTGGAGCTCTTCACAATCTTTTGTGGTTCTCACCACCCTACATAATTTGGTATCATCTGCAACCTTGGCCACCACACTACCCACCCCTACTTCCAGGTCATTTACAGGTTATCATTGTTGGTTAGGAGCAGATCTAAAATAGCAGATCCCTTTGTTGCCTCGTCCACCTTCTGAACCATGAAATTGTCTGCAAGGCAAGAGAGGAAATTGTTGGATCTGGTAGTCTTGGCAGAGTTGGACTCCCAGCAAATATCTGGATAGTTGAAATCTCCCATTACTGCTATTTATTTATTTGTGAAAGCTTGGTCATTTTCTCCAGGAAAGCATCATCCAACTCTTCTATCTGGATTGTGGGTCTGAAATAGACCCCCACAATTAAATCACTACTGTTTTCCCCCCCTTAATTTTTTTCCAGATGCTCTCAACCTGGTTCAAAGGATTTAAGTCATGGACCTGCTCACTTGTGTAATCATCTCTGACATATAGTGCTTACTCCCCTGCCTTTCCTAGTTGATCTATTTCTCTGGAATAGGTTGTACTCCTCAATTATTACATTCCAGTCATGAAATTCATCCCACCAGGTTTCAGGGAAGCCTATTATATCATATTTATTATACCATGTTAAGAGTTCCAGTTCATCCTGTTTATTACCCATGCTTTGTGCATTAGTGTAGAGACATCTAAATCTTTGGTTCATGCCCCAGGTATCTGATATCTGACAGAAAACTGACTTTTGAAAGATTATATCATGAAAATCATGCTGGCCTCTAAGGTGCTGCTGGATTCTAATCTAGCTGTTCTACTACAGCCAAATATGGTTACCCTTTGAAACCAGAAGATATCGGCTTTTCCCCTTTGCAGAGGGCAGTAGCGCAAATATGGTTACCCTTTGAATATGGTTACCCTTTGAAACCAACTATGGCTACCCTTTGAAACCAGAAGATATTGGCTTTTCCCCTTTGCTGGGGGTAGTAGCGCAAATATGGTTACCCTTTGAATATGGTTACCCTTTGAAACCAACTATGGTTACCCTTTGAAACCAGAAGATATTAGCTTTTCCCCTTTGCTGAGGGCAGTAGCGCAAATATGGTTACCCTTTGAATATGGTTACCCTTTGAAACCAACTATGGCTACCCTTTGAAACCAGAAGATATTGGCTTTTCCCCTTTGCTGGGGGCAGTAGCGCAGAGTTCATGCACACAAATACAGTAGTAATGGTCACAGTCTAAATTCCACTAGTGTCCCTCCAAATCCCATCTCTGTTATCTCACCTGTTGGGTTACAAGCTCCGAAGATTTCTTACTGCTCTTCTCAATTCTCCATCAAGCATTCTTCTTATGGGCAGATGCTGTGCGAGATGAGTTGGTCGCGGCCCCTTCCTCGCACCAAGCAACATGTTCCTGGGCGTCTCCCAGCATCAAAGTCAATATCAGAGAGGGCTCCATTAATATTCTGGGAATTGCCGGCAAGATTGACTGCCTCATTAGCAGGCATCGTGTGGAACTCTGACAATAATTAACAACTTGACGGTCTTATTTGCTGGCCTATCACAGAAGTATTCAATCAAAAATGTAATTTGCTCCACGCTTCCATTTAGCATGGCGAGAATATTTCTTCAAAGTTTTAAATAGACTAATTAAGGGGGAAGGAATGCGGGAGGGGGGAATTATTAACAGTATAGTTTTAATAGGAAATTATTGGAGCGTATTAATAATGCAATAACCATTTTTTAACAGCTGTCTGTCAGTTTGCGGGCCGGGGGTAATTAAATTAGCCACAAAGGGTTAGTCAAATTAGGTGCTGAGTTTAACGAGGGGACATCAAGCTTCATGGATGGGGATGTGACAAGCACAGGGCACCACTGGAGCGTGGCCTGCAACTGCTTGATGGGGAAGGGCCCCTCCCTCCCTTCTGTCTTTCCCGAATATTGTTGGAATTGGCTCTGAGTAAAACATGTAATGTATTTTATGATCATAATTTAATTGAACCAAGCCACAGCATTACCGGTTTGACCTAGTGGGGCAAAGTGGAGAACAGATGCGGGTCAGAGGTGGAGACGAGAGGGAATGGAGAGGCAGGAGACCTCAGACAATGTGCCTTCAAACAACATACCAGTGTGGTGCAGTGGTTGAGAGTGATGGACTCTAATCTGGAGAACCAGTGGCGTAGTGGCGTAGGAGGTTAAAAGCTCGTGTATCTAATCTGGAGGAACCGGGTTTGATTCCCAGCTCTGCCGCTTGAGTTGTGGAGGCTTATCTGGGGAATTCAGATTAGCCTGTGCACTCCCACACATGCCAGCTGGGTGACCTTGGGCTAGTCACAGTTTCTCGGAGCTCTCTCAGCCCCACTCACCTCATAGAGTGTTTGTTGTGAGGGGGGAAGGGCAAGGAGATTGTAAACCCCTTTGAGTCTCCTGCAGGAGAGAAAGGGGGGATATAAATCCAAGCTCCTGCTCCTGCTCCTGCTCCTCCTCCTCCTCTTCTTCTTCTTCTTCTTCTTCTTCTTCTTCTTCTTCTCCTTCTCCTTCTCCTTCTCCTCCTCCTCCTCCTCCTCCTCCTCCTCCTCCTCCTCCTCCTCCTCCTCCTCCTCCTCCTCCTCCTCCACCTGAGCTTCGGACTCCTATCTGGTGGACTGGATTTGTTGCCTCCACTCTCGCCCGTGATGCTTGCTGGGTGACCTAGGACTAGTCACCGTTTGCTCCAAACTCTCCCACCCCAACAACCTTGCCTGGTATCTGTTATGGGAAGAGGAAGAGGAGGAGTTTATCAGCTACTTTGAGACTCCTTATGGCTGAGAAAATTTGGGTATAAATCCAAACACTTCTTTTTCATCATCATCAGTTATACAAACCAAGACATACCATTAGACAAACTGCTGAATTATAGTCTTCTATGGCCTTTGCCATAGCTTGGCGCTCCTGAGATTAGGGTTAGGGTTAGTGTGGTTTTTCTTATGAAAGGAGGGGGAGGGGCATTCCATCATGGCTGAACCTGTCACAGATCAAACTTAGGGTTCTTCAGAATATTCAAACTGGTCTAAAAAGGACTAAAAGATAAATAACTCAGACACTTATTTATTTGAGGTGTTTATGCACCAGTTTTCCCACAGATTTTCATAGCACCTTGTGCTGTGTTGACAGGGATGCATGTTACTATTACCTTTAATATTAATATTAAAGAAAAAATATTAAAGAAGGCAGTGGACTCTATCTGGAGAACAGGGTTTTGGTTCCCCACTCTTCCACATGGACGACAGGCTTAATCTGGTGAACGAGGTTTCTTTCCCCACTGCTTCATCCCTTCTGGGTGACCTTGAGCTAGTCACAGTTGTCTCAGAACTCTCTCAGCCCCACCTATCTCACCAGGTGTCTGTTGGAGGGAGGGGAAGGAGTTGTAAGCTGCTTTGATACTCCTTACAGTTGTGAACAGCAGGGAATAAATCCAAACTCCAATTTCTCCTTCTACCTTCTGAAATCAGCTAGTCAACTCAGGACAGAACTACCAAAATGGGATATATGGCACTCCTAACTTGGCCAGCTGTTCCATGATTTCCATGGTTCCAAGGATACCATGGTTGATTAATACTGAATGTCCCAAAGCGATCCAAGATAATCAACAAGGATTTGCTCCCCTATTATTCTGGTTGAGAAGACCGTCAGCCTGGGTAACCAGATGCAATGTGGTTGAGAAAAGTGGAGTATAAATCCTCCTGCTCCTCCTCCTGCTCCTGCTCCTCCTGCTCCTGCTCCTCCTGCTCCTGCTCCTCCTCCTCCTCCTCCACTAAACTAGTGTATGAACTCTAGTGTAAGCAGTCCCGTTGTGTTCAAAATGGATATAACAAAGCTGATCTGAAAATCATCACCCAAATCGAAAGGACAACCTGTGCCAATTAATAGCATGGGTCATAGGACTCCTTAAACTGTAACACCGGAGTCCGGTAATTAAAGATGATCTTTTATTGATATACACAGCTGCATTCATACATCACAGGTGTCAAGAGCCAGCTTTTAACCACAGTTGTCCTCATGAGAAAAGAGGAACAAGTTGCAGAAGTCCTTCAGCAAGCAGGGATTGTGCACATGTTTTCTGTGTGGTCCATTGCCACATCTGAATGCAGTCTTCACAGTGACTAAAAGGCACAATACTAGATAATGAACACTGCATGTTCTTGGATATGGGAATATCAGGTTCAGACACCCACTTAACCAGGAAACTCACAGCAAGTCAGTAGCCTGTATTTTTTTTTTTAAGTCCCAACAATTTCAGGACCCTGAAAACAATTTGGGAGGGGGGATTTCCCCAGTTCTTCTTCCCAACTAATACTACAATCCTAAGGAGAGCTACTTCAGTCTAAGCCAATTGAAATAAATAAACATACCAGCGTGGTGCAGTGGCTGCGATTGCAGTGTAGTGCAGTCTTTAGGATTGCCGTGTAAGCTTTAGGATTGCAGTGTAATTGAGCCCCCAAAATGTTACTGGATTTGGTGAACCCTTAGGAAGAATGTAGTGTTTGGAGCATCTAAAGATGTATGCTTTTATTGTTGTGCGCCTAATAAATCTAACTAACTAACTAACTAACTAAATTAATTAATTAATTAATTAATATAAAAAAGGTGACAGTGGTAATCCATTAATAGGCCACAGGGCCTCCAACAAGAAGTATTTTGATATTTGTTGTCAAGGGCCACTACTTTGTCCAATGAAAAGAGGATTTTAAAAATCTGCATGAAGACATAGACGTGCATTTACACCTCGGTGAAAAAACGATTGTAAAGAATTTTTAGGGCAGTTGGTTCAGCTTTCATCTCAACTCCTGAGTTGTCAAGATCTTGTTTATCCCCTCCCATTGTGACTGGCATTGTTAAGGAAAAAGAAAGTCATTCAACTCACATTGTCCCAGCAGGCGCTTGCAATAATGACATTCCTGTCGTGCCTGTATTTTAAGAGGAATATAGAGGTGGGTGTGCAGACATTATTCTGAACTTATTAACCCCTGAATAGAAATGAATGTTTTAGGCGTTTCCACTGCTGAGTAGAACTTTGACACTGTTTACTGTGCTATTTCCAAGTACTGAATGAACAGTTCTTTTTATTATTATTTTTTTTCATCTTGAAGATCTTGTCATTTATGGGCGTTCAGATCTCCACTTCTTGGGGTTCTGAATTTGGAGGCTCAGTTTGATCTAAGCTCAAAGAAGGAGTAGGGAGACAAATAGTCATTGTGATTTATTGTCAGCCATAGGCCATCACAATGACAAAGATAGCATAAATCACAAAGTCCCATGGCTACACTAGGATAATATTTGTAACAACATAGCAGCAAAAAGAAAATACAAACATAAATTTTAGCTTCAAAAATTTGATCTACAACTAATTTCCTTCTTAAAATGGTTGCTAAAAAGGTAAATGTTGCCACCTTAACAGTGACCTTAGAGAATACATTTGTCAAAGAAAACACAACCTGTCATCATCAGATCCATTAATTTCAGGAAGAATTTGGTGGAGGTATTTGCCTTAAATATTATAATAGAGGGGAAATGTAAGATATAATGGGCTAAGTCTTCTGGCTGGCCAGGGCTACATGGGCAGAGATGCTGGTCCTTTGGAGGAGGAGGAAGAGGAGGAGGAAGAGGAAGAAGAAGAGGAAGAAGAGGAGGAAGAGGAGGAAGAGGAGGAGGAGTTTGGATTTATATCCCCCCTTTCTCTCCTGCAAGAGACTCAAAGGGGCTTACAATCTCCTTGCTCTTCCCCCCTCACAACAAACACCCTGTGAGGTAGGTGGGGCTGAGAGAGCTCCGAGAAGCTGTGACTAGCCCAAGGTCACCCAGCTGGCGTGTGTGGGAGTGCACAGGCTAATCTGAATTCCCCAGATAAGCCTCCACAGCTCAGGCAGCAGACCTGGGAATCAAACCCGGTTCCTCCAGATTAGATGCACGAGCTCTTAACCTCTTAACCTCCTGGTATCTAACCAGGAGATATTCAATAGGAAAGGATTGAAAGTGAAGGCTGGTAAATGTCTTTCTTAAGGAGGGATTGGAGAGATAGGTATCAGGAATGCATTTTGGAGGTGTTTTTTTTTTCTTTTAACTTTAGGACACCAAATTGAAAACAGTTTTCCTTGTTTACCTATACAAAGATCAAGAAGGCATCACTTACAGTGCCCTCCAACATCAAACGCTGTAGGCATAGCTGTAGTCCCCCATTCTCATATCAAAGCTTGTCTCCCACCTCCTCTGTTTGGTATTATTGAACATGTACTCAGGTTAAAGCTTTCTCTATCGACCTACTTTATGTTAACCCTGTCTAAACAAACATCAAGGGGAGTTTTTTTGTTCTCTGTTTAATGATATGTTAAGGGGGGGAGACATCATCCGATAATGTGTGGTCACAGTTCAAAGTGTACCACTGCATCAGCAGCATGGTAAAGAAATGTACTTGGTATTGTCCTTGGATACTCATGCCATGTTCATTCATATGCAAATATATTAGCAACCAGATGCATCTACTTCTCTTAGTTGAGAGAGTCAACTTTTTGAAAGGGGAGGGGAGAGAGATGACCCTGTAAAGTGACATTGATTGTGATTCACCGTAGCAACTTTTAAAAAATGAAGTATTCCCCAAAGGAGAGGAGAAATGTGGTCAGCTATATGTCCAAGGCAGATGACAAGAAACAGGGACAACTATAGGAGGTGTGGTTCTAGGTCAGTTGTTTTGTATACCTTCACATTCAGAAAAAATATATAGACTTGGGTTCCTTGCAAGACCAGTGGAACAGGTGGCTCAGCCCACTGAGAACCAGTGTGGCATAGTGGTTAAGAGCAGCAAACTCTAATCTGGTAAACCGGGTTTGACTCCCCATTTGTCTACATTAAGCCTGCTGAGTGACTTTGCACCATTCACAGTTCTCTTAGGACTCTCTCAGCCGCACCTGCCTCCATGATGTCTGTTGTAGGGAGAGGAAAGGAAGGCTTTGAGACTCCTTACAGTAGAGAAAGATGAGATATAAAAACCAACTCTTCTTCCTTAAATTCATGTCAAATCATTGTTTTGATATGTTGAAATGGCTCTTTTCCAGTTTCAAAATAGGCCTGACCAGTCTCTGTGTTCCATTGCTTTTGAGGCAGTTCCATTACAGATCTCCTACATCACATGTAATGTAGACCTTGGTTTCTCATTCCCAGGGTTCTGTTGTGCACTACACAAGACAGCCCTATGATCTCTCGACCCCACCCCTCACCATCTTCTGATTCCTTGAAAAGGACTAATCCTGTGTTTTAACTTTTTCTAACTCCCTCTTGCTACTTTTGTGCCCACTATCTCTTACTTCTCCCTTTAAATTCCTCTGAGCTATTTTTTTTAAATCCCTGCTATATATGCAACATCTTTGTCTCTCTTGCCCTCTACCCATTAAAACAATTTATGGTGCTATAAAGCAAAGCCAGCTGTCATGGAAACAACCTGCTGGACAAGGAGTAGGAAGGGGGTCTGAAGGTTTGGAGTCAAGGGATTTGTCCGCATACGCGGGTCATGGAGATTTTGAGCTGAATGGAAAGGTGCTGGAACAGCTGCTTTGGCGTAGAGAACACAGAAATGTAGTTAGGTGGTCAGAGTTGTGGCAGGGTGCCAGAATGCCTGATTTCAGAGCCTGGCCCATCTGCTGATATTCCGAGTATGTACCCAACTGGGAAAACAAGTTGGAAATAGTTTTTTTTTATTCATTCCCCTCCTCCCCACCCCCCTCCATGTAGACTGGAAAGTTCCCATGGTAAGTTAAAAGCGCACAATAACAACATAAAGGAACTAGCTTATTAAGCTGTGGGTGAGATTCTGTACCAGGTGCTATATTTATGTCTGACCCCCGTGTTTGTAGGACAGAGAAGGTAAGAAGAGTGGAGTTTCACATGTTGCCGTGGAGATGAGTCTGAAGTCTTGGGAGCTGTGGATTACTAGATCAACCCTAAATAAGGTTGTTCTCCATTGGGTTCCTGAATACAGGACATATATGTACAAATGTTTCCCGAAGTCTCGAGTTGGGGTCTTTGGTGTAAAACCAAAAACGAAGAAAGCACTTTTTAGTAACAAGCAACAAGATGCATCATGGGACTGTGTTTGCTGACTGTACCTTTGTAGAATGCAACACCTCTGCCTTACCTACTGTTCCACACCTTTGGATAGACAATGCACCGCTTTGTCCAGTACATACTACATTAATCTGGAAGGAACCCCTAGTACTAATTAATCTAGTTCAAAACCCCTGCTTGCACAATTCAGGAAAAAGAATGCGGTAGTTGTTTGAGAAGAGACTTGCATTTCCTCTTGCACAGATTCTTGTGCATTTCACTTTTGAGGAATATAATATATAGAGGGAATATCTGGGCATCGCACAAGATGATGTACCAACAGAACTGCTCCAAGTTGTTTTGTGTTCCTGTTTTCACTTCACTGGATCGAAGTCAGTGTATTGAACTCACTGCCACAAAAAGTAGCGAGTGACAAGTGTGGGTTTAAATGACTGGAAAGGGGGATCTGAAATACAAACTACCCCCTGGTTTGGAGGCAATTCAAGTCTGAATATCAGTTGCTTGTTGCTTGGGGGCTGTTGGCTTTGTGCCTCGCTTGTACAAAGCATCTGGCTGGACATTGTAGGATACAGGATGCTGAACTAGGTGACCCCTAGCCTACTCCAGCATAGTTGCTCTTAGGCTCATTCCGCACATGCAGAATAATGCACTTTCAAACTGCTTTCGGTGCTCTTTGAAGCTGCGCGGAATGGCAAAATCCACTTGCAAACAGTTGTGAAAGTGGTTTGAAAACACATTATTTTGCGTGTGTGGAAGGGGCCAGAGATTCTAAAAGATATGAAGACATTAGGTGTCGATTGGTCATGCCCTCTCCTTGTGGAGGGTGGGTATCCTGAGTGACCCCACAAGGCAAAGAGCTTCGGTCCATGGACCAAATATCATTTCAATTAAAAAATGGTAATTTAGAACAGTATAAACTGATATGGCAACCATGGTCAGACTATATTTTAGAAACTTACAACATGACAATATATCCAGCTTGATATTAATGATTTAAGATAGGAGATTTAATAAAAAGTTAACTTTTTGTTTTAACTATAGGAATGTTATATACAAGAAATGTAGAGTGGAAGTCCGGGGTGGGGGATACAGAGGGGATGGGTGGAGGGTTTACATAGGACAAGAATAGCAATGCATTGTATTAGAGGAGGATATTATTAAATAGACGAAATGTTAGGATAATTTTGCATGGATTATATGGAATTTATGGAGCATTTGAGTTAATTCTTTCAATATTCATGCTTTGATTTTTGTTATCCTCTGACTCTTGTACAATAATTTTTTTTTTAAAAAAAAGGCAAAGAGCTTCAAGTGAATGTACATAAGATTATGGTGTGCTGCTGAACATCCCCTAGTTGCTCTAAAGCTTGAAACATGTCCAAAAGGTTTCTGGCTGTCCTGAACCAGGACCAGAGCATTCCTAGCTCTGGCCCCTGCCTGGTGGAACACTCTGTCAAATGAGACTAGGGCCCTGAGGGACTTGCTGCATTTTCACAGGGCCTGTAAGACAGAGCTGTTCCACCAGGCTGAAGGCAGCAGTGGCGATTTTTGAACAGAGCTGGCCTCCCTGCCCACTTCCAGTGTGGTGTAGTGGTTAAGAGCAGGTGGTTTCTGGTCTGGAGAACTGGATTTGATCCTCCACTCCTCCATTTGAATGGCAGAGGCTTCTCCGGTGAACCAGACGTGTTTCGGCACTCCTACATTCCTGCTGGGTGACCTTGGGGTACTCACAGCTCTTCGGAACTGTCTCAGCCTGATCAACCTTGCAAGGTGTCTGTTGTGGGGAGAGGAAGGGAAAAGTGCTTGTAAGTCATTTTGAGTGACTTACAGGAGAGAAAGGTGGAGTATAAATCCAAAGTCTTCCTCCTTCTCTTCTGCTTCCTCCTCCTCCTCTTCTGCTTCCTCCTCCTCCTCTTCTGCTTCTTCCTCCTCCTCTCTCTCCTCCTCCTCCTCCTCCTCCTCTGCTTCCTTCTCCTCCTCCTCCTACCTTGTCTGTTCCCTTGTTTCCTCTCTTCCTCTCCTCTAGTTTAATCATGATTTGTGTCTAGATTATACACCTACTTTGGATATTTTAATTTTGTATCTTGTAAGCTGCTCTGAGCTTGCAAGGGGAAGTGGGTGCTGAAATTTGATCGATCAGTCCATGTCTGGAGCTGGCTTCTGCTGCCATCCTGAACTTTCCACCACCACCCCGCTCACTTCTCACCATCTGGGCTGTGGGAGCTCCATAGAGCAGGGGGGCAAAGTGACTGAGAGCAATGAGCAGAGCTCCAAAAAAACTGTGACTAGCCCAAGGTCACCCATCTGGTATGTGTGGGAGTGCACAGGCTAATCTGAATTCCCCAGATAAGCCTCCACAGCTCAAGTGGCAGAGTGGGGAATCAAACCTGGTTCCTCCTGATTAGAATGCACCTGCTCTTAACCACTATGCCAGGGTTGCTCCCACTGCTGAGGGGGATGAAAGGAGGAGAGGTCGGGGTGGAAAGTGAAAGCAAGGAAGAAAAAGAAAGAAAGAGGGCTAGAGAGCCAAGCAAGAGCAAGTGGAACCAGAACAGAGAGGGAGACAGAGAAGTGAGAGAGGGAATAAGAGCGATGCCTGATCCCATCTCAACACCAGCCTGCGGGGATAGCCCTCGGGCAGAACAGGGGTGAAGCTGAGACCTTCTGTGCAGCCATGTGAGACCTGGACATAGTATGGGCAGACCGCCACCCATGAAGGGAAGGAGAGATGTCTGAAGGCCCCAACTCAGAGTTGGTGCAGGGGGCACTCCACAATAAATAAACTGTTTTCGCAGGAGAGAGTCTCAGAGTTTGACATAGCGTCAAAGTGTCATGGATGTGATAACTAACATCTCCCATCGCCCCAAAGAGTTGCAATAAACAACTCTTTTAAGCGGCATTGGAGCCCACGCCATTGGTATAATCAGGGTGGGTGGGTACGGCATGGGGAGGGGGAGAGAGCTCCCTCTCGCCTTTTCTCGTATAGGAAAATTACGAGCCGTATAGATTATTTTAATGGCAGCATTGCCTCCATCTGCGGCTCTGCCATCTGTTCTTCTCCAATTATGGATGCAAAAACCCAGCATGTTTCTCCATTCTGGCAGTAGAGAATGAAATATAACTGCTATAAAAAGATGTATATTCTTTGAACAATGCAGTTGGCACCTGGGCACGCGTTCTTTGAGCAGCGCATTTAGCACCTGCCCTCTCTTCCTCACACTTGAGGTCCCCGTCCGTCAGGAATCCCCCTTCTGTGATCAGCGTGCTTTTAGCACCTGCCACTCCACATTCCTCCGCCTTTGCTGCTTTCCTGGGGAAAAAAAGGGTGGGGGAGCCGCTTGTACCGTAAAGTTGGCGTGTTGTGTGAGGACTGAATTATTAACATTGAATCAGAACCTATGCGCTGCAGAAAAGCACATTTCATTATGGCAATTTTCAGTCGCTGGTGCTTTTGATCAGGGATGGCCAATTTCGGCGCCCATGGCTTACATTCAGCCTCAAAGCAATTTTGTCAGTTCCCTGACCCCCATATCACGTTTTAAGCAAGGTACAGCAAGAGGACCGCACACTGTTCCTTTCATTTGGAAAGGGGAGGGGATCATTTCAAGTTGCAAAAAAAAAAAATAGACTTCACAATTCAGTTTCCCTCTTTTTCTTTTGTTTAGTTTTGTGCATCGCATGCCTGCAAAGTCTGGGTCGGTAAAAATACTTATACAGCACTTTTAGCACCAATTTTATATAGCACTTGTTGCACCAAAAGTATTTCACACGCATTTTTTGTAGTGTTCTGCATCACAAACCTTTAATGTAGGCCAGTGATTATCCCCATATGATGCAGCATTTATCTTTGTGTGAGGCGTAGCAGAGGGCAGTTTGCCTAGTGAGTTTGAGGCACAGGTGAGATTTGAACTGGGGGAACGTCCTGGATCGCAGTTTCAGATGGCCAGCCATGCTGGTCGTCAGTAAAAGAGGAAGGTTCTAGTTTGCTAGCACTTTCTCCACCAGCAGGTTTTTGGGGATTTTCAAGAGTCAAAGCCTGTGCCTGACAAAGGAAAGTTTGACCCTTAAAAGCTTATAACCTTGACAGGGGCGTAGGGGTAGAAAATGGGGCCTGGGGCAAAATGGCCCCTGCCCCAACCCCCACCCAGACGCACATCAAAGGAAGTGGGTGGGGCAGGGCAGGGGTGATTTTTCTGCCCCCAGGTACGTGCCCGGTGCAAAGCCCCCTGTCCCCTTGTAGTTACGCCTCTGAACCTTGAAAATCTTGGTCGGGACCGCATTACCCCATATGTCCCTACTAGGCCTCTGCGCTCAGCTCTTCCTCCAGCTGTCCGGGCCCTGTGGGATCTTGTTGAGTTCCACAGGGCCTGTAAGACGAAGTTGTTCCACCGGGCTTTTGGAGTTTCCAGTCACTGATAGGTGCCCCCTCCTCTTCCTCTTCTTCATCTTTCTGGGTCTCTTACCATCTATGGGACCCATTTTCTTCCCCCTTTTGGGAGGGTTTTAATGAGGGTTATTGCGGACATTGTTTGTTACTGATCGCTGCAATTTAAATTGTTTTAATGTATTTAAAGGTTATTGTATATATGTGCTTTATGTTCATCGCCCAGGTCCCTTCGGGGGTAGGGCGGTATACAAAACCAATAATAATAATAATAAAATAATAAATAATGTGCTACTGAATTTTAATTTGAACATTGATTCTGGATCACAGTTCACCATATGGTGTAGTAGTTAAGAGACTCTAATCCAGAGAACCAGGTTTGATTCCCTGATCAGCCGACTCTTATCTGGTGAACTGGATTTGTTTCCCGTCTCCTATATGTATGATACCTGCAGGGTGACCTTGGGCTAGTCACTGTTCTCTCTAATCTCTCTCAGCCCTTCCTACCTCACAAGGTGGTCTGTTGTGGGGAGGGTAAGGAAAGGAGTTTGTGAGCTACCCTGAGCCTCCCTTACAGGAGAGAAAAGCAGGGCATAAAATCCAAACTCTTCTTTTTCTTCTCTTAGTCACAACACTATGTCGGCTCCCCTGAGCTGTATAATGGCCAAGCCTGTACTGATGACTTTATTATTGAACTTGATTATTCAAGAGGAGGTCTGCCTATACAGCAAAATACATTTCTGGGTGTTACTGTCTCTGCTATAGCATGGCCCCAGCAATTCAGGCCGGCCAGCCTTGATTAGAAAACTGGTGGCCTTTCCCCCCTGTATGGTACTCATTGAAAAGTGCACATACTCACAAGATGGCAGATACAAAATACTGTGATGTAATCTGCTCCTGCAACCTGGCGTCTGCGGCCGACTTTCACGTTATCAACTGGAATGTGTTAGACTTTAGTTTATTTCCACAGATGCATTTGGATGTCTCATCTATTTTTGCACCTTCTGGGGTAATGCATACTGATTAGGTGGCAGGCTGTGATCTGACCGAACTATATTTTGGTTGTTTTATGCTGTTCCTCTTTCGCTCTTGACTTTTTTTGCAGGGGGAGCGGGTGGGGGGGTTGATGGTAGCTCATGTTTCAGATCCAGGCCTCTGCCTGGGAGGCGAATATGCCTCTCGTTAATGCAGCATGTAATTCCACCCCCACCCCCCAAAATCTGTCATTTGTATTTTAGCATCTCTGGTGCTGCTTTTATGAATGTGAAACATTTCATCAGAAACAAGATGAAAATAGAGTGGGGACCAGATGCAATAGAAATGAAGCCATCAGAGTACAAACTTTCGGTAATCGCGTTGGCTCGGAAGTCCGATCGGCGATCCTGCGTGACCTTCTGTATGCACCCAGTTGCTATTTCCCTCCCTCCCTCTCCCCACCACCTGTATGAAATTGTAAAACTTAGGCTGGAGGTGATTAATTATTAAAAAATAGATTATCTAAAACCCACATTTGAATTAAACATGAACAATAGGGCTTTTTTGGCAAGGCAGAGCTTCTGGCTGTGTGGCATGTTTTATTCTGGAGGTTAGAGGGGAGCAAGGTTGTTGTGGTTCACACAGAGCAATGGCTGGCTTCTGGCTGTATTGTACTAGTGGCCAGCTGAGACCAGGAATTACGATGGCTGTGATGTCTGTATGGACATGGTAGGGACTATCCTCTGTCGTGAATGCCACATTCTGGAGAAATGCTTTAACTTTGCAGTTAACGCTGTGTGAGTCATCACAGTCTAGTGGGCAGTATATTGGAATGGAATGGGGTTTACAACCTCTTCTGTTTCTTTGGATCAATAGTAGGCCATTCACTGTCAGCTGACTTTTAGGGAGCAGAGTTCCAGTATCCATCTTACCCCACTGCTAGCAGAAAGGACTCTGTTCCAGTTGCCAGTTGCCTCAAGGATGGTTGAGAAAAGATCAGAAGAATGCTCTAGTCTCTTGTCTCTGACCAAATGAATAAAGGCCATAGAATAGCTCCACTGTATTCATCCATCCAAAATGTCCAGAGTGGAAAGATCAGCCTGGTCCAATAATATGTCTGAAAGCCAGCATGGTATAGTGCAGGGGTCGGGAACCTTTTCCCCTCAAAGAGCCATTTGGCTCACACACACCCCCGCTCACCCCCCCACCCGCTCACACACACCCCGGCCGCTCACCCCCCGGGGTGGGCAGGAGGCAACCAACGGGGCGGGCAGGAGGCAAAGCCCACGGCGCGGCCTAGCCGGCCGTGGGCGATGGATGCACCCGCCCTGCTGCCTTCAGGGCGGGTGAAGATGGGGCCGGTGGCTCAGCTTGGCCCGCAGCCAGGAGAGCACCCGCCCCGCAACCAGCGGGGCAGGCTGGAGGCACAGCCCACGGCGTGGCCTAGCTGGCCATGGACAATGGATGCGCTCGCCCTGCTGCCTGCAGGGTGGGCGAGGATTGGGCCAGTGGCTTGGCTCATGGAGCCGCAGAACAGCGGCGGAAGAGCCGCATGCAGCTCGCGAACCGTGGGTTCCCGACCCCTGGCATAGTGGTTGAGAACAGGTTGACTCTGATCTAGAGAACCGAGTTTGATTCCCCACTCCTCCACATGAGCGGTGGACATATGGTGGACTGGATATGTTTCCCCACTCATACATCTCTGCTGGATTGCCTTGGGCCAGTCACAGTTCTTCAGAACTCACTCAGCCCCACTTACCTTACAATGTGGCTGTTGTGGGGAAAGGAAGTGAAGAAGTTTGATTGTGTGTTCCTGCATGGCAGGGGGTTGGACTTGATGGCCCTTGTGGTCTCTTCCAATTCTTTGATTCTAAGTAGAAATCCAAACTTTTCTTCTTCATATTGCAGAGCTCTGGGCTATGTATCGCAATTCATCCTCTATTCATACAGGCTACTGCTGTCAGGCCTCTCTGGAGCCCACTGTGAATGTAGCCGAGGGCTGCTGTCTTGTAACTTTTCAAGTTTGATACCCATCTTTAGCAGCATCTTGTCACATGGTGCCTTAAAAAACAAAAAACCCTTTTGCATTCCTTTTTTTTGTCTTCCCCCCCCCCCCTCTGCTTGCCAATATTCTGCTTTCTTTGGAAAGAAATCCCTTTTAGCAAATGAAAATAAAATAATGCCCCTGTCAGGGCTTGCCTTCTGTTACTGTGAAAATTGCTCGTCCCCCAGTTGTACCAGTGTCCTAGAAGATACCCTTCAGTCAAATATACTCACACATTCAAAAGGAAGATGATGCTTCTTTCGAGCAAGGTTGTCTTCCAACCTAGACCATTCTGCTAAGGAACCATTGATAGGCTGTCAAGGAATCCAAGGACTCACCAGAACACACTTTGAAAAGCTAGAATATTAATTCTATTTTTATGCTTTTTTCCCCTTTAAGGAGGCCTGTGGCACAGAGTGGCCAGCTGCAGTACAGCAGTCAAAGCTCTGCTCACGGTCTGCATTTGATCCCAGGTAGCCAGCTCAAGGTTAACTCAGCCTTCCATCCTTCTGAGATCAATAAACTGAGCAGCCAGCTTGCTAGGGGTAAAGTGTAGATAACTCCATAAACAAAATCTGTCTTGTGACATAACATCACCCCATGGGTCAGTAATGATGACCCAGTGCTTTGCCATTTTTTGTTTTTCATTTTATGGAATTGAAATCAACATACACAGGTTTCCCAAGAGGTCGCCCATCCAGGTGTTGACCAGATTCACTTAACATTTAACAATGTAGCCAAATAATTTGCCTTCTAAAGACAACTTCCTCTAGGTTTAGTTCAGTTTCCTCCAGCATTCTCCAGTGAATCCCAAAGCAGATAGGTTCAGCAGTAGGGATCAATGAGCAGTGGCGTATTTACCTAGGGACATGGGGTACCCTATGTCTTCGGGCATCCCCCAGTGGAGGGCGCCAAAATTTCAGGTTTGTTTGTGTCTTTTTTGTATTTTTTTAGTTTTTTTTCCGTTTTTGCCCTGCAGGGGGGCACAGTTTTTAGGCTAGCTAGCAGCACCAAAATTTCAGGGATCTTTAAGGAGACCCTCCTGATGAAACCTCCCAGGTTTGGTGAGGTTTGGTTCAGGGGGTCCAAAGTTATGGACTCCCAAAAGGGGTGCACCCATCCCCCATTGTTTTTAATGGGAGCTAATAGGAGATGGGGACTACACCTTTGAAAGCCCATAACGTTGGACCCCCTGAACCAAACTTCACCAAACCTGGGTGGTATCATCAGGAGAGTCTCCTCAGGATACTCTGAAATTTTGGTGCTGCTAGCTTAACAATTGCACCCCTGCCAGCAGGCACCCCCCAGATTTCCCCAGATTTTCCTTTTAAATCCCCCCGCCTTTGACATGGACTTAAAGAGAGAATGTGAGGCCTCCAGTTTAAACATTGAAAGTGATGCTGTTTCAGGATGCGGGAGAATCCACCCCAAAACAGCATCACTTTCAATGTTGTTTTAACTGCAGACCCCAGATTCTCCCTTTAAGGTGGATTTAAAATAAGAATCTGGGCTCCCTAGTTTAAACATTGAAAGTGATGCTGTTTGGGGGTGGATTCCACTGGAGGTGTTTTGTGAGAGATGATGCTGACATTTGTTTGGTAAATGTTTTGCTGGGGGTGATTTGTGAAAGATTTACATGCTTAATATTCACTTGCACTGGCTTGGATCTGTTTCTCAGGCTAACAACCTACCTCATAGGGTTGGTGTGAGGACAAAATTAGGAAAGAGAGTTGGTGGAGAGAGAACCATGTATGTTTTGCTGGGGGTGGTAGGTGTTTTGTGAGCTGGTGCAAAAAATTATTGTTGTGGGGGTGGGTTTGTGTGTTTGGCCCATGGATGGGTGGGGGGAGTGCCAAACTCAGGTTTTGTCCCTGGGCTCCAGTTTGCCTAGATACGCCTCTGTCAATGAGTTTACAAGGGTAGAACAGTCACAACTAAGGGTTTGCTGGTCTCTTCTAAAGAGTTTTGGTGGGATAATGTAAGGAAAAATGGTTAAGAAGGGGAATTTAAAATAAGGTGAGTATGCAAAATATGAATGCACCTTTAACAGTACATCTGGAGAGCTGCTTCTAGTCAGAACAGATTGAGCTCGGTGGTCCAACAATCTGATTTAACGTAAGGCAGTTTCCTATCCTTCTGTGGTCTTCCTTTGCACATCCCTCTTGGTGTTCAGATGAGACCAACCCACCTCTGCGCTGCTTTACACTCGAACCGGGAGGGTCACTTTTTCTCTGACCCCCCAAGAAGTTGTTATTGTCTCCCTTGCAAGAGGGCCCTTCTGCCTTGAATGCTAATGGTTGCTAGCTGTCTGGCATTGCTGTGTCTGAGGCGGCCCCACCAAGGAAGGGTGAGCGTAGAGAAGACCTGAAACATTTTTTGAGGGAGTGGAATGAAAGACGGGTTTTCTCTTGGCATTTTTTTTTCACCGCGAAGCCTTCTGCCCCTGTTCTTTTTACAAGGGCTTTCTCTCGGCTCAAAGCTTACGCCAGCTTGGAAGAGTGCAGAGGATTTGAAAACCCTTTTCTCTCCCCCGCCCGCTTCAAGTGTTTTGTTATTTTTGTTCTTTGTGCTTCTCAAGGCTCTTGCCTTCTAATCCACAATTGAAAACCCTGTGAATGAGGGTAGTAATAAAAGGTGTGGGGAACAATGCCCAGCCGTCTTCCGCCAGGACTCTCGTAATAGGAACAAGTGGAAGCCTAATTCATAATAATCGCCATAACGCCACGGGGGTCTGTCACCCATTTTATCTCTGCATCTTCACATACTTCACAAGCATTAAAGTGAATAGACCCCTGCTGTGACTTAGGGACCTTTTGATTAAGCCCTTCTTTCTTTCTTTTTTAAGAAAAGAAAACAGAGGCACCGTTGCAGGTTACAACTTGTTTCCATTCTTGCGTCGAACTGGAAGATGAAGCACGCATTATGTGTTAAATTGCAATTGCTGCAGCCTTGGTAGATTGCTGGGGCAGGGACTTGGGGGGGGGGGGTTGTACAATGCTAGGATTTTTTTAAAAAACAAGGACGCGGAAGATACAAGAATAGGCACCCTCTGTGTCGAAGTGCTCAGAACTCTGGGCTCATCTCTAAAACATAAGTTGTATGTCATTATGTGCTGCTAAAATGGGCAGAGCCGCTGCAGAGAAGCAGATTGCTGGGGATGCTGGGCATGGTTTTGGCATTTCATGCGCTCTCGGTGGGCTGGCATGTATTGTCCTGTTCCTATTCGAGCTCACTGCTCTTCTGTCCTTCTCTCCATGTTTAGAAGCAAACTCTAGTCATTACATCCAGCCTCTTACAACTGCGTCCAAAACGGTTTTCTCCCACCCTCCCAAACTAGAAGTATAAGCCGAGGGAAATGTAACATGTAAGGGGGAGGAGGATGTCCAAATGGCCAGACTGCAGTTTCACTCTCTTGTTTGTGTTGAGCTCAAAAGCTGGTAAAGGATACCACACGTTTTGCAGCAAACTTTTTGACAGTCAGTCATACCGAGTTCAATCCTCATGATTCAGCTGTGAGCCACGGACAGGTTTGTTCAACTCGGAATGAACAGAAGAGGAGTTTGGATTTATACCCCGTTTTCATCTGGAGTTATTGCGGGAAGCACGGAATGCAGAGTCCTGGTTATAAAATCGCTTTTGAGAGGATTCATTATTTTTACTCTGTTCTCAGGCCCACAATGCCAGGATATAGAAGTGCTAAGTAAAGGCTTCATGAAATAACATTGTTTTTTCTGAATGTATTGGTCGTTAATTCTGTTTCTCTTTGCAAAGAGACAGGGGTGTAGAATGAGGGGAGGGGAGATAAAAAGAAGAAAAACTGGGTTCTCCAGATTAGAGCCCATCTGTCTTAACCACTGCACCATGGTGGGTGGCGGGTAGCAGAAGAATAGTCCAGCGAGATTAGAGGAGTTCCCTGGTGGCTACTCTCGACGATGAGTTGCGTACAACCAAGACTGGATTTCCTTAACCATCTTCTCACGACAAGGAGGATTTTGACTAGCAATCTTGATTGCTTGGTTTGAAATACCTGCAGTTCTTACCTTGAACCGGAAAAAAAAACCTACTGCCTGATCCAATAACACTTGCAAGGGCACACTCAGCAGTGATCCACAAATGCTGCTGAAGAAGAAGAAGAAGAAGAAGAAGAAGAAGAAGAAGAAGAAGAAGAAGAAGAAGAAGAAGAAGAAGAAGAAGAAGAAGAAGAAGAAGAAGAAGAAGAAAAAGAAAAAGAAAAAGAAAAAGAAAAAGAAAAAGAAAAAGAAAAAGAAAAAGAAAAAGAAAAAGAAAAAGAGGAGGAGGAGGAGGAGGAGGAGGAGGAGGAGGAGGAGGAGTTTGGATTTATATTCCCCCCTTCTCTCCTGTAGATTGGCCATGCTGGCAGGGGCTGGTGGGAGTTGTAGTCCATGAACATCTGGAGTGCCAAAGGTTCGCCACCACTGTCCTAGTCTCATCACAACCCAAAAGCTCATTTAGCATCACATTAAACCAGGTTTAATGTGCATCACCTCTTCCCCATTGGTTCCTACCCCAGCATGGTTTCAAGCCAACAAGGGACCTAGGTGTTAGCATGGTCACCTGACTTGACCAATCAAAATGGATCTGACAGACCTGGGATCATTCTTTGACTTGAGTATTAGCCCCAGACAGTGGTTTGCATGAAGGAAAAGGAAGTAGGGAGGGAGTGTCATCACTTGACATCTGTGCCTCACTAGGGCTCGTGGAGTGTGCTCTACAACATTTTGTGGTACAATGTCTCCTTCTACACATCCACAACACTTTTTTTATCAGATGACTATCCCAAAATATCGGCTCGGTTAAATACTTTACCTTCCACAGTTTTGCTGGGTGAATTCCATGGAATAGTTTATTCAGATAGACGCACCCAGCTCATATCTTAGAATCATAGAATCATAGAGTTGGAAGAGACCACAGGGGCCATCAAGTCCAACCCCCTGCAATTCAGGAACACACAATCAAAGCACTCCTGGCATGTGTTCATCCAGCCTCTGTTTAAAAACCTCCAAAGAAGGAGACTCACAACTCTCTGAGGCAGAGAATTCCACTGTCAAATAGCCTTGATGGTCAGGAAGTTCTTCCTACTGTTTAGGTGGAATCTCTTTTCCTTCACCTTGAATCCATTATTCTATGTCCTAATTTCTGAGGCATCAGAAAACAAGCTTGCTCCCTCTTCAACATGACATCCCTTCAAATATTCAAACATGGCTAACATGTCAGCCCTTAACCTTCACTTCTCCAGACTAAACATCCCCAGATCCCTAAGCCTCTCTTTGTAGGGTAGTCAATATATCCTTTCCTCATGGCAGGACTAGGTATATACGTGTTGTCAAACTGCAAGCCCAGCAAGGGGCTCAAGGCAAGTGTGAAGCAGAGGTGGTTTGCCATTGTCTTCCTCAGATCCATCCTTTTTACCATTTTTGATGCCCTCCTCTGGACCCGTTCTAGCTTGTCCATATCCTTCTTGAATTACAGTGCCCAGAACTGTACACCATATTCCAGGTGAGATCTAACCAGTGTAGGTGAGGTCTTTGCTTGCATGCTGGTGGAACTTCTGAGAAATTTCTGAATTCATCCAGTGATTATTTCTTGGGCTTCTTCTACTTCCCTGGTCTTATTGCTAGCAGGTCCTGATTTTGGCATAAAGGTAGCTGTGGCAAAGTTTTTGATTGCAGTGGCTTCAACATAAAGGTGGAATTAGAAACCAGTATTCATATGATTTATGTTATCCCAAGACAGGATATCCTAATACTTGAAATAAAGTACAGACATCCTTATTTGTGCGCTCTTTCTTCAGTTCTTAATGACCCTCTAATTCACATGGCTGTCCAATGATAATACTTGGACTGGTTGGAGAACACTGGAAAAGCCCTTGTAAAAAACGTCTTTATTTTAAAAGATGTGTGAGGAATACACTCACATTCCATTGTCAGTACAGAGAAGGTAACAGCAGGAAGCCGCTTGTTACAAAAATGGGCCTTTGCAGAAACACAAAAAGAGGGAGGGGGGTGGACGCTTTACCCATTTTACAGAGATATACAGAGGAATACAAAAGAGACCGGGAATGGTGCTGTGGAATTAGCCTTAAATGCGCCGCGCAGTGAATATAGAGAAACTTCTGAAGAAAACCTACATGTGTTACAAAGGCAGGGAAAAAAACATTCATCGACCCAGTTGAAGGGCAGCTCCCACGGAGCCCAGCAGTGGTTGGACTGAAAAACAACTTCTTCTGAATGGAGTTGTTCCTGTAATCTAGGTAGACGTGGAAATGCCTCTGGCTTTGTTCTTTGCAGGTCTGTCTTCAAGTCGTGTGATATTCTACAGGATGTGCATAACAGGGGAGAAATCGTCAGGCCCAGGTTTATCCAACCAGCCTCTCTCCTCTCACACACGATGCCTTGGGCACAAGAGCACTTACAATTATGTTAAGTATGCTGCACATCAGAACTTTGGATTCCCCCACGCCCCCGGAAACAATATTTGATGCAGCGTTCTAATTTATTGACAACAGACCTAGTTTGTTATGTTGCTGTCTATTTAAAATTTTCACTGCTCTGCCTTCTTATCTCTGGTGGGATGTCAATATATCCTCTTCTCATGGCAGGACTATGTATATACGTGTTGTCAAATTACAAGCCCAGCAAGGGGCTCGAGGCAAGGGAGAAGCAGAGGTGGTTTGCCATTGCCTTCCTCAGCAGATCCATCCTTGGCAGCCTCCCCCCATCCAAATAGCGACCCTGCAGGAGCAGCAGTGGTGTAGGAGGATTAAGAGGAGGCGTAGGAGGTTAAGAGCTCGTGTATCTAATCTGGAGGAACCGGGTTTGATTCCCAGCTCTGCCGCCTGAGTTGTGGAGGCTTATATGGGGAATTCAGATTAGCCTGTACACTCCCACACACGCCAGCTGGGTGACCTTGGGCTAGTCACAGTTCTTCGGAGCTCTCTCAGCCCCACCTACCTCACAGGGTGTTTGTTGTGAGGGGGGAAGGACAAGGAGATTGCAAGCCCCTTTGTGTTTGTTGTGAGGGGGGAAGGACAAGGAGATTGCAAGCCCCCCTTTGAGAAAGGGGGGATATAAATCCAAACTCTTCTTCTTCTTCTTCTTCTTCTTCTTCTTCTTCTTCTTCTTCTTCTTCTTCTTCTTCTTCTTCTTCTTCTTCTTCTTCTTCTTCTTCGGCGGCGTCGGCGGCGTCGGCGGCGTCGGCGGCGTCTTCTTCTTCTTCTTCTTCTTCTTCTTCTTCTTCTTCTTCTTCTTCTTCTTCTTCTTCTTCTTCTTCTTCTTCTTCTTCTTCTTCTTCTTCTTCTTCTTCTTCTTCTTCTTCTTCTTCTTCTTCTTGTCTTCCAAGATCTCACAAAAACAGGCTATACCAGTGGTGGTGAACCTTTGGCACTCCAGATGTTATTGACTACAATTCCCATCAGCCCCTGCCAATTGGCCATAATGGCAGCGGGCTGATGGGAATTGTAGTCCATAACATCTGGAGTGCCAAAGGTTCGCCACCACGGGGCTATACCATGCCACTTTTCCCCCCCATCACTGGACCACACCAGCAAAACTCAATTAGCCAGCATAGTGATGGTGGTAACTATCCTGGGATGGCCCCCACGCCAGGCTGAGGGGTCGATGCTGCCAGCCAGGACTCACGCAGGCCATCTGCTAGCATATCCCCTCCCCAACACTCTGATGCTGCTCCAAGCAGAGCAGGAGCTGGCCAGGCTCAACAGACGGGGCTCAGAAACACTGCTGAGTGGCACGAGCATGCCTTCCACTTCCCAACAGCCCAGGAACCTCAGCAGCCTCTTCACTTCCTGCTACCTGGAGTGCAGCAGATAGGGCTAGGTGACAGCTGACAATGAAGGGCAACAGCACAGGCAGAAAAGGGGCCAGGGATTGCAAGAGATGTGGAAGCAGTCGGGAGCCATGGGGGCTCACCCCTGTGTGGGGAGAGAAGACAGGGGCAAGGACCACAGCCAGTGATAGGCCTGGCACAGCTAGCCAGGCCTGGGTGTCTGGGTGAGGCATGGAAGTGGGGTTGGCTGCAAGCATAAAGACAGGGTGAGTAGCCACTACGGCCCAGAATGGGTGGGCGCACACCCGACCCTGATGCCAGGATTGGGGGCTGGCTGGGAGGAGGGGCAACCACTATATAGGGACAGAGAGGGCTCAGGCTGAGGAGCATAAGAGGTGCCTCTATTAGTGGAATGATCCATAGGATCTTCCTTTCCCCCTCACAGGCTCAGGGTGGCTTCCACCATGTAAAAACAATAACATCATACCTTAAATAACAATTGAAAACATAGATGGCAGCTAAACATCAATCAATATACTAGAAATTCTGGAACTCACGAACATCCCAACCAATAAAACAGAACAACGAAAAGGAAGGGTAGAGGGAAGCCTTTGAATGGTATAGAACTGAGGCTGCCTCAACCATGTGCTGGTAGAACAGCTCTGTCTTACAAGCCCTGCAGAATTGGAAACTGGACTGAAATGGGTCTAAGATAGATGAATCCCCCAGACAGTACTATTGGATACTAACTAGCAGGCTGGTATAGAGTAATGAAATAAGTAAAGATTGGATGCTCTGAGCTTGAAATGAATGGTAGGCTGAGCAGCTCAGTAAGTATAATGGGAATAGTAATAAACCAATATTAATAAACTTGGAGAATTTGCTTAATAATGTTCCAGTTAAAAAAACAAAACAAAAACAATGCCCTGTTCTAAATTGCAAATAAATCCTCATCGGTTACGAAGCCACCTCTAACTGTGCAAATGCATTTCTTGGTAAATGAGTTAATTAGTGTTCAATTACTAGAAATTACTATCAGTTACTAAATATAGCTGCTACCCGTTTGATGTTCAATGGTCCCCTGTCTTTGAGATGCTGTTTAATAATTTAGATTGTTAATAAATGCACACGTGCAGTCTGGTACCAGTTCAAAAAACGGTGTTCAGCATCTGCAAATGGCTGTGGGTTGATCAGTGTCCGGCTGCATGGGCGCAAAAATGTGAGGTTCCCGGGGGACGGTCTTGCTGGCACATGATGCAGCAGGTACATGATGCCGATAATAAAGAAATTAAGGTCTAGACAGGTGGGAGATAAATGCCGTCATAAATATCAGCTCTTTCAAGTAGTTATGCTACTTATTTAGGAGGTTATTTAGGAGGCGTAGGAGGTATCTAATCTGGAGGAACCGGGTTTGATTCCCCGCTCTGCCGCCTGAGCTGTGGAGGCTTATCTGGGGAATTCACTCCCACACATGCCAGCTGGGTGACCTTGGGATAGTCACAGCTTCTCGGAGCTCTCTCAGCCCCACCCACCTCACAGGGTGTTTGTTGTGAGGGGGGAAGGGCAAGGAGATTGTAAGCCCCTTTGAGTCTCCTGCAGGAGAGAACGGGGGGATATAAATCCAAACTCCTCCTCCTCCTCCTCCTCCTCCTCCTCCTCCTCCTCCTCCTCCTCCTCCTTCTTCTTCTTCTTCTTCTTCTTCTTCTTCTTCTTCTTCTTCTTCTTCTTCTTCTTCTTCTTCTTCTTCTTCTTCTTCTTCTTCTTCTTCTTCTTCTTCTTCTTCTTCTTCTTCTTCTTCTTCTTCATAAACTTGAGAGGTTTCCAGGCTGGAGTCTCTTTGGGCTCTCAGTGTGCTAATCTCAGAGATAGAAAAGCTGAATATTTGTTGGGCTGGCGAGTGGAGGGGAGGGAGACATGGAGTCCTTGCTCAAGGGCACCTTCCTTCCTTGCTGCTTTCCCGTTTTCCATAGCTTGCACTTTAGGACTGAAATACGTTCTGTCACTGGGCTCAGCTAAAGCTTTGTTACCCCTGAAGTCACTGAAGTAATTGCAAAGCACCAGAATAACAGAAACCCAGTTTTGCCCCGCTTGGTTTGCCACGGCTTTGCATTTTTGAAAATAGATCCCTCCTCCGTAAACAGGAACGGTATTCTGTTTTGTCTGCACGTTTGTGGCAACCAGCACGCCTACTGGCCTTTCCCGAGCTCTGAGGAAGGCATAGCTTCTGATTTGCAGGCCAGTTCGGAACAGACCATGTCAGAGGTCTGGGGTTGCATCACCATCCCTTGTGCAGTTGAAGATTCTTTTCCGTCTTGGCCGCAAACTCCTCCCACCAAACTGGACTAAGTGTAAGTCATGGATGGAATGAGATAAGGTGGCAGAATCCCCCCTCCAACTGTATCCTCTTCCCTCCCATTGGTGTTTCCTGCATTGAAGGACCAACAGAGTGAATTTTGCTTTTGTTTGAATTGTACCTGAGTACATTCTTCTCATCTCTGTTTGCACCGTCTTTCCTCCAGTGCTCATGATTCTCGTGAACCAAACATGAGGCCGACTCTGAAACAAACACGAGGACCAAACACAGGAACCAAAACATCTCCTGAACCAAACAGCAACCTAGGGAGTGTGTGTTGGAGGCTTACATTGATGTGAAGTCCTGTCTTGTGACTAGGAGCAGCCTTACTGGTTCTGGGGCGATGGACAAAAGTCCAGGATGGGGTTCAGAATTACTGCCCTCCTGCCACCCAACCCTTCCAGGAGTTGTTGTGGTTGGGGTCCCTCCCAGCATGGGGCCTGGGCAGCTCCCCCTATTGCCCATTGGCTGTGACTACGTGAGGTCAAAAGTGTTACTGTCATGTCTATGCTGCTAGCAAAAAGTGTCAGCAGCTCAGGCGCAACTGTAATTCCTTAGAGGCTGCCGGTTAGATTGGGCCAGCCTAGCTGATGTCTCTCAGAGGGAAAGGGAGATGTTCCTGGGGTTGTATGAGAGGCAGCAATTGTAGAGCACCAGAATAATAGGAACCGAATTCAGCATCTCAAGTAGATCTACCCAAGTTTCTTATCTCCTGAAACAATTCATCTCTTAAAAGTTAAGTCTGAGCAGAACATACATGCGTCTCACGCTTTGCATTTCAACTGTACTTCAATGTAGTTTTAGTAGTCTGTTAAATATATATATTTGCAGTGATCTGCAAAGATAGACCCTCCCCCTCCACAATGTTAAGTAAATAAACTGCAAAGAATACTCCGGTACATGTGCATTTAGTACTTGCATGTCACAGTGTTTTGAAGCAGCTCTGGAGATTTTCTGCAGCTTAAATGTGTTTACATCCTGTTTATAGCTGCTGTTAATTGAGTAAATCTTTGTAGACTTTTAAGCACAATAATATATAAGACAAAAATAGATGTCACAGACTTTTAAGTACAATAATAAATAAGATGCAAACATTGCTTGCAAGTGTTTCAAAAGTGTCTAAATCAATAGTCTATATTTAGAGCATAGTCTATATCCAAAGCAAGGTGATAAAAGTGGGCTGTATCACTTCAGACCTCAAGCAAGATTTCACATAGATTAATGTTGTCCCCCCCACCCCCATACAAACTATATAGATAAGTAGTTTATCAGGGAAAAGGCTACATTAGAAGGAGAAGAAGTGGGGGGTGGGGGGGGGGGGGGGTGGGGGGGGGGGGGGGTGGGGGGGGGGGGGGGTGGGGGGGGGGGGGGGTGGGGGGGGGGGGGGGTGGGGGGGGGGGGGCACTCTAATCTGGAGAACCGGGTTCGATTCCCTGCTCTGCCACTTGGGGTGTGGAGGCTTATCTGAGGAACCAGATTAGCTTGTGCACTCGAAGATATGTCAATCCCAATTCTTCTTTTTCCTTTCCTTTCTCTTCCCGTTCCTTTTCTTTTGTGTAATATTAGTGTAAATATTGGGTTTCTAGGGGGCAGAGTTTTAAATTGTAATTGTTATCCCCTTAGAGAAGACTTTGGTGGTAGTTACAAGGGAATGATTTTATTGATCTTAGTATTGCCAATTATTGTTGTAAGTCACCCTGAGCCTATAAAATTAAATAAACGAATAAATAAATAATCCAGGAAGTTGTTCCTATTCACATTCTTAGCTCTGGCTACATTAGAAGAAGAAGAAGAAGAAGAAGAAGAAGAAGAAGAAGAAGAAGTGGGGGGGGGGGGTGGGGGGGGGGGGGGGGGGGGCGGGGGGGGGGCCTTTGGGGGGGGGGGGGGGTGGGGGACGGGGGCGGGGGGCCGCGGGGGGGTGGGGGGGGGGGGGGGGGTGGGGGGGGGGGGTGTTGGGGGGGGGGGGGGGTTGGGGGGGCGGGGAGGGGTGGGGGGGCGGGGTGGGGGGGGGGGGGGGTGGGGGGGGGGGGGGGTGGGGGGGGGGGGGGGTGGGGGGGGGGGGGGGTGGGGGGGGGGGGGGGTGGGGGGGGGGGGGGGTGGGGGGGGGGGGGGGTGGGGGGGGGGGGGGGTGGGGGGGGGGGGGGGTGGGGGGGGGGGGGGGTGGGGGGGGGGGGGGGTGGGGGGGGGGGGGGGTGGGGGGGGGGGGGGGTGGGGGGGGGGGGGGGTGGGGGGGGGGGGGGGTGGGGGGGGGGGGGGGTGGGGGGGGGGGGGGGTGGGGGGGGGGGGGGGTGGGGGGGGGGGGGGGTGGGGGGGGGGGGGGGTGGGGGGGGGGGGGGGTGGGGGGGGGGGGGGGTGGGGGGGGGGGGGGGTGGGGGGGGGGGGGGGTGGGGGGGGGGGGGGGTGGGGGGGGGGGGGGGTGGGGGGGGGGGGGGGTGGGGGGGGGGGGGGGTGGGGGGGGGGGGGGGTGGGGGGGGGGGGGGGTGGGGGGGGGGGGGGGTGGGGGGGGGGGGGGGTGGGGGGGGGGGGGGGTGGGGGGGGGGGGGGGTGGGGGGGGGGGGGGGTGGGGGGGGGGGGGGGTGGGGGGGGGGGGGGGTGGGGGGGGGGGGGGGTGGGGGGGGGGGGGGGTGGGGGGGGGGGGGGGTGGGGGGGGGGGGGGGTGGGGGGGGGGGGGGGTGGGGGGGGGGGGGGGTGGGGGGGGGGGGGGGTGGGGGGGGGGGGGGGTGGGGGGGGGGGGGGGTGGGGGGGGGGGGGGGTGGGGGGGGGGGGGGGTGGGGGGGGGGGGGGGTGGGGGGGGGGGGGGGTGGGGGGGGGGGGGGGTGGGGGGGGGGGGGGGTGGGGGGGGGGGGGGGTGGGGGGGGGGGGGGGTGGGGGGGGGGGGGGGTGGGGGGGGGGGGGGGTGGGGGGGGGGGGGGGTGGGGGGGGGGGGGGGTGGGGGGGGGGGGGGGTGGGGGGGGGGGGGGGTGGGGGGGGGGGGGGGTGGGGGGGGGGGGGGGTGGGGGGGGGGGGGGGTGGGGGGGGGGGGGGGTGGGGGGGGGGGGGGGTGGGGGGGGGGGGGGGTGGGGGGGGGGGGGGGTGGGGGGGGGGGGGGGTGGGGGGGGGGGGGGGTGGGGGGGGGGGGGGGTGGGGGGGGGGGGGGGTGGGGGGGGGGGGGGGTGGGGGGGGGGGGGGGTGGGGGGGGGGGGGGGTGGGGGGGGGGGGGGGTGGGGGGGGGGGGGGGTGGGGGGGGGGGGGGGTGGGGGGGGGGGGGGGTGGGGGGGGGGGGGGGTGGGGGGGGGGGGGGGTGGGGGGGGGGGGGGGTGGGGGGGGGGGGGGGTGGGGGGGGGGGGGGGTGGGGGGGGGGGGGGGTGGGGGGGGGGGGGGGTGGGGGGGGGGGGGGGTGGGGGGGGGGGGGGGTGGGGGGGGGGGGGGGTGGGGGGGGGGGGGGGTGGGGGGGGGGGGGGGTGGGGGGGGGGGGGGGTGGGGGGGGGGGGGGGTGGGGGGGGGGGGGGGTGGGGGGGGGGGGGGGTGGGGGGGGGGGGGGGTGGGGGGGGGGGGGGGTGGGGGGGGGGGGGGGTGGGGGGGGGGGGGGGTGGGGGGGGGGGGGGGTGGGGGGGGGGGGGGGTGGGGGGGGGGGGGGGTGGGGGGGGGGGGGGGTGGGGGGGGGGGGGGGTGGGGGGGGGGGGGGGTGGGGGGGGGGGGGGGTGGGGGGGGGGGGGGGTGGGGGGGGGGGGGGGTGGGGGGGGGGGGGGGTGGGGGGGGGGGGGGGTGGGGGGGGGGGGGGGTGGGGGGGGGGGGGGGTGGGGGGGGGGGGGGGTGGGGGGGGGGGGGGGTGGGGGGGGGGGGGGGTGGGGGGGGGGGGGGGTGGGGGGGGGGGGGGGTGGGGGGGGGGGGGGGTGGGGGGGGGGGGGGGTGGGGGGGGGGGGGGGTGGGGGGGGGGGGGGGTGGGGGGGGGGGGGGGTGGGGGGGGGGGGGGGTGGGGGGGGGGGGGGGTGGGGGGGGGGGGGGGTGGGGGGGGGGGGGGGTGGGGGGGGGGGGGGGTGGGGGGGGGGGGGGGTGGGGGGGGGGGGGGGTGGGGGGGGGGGGGGGTGGGGGGGGGGGGGGGTGGGGGGGGGGGGGGGTGGGGGGGGGGGGGGGTGGGGGGGGGGGGGGGTGGGGGGGGGGGGGGGTGGGGGGGGGGGGGGGTGGGGGGGGGGGGGGGTGGGGGGGGGGGGGGGTGGGGGGGGGGGGGGGTGGGGGGGGGGGGGGGTGGGGGGGGGGGGGGGTGGGGGGGGGGGGGGGTGGGGGGGGGGGGGGGTGGGGGGGGGGGGGGGTGGGGGGGGGGGGGGGTGGGGGGGGGGGGGGGTGGGGGGGGGGGGGGGTGGGGGGGGGGGGGGGTGGGGGGGGGGGGGGGTGGGGGGGGGGGGGGGTGGGGGGGGGGGGGGGTGGGGGGGGGGGGGGGTGGGGGGGGGGGGGGGTGGGGGGGGGGGGGGGTGGGGGGGGGGGGGGGTGGGGGGGGGGGGGGGTGGGGGGGGGGGGGGGTGGGGGGGGGGGGGGGTGGGGGGGGGGGGGGGTGGGGGGGGGGGGGGGTGGGGGGGGGGGGGGGTGGGGGGGGGGGGGGGTGGGGGGGGGGGGGGGTGGGGGGGGGGGGGGGTGGGGGGGGGGGGGGGTGGGGGGGGGGGGGGGTGGGGGGGGGGGGGGGTGGGGGGGGGGGGGGGTGGGGGGGGGGGGGGGTGGGGGGGGGGGGGGGTGGGGGGGGGGGGGGGTGGGGGGGGGGGGGGGTGGGGGGGGGGGGGGGTGGGGGGGGGGGG
Organism: Sphaerodactylus townsendi; assembly: GCF_021028975.2. Classification (NCBI taxonomy): domain Eukaryota; kingdom Metazoa; phylum Chordata; class Lepidosauria; order Squamata; family Sphaerodactylidae; genus Sphaerodactylus; species Sphaerodactylus townsendi. The sequence goes on along the minus strand of NC_059436.1, from coordinate 42,931,796 downwards.
GGGTGGGGGGGGGGGGGGGTGGGGGGGGGGGGGGGTGGGGGGGGGGGGGGGTGGGGGGGGGGGGGGGTGGGGGGGGGGGGGGGTGGGGGGGGGGGGGGGTGGGGGGGGGGGGGGGTGGGGGGGGGGGGGGGTGGGGGGGGGGGGGGGTGGGGGGGGGGGGGGGTGGGGGGGGGGGGGGGTGGGGGGGGGGGGGGGTGGGGGGGGGGGGGGGTGGGGGGGGGGGGGGGTGGGGGGGGGGGGGGGTGGGGGGGGGGGGGGGTGGGGGGGGGGGGGGGTGGGGGGGGGGGGGGGTGGGGGGGGGGGGGGGTGGGGGGGGGGGGGGGTGGGGGGGGGGGGGGGTGGGGGGGGGGGGGGGTGGGGGGGGGGGGGGGTGGGGGGGGGGGGGGGTGGGGGGGGGGGGGGGTGGGGGGGGGGGGGGGTGGGGGGGGGGGGGGGTGGGGGGGGGGGGGGGTGGGGGGGGGGGGGGGTGGGGGGGGGGGGGGGTGGGGGGGGGGGGGGGTGGGGGGGGGGGGGGGTGGGGGGGGGGGGGGGTGGGGGGGGGGGGGGGTGGGGGGGGGGGGGGGTGGGGGGGGGGGGGGGTGGGGGGGGGGGGGGGTGGGGGGGGGGGGGGGTGGGGGGGGGGGGGGGTGGGGGGGGGGGGGGGTGGGGGGGGGGGGGGGTGGGGGGGGGGGGGGGTGGGGGGGGGGGGGGGTGGGGGGGGGGGGGGGTGGGGGGGGGGGGGGGTGGGGGGGGGGGGGGGTGGGGGGGGGGGGGGGTGGGGGGGGGGGGGGGTGGGGGGGGGGGGGGGTGGGGGGGGGGGGGGGTGGGGGGGGGGGGGGGTGGGGGGGGGGGGGGGTGGGGGGGGGGGGGGGTGGGGGGGGGGGGGGGTGGGGGGGGGGGGGGGTGGGGGGGGGGGGGGGTGGGGGGGGGGGGGGGTGGGGGGGGGGGGGGGTGGGGGGGGGGGGGGGTGGGGGGGGGGGGGGGTGGGGGGGGGGGGGGGTGGGGGGGGGGGGGGGTGGGGGGGGGGGGGGGTGGGGGGGGGGGGGGGTGGGGGGGGGGGGGGGTGGGGGGGGGGGGGGGTGGGGGGGGGGGGGGGTGGGGGGGGGGGGGGGTGGGGGGGGGGGGGGGTGGGGGGGGGGGGGGGTGGGGGGGGGGGGGGGTGGGGGGGGGGGGGGGTGGGGGGGGGGGGGGGTGGGGGGGGGGGGGGGTGGGGGGGGGGGGGGGTGGGGGGGGGGGGGGGTGGGGGGGGGGGGGGGTGGGGGGGGGGGGGGGTGGGGGGGGGGGGGGGTGGGGGGGGGGGGGGGTGGGGGGGGGGGGGGGTGGGGGGGGGGGGGGGTGGGGGGGGGGGGGGGTGGGGGGGGGGGGGGGTGGGGGGGGGGGGGGGTGGGGGGGGGGGGGGGTGGGGGGGGGGGGGGGTGGGGGGGGGGGGGGGTGGGGGGGGGGGGGGGTGGGGGGGGGGGGGGGTGGGGGGGGGGGGGGGTGGGGGGGGGGGGGGGTGGGGGGGGGGGGGGGTGGGGGGGGGGGGGGGTGGGGGGGGGGGGGGGTGGGGGGGGGGGGGGGTGGGGGGGGGGGGGGGTGGGGGGGGGGGGGGGTGGGGGGGGGGGGGGGTGGGGGGGGGGGGGGGTGGGGGGGGGGGGGGGTGGGGGGGGGGGGGGGTGGGGGGGGGGGGGGGTGGGGGGGGGGGGGGGTGGGGGGGGGGGGGGGTGGGGGGGGGGGGGGGTGGGGGGGGGGGGGGGTGGGGGGGGGGGGGGGTGGGGGGGGGGGGGGGTGGGGGGGGGGGGGGGTGGGGGGGGGGGGGGGTGGGGGGGGGGGGGGGTGGGGGGGGGGGGGGGTGGGGGGGGGGGGGGGTGGGGGGGGGGGGGGGTGGGGGGGGGGGGGGGTGGGGGGGGGGGGGGGTGGGGGGGGGGGGGGGTGGGGGGGGGGGGGGGTGGGGGGGGGGGGGGGTGGGGGGGGGGGGGGGTGGGGGGGGGGGGGGGTGGGGGGGGGGGGGGGTGGGGGGGGGGGGGGGTGGGGGGGGGGGGGGGTGGGGGGGGGGGGGGGTGGGGGGGGGGGGGGGTGGGGGGGGGGGGGGGTGGGGGGGGGGGGGGGTGGGGGGGGGGGGGGGTGGGGGGGGGGGGGGGTGGGGGGGGGGGGGGGTGGGGGGGGGGGGGGGTGGGGGGGGGGGGGGGTGGGGGGGGGGGGGGGTGGGGGGGGGGGGGGGTGGGGGGGGGGGGGGGTGGGGGGGGGGGGGGGTGGGGGGGGGGGGGGGTGGGGGGGGGGGGGGGTGGGGGGGGGGGGGGGTGGGGGGGGGGGGGGGTGGGGGGGGGGGGGGGTGGGGGGGGGGGGGGGTGGGGGGGGGGGGGGGTGGGGGGGGGGGGGGGTGGGGGGGGGGGGGGGTGGGGGGGGGGGGGGGTGGGGGGGGGGGGGGGTGGGGGGGGGGGGGGGTGGGGGGGGGGGGGGGTGGGGGGGGGGGGGGGTGGGGGGGGGGGGGGGTGGGGGGGGGGGGGGGTGGGGGGGGGGGGGGGTGGGGGGGGGGGGGGGTGGGGGGGGGGGGGGGTGGGGGGGGGGGGGGGTGGGGGGGGGGGGGGGTGGGGGGGGGGGGGGGTGGGGGGGGGGGGGGGTGGGGGGGGGGGGGGGTGGGGGGGGGGGGGGGTGGGGGGGGGGGGGGGTGGGGGGGGGGGGGGGTGGGGGGGGGGGGGGGTGGGGGGGGGGGGGGGTGGGGGGGGGGGGGGGTGGGGGGGGGGGGGGGTGGGGGGGGGGGGGGGTGGGGGGGGGGGGGGGTGGGGGGGGGGGGGGGTGGGGGGGGGGGGGGGTGGGGGGGGGGGGGGGTGGGGGGGGGGGGGGGTGGGGGGGGGGGGGGGTGGGGGGGGGGGGGGGTGGGGGGGGGGGGGGGTGGGGGGGGGGGGGGGTGGGGGGGGGGGGGGGTGGGGGGGGGGGGGGGTGGGGGGGGGGGGGGGTGGGGGGGGGGGGGGGTGGGGGGGGGGGGGGGTGGGGGGGGGGGGGGGTGGGGGGGGGGGGGGGTGGGGGGGGGGGGGGGTGGGGGGGGGGGGGGGTGGGGGGGGGGGGGGGTGGGGGGGGGGGGGGGTGGGGGGGGGGGGGGGTGGGGGGGGGGGGGGGTGGGGGGGGGGGGGGGTGGGGGGGGGGGGGGGTGGGGGGGGGGGGGGGTGGGGGGGGGGGGGGGTGGGGGGGGGGGGGGGTGGGGGGGGGGGGGGGTGGGGGGGGGGGGGGGTGGGGGGGGGGGGGGGTGGGGGGGGGGGGGGGTGGGGGGGGGGGGGGGTGGGGGGGGGGGGGGGTGGGGGGGGGGGGGGGTGGGGGGGGGGGGGGGTGGGGGGGGGGGGGGGTGGGGGGGGGGGGGGGTGGGGGGGGGGGGGGGTGGGGGGGGGGGGGGGTGGGGGGGGGGGGGGGTGGGGGGGGGGGGGGGTGGGGGGGGGGGGGGGTGGGGGGGGGGGGGGGTGGGGGGGGGGGGGGGTGGGGGGGGGGGGGGGTGGGGGGGGGGGGGGGTGGGGGGGGGGGGGGGTGGGGGGGGGGGGGGGTGGGGGGGGGGGGGGGTGGGGGGGGGGGGGGGTGGGGGGGGGGGGGGGTGGGGGGGGGGGGGGGTGGGGGGGGGGGGGGGTGGGGGGGGGGGGGGGTGGGGGGGGGGGGGGGTGGGGGGGGGGGGGGGTGGGGGGGGGGGGGGGTGGGGGGGGGGGGGGGTGGGGGGGGGGGGGGGTGGGGGGGGGGGGGGGTGGGGGGGGGGGGGGGTGGGGGGGGGGGGGGGTGGGGGGGGGGGGGGGTGGGGGGGGGGGGGGGTGGGGGGGGGGGGGGGTGGGGGGGGGGGGGGGTGGGGGGGGGGGGGGGTGGGGGGGGGGGGGGGTGGGGGGGGGGGGGGGTGGGGGGGGGGGGGGGTGGGGGGGGGGGGGGGTGGGGGGGGGGGGGGGTGGGGGGGGGGGGGGGTGGGGGGGGGGGGGGGTGGGGGGGGGGGGGGGTGGGGGGGGGGGGGGGTGGGGGGGGGGGGGGGTGGGGGGGGGGGGGGGTGGGGGGGGGGGGGGGTGGGGGGGGGGGGGGGTGGGGGGGGGGGGGGGTGGGGGGGGGGGGGGGTGGGGGGGGGGGGGGGTGGGGGGGGGGGGGGGTGGGGGGGGGGGGGGGTGGGGGGGGGGGGGGGTGGGGGGGGGGGGGGGTGGGGGGGGGGGGGGGTGGGGGGGGGGGGGGGTGGGGGGGGGGGGGGGTGGGGGGGGGGGGGGGTGGGGGGGGGGGGGGGTGGGGGGGGGGGGGGGTGGGGGGGGGGGGGGGTGGGGGGGGGGGGGGGTGGGGGGGGGGGGGGGTGGGGGGGGGGGGGGGTGGGGGGGGGGGGGGGTGGGGGGGGGGGGGGGTGGGGGGGGGGGGGGGTGGGGGGGGGGGGGGGTGGGGGGGGGGGGGGGTGGGGGGGGGGGGGGGTGGGGGGGGGGGGGGGTGGGGGGGGGGGGGGGTGGGGGGGGGGGGGGGTGGGGGGGGGGGGGGGTGGGGGGGGGGGGGGGTGGGGGGGGGGGGGGGTGGGGGGGGGGGGGGGTGGGGGGGGGGGGGGGTGGGGGGGGGGGGGGGTGGGGGGGGGGGGGGGTGGGGGGGGGGGGGGGTGGGGGGGGGGGGGGGTGGGGGGGGGGGGGGGTGGGGGGGGGGGGGGGTGGGGGGGGGGGGGGGTGGGGGGGGGGGGGGGTGGGGGGGGGGGGGGGTGGGGGGGGGGGGGGGTGGGGGGGGGGGGGGGTGGGGGGGGGGGGGGGTGGGGGGGGGGGGGGGTGGGGGGGGGGGGGGGTGGGGGGGGGGGGGGGTGGGGGGGGGGGGGGGTGGGGGGGGGGGGGGGTGGGGGGGGGGGGGGGTGGGGGGGGGGGGGGGTGGGGGGGGGGGGGGGTGGGGGGGGGGGGGGGTGGGGGGGGGGGGGGGTGGGGGGGGGGGGGGGTGGGGGGGGGGGGGGGTGGGGGGGGGGGGGGGTGGGGGGGGGGGGGGGTGGGGGGGGGGGGGGGTGGGGGGGGGGGGGGGTGGGGGGGGGGGGGGGTGGGGGGGGGGGGGGGTGGGGGGGGGGGGGGGTGGGGGGGGGGGGGGGTGGGGGGGGGGGGGGGTGGGGGGGGGGGGGGGTGGGGGGGGGGGGGGGTGGGGGGGGGGGGGGGTGGGGGGGGGGGGGGGTGGGGGGGGGGGGGGGTGGGGGGGGGGGGGGGTGGGGGGGGGGGGGGGTGGGGGGGGGGGGGGGTGGGGGGGGGGGGGGGTGGGGGGGGGGGGGGGTGGGGGGGGGGGGGGGTGGGGGGGGGGGGGGGTGGGGGGGGGGGGGGGTGGGGGGGGGGGGGGGTGGGGGGGGGGGGGGGTGGGGGGGGGGGGGGGTGGGGGGGGGGGGGGGTGGGGGGGGGGGGGGGTGGGGGGGGGGGGGGGTGGGGGGGGGGGGGGGTGGGGGGGGGGGGGGGTGGGGGGGGGGGGGGGTGGGGGGGGGGGGGGGTGGGGGGGGGGGGGGGTGGGGGGGGGGGGGGGTGGGGGGGGGGGGGGGTGGGGGGGGGGGGGGGTGGGGGGGGGGGGGGGTGGGGGGGGGGGGGGGTGGGGGGGGGGGGGGGTGGGGGGGGGGGGGGGTGGGGGGGGGGGGGGGTGGGGGGGGGGGGGGGTGGGGGGGGGGGGGGGTGGGGGGGGGGGGGGGTGGGGGGGGGGGGGGGTGGGGGGGGGGGGGGGTGGGGGGGGGGGGGGGTGGGGGGGGGGGGGGGTGGGGGGGGGGGGGGGTGGGGGGGGGGGGGGGTGGGGGGGGGGGGGGGTGGGGGGGGGGGGGGGTGGGGGGGGGGGGGGGTGGGGGGGGGGGGGGGTGGGGGGGGGGGGGGGTGGGGGGGGGGGGGGGTGGGGGGGGGGGGGGGTGGGGGGGGGGGGGGGTGGGGGGGGGGGGGGGTGGGGGGGGGGGGGGGTGGGGGGGGGGGGGGGTGGGGGGGGGGGGGGGTGGGGGGGGGGGGGGGTGGGGGGGGGGGGGGGTGGGGGGGGGGGGGGGTGGGGGGGGGGGGGGGTGGGGGGGGGGGGGGGTGGGGGGGGGGGGGGGTGGGGGGGGGGGGGGGTGGGGGGGGGGGGGGGTGGGGGGGGGGGGGGGTGGGGGGGGGGGGGGGTGGGGGGGGGGGGGGGTGGGGGGGGGGGGGGGTGGGGGGGGGGGGGGGTGGGGGGGGGGGGGGGTGGGGGGGGGGGGGGGTGGGGGGGGGGGGGGGTGGGGGGGGGGGGGGGTGGGGGGGGGGGGGGGTGGGGGGGGGGGGGGGTGGGGGGGGGGGGGGGTGGGGGGGGGGGGGGGTGGGGGGGGGGGGGGGTGGGGGGGGGGGGGGGTGGGGGGGGGGGGGGGTGGGGGGGGGGGGGGGTGGGGGGGGGGGGGGGTGGGGGGGGGGGGGGGTGGGGGGGGGGGGGGGTGGGGGGGGGGGGGGGTGGGGGGGGGGGGGGGTGGGGGGGGGGGGGGGTGGGGGGGGGGGGGGGTGGGGGGGGGGGGGGGTGGGGGGGGGGGGGGGTGGGGGGGGGGGGGGGTGGGGGGGGGGGGGGGTGGGGGGGGGGGGGGGTGGGGGGGGGGGGGGGTGGGGGGGGGGGGGGGTGGGGGGGGGGGGGGGTGGGGGGGGGGGGGGGTGGGGGGGGGGGGGGGTGGGGGGGGGGGGGGGTGGGGGGGGGGGGGGGTGGGGGGGGGGGGGGGTGGGGGGGGGGGGGGGTGGGGGGGGGGGGGGGTGGGGGGGGGGGGGGGTGGGGGGGGGGGGGGGTGGGGGGGGGGGGGGGTGGGGGGGGGGGGGGGTGGGGGGGGGGGGGGGTGGGGGGGGGGGGGGGTGGGGGGGGGGGGGGGTGGGGGGGGGGGGGGGTGGGGGGGGGGGGGGGTGGGGGGGGGGGGGGGTGGGGGGGGGGGGGGGTGGGGGGGGGGGGGGGTGGGGGGGGGGGGGGGTGGGGGGGGGGGGGGGTGGGGGGGGGGGGGGGTGGGGGGGGGGGGGGGTGGGGGGGGGGGGGGGTGGGGGGGGGGGGGGGTGGGGGGGGGGGGGGGTGGGGGGGGGGGGGGGTGGGGGGGGGGGGGGGTGGGGGGGGGGGGGGGTGGGGGGGGGGGGGGGTGGGGGGGGGGGGGGGTGGGGGGGGGGGGGGGTGGGGGGGGGGGGGGGTGGGGGGGGGGGGGGGTGGGGGGGGGGGGGGGTGGGGGGGGGGGGGGGTGGGGGGGGGGGGGGGTGGGGGGGGGGGGGGGTGGGGGGGGGGGGGGGTGGGGGGGGGGGGGGGTGGGGGGGGGGGGGGGTGGGGGGGGGGGGGGGTGGGGGGGGGGGGGGGTGGGGGGGGGGGGGGGTGGGGGGGGGGGGGGGTGGGGGGGGGGGGGGGTGGGGGGGGGGGGGGGTGGGGGGGGGGGGGGGTGGGGGGGGGGGGGGGTGGGGGGGGGGGGGGGTGGGGGGGGGGGGGGGTGGGGGGGGGGGGGGGTGGGGGGGGGGGGGGGTGGGGGGGGGGGGGGGTGGGGGGGGGGGGGGGTGGGGGGGGGGGGGGGTGGGGGGGGGGGGGGGTGGGGGGGGGGGGGGGTGGGGGGGGGGGGGGGTGGGGGGGGGGGGGGGTGGGGGGGGGGGGGGGTGGGGGGGGGGGGGGGTGGGGGGGGGGGGGGGTGGGGGGGGGGGGGGGTGGGGGGGGGGGGGGGTGGGGGGGGGGGGGGGTGGGGGGGGGGGGGGGTGGGGGGGGGGGGGGGTGGGGGGGGGGGGGGGTGGGGGGGGGGGGGGGTGGGGGGGGGGGGGGGTGGGGGGGGGGGGGGGTGGGGGGGGGGGGGGGTGGGGGGGGGGGGGGGTGGGGGGGGGGGGGGGTGGGGGGGGGGGGGGGTGGGGGGGGGGGGGGGTGGGGGGGGGGGGGGGTGGGGGGGGGGGGGGGTGGGGGGGGGGGGGGGTGGGGGGGGGGGGGGGTGGGGGGGGGGGGGGGTGGGGGGGGGGGGGGGTGGGGGGGGGGGGGGGTGGGGGGGGGGGGGGGTGGGGGGGGGGGGGGGTGGGGGGGGGGGGGGGTGGGGGGGGGGGGGGGTGGGGGGGGGGGGGGGTGGGGGGGGGGGGGGGTGGGGGGGGGGGGGGGTGGGGGGGGGGGGGGGTGGGGGGGGGGGGGGGTGGGGGGGGGGGGGGGTGGGGGGGGGGGGGGGTGGGGGGGGGGGGGGGTGGGGGGGGGGGGGGGTGGGGGGGGGGGGGGGTGGGGGGGGGGGGGGGTGGGGGGGGGGGGGGGTGGGGGGGGGGGGGGGTGGGGGGGGGGGGGGGTGGGGGGGGGGGGGGGTGGGGGGGGGGGGGGGTGGGGGGGGGGGGGGGTGGGGGGGGGGGGGGGTGGGGGGGGGGGGGGGTGGGGGGGGGGGGGGGTGGGGGGGGGGGGGGGTGGGGGGGGGGGGGGGTGGGGGGGGGGGGGGGTGGGGGGGGGGGGGGGTGGGGGGGGGGGGGGGTGGGGGGGGGGGGGGGTGGGGGGGGGGGGGGGTGGGGGGGGGGGGGGGTGGGGGGGGGGGGGGGTGGGGGGGGGGGGGGGTGGGGGGGGGGGGGGGTGGGGGGGGGGGGGGGTGGGGGGGGGGGGGGGTGGGGGGGGGGGGGGGTGGGGGGGGGGGGGGGTGGGGGGGGGGGGGGGTGGGGGGGGGGGGGGGTGGGGGGGGGGGGGGGTGGGGGGGGGGGGGGGTGGGGGGGGGGGGGGGTGGGGGGGGGGGGGGGTGGGGGGGGGGGGGGGTGGGGGGGGGGGGGGGTGGGGGGGGGGGGGGGTGGGGGGGGGGGGGGGTGGGGGGGGGGGGGGGTGGGGGGGGGGGGGGGTGGGGGGGGGGGGGGGTGGGGGGGGGGGGGGGTGGGGGGGGGGGGGGGTGGGGGGGGGGGGGGGTGGGGGGGGGGGGGGGTGGGGGGGGGGGGGGGTGGGGGGGGGGGGGGGTGGGGGGGGGGGGGGGTGGGGGGGGGGGGGGGTGGGGGGGGGGGGGGGTGGGGGGGGGGGGGGGTGGGGGGGGGGGGGGGTGGGGGGGGGGGGGGGTGGGGGGGGGGGGGGGTGGGGGGGGGGGGGGGTGGGGGGGGGGGGGGGTGGGGGGGGGGGGGGGTGGGGGGGGGGGGGGGTGGGGGGGGGGGGGGGTGGGGGGGGGGGGGGGTGGGGGGGGGGGGGGGTGGGGGGGGGGGGGGGTGGGGGGGGGGGGGGGTGGGGGGGGGGGGGGGTGGGGGGGGGGGGGGGTGGGGGGGGGGGGGGGTGGGGGGGGGGGGGGGTGGGGGGGGGGGGGGGTGGGGGGGGGGGGGGGTGGGGGGGGGGGGGGGTGGGGGGGGGGGGGGGTGGGGGGGGGGGGGGGTGGGGGGGGGGGGGGGTGGGGGGGGGGGGGGGTGGGGGGGGGGGGGGGTGGGGGGGGGGGGGGGTGGGGGGGGGGGGGGGTGGGGGGGGGGGGGGGTGGGGGGGGGGGGGGGTGGGGGGGGGGGGGGGTGGGGGGGGGGGGGGGTGGGGGGGGGGGGGGGTGGGGGGGGGGGGGGGTGGGGGGGGGGGGGGGTGGGGGGGGGGGGGGGTGGGGGGGGGGGGGGGTGGGGGGGGGGGGGGGTGGGGGGGGGGGGGGGTGGGGGGGGGGGGGGGTGGGGGGGGGGGGGGGTGGGGGGGGGGGGGGGTGGGGGGGGGGGGGGGTGGGGGGGGGGGGGGGTGGGGGGGGGGGGGGGTGGGGGGGGGGGGGGGTGGGGGGGGGGGGGGGTGGGGGGGGGGGGGGGTGGGGGGGGGGGGGGGTGGGGGGGGGGGGGGGTGGGGGGGGGGGGGGGTGGGGGGGGGGGGGGGTGGGGGGGGGGGGGGGTGGGGGGGGGGGGGGGTGGGGGGGGGGGGGGGTGGGGGGGGGGGGGGGTGGGGGGGGGGGGGGGTGGGGGGGGGGGGGGGTGGGGGGGGGGGGGGGTGGGGGGGGGGGGGGGTGGGGGGGGGGGGGGGTGGGGGGGGGGGGGGGTGGGGGGGGGGGGGGGTGGGGGGGGGGGGGGGTGGGGGGGGGGGGGGGTGGGGGGGGGGGGGGGTGGGGGGGGGGGGGGGTGGGGGGGGGGGGGGGTGGGGGGGGGGGGGGGTGGGGGGGGGGGGGGGTGGGGGGGGGGGGGGGTGGGGGGGGGGGGGGGTGGGGGGGGGGGGGGGTGGGGGGGGGGGGGGGTGGGGGGGGGGGGGGGTGGGGGGGGGGGGGGGTGGGGGGGGGGGGGGGTGGGGGGGGGGGGGGGTGGGGGGGGGGGGGGGTGGGGGGGGGGGGGGGTGGGGGGGGGGGGGGGTGGGGGGGGGGGGGGGTGGGGGGGGGGGGGGGTGGGGGGGGGGGGGGGTGGGGGGGGGGGGGGGTGGGGGGGGGGGGGGGTGGGGGGGGGGGGGGGTGGGGGGGGGGGGGGGTGGGGGGGGGGGGGGGTGGGGGGGGGGGGGGGTGGGGGGGGGGGGGGGTGGGGGGGGGGGGGGGTGGGGGGGGGGGGGGGTGGGGGGGGGGGGGGGTGGGGGGGGGGGGGGGTGGGGGGGGGGGGGGGTGGGGGGGGGGGGGGGTGGGGGGGGGGGGGGGTGGGGGGGGGGGGGGGTGGGGGGGGGGGGGGGTGGGGGGGGGGGGGGGTGGGGGGGGGGGGGGGTGGGGGGGGGGGGGGGTGGGGGGGGGGGGGGGTGGGGGGGGGGGGGGGTGGGGGGGGGGGGGGGTGGGGGGGGGGGGGGGTGGGGGGGGGGGGGGGTGGGGGGGGGGGGGGGTGGGGGGGGGGGGGGGTGGGGGGGGGGGGGGGTGGGGGGGGGGGGGGGTGGGGGGGGGGGGGGGTGGGGGGGGGGGGGGGTGGGGGGGGGGGGGGGTGGGGGGGGGGGGGGGTGGGGGGGGGGGGGGGTGGGGGGGGGGGGGGGTGGGGGGGGGGGGGGGTGGGGGGGGGGGGGGGTGGGGGGGGGGGGGGGTGGGGGGGGGGGGGGGTGGGGGGGGGGGGGGGTGGGGGGGGGGGGGGGTGGGGGGGGGGGGGGGTGGGGGGGGGGGGGGGTGGGGGGGGGGGGGGGTGGGGGGGGGGGGGGGTGGGGGGGGGGGGGGGTGGGGGGGGGGGGGGGTGGGGGGGGGGGGGGGTGGGGGGGGGGGGGGGTGGGGGGGGGGGGGGGTGGGGGGGGGGGGGGGTGGGGGGGGGGGGGGGTGGGGGGGGGGGGGGGTGGGGGGGGGGGGGGGTGGGGGGGGGGGGGGGTGGGGGGGGGGGGGGGTGGGGGGGGGGGGGGGTGGGGGGGGGGGGGGGTGGGGGGGGGGGGGGGTGGGGGGGGGGGGGGGTGGGGGGGGGGGGGGGTGGGGGGGGGGGGGGGTGGGGGGGGGGGGGGGTGGGGGGGGGGGGGGGTGGGGGGGGGGGGGGGTGGGGGGGGGGGGGGGTGGGGGGGGGGGGGGGTGGGGGGGGGGGGGGGTGGGGGGGGGGGGGGGTGGGGGGGGGGGGGGGTGGGGGGGGGGGGGGGTGGGGGGGGGGGGGGGTGGGGGGGGGGGGGGGTGGGGGGGGGGGGGGGTGGGGGGGGGGGGGGGTGGGGGGGGGGGGGGGTGGGGGGGGGGGGGGGTGGGGGGGGGGGGGGGTGGGGGGGGGGGGGGGTGGGGGGGGGGGGGGGTGGGGGGGGGGGGGGGTGGGGGGGGGGGGGGGTGGGGGGGGGGGGGGGTGGGGGGGGGGGGGGGTGGGGGGGGGGGGGGGTGGGGGGGGGGGGGGGTGGGGGGGGGGGGGGGTGGGGGGGGGGGGGGGTGGGGGGGGGGGGGGGTGGGGGGGGGGGGGGGTGGGGGGGGGGGGGGGTGGGGGGGGGGGGGGGTGGGGGGGGGGGGGGGTGGGGGGGGGGGGGGGTGGGGGGGGGGGGGGGTGGGGGGGGGGGGGGGTGGGGGGGGGGGGGGGTGGGGGGGGGGGGGGGTGGGGGGGGGGGGGGGTGGGGGGGGGGGGGGGTGGGGGGGGGGGGGGGTGGGGGGGGGGGGGGGTGGGGGGGGGGGGGGGTGGGGGGGGGGGGGGGTGGGGGGGGGGGGGGGTGGGGGGGGGGGGGGGTGGGGGGGGGGGGGGGTGGGGGGGGGGGGGGGTGGGGGGGGGGGGGGGTGGGGGGGGGGGGGGGTGGGGGGGGGGGGGGGTGGGGGGGGGGGGGGGTGGGGGGGGGGGGGGGTGGGGGGGGGGGGGGGTGGGGGGGGGGGGGGGTGGGGGGGGGGGGGGGTGGGGGGGGGGGGGGGTGGGGGGGGGGGGGGGTGGGGGGGGGGGGGGGTGGGGGGGGGGGGGGGTGGGGGGGGGGGGGGGTGGGGGGGGGGGGGGGTGGGGGGGGGGGGGGGTGGGGGGGGGGGGGGGTGGGGGGGGGGGGGGGTGGGGGGGGGGGGGGGTGGGGGGGGGGGGGGGTGGGGGGGGGGGGGGGTGGGGGGGGGGGGGGGTGGGGGGGGGGGGGGGTGGGGGGGGGGGGGGGTGGGGGGGGGGGGGGGTGGGGGGGGGGGGGGGTGGGGGGGGGGGGGGGTGGGGGGGGGGGGGGGTGGGGGGGGGGGGGGGTGGGGGGGGGGGGGGGTGGGGGGGGGGGGGGGTGGGGGGGGGGGGGGGTGGGGGGGGGGGGGGGTGGGGGGGGGGGGGGGTGGGGGGGGGGGGGGGTGGGGGGGGGGGGGGGTGGGGGGGGGGGGGGGTGGGGGGGGGGGGGGGTGGGGGGGGGGGGGGGTGGGGGGGGGGGGGGGTGGGGGGGGGGGGGGGTGGGGGGGGGGGGGGGTGGGGGGGGGGGGGGGTGGGGGGGGGGGGGGGTGGGGGGGGGGGGGGGTGGGGGGGGGGGGGGGTGGGGGGGGGGGGGGGTGGGGGGGGGGGGGGGTGGGGGGGGGGGGGGGTGGGGGGGGGGGGGGGTGGGGGGGGGGGGGGGTGGGGGGGGGGGGGGGTGGGGGGGGGGGGGGGTGGGGGGGGGGGGGGGTGGGGGGGGGGGGGGGTGGGGGGGGGGGGGGGTGGGGGGGGGGGGGGGTGGGGGGGGGGGGGGGTGGGGGGGGGGGGGGGTGGGGGGGGGGGGGGGTGGGGGGGGGGGGGGGTGGGGGGGGGGGGGGGTGGGGGGGGGGGGGGGTGGGGGGGGGGGGGGGTGGGGGGGGGGGGGGGTGGGGGGGGGGGGGGGTGGGGGGGGGGGGGGGTGGGGGGGGGGGGGGGTGGGGGGGGGGGGGGGTGGGGGGGGGGGGGGGTGGGGGGGGGGGGGGGTGGGGGGGGGGGGGGGTGGGGGGGGGGGGGGGTGGGGGGGGGGGGGGGTGGGGGGGGGGGGGGGTGGGGGGGGGGGGGGGTGGGGGGGGGGGGGGGTGGGGGGGGGGGGGGGTGGGGGGGGGGGGGGGTGGGGGGGGGGGGGGGTGGGGGGGGGGGGGGGTGGGGGGGGGGGGGGGTGGGGGGGGGGGGGGGTGGGGGGGGGGGGGGGTGGGGGGGGGGGGGGGTGGGGGGGGGGGGGGGTGGGGGGGGGGGGGGGTGGGGGGGGGGGGGGGTGGGGGGGGGGGGGGGTGGGGGGGGGGGGGGGTGGGGGGGGGGGGGGGTGGGGGGGGGGGGGGGTGGGGGGGGGGGGGGGTGGGGGGGGGGGGGGGTGGGGGGGGGGGGGGGTGGGGGGGGGGGGGGGTGGGGGGGGGGGGGGGTGGGGGGGGGGGGGGGTGGGGGGGGGGGGGGGTGGGGGGGGGGGGGGGTGGGGGGGGGGGGGGGTGGGGGGGGGGGGGGGTGGGGGGGGGGGGGGGTGGGGGGGGGGGGGGGTGGGGGGGGGGGGGGGTGGGGGGGGGGGGGGGTGGGGGGGGGGGGGGGTGGGGGGGGGGGGGGGTGGGGGGGGGGGGGGGTGGGGGGGGGGGGGGGTGGGGGGGGGGGGGGGTGGGGGGGGGGGGGGGTGGGGGGGGGGGGGGGTGGGGGGGGGGGGGGGTGGGGGGGGGGGGGGGTGGGGGGGGGGGGGGGTGGGGGGGGGGGGGGGTGGGGGGGGGGGGGGGTGGGGGGGGGGGGGGGTGGGGGGGGGGGGGGGTGGGGGGGGGGGGGGGTGGGGGGGGGGGGGGGTGGGGGGGGGGGGGGGTGGGGGGGGGGGGGGGTGGGGGGGGGGGGGGGTGGGGGGGGGGGGGGGTGGGGGGGGGGGGGGGTGGGGGGGGGGGGGGGTGGGGGGGGGGGGGGGTGGGGGGGGGGGGGGGTGGGGGGGGGGGGGGGTGGGGGGGGGGGGGGGTGGGGGGGGGGGGGGGTGGGGGGGGGGGGGGGTGGGGGGGGGGGGGGGTGGGGGGGGGGGGGGGTGGGGGGGGGGGGGGGTGGGGGGGGGGGGGGGTGGGGGGGGGGGGGGGTGGGGGGGGGGGGGGGTGGGGGGGGGGGGGGGTGGGGGGGGGGGGGGGTGGGGGGGGGGGGGGGTGGGGGGGGGGGGGGGTGGGGGGGGGGGGGGGTGGGGGGGGGGGGGGGTGGGGGGGGGGGGGGGTGGGGGGGGGGGGGGGTGGGGGGGGGGGGGGGTGGGGGGGGGGGGGGGTGGGGGGGGGGGGGGGTGGGGGGGGGGGGGGGTGGGGGGGGGGGGGGGTGGGGGGGGGGGGGGGTGGGGGGGGGGGGGGGTGGGGGGGGGGGGGGGTGGGGGGGGGGGGGGGTGGGGGGGGGGGGGGGTGGGGGGGGGGGGGGGTGGGGGGGGGGGGGGGTGGGGGGGGGGGGGGGTGGGGGGGGGGGGGGGTGGGGGGGGGGGGGGGTGGGGGGGGGGGGGGGTGGGGGGGGGGGGGGGTGGGGGGGGGGGGGGGTGGGGGGGGGGGGGGGTGGGGGGGGGGGGGGGTGGGGGGGGGGGGGGGTGGGGGGGGGGGGGGGTGGGGGGGGGGGGGGGTGGGGGGGGGGGGGGGTGGGGGGGGGGGGGGGTGGGGGGGGGGGGGGGTGGGGGGGGGGGGGGGTGGGGGGGGGGGGGGGTGGGGGGGGGGGGGGGTGGGGGGGGGGGGGGGTGGGGGGGGGGGGGGGTGGGGGGGGGGGGGGGTGGGGGGGGGGGGGGGTGGGGGGGGGGGGGGGTGGGGGGGGGGGGGGGTGGGGGGGGGGGGGGGTGGGGGGGGGGGGGGGTGGGGGGGGGGGGGGGTGGGGGGGGGGGGGGGTGGGGGGGGGGGGGGGTGGGGGGGGGGGGGGGTGGGGGGGGGGGGGGGTGGGGGGGGGGGGGGGTGGGGGGGGGGGGGGGTGGGGGGGGGGGGGGGTGGGGGGGGGGGGGGGTGGGGGGGGGGGGGGGTGGGGGGGGGGGGGGGTGGGGGGGGGGGGGGGTGGGGGGGGGGGGGGGTGGGGGGGGGGGGGGGTGGGGGGGGGGGGGGGTGGGGGGGGGGGGGGGTGGGGGGGGGGGGGGGTGGGGGGGGGGGGGGGTGGGGGGGGGGGGGGGTGGGGGGGGGGGGGGGTGGGGGGGGGGGGGGGTGGGGGGGGGGGGGGGTGGGGGGGGGGGGGGGTGGGGGGGGGGGGGGGTGGGGGGGGGGGGGGGTGGGGGGGGGGGGGGGTGGGGGGGGGGGGGGGTGGGGGGGGGGGGGGGTGGGGGGGGGGGGGGGTGGGGGGGGGGGGGGGTGGGGGGGGGGGGGGGTGGGGGGGGGGGGGGGTGGGGGGGGGGGGGGGTGGGGGGGGGGGGGGGTGGGGGGGGGGGGGGGTGGGGGGGGGGGGGGGTGGGGGGGGGGGGGGGTGGGGGGGGGGGGGGGTGGGGGGGGGGGGGGGTGGGGGGGGGGGGGGGTGGGGGGGGGGGGGGGTGGGGGGGGGGGGGGGTGGGGGGGGGGGGGGGTGGGGGGGGGGGGGGGTGGGGGGGGGGGGGGGTGGGGGGGGGGGGGGGTGGGGGGGGGGGGGGGTGGGGGGGGGGGGGGGTGGGGGGGGGGGGGGGTGGGGGGGGGGGGGGGTGGGGGGGGGGGGGGGTGGGGGGGGGGGGGGGTGGGGGGGGGGGGGGGTGGGGGGGGGGGGGGGTGGGGGGGGGGGGGGGTGGGGGGGGGGGGGGGTGGGGGGGGGGGGGGGTGGGGGGGGGGGGGGGTGGGGGGGGGGGGGGGTGGGGGGGGGGGGGGGTGGGGGGGGGGGGGGGTGGGGGGGGGGGGGGGTGGGGGGGGGGGGGGGTGGGGGGGGGGGGGGGTGGGGGGGGGGGGGGGTGGGGGGGGGGGGGGGTGGGGGGGGGGGGGGGTGGGGGGGGGGGGGGGTGGGGGGGGGGGGGGGTGGGGGGGGGGGGGGGTGGGGGGGGGGGGGGGTGGGGGGGGGGGGGGGTGGGGGGGGGGGGGGGTGGGGGGGGGGGGGGGTGGGGGGGGGGGGGGGTGGGGGGGGGGGGGGGTGGGGGGGGGGGGGGGTGGGGGGGGGGGGGGGTGGGGGGGGGGGGGGGTGGGGGGGGGGGGGGGTGGGGGGGGGGGGGGGTGGGGGGGGGGGGGGGTGGGGGGGGGGGGGGGTGGGGGGGGGGGGGGGTGGGGGGGGGGGGGGGTGGGGGGGGGGGGGGGTGGGGGGGGGGGGGGGTGGGGGGGGGGGGGGGTGGGGGGGGGGGGGGGTGGGGGGGGGGGGGGGTGGGGGGGGGGGGGGGTGGGGGGGGGGGGGGGTGGGGGGGGGGGGGGGTGGGGGGGGGGGGGGGTGGGGGGGGGGGGGGGTGGGGGGGGGGGGGGGTGGGGGGGGGGGGGGGTGGGGGGGGGGGGGGGTGGGGGGGGGGGGGGGTGGGGGGGGGGGGGGGTGGGGGGGGGGGGGGGTGGGGGGGGGGGGGGGTGGGGGGGGGGGGGGGTGGGGGGGGGGGGGGGTGGGGGGGGGGGGGGGTGGGGGGGGGGGGGGGTGGGGGGGGGGGGGGGTGGGGGGGGGGGGGGGTGGGGGGGGGGGGGGGTGGGGGGGGGGGGGGGTGGGGGGGGGGGGGGGTGGGGGGGGGGGGGGGTGGGGGGGGGGGGGGGTGGGGGGGGGGGGGGGTGGGGGGGGGGGGGGGTGGGGGGGGGGGGGGGTGGGGGGGGGGGGGGGTGGGGGGGGGGGGGGGTGGGGGGGGGGGGGGGTGGGGGGGGGGGGGGGTGGGGGGGGGGGGGGGTGGGGGGGGGGGGGGGTGGGGGGGGGGGGGGGTGGGGGGGGGGGGGGGTGGGGGGGGGGGGGGGTGGGGGGGGGGGGGGGTGGGGGGGGGGGGGGGTGGGGGGGGGGGGGGGTGGGGGGGGGGGGGGGTGGGGGGGGGGGGGGGTGGGGGGGGGGGGGGGTGGGGGGGGGGGGGGGTGGGGGGGGGGGGGGGTGGGGGGGGGGGGGGGTGGGGGGGGGGGGGGGTGGGGGGGGGGGGGGGTGGGGGGGGGGGGGGGTGGGGGGGGGGGGGGGTGGGGGGGGGGGGGGGTGGGGGGGGGGGGGGGTGGGGGGGGGGGGGGGTGGGGGGGGGGGGGGGTGGGGGGGGGGGGGGGTGGGGGGGGGGGGGGGTGGGGGGGGGGGGGGGTGGGGGGGGGGGGGGGTGGGGGGGGGGGGGGGTGGGGGGGGGGGGGGGTGGGGGGGGGGGGGGGTGGGGGGGGGGGGGGGTGGGGGGGGGGGGGGGTGGGGGGGGGGGGGGGTGGGGGGGGGGGGGGGTGGGGGGGGGGGGGGGTGGGGGGGGGGGGGGGTGGGGGGGGGGGGGGGTGGGGGGGGGGGGGGGTGGGGGGGGGGGGGGGTGGGGGGGGGGGGGGGTGGGGGGGGGGGGGGGTGGGGGGGGGGGGGGGTGGGGGGGGGGGGGGGTGGGGGGGGGGGGGGGTGGGGGGGGGGGGGGGTGGGGGGGGGGGGGGGTGGGGGGGGGGGGGGGTGGGGGGGGGGGGGGGTGGGGGGGGGGGGGGGTGGGGGGGGGGGGGGGTGGGGGGGGGGGGGGGTGGGGGGGGGGGGGGGTGGGGGGGGGGGGGGGTGGGGGGGGGGGGGGGTGGGGGGGGGGGGGGGTGGGGGGGGGGGGGGGTGGGGGGGGGGGGGGGTGGGGGGGGGGGGGGGTGGGGGGGGGGGGGGGTGGGGGGGGGGGGGGGTGGGGGGGGGGGGGGGTGGGGGGGGGGGGGGGTGGGGGGGGGGGGGGGTGGGGGGGGGGGGGGGTGGGGGGGGGGGGGGGTGGGGGGGGGGGGGGGTGGGGGGGGGGGGGGGTGGGGGGGGGGGGGGGTGGGGGGGGGGGGGGGTGGGGGGGGGGGGGGGTGGGGGGGGGGGGGGGTGGGGGGGGGGGGGGGTGGGGGGGGGGGGGGGTGGGGGGGGGGGGGGGTGGGGGGGGGGGGGGGTGGGGGGGGGGGGGGGTGGGGGGGGGGGGGGGTGGGGGGGGGGGGGGGTGGGGGGGGGGGGGGGTGGGGGGGGGGGGGGGTGGGGGGGGGGGGGGGTGGGGGGGGGGGGGGGTGGGGGGGGGGGGGGGTGGGGGGGGGGGGGGGTGGGGGGGGGGGGGGGTGGGGGGGGGGGGGGGTGGGGGGGGGGGGGGGTGGGGGGGGGGGGGGGTGGGGGGGGGGGGGGGTGGGGGGGGGGGGGGGTGGGGGGGGGGGGGGGTGGGGGGGGGGGGGGGTGGGGGGGGGGGGGGGTGGGGGGGGGGGGGGGTGGGGGGGGGGGGGGGTGGGGGGGGGGGGGGGTGGGGGGGGGGGGGGGTGGGGGGGGGGGGGGGTGGGGGGGGGGGGGGGTGGGGGGGGGGGGGGGTGGGGGGGGGGGGGGGTGGGGGGGGGGGGGGGTGGGGGGGGGGGGGGGTGGGGGGGGGGGGGGGTGGGGGGGGGGGGGGGTGGGGGGGGGGGGGGGTGGGGGGGGGGGGGGGTGGGGGGGGGGGGGGGTGGGGGGGGGGGGGGGTGGGGGGGGGGGGGGGTGGGGGGGGGGGGGGGTGGGGGGGGGGGGGGGTGGGGGGGGGGGGGGGTGGGGGGGGGGGGGGGTGGGGGGGGGGGGGGGTGGGGGGGGGGGGGGGTGGGGGGGGGGGGGGGTGGGGGGGGGGGGGGGTGGGGGGGGGGGGGGGTGGGGGGGGGGGGGGGTGGGGGGGGGGGGGGGTGGGGGGGGGGGGGGGTGGGGGGGGGGGGGGGTGGGGGGGGGGGGGGGTGGGGGGGGGGGGGGGTGGGGGGGGGGGGGGGTGGGGGGGGGGGGGGGTGGGGGGGGGGGGGGGTGGGGGGGGGGGGGGGTGGGGGGGGGGGGGGGTGGGGGGGGGGGGGGGTGGGGGGGGGGGGGGGTGGGGGGGGGGGGGGGTGGGGGGGGGGGGGGGTGGGGGGGGGGGGGGGTGGGGGGGGGGGGGGGTGGGGGGGGGGGGGGGTGGGGGGGGGGGGGGGTGGGGGGGGGGGGGGGTGGGGGGGGGGGGGGGTGGGGGGGGGGGGGGGTGGGGGGGGGGGGGGGTGGGGGGGGGGGGGGGTGGGGGGGGGGGGGGGTGGGGGGGGGGGGGGGTGGGGGGGGGGGGGGGTGGGGGGGGGGGGGGGTGGGGGGGGGGGGGGGTGGGGGGGGGGGGGGGTGGGGGGGGGGGGGGGTGGGGGGGGGGGGGGGTGGGGGGGGGGGGGGGTGGGGGGGGGGGGGGGTGGGGGGGGGGGGGGGTGGGGGGGGGGGGGGGTGGGGGGGGGGGGGGGTGGGGGGGGGGGGGGGTGGGGGGGGGGGGGGGTGGGGGGGGGGGGGGGTGGGGGGGGGGGGGGGTGGGGGGGGGGGGGGGTGGGGGGGGGGGGGGGTGGGGGGGGGGGGGGGTGGGGGGGGGGGGGGGTGGGGGGGGGGGGGGGTGGGGGGGGGGGGGGGTGGGGGGGGGGGGGGGTGGGGGGGGGGGGGGGTGGGGGGGGGGGGGGGTGGGGGGGGGGGGGGGTGGGGGGGGGGGGGGGTGGGGGGGGGGGGGGGTGGGGGGGGGGGGGGGTGGGGGGGGGGGGGGGTGGGGGGGGGGGGGGGTGGGGGGGGGGGGGGGTGGGGGGGGGGGGGGGTGGGGGGGGGGGGGGGTGGGGGGGGGGGGGGGTGGGGGGGGGGGGGGGTGGGGGGGGGGGGGGGTGGGGGGGGGGGGGGGTGGGGGGGGGGGGGGGTGGGGGGGGGGGGGGGTGGGGGGGGGGGGGGGTGGGGGGGGGGGGGGGTGGGGGGGGGGGGGGGTGGGGGGGGGGGGGGGTGGGGGGGGGGGGGGGTGGGGGGGGGGGGGGGTGGGGGGGGGGGGGGGTGGGGGGGGGGGGGGGTGGGGGGGGGGGGGGGTGGGGGGGGGGGGGGGTGGGGGGGGGGGGGGGTGGGGGGGGGGGGGGGTGGGGGGGGGGGGGGGTGGGGGGGGGGGGGGGTGGGGGGGGGGGGGGGTGGGGGGGGGGGGGGGTGGGGGGGGGGGGGGGTGGGGGGGGGGGGGGGTGGGGGGGGGGGGGGGTGGGGGGGGGGGGGGGTGGGGGGGGGGGGGGGTGGGGGGGGGGGGGGGTGGGGGGGGGGGGGGGTGGGGGGGGGGGGGGGTGGGGGGGGGGGGGGGTGGGGGGGGGGGGGGGTGGGGGGGGGGGGGGGTGGGGGGGGGGGGGGGTGGGGGGGGGGGGGGGTGGGGGGGGGGGGGGGTGGGGGGGGGGGGGGGTGGGGGGGGGGGGGGGTGGGGGGGGGGGGGGGTGGGGGGGGGGGGGGGTGGGGGGGGGGGGGGGTGGGGGGGGGGGGGGGTGGGGGGGGGGGGGGGTGGGGGGGGGGGGGGGTGGGGGGGGGGGGGGGTGGGGGGGGGGGGGGGTGGGGGGGGGGGGGGGTGGGGGGGGGGGGGGGTGGGGGGGGGGGGGGGTGGGGGGGGGGGGGGGTGGGGGGGGGGGGGGGTGGGGGGGGGGGGGGGTGGGGGGGGGGGGGGGTGGGGGGGGGGGGGGGTGGGGGGGGGGGGGGGTGGGGGGGGGGGGGGGTGGGGGGGGGGGGGGGTGGGGGGGGGGGGGGGTGGGGGGGGGGGGGGGTGGGGGGGGGGGGGGGTGGGGGGGGGGGGGGGTGGGGGGGGGGGGGGGTGGGGGGGGGGGGGGGTGGGGGGGGGGGGGGGTGGGGGGGGGGGGGGGTGGGGGGGGGGGGGGGTGGGGGGGGGGGGGGGTGGGGGGGGGGGGGGGTGGGGGGGGGGGGGGGTGGGGGGGGGGGGGGGTGGGGGGGGGGGGGGGTGGGGGGGGGGGGGGGTGGGGGGGGGGGGGGGTGGGGGGGGGGGGGGGTGGGGGGGGGGGGGGGTGGGGGGGGGGGGGGGTGGGGGGGGGGGGGGGTGGGGGGGGGGGGGGGTGGGGGGGGGGGGGGGTGGGGGGGGGGGGGGGTGGGGGGGGGGGGGGGTGGGGGGGGGGGGGGGTGGGGGGGGGGGGGGGTGGGGGGGGGGGGGGGTGGGGGGGGGGGGGGGTGGGGGGGGGGGGGGGTGGGGGGGGGGGGGGGTGGGGGGGGGGGGGGGTGGGGGGGGGGGGGGGTGGGGGGGGGGGGGGGTGGGGGGGGGGGGGGGTGGGGGGGGGGGGGGGTGGGGGGG
This sequence comes from Sphaerodactylus townsendi, assembly GCF_021028975.2. NCBI lineage: Eukaryota > Metazoa > Chordata > Lepidosauria > Squamata > Sphaerodactylidae > Sphaerodactylus > Sphaerodactylus townsendi. Next base: position 42,910,745 of record NC_059436.1, on the reverse strand, counting down.
GGGGGGGGTGGGGGGGGGGGGGGGTGGGGGGGGGGGGGGGTGGGGGGGGGGGGGGGTGGGGGGGGGGGGGGGTGGGGGGGGGGGGGGGTGGGGGGGGGGGGGGGTGGGGGGGGGGGGGGGTGGGGGGGGGGGGGGGTGGGGGGGGGGGGGGGTGGGGGGGGGGGGGGGTGGGGGGGGGGGGGGGTGGGGGGGGGGGGGGGTGGGGGGGGGGGGGGGTGGGGGGGGGGGGGGGTGGGGGGGGGGGGGGGTGGGGGGGGGGGGGGGTGGGGGGGGGGGGGGGTGGGGGGGGGGGGGGGTGGGGGGGGGGGGGGGTGGGGGGGGGGGGGGGTGGGGGGGGGGGGGGGTGGGGGGGGGGGGGGGTGGGGGGGGGGGGGGGTGGGGGGGGGGGGGGGTGGGGGGGGGGGGGGGTGGGGGGGGGGGGGGGTGGGGGGGGGGGGGGGTGGGGGGGGGGGGGGGTGGGGGGGGGGGGGGGTGGGGGGGGGGGGGGGTGGGGGGGGGGGGGGGTGGGGGGGGGGGGGGGTGGGGGGGGGGGGGGGTGGGGGGGGGGGGGGGTGGGGGGGGGGGGGGGTGGGGGGGGGGGGGGGTGGGGGGGGGGGGGGGTGGGGGGGGGGGGGGGTGGGGGGGGGGGGGGGTGGGGGGGGGGGGGGGTGGGGGGGGGGGGGGGTGGGGGGGGGGGGGGGTGGGGGGGGGGGGGGGTGGGGGGGGGGGGGGGTGGGGGGGGGGGGGGGTGGGGGGGGGGGGGGGTGGGGGGGGGGGGGGGTGGGGGGGGGGGGGGGTGGGGGGGGGGGGGGGTGGGGGGGGGGGGGGGGGGGGGGGGGGGGGGGTGGGGGGGGGGGGGGGGGGGGGTGGGGGGGTGGGGAGGGGGGGGGGGGGGAGGGAGGGGGGGGGTGGGGGGGGGGGGGGGTGGGGGGTGGGTGGGGTGGGGGGGGGGGGGGGGGGGGGGGGGGGGGGGGGGGGGGGGGGGGGGTGGGGGGGGGGGGGTGTGGGGGGCCAGGGGGGTGGTGGGGGGGGGGGGGGGAAATCTGGGGTGGGAAATCTTGGGGTGCTCACAAGCAGGGTGCAATTGTTATAGCAGCACCAAACTTTCAGGGTACTCTTTAGAGACTCCCCTAATGGTACCACACCAGAGTTTGGTGAAGTTTGGTTCAGGGGGTCCAAAGTTAGTGGGACCCTCAAAGGTGTAGCCCCCATCTTCTGTTAGGCTCCCATTGGAAACAATGGATGATGGAGTACCCCCCTTTGAGTCTCATAGGTTTGGTCCCCCTGGACCAAACTTCACAAAACCTGGGTGGTATCAGTAGTAAAGATTCTCCTGATGATATTCTCCCTTAGGTTTGTGTGGGGAAGTTTGGTTCAGGGGGTCCAAAGTTATCGACCCTCAAAGGTGTAGCCTCATCTCCTATTAGCTCCCATTGGAAACAATGGGGGATGGGGCACCCCCTTTGGGAGTCCATACCTTTGGACTCCCTGAACCAAACCTCACCAAACCTGGGTGATAGCATCAGGAGAGTCTCCCAAAACATCCCTGCTAGCCTAAAAACTGCGCCCTCTGTAGGCCAAAAATGGAAAAACACTGAAAATACAAAAAAATCCCACAAACAAACCTGCGCCCCCCACAGGGCTGCGCCCAGGGCAACTGCCCACTTTGCCCAATGGGAGGAATGCCTCGGCTGCTATGTATTGTAAAGCAGAAACATCCCATGTTTATCTCCTATAGCAAGCCAGTGTGGTATAGCGGTTAAGAACAGGTGAATTCTAATCTGGAAAACCAGGTTTGATTCCCCACTCCTCCACTTGAGTGGCAGAGGGTTATCTGATGAACCAGATGTGTTTCCTCACTCCTACATTCCTGCTGGGTGACCTTAGACTAGTCACAGTTCTTCAAAACTCTCTCAGCCCCACCAACCACACAAGGTGTCTGTTGTGGGGAAAGGAAGGGAAAGGAGCTTGTAAACCACTTTGAATCTCCTTACAGGAGAGAAAGGTGGGGTATTAATCCAAACTCCTCCTGCTCCTGTTCCTGCTTCTGCTGCTGCTGTTGTTGTTGTTGTTGTTGTTGTTCTTCTTCTTCTTCTTCTTCTTCTTCTTCTTCTTCTTCTTCTTCTTTTTCTTCCTCTTCTTCTTCTTCTTCTTCTTCTTCTTCTTCTTCCTCTTCTTCTTCCTCTTCCTCCTCCTCTTCCTCTTCCTCCTCCTCTTCCTCCTCCTCCTCCTCTTCTTCTTCTGAGCAATTTCTGATTCTCCTATTGTTCATCCAGATTTACAGGGGTTTTTTTTAGCATAATCTCTCATGCTTTTCATCTTCACCTAACACAACACACCATTTTCTGCTGAAACCAAACATGGAATATCACATTGGTTGATTCCGCCCAGCAAATGTATAATGGGTTGCAGTCATTACAAAGGAATCCATTTTCTTTCTTGCTGTTCACACACATGCCATGCAGGCAGCGACACAATCCGGGTTGCTTTTGCGCCTTCACACGGAGACACTTCTCTTTTTTAAAAAAAATTCCTGCAACACGTTTGTAGCTACATAGGCATGCAGAAATGAACTTCCGCAGCCATGCCAGTTGCCCCAAAATATGATTGGCTGCACCTGTGTAGCTGCGCATGTCCAACACACAACATTTAAAGCAAAGCAAACCAAAAACAATGGCAGGGCAATGACAGGTGCTACGGAAGGGAGTGAAATAAAGCACTTCCTGCCTGGCTGTTCGCACAGGAGTGGCTTCAATCCGGGATTTTGCGAAAGGATCGCTGGTTGAGTGATTTTTGAAAATTCTGGGTTGAGAAGGATAAAGCAGGACAGACCCATTTTGGGCCCGGGACCTGCGCAAATTCACCCCTCCCAAACAGTTTGTACAGCGTCCTACTCCCATTGTATTTGCCCTGTGCAATTCGACTATTGTCTTAATCCTACCCCTTTTTTTGTGAAGAAGGGTGTCTGAGCACCTACAGGTTGCTAGCTGCGCTTCGGCAGAAGCAGAGAGGAAAACAGCTTGCTTGCGTGCACACACCGACAAAAGTGCCTCGTATTTTGGGCTTGCCATATGGTCAGCTTCATACCTGCCTCAGTGTTTCGTTTCCTTACCACCTGGCTATTTATTTTTAATCTCTGTTTCAGTGCTAGACAGCAGTGATTTAAATACCTGTGTGCAAGTGATTGCAGGGGTCAGTGCAGCGAGGAGTACAGCATACTTGTACAGAGAGAGAATTCGGGGGGTAGGAGGAGGGAGACCAATGTGTGTATCTGGAGAGCAGAGTTATTTTCAGGCAGCAACCCTGAAAGTCTGAACCTCCCAAGCACTGGCAAAGGAAAAAAAAAACACATTTTGAGTGATGGTTTCTGTAAGAAATTCTCTGATACATCCAAGATAGCTTTGACTTTTGAAAATTCATGCCTCCAAAATCTTGTTGGTCTCTAAGATCCTACTGGACTTGTATCAAGCTTTCATACTGCAGACCAACACTGTTCCTTTCCTGAAACTGCAAACCTCCCAACACACTTCACTCTGCACTCCATCACATTCCACCAGTCACACACTTCTCCCTCCTCCTCACCCACTTCACTCTGCCCCCTCTCACAGGCAACCATCACATACACAATTCCTCACCCATATTCTCCACAGCTGTCTGCCTTTACTTACTCATTTATAACTACCAACAACAAACGATCTGTCCCTCATACACACACAACTCTCCACCAACTCAACCATCTCTTCTCTCCCACTGCAAAGAACTAACTCTGCACCAACTCCACCACCTACTCTCTCCCACTCCATCTACCTCCCATGTACATAGTCCTTTTCCTGGCTCTCGAACACAGGAGAGGAACATAGATCGTCCCACGCCAAGCCACAGGGGACAGCCGGCGCACCTCTCCCTTTCCTCCTCCCTTCTGTTCCTACCCCCCCCCCCCCCCCATGTAAGCCACAGCAACGCGTGGCCAGGCCCCGCTAGTTTCCCTAATAAATAGCTATGAGATTCCATCCCTTGAAACTATCTTGGTATGGGAGTTAAGTAGAATGAGTAACGGGTTATTTAATACAAACTTCTATCAGGATATAGAGAGTGCTGCTGACACGAATTTCACCCCTTGGTTTTCAAAAATTAAGAAACATAATAATCAGGCCCTTTGTCTTACAAATTTAATGAATCCAAATTTAAGAAAGGTTTTTACAAGCCTAACATTTCAATCTTTTCCATCAAACTATCCTTTTGGAAGATCTAACAAGAGCCCGAAAGATCAATGCATAATGTGATTGTCGCGTAGATAAGGTAGAAAACGTAATGCATTATATCTTGTACTGTCCCATGCTTCTCATATCCAGAACTTAGATCTTTAAAATATTTTAGAAAAATTAGCAGGTACTGAGGAGAATAAAATGTGTTTTATAATGGCTGATGTCTTTGAGGATGTCACGTGCAAGGTAGCCACATTTATGTTTCTCTCATCTAAACTCAGATTGCAGAAATATTGTAGCATAAAGACTAAATTATCTGTACACCGCCCTGAGCCCTTTGGGGATAGGGCGGTATACTAAATTTAATAAATAATAATAATAATAATAATAATAATAATAATAATAATAATAATAATAATAATAATAATAATAATAATAATAATAAAAAATTATAGTCTGCAATATTGTACAAATTCCTTAGCTCTTAAGGTTTTATTCTTTCATTTGTAAGTAATAGTTGAAGTGTGGGAGTAGGCTTAGGAAAACTTGGGTTCAACACCAAAATTTGACCTGAAGCTCACTGATGAGTTTGGAGGAGGCCGACTTCTGCCATCCGACCAAGTCCCTCTGGTGACCACCCACCTGCTTCCACAAGTGCTTGGACACATGGAGCAAGGGAGAACAGGCAGTGGAGTGGGCTGAGCCAGGCAGCAAGAATCGGCCTCCTCCGGGCTGTCCATGAGGGAGATGCGGGAGACAGCCATAGGTCCATTGTGCTGCCTTCCCATCTTGCCCGGCTCCACCTGCTGCCAGCTGGCCTCTGCCATGCTCCTGCTGTGCCTGGCCCGTCACCACAAGACCTCGCCTCTCCTGAGGCATGCCAATTGTCTCCTGCTGCTGGCCCCCCCGGCAGAGGGCAGACAGCAGAGGGGCGCCACTGGGCCAGAGGACAAGGCTGGCAACGATGGCAATCTCCAGGCCGGCTGAGATAAGTGGGGCACAGTGGGGGTGGGGGGCAGGGCGCTGGGGGCGCTCTTGAGCAGGTGTTTCCCCGGACAACATTTCCCCTCCCTATGCCTCTGCCTAGAATTATTAGCTACTGCTTTGTGGTCTCTGCGCATCAGTTGGATTGCTGCCGGAAGCTCAAGATAAAAAAAGTTGGGAAGGTGCAGGGAAGAATTAAAAGGATAATGAACTGTGAGCATTTTTTTTTGTTTTAAAAAGAAAACTAGCTTGCAAAGAAGGTGTCTCCGAAAAGTTCCTCTTTTTTAAAAATGAAAAAAAAAACATTTGTAGCCTGCCTTTCCTTATAGTTCAAGGTGGCTTGCCGTTCAGTGTCGTGACACCCCTCCCCTTGGACACTCGCAATCAAGTCTCTGTATCTGAGTAGAGAGAATTTTTGGGGCCTAAAGTAACGAGAAGTTGCTGGATCGCAGCTCCAGGCAGAGCCAAAAGCCCATCTGTATGCATGCACTCAAGAAACAATAGTTACAATCAGCAACTTGTTGTGGGACTAAAGTGGCAAACATGTGTTTGGAACTGGCCAGTGGAGGCTTGTGTGATTGGAGTCTCCTATGCAGAGGTGGGATCCAGCAGGTTCTCACCCGTTCCCAAGAGTGGGTTACTCATTAATTGTGTGTGCCGGGAGGGGGTTACTAATTAGGTCTGCTTTTCTGTTAGAAATTCCATTAGGTCCAAAAATCATAAAGTCCTGTTGTTTCCTATGTGGCAGGTTAGCGAAGGTAGAAAATGGGATAATTCTCCCTGTTGGGCTGTTTTAAAAACATGTTTTAGAAATATGGTAAAGTTCCTTGTTTAAGGAAATTATCCTTCTTTTGATTTCTAGAACCAAAATTAAGTATTTGAAAGTATTAAGTATTTGACAGGCAGTCAATTAGAGGAGAAGCAGTTGTTTCTGTTGGCAGTAGACGATAGGACTTGCTATGATGAGTTTAAATTATGGACAGAAAGATACCAGCTGGAAATTAGGAACTTCTTTTTTTACAGTAAGAGTTTTTTACAGTAACAGAGAAATTATTAATGCCCCGCCCCCGGAATGCCCGGTCACGCCCCCGTCATGCCCCGCCCAGTCCCATTGATGCTACGCCACTGTTTGAATCCCACCACCATGGGAACCTGTTACTAAAATGTTTGGATCCCACGACTGCTCCTATGCCCAGTTCCATGCATATGGAAAATTGTCCTGTCAGACAGAAGGGCTCTTATGCTTGCTACTTTTCTTTATGTGGATATGTACAGAAATAGTTATAGGGAAACATTTGTTCGTGTGATGCTGTATTGGCAACCTGACATAGTACATACAGTTCAACCATAGGTTTGCTGTCTGGACCAGAGAAAAGTGATCAGTGCATGACTGAGCATAGTGCCAAGGTAGCAAAGAGAAATTGGTAAGCTGCTGAGATGTATTTGGAAGGACAATCACTTGGGGACCGAAGTGTGGAGGTTGCCAAACCTGATAAATTGAGGGGCAGCGAGGATACTAGGCAAACTGCAAACTGCTGGGGATCATTAGAAAATGAATTGATAATAAAACTGCAAAGATTGTCATGCCCTTATATAAAGCAGTGGTGCGACCGCACTTGGAGTACTGTGTCCAGTTCTGGTCGCCGCATCTCAAAAAGGATATTGAGGAGATAGAAAAAGTGCAGAGAAGGGCAACAAGGATGATTGAGGGACTGGAGCACCTTCCCTATGAGGAGAGGCTGCAGCGTTTGGGACTCTTTAGTTTGGAGAGGAGACGTCTGAGGGGGGATATGATTGAAGTCTACAAAATTATGCATGGGGTAGAAAATGTTGACAGAGAGAAATTTTTCTCTCTTTCTCACAATACTAGAACCAGGGGGCATTCATTGAAAATGCTGGGGGGAAGAATTAGGACTAATAAAAGGAAACACTTCTTCACGCAACGTGTGATTGGTGTTTGGAATATGCTGCCACAGGAGGTGGTGATGGCCACTAACCTGGATAGCTTTAAAAGGGGCTTGGACAGATTTATGGAGGAGAAGTCGATTTATGGCTACCAATCTTGATCCTCTTTGATCTGAGATTGCAAATGCCTTAACAGACCAGGTGATCGGGAGCAACAGCCGCAGAAGGCCATTGCGTTCACATCCTACATGTGAGCTCCCAAAGGCACCTGGTGGGCCACTGCGAGTAGCAGAGAGCTGGACTAGATGGACTTTGGTCTGATCCAGCTGGCTTGTTCTTATGTTCTTATGCCTTGGACAAAGAGGGAGGGTTTGCGGAAGAAATATATGTCTATTTAATACCCGCAGTGTTTAATTATAACGCAGGTAGCTCCATTATTCTCTGAAATTTTCTGAGCCATTTGTGTGTTGCACTTCATTGCCACCACAGGGGAACGCTTAGTAAAAGGCGGGGTGTTGTGATTTGTGCTAAGATGCTCAAGAAATGCCTGAATCAGAACATCTGAAAATAAAATAATGATGGATTGTTCTTATAAATGACAAGACTTCTTGGGGGAGTAGAAGAGAGGGAGATATAGGCTCTTGTTGAGGAAAACATTTGCTTCGACTTGCCTCAGGAAGGTTGTTATTCTTGGAAAAACAGGGAAGGTATTAAGTTAAAAACTGGTAATGGGGAGCCAGAGGATGTGATGGAAAAATCTCTTCTGGTATTTGTACCCTGGGGATCACAAGACAACAATCTGTGCTTGGAGAATGGGAGGAGGAATGGTGTCGGGGAGGGAGGGAGGTTTTGTTCTCTGGGGAGGTGGTGTGTGTCTCCTTCACAGATCTTGGAGGCAAATGGTTGTACATCTGTACTGATGTTCTTGTTGGTATTCTGCATTCTTCCTGAAATTTAATTATTCATTCAGTTTCATCATATGAAGTCATAACTTTCTTTTTAAAAAAAAAAACAACTTAGGATGGTTTCCAAGATTGCAAAAGTCATGTTTAAAAGAAGTCCGTAATTAAAGGACATCATAAAGTTGGAAAATATGAAAGATTTCCAAAGCCCAGTTAAATAGCTACAGGACGCTATGCAAATGCTCTTCAAAAAGCACCTCCCTCACATGCTATTCAGAAGAGACTCTACGCATTAACAGGACAACCTGGCAAGCTACAACTACTACATTTAGGGCATGAAAAACATATTTTGGTGGAAGGCTGAGCAGACAGGAAAGAGCATCTTCACTAGATCATAAGCTCATACAAGAATTGATGGCCCAAGCTTGTGCCTGCCTTTAGGGGTTACCTTGAATTAAGCATAGAAGCCAATCAGAACAGATTGGTGTAAAGTAATATAACCATTGGGACGTACTCCTAGTACAGTGATGGCGAACCTATGGCACGGGTGCCAGAAGTGGCACTCAGAGCCCTCTCTGTGGGCACGCGCAAACAGAGTGCCCCCACCCCCCACATCTAGGCTGTCTTGGGCCGCTGGGCTCGATTATTAGCATTAAACCTAAGACCTAGTTTTGGGGAGGCATTGTAGGTTACTCTGTTAAGGGCTGCTAAACCCCACTGATTGTCATGCGAAGAACTAAAGCGTGATCCTTTATCTGGGAGTAAGCTCAGTTGCTGGCAAAGGGGCTTGCTTCTGAGTAAACCCATCTAGGGTCGTGATTAACCTGTTGGAAGAGTTGGATGGTTGCTTCAAAGCAAAGCCACCAACTACCACCAAGCTTACTCCCGAGTAACACATGCCTCGGAGCCAACCGTTTTTTCTAAACGAAAACCTCAGTATTCAGGTTAAATTGCTGCATTGGCACTTTGCGATAAATAAGTGGGTTTTGGGTTGCAGTTTGGGCACTCGGTCTCGAAAAGGTTCACCACCACTGTCCTAGTAAGTGGATAAGCAGCCATATTCTGGACTTTAGGATTCCACACTGTCTCCAATGGCAAGTCCACATAGTGTGTGTTACAGTAGTCAGCATTGAAGTCATAGTAGCCTGGTGCAGCATGGCCATGTCAGCTGAGTTAGGAAGGGGAAAAGGCCTTATAGGGCAGTGGTGGCGAACCTTTGGCACTCCAGATGTTATGGACTACAATTCCCATCAGCCCCTACAGTTGGCCATGCTGGCAGGGGCTGATGGGAATTGTAGTCCAGAACATCTGGAGTGCCAAAGGTTCGCCACCACTGTTATAGGGTATACTTGATGAAAAGTATTCCTTTCACCCATTTCAGCCTTCTTGGTGAAGAGCAAGAACACTCCTAAACTTTGCTTCCGACCTGCCAAGCATAATTTTAGCCTATCTAGGACTGGCCGATTGAGCCTTTCAAGAACATCAGCTGTCCCAACTAGCGTAATTTTCCCCTCAGGCCTGTCTAGAATCAATTTCCACTCGTTCCCCTGCATCTGCTTGACCACAGCTCATTGAGAAGTAGGTCAAGGAAGACACAGCTGCTGAGCCACATTCTTCAGCTTTTCCAGTGCTCAGCTGCCTGTGGTCCTTCATGAATGCACTGGGAGTTGTTTTGTAAGGATGCTGGTGACTGTGTAAGAATGGAGCTTGCTATGGGTTGAAGCTGATCTGCAGTAACAATGGCTGCTGCTGTGTGACATCGAACATCTTAACAAGGTTCTAAGCGGGAGAGTTTCCCTGGAGCTCAGCGACCCGTTGCTACCTGGGTTCTTTGTGTATTTAGGTGGGAGGTCGGGTTTGTTTCATACTTTTTAATTGGCCATCCCCTCTCACTATTTCTGTGTAAGAAATAGTTCCGCAGGGGCTGTAAGACTGAGCTATTCCACCGGGCTTTTGGGGAGGCCAGCCACTGATGTGCGCCCCCCCTTTAACAGCGGGGGCCCTGCTGTCCCCCCCAGAGGAATTTAAGCTGCAACATCTAAAAAGTTGCTCTTATAATGGTATGTTATAATTTGAGCGCTGTATTTTAATAAGGACCAGTACTAAATGTACGGAATTTGTTTATTTACCTGTGTTGTATATCTATGTTGTGAACCGCCCTGAGCCCTCCGGGGGAGGGCAGTATACAAGTTTAATAATAAATAAAATAAAAAAAATAAATAAGAGAAGCCACTACAGCTTCCCATGTGGTATAGCGGTTAAGAGCAGAGGACTTTAATCTGGAGAACTGGGTTTGATGTCATGCTCTTTTACGTAAGTGGCAGACTCTAATCCAGTTAATTTTTTTCCTCGCTCCTCCACAAGAATCCTGATGGGTGACCTGGGTCTACTCACAGTTCTCTCAGAACTCTCTCAGCCCTACCTATCTCGCAAAGTGCCTTTTGTGGGAAGTGGAAGGGAAGGTGATTGTGAGCTGTTTCAAGACTCCTTAGAAGTGAAGACAAGTGGGGTATTTAAAAAACAACAACAACTCTTCTTCCCTTCTCAAAGGGCCTGCTACAACTCCCCTGCGCAAAGCTGTGTGCTGCTTCCGATCTTGTTCTCGGCACCGGCTGGTTTTGAATTGCCGGCAGCAGCTTTCTCATACCTGTATTAAGAGCCACTGACAAAGTGGTTGCTAATATTTAGAGGATGCAATAGAAAGATTGGAAAGGCGGCAATTTGCTCTCAGCAGAAACCTGTTAAATATTCTTTTTCAAGTTTAATAATGGAGAAAGGGAACTGAGCTTCATAATAAGACAACGCGGCCTCTTCGGCAATTTAGCTCACTTATTTCCTCTCGGCGTTAGGATGTCCGTAATTAGACATTTTAGATGTTGCAGAAGAAAGGAGTGCTCTCCTTCCCTCCCCCGACCTTGTTGTCAGTGAGCTCTGGACCTGATTAAAGATGTGGACATAAACAGGCAGTGGTCCTCTATTCATTTTTTTGAGCAAATGGCCCAATTCAGTCTGTTTCACGTTATGGTGCCTTTAATCTCACCTCAAAGTCTTTGATTTCCCAGGCCCATTTTCAGTTGCATTTGGCAGTCATTGTCCCAGTCAGCTTCAGAGGACCTGAGGAAAGCGTCATCGGGGGAAATATCTGTGGCCTCTTCCTGCGTTTCCGGGCCGCCCAACTGGTGCCCATGAAATGTCCTTCAGATGTTCTACCAGCTGTTTAGAAACAGCTTGCCCATGAGCAGATACTGCACTGGTGGGAGAATATTTAAATGATTCAATTGAGAGTCAGAGGCCCAATTTCCTGGATCTTTCCTATAGAACCAGCATGTGGAGGTGCTGAATTTCTGGGAAACACCCATATGGTCAGCCCACATAGTAGAGGAGGAAGAGGAGGGGGAGGAGAATTTAAATTTATATCCCCCTTTCTCTCTTATAGGAGACTCAAAGGGGCTTACAATCTCCTTGCCCTTCCCCCCTCACAACAAACACCCTGTGAGGTGGGTGGCGCTGAGAGAGCTCCGAGAAGCTGTGACTAGCCCAAGGTCACCCAGCTGGTGTGTGTGGGAGTGCACAGGCTAATCTGAATTCCCCAGATAAGCCTCCACAGCTCAGGCGGCAGAGCGGGGAATCAAACCCGGTTCCTCCAGATTAGAATGCACCTGCTCTTAACCACTACGCCACTGCTGCTCCCATTTAAACTGTGGACTATGCTGCAATGAGTTTTTGCTCCAGCTTGGCTTCTTAGTGTGTTTCCCCTTCCCTTATAAACAGTATTGTTTGCCAGCCATTGTTCTTCCATTTGTGTACGTCCTCCCTGCCAAGTTATCTCCCTCCCATATTTCTCAGGTGGTCTGGAAAAAAATAGAAAAAAAGTGGGAAAAAGCAGGAGAGCAGAGACTGACAAATGATACTTAGTGTGAAGGAGGGGAAAATCTGATGCAGTTGCAAAGCCAAGCTGGAGTAAAAGCCTTGTGCAGAAAATTCCTCTCTTCCAAGAAGGGCCGACAGAATCGCCAGGCACAGACTGAGGGAACTTTGCTGCCAGCTGTGACTTTTAAGGCAAGTGTTGTGTTGCTCTTCGTGGCTCCAGTATAAAGCTTGGATGTGATCAGAGGTATGAGATCTTGGGTGCAAGGCAAAAGACTCTGAACCTGTGCCTTTGGCCCTTTGGCCCATTGGATTCAGGACTGGCACAAAATACAGTTGGTTATTTTTTGGTTCATTTGGTTATTTTTGGTTCATTTCATTTCATTTTTTTAAAAAAAAATTGCTGCAAACTGCTTTGGGTCAGGGATAAAAGTGGGGAATAATTATTATTATTATTATTATTATTTATTTAATTTGTATACCGCCCGATCCCCGAATTCCAGAATAAGACCTGCCATTTGTGTTTGCATCATTCCCTTCTTTCAAAGGATCGATTCAGTGTGGAGTACAGGCAGTGGCATAGCACCAAGGGGGCATGAGGCGTGATGCACCGGGCATGCACCAGTGCGGGGGTGTTCTGGGGTGGGCGGGGGCGCACACGTGCCCCGGGCACAGTTCCCCCTCACTGTGGCCCTGAGCACAGGGGTCTCCTTTCCTCCTCTCAGAACAACCCTATGAAGCAGTTTAGGCTCAAGATATGCAACTGACTTAAAGGCACCCCACAAACGTCTGTGGTGGGGGCCTTGAACCCAGGTCCCCTCATTATTCATTCAACACTTGAACTACATCACACCGGTTCTCAAAGATCTAAAAAGGTACATGATTTAACTCAGGAATTTTGCAACTGTGGGCTGTGAATGCTTTGCAGTTGGTGACTGGGCAGAGAATGACTGTTCATTTCCTAGTAACAATATGGTAATCGCCTTCACTCCTTTCCACATTTGTCACCTTCATTGCCATTTTTCCAATGCAGCTGGTGTGTGCCTCTGGTGCAAAGTCAGGCCAGTCTGATGAAAACACCTCATTGGGCTGTTTCTGAGATAACCATAGTGCTGCCTACTCAAATGAGAGCCCCCCCCCCCTCCTGCCCTGTGAAACCATTTTGATTAATTAACCAGCGGTTTATTTATTTGTCACTTGAAGAATATGCGTAATCTTTTCCGTTATCCTTTGGTGGACATCCCAGCACAATGTGGATTGATGTTCCCCGAGAAGCTGTATTTTATCAAAGAACAATTGTGATTAGAAGACATCCCATACTGGAGAGGAGGCTTCGTTTAACAAATGTTGATATTGAAGCCCTCTGCATATCCCGGAGACGAATGAACTTTCGGTCAGATAATAGTAGGGCACGGGAGAATCATCACCATCAATATTTGAGACTGTCAATCTACCCAAAAAAGTATTTCATGCCCACTGAGTTAATAAGAAGCTCTTGCTAAATATAGCGTGTGTGGTCTTAGGAGATTCTGGGACTCTGCAGTTCTATTTTCACTACGACCTTCAGGAATGTCCTTTAAAATTGCCTGTTCTGCTCCAAAAAGTAGGCAAGTTAGAAATAACTCCTCCTTATTCAGCACATCTAATCTCTCAGTGTGTGTTGTGAGTATGTGTGTAGATGCACACACTGTGGGGACAAAAAACAAGCAATCTCTGGGTGGGGGGGGAGGGTTATTCTTCTTGTTCCAGTGTCAAGATAGCAATGAAGGAGCACGTTTGAAATGCAGTCTACCCTTTGCTCTAGGGATGCAAATATAGACAGCTTCTCTAAACCTTTGAGCTGAAGTTTAGAGCTTGCATGTAGCACTGCAAAATATACAGTACTCTAGTGCTGATGGGGGCACAATGGTTAGAGCTTGGAAGCTCTTCTGCCACCCAGTCAGACTAGCAAAGGTCCCTTCCGCACACACAAAATAATGCGTTTTCAAACCACTTTCACAACTGTTTGCAAGTGGATTTTGCTATTCTGCACAGCTTCAAAGAGCACTGAAAGCAGTTTGAAAGTGCATTATTCTGCATGTGTGGAAGGAGCCAAAGAGTTTATAGAATGGTTAATTCACAAGCAGATGACTTGACCATTCTATAAGCTCTTTGCTAGTCTGATTGGGTGGCAGAAGAGCTTCCAAGCTCTAACCATTGTGCCTGAGGCACCCCTTACCCCCACACATGATTTGGGCCTTCATGTGACAAATTGCACGTAAGTTCTGTCTCTCACCCAAGTCTCCATTACCAATTCATGCTCCATTGCCTTTGGGGCCTTAAATCGACACCTTGTGAAAATAAATACCTTGTGAAAGCAGTACCAGCTGTCTGATTCACATCCCTCATGCTTGCTTGGAGAAATGTCCTCCAATTGCCTCTGTGTTCACTGCCTTTCTGGACATTTTTTCTCAGCTGTCGGAAAGTTGCTTTCTGTGCTTTTGCCAGTCTGCTCTTCACAAGTAATGCTAAACATGGATCTCCTTCCTCTTGCTCACTCATTCCCCACCAGCGGACCACTTGTTTGTGGACTGTTTTACATTGCCTGGAGGTTTTTGTTTTTTCCTCTGTGCACATCATTCATCCCCCTTTTTTTTGTCCTTGAGAGAGTGTGCCTATACGTCTATACGTCTAAGCATCTGCAGCTGTCTGGGCACCTTTTCACAACTGTGAAAGAAATGCCATTTCCCAACCTGAAAACCAGCCACCATCCTAAAAAAAGGAAAGAGGCTTATGGGTAGGAAGCAGGCGGAGAGCTGTAGAAGAACTATTTGGGTGTGGAAATAAAATACACAAGCAATAACAAAGAGATGCCAGGCTGAACTCAAGAACTGGTTAGCACTGATGCAAGAAACATAGAATAGCAGGAGATGTTCAGTGTATTGTCGAAGGCTTTCACGGCCGGAATCACTGGAGTGCTTCAGGTGTGTGCCTGATGCCGCAGTGGGGCAGAGAGGAGGTAAACTCCCCCATCCGTAATCAGTCAGTGATTGCTGGGATGGGTGCAGATAGGGCAGGGGTCTGCAACCTGTGGCTCTCCAGATGTTCACGGACTACAATTCCCATCAGCCCCTGCCAGCATGGCCAATTGGCAGGGACTGATGGGAATTGTAATCCGAGAACATCTGGAGAGCCACAGGTTGCAGACCCCTGAGATAGGGTAAGTAGAGTGCTGATTGAATTATCCTAAGGTGACACAATGGAGATTAGCTAGCCCCATTGACCAGCCAGACACACCTTAGGGCAGTGATGGTGAACCTTTTCGAGACCGACTGCTCAAACTGCAACCCAAAACCCACTTATTTATCGCAAAGTGCCAACATGGCAATTTAATCTGAATACTGAGGTTTTAGTTTAGAAAAAATGGTTGGCTCCAAGGCGTGTGTTACTCAGGAGTAAGCTTGGTGGTAGTCGGTGGCTTTGCTCTGAAGCAACCATGCAACTCTTCACGACCCTAGGAGGGTTTACTCAAAAGCAAGCCCCATTGCCAGCAACCGAGCTTACTCCCAGGTAAAGGATCATGCTTTAGTTCTTTGCATGAAAATCAGTGGAGTTTAACAGCGCTTAACAGGGTTACCTACACTGCTTCCCCAAAACTAAGTCTTAGGTTTAATGCTAATAATTGAGCCCAGCGGCCCACGCCAGCCTAGATGTGTGTGTGGGGGGGGGGGCGGGCACTCTGCTTGCGCATGCCCACAGAGAGGGCTCTGAGTGCCACCTCTGGCACCTGTGCCATAGGTTCGCCACCACTGCCTTAGGGCCAAGGGAAAAAATTCAGCAATCAACTGCTTTCCTTCCTTCCCAGGCTTGACACACAAGATGGATCCCAAAACTCTATGAGAGGTATCCATTTTGTGGGGAGCAGTGTCTTGATCTTCTGCCAATCGTTGGCCCCCATACTCTTATAGTACCCTCAGCGGGAGGAGTGGTCCAGCTGCTTACAGTCATGTTGGGGTCTGCAGTAGAAGGGAAAATTGGCAGAAATCATTGTTTCCTTTATACTGGAAGACCTATATGATTGGATACACACCACTGACCTTTTTCTTGCCTTTTCCAAAGACCAGGGAATGCTTTGTCGTATATTAAGTGTTTGTTCAGAACCCTGCCCTCCCCCCCCCCAGACACATATTAGCATTTGGTTACATTTTGAATTAATGATGTGCCCAAAACTTTGTCCCCTATACTGCATTCCAAACATCCAGAAGACAGTTATTGTGGGGGTGTATTGACTAGGGACACATTGCCCACGATTATCCAGAAAGAATTATTGGCCAAGGTGGTTATTGATTTTCTAGTAATTTCCAGACCTCTCCCCCCACCACCTTATGTCACCAGAGAGGCAGATCACAAATTGAACTGCAGCTGAATTGCTGCAGAATTGATTAAAACTCACGGTAATTATTGCTTCTCGGCTGCCCAAGGCAGACTGATCAATGTTAGCAATAACTGATAGGATTCTTTAGGCGCATTCAGGAAATGGGCATTAGGGTGTTCACTTGGCACACACCCAGCAGCTGTGGCAGAGAGGCAAAAACAGCTTGCACTGGCCATGGGGATTGTCTATGTTGCAGTTTCCATGAGAAAATCCACTATAAATGCATCACATAAATAACCCAGTGTTTTAGAAGTGTCTGAATTCTGTAAGGTGGTGGACTCTCTTTTGGCTTTAGCTAGCATTTGGGAACTCTGGAAAACCAGCTAGGAACTTCATGGCACAGAGTAGTAAGCTGCAGTACTGCTGCCAAAGCTGTGCTCACAACCTGAGTTCGATCCCGACAGAAGTCGGGTTCAGGCAGCCGGCTCAAGGTTGACTCAGCCTTTCATCCTTTCAAGCTTGGTAAAATGAGCACACAGCTTGCTGGGGGTTAAGTGTAGACAACTGGGGGAGGAAATGGTAAATGTCCCTGTAAACATAGTCTGAAAGACCAGGCAGGTGGGTCACGGACCAACGGGCTATGAAGAGCAAATGTAGAATGGTGTCAGGGTCAAGACAAGGGACATAAATGTTGGTGGCAGAGTTAAAGAGAGTTTCTGGCATCTCCAACTGAAAGAATCCCAGTTGTCCCTGAGACCATTGAGACTTGCTGCCAACCCAAGTAGTACTACACCTAGTGGACCAAGGATCTGACTTGGTATGAGGCAACTTCATATAGTGAGTTCATGGGTGTGTGTGTGTGTGTGTGTGAGTGTGAGTGTGAGTGTGAGTGATTGGTCGTTGTCAACCAATGAATATCCAGATCTCAACTGGCCATTTGGGGAACAGGAAAATTAATGGCACTGCCATTTTCCTAGACTTGAGTCAAATGTTTTCCCAGCTGGAGGGAGCGATCAAGGGAATGAATGAATGTCTCACACTGAAGCTTGAGCTCAAATAATGCAACACCGTACAAGTGCAGAGGTTTTGACATTCCCCAAGAACCACTGGGGTGACACCAGTATTCATATCACACAAGATAACTCAAGCTCCTTCAGTGGCGTAGCACCAAGGGGATGGGAGGTGCATGATGCAGCAGGCACGTGCCTTGCGGGGGCGTTCCAGGGGCGTTCCGGGGCATGGCAGGGGCGCAGGGCGCAAGTGTGCACCAGGCGCAGTTCCCCCTCACTCCACCCTCTCGCTCCATACTGTCCACACGCAGTCGCAGCTGCCTGCTGGCCCCTTGTTGCGTCTGCTTACTGAGCTCCTGCTGTTTGGCAGAGTCCCCGAAGCTTCTGGCAGGCACATTACTTGGCGCACAGATGATGAACTACTTGCAATTAAAGATCGAGCGCTTGGAAGTGCAAAATAGTTTGCAGATATTAAGTTAATCATGATGATACAGGTTTATTTAAACAATAAATATATTACCGTGGGCCCTGAAGTGCTGCCAAGCCTCCTCTTCCTACAGCCCCCCCTTTTCCGTCAGTTTTGGTTTGAATTTTCTATGGGGGGAGTGAATCAATCAATCTAATCCTTGTTTGTTTGTTTTCCCAAAGATAGATATGGAGGCTGAGTGAAACATTCAAGGAAGCAAAATCTACTTAGAACGATACAGATTTATAGTAAAAGGCGGGGAGGATGTGGCTTAGTGGTAGAATTTGTGGTCTGTGTGCAAGAGATTCCAGGTTCAGTTTTTTTCTAATTAATTCTCCAGTTTTAAAAGGATCTTGTGAAGTAGCTGCCAGTAGCTTATACTGAGCTAGAGGAACCAATGGTCTGTTTTTTTCCCCCATTGGGTACCATCATACATTCTGAAGAACAGGGAAATAGGAAATGGTGTACACAGCAGTTTTCCCACAGTTGTATGATTCAGCCCAGTGCATTTTATTACCTAGCATATCTATGGCACTTTTCAATATACATTAATAGACCTCTCACTGAACCTCATAATAAGCCTGTGAGGCTAGTTGGGTCGAAGTTCTTGTTATTTTGAAGCTATTGTTATGGGCAAAAAAACCTGGCCCATAAACAATCCAGCATGCTTCATGTCTGGAAAGGGTCTCCTCTACTTTGTTTTTAGGCACTTGAGTGGTGGCAGTTTCTACCATCTGAGCACATGGATCTGTCAGGAATTGACAGGTGTTCTTTGGGATTACTTTTAGGAATTTGCTCCTTCACTGCACAAATCCATAGCATGCACTCCTTTGAAGGTCAGAGTGGTGCTGAGACGGCAGTCGCTGCCACCAGACAAAGATACATACAGTATGGAAGGAGGCTTTGAGGACACCAGGAAAGGGTGCAGATAATTCCTCTCTGGCTCATTGGGCTGTCAGGAACTGAAATGTGTTGATCCAATGTCAGGTCAGACCAAAAAATGTTAGGTCAAGAGCGTGTGACTGGCCCAGCAAGTTTCCTTGGCAGAGTGGGGATTTAAACCTGGGTTTTCCAGGTTTTTAACCAACCAACCTACCAATCATACAAACCTTTATTGGCATTAAATGTATCAATAAAACAAATGCATTAAATGTATCAATAAAAGAAATGTCAGCCACAGTACATTACTGTCTCTATGCACTAGTGTTGGCAATCGTAATCGTTGTGCTTGACATCTTGAATCCTAATAGAAGTTAACAGGAACTTGGCCATCCCCACCGTTGTTTGAAGATGCTGGTCAGCTAGAAGATAAGACACTCGTTCCTTATTGGAGATCCTTAGGCCATCCATTAGTAATGGTTCAGTAAGAATTTTCTGCAGGGATGTGTAAAAATCATGGAGCAGCAACACATACTCAACCATTTCAAGTTGTTTCTGCATGCCGGAGCAGTGTCTTTTTCTGCAAGGAATGTTCATATATCTGCCCCAGTGGGTTGCTGTCGGCAGGACGCTAGCTAGGCTGACATAAAGGACCCTCATAACTGCAGGAAATGTAGGTGGAAAAAATAGGTTGGTAACATTCCATAGGTGAGAATTATGCCAAATTCCACTGGACAAAAACCTCTCTGCCATAATGGGTACAGGGTTTGCCTCTCTGTATCGGAAATTCTTTGTTTCAGTATCCTGAAGGCTTGGGATTAATCAGAAGTCAAGAGGGAGTCTAAGAAAATACCTATTGAATTGATTTTGCAGTGACTTATTTGGATCATTTAGAATGATACTGGTCTGATAGCATGGACCAGACAAGACTAGTGGGATTGGATCTGAAGAACAGGCCAACGCACAGTTTTAGGGCTAAAAGCCACACTTTCATTTCTAGAAAGCTTAACCCAGGTTCTAAACAAAGGGTTGTATAAGCAACACAATTAGGGATTCCCAAAAGACGATGAAGGAAAGTTGATTGGATTTGTTCAAGTCTGGAGTTGGAAGCATTTATCCAAATAGGAATTTCATAGAACAACTGGGAAAGCAACTTGGCTTTATAAACTCAGATGGCAGCTGGAATCAACAGGCTACCTTTAGCATCGAAGAAGTGAGTAACAGTCACTATTCTGTGTTTAGCCAAGTTTATGGCCTGTTTTATCTGCATTGTCCATTTGAGAACTTTTGACCACTACATTATGCTGGCTCTCAGGTACGTAATTAGGCACATTTTTAAAAACGCTAATAAAGTTTCTTCAATAAAACCTGGATAATTGCCTGTCTCAGTATGCTAGGAAAGGCTCCTGGAATCAATGAGTTATTAATCTGATATCCACTAGTGGCTCTTTCACCTTCTCCTGTCAAAATTTCACCAACCATGCTGGGTAGAATTCAGGTGGTGACCTTCACAACCCACAACAATTCTGCTGACATATACACACAGGAAACTGCCTTAAACCAAGTAGAGTCTGAATGAGAAATGTCATCTGTCAGACAAAATCTAGATCCATGTTTCTTTCTTTCCACCGGCCAACAGGAAGTCCAGAAGAAGAAGAAATAGAAACAAACAACTTTCCATCAAGCCTCAACGGAGACCTCCTTAAGGTCTTTCTCCTCAGATACCTTTTTAAAAATTATACTATAGTTTGTATGCTTTGTTTTTATTAGTAGAGGGAACTTTGAGAGCCAGCTTTTGTTAAGAAAAGCAACACATATTGAATCTGAGAATGCATCCACCTTGTTCAATATTGTCTGATGTAAATGATTGATTGATTGATTGATTGATTGATTGATTGATTGATTGATTGATTGATTGATTGATTGATTGATTGATTGATTGATTGATTGATTGATTGATTGATTGATTGACCACACTCCCCCACCTCGACAGACTGAGAGCAGTTTATAACAGCACTTTTACATAAAATAAAACCACATCAATTTCAATATCATTTTCAACACAAGTATAATTGGGGTGCTGTGTGGTTTCCGGGCTGTATGGCCGTGTTCTAGCAGCATTCTCTCCTGACGTTTCGCCTGCATCTGTGGCTGGCATCTTCAGAGGATCTGTGGCTGGCATCTTCAGAGGATCTTTGCCTGCATCTGTGGCTGCCATCTTCAGATCCTCTGAAGATGCCAGCCACAGATGCAGGCGAAACGTCAGGAGAGAATGCTGCTAGAACACGGCCATACAGCCCGGAAACCACACAGCACCCTAGTGATTCCGGCCGTGAAAGCTTTCGACAATACACAAATATAATTAATTTCCTGTAGAGAAAACAAAAATTGAACTTTGGATCTTTTTTTCAAAGTCTGTGCCCTGGCTATGAATGGCATCTCCTAGACAGAACATAGGCTGTGGCTTACATTGCTGTCATGTTTTTAGATTCTAGATGTGAGCTTTGAGTCACTCTTGATCCTCCTTCAAGCAACCAGTGTTGCCTTCTCCACTGGTATTTGCAAAGTGAATTCTAGCAGACTTTAAAAAAAAAACAGTGCAGTGAAATAGGCATGCACTGACACCTGCCAAAATTGAGATCTTCCAATTCCTACCATGTCTCACATGTTCGTGTGTGGTATAAGCAGTAAACCTGTCTTACCTTTCTGGAAGGGAGGGGACTACTCACGTTGATCTCCAGTCATGTAAAAATGATGGCTTGAACTGTTCTTCTGCATATGATAATGGCGCTATTCCCATGACATATCCTGCATTATGGCTTCCCACTCCAACATGTTGAATATGTCATCCAGGCACCTTTCTCTCTGTATTTTCTTTTAACATTACATGGTTCGGACTGTGTCTGCTGTGCCTTCAGTGGCTTCCTCTCCGTTCCCGTGCCCCCCGTCATTTAAGTCTTCCCTCTCCCTGTCCAATCTCCGCTTAATGAGGTTGAAAAAGAATGCTTCGCTAAGGCCTCATAGAGCCATGGTTCAACAGAGTGATGGAATCATTGTTTAAAGGAGGCTTTGCATAATGGGAGGAGGAGATTGGGAGGAGTCTCTGACGGCAGCCTTCCAGAAGTCAGTTCATTAAGGCAGGTGCATTTGAAACCCAGGTTATATGGTAGCAGCGGTGGGCTTCCAAAGAAGAACCCATCTGGGCAGCAGGCCAGACAGGGATCTCCTGGGTTCATTAGTATGGGTTTGCGCTTGCACGGCAAATTTATTTTTTCCTTTTTACAAAGTTTTAACACATTCTTCTTAGGGGACAGAAGATGTCCGCAATGTGCCTTCATTTATCTCAGTGCTGGTTATGGTTCAACTCATTGCCAGGAATTTTGCAGCACAGACTTAATGGAGCACAGACTTAATGGAGAACTGCTCTTAGGCTATATTCACACACACACACAAACCCGCCCGATGGAATGATATTTTCTGGGTAACTTGAAAGCAACAAATAGGGGTAAAATTGGAGTGCAGGTTAATAAGAGCTGGCTATTGATTGATAGTGCCGAATGCTTTCCTTTTTAATCATTTGGGGGATTCTGTGCTTGCCAGGTTGATGAAATTAAAAGGGGGAGATAGAATTGGATCAGAGTTCCAGGTGGTAGAAATCAATAATTTAGGCTAACTTATTTCGGATGTGATAAATTGTCCTATGGAATTTTAGAGAAATTGAAATTTTGTTTTCATTGTTTGCTCTATTTTATGGATTTTGTATTGTGTTTTATTATGTATGGGAGCCGCCCTGAACTCTTCTTGGTTGGGAAAGGGTGGGATAGCAAGCCGAACAAACAAGTATGTATCAGCAAGACAGATTGCCCTTTTTAAAAAAAAAAATTGAAGCAAATCCGTTTCTATCCTGACTCCTTGTTTGTCTTAGTCAACAACAGCCCACACACTTCAGAACAGCTTTCCTAGGGGCTACGAACCAAATCATAATAATCAATATATCTCTCACCAAACCATGTCATAAAGGATTATGATCGATAGAGCTGCAAAATGGATCTAGGGACAGACCAGCGGGATTTTTTCTGCAAACCTGGAGGAAGACCCAAGGTTGCAGAAAAATCAGAAATCCTCATAAAAAAGAAAATATTTGAATTAAAATCCCCCTCCCAAGAAACAAACCTATAGTTTGCTTTTTGTTTGTTTTTAAGAATGCCCATGGAACTCTCAGTGGCTGTTTGGAGTTGCTAGGCAACCACACAATTTTTTTTTCCAAGTGCTGTCTTCTATAAAGCACAGCCATGGGGAGGAAAGCAGGAGTGGATTAGGAGGCTGAAACAGGCCTGGGAAAAGTCCTGCCCCCCCCCCCCCACTACACTTTATGTCTTCTGATGGAGGTGGACTCAGTGGGGACAGCTGCATTGGCACCTACCAGAAACTCGTTACCCACACAACTGGACTTAGCCCAGGTATGGTAGCTACTGTATAACTCAGCCTGATCTCAGCCAGTGCAAAATTTTCCCTGGAGCTGGCCACCTTGCAACCCAGCAAGACTTTTCCAGGAGAGAGGATGCAGGAAAGAGGGAAAGGTAAAGGCAGGAGAGCAGATCAAGGTAGGTTGGCTGATGGGTGGGAAGGAGAAAAGGCAAAAGACTGTGGAGGCTGTCAGGGAAGGGAAAGATGAAATATTGGGAGAGGATACCGTGAGATACCCTCTGCAAGTCCTAGGACCATGGTGGCGAACCTTTGGCACTCCATATGTTATGGACTACAATTCCCATCAGCCACTGCTAGCATGGTCAATCGGCCATGCTGGCAGGGGCTGATGGGAATTGTAGTCCATAACATCTGGAGTGCCAAAGGTTCGCCACCACTGTCTAGGAGGTCCCCTCACTTTCAAAATTTGTGATCCTTCATAAAAGCAGAGCCAATGAAGATTTCCAGCTCTGCATTTCAAGAGAGCTGGATTTTCTCTGTAAGTCATATTATGACTACCATATATCTTAGACATAACTGACAAGTAAATCGCTGTGATTTAGTGACTTGAGTGTGGAACTGGATTCTGGGAGAGCCAGATTCAAGTGACTGGGCAGCCTTAGATCAGTTGCTTTCTCCCAGCTTAAATCACCTCATAGGGTTGTAGAGGGACTATGTATGGGATTCCGACCTCCTTGGAATGGTGGAACAAAAGTAATCAATTATAACCCCCCCCCCCACAAAAATCAAAATCAGACAGCTCTATGAATTTGTTCTACTGTTCTTTGTGCATACAATCCAATTCACAATTGTATGTTCACTGTGTAGAGATTGTAATTACAGATTATAAACTGTAATTATGTTCATGGAGACAATATCAATTTAGGTTTATTTATGCTGTCCCTTTGGTTTGTGGTATCCCACCAAGGTGCTGGCCAGAATGAGAACCGCTGTGGTGGGTGTGGTACAGGAAGGAGGGAGGCTGAGGCTAAGAATTGGTGGGAAAAGTTTTGGGAGGAACTCTGGGAGCGTCACCCTCACCTCTTCTTTCGAGAAAGAAGGCAAGGTGGCTGAGGGGGCACACTCAAACATAACAACCCTCAAACACCTTGGATTGATGGACTACTTTTGCCTATTCTAACATTATTTTGTGGTAATCTTTACCTCAAACATATCAGAGTCAACATTACTTTCAATATATTAGATGAAGGGGGCTGAATAAACCTATCACCAAGTTCAATCTGTATATCCCCCCCTTTTGTATGCCAACAGCCTTTTCATAGGCTTGCCTCTACAGTTCAGGCTTTTTCTCTCCCCCTTTCCTTTTCTCTTCTTCCCCCTATCTTTATTTTGTTGGAAAACATGTCACAATGAGCAAGGAATATGCTCACTTTGACTTCCACTCTCTCAACTGTGCGGCGTAGTGGTTAACAGCGATGGACTCTAATCTGGAGAACCAGGTTTGGTTCTTCACTCTTCCACATGAGCGACGGACTGAGTGGTGAATTGGATTTGTTTCCTGCTCCTACACATTAAACCTGCTGGGTGACTTTGGGCCAGTCACAGTTCTTTGGAACTCTCTCAGCCCCACCTACCTCACAAAGTGTCTGTTGTGGGGAGAGGAAGGGAAAGAAGTTTGTAAGCTGCTTTGAGACTCCTTACAAGAGATAAAGCCATACTCCTCTTCTTCTTTTTCCTCACTGTAGTGTCCTGAGGAACTGAGACCCATGAAGGATGGTACTGGCTGCTTTGACTACTCCAGAGGGATTGATTGTTCTGATGGCTTCAACGGTGGTTGTGAACAGCTGTGCCTGCAGCAGACTCTTCCTCTCCCAACGGACCCCCTGTCCAGCACCATCCACATGTTCTGTGGGTAAGCATCCTGGGCTCTCTCGGACAGGTCTATTAATTGAACCGATTGTGAATTCTTGTCAACTACATGTGCTCGTCCCACCGGGTCCTGTCTACTTAAGCCAGCATGATGTTGCAAAGATCTAAACAGGTCCCTCAGATATGCAAACACATCCTCAGCAGATAATTGAGGGTGGAGAGCCCTGAGGAAGGACTGAGAGATGCCTGTGAATCAATCTTTCTGGTAAGACCACTTGGGTCTGTAGTGGGCAAAGTTATCATATGCTTTATAGGATAGATTGTTTAATGGAATTGATGAGGTAGATCATTAGTCTCCAATGTGATGCCCATCGGCACCATGGTGCCTCCAGTACCTTTCCCAGTGCCCACCAGGCGTTTTCAGAAAGCAGGTAAGGAAGGATGGAGCAGCAGTGGCGTAGGAGGTTAAGAGCTCGTGTATCTAATCTGGAGGAACAGGGTTTGATTCCCAGCTCTGCCGCCTGAGCTGTGGAGGCTTATCTGGGGAATTCAGATTTGCCTGTGCACTCCCACACACGCCAGCTGGGTGACTTTGGGCTAGTCACAGCTTCTTGGAGCTCTCTCAGCCCCACCTACCTCGCAGGGTGTTTGTTGTGAGGGGGGAAGGGCAAGGAGATTGTAAGCCCCTTTGAGTCTCCTACAGGAGAGAAAGGGGGGATATAAATCCAAACTCTTCTTCTTCTTCTTCTTTTGCCCAGCAGGGCTTTTAAGAAGTTATCCCTTTAAAACTGAGCTTCAGTCTGAGTTAAATTGAAGGCTTGTCTGATGCAGGCACCCACAGTAGTGGTCAGAACTGGCTTGTTCTTTTGTTTGGATTCTTGCCAACTTGTTTTTTTTATTGTTTTTATAAGGTTTTAAAAACAGACAATACAGACTACTTCATTCTGGGGTCAGACATTTCCAAGTGTCCTCTTGAACTTGTTAACATTAATGCATTGGAAAGTTCTTACCATACCCATAAAAAGAAGGCATTGTAATAAAACACCCTGCAATGACACCCCTTAGACCTTCTGTTCTTCTTCAGGCAGGGAAACCACTCACTCAGCTTTTTCCCTCCTTTTTTTGTTCAGGGACTGAGGTGCTTTGGAGTAATGGTAGCGTATAGTAGAAAGCATTCTCCCTCAACCCTGTAACACTCTCCAGAAGGCGAAGGATGCCCAATGACTTTTATTTTTCTTTCCAGGCACTCCCCTCACTAAGGCACAGTAAAATAAATATTCTGAGGCAGAAGTAAACAGTAACACAGATTTATTTAACAGATAGAAGACATAGGAAGAATAACAACTAAACAAGGGAAGGGAAGAATAACAACTTGGAGATGATTGAGGCAAATATGGCAGGAGGCAAGAGAAATATATACACTCATTACACAAGAGCTTGGCTCAAAGGTTTAGAGTTTCTGATTTCTTCAACACAACACTTAAGATTATTCAGTTATAGTTCAACTTAGAGGTTGGTTTCATAGATGTTACACAGTTTATACAGTTCCTTTATCGTAGATAATACTGGCTTATGGTTTCTACATGGAGTCCTAACATAGGCTAGGTACTTTTTCACAGTACCCTCACTCAACTCTCCCATTAGGAATCCCCCCCCCCCCCATAAAACATGCACTCTCCACTGAGGTAAACTTAAAGTAAATCCCTGTACCCAAGACCCATTGGTACAGTGGAACTCTTCTCTACCTAGAAAATATTTCTTATGACCATTTCACTTAGCCCTCCAATAAACCTTTTCCCCAGTATACTTGATATATGCATAATTGCTTTCTCTCAGCATTCAGGCTGATAACAATAGTTCCTTTCACACACTTTGACAGAACTATTCCTCAGAGATGTTTAGTTTTTATTCAGTTAAGGAATGTTCCAGACCAAAAACCCCTCAGATTGTACTGGCAAGGGAGTTAACCTCCTCCCCCCACTGTATCATACTGTTACTTGGCCAGAGTGCTGGTGGGCACTGCCAATTAGTTCATTCCCCTGCTAATGCCTCACTTTGACTATATAATGACTGCAGACAGAACTGCATTTTTACAAAACATATTTCATTGCACTCAACCACACACCCCTTCAGAAAAAAATATCAAAGCCACCACCACCCCATCCATTGCTTTCCTGCTCCACCATCAATGTTTTTGAACATAAAAAGTAGCTGGGGTTTTTTTGGTTGACCTCCTCCCAATAACCAGACTCAGGGTTACCAAAATCAGGTTTATTGTATCAGAGTACGAACTGGTACAGTCCACAGGGTTTTTGCCGAATCTGGCATTAACATACTAAGTAGCAGTCTGTGTGCCCCAGATAAGCACCCCCTCCTTTAATGGTCAACCCCAAAAGTGAAAGCATTCCCAAAGCAGAAGCCTCCGCAGGCTGCACAGCTCTCTCCAAGGTCGGAAGTCAGATGAGGAGCAGGTATTGTCTTTCTGGGCTGAGAAACTTCCTTGCTATTATTCTGAACAAAACACAAGCACCAGCAAGGGACTCTTTGGTGACACAATCGCCTGGGCTCCCCTGGATGGTGATGGCAAGATCCAAAGGGTTGGGGCTTGACAGTAGCCCCATGTAGGAGTGGATTCCCTTTAGAGAGGAACCATCACTTCAGACTTACTTTTGAGTACTTGAGCCTTAATTAAGCCTCTGACCCTCAGACAAGACATTGCTGGACATTCTGTGACACAGCTGGGCACAGACTGGCTAACAGGCACCAAAAGTCATTTCCATATGCTACTAAGAGGGACAGAGTGGACTTAAAATACCACCCCTCCCTTTTTGAACTTAGTCACCCTTAGGATACTGGCAGCTTCAGTTATGCCCAGATGGGATGGAGCCTCAATCTCCAAAACCAACTCCTGTCTGAGATGGAACACTGATGACAGTGGGGGGACGCAAATACCTCTATATCCACTTTTATATCCAGCCCCACCTACCTCACAGGATGTTTGTTGTGAGGGGGGAAGGGCAAGGAGATTGTAAGCCCCTTTGAGTCTCCTGCAGGAGAGAAAGGGGGGATATAAATTCAAACTCTTCTTCTTCTTTATCCTAAACAGTCAACTGCAAAATGACCAACAGCGTGGTGCCAACTACATACTAAAATACAAATATAAATAAAAGTCTACTTAATACATAGTCTTAAAAAGCATCCTTAGGGGGGGGGGACCATTAAACCTAAAGACAAAATCATATAAACCCCCTTCCTTAACCCTCAAAACATACCACAGATATGTGGTTTCTTAGAAGGGTGTCTGATGTCCCTCATCTTTGCTGTGTGTTTTTTTATTGTGGTATTAACTGAGTTTGAGATGGCAAGGCAGGAAGAATAGAGCAGGCAAAAGCTTGGTGACATGCAGGAGTGATGACTGGGAGACAAAGATGTGCCATCCTCTTCCTTCCCTGGAGGTCATGGATGGCTCCTGCCACTTAGTTTCTGAGTCCTCAGCCAAAAAAGTCTAATAGAGCAGTGATGGAGAACCTGTGACACAGGTGTCTGAGGTGACACACCATGGCATCTTGAGTGACACAGCAGCGTTCACCAGCACCTGACAACAACTATTCTGCTTGTTTGCATCTGAGTTATTTTTGCAATTATTTGATGTTGCTCTATATAATACAGAGCATCACACATGATCGCACTGTATTTTTTAAATAAATGAATACATAATGAATTGTTTCTCCATTGTTTGGAAGGAGGGTAGGTGACACACCAGCAGAGTAAAGTTAGACATTTTCCAAATTTTTGACACGCCAAGCTGAAAAAAGTTTGCCATCACCACAACAGAGCATGGACCTTCTGGAAACCAAATCAGTTCTACATTTTGCACTTTGAATGTGTTGCTGTGAAAAGACGACTGCAGGCGCATCGTTTACCATCACAAACGCCTATCGAATCTTTGCCAGCAAACTGCTTTGCTCCATACGGAGCGTACCTTAGTCCCCCATTGCCCTAAGGGCTTATTGACAGGAGAAATAACAGCACAGCTGTTGGGTTGCGTGCATGCTTAAACATGGCTTGCCCTTGGCATACATCCACTGTGAATTCTACATTGTGTCCCTTGTTTGGGAATCAAAGGTTTTCTAGCAATGGATGGAAGAGACCCTATATCAGTGGTGGCGAACCTTTGGCACTCCAGATGTTATGGACTACAGTTCCCATCAGCCCCTGCCAGCATGGCCAATTGGCCATGCTGGAAGTGGCTGATGGGAATTGTAGTCTATAACATCTGGAGTGCCAAAGGTTCGCCACCACGGCCCTATATACTCATACAGGAAGGATATTTTAGAACACCTCTTGACATCCAATCAGCATATTTCAGTCCCTGACAGCAGAGAGGCATTATCTCCACCCCTTCCTGGTATCCTGACCCCCCCCCCAAAAAAAAACACTCCATAGTGGCAGCCACTGCTCTCTCAACACCACTTTGACCTTCAAAGGAATATGCTTTGGATTTGTGCAATGGAGAAGCAAATTCCTAAAAGTAACTCCGAAGCACATCTGTCAATTCCTGACACATCCAGGTGCTCAAGCGGCAGAGATCTTGCTGCGTTCCAGCCCTTCATGGTTCCCTTGGGCTTTGGGCTCATCAACTACTTTTTTACGGCTCTATCACTCAGAACAGGGAAGAATAAGTAAAGAGTGAACTGAATTGTGCAGGATGAGCAATGAATCCAGGAAGAGGAGCTGAAGCATGCAAGCATCAAAGCTCTGCTTTCTAGTCAACATGGAAAATTACCCAGGTTGACCTGATGTTGGGTCGATGGACGAGGGGCATCAGAAGAGCCATATGAGGCCAGCAGTTTACCTAACTTCTTTTATTGTGATGAGCTTTCCATCTAAAATCAGAGACAGACTGTCTGGTTTTACTCCATGGCACCTGATAGTAAGTGAAGTGGCATTATTCCATCTTCTCCAGGCTAAGCAGTTGTTGCCCTACTTGTCTCTCCTCCATCTAGCCCAGGGGTAGGGAACCTGCGGCTCTCCAGATGTTCAGGAACTACAATTCCCATCAGCCCCTACCAGCATGGCCAATTGGCCATGCTGACAGAGGCTGATGGGAATTGTAGTTCCTGAACATCTGGAGAGCCGCAGGTTCCCTACCCCTGATCTAGCCTGTAATATATACCCATTATTTTGAGTCCTATCCTCGACTACCAATAAGAATAGCTATTAGCTGTCCTCGAAGTGACTGCCTTTCAAATACTTCAATTCAATTCAATTAACCTTTGCATGCATAATAACACAATGGCAGGATACAATAAACCCCTTTATGCACATTTGTCAATGACAAAACATAAACATTTTGCTACCGGCTCCAGAATCTCCTTACAATCACCATTCAGAAGGAATATAATCATTTGGTAATCAGCATGCTCTTCAAGACCCATCAGTAAGGGTTCTAAATATTTGCACCTAGGCCTATTGTAAAGCGGGCAATACAATAGAACCCGAAGAACTGACTCTTCACATCCAGTTCCACAGGAACACGTACACCTTTCAAATACATAAAGCAAGCAATCATGTCGCTCCCAACCTTCCTTTCTTCATGCTGAACATTCCCAAGTCCTCCAGCCTGTCCCTGTAGGACTTGGTCTCTAGGCTCCTGATCATCCTTGTCACTGCAGCTGTCCCCTTCTGTCAACATCCCTTTTGAAGCGAGGCCTCCATAACTATGCATGGTACTCCAAGCATAGCCTGACCAATGCAGTGTTCACTGGGACTATGACATTTGCAAGTTGGATTTATACCCCTATTGATACTCCCCAAAACCGCACTAGCCTTTTTTTGCCACTGCATCAAACTGACAGCTCATATTGAGCTTACAGTCCACCCAATATCTTGTTCACGTGCACTGCTACCCAGAAGTATAACCACCATCCAGTACATGTGCTTCTCATTTTTCTTACCCAGATATAGAATTCTGCACTTGTTGAATTGCATCTTGTTCACGGCCACCCGCTTTCCCAGTGTGGTCAGATCTTGTTGTATTCTAGTTCTATCTTCTGGGGTGTTCTTTACTCATCCCAATTTGGTGTCCTCTGCAAGTTTAATGAATAATCCCTCCACCCCCTCATCCAGATCATTCATAAAATATTGAAAACTGCTGAGCCCAGAACTGAGCTCTGTGGCCCTCCACTGGACATCTCTCTCCAATCAGATGAAAGGCCATTGACAACTACTGTTTGGAGATGGTTCTCCAAGCAGTTTCATATTTCAGTTCCTGACTCTTTTTTTTGTTTTTAATCAGAGGGTAATTGAGCAATTTGCAACTCTCCCCTGCAGCCTTAAAGTCTGCTGCACATCTTGAAAGTAGAATGTGGTAAAATCCAATATAATAATAACAACAACATTTTATAATTCTACTTGACTTGGGAGCAGCAGTGGTGTAGTGGTTAAGAGCAGGTGTACTCTAATCTGGAGGAGCTGGGTTTGATTCCCCACACTGCCGCTTGAGCTGTGGAGGCTTATCTGGGGAATTTAGATTAGCCTGTGCACTCCCACACATGCCAGCTGGGTGACCTTGGGCTAGTCACAGCTTCTCAGAGCTCTCTCAGCCCCACCTACCTCACAGGGTATTTGTTGTGAGAGGGGAAGGGAAAGGAGTTTTTTAACCCCTTTGAGTCTCTTTACAAGAGAGAAAGGGAAGTTATAAATCCAACTCTTCTTCTTCATCATCTCATCCTTTCTTCAAGGAGCTCAGGGCAAGGTACACCCCTCCCTGCATTATGCTATCCTTACAACAACCCTGTGAGATAAGTTAGGCTGAGGGAGAGTGCCTGACCCAAGGTTGCCCAGTAGGCTTCCTAGATGGGTTGAAATTTTAATACAGGTTGCCCCATGAGTGAAGAGTTTGGATTAACACCCTGCTTGTCTCAACTGTTAAGAGTCTCCAAGTAGCTTAAAATCCCCTTCTCATAACAGACACGCTGTGAGGTATGTGAGGCTGGGAGAACTGTGACTGGCCCAAGGTCACTCAGCAGGCTTCATGGGTAGGAAAACAAGCCTAATTCACCAGATTTTAGTCTGTATTTCATATGGAGTAGTGCAGAAGCAAACCTGGTTCACCAGACTAGAATTCACTGCGGTCGTGGAACAGGGTGGAATCGAAGCCGATTCTCTAGATTAGATTCCATGATGCTTAACCATTACACCACTACAGCACAACACTCTAATTTCTACACAGCACCTACTGTCTTAGTAGCATGGGGCTGCAGTCGAAACTGCAGGCAGGGTTGGGGGGATTCACAGCTCTATGACTTAAAAAAAATGTTTGTAGGTAAGGTTAAATACAATTTCTGAAACATCATTTATGAAAGAATCATAAGCATGCAAGTGACACCAGAAGATTGATTTAGATTACTAGGTTCCAGAAAAGGTCCTTTAAAAAAAATGAGCAGGATTTTGTTACCTCTTGTCCTCACTGGTCGGTGATGCTGGTTGCTCTCCGTGGTGCTGAACAGAGATTCTTGATTTGCCTTTGGAAACAAAGAGCTGGTTCAGATAGTCAAGGTCTTGGTGTGTCAAAAATCTGGACAATGCCTAACTTGACTCTTCTGATGTGTCATACACACACTCACCCTAGAACAAAAAAGAAACAATTCTTTACATATTAATTTATTCTTCAAAAAACAGTCTGTAGTGCTGGTGCTATGTATTATATGGAGAAACAACAAATAACTATAAAATCGACTCAAACTCAGAATGAGAGAATGGTTGTGGGGTGTCAGTGAATGCAGGTGCAGATTCTTATGCTCAGAATGTAATGACATGTCACTTTTGAAATATGTGTCATAGGTTCGCCATCATTGGTCTAGATCACTAGTCTTCAGCTTATCGGTCAGGACCCTCAGGTGGTTTGCAAAGCCCTACCAGCTGAGCTATGAGCTTTTCTAGAGTTGCCATTTTTGGCTGCCTTTTGGAAGGATCCACTGCTAGAGTATACATTTAGAATCCCAACGTGCCATAGTTTTTTTGAGGAGCAGCAGGGCACCTCTTTAAACTTTGGAGAGGGTTTCTCCAGGGCTCTGACTGCTGATTTGTTCCTTACTTAGGTACAGTTTCCAATGCTTAATTTGTGTTACCGTTCCTCAGCCCTCTTAATCTCTTGCCCCAAATTCTGGCCTTGATACTAGTGAAGTCATAACTCTGACTTCCTTCTGTCACATGATCGTGATACCCAATGACTGTAGCTCATCTTCGGAAAGGCTGAAGACCACTAGCTGATGCCACCTTTTGGCAAATAAGTACTCATGCAAACAGTGGTGTGAGCAACATCATTTTGAATAGGAGCGTTTGTGGCAGTTTTTCTTGCCTGGTCTTTCTGCATCCTCAACAATCACCACACGTGAGTGTGGTTGCTGGAAGTTCACTGGGTTGGTATTCCAGATGTTACAGCTGTTCATGTGCAAGACCAGACAATTAGTTGTGTGAAAAAACTGGGATCAATTCAGCTCAAAGTACGTTTGCAGCATGGTGCTCGGAACTAGGAAGTTCCCCTTTCTCAAGAAATGTGGGGTTTCTTCCAATATATATTTCTTCTTATAAAGGAGAGCTAATGTTCTTTGCAAAATGCATGCACCAGAACCTGAAACTGAAATATCCTGAAGGTTTTTGTTTTGACTAAGCTCACCTTCTGCAGCTGAGCTCTGCCCCCGTTTTACTTAGTCACCATGTCCAGTGGTGAAAAATTCATCAAGGGGCTTTATGTGCCTTCTGATTCCCATTTATAAAATGATTAGGAGTCCAAATGGTTTCAGCCCCACTTGTGTTGTTTTGAAGCTAAGAAAGATACTTTTCTTCCACTTCCTCCCATTCCTTACAGCATTCACCTGCACCTAGTTTGAGACATACTAGGTATGAGACATACTAGGTACAGGCAACTTACTAGACTTACTAGTAGGAGGCATACTAGGTACAGGCAAATGCTGAAAGGAATGGGGGGAAATCTCATGTGCTTCATCCACCTCGGTTTATGAGATATTTGAATGTTTACATTTTCCCCCTGTGAGTTGATTTGTTTTAACCTTCTCTGTTTCTGACCACAAAAACAAATGCAACAGAGCTTAACCGGGACTGGCTTTTGTTTCTTGCTCATTGTTCCTTTCGTGTGGGTTCTCTCTCAGCTGCGTTGAGGAATACAAGCTGGCTCCAGATGGCAAATCCTGCCTCATGTTATCAGACATTTGTGAAGGGTCCAAATGCCTCAAACCAAATACAAAATTCAACGACACTCTCTTTGGGGAGATGTTGCATGGCTACAACAACAGAACCCAACACGTCAACCAAGGGCAGGTCTTCCAGATGACATTCAGGTAAGTGTTATATCCCCACCGCCACTTTTGGTAGAGTGATGCAGATCTTCAGATGCAGATTCTTATGCTCAGAATGGTGCATTTGCAGTGGTGTATATCTCCTTACGTCCCTGTTCATGACTGGACAGGTAGCATTTGAAAGATGTTGCAGCTCTTTATTCCCAGTACCCAAATTCTGTGACTGGAAGAAGTGTTATCTGGAGTTCTGAAATAAATGTTTACAAGAAATCCAAGCCTGAGAAGTGAAACAAAGTTTTGCAGGGTTGGGGTGGTGTGTGGTTCTAGCAGCATTCTCTCCTGAAGTTTCGCCTGCATCTGTGACTGGCATCTTCAGAAGATCTGATAGTAGGAAAGGAAAGCAAGTAGAGTATATATACCTGTGAGTAACAATGAAGATAGCAAGTTCAGTAGGTGAGGGCATCTGAATAGTAGTAGCCTGGCATGTGAGTAACAATGAAGTATGTAGCATGTGAGCACAGGGTTTTGCAGGGTTGTTCTGTTTCCTTTGGCCACAAGTAAGGACTAGGGAAGGACTGTTAGCACTCTTAAAACAGGTGGAAGTACAGATTGGGAGCAAACCCTATGATATCTGCATTATGACTATGAGTCCTTAACCTCCATCCAGATCAGGGAAGGGGATGTGGCTCAGTGGAAGAGTCTCTGTTTAGTATGCAGTTGGTTCCAGGTTCAGCCCCCAGCATCGCCAGTTAAAAAGATCAGGTTGTAGGTTGCGTAGAATACCTGCACCTGACACTCTGGAGAGCCGCTGTCAGTCTGAGTAGGCAGTACTGACTTTGATGGGCCAGTGGTCTTATTTGGTGTAAGGCAGCTTCGTGTGCAAGTGTACCTGCATGAATGCACAGCTCCACATGCCTTTGTAACAGCATGAACTTTGCTCGGATTCTTCATGTTTTACAGCAACAGCAAAGCCTCATAGCTGTGAATTATAACTGCCTACCTCCCATTCACAAGCGTTTGCTCTTGTTTGCATATAAACGTTTAAATGGACTTCAGTTAACAGTTGCACCAGACTGCCTTCCATGTGATCCACTTTCATTTATCTCTTTAAAAATAGAAATAGGGGCTCAGTTTTAGACGTATTTGCTTCTCAGTTTCTGCCGTCTCCACCCTGTTCAGTGAAACCCTGTTTTTCAGGCTTTGCTGACATATTTCCATCAATTCTCAAGCACATGAAAAGGCAATTCTGTAGGATGCAGTCATGACCAGAGTGGTGCATTCTGTTCAGTTCCAACCTGCAGCAAAGGATATTGTGCCCAGGGAATGGTCTGAAAGCATTTCATGCTTGTTTTTAAAGCTAAGGTCTGGACCTGTCAGAGAAGCCTGCAGGCCTTCGACACTTTTGAGAAAGGGTGGAATAAATGTAATGTGGTTTTAAAAAACAAAACAAAAAAAATTAAACTTGCAGTCTCTGACTTGTTCCAACAAGATGTCAAATTGTTGGGCCTTAAAGTACACATGTCTGCACCCAGGCAGACTTGGATATATTATAATTTACTACCTGCTGTAGCTCAAGTTGGATGCCTGGTTATAGGGGTGTAAGGGAGGTGCTTCAAAGTCCTTCAGAAAGATTTCTCTGGCGACAGTCTGACCCCCCACATCCTTTTGCTGTGGTCCAGATCTAGAGCGGCTCTAGGGAGGGACCTCATCTTCTGTCCTCATGCAGAGATTTTGTGGAGTGATTAAAAACTAGGAAAGTTAGAACTCAGTTCAACCTCGATATATAGATGGATAGTGCTGGAATATGGGAGAGAGATCTGCATTCTTGTTTTGTTGTAGATATTTTGGAGATTTGTAATACATTTGGTCATTGACTGTAAATAAAGTCTTCTTCTTCTTCAGTCCAATCTCCTAAGACTATGGAGTAGCCACAAAGCACAGAGGATTTTATACCTCCCCCTCCCCACCCTTTTCTTTCTTTATGGCCTGAGCTGCTCAATTTCATTCTCAGTTTTACTGGCTAGCTGAAGTTGGACACCGCATGAGGCTGCTGCGTCAGTGACAGCTGGCACAATTGGAGTCCTGCGAGTCATCTGCTGATTCAGCAGCCCAGTTCGCCATTGCCCTCTTCACTAGATAAGGGCTGATGATGTTGCAAATCTTCAAGGCTCTTCATGTCACAATAGACAGCAGTTTGTTCACAAGAAGCTACCCAGGGGCGCTCAGCAGCTTTCTGACGGCCTTGGAGAATAATTAGGGAGAAATTCTGGAAGAGCATCTGTGTTAATCTATAACAGCGAGGCGGCAAAGGTAGCAGTGGAGTCAGAAATTGGGGAGGGAGACGGGGCTGTCAACAGTGCATAATGAAGAAATATCCTCTTAACTGGTTAGAGTGCCAGTCCACATGCTCTCAGTTCTTTGAACACACTCCTTTATAATTGTTTTGAGCGCTCCTCTGTAAATGATAAGACGGGCAGCCCCTTTTGTGAGCCCAGTGCCCAACTATGGCATTGCAGCTGCATTTGGCTGCTACCCACAAAAGGCTTCCTGGGTGTGTGGGGAAGCTCAAAAAGTCAGAAAGCTTCTCCCCACTCTATAGGTCCCAATGGACTGATGCCGCCCAAAAGGTCAACTTAAGTCTGATACACGGGCTGAACTCGAGCAAAGATCAGGAGGGCGCTAATTAATGTCCTCCCTTGACCACATCCTTCCTGCTACACCAGTAGTGCCTGTCAGGGGGGCCTGGGGCATTATTGCAGCATTTAGTGCCATGTTCCAGTTTCCTGGGTGTGTGGCAGCAGCTCCATGCTGGCAGGATTCCTCCATGAAGTAAATCCACTGGCATGACGGAGTAAATGCCCCATGAAGGCAAATCTGCTGGCACGATGGCATGTCACTTCCTAGGCAGATTCCACCACCATCACCCTCAATTCGGATGGTGTTCTTGAAAACTTGAAATGCTATCAAACTTAGTCAAGAAATTGTGGAGGAGCAGCAGTGGTGTATGGTTAAGATGTAATCTGGAGGAACCGGGTTTGATTCCCTGCCCTTCTCCTTGAGCTGTGGAGGCTTATCTGGGGAATTCAGATTAGTCTGTACACTCCAACACATGCCAGCTGGGTGGCCTTGGTCTAGTCACAGTTCTTCTGAGCTTTCTCAGCCCCACCTACCTCACAGGGTGTTCATTACGAGGGGGGAAGGGAAAGGAGTTTGTAAGCCTCTTTGAGTCTCGTACAGGAGAGAAAGGGGGGATATAAGTCCAAACTCTTCTCCTTCTTCTATGGGTCACTGGAAGAGCCTATGCTTTGCAAGATCTTCCATTCAATCTCCATCATCTCCATCTAAAGGAGGTGCTGTGGAAGCCCCCCCCCCCCCCCGAGACACTGAAGAGCTGCGGAGTATAGAATATTGGCCTCGACAGGCTGGCAGTCTGACTCAGAAGTAGTTGTGTGCTTTCATCTGTGTTCAAGAAGGGATGCTGTATTTCTATATAAAAGGATATAGTGTTGTCCAGAAGAGAGGTGTATGAGCAACCCAAACATCAGGTGGTACTTATTCCAGCTGGTTGATTAGTATATTTCTTCTGAAGTTTGAGACGTTTGTTGGGACCTTATTACCCATGGCACAGAATGGCAAGCTGCAGTACTGCAGTCAAAGCTCTGGTCACGACCTGAGTTTGATCCTGATGGAAATTGGTTTCAGGAAACCAGCTCAAAGTTGACTCAGCCTTCCATCCTTCCAAGGAGCTCACCAGCATCCTGAGAGGTAGGTCATGCTGGTCAAGAGGTACTCCTGTTGACTTTGAGGCAGAGTTGGAATATGCACTCGGGCCCCTTTGGCCTGGAACTGACATTTCAGTCGGTCTGCCAATCAGTTCTTTTATGTCCTGCATTTCTGTCTCCACCTTCCCACCAAGAAACTTAGCGTGCCGTTTCAGCATCATTGTGAGCTCTGCAATGAGGCTGAGGCTGAGAGAGGGAGGGGTGGATTCCACATGGGCCAAAAACAGGCTCATTCCGCACGTGCAGAATAATGCACTTTCAAACTGCTTTCCGTGCTCCTTGAAGCTGTGCGGAATAGCAAAATCCACTGGCAAACAGTTGTGAAAGGGGTTTGTAAATGCATTATTTTGCGTGTGCGGAAGGAAAGATGTTCTTTATTGTGCACATAAGTGGAGTCAATCAACATAGCTCAGGTGTGCCACTGTGCAGTCACAAGCGTCTCTCCTTTCTGTCTTGAAGAATGGAAATAACAACATTCCTTTCCCCTAGAACTGTGAAAATAAATCTCTCTCTCTCTCTCTCTCTCTCTCTCTATTTCTCTCTTTCTCTCTCTCTTTCTCTCTCTCTCTCTCTCTCTCTCTCTCTCTCTCTCTCTCTCTCTCTCTCTCTCTCTATCTCTCTCTCTATCTATCTATCTATCTATCTATCTATCTATCTATCTATCTATCTATCTATCTATCTATCTATCTATCTATCTATCTATCTATCTATCTACCGCCCTCCCCCGGAGGGCTCAGGGCGGTGAACAGCAACAACATAAATAGAGCACATAAGACCGAGACTAAAATCCGTTAAATTAATTTTCTGGCTCTATATAAAGTAAAACCCCATCCCATTAAAATGCAGCATACTAAAATCAACATGATAGATGGCACCTACTATCAAGTCCCCTAAAGAAAAGAGGGAAGGGGATGGGAGGGTCCCAAATGATGCACATGTTGTAAAGCACACTACAGAGCAGTATACTTAAAAAAACCCCTTCCAAAATCCTAAATGCTACATCCCTTTCTGACAGTTGAATTGCTGGTGTTAATTTTCTGGATTTGAGCAGATGCTCTTAGCTTGCTGGTACTTGTCTGCCTACAGCATCTGGAGGAGGAAATCTAGTTTGTTGTGCAAGGACGGATGCTGTGGGCTTGAACCAGCATTACATCACCCGGTGACAAGGGATGAGAAGGGAAGCTTAATAAGAGAGAAATTATTAACTTAAAAGATGCAATTTGCCCCAATTTTCATTGATATTCAAGGACCTCTCTAAGCATCGAGGATACCAGCTGTTCAAGAAGCCCTTAATTTGGTGTGCGTGAAAAATAGCAGGGAACTGACTAATATTGGGGATTAAAAGCTTGTTTCGCTGAAGCAAGAGCATGCTACCAGAATCAAGGGGCTGCATCTTTTAGAGAGATTTATAGTTCCTTGGATCCCTTCACTAAGAGAATGAGTCAGCCTCCTTCCTGGGTCTCGGTAGCTTCCTGAATAAATAGGATATTCACCATCTAATTAAGGTGTGAGTTGAATGAGAACAGGCGTTATCTGCTAGACAGTCTTTTTCCGGTGTTTTTATCCAGGTATCTTCTGTTACAGCAAATGGGAGGCCAACTTGAGAGAGTAAGCTAGGCAGAAAAGAAGAAGAAAAAGAAAAGGAGTTTGGATTTATACCCTACTTTTCTCAACTGCAAGGAGTCTCAAAGTGGCTTACAAACTCCTTCCCTTCCTCTCCCTGCAGCAGATGTCTTGTGAGGAAGAAGAGTTGGATTTATGTCCCCCCTTTCTCTCCTGTAAGGAGACTCATAGGAGCTTACAAACTCCTTTCCCTCCCCCCCCCCAACAAACACCCTGTGACATAGATGGGGCTGAGAGAGCTCAGAAGAACTGTGACTAACCCAAGGTCACCCAGCAGGCATATGTTGGAGTGCACAGGCTAATCTGAATTCCCCAAATAAGCCTCCACAGCTCAAGTGGCAGAGCGGGGAATCAAACCCAGTCCCTCCAGATTAGAGTAAACCTGCTCTTAACCACTACACCACTGCTGCTCCTGTGGGGGACTGGAGACTCAAACCCAGTTCTGTAGATTAGAGTACACCATTCTTAACCATTTTACTGCTGGAGATCCAGAGAGATGTGGATGGAGGCAAGAGAGCAAGTATGGATAGACACAGTGCTACCAATGCAATAAATACACAGGCTCGACACTGGCCTTTTGTGGGAGAGAAGGGAAATAGAGGAATGAGTCCCTGTTGCTAAAACAAGGGCCCTTTCCACAAGGGCCATTTACAACGGCCCAGGGACGGCAAAAACACCAGTCCCTGGGAGCTGTTCGCACAGGCAGAGCTGCTGCAATGCAGCAGCGCCATCCTGTGTGGCCCCGAGCGGCATGAAGGCACCGCTTTCCACCTCCCTTCCTGAGGAAGGTTTTTGGAAAGTGCCGCCTTTCCATCGGCGTGGTGCGGGCGCCACTTTCCCTTCCCCCCCACTCACCTCGTCCTCCAGCGTCAGTCTGGAGGGCTGCTGAGACCCACCCATGCTGCCCTCTGACCCCTGGAGGTCGGAGGGCAGCATGGGCGGGTCTCTGCATCCCTCCAGACCGACGCTGGAGGACGAGGTGAGTGTGGGGGACGGAGAAGAGGTGACTCAGTGCAGAGCCGCCTTTTCTGTGCTGGCCTCTGCGGGGGCCGCTCGCACGCTCCTGTGCGAACGGCCCCCTCCTCTGCCAGTGGAGAGGCGCCCTTTCTGCTGTGCGGAAAGGCCCAAGGGGATGATCTTCGCTAATCTGTTATGTGTTTCAGTTGCTTCCATGGCCCACAGGGGTGGAGTGAGGAGGAACTGTGCCCAGGACATGCCTACGTCCTGCACCCCCACCATGCCCACATCCCCCAAATGCCCCGGAACACCCCCCATGCCCCTGTACTGGCATGCCTCCAGTGCATCACACCCCACCACGCCGCCTTGGCACTACGTGACTGATGGCCCACCAACTTTACATGTCAAGGCTCCCCCCATAATTTAGCAGTAGTAGTGCCTAGGGAAAAGATTGTGGGTTGCAACAGGGTTAGGGTCTGCCTCTCCAGCAGCCTTCTACCTGAAGTAGCCGATCACATGTGCCTGGATTGAGGCAAGGGGGAGTTGGGCCTGTGGCCTAGACCATGGAATTGGTGCTTACCTACATTGCAGACTCTTCCACACCCTTTCAGAAAGGAAACTGAAAATTGTTGAAGAGTTAGGACATGTTCATGGAGAAGGGCAAGGTTTAGAAAAAAGTGCATGCACCCTCATCCACCATCACATAACACGCTTCGGTATTAGCTCAGCATTAATTAAATGTGTAAAAACATGGACGGGGGGAATGAACTTCGGGGTTGGAGGCAGATCAAACAAACCAGCCACTGGCAAGCATGTTTTCTCCTTTCAGCTGGATGCCAAAGACCTCAAAGATGGATTTTCAAGATCACTTCCTAGCAATTTTTTGTTCACCCTTTGTTGAGACTGCAACAGGCAATCACAAAGGAATAAACGTTGCATTTTGCTACTCCCTCTTTCCATGTTGTGTTGCTGAGCTATTAATAAACATGGATGGGGGGGAGCCCACAAAATTGCTTTCAGTCACAGGAGCTCAGCTCTGGATCCAGAAAAGTAAGGAATGATCACAACTTTACCTCCGTTTTGTCCCCTTCAGAGCACAGGCTTCGCTTAGCGGTGGGGCAGAGCTCAAGATTTTGCTAGCTGTTCCCAAATCTCAGAGGGGATTAGCGTTCAAATGGCTTGTTTGTTTCTTACTAATCTGTTCTCCCCCCATTCTCTGCCTCAGGGAATAAAAGGATTTTTTGGTATAAGAGCACTTTGTAGTTTTAAGCTGTTTGTCAGTAGAAAACCCCAAATTATCACACAGAGCTTGGGACCTGATTTGATACATTATAGATGCCCAGATTTAAATAAAAAAATGACTGATGTTTGTCTTGGTGGGTTTTTTATGTCTCTTTCCTCCTTTCTTTGTTGTTTTACTCTCTCTTGCTCATTTTCTCCCTCCTGGAAATTGTCGGAAGCTGGTCTGATCTTCCTGGAGAACATGCCCTATAATAAAAGGTTGAGGGACCTGGGAATGTTTAGTCTGGAGAAGAGAAAATTGAGGGGGGGGCATGGGATCGCCCTCTTTATGTATTTGAAGGGCTGCCACTTATAGGAGGTCAAGGAGCTATTCCTGTTGTTAGCAGAAGATTAGACTTGCAATAATCAGTACAAAGTATGGGCAGAAAGGGTCTTACTGGATAGTAGGAAAAATGTTGTATGCAATTCAGATTAGCCTGTGCACTCCAACACATGCCAGTTGGGTGACCCTGGGCTAAATCTTCGGAGCTCTCTCAGCCCCACCTACCTCACAGGGTGTTTGTTGTGAGGGGGAAGGGAAAGGAGTTTGTAAGCCCCTTTAAGTCTCCTTACAGGAGAGAAAAGGGGGATATAAATCCAACTCCTTCTTCTTCTTCCCTTGCATTAGTACATAAAGACAAGCAGGATGTATAAAGATGGGCAGCCAAGCTGAGTATTCTGTAGGATGACAATGAGGGAGTCGCCTTCAGGAGAAGAACGTTGCAGAAATTCATCTAGGTCAGACATCAGCATTCTAGAGATGAGCTAAAGGCTCTTTATTAACAGGGAAACTGTCTTCACAGAAACATGCATGCAAGCTTAGCTGCTGGAGCACTAGAATACAGTGCATTCAACAAGTGAACCTATTTTATTTCCCCCCTTTTTCACTCGTTCTGCATTCTTCATTTGTTTGCTTCTACTAAATTTGTTTGCTCCTGTAAATTCTATTTGTTTCCCTAAGTAGTTTTATTCTTTCTCCCTCTCAGTGTAAAGCATTACTGCTCCAAGACTGTGTATTCTCCAGTGCTACAATTGCATTATATTGTATTTTTGGTGGCTAATACATAGTATACAAACAAAATCAAGTTTTGTAAAAAAAGCATTTGGGTGGATAAAGAGTTCAGATTCTGTTGCTGTATTTTCAGAGAAGGAGAGTGGGGAGAGGAGGGAGAAAATTGTTGATCACAGGTGTTACAACTATTGTTGTGCCATCATTTTCTCCCATCTACTTTGCAGCCACTTATACTAAAAGAAGCAAAACAAAACACAGAACCAAGAAGAGAAACCTCTTCATTCCTTGTTGATCTTGCACAGGTTCTTTCTTTCTTTTTTTTTATCTCTTTTTCTCTCTTTCTCTCCCTCTCTCTCCCTCCCTCCTAGAGACTGCATGTATAGGTTGAATACCATGAATATTTATAAAAGAAGCCAGGCAGTGGTAAAGGTGGTAAAGAGCTGTCTGTCTTCATCAGAACTCAGCAAAAGGAATTATTTTTCCTTTCCTTTCCTTTTTGCTTTATTGAATTGTTCTTTACTGTTTATTCCCAGTAAGCTTTTGATTGCCCCCTTGACTTTCCATTTACAACCCCCCCTCCCCAAGCTAGTGTTCACCCCAGAGAAAAAACTGTTCCCTATCTTGGGGAAGTACTCACACTCTGGCAAGGACATAGGTAAGGGGGGGGGGGTCTCAGGTTCAACCCCCACTCATTACATGTCAAAGCTCCGCCCCCCGGTTTTTTTGGTATTTTATTTTTTTTTGTTTTTGGCCTTCAGGGGGCACAGTTTTTATGCTAGCAGCACCGAAATTTCAGGGATTCGTTGGGAGACTCTCCTGATGATACCACCCAGGTTTGGTGAGGTTTGGTTCAGGGGGTTTAAAGTTATGGACTCCCAAAGGGGGTGCTCCATCCCATTTCCAATGGGAACTAATAGTAGATGGGGCTACCCTTTTGAGGGTCCGAAGCAAACTTCACCAAGCCTGGTTGGTATCAGAAGGAGAGTCTCCTGAAGATACCCTGAAAGTTTTGGTGCTGCTAGCTTAATAATTGCACCCCTGACAGCAGGCACCCCCCAAATTTCCCCAGATTCTCCTTTTAAATCCACTCTCTTCAGCATGGATTTAAGGGGAGAATCGGAGATCCCCAGTTTAAGCATTGAAAGTGATGCTGTTTCAGGGTGGGGAATAATCCACCCCAAAACAGCATCACTTTCAATGTTGTTTTAACTGGGGACCCCAGATTCTCCCTTTAAAGTGGATTTAAAAGGAGAATCTGGGCTCCCTAGTTTAATCACCATTGAAAGAGATGCTGTTTTGGGGTAGATTCCAGCACCACAGCGGCCGCCCATTGGGGGCC
Source organism: Sphaerodactylus townsendi (assembly GCF_021028975.2). NCBI lineage: Eukaryota > Metazoa > Chordata > Lepidosauria > Squamata > Sphaerodactylidae > Sphaerodactylus > Sphaerodactylus townsendi. Next base: position 42,866,583 of record NC_059436.1, on the reverse strand, counting down.
CTTCCGCAAAACTCAGATTTTGCACTAAGATCCATTTCCCTAGCTACGCCTCTGCCTGGAGGGGAAGGCAGAAGCGACTGCCGACTGAGAGCCCAGCCGGTGGGGGGGGGGGGGTCAAGGGTGTGTGCCATCCCTGGCCTCAGAGAGCTGCTTTCATAAGCACTGAAGCTGGGGTGGGTCTTGGGGAGGCATGGTCATGCCCCAAGGAGTGGGTGGGGGCATGGCCCCACCCCCCAAATCCCCCCCTAAAAAATCTATACCTATGTCATTGCACTCTGGAAGAACAGGAACGATGCAAGCCTTGAGCTTGCCTGACCAAACTCCAGAACACTCCCCAACTCCATTGCAGAAAGACTGCGTGCCTTTAAATGTTGTCTGTGAGACCTTCCCATACCCACTGAAGACATAACTGCAGTCATTGTGGGTTTTACCAGGAGGTCTTAGAGAGAATACACAAAGACTTGTGTGCTGTTTGCTTCTTTGCTGAACCAAAAGGTTCTTTCTCATTGAGCATTCAGACAAAGGACAAAACACATGAAAATCCAGCTGAACTGTGGACTATCATCTCTTCCCTTCTCCCATCTCCGGAAGTCAGTCCCGGCTTCCAGATCCAAAGTAGCAGCCTTTTGTTTCAGCAAAGCTTTGTTAATATCGTCAAGCTCCATGTCAGGTCAGCGAACCGACGAGGGAGGAATTGTCATAATATTGATGGTGAGTTTGGCAAGTTAATTTTAAAGCTGTCACTGGGTTTCTCCCTCACTGCTGCTTCTTAATAAAACTCTGTGATGATTACGGGTCACGCCTGACAGCTTGAAGGCGAGCCTCGTAACTGGAGCCAGCAAGTGAGGCTGTCTTTATTTCCCCAAGCCAGGACCCTTTTCCCTCTCCTTTCTGGCCTCTTGAGTCTGGCTTATCATACATCATTATACCTGACCCAAATGATGCAGTGGTTAAGAGAACTCCAGACTCTGGCCTGGAGAACAGGTTTTGATTTGCCACTCCTACACTTGAAGCCTGCTGGGTGACCTTGGGCCAGTCACAGTCCTGTCTGAACTCTCTCACCCCACCACCCCAGATGTCTGTTAAGGGAAGAGGAAGGGAAGGAGTTTCTAAGCTGCTTTGAGACTCCTTGTGGTAGAGAAAAATGGAGTATAAATCCAACTAATAAGGAATTTGTGAGACTCTGAATGGAGACCCGGATTCTCACTTCATTGCCTCATACCTTTCCTTCTTTCTTGGAGATCTTGGTAGCCTCAGGGTGATTGGAGTCCTTGACCATCACTGTTATTATGCAGAAGAAGAAGAAGAGTTTGGATTTATACCCCACCTTTCTCTCCTGTAAGGAGACTCATGGTGGCTTACTAGCTCCTTTCCCTTCCTCTCCTCACAACAAACACCTTGTGAGGTAGGTGGGTCTGAGAGAGTTCCAAAGAACTGTGACTAGCCAAGGTCACCCACCAGGAATGTAGGAGTGAGGAAACACATCTGGTTCACCAGATAAGCCTCCACCACTCAGGCAGAGGAGTGGGGAATCAAACTCGGTGGGGAATCAAACACCTACTCTTAACCACTACACCACACTGGCTGTCCCGCTGGCAGCTGGTCTGTATTTCCCCATACCTGTTATTTTTAATTAAAAAAATATTTTGTGGGGCTTGGAAAGGTGGGAGAAGAACAAATTAGCATCTTTATACTGTTTTTAAGATCTCCATACTATTGAGTTATTGATCTCACTCACAGTGATGATGATGAAGGTGATGATACCTTGGTTGTTTTATGAGTTTTAGCTATTGTATTAATTGTTTAAACTTTTATGTCCTTCCATATGAACAAAGCAGTAGCTTTGAAAAAAATATGCATGATTTGCTTCAAACAGTGAATATGTATCATGTCAGGCACCATCTTAGAAGAGGTGTTCCCTCATAAAGAGCAAAGAGGGAATACCTCTTGAAAGAAGGCACTTGCTAGTGGCTATCTCAGATAATCCAAATAATCCAATAGTCTTGGACAACATAAAACACATTAATAACACCCTCTAATCCCACCCTTACGTTGTAGTCAATGCAGTCAAAATTTTTGCCACTGCAGGCAGTCCCCAGAAGCAGTTGCAAAGGTTTTGAAACATGCATGTAAGAACTTGGGATACTCCGATCTTATGTAAAACTGAATTGAGTGGATTAATTCAGATTGGGCCGTTAAGAAGGAGGTTTGAGATCAAACCTTTCCAGGAGGTTGATTAGTCCAAAAATGCATGCTATATTTTGAAAGTTCACTTTTTGTGTTTGAGGTTAGCCCAAAAATACATGTCATATTATGAAAGCTCAATTTTGTATTTGAGGTGACAGTTGAGAATTGTTGAACTATAATCTGATTAAGAGAAATTTTGCCTGAGATGTTGAGGCATGAATTGTGAACCAAATATAGTTTATGAGTTGATGTTTATAAAGATCACCATAAATACATGATTGCTGAGGTTTTGAAATTATATAAAAGTTGGATTTGTTGAAGAGGATTGTTTATTTAGAAGAATAGTTCAGTACTTATAGCCTTGTGGTGGAAAGAGGTTTTTACAACTTGTACCTTCAGGATCCACTCCTCCCCCCTCCCTTATTTTATTTCATTTTTGAATACATTAGATCTGATTTTTTAAATTGTATTTATGGCTACCAATCTTGATCCTGTTTGATCTGAGATTGCAAATGCCTTAACAGACCAGGTGCTCGGGAGCAACAGCCACAGAAGGCCATTGCTTTCACATCCTGCATGTGAGCTCCCAAAGGCACCTGGTGGGCCACTGCGAGTAGCAGAGAGCTGGACTAGATGGACTCTGGTCTGATCCAGCTGGCTTGTTCTTATGTTCTTATGATGGTTGCATTCCACCTAGTCTTGGTCCACTGTCTTACTAATGCAGGATTTGTTGGATAGCTTGACAGTGGCTTCACTCATTTCTCCAGGGTTGATATCAGAGGGTACTGCCTCCAGAAGTTGGTAGGGCTGGACATAGAGAACTGCCCATGGTATTTTTCCTTAACCAGAACATCAAAAAATCTTCTGACTAACGCAGCGGGGGCTGACTTTGTAAACATTTTGCTCTCAGTTTGGCTTAATACACTTAAATGGCTTAGCCCGATACGCATCCTCAGGTGACTATACCCACGTATCAATACGTGGTAATAGTATTATAGATTACATACTAGTCTCTCAAGCAAGCTTCAAACAGGTTGAGAACATTCAAATATCAGAGGGTAACAATCAAAAAGAGAGTCTCCATACGCCATTCACCAGAGCCGTAATGAGGGGGAACCACGCCCGGGGCACATGTGTGCCCTGTGCCCCTGCCACGCCCTGGAATGCCCCCGCTCCTGCCACACCTCCACACTGCCCCTGCACTGGCTTTTGCCTGGGGCAAGACACTCCCCTTCATCCCTTGGGTGCTATGCCACTGCCTTTCATTACCCTGAAGGGTCCCCAAGAGGCAATTCTCCCTCTCTGATGTTGTTTAATATCTATCTGCACACTCCTGCCAGGATAACCTGCAGTTTCAGGCTTAAGTGTTGTCAGTTTGCTGATGACACCCAGATATTTCTGTTGATGGATGGTCATCCAGAAACTGCCCCAGATGCTCTGTCCAGCTGTCTGGAGGTCATGGGGAAATCTTTAGAACAGAGCCAGTTAAAGTTAAATCCATCTAAGATGGAAGTCCTGTGGCTGGGTTGGCAGGGATCAGATGGAATATGCCAGTTACTACTCTTGATGGCATTCAGTTAATACCTGGATCAACCATCAAGAGACTGGGAGTGATACTTTATGTTTCCCTAACTATGGAGGCTCAAGTGAATCACATGGCCCACCAACCTTTCTACAATCTTTACCAGGTGAAGTTGTTGGCACCCTGCCTATCCCAGATCTACCTACAGTGATTCATCCAAGAGTCACCTTCAGATTAGACTACTGCAACTCTCTCAACACAGGGCTACCCTTGGGCCTACTTTGGAAGTTCCAACTCATGCAAAATGCAGCAGCACTGGTCCTTACAGGGACCCCGTGTCATGTGCATATACAACCTGTTCTTCTCTCGCTCATTGGTTGCAGTGGAATACTATATCAGATTCAAGGTTTTGGCACTTACTTTAAAAATCTAAGTGGTCTGGGGCAAGGTGTCAAATGTGCGGCCCTCCAGATGTTATGGACTACAGTTTCCATCATCCCCTGTCAGCATGATGCCGGCAGGGGATGATGGGAACTGTAGTCCATAATATCTGGAGGGCCACACGTTTGACACCTGTGGTCTGGGGTTATCATATCTGTGAAATCTCAATAAAAGGTTCCCTGACGGGTGTTATGTTAAGCAAATAAAACTTGCTGGTGATTCCTAACCTGAAAAAGGCTAGCCTCGACCAAAGCAGGGCTTTTTGGGCCCTGGGCCCTCCTTGGTGGAATGCTCTGTCTAATGAAATCAGGGCCTTGTGGGACTTAATGCAGTTCCACAGGGCCTGTAAGGCAGAGCTGTTCCACCACGCCTATGGGTGAGGCACTTACAGTAGTACCATCTAAGTGTCTTCCTTCCTCTTTGTCCTCTGAATGTTTTATTTTTTTAAGTAGGATTAGGGTGTGGTTATTTTATTGTAAATTATATTTTTGCCATCTGGGTCACTGCCATAATTTTTATTGGTTTTTACATTGTGATTTTACATGTTGTAAGCCACCCAGAGCCTGTAAGGGGAAGGGTGACCTAGTAATAAAATAATAAATTAATAAATGAAATGCAAGGCTGGCTGATGATCCGCATCTTCCGAATATCTATCAAGATATAGTCTTGAGGCCTGAAGGCTAAAAGATTGCAAGAACACTGAGACATATTTAAGATTCTTATGTTTGCCTTGTTTAATTGGGACATCTTTTTAGCTTCTCAGAAAGTTTTTAATTGGTGAAGCTGTCCACTGAATCAACTTATGTATTCGTAATTTTAATCAAATCTCAGCAATATGTTTACCTCTCTATGGCATCAAGACTAACAATAAAGCACTTAGCCTTTTATTGAGATTTCTTCCTCGCTTTATTCCAGAGGAGTTCAGGGCAGGTTGCATTGTGTATATCTTTATCTCATGGTTTTCTATTTAATCATAGCTTATTATGTTTGATGGCTTCTTATATTTTAATTCCACTTGTCAGCCAAAATTGGCTCTCCAAGCAATTTGCATGAACTAAAAATATACAAATTGGATCAGAATTCAATACAGATGTTCCTTGAGGGAAGGATTGTGAACAGGATTGAATTCAGGTGTTATGGAAGGGTGTTTAGCTGCTTTATATCTTCCCTCTGGAGTAGTGGTAAACAGGAATTCTTCTTCAAGGCTGAGAATGTTGGTTCTTCCACATGCAAACTGAGCACTGTGATTTGTATGCATTCAGAAGAGTCTGTGGCTTAGGGTTGTCACAGAAATGTCCAAGTTCAGTTTCTTTATTGCTGCGTGACTATTAATTTCACAGAAAATCGGTGCATCTAAAATCATCTCCTTCCAGAACCAGTTCAATCTGCTGTTGACATGGTATGCAAATCTCCTGTATTATACCATTTATAATTAAGAATGGGAAATAGGAAGGAAGAGCCAATAAAACTAGAACACAAAGAGAACAACTTGAGGAAACTTAAATAAGGCTGCAGAAAATAACAAAAAACTGATAAAATGAGCCCTAAATAAAAAGTAAGATGAAAAAATAATAGTAAAAGCTCCAGATATGGAACACAGCCATGAGTGTTCTGCAATATCACACCAGAAAACGGACGGCTGGCAGCCGAGCAAATTCCTAGTGCGGATACTGGGAAAATTCTTCTTGGTCACTGCAGACTTTGATTTTGGTAGCTTGTGACAATATCAAGAAAATTGCCCTCTCCATGTTAGATGAATGCAGCTGTCATGTAGAACCAGTTAAAATATATTCCATATGGTGGGCATTTGAAGGTTACTAGGCCCCAAAGGTAAAGTAGGAGAGAAGAGAACAGGAGTATGTACTCTTATTTGAAGAGAAATGTGCTTGCCTCTGTAAAATGGGAGTATCAAGAAAGTTCTTTCTTTCTTTAGCCTTTATTTGGCATAAAGTATCAAGAAAGTTGAGCCCTCTTCATCCTTTCCTTGGCCTGTGCCTGTCCACCCTAGGCTTCTTCCTCTTAATGATGCCGAGGGGAACATCTGTACATGACTTCTTGTAACAGGATCCTCCTTCTGTTCAGATAGCACCAGAAATATAATGATGTGTACAGTACTTTTTGAAATACTACAAAAGTAAGGCACACTCTTGGGCAATAGCCTTAGAGAGATGCCAACCATTGTTTCTTTTCCTTTTTGTTAGGACAGCCCAGAACCTTAATTTCTATGCCAAACTTTCCTCTTTGTATGAAACTCAATGAGGAAAAGGAAAATAACATGTTGCATTAAAAATCACAACATCTCAAAGAGCAGTTAGCAACCAACAAAAAGCCACTGTTAAAAACATCATCAAATCACATCAATACACAGCAAAAGCAGCCCATGAAAATATCTGCTAAAATCTAGGTATAATAAAAAGCTTAATAAGGAAGTGTTTTGCAGAGAGTGGGGACCATCACCATGAAAACCCTCAATCTTGCTGTCCCTAGTTAATGTATGATATAAAATGCCCTAGTTAATGTATGATATAAAATGGAGTTTCCTTTTCATATTACACCTTGATCACAATTACAGTGTGTTTACCCAATGTTGGGGTCATGATAGTGAAACATGATGGTTGATCTATAAACAAGGTCACCAGCTCTGGGCTGAGATTTTCTGGGTGGAGCCTGAAGGGACTAGAGTTTGGGAAGGGGAGGATGATTTAATGGGGTCCATCTTCCAAAGCGGCCATTGTCTTCAGTTGAACTGATCTGTGTTGGCTGAATATCAATTGTAATAGCAGGTGATCTCCAGCCACCAACTCTCTCTCTCTCTCTCTCTCTATATATATATATATATATAGATAGATAGATAGATAGATAGAGATAGAGATAGAGATAGAGATAGAGATAGAGATAGAGATAGAGATAGAGATAGAGATAGATATATAGATATATATATTGGGGGGACACACACAAATCTCTCTCATCTAATCTAATCTATCATCGGGGGAGGGGGGGTAACAGCGTCTAACACAAAGAATAACAAACTGTACCCAAAGTAAAATAATAGTGACTTTATCTATTTGAACAATATTATGTTCTACTTGGAGGTTAGCCACCTTATCTGTAGAAAGTGCTGCTACATACATTGTCCAATGGACGGTGTGGCAGGGTGGTTTAGGCTTCTGTCCTTTATGTTTCCAACACTGTACTCCTGTGCAGTGGCTTACATTTACAGGATGTGGACCAGCAGTTCCCAACACTGCTCATCATCCAAGCCCGGGTCTGGGCCTTAGATCTCTGAGTACATTTTGAGCAGTCCTCTGGGAATATTAAATGTAAAGCGTGTAACAACATTAAATTAATTCCATTGATTTTCAGAAGAGGGGTCCTTTGAAACATCTGAATGCATAAAGAATAATTGGTCTGTTTATTATTCCTGCCCTGGAGAGTGGAGCGTATTCTCGGTGCCTTGAATAGCTTGTTTTCCTCTTACCCTTCAGCTTGGCATAATAGATAGATCTGCTTTCCCGGGGCTGGCTTCTGTTTCATTCCATTTTATTATTGGTTTTTTTGTGCAATTCTATTACCTGTTCAGAGCTCTAAAGCCTCAGACATATTGGTTGGAGGGTAATGATGGTTTTCGAACCCGGCTAATGCCTCAAAAAAACACGCCACCGCGATGGATTGGACCAAGCGACGTGCTGAGCGGAGCGAGAAACTGAGCTGTTGCTGTTTAAGCGGCATGGCAGAGCCCTCATGCAGGAGAGCTGGCCCATCGGCTTCCATTTGCTATGCAGGCTCACGCAGGGAAATTCAAAGCAGCATGCAAAAACAAACGGCCTCCTGCCATCCGGGAACAGCATTAGTTCCCCGCGATCCGTTCGGAATGAGCTGGGTCTCCTACCGGCACCAATGTCTCTTTAAGGCAATTTGGCCTTGGCGATTTTCTCTGTATGCAGATGAGTCCCCCAAGGTCACACAGCCCTGTCACAGTGTACGGGGGCAGATGTCCTATATGACTTGTCTGCTCCAATTGTGCTATATTGGTGAGATAGCTGAAGTGCTCATTAGTTTCCACAATGGCCGTTTCCACTGAATAACTGAGGGTAAGGGAAAAGAGGGTGGTGGGTTTGTAAGCATCATCTCCCCCTCTTTCGATTGCTGCTGGTTGGCCCCGTTTTCTGGTTGTATAGATACAATTATTGCTTCTGTCTTTGCAGATTTAGTTAGTTGTGTGTTTGGGTTGGGACAGCTAATAAGAGGATAATGGACAGAGCGGAGGAATAATTAACTTTTTTAAAACAGAAAGCTAATTATGAGTAATGAAAAGAGATACCAGCTGCTCTGTCTTCCAAAACATGTTACCAAGTTTTGTTCTGTCCTAGGAACAGAACATGGAGTAGGAAGAGCACCAAAAGTGAAGCCATACACTGAGCGCCACAGTTATAAAACAAATTTTAAACATGCAAATGCAATAAAAATCCTAGGGCATATCTTTGTACCCCAGGATTAAGCTACAAACAGCTCACAAGTTACCTGTTGAAACCCCCGAGTAGAATGATAACAGAGGCAGAAAGAGGCTCCTTGTGGATATGAATAGACCTGAGATCTACCGGGGTGGTGGTGGGGGGGCGGGGGAGAATGTGTAAATAGTTCTCACATTGTCATGGTTGGCAAGTAAAGTTGCGAGACTGGCTGTTGTGGCTTTTTCGGGCTGGGTGGCCGTGATCTGGTACTTTTTTGCTCATAAAATTTTGTCTGCATCTGTGGCTGGCGTCTTCAGAGGCGTGTCATGGTAAGGTGTGTTTCTCTCCGTGGCATTGTGGGGAGTGATTGTCTATTGAGATATATGCTTTATGTACCTCAAAGGAGTGTAGGGGGGAAGATGTGTAGCTGCCAGGAGATGGGATGGGGCTTCTTGCCCTGTGCGTGTGCCAGTGCAGGGGCATTCTGGGGCGTGGCAGGGGTGCAGGGCACACACGTGCCCTGGGCGCAGTTCCCCCTTGCTACAGCTCTGGGTGGGGAGGAGGCACATTTGCATGTGTCTGGGTGGAGTTCATTTACAGCTGAACCTTCCTGTTGTCTTTGTGATCACATTCGGAACTGCCCTTATGAGACATTGTTGTCCTGCCCCCACAGAGGCTTTTGTTATTTCCCCATTAAGCTTTAGTTTCCCCATAGTTAGCATGGTTTTAGTTCATTGTTAAGTCTTCTAAGGGAGAGTATTTTAGTTAGCCCCTGTCCCTTTAAGACATTTCCCAATAGGCAGTTTCCTTTCTTTACCCTGTTTTGTTCTAGCCAGTCAGTCTGAGTGAGGTGCCAAGGGTCCCTGGAGACTGGAATATTCATGTCGTATATGGGGGTCCATAGAGCATAAGTCAAGTTTAACAGCAGTTAGAACTAGACCAAGACTGAAATAACTGAAAGGAAGCAAGAAACAGTGGAGTTTCATGAAAGAAACCAAGAGAAGACACAGCCTACAGCTTCAGACGTGCTCAAGACAAGCAAGTACTCTGACTTGGATAGTCCCAAGGGAGGAGTTAGGGTCTTGTTTCTCTCAAGTAATTGTAAGAACTGTTGAACCTGGCTTGTGTGTCCCCCACTCCTAGCCAAGTACAGGGCACCTCAAACAGATTCACTTGGGGGGCAGAACAATTGTCATAAACTCATCTCATATTTACTTTTAGGACTCTGTGAGTGTGTTGGGGGGTGGGGCAATTCCTTTAGACTTAAACGACCTATCCTTTGTTTTTAAAGAGGGTTAAGGATTCCTTCCCAAGAAGTTATCGAATTCTGCATTTTAGTCTGTGTTTGGATGCTAACGGAGCCCTCACAGCGGCGCAGACTCTGAGACTTCTGAGAAGTGGCGCTGATTGTGAAACAAATAGTGATAATTCATTTGCTGGCAATTTTTACCTGTTTGAAACTCCCACCCCACTTTCCTGCAGCCATAATCTATATTCCGAGCTTGTCTAAGCAGTGCAAACACTTGGGAAATCAAAGAAGGGCTGGCTCCAAAAAAATCTGGCACTGGCATACCAAGATCCGGGCAAAATCAGCTTTCAAGAGTGTAGGGAAGGTCTGTGCAGAATCTGTATCAGAGCAGGGCTGAAAATAGACAAGGTGAGACAAGGCATCATGCTGGCAGGGGATGATGGGAACTGTAGTCCATAACATCTGGAGGGCCATGAGTTTGACACCTGTGTTCTAGGACATGTTACATCACAGTGCATACCCCATGCCCCAAATCTTTTCACTAGCCACTGCCTTTAGCCATAGGACAGTTGTTCCAGATGTTCTCTCTCTCTCCCTTCCCTTCCCTCCTCTCTCTCTCTCTCCCTTCCCTTCCCTCCTCTCTCTCTCTCTCCCTTCCCTTCCCTTCCCTTCCCTCCTCTTTCTCTCTTTCTCTTTCTCCCTTCCCTTCCCTTCCCTCCCTCTCTCTCTCTCTCTCTCTCCCTCTCTCTCAGCAGTCTTGCTTCAGACCATTAATATAGACAATGTGATTATGTCTCCAGTAGGCTGGTTGGTGATGCCAACTTGAAATTAATTTTTAGGCTGCCCCTTGACCCATCTTTATGGTTATCAATGGCCTCTGGTTTCACCACAGATCACTGCTGGTTCTGCATTTCTTCATAGTATTATCTCATGATTATTGAAGGCCATCATGTAGCTGTCAAGGAGAAGGATGAAATAATTTTGGATATAGTATTGGAAATTTCTTAACAGGAGCTGTGCCTTATTTTGTAATGGAAGAAGGGTCTTCTGGAGCCAACCTGTACTCCATCTAGTCCATTGTACCGCCGCCACCACTGCCACCACCAGTAAGAAAATAAATATAAAAACAACCCATTAAAAACAACATTAAGCAGCTTAAAACGAAATGCATAAAAAGGTCCTCAAGCTAGAACTGGAACAGAAAACAGTTTAAAAAGATGAAGCTCTGCAACTAAAAGGTAGGGTATGAAGAAATGTTTTTTTTTTTTGCCTGGTGCCTAAAAGATAGTGAGTAAGTGCTAGGAGAGCCTTAATGGAGAGAGCATTCCAAAGGGAAGGTGCCACCACGGAAAGAGCCCTGTCTCTGGTTGCTGCCTGCCTCTCCCAGTCCTCTCTCCATTCCAGGGTTTTGTACTAACAATTATCCAGTTTCCTAAATGGTATTCATTGGAACTCAGGGTGATACTCTGTGTCTCAAACCTCCTATATGCAAAACTGTCTCAGAGACTTCTATCACAAGAATACAGCTTTAAACACAGCATTGCACGGAAAACTTCCTTCTCTCCGGGCTGTGGGACCTTTGCATCCCCCGCCCCCAAACAAAAATTAGAAAGGAGCATCTTCCCTTGTCCTCAGCTTTTTCCTCTCCAGCCACCTTTGTGTTACACAGTGCATTTCCTCTGCAGATGTTTGTAATCTGTTCAGTGGGTGAAAATAGTCATTATCTTGTTAGCTTGCTGCAGTGAAGGAAGCGCCGATTTGCATTTCCACAGATAATCACAAAGCGCAAAAAAGAGCCTTCTCATCCAGCAACGCTAATTGGGCTGAACACTGATCCGCCAAGAGAGGAAACCCCACCAGCCGTGCACGAAAGCCAGCTCTTCTTCCCTTTATTTTAGGTTGGATAATGGGAGAGTATTGGGAGAGTGGCCAAAGAGACTTTGATGGCAGGAGGGAAGTAGAATTTATAGTCCTGTCTGAGAACAGGATGTAGTATGCTTGTGAAGGCAGAAGAGGAACTGGGGCAGGCTCTGGGATTGAGGCTCTCTACTTTCATAGATATTGGTCGAAGCCCCACTTGAAATTTGCATGCAGATCCAAACCTGTTCGTTGTGAAACCATGTCCTCTTCATCGGAGTTTCTCCCTGCCCACGGCAGCGAGCACACAGCAGACACACCCTGTTGCAGAACTCTTAGCAATCCCCACTACCAGACGACCTCGTTTCACTGGCCTCCCCTGATTGGCTGGTGTGCCTTGATGGGGCAGGACCTTTTCCCTCTGCAGAAACATACATTGTAGGGGCGTGATAAAAAAAAACAGCGTGTAAAAGTTTAATGTTTAACTGTATAACTGTGCAAACAGTTCATCGTTACCTGTGTAAACCATTAACGATTCAAAGTTACACATTTGACTGTTTAACGTGTGCGTTTCCTTCTGCTGGCCGATCGCAAAAGCGGAAACGAAACCAAAGAAAGGCTGCATGTGCATCGCAGTGCTGATCGGTTGCCCGAATTCGGCATCACACTCCAGGGCAGGAAACAAGTCAGGGTTTCAACCCACATCCATCCCCTTGGATCAGCTCTGGATCCTCTGAAGATGCCAACCACAGATACAGGCAAAACATCAGGAGAAAATGCTACTAGAACACGGCCATACAGCCCAGAAACCACATGACACCCCGGTGATTCTGGCCGTGAAAGCCTTCGACAATACATGTTTCCCATTAGTTGCTTAAAGTAGAACAGAGTGTAAGATTCAATGCAAACTGTGCTAGTGATGTACAGATCACTACAAAGTGAACAGGCAGACTGACCCTAACCAGAATTTTTGGCTGGGAGACCTCCAAGGAATACCAAGGTGATACAGACACAGGCAATGACGAACCACTTTCAAACTTCTCTTGCATTGAAAACTTTACAGGGTCGCCGCAACTTAAGTGTGACGTGATAGCAAAAAAAGGGGGGGAAGAGACTAGCAAAATCTTTTGAGATTTCTTTTGTGAGGGAGGTGGAAGAGTAGAAGAAGAAGAAGACGACTTACCTACTCTACAACGACAACTTAATAACGCATAAATCTATCGACGATTTTACCTTTATTTACAGTCAATGACCAAATATGTGGAAGAGTAGGGTTGCTATCTCTGGGTGTCCCTCCATATTTGGGGGTAGAGTTTGGGAAGGGTGCGGTTTGGGGAAGGAGGCCTCGTCAGAATATAAAACCAGACAGTCCATCCTCCTCAGCAGCCATTTTCTCCAGGAGAGCAGATCTCTAACCTGAAGATTATTTGCATTTCTGGGAGGTCTCCAGATCCCATCTTGAGGTTGGGAGCCCAGGAGGAAGGAATCTGACAAAAGGGTTGGTGTGACACAGGAAAGAGGAGATGTGGAGGAGTGTGAAATCCAACCCAGTTCTCCAGACTGGAATCCATTGCTGTTAGCCACTGCATCACACTGGCTCTCATGGCTGTCTCCCTCACCATTCAGACAAGCCCTGTGACCCAGAGCAAATACCTTTTATCCCATTTCTCCTATAACCTGTCCCTCTCCACCATTCCCATAACTGTGACACAAGCAGAAGTGAGTTGCATTTTAGTTGCAACGCTAAGAGGGCTTGTGGGCCATTGGTGCAGCTCCCTAGCTGGATGGTGGGACTTCTTGGGGTTACACGGTGCGCATTTCCCCATCTTATTCCATTTTCATAGCACGGTAGGGAATGATGCATCTTCTGGCTTCGGATGGAATGGGCTGACCTCTGAGGTCTTTCCTGTCTCTAATTTTTTACGATCCTAGTTTTAACCTGGGATTATTGCACAGTTACTCTACATTATTAAGCAATGTGGCATAAATTGGTTTTACAATTTTAATAATAGCTTGGATTTATTAAGCACCTCACCTTTCATCCCCAAGGGGCATCCAAAGTGCTTTCTTCTTCTTCCCTGTGTGTGTGTGTGCGTGCGTGTGTGTGTATTTTGGCTAACGGTTAATGAACAGAACTGAGGCATTTGTCCTGCTGTCAGCATAATGCAGTCAGAACCAGAGCCAGGAGGACCCCGTTGATCCAGGAGGAAACAGCGGGCAAAAGAGAGCACAGAAATCTTGCATGCAGAAGGTGACAGACTAGGAAGTCAGTGTAAACATTCTGAAACAGAGTCTGCAGAAGTGGGAACCCACAGCCCAAACATTGTGGATTGTTCCTACGAATGCCTGAGGTTGACTGCAATAACAGTCCATGCTTCACAGCCTCCTCAGGCAACCAAAAAACAAACTCCTTCCCTGCAAACTTTCCAGGCATCTTCAGAATTCTGAGAATGAACCCCCTGGGACAATCCTAGAAGGCATGCTCTCACAGCTAAAACAGTGGCTGGAAACAGATGGTTCTGCTCCCATCTTTCCAGGCATCCTGGGGGCTTTGACAGCATGCCATCTGGACCATCCCAGCGGAGGAGCTCAGGGGATTTTGTTTCACCTATTACTGAGAGCGTGCTTCATGAGGCTAGCCAGCAAGTATACTCGCTGCCTCAATGTGGGAGGGAAAGAAGAGACCTGGAGGACCCATGGGGTCAATTGAATTCCCTCCCCTTCTTGTCCTTCCATGCTACCCCTTGGGCACCCCCCCCCCCACTCCTTACTAGGATCGGCAGCACTTTCAAGGAAGGCACAGATCCACCCTTGGCAGTGGAGTTGCCAGGTCATTTCCAGCCTCCCCAGCCACTAGTGGGGATGAGAGTAGGGCTTCTAACTCTAGTTTGGAAACCCCTGAAGATTTGGGGTGGAGCTTGGGTAGGACAGGGACCTCAATAGGGCACAATGCCATACAGTCCATCCTCAAAAGCCTCCATTTTATCCAATGGACTTGATTTCTGTGGTCTGGAGATGAGCTTTAATTCTGGAGGATCCACAAGTACCCCCTGGAGGCTGGCATCCCTGCTTGGCAAGATTGCTGGCCGGCTCTTGCAGGAGTAGCTCAAATTGCAGTAGGCGCTGGTTGCAGGAAGTGGGGTCAGGGTATGGTTGGCAAGCTCATGGTTCAGCAGGCTCTGGTGAGTACCTGAACAGGAGACCTGCTTGGTATGTTGTGTTGAACTCCATGATGGAACAAAGATATGACATGGTACGCAATAAAGAGTTCTCCGTTTCATCATTCCCCTCTCCCCTCTCCCCCCTCCTCCAAAATCTGGACGATTCATGACATTTCTGAAAATGTTTTCTCCTGCTCAGTGTAGAATGGCAACACACAACAAAGACTGTGTCTCCATGAATGGATGATCCGGTTTGAATTATTAGAACTAAACCACATCATGGCTGCTTGTTTCTCCCCTTGCTTTGATTCCTGCTCTTTCTTCTCTCTCCTTTTGTATTTCCTGACCTCCCCCACAAGTCCAGACTTCTGATGAACTATCGTTTCGGTTTGCCCTTCAAACCAGAACCAAAAACCATGGTTTCATAATGGCTTTCATTTCTAATTAAGGCAGCCCCCATAGTTCACCAATTCAATATGTCAGCAAGGTATGGTTTGACATTGTGAGTGAACTGAGCCATTGCTTCCCCTGATGGGGGTAATTTTGAAACTCACCACCTTTATGCATAGAAAGTATTCTGTCCTGAAGGGAATCCCCATTTCAGTTCCTCCTTGATATGTGACTTCTTGTGTTCTTCTGCTGGAATAATTAAAAAAATGAATCCAGTGTTTGAAGGATTTACATTGAAACACCCCTGTTTTGAGTGCTGGGGTAGTTGTCCAATGGGCCTGCTTGTGTAAGTATTGATAAGCTCTTTGTGTGATGATTCACGTCCCTTTGGCTTCTAGTGACAAGACGCAGATTAGCTAATAGACACAAAACAACTGACTTTAATCTTTCTTCATACAGCTCCAACTTTTTTGGTCTCACATCTTCTGGCCTCACTGTTGGCACAACAGGCCTCCAGAGCATATTCAGAGTTTCTCCAGTTCCCATCTTGTTTGATTTGGTTCTCCGTTAATCTTTGCCCCCTGACCCAGCTTAGATGACTTCTTGAGTCTGACCCCTGTCACAAATCTTGGCTTTAAGATTCATCCTTCTCTTTGGCGCTGTTCTTCCCCATCTGTTTGCACTGCAATCCAATTCTGCAGTTTTTGCAGGAAATCTTCTTAGGGTTTTTTTTGTCAATTAAGCTCTTCAGAACACTCATGTGGACATATTTGCCTTTTGTGATTGGGGATTAGTGATAAGACACAGGATGCCAGTTAGTTCCATTCACTGACTCTCATTCCTTCGCTTGCGATAGTATCTCTGACTCCTTGTCCGTAGCCAGACACTTTGAATATTCTACTTTTCAACATCATCCTGGATATGTAACATTGTTAAAGTGTATTTACCTACCTAATCCTGAATAGGAGCTCTGTGTAACTCAAACATTTGTCTAATAATTGAATACTAGTTGGCTCATTGAGTATATTTCCTCATTTGCTTTGTATTCCATTAAGACTCTTGAGCAGAAGATCCTTGCAGTGAACACACCCATTTTAAACACACAATTTCCTCTCCTAAAAGCCAGCATCCATTCTTGCTTTCGTCCAGTGGTTCTCAACCTTCCTAATGCTGCGACCCTTTAATACAGTTCCTCATGCGGTGGTGACCCCCAACCCTAACATTTATCCATTTTACAGATGGAGAACACTGATGCAGAGAGTCTTAGGTGACCCCTGTGAAAGGGTTGTTCGACCCCCAAAGGGGTTGCAACCCACAGGTTGAGAACCGCTGCTAGTCCATGGGATGGGCTGTAGCTCAGTGCTAGAGCATCTTCTTGGCTTGCAGAAGGTCCCAGGTTTCCTCTTCAGTATCTCCACTTAAAAACCTCAGGTAGTTAGTGATGAGACAGACCTGGACCCCAGGAGAGCTGTTGCCAGTCTGAGTAGCCTGTTCTGAGGTAGATGGACCGATGAAGGCAGCTTCATGAGTTCATGTTTCCATGCACATCTGAAGACAGATATTTCTGCTGCTCTGGCTTCCTTTCTGAGCTCCAGATTACACAGAGAGTTTTGGCAGGTGTATCACAGTGCAGTAGTAGTTGAGAGGTAGGAAAAACTGTGCAACGGGTGCAGTGGAAGATAAGAGTGATAGGAGCAGGAGTGGCATGGGAGGTTAAGAGCTCGTGTATCTAATCTGGAGGAACCGGGTTTGATTCCCAGCTCTGCCACCTGAGCTGTGGAGGCTTATCTGGGGAATTCAGATTAGCCTGTACACTCCCACACATGCCAGCTGGGTGCCCTTGGGCTAGACACAGCTTCTCGGAGCTCTCTCAGCCCCACCTACCTCACAGGTGTTTGTTGTGAGGGGGGAAGGGCAAGGAGATTGTAAGTCCCTTTGAGTTTCCTGCAGGAGAGAAAGGGGGGGGGGATATAAATCTAAACTCCTCCTCCTCTTCTTCCTCCTCCTCCTCCTCCTCCTCCTCCTCCTCTTCTTCTTCTTCTTCTTCTTCTTCTTCTTCTTCTTCTTCTTCTTCTTCTTCAAGCTGCTTTTGCTGGCCTGCCCTCTCCCTCTTCCCTTGCTGTCATTCGGTTTGCAACAACTGCCAGATGCTTTGTTACTGGAGGGCAACAAGTGAACATCTGGAGGGTTAGATGGCATTGCCACTTGTCATTAAGAAGCCCGCGTGCCTTGTGTGGTGATGGAAGGGGACACGTCCCTTGTGAACCTTACACGGATCAAACAAGAACTGTGCACAGAACAAACGTTCCTGTAGAGACAGTTGGCCATGACAACCTGAAACCGGATGTTGCTTCATAAAAAGTCCGTCTTTGAGATTTGCTCATCGAGTACGTTCTTGCTGAGCAGGGTGGGGGTGTTTCTACAAGAGACGTGCAGCAGTGCCACGTTGCAGAGGGCGTCGTGCATTCTGTCAAGTTAGTCATGCGTGTGGAAACCTGTTAGTGCAAGACAGCGAGATCCACACATGGACAAAATGACCCTTTTTTCAGGCTTCCAAGAGTAGCATTTCGGTAAACTTATAGGGATGCTTGCAAGAGTTTGTGGAGCAGCAGGGTTCCCTTTCACCAGTATATCTACCAGTCTGGTCTGGTCCTATTCAGGAATTCTCCATGGTTTTTCTTTTCATGTTCATTTCCAAGAGACAGAGAAAGACAGTTTCTGTAGAGATGTAAGGCAAAATAGCAGCCAGTATCCTTTGTTATTTCTGTCTAATGAGTGCAGAATGACTGGGGCAAAGTTGAACAGCTGAGATGTGAAAAGGCAAAAGGAACAACTAAAATGCATTTCACATGCCAATGTTCTCATCCTTCTCACTCTATGCAGGGCTAACCTTGGTGCAGAATGCAACAGCGCAGATCTCTGTAGGGATCCCATGTGAGCGCACATTCAGTGGGTTCTTCGCCAGCTATGCTGGCTTCAAATGGTTTAAGGTTTTGATATTAGCCTTGAAAGCCTTAAACTTTGAGAACCAGCATGGTGTAGTGGTAAAGTGCAGTTGGACTCTAATCTGGAGAACAGGATTTTGATTTCCCACTGCTTCACATGAACAGTGGACTCTCATCTGGTGAACTGGGTTTTTTCCCCCCATACTCCTACATATTCCTGCTTGGTGACCTTCAGCTACTCGTAGTTTATTCAATATTCTCGCAGGTGTCTGCTGGGAAGGGAGAGGAAGGGAAAGGAGTTTCTAAGCTGCCTTGAATCTCCTTACAGAAGAGAAAGGCAGGTTATAAATCCAAACTCTTCTTATCCTTCTTGCAGCTCATTGCAGCCCTATGAATTAATGACCTATAAACTGTCCTGTTGTCAGCAACCTTGTTCAAGTCTTGCAAACTGAGGGTTGTGACTTCCTTTATAGGGTCAATCCATCTAACTACGGGCCTTCCTCTTTGGTAAAAGTATTGAATGAAATAACTGATCTGGACCCTATCCCAAGCATCTCCTTAGTGCTGATCCCACCCCCCCATCCCCACCCACACTTTAAGTTTCTGGTCCTAGTGCCCTTCTGTTTCCATTTCCTCTCCCTCTTGGAAGGGGAATACGGTCATGGGAGATCTTAGAACAGGGAGCCCTTGTTGCCTTTATAAAGATAAGTAGCAGCGTTAATGACCATTTTATCTGCATATTCAAAACCCCCAAAAAGAAACATTGGGGGTTCTTTTCTCAGATCTGCTATCTTCTTGACTAGTTGGGCCCTATGAGACTGACAACCACCGTCCATTTAGATTCTTGGAACTGAAGTGTTGCTGATGGGCAGGTTGTGGCAAGACACAGCCAGGTACATTGTATTTCAAGTCACCACATTCATTCCTGTTGGGGGGTAAGGGTGCGTTGTCACTGTAAATTCTGCATTGTGGTATTTATGAGGAACCAGGGAAGAAATTCATTGCAACTGTGCTAGCTGGCTTGTCTCATTTAGATGATGCATACAAAATAAGCCATCTTTTTGCTGCCAATCAAGTGAAGAATGGGACTTTAGAGTTTCCAGATCTGCCGTAGCTGCACATCAGTTGAAAAATAGATCTACACAAGCTAATGTAATGAGCTGTAAAAACTGGTAGAAACTTAACATCTGGCCCCTTGTAGGGTTGTACAAACCAGCATCCCAGGGGTCATCAATAGTTGTTTGAATTTGGTACATCAGGATATCTTGATCCAGGGTCCCTGAAGCTAATTGTATACATTGCCCATATTTACAGTTGGTAGTTGTATGTACAGCACATCCCCCCCCTCCCCCCAGTCATATAGTTGGCTACCTGATCAAACTGAAACAAATTGCTGAAGGAAAGTGCTGAGAAATCAGATGTTTTTCTCTAAGAAGAATGTGAAGAAATAGCCATTGTCTAGTAACTTCTGATACCTTTGTGCAAAAAGGAGTCCACATACTAGGCGACATAAGGGACTTTTGTCCTCAGAAAGTTGGGATGTGTCCTGCTAAAGCAAATCAAAGGTTCTGGGGCTTGCTCGGATGATTATGGTACCTGGGGACTGCTTTACTGCTTAGAGAACTCCCATCTAGATGACAGTTCTTCATAGGACTTTGCAAGAAACTTGTACACTGTAACTAAAGGCTCCACACATACCTGGCGGATTCCACATGGGCCAAAAACAGTGGTGTGAAAACAGTGTAAACCCATTTTACACCGTTTTCACACCATTTTCACACCATTTTCACACCACTGTTTTTGGCCCATGCGGAATCTGCTCCTGGTAGCCAGTCTCCATGGCACCTAGAAGTTTCATTGTGGCATCCAATATTTTCAGCATTTATTTTATTGAGGTGCCTTGCAGCAACTTGCCGTGAAAGTACAGTGCATATTTAAGGATTTCACATCAGAATGCTATTTTTTGCATGATGTGAAAAAAATATGGTGTCTGTAGTTCTTATCATTCTTTGTTTGTATGTAAGCTTAACTTCATAACTTTCAGTAGCAGTGGATGAACTCATTTCTTAACCAGTTGTTTTCTGTACCAGCTCCAGTATTCCATTAATTAACCAGTTGCTTTCGATACTGGCTCCAGTACTCAATTAATTTTACTTTTTTAAAAAATGAAATAAGGTAATAGTGAGAAATTTTTGGAGAAGTCAGGCTACATTTGTTTGTGCGTGTTAAGTGCCATCAAGTCATTTGTGACACATGGAGACCCTATGAATTAATGACCTCCAAACTGTCCTATCATTAACAGCCTAGCTCAGGTTTTGCAAACTGAAGGCCATGGCTTCCTGCTTCCTGACAAATTTGCGGCCCTCCAGATGTTATGGACTACAATTCCCATCATCCCCTGCCAGCATCATGCTGGAAATGATGGGAACTGTAGTCCATAACATCTGGAGGGCTGCAAGTTTGACGCCTACAGAGTCGAATCCATCTCATATTGGGCTTTCCTCTTTTCCTGTTGCCAGGGGCGTAACGAGGTAGCCCTGGGCAAACTGTAGCCCTGGGCAAAACCTGAGTTGGATGCCCCCCCCACCATGGGCAGCCACTCCACCACGACCAAATTTTTTTTTGCACCAAGATATTGGTGCCTGCAGGGGGTGCATTTTTAAACATATCAGCACCAATATTTCAGCATACCATCAGGAGACTGTCCTTATGCTACTCCCCAGGTTTGGTGAGGTTTGGTTCAAGGAGTCCAAAGTTATGGACTCCGAAAGGGGGTGCCCCATCCCCCATTGTTTCCAATGGGAGCTAATAGGAGATGGGGGCTACAGTTTTGAGGGTCCATAACTTTGGTCCCCCTGAACCAAACTGCACCAAACCTGGGGGGTATCATCAGGGCATTCTCCTGATGAGACTCTGAAAGTTTTGAGACTATGCCTTCAGAAATGCCCCCCCCCCAGCCTGCAACCCCCATGGACAGCAATACAGAAAACTCAATGCAGAACAAAGATTCTTGGGCAAATTTCTGGGATGTTCCTGCAGGGGGGCGCAGGTTTGGATGTATTGGCACCAAAATTTCAGGGTACCATCTGGAAACTGTCTTTATGGTGTCTCTGTTTATGCAGTTTGGTTTAGGGGATACAAAGTTATGGACCCTCAAAGGGGGTGCCCCATCCCCCATTCTTTGCTAAGGAGATGGTGGCTACCCTTTGAGGGTCCATAACTTTGGACCCCCTGAACCAAGCTGCACCAAAATTGGGGGGTGCCATCATCTCCAGATGATACCCAAAAACAAACCCTGCATTTTGATGCCCCCCCACAAGGTGATGCCCTGGGCAGCTGCCCACCTTGCCCAATGGGCATTACGCCCCTGCCTGCTGCCTTCAACATTTTTCTAGCACTGTTGCCTTTTCCAGTAACTCTTGCCTTCTAAGGCTAGGGTTAAAGGTTGGCTTTTTGTTGTGGTTATGGCAACTAGGATTCCCACTATATGTGTGTATATATTACAAAATACATTCAATATATGTTTATTTATATTTACAATTTAACTTCCAAAATTATAAGAAACTCTGAAGAGTTTAGGATTAGTTTTGCGGTAGCGATCATTAGAAAAAAATCATCATTAAAATATGAAATGGTGCATATATCTCCTAAATTTTGGGTCTGGCTCCTAGAGCCAAAGGAAAATTGTCCAGGTCTGTGGTGAAGCATTAAACATGTTTACAGAACTGGAACATGGCATGTGACTTTGTCCTCTTTGTCATGTGCGTATTTTGTGTGTGCATGCAGGGTGAAAAGCTCATGTTTACTGCTCATGTTCTACACATAGGATAACAGCCTTGCTCAGGTTTTGCAAACTGAAAGCCATGACTTGATTTATAGAGGAAGTTAATTTCATGTTGGGCCTTCTCCTTTTCCTGCTGCTTTCCACTTTTCCTAGCATTATTGTCCTTTCTAGCAACTCTTGTTCTATCACAACATCAGGGACCCTCTTAGATACTACACACCTGGAGAAATGTAACCATTTTCTTCAGCAAAAAATGTCTAGTGGATGGTCTGGACTTCCTTGGTGTTCTCCCATCCATCTTCTAACTAGGCCATCCTGTCTTAACTCCCAAGAGCTGAGGAGATTGACCTAGACTGGGTCATCAAAGAGCAGAGGTGGGAACTCTTAAACTTCAAGGGGAAGCTAAACCTCCACCCTTTAGGGCAGGGGTGTCAAATTCACGGCCCTCCAGATATTCATGAACAATTCCCATCAGTCCCTCCCAATATGAGCATTGGCTATATTGGCTAGGGCTGATGGGAATTGTAGTTCATGAACATCTGGAAAGCTGCGAATTTGACACCTGTACTTTAGGGTGAAAGGTCCAGGAGAGACATGGGTTTACAGCTGGATCCTGGTTTTGGGTAGTGTGGTGGGGTTGGTTTTCCAACTCAAAAGTGAATTCCACCCGGCTTTCTCCCAGCAATGTTTCCATTAAATGATTTTCCTGGCTGCCATCTTTCTTGGACCTGATGTTCCATGCATCATGTAGCCAGTGAGAGGGCTCTCTTCCACCCCCAATTATTCCTCAAGATTACTTTCCCCCAGTGCAGCTAGGAAAGGTTGTCCGCTTGAGCCTCTGTATTGTGTTTCTAAACCATTGCTCTCCTGCCGCTTGGCTTCTGCTGCTCTTATGGGAGGATTAACTTGGCTGACAAGCGTGAACTTTTAAAAGTACCTTGTATTTGAATTAGGGGTCAGCAGTAGAAAGGTTCCCTGACATTTTATATGCTGATACTGTGCTATTCAACAGAAACACACTCTTTTCTTCTTCCTAGGGCCCTGTAGCTCCAAGCTGATTTTCCTGGTTTTCTTTGAACTTTGCACACAAAATCTCCGCCGATCCAAAACGCAGCCGAAAACAGCTGGTGTCTCCAAGGAAGGGATGTATCCATTTACCAAGTTGCATAAGAGGCTGAAAGAGAGAAGTTAGCATTGACTCCATAATTAAGGCATAAATCTGGAGCTGTATGCTTTAACATCACATAATACATAGGAACAAGGTGTTGCCGTGGGAACCATAAATTTTCTTGAATCTATTTGTGTTCCATGCTGAGTTTTCCTACATTCCCAATAGACGCTCCAGGGAAGCAGATCCATTGCTTATCGGGAGTTTAAAGCACATGGGAGACAGTTTAGTAAAATAAACAGAAGAGGAGGAGGAGGCTAGGGGAGCTGGAAAGGAAATCATCTTTTGATGGGGCAGCCAAGGTTTCCTTGGCTATTGTTGTCATGTCATTGGGATGCTGCAGGGCTTAGACTAGGAGTCTTCAAACTATGACCCTCCAGATGTTCAAGGACTACAATTCCCATCAGCCCCTGCCAGCATGGCCAAGTGGTAGGACTCATGGGAATTGAAGTCTATGAACATCTGGAGGGCCATAGTTTGAAGACCCCTGGCTTAGACCTTTGGTTGGGAATTCTTGGCTCTGAAGGTGCTGGCCTGTCAGCAACAGTGGTCTATGCCCTGATTATAAGTGAGACCTGGTTAACTGTAAACTGTAGTGCTGTTACTGTTGCCACACATCTGGGTGTGACACTCTGGGTTTTCCCCCACAGTTCCCTGTTCTGAAGAACCCTTGTGCTTTGACGCGTACATCCATTTTGGCCACCAGTCACTTTCTCCTGCATCTAATTGAGACCTCTCTCTGGGGGAGGTCGTTTGCCACATTCTTTAGGAGGGGTGGGGATCGTTCTATCAAAAATTCAAGAGATTTCACTGGTCTGTTGAACTTTTGATGTACAGCAGCCTGAACGAACAAAGAGTAGCATGGCCAGAAGAGCAGTTGGGCAGGTGGAGGGAGGCAGGGAGAAGCAACAAATCCAGAAAAAGAGTAATGTCCTGTTTAGCTTGATGGGGAAAGTGAAATGACAGGAAACTCCACGTTCTGCCTGTACTTGAAAGCCACATGGCTTCTCTGATCTGCCACACTGTGGCTTTGGAAGAGGCAAAAAATGTTATATAATGGAAAGTCTGTGGTGAAGGAAAAGTATGCTCACTGAGCGGCAGAACACATGTGCATAAATGGCCTTTATTTCTCCTTTATTTTCAACATTATATGGACCGCCTTTAAGAAGTTACTTCTGAGCCATAAAAATTCAAAAAGTAATCACAAGCAAAAAAGTTAAAAATCAGATTAAAATTTGATTAAAAGTCAGCAGTAAGCAAAGACCACCAGCAGCTGGACTCTCAGGAGTCCCAGCTCTCACTTCTCAAAGGCTTGGTAGAACAGACAGACAAGATGTTTGCATTGCCCCTTTAGAAACGGTAACTTCTTGCATGTTTTCCTGAGATAGTTCCCAAAATCTCAGGAAATAATTTTTCTCCCTAAAATTACTGCAGATGTGGCTGATCTTGAGTCAGTTTTAACTTCACAAAAGCCCCTTCAAAGCAATACTAGAACCAGGGGGCATTCATTGAAAATGCTGGGGGAAGAATTAGGACTAATAAAAGGAAACACTTCTTCACGCAACGTGTGATTGGTGTTTGGAATATGCTGCCACAGGAGGTGATGATGGCCACTAACCTGGATAGCTTTAAAAGGGGCTTGGGCAGATTTATGGAGGAGAAGTCGATTTATGGCTACCAATCTTGATCCTCTTTGATCTGAGATTGCAAATGCCTTAACAGACCAGGTGAACGGGAGCAGCAGCCGCAGAAGGCCATTGCTTTCACCTCCTGCATGTGAGCTCCCAAAGGCACCTGGTGGGCCACTGCGAGTAGCAGAGAGCTGGACTAGATGGACTCTGGTCTGATCCAGCTGGCTTGTTCTTATGTTCTTATGTTCTCAAAGCAGTTGCAAACTGCTCCAGACCCTAATTCCAGCTTCTCATCAGACTGTTCCTTTTCCTCCTCACAAAATGCAGCGTGTGTGTGTGTGTGTGTGTGTGTGTGTGTGTGTGTGTGTGTGTATGCGCACTACTCCAAATATTGCTGCAATTTCTGGGACTGAGAGTGGGAAACAGGGGAGGCTGGTGGCTTTCCAGAGAGCTGACACCACAGTTTCCGGTTGCCGTTCAAGCCAGCAGCAAAAAATATTTTGCAAACACTGTCTAGCAAGGCTGCGCAGCCGTGTTCTCTTGGTAGAAGGCTCTTTATTTCCCTGTTCCTGCCTGTGTGTGTGTGTGTGTGTGTCATCCCTCTCTGTGCTTTGCGTGTGTGTCCTCAGATCAGATGTTATTAAAGAAGAAAGGCCCAGGTTATGCTTTCTGGAGCTTCCGTCAGCTCGGAAGGGAGCAAAACGTTAGCATGCACATCTCCAGTGTGATTAGTATTCCTCTGCTCGGATGAAGAACTGTCAAGACAGAGCCCGAGGCTTTCTGCCAAAGATGATTGACTGAATCATTTTCAGCACCTCACAGTTACAGACCCGATGACTTCATATAAGGGCATTGATAGCCCACCCGCCCACTGAGTAGTTAATATGTACTTGAAACGATAAAAAATAAAGGGGTACCAGAGCTTAAGTATGCCTGGGACCAATTCCTTCTGACTTGGATATTCTGCTCTTTGAACGTTGGCTGGGTTGAGGTCTGCTGTTGTTAATCAGTAGTGAAGAGAGGCACTCTGAGCTGAAATGTACACTCTTCCTACTTACTTAGCGTGTTCCAGGGCTCTGCTGTTTGGCTGTTGTGAGTTTTCTGAGCTATGGGGCTGCTGTCTGGTAATTTTTGCTCTTAACGTTTCACTCACATCTTTGGTTACATCTTCAGAGTTATGTCACAGCGAGACGTGTTTCTCCCCGTGGCACCTCACTGTGGCATGCCTCTGAAGGTGCCAGCTGTAGATACGGGTGAAACATTAGGAGCAAAAAACTTCCAGACCAAGGCCACGCACCCTGGAAATCCCACAACAGCTAGTTGATTCCAGCCAAGAAACCCGTTGACAATGCACCGTGTTGGGATAAGAGCTCCTGGTAGTTGGAGATTATCTCTTTATCGTAGTTAGCAGAGCGGCACGGGTGGCTAGAACACAGCAGAAGCCTTACCTCGTGTGCGTGCGTGTGCGTGATGAATCCCAATGTGCGGCAAGCTTACACAAAAGAAAGTCGGAGTCAGTTATAGTTTCTGATCTAATAAAAAGAGTATTTATTAGTGAACTCCATTCTGGATAGAAAGGTAGGTAGATAGAGTCACTATGCTATCTTAATCTAGCTGGATGGAGATGGATGCGAGGAGCATCCATCCTCTCTCTAGGCATGGTAGGAAGAAGTGGGTGAGAAGGGGTCAAGGAAGAAGCCGGAAGGAAGGAAGTCCCTGAGAGTATCAGTCTAACATCAAAGGGATAGAACCAGCATGATAGAGTAAAGGTGTCAAATCCTTAGGTCCCTATCTAGCCACTAGCTCTCTAGTAAAACCCCCTCTGTAGGTTGAGGCAGGAAACAGCGTAACAAAGTCCTTCACTTCCAACACACCGAACGCTCCTCTGTTTCATTGTAATTTCTCCAGCCTTCCCCAGTGAGGAAGGGTGAAGCAGACGCATTGGAGAAAGGGACGTTTTATCTGTGCTGAAATGTACAAAACTGCAGTTGACTAGAGTGGGGGGAGGGGAGTGACAGAGGAATGGCATCCAGCTGGCACAGGCTCTGTTCATTGTAGCTTGATTTCTCCTGCAGCCTCATTCTTGTCCCGCCCCTTGGCAGCTCAACAAACACAGCTTATCTGGTTCCGTTGGAACAGCACTTGTAACAAGGAAGAAGAAAGACCCAAAGGCTTGGTTCTCCACAAAGGCAGCAGCTTTAGTTCACCCCCATGGCTAATCTGTCAAGTCCCTTGAAAATCCAGCTTTGTAGGAAATCTGTGACCAGCATGTTAGCTGCACCCTGCTCTAAGAATCTTCCCTGTGAAGTTTGCATATATTTTCATCAGTGCTGTAATGCTTTTCCCCCGTAGTCCCCTCAACAACAGGCGTTCTGAAAGCACTCTGGCAATGACAGAGAGCTACCAATCAGAGAGAGGTCTTTGGAAGAGCAATCAGCATCTTCTTTGCATGGTGATGGATCTGTCCCTCCCCCCCCCCGCAAAAAAAAAATGGCTGCTTCCAACACATGTTGGAAAATGCCATAATGCGGAGTGCCGGCTGGTCACCAGAGGCATAGAGGGGTAAAATGGTGCCTGAGGCAAAATGGCAGCCCTTGTTCCTCCTGGGCCCCCACACCCTGTAGAAGCTGCCTCCCCCATGCTCCACTTACTTCAGCCAGCGGCAGTCCTGGGCAGCCTGTCAGGGCCTGGTGGGGCTGAGGGGTGCCCGGCTGTTGCCTCTGACAGGCCAGGGACGAGCCAAGGGATGCCCTGCAGCAGCCTTGCTAAGCCACTCTTTCATCCTACACTGAAAGGAAAGGTTGAAAGGAAAGGCTGATGAAGCGGATTAGTGGGGCCAGGGCCAGCCAAGGGGGGAAGGGGGAGGAGTGGTGGGGGCGATTTTCCACCCCCACGTGACCAAACAGGGGCCCGCCTGGGGCATTTGTTCCTACCCCACCCCGTGGTAGCTACACCACTGCTAGTCACAGCATGGATAACCGCCAGGGTGTCCCACGATGACTGCAGTCATTGTGTGCAGAACATGAATGCTTGACTCTGCTCTTCAACCACCGAGGCTGTGTTTTGACATGGCACTTGGCCCGTAGGCTAAACAGTATGCTGAGCTTTGTGTGCCACAGGGAGGGGTCAAAGTTACACCTTGGCTTTGTCAATGGATGGGGAGGGAGGCAGTGAAATGTAACAACGGGGAGCCAGTGTGATTAAAAGCAGATGGCCTCTAATCTGGAGAACCAGCTTTGTTTCCCTGATTCTCCGCATGAAGCCTGCCCAGGGCTATTCACAGTTCTCTCTGAATTCTCTCGGCCCTACCGACCTCAGAAGATGTCTGGTTTGGGGAGCGGAAGAGAGGAATTTGTTAGCCACTTTGAGACTCCTTGTGGCAGAGAAAAGTGGGGTAAGATGTGGTGTACGAGGTTAAGAGCTCGTGTATCTAATCTGGAGGAACCAGGTTTGATTCCCAGCTCTGCCACGTGAGCTGTGGAGGCTTATCTGGGGAATTCAGATTAGCCTGTATACTCCCACACAGGCCAGCTGGGTGACCTTGGGCTAGTCACAGCTTCTCGGAGCTCTCTCAGCCCCACCTACCACACAGGGTGTTTGTTGTGAGGGGGGAAGGGCAAGGAGATTGTAAGCCCCTTTGAGTCTCCTGCAGGAGAGAAAGGGGGGGATATAAACCCAAACTCTTCTTCTTCTTCTTCTTTCTTTTTTTTACCTCCCCTGCCCTCACTCGGCACCCCAGTCTCTTTGCAAAGGAACAGAAGTGAGTTAATGGCCAGTAAATTCAGAATAAGCAATGCTACTTCTTGAAGCCTTTGCTTAACACATCTCATATATTGGCATTGTGGGTCTGAGAACTGAGTAAAAATAGTTAACCCTCTCAAATGTGATTGTAAAATTGGGGCTCTGCATTCCGTGCCTCCCGCAACAGCTCCAGAGGAAATGAGCTCAGTTTACAAGCCGAGGACTTCTGCGGCACCGGCTCTTCCAGAAGGAGGCAAAATGAAGAGTAAAAATCTCCAAGCTCGCTTTTTATAGCCAGTAAAAAAGATTTTCACAGTACCATATTCATTACGTTTTCAAAAGAGCCGAGGGCAAAACTACCATTTTACTTGTATGTAGGGTTACTAGCTCTGGTTTGAGAATACCTGAATATTTTAAGGGTGGAAACTGGGGAGGGGAGGAGGTTCAGCAGAGTATAGTGGCATAGAGGCCACTCTCCAAAGCAGCCTTTTCCCCCCAGAGGGACTAATCTTGGTTACCTGGAGATCAAAAATAGTAGTCGGAGATCTACAGGTACCACCTGGAGGTTGCCTACCCTACTTGTGTGGTCATGACTCACTGAACATCTAGGACAGTGGTGGCGAACCTATGGCACTCCAGATGTTCATGAACTACAATTCCCATCAGCCCCTGCCAGCATGGCCAATTGGCCATGCTGGTAGGGGCTGATGGGAATTGTAGTCCATGAACATCTGGAGTGCCATAGGTTCGCCACCACTGTCCTAGGAACACCTGAAAACCCAGACCTAGTATCACAACTATCCGGCAAGGTCAAGGAAGTACACTTTCGGCTGAGCCCTACAGATGCCTGGAGCTTGGCCCATTCTAAGTCCGGAACATTCTCCCTGCAGCTTTGTAACCTTTGCTTCCCCATCCTACCTGTCCCTAGCACCAGTAAGGGCTACCAAGCAGATTCTAACCTCGTATGGTGCCAGATATTCTATTTGCACTCCACCATTAGCCCAAATTGTCCATATATGGATGGGGGGCATATATCTATCGGCACTGGCGAGTGGGTGGACTTTTCTTCACCTTGATGGCAAATGGCCTTTGTATGGTAGTTGCAATAGCCGTGAAATGCAGCCCGTTGTCCAGTTATCCTATATGTTTGTCCCATTCTAAATGGGAAGTTTGTTTAGCATTTACTAATTGGTTTAGTGTTGATTAATGTGAAATAACCTGCATTTTTGGGTGGGGGAAAGTAACCTGCCCAGGCCATTCAAGAAAATTCCAAAAATAAATATAGATTTAGGAGCGGGCTCCATTTCTAAAAGTATGAGGACCATTGCTTTGCTCCTTCCCTCCCCTTTTCTTCTTCTTCTTTTTTGTAGCTTGAAACCTCTGCTAGAGCAGACCAGAGTCTTCCACCTGTCTAAGAGTGTAGGATTTAAAAAAATGCAGGATGACGGGGGAGAACAAAGCATTTAATTATGGAAAGTTCTGTTATCTATCTTGGAAACTATCAATTCAAACATTTATGTATTTCAAGGAACCGGGGGGGGGGGGGGGGGGCCGGGGGGGGTAAATGTCCCCTTCCCCTCTTTTTGCTTTGATTGTGGAAATCCTTCAAAGGCATGCGCCCCCCACCCCCCCGCGTAATTTCATTTGCCAGAAATAAAACATGCAACCTATGTACCTTTGAGTGACCATTTACCTGCATCAACTCACTGAACCAGGGAAGTTGCTTTTGAAGTGCTTCAGTCCCCCCCCCCCCCATCTCTCCCCACCCCGTCGCTTTTCAGAGCAGTAACCTCATTGGACAATGGGGCGGGTGATAATATGATTAACGTTTGTAGCAGTGTGAACTGGGAAAAAAAGTAATTAAATCTCATGCTTCCTGGCTTCTGCTAATCTCTGTCATGGGTTGTGATCTTACTCTCCCTTTTCACGCTCCCTCCTCCCTGCAATTAATGCCTCTGTATTTTTGCATTCTGAGATGGGAAGGGATAGGGCTGCTTCCCTTAAAAGGGGCAATAAATGTCCAGTGGATAGCATGTTATGAGTGACCATTGTTGGAGCGACAAGATGGATACTCAAGCCTTTGTATCCCCATGTTCTGTTCTGTGCAGTTCTCCCCCCCCCCCCCAAAAAAAATCTCTTCTGTTGACTTAAAAACAAATCAAAGCTCTATAGAAGAGGAAGAGTTTGGATTTATATCCTCCCTTTCTCTCCTGTAGGAGACTCAAAGGGGCTTACAATTTTCTTTCCCCTCCCCCCTCACAACAAACACCCTGTGAGGGGGGTGGGGCTGAGAGAGTGCAGAAGAACTGTGACTAGCCCAAGGTCACCCAGCTGGCATGTGTTGGAATGCACAGGCTAATCTGAATTCCCCAGATAAACCTCCACAGCTCAAGCAGCAAAGTGGGGAATCAAACCCGGTTCCTCCAGATTAGAATGCACCTGCTCTTAACCACTTTGCCACTGCGAATATAGGATATGGTAACTCCTGGGGGTGGGGTGGGGTGGGAGAATAAGGACTAATAAAAGGAAACACTTCTTCTCGCAATGTGTGATTGGTGTTTGGAATTATGCTGCCACAGGAGGTGAGTGATGGCCACTAGCCTGGATAGCTTTAAAAGGGGCTTGGACAGATTTATGGAAGAGGTGTTCCATCCTACGGCAAGCAATCTAACGATCCCTCTTTGATCTGAGAGATTGCAAATGTCACCTTAGTAGACCAGGTGCTCAGGAGCAGCAGCAGCAGCAGGCCATTGCTTTCACATCCTGCACGTGAGCTCCCAATGGCACCTGGTGGGCCACTGGGAGTAGCAGAATGCTGGACTAGATGGACTCTGGTCTGACCCAGCAGGCTCTTTCTTATGTTCTTATGTCCTCCGGCTCTTTGTGTGAGGTCAAGCTGGGCACATAGAGCACATGCTTTGCATGCTGTGTGACCATATCACTCTTTGGCATGATATTTAAATTTAGGCATTTCAAGAAATTGTAGTTTGTTTGTTGGTTTCCCACCAACAAAGGGCTGTGAGCCGTAGTTTAACAATAACAAACAACACTTGGGGATCTCCAATGCAAGTGCCATTAGCAAGAGACAGACTGTTCCTTAAATTCTCCTGTGTCATCTTGATTGAATTGTGGCCATTTATGCTCTTGTGGTCTGCTTTGAATTCATTCCCTTCAAGATTGATTCTTTCTAACGCACACTGAGGCCCCTTCCGCACACTCAAAATAATGCATTTTCAAACCACTTTCACAACTGTTTGCAAGTGAATTTTGCCGTTCCGCACAGCTTCAAAGAGCATTGAAAGCAGTTTGAAAGTGCATTATTCTGCATGTGCGGAATGAGCCTGAGACTCTTCAGAATTCAGGGCACCTCAGATCAGACTCTCTTCAGTGTTTCTAAAACCTGGTAAAGTGTGACACACACACGCACTATGCCCCACTTCTCAGGGGGAAAGCAAAGGGAACTGCATCCCACATGCACCAAGGCACCATGCTGCCCTACTTGCAGCAGCAGCAAATGAAACACAGAGTGTGTGGCCAGGGGAAGAGAGGGGAAGAGAACAAAGCGACCCCAGCCCTTTAAGGTCAGCTGATAGGTAGAGTTAAAGACAGGGGTGCAGGAACCTGCGGCTCTCCAGATGTTCAGGAACTACAATTCCCATCAGCCCCTACCAGCATGGCCAATTGGCCATGCTGACAGAGGCTGATGGGAATTGTAGTTCCTGAACATCTGGAGAGCCGCAGGTTCCCTACCCCTGAGTTAAGAGAAGCAGCAAAAGGAGAAACAGGTTGAGACTTCAGGAAGCAGCTGTGGGGCAGGTACTCTTTGCATTTAAACAGAGAAATGTGAGGAGAACCCTCTGCAAGCTCACTGCATAGAGAAGAGTCCCGTGTGGGGAAAACCCACTGAATCATACAGTCATGTGGGAAGAAGTAAATGCACAAAAACCCTGAGAGTGCCCAACTGCCCAAGAAGGACATTATGGCCAAATAATTACTTGCCTGTGCTGGGCACAAAAAGATCCTCTGTGGCTAGCTTTGTGCTTGTCTTAAGAAGCTGTCACTTGGGCTATTTTAGAGTCTTTGGTTCCCTTCTTTGCCATTAGCTACCTTCTAAAAGCTTACAAAGATTTGATCCTGACTTGGGGAACCCCGATATGAAGCGATGGACAGTGTCGGCATTGCTAAAACGAATCTATAACCTATCATCCTTTGTTTAGTGAGTGTCCTGCAAATAAGAATTGCCTTTTTCTCAGTCTGACCTTCCAGGAGAGTATGGGTAAATAACTGTGTAAAGCCGCACGCACGCCAAAGATTTGCTAGCAAAATGGGATGTCAGTCAGCATTTGCTACCAAAGCAATTACGCACACACATTTGTGCATTATCAGCGATCGCATCCACACAGTCACACAGACAACCAGTTGCAGATGTAGGAGTCAGTCCTCTTGCATGCAGCTGTGCCCAGACACCCGCTCATGCTCATTCCCTTTCGGTTAATCGTGTGTGATTCCATCCGCAGGTAATCCTCCCCTACAGCATATCAGGGTGTCTGCGCTTGGCACAGGGTTCAGTACAAAAGCCCAAGGATAAGGGTTTCTTTGAGCTTTCAAAAGAGCATCACTGTTTGACGGGAAAGCTGCCTTTGTACATTGCCTTGAGCAGAACTGTGTCACCTTAATGGACTGCTGTCCTGAACAGCGTGACGTTACAAAGCGTGTGCAGCCCTCTACCGGCTGGGATTCCTAACTGCACCTCCAGATTCTTTCTACCACCCTGGAGGTTTGGATGGTGATACAACAGGGAGGGTGCAGTAGCGACATTTTTGGAACAGCCCACTTTTTAGTTGTCCCCAGTTTGCAGCCTCTTAGTTCTGTGAAGGATTAGAGAAAACTAGTGATTAATGCTCCTTTAGGGTGACTTGAGAGGACTGTGGTTTTTCATTCCACACTTCCATAAGGTGTCTCTGTGTGATGTCAAGAATCCTAAACTGTGTGGTTTGTGCAAATAAGAACCAGTAGTGGGTTGTTAATCAGTAGGTCTTAAAATAAAATAAATCACAATCTTCCCTCTCTCTTTGTGTGCTGCAGAAATCATTGTCATAATACCCTTTTATATTTTGTATGTTTCTTTCCCACCCCTCTTTTACATATTCAAACCTTGACATTCACATTCCACTTCAATTCTATTTATGAATGATGTGAAACATTTAAGATTCCAACTCAGAAAGTGAATTCTGTTTGATTGGGTCCCCTGTCCTGCTGATGAACTGAGAAGCAGGGAGGAGATCGTGCCTTGGTCCTTTCCTCACCTTTTTTATATTGGGCTGAGCCTCTTTTTTGACCACTCTGCCTGGGGTCTTGGTTGAAGAAAGCTATTCTTGGTGGGCATCTTCTCACAAGGCCTGGCTGAAAGCGCATCTATATGTCAAAGACAGTTGGGTAAGCATCTCATATATAACCAAACCCTCACAGTTTGTGTTTGAAGCTTCACCCTGCATTGGTCTCTTTCCTGACACCTTCTGACAAATGGAGCAAATGGGAGGGGGGAAAGCTATGACCTTGCCTGCCTGCCTGCCCTCCTTCCTTCCTGCTTTCCTTCCTTCCTGCTTTCCTTCCTTCCTGCCTTCCTTCCTTCCTGCTTTCCTTCCTTCCTTCCTTCCTTCCTTCCTTCCTTCCTTCCTTCCTTCCTTCCTTCCTTCCTTCCTTCCTTCCTTCCTTCCTTCCTTCCTTCCTGCCTGCCTGCCTGCCTTCCTGCCTGCCTGCCTGCCTCACCTTGCTGCCTCGCCTGCCTGCCCTGCCTTGCCTGCCTGCCTTGCCTGCCTCATTTCCTTCCCTTCCTTCCTTCCTTCCCCTTCCTTCCTTCCTTCCTTCCCTTCCTTCCTTCCTTCCTTCCTTCCTTCCTTCCTTCCTTCCTTCCTTCCTTCCTTCCTTCCTTCCTTCCTTCCTTCCTGCCTTCCTGCCTGCCTGCCTGCCTGCCTGCCTGCCTGCCTGCCTGCCTGCCTGCCTGCCTGCCTGCCTGCCTGCCTGCCTGCCTGCCCCTGCCTCCCTCCCTCCCTCCCTCCCTCCCTCCATCCATCCATCCATCCATCCATCCATCCATCCATCCATCCATCCATCCATCCATCCATCCATCCATCCATCCATCCATCCATCCATCCATCCATCCATCCATCCATCCATCCACGGGAGAAACACCTGTCTCCTCTGCTTGGCTCTGTATTTTGTCTCGACGCACCAAACCAGGAGCCCAGAGAGTCTGCCGTGTTATTTCCCTTCAGCTCTGGTGCCTCTTGCGTATGTGTCCAGCACGTGCTCTGCTATAACATCCGTCAGACGTCTAAATCTCTCTTGTCGCAGCCGCTGTCTCCCTGAGAGCTGCTTTTGCCGCACAGTCAGCATTCTGTGGCTATCTGAGCTGTCGCTTTGTACCCCGAGCTGTTTGCAATGAGTGTCGGTGCCTGCCACGGTGTACATACAAAGCTGCTGTCCACAGTGTCAGGCCATTGATCCGTTTCGCTGCCTTGTCTCGGCTGCCCTCACTTTCCCAACCCGTCTACCTGCAGTCCTTTGAACTGGAGACACCAGGGGTGGAAACTCTGACCTTGTGCATACAAAACTGGTACTCTACCACTGAGCCACAGTCTCTCCCTGTGTTCCTTGTTTACGAGGAGGCAAGCTCGGAGAATTAACTGATCAGCAGGTGGTCCACTAGTGTCATAAGATACTTTTTTATTCGCTGGAGAAAGGTGTGATTTGACAATTTTCTCTGGCTTGGATAGATAAAGAGGGCTGAGTAATATCCTTTTCCCTCCCCTGTGTTATGATAGTTCTGCAGTGAGTCTGGGCTGGCTGACTGGGTACAGATCGATATGGACTTTATTTGATACAGCTGCTTTCATATCATTTGTTTCACCGAACCCACTGAAGCGAGGAATCAGATAGCGACGCCAGAGGGGTGGGAGAGAAGGGCTCAGTCTTGAAGTGGGAAGAAGTTTGGGGGAAGGGGCTGTCGATTTAGGTTGTTTCCTCCAACGCAGCCGCATCTAAGTAGGGGAGATGAGCAAAGGTCAAAAAAAGTTTTTGTTTTGTTTCTGCTGCAGCCTAAGGATATCAATAAGATGCTTAGAGCAGTTAAGCCTACCATTTCTCTGCTCAATCCTTGACCTCAGTGGCTAATAACAGCGAATGACTGCTCCAGTCCAGCTGGTGGTAAACTTCTCTTTAAGAGAGCAAATGGACTTGGTTGTTTCTTAAGAAGTGGTCAGTAGACCATTACAGCAAGTCTATCGGGGTCTTAACCATTGCTTTATCTATTGGGCATTCAAAAATCTGCCCTTCTTGGGTATGGTATTTGATCAGGTGATGATAAACCCAGCTTCAGACTCCTTTGGAAGGCCATAATTACCGGTGTGGTATAGTGGTTAAGAGTAGTGGGCTCTAATCTGGAGAACCGGTTTTGATTTCCCCCCTCCTCCACGAGAGCAGCAGACTCTTATCCAGTGAACTGGATTTGTTTCCCCACTCCTGCACATGACGCCTGCTGGGTGACCTTGGGCTAGTCACAGTTCTCTCAGAACTCTTTCAGCCCCACCGACCTCACGTGGTGTCTGTTGCGGGGAGAGGAAGGGAAAGAGTTTTTAAGCCGCTTTGCGGATGAGAAAAGTAGTATATACATCCAAACTCCTCCTCTTCATTTGTTCCCCACAAATTGCACCAGAAAAAGGAAGCTCTGAAAAAGTGGTTTTGTGAATCGAGCTGGTTCGTAGGAATGGTGTGTTGTTAACTGAAGATGGTTGCAGGGAGCAGAATGGATGTGTGTGTTTGGGGGGGGGGGGATGCCTATGTGTTGCTCGTCGTGTTTGTTTTCAGCTCACAGGCACCCAAAGCGATACCCAGCAATTTAAAAGCCATAACACACTAAATCACAACACAATAAAATCCAATTAAAAATTTCCCTCCTTGGCAACAATAGCAATAAAAGAGTAATAAAACCTAATAGTCCCCCTCTCTTATAGCACATGCATATATAAACACAATCCCTGCGCAGGGCCACCCTCTCAGCCGCCGTCTCTAAAATTAAAATGCATCCTCCCTAACCCTCTCCCTGCCAACATGAATGTCACAGTGTGCTTGAAAGTGAAGTACCTTTCATAGACCATCTCTCTGTATATGACTGTTAGTGCTGTGTACGAATATTGTTAATTGGGGAGAAGATTTCAGCATGATAAAGGGCACGTGGCAGCCAACTGAGGCCTAAGTTTTGGGTTGCCGGCCAACTTCTGCCTCACTTATGAAAACCTGTCTCAGGAGCCATATCTTTGCCAGCTTCTGTTCTGATAGGAGCCCCTTCCTCCCTTTCTTGGCAGCTCAACGTGTGAAAGGCTCGAAGAGGAAAAAAGAATTGCGATGCCAAAGTCTCCAAGGGAGCTAATTAGCAGCTCCTCTTCCTTGCAGCGGGGGATCCGACCAGTAGTGGGATCCAAAAATTTTAATAACGGGTTCCGATGGTGGTGGGATTCAAACAGTGGCACCGCCGCACACACGCACCTCCAGTCCCTATCGGGCAGGGAGGTTGCTTTAGTAACCCCTTCTTGGCACTCAGAAAAAAAATTAGTAACCACTTCTAGAGAAGTGGGGAGAACTGGTTGGATCCCACCTCTGGATCCAACCTTCAAGTTGAAGGGCACATCTGAAAGACTCTGGTTGTGTGGTGTAATGGTGAAGAGTGGTGGACTCTAATCTGGAGAACTGGGTTTGAGTCCAAAATGAGCGGTTGACTCTTATCTGGTGAACCATATTTGTTCTCCCACGCCTACTCATGAAGCTGCTGGGAGACCCTAGGCAGGTCACAGTTCTCTGGGGATAAAGAGCATGTTGTGTCTGTAGTTCTTAGAATGGATGTCCAGGCTAGCTCAATTTAATCACATATTGGAAGCTAAGTAGGGTCCCCACTCCCATGGCCAGAGACCATCAAGGAACTCCAGTGTTGCTACACAAAGCCGGCTGATGGCAAGCCACCTCTCTTGGTGTCTTGTCTTGAATGGGGTCACCATAAGTTGACTGTGACTTGATGGCGCTTTACACCATTTGTACATTTTTTTTAAAAAAAGTTGCACCTTGGAGGTTTTTTTTCTCCTTGCACAAATGCTAATGCATACTCTCACTTCTGCATCCCTGAGCCCTTTCCTTATCCCCTGACAACCCACCCAGAGTATTGGTCTGGTCTGTTTAAAGAGCCCCCTGAATTATGGCTTTGAAATATTCTGTCCCCTTCTGCAGGGAAAATAATTTCATCAAGGACTTTCCCCAGTTGGCTGATGCACTGATGGTGATCCCCCTGCCAGTGGAAGAGCAATGCCGTGGTGTACTCTCCGAGCCTCTGCCTAACCTTCAGCTGCTCACTGGTAAGAGCTTTGATCTCTCCATCATTCATGTGGACAATGTGTGTTCATTTAGAAAATGTGCATGCTGTCTCTCCAGAAGAAAACATACAGATCCGTACAAGCCTTATCCACGGTGCGATATAAGCCAATGTTATTAGATTTTTCTCCTTGAGGTTTGGTGCTTGGCAAGATCCAGGGCCTCCATAGAGCAGAGAACAGTGGTTGGAAGTCTACCAAAGTATGTACATTCTAGGCTAAATGTGGCCAACCTCGTCTTGAGTGTGGTGGGGGTGGGGAGAGGAATACATCACCTTCACCAAACTATTTAAGGGCTTGATCTCTCCCAGATATAGTGCTGCTGCTCCCTCTCCTGTTCAACAGCCCATGTCCTTCCCCCATTTCCTCCTTAAGTCAGAGGAACTTAGGCACCTGCCAAGAAATAGACTGTGCCAAGAGAGCCTCGTCCATCTTTTTTTTTACATCTAGGGTAACCAACAGGAAGGAGTCATGCAAGGTAAGCACAACCCCTCCCAACAGTGAGTTTTAGTATTACAATACAATACAAAAGTTAGAATTTAAGACCTTGACATGCAGGTGGAAAAATTATGCACATCAAATAAAGAACTGCATTCATTAAACGTAACTGTGAACAAACACTGTGAACAGAAACAACATATTTCCAACTTAACAGTTGCAGGATGAGGTAGCTTTCCAGAGAACGTACTTGAGCCCAACACTGAGTTGTAAGTGCAAGGCATGGTGTGGCTACTTATCTAGCAAGCAGCCCCTCCCATAAGAAAAAGGGGGGTACTTGCCAGGGGAGAAATGACGTATGTTTATTTCCCGGGGCATGTTTTCCCTGGGCTTGCTTGTAGATAGATAGATAGATAGATAGATAGATAGATAGATAGATAGATAGATAGATAGATAGATAGATAGAGAGAGAGAGAGAGAGAGAGAGAGAGAGAGAGAGAGAGAGAGAGGTTATTATTTTAAGAGTAAGCCACTTTGAGCAGGACACTGATGAGGCTGCATAGAAATGTCCTACATAATAAAAAACAACCTTCCTATAAGACCAACTTTTATACCTTGCCTTTCTCTACTGAAAGGAGACTCAAGGCAGCTTACAAATACCTTCCCTTCCCCTCCCCACAACATATACTTTCTGAGATAGGTGGGGCTGAGAGAGTTCAGAGAACTGTGTCTAGCCCAAGGTCACCCAGCAGACTTAATGTGGGGGAGTGGGGAAACCTGTTTCTCCAGATTTGAGTCCGCTTCACGTGTGGAGGAATGGGGAATCAAACCTGGTTCTCCAGTTTAGAGCCTGTTGCTCATGTGGCAGAATGGGGAATCAAACCCAGTTCTCCAGATTAGAGTTGCCACAGTTAACTACTATACCACACTGGCTCTCCTAATTGGTCTCAAAAAGTTGGAGCGCTTTGAAACCTAGATTAGATTCCAGGTGTGACTCCTCTCAGTTAATTACAATTGTGCTTTCCTGTGGGTGGAGGGGAATATTGTGGGATTGTTACCTAACATTTTGCCTTTTTCACATTTTTTTTATTTGTACAGAGGTTAACAATACAGAGGTTAGAGGTGTTTTGTTTGTTCTTTGTTTTAAAATGTGGGTGAACCTTAAGACCTGGAATCCACCTCCTCCTTTCTGAATCCACCACCTGTTTTACTGTTTCAGATCTCCTCCATATCACTGAGGCTCATTCCGCACATGCAGAATAATGCACTTTCAAACTGCTTTTAGTGCTCTTTGAAGCTGTGCGGAATGGCAAAATCCACTTGCAAACAGTTGTGAAAGTGGTTTGAAAACACATTATTTTGCGTGTGCGGAAGGGGCCTAAATGTGTGAGCAAGACCTGAAATGCAAACATATCAGAAAACTAACTCAGGAAGTAGAAGTCCCAGGGAAGGGTCATTTTGCCTACATCTGGTGACATCTACTTTTCCGTTTCAACCTCTGAGTGTTCAGATGTTCACAATCCTCTTTGTGCATCTGAGGCACTAGACTGTTTACGGGATTTTGTGCTGCAGTAAGCGACTGGTTCGAAGCACTTCCTGCTGCCTTTTTAGACATGCCTCATGCGGTCTCCTTCATTCCTTGCTTTCATCTGTAGATCAACTAATTGGGAATATATGGACCCCCCTTGCTATCTGTGTCACTCGTTGGCTGTCACACATTTTTTTGTCTTAGAAATAATTCACTCTAGCAGAACTTCCTGGTTTTGTGCTGCTTTAAATGATGCTACTTCTCAAAAAGCGCGATCGCTCCCGACAGACACAGCTCCATCACCGGCTTGCCCGTGGCAGAAACAGCTGCCTCCTCACCGTTGCTGTCAGTATCGCTCAGAACTCCAGCAGCGAGATTGTTGGGGGTTGTGATCTTTGTTGTTTCAGTGTCCCTAGCCCTGGAATGTGCATTGGGGAACGCAATCTCGGCAAAACCAACATTCCCTTCTGAAGCCACCTCTTCCCCTCTGATGCTTTCTAAACCCCAACTCTCTCTTTGCAGGTGATATTCGGTACGACGAAGCCATGGGTTACCCTATGGTGCAGCACTGGAGGGTGCGAAGCAACCTGTACAAAGTGAAGCTTAGTACCATTGCCCTCTTGGCAGGTGAGAGTGACCATGTTGCAGTGATTAGCAATAGTCCATCTAGCGGGCTTCCCTTTCCCCCTTATTGTTCTTTCCCCCTTCCTCTGTGATGAATGATTTGATGGGTTTATGGCATATAACTGTGATATTATTAGGGCATTGGAATTAATGGTGCCTTTTTTCGAGCAGAATGTTTATGGTTTTATGGATGGAGGAGGCAGTGCACAGCCTGCAGCATAGTTTGTCTGCTGAACTCTGCTGGATCACTGCTTCTCCCAGTTCTTTTAATTCTGCCCATCAACAGCCTTAAAGGCACTGATCTCATCACACTCAGTAGTCCCAATATTAGAGTTGATATTCTCTGCCCCCCTTTCCCTCCACATACTCTCTTACTCGCTCTCTCGCTGCCAGTGCTACAAGAGAAGAGAGGAGAGAGGCATGTTTTAAAATAGAGGCTTGTTGGAAATAAAGTTTTTAAAAGCTGTCCCAACCATCAGAGAGGGTGGAAGCATAACAGGAGAGGTGAGATGGAGCCAAAAAGAGATCTGTTTGTACTGTTCTTTGCAAAAGTCAACTCTCTGTTATTATTACATTGATATATTGATATATCGATATGAGCATTTAGGGAAGCAGGAAGGAGCCTGCAAATGGGCAGAGGGATGGTGCTGTGAGGGAGAGGGAAGATGTCCGGGGCAAAGCTGTGCTCACTGGCAAATCTGTCCGCTCTAGCAGATTAAAATTTGCACTAAAAGTTTGCAGACTACAATTTGCACTTGCCTCAGAGAGAATAGAATGTGAAAGCAGGACTCCAGACAATAGGTCCAAACAAGAAATCTTGCTGAGTCAGACATTCGCCCCCATTGCGTGCCAGACACCTTGTGCATATTTGGTCAATGTCTAAACAGCACGAGATGTGTCTTACACATTAGTTGACCAGCTTGCAGGATGTTTGCAGAACATACATCTCTGAGATGCACGCCTGACCCTTTTAAAAAAAGTTTTCTTTAATTTGCTTATTTAAAACATATACTAGCTGTCTTTTTTCCCTTGAGGAAGTCAAGGTGGCTTGCAGTATAAATAAAATAATAATTTAGAAACAAAATAAAAACAATATATATAAATATATATTTAAAACACACGCATACACACACACACACTCTTATATAAAAGGTCACAATTTAAAAACACCAGTTGGGGTTACCAATAAATAAAAACTGAATCAGTCAAATGCAGTATTAAGTAAGACTATCTTCA
Source organism: Sphaerodactylus townsendi (assembly GCF_021028975.2). NCBI lineage: Eukaryota > Metazoa > Chordata > Lepidosauria > Squamata > Sphaerodactylidae > Sphaerodactylus > Sphaerodactylus townsendi. Next base: position 42,824,814 of record NC_059436.1, on the reverse strand, counting down.
ACTGTATCCTGAAGACTGACAGTGAGTGGGGCAGGAACACTTCTTTGGGGATGTTGTTCCATAATTGTGGGTCTGCCACCAAAAATGGCATCTCTCATGTGCCCATAAAAAGAGCCTCATTGATTGGTGGAGCAGTCAGAAGGGCTTCTCCCTATAACCTCAATTCCTAGTCAGGAACATATGGGAGGTGACTTGGTTTACTTTATCTGAGGAGAACTCATCCAGACATGGGACTGTGACGCTCCTGTGTGTGGTTGAAGTGTAAATAGAGAAAAAATTAGGTTTTCTGGAAGAAAATCACAAGTCCTTCTCTGGTAAGCACCATGTGAAACAGATGCCTCAGGTAAGGGAGATAATCTAGGAGTTAGCGGTTTAGGACATGTGTTGGTTACACTTAACTAAAGTGAGGAATTAAGTCTTGTCAGCACTGGAATTAGATATTTCAGAACTATGGCTGATTCCGCATGGGCCAAAAACAGCAGTGTGAAAATGGTGTGAAAATGGTGTAAAAGGGTTTAAAATGGCATAAAAGCGTTTATACTGTTTTCACATAATTTTCACACTGCTGTTTTTGGCCCATGCGGAATCAGCCAACAAAATAACTACCTCTTAAGGATTAGGATAGGGGTTTTTTTTCTACGTGACTGTAAAAAACTTGAAGTCACTGGAGTTAGTGACCAATGCTACCCTTGTAACAGCAATTTAAAAATCCTGAAACATCTTGTAAACAAGTATTTTATCTGAACCAGCTTTTTGTATGCAATTATTAATGTGATTCTTGGCTTAAAACCATTCCTGATTTACTTCAGTTTCCTTGTAAATAAATAAACATCTACATCTTCATTTGAACTCTACATGCCTCTGGTGCCAATTTCATGTTTCTCTGACTGATAGGAATAGATTACTGAGTGTCCACACAGAGCTACCCAACTTCCTGAATGTAAAGTGCCTTGCAGGGGGTAATTATCGTATAGGGCAGGGGTAGGGAACCTGTGGCTCGAGAGCCGCATGCGGCTCTTCTGCTCTTGCACTGCGGCTCCACAAGCCGAGCCACTGGCTTCATCCTTGCCTGCCCTGCAGGCAGCAGGGCGGACGCATCCATGCGCTTCTCAGAATGAGCAGAGTAAAAGGTAAAAAAACCCCAATATATATAGTATTATCTTTATTTTAAAAGTCAAAAATTATTTGCAGCTCCAAGTATTTTCTTTTCTTGTGGAAAATGGGTCCAAATGGCTCTTTGAGTGTTAAAAGTTCCCTACCCCTGGTATAGGGCATTAAGGTTCAAGGATTCTTGTCTTCTGGCCATTTTCCCAATGCTCCTAATACAGATGTAGATTTTTTTCTCATGCTCAACTTACTCCTAATTTTCTTGTTAGCCAATCCGCAAGACACAGTTCTTTCACATGTCTGCCCTTCCTCTACGGCTTCATACTTGTGGATTTCTTCCATGAGTGCCTTGAATAATCAGGATCTTCAAGAGAGGATGTGGACAGAGGTGGGATCCAGCAGGTTCTCACAGGTTCCCGAGAGTGGGTTACTAATTATTTGTGTGTGCTGAGAGGGGGTTACTAATTGGTGATTTTGCCATGTGATTTTTGCCTTAGTTACGCCCCTCCTCTCAGCAGTAGCGCGCAGAACTTGAAGAAGTCTAGCAGGAGGTGCACCGGCATGCGTGGCAGTCTGCGTCTGCATGCATTTGTTTCCCGCCCAAGGACCGGCGCAGCGGCTGCGTCCTTGCCACAGCCCTGCCCAGGAATGCCCCGCCCCTGGAATACCTGGCCACGCCCCCGTCGTGCCCCGCCCAGCCCCATTGGCGCTACGCCACAGTTTGAATCCCACCACCATGGGAACCTGTTACTAACATTTTTAGATCCCACCACTGGATGTGGATATCTTTGGAAGCATCATCAGTAATGTCACAGCTTAGAAACACAGCTTAGAAATCAGTATAACAGCTGAATTTTTTGAAGGCTAAAATTAAGCATATATAAAAGAGTCAGGAGCTCCACTGACTCTTTGGGTGAGCACTGTGTCCTTTTCAAACCGTGCTGCTTTTTCTCTGGTGCCAGCAGAAGCCACTCCCCCCCTCCCCACCAACTAGGGTTGTTGTATTTCTTTTTAATCAGCACTAAAATATTGTATTATTAATATCAACGTAATTATAGGTTTACCAAGTTCTTTGAATTATAAGCTTGAATTCTCTTTTCCTCACATAAATATAAGGAAAAAAGCATATCTCAATTCATGAAGGGGAGGGTTATTGATAGCTACATGGAACCTCCATGTTTAATTTAATTTAATCTATTAGATTTAATAGGCCGCTCCTCCCCTTTCAGCTCAGGGTGGCTTACAACATAACTTATAAAAATACATATGCATAAAACACCTAAACATTTAAAACCTTTCAGCAATCTAATCAATTTAGCTAATCCAAGAGGCAAACACAATGATCCTATAGCCATGGTGGCGAACCTTTGGCACTCCAGATATTATGGACTACAATTCCCATCAGCCCCCTGCCAGCATGGCCAATTGGCAGGGGCTGATGGGAATTGTAGTCCATAACATCTGGAGTGCCAAAGGTTCGCCACCACTGTCCTATAGGGATGTAGATAATACACGAATGTCCCAATGAGTGAGCAAAAAAAAGCAGAGAAAAAGGAAAGGCAGAGGAAGGTGGAAAGAAAGGGGTAAGAGGGGAGGAGGGAAAAGGAGAAAGGGAGAGGAAGGGGAGGGGGTATGTCTCTGGAAACCAGGTCCTGGGGAGCAATGTCAGGGGAGGGCCAGCACTTTGACATCACACTGTGAACTTTTTGGAGACACTGGTTGACCATTTCAAGAAGTGGGGACTTGGGACAGCAGCACTGTTATGTCCCTGTCTTCATAATGATTTAGTGACCACTGAAGTCAGAGAAGGCAGCAAACCAAGAATAATGGTGGTCGTATACCAGCATTTGATATAGGCCAGGGGTAGGGAACCTGCGGCTCTCCAGACGTTCAGGAACTACAATTCCCATCAGCCCCTACCAACATGGCCAATTGGCCATGCTGACAGAGGCTGATGGGAATTGCAGTTCCTGAACATCTGGAGAGCCGCAGGTTCCCTACCCCTGATATAGGCCATAGTAAAAACAACAGAAACATGGGGGAACGTGCTTGCTGTTCTGATGTTCACTGTCAATACTTGAGTATTGATGATGTGCTGGTCAATACTCCTCCCATTAACTTTCTAATAACTTTGTAAGATAGGTCATTTTGTATTCCAGGTTTTGTTGAAGGAGTTGGTGGTGGCTGTTTTATAAGTCCATAATGGGGCTGTGACTTGAGTCCAGGTTTTCCATGTTTAGGGACAATACAGTGCAAAATATGATTAGTGACGGTTTAACTGTAGGTTTAACTCGACAGCAAGGTTTAACTGTAGTTTCATACTGGTTATTAGAGTGGTGTCATTCCATACCAATTTCCAAACAGGATGTCCACCACTGCACCCTGGGGGTTAGGATAAATGAAGGGTCGTAGAGCTGACTGAATTAGTTGTCAGAGTGAAAAGTTGTCAGACTGAATTAGCTGTCAGAGTGAATGCAGTAGCTATTGCCTTGTTGCAGAAGGGCTCAGTTACACACACATGCATTTGATTGTGAGTGTGATCTTGAGCCCAACAGATGGTGATCAGCCCAAAGAAGACTCACCAACTTCCTCCTCCAGTGCTTTATCCCAGAAGCCATTTGGGGAAGGAAAGCAGTGCACATCAACACCAAAAACAAAACAAAAAAGAGAGGTTAGAGCAATGATTGGTGTTGGTGGTACAGCAGAAAACTTTCTGGTTTGTTGTGATTCAAAAATAAATGTTATGTTGACATTTAGAGAGCCAGCATGTTACAGTGATTGAGAGTAGCAGACTCTAAACACACAGGTTTGTTTCCCCACTCTTCCCCACTACTCCTGCTGGGTGATCTTGGGCAAGTCAAAGTTCTCTCAGAACTCTCTCAACCCCATCTACCTCACAAGGAGTCTGTTGTGGGGAGAGGGAGACAAGGAGTGTGTAAACCACTTTGAGACTCCTAACAGTTAAGAAAAAATGGCTATAAAACCAAACTCTTCTATAGTCAGCCTACCTGCCAAAAACTGGGTTGGAGCGGGGGAAGGATGGGTAGATTTGTTGACAGTGGAGACTGCTGGTGATGAGTGATGCATGCTGTGAACTCAGTCATTTGAAGAGCACCTCTGCGCATTGTTAACACCAAGGGCACATCCTGATGCAGAAATCAAAATTCAAGAGGAATGATTCACACTGGGGGCCTCGAGTGGTGTATGCGAATGCCAAATGCCGCCCCATCCCTCTGCCCCTCTCATATAATCTTGCCCATGCTTTTCTATTCCAGGATTTTCCAACACCCTGAAGATCCTGAACAAGGACAGCAGCCGGGAAGAGTTGCTGACCTTCATCCAGCAGTACGGCTCCCACTACATAGCGGAGGCCCTGTACGGCTCTGAATTCAGCTGCGTCATCCACTTCCCAAGCAAGAGGGTTCAACAGCAGCTGTGGTTTCAGTATCAGAAAGGTAAGTGGCTCCAAGCGGAGGGCAGACAATGCGCACACCTTTTCCCTTGTTGACCCCGCACGTACACACCTATGCAGTCGTTTTGTGCTCCTTAGGCAAAGACCCCGGACAACCCCAAACCCAGACTGTGCATCTTTTTTACTGTCATATAGCCAGGGACAGCTTAGCCACGTATACCTTAGCTACCTGGGGAGCCACCACAGCCTGCCCCTGCTTGCATGTGTCTCTTACCTCCCATGCGTCCACCTGCACGCTTTGCACTTGCCTGCGGGGGCCCCCGTGTCACTGTCCCGGCTCTGAGCCCGAGCACGCTTTCCATGTCATCTGCTCGCCAACCCCCCCTTTCAAATCGCCGCGGGTGATTTGGGTCCGTTTCTATCAATGTGACATAATTGAGCTGTCTGGGAATGGTTTCGTTTTATTGCTTGTGACAATGACGGTCTTTAAGGAAGTATATTAATTCAGGGCAGGCTCATTGTGCCATGCCATAAATAACAAGACACATCATTAAGCAGGGTAATAAACTTTGGGACTTTGAAGTGATACAATTAGGTTATATTGAGGGGAAGGGGGGGGCGGGAGAAAAAAGTTTGGTTATCGCCATTGCCAATTTAGCCGCCTCCTTTGTAGAAAACTGGAGCAGCCTGTAGCTGTGCTGCCTGCCCATCCTCGCCTATTTTCTGCCCTGTCCTTACAAAAATAAGGGGAGCATGAGGGCCTAATGCTACGCTGTATTCAATCCAAACTCCTGTTGCTCAGTTCGTTGTCAGACTGCATCTGCTTAAGCAGCAGAAATAACTAATGTGATGCTCGAGGAGGGACTGAGCTAAGAGCACACAGAGTGATGCAGGGGCTTGCATGCTGGTCAGGAAGGGAGAGGATCCAGCTTCAAATCCATGCTGATCCGTGCAGCCCATTGGACGACCTTGGACTAGTTGCCCTTGCTTGGAGTAACTTATCACACAGAGCTGCTGAGAGGATGAAAGGGGTCGGGGAGTGGGTTCTGTATGCCACACTGAGCTTCCTGGGGGGGACAAAAATGTGATCAGTTTGAGGCTCTGGCACAGGGGTGTCCAACTCTGGCCCTCCAGATGTTCATGGACTGCAATTCCCATCAGCCCCTCCATGAACATCTGGAGGGTCACAGTTGGACACCACTGCTCTAACAAAAGCCCAGTTGGCAGCAAAAGGCCAGTGTCCCATATTCAGTGCACTCTGGTGGCCTGCTGCCACACTTTTGAAGATCCAGGGATTTTGCCACCCTTTGCATTGCCTACAAATTCTGGACTGGAGCAGTGTCATGATTCAGCCTCAGGAAGGCCCAATCACTCCCCCAAAATCCTCTCAGTTTTTAAGAAACATATAATCCTGCTCCCTGGATCTCTTAATCCAGCCTCACTTCTGGGTTCGGCACTACTTTGGCTGCGAGGAATCCACACGAACTCTGCTCTTACGATGGTTTTGTTCGTAGTCCCCCCTGCAGGATCCATGGGAGCACGTAGTTTGCCAGTCCCTTTGGTGATCTACTGCAGAGCCATTACAGTTAACCTCATTATCTAGTTTTGAATGTGGAAACTGTGGTTGAAGGAGGATGTCATAGCAGTAACAGTGTTATGTGTCACTAGTACCTTTAAACGAGGCAGGATGCAGCCTGGAACAACATTCAGTTGGATGTTTCATCCCATATGGAGCCAGAATTGAAATCTATGGTCTCAGAAATATGAAGTATGAAGTCAAAAAGTTGTGCCTATCTAAGGGGGAGAGGAGATGCAGATTGGAGCTGGGGCTTAAATCTCTGAGATCCTCAGGTTGGGCCTCCAGAGGAGTAGTGTTTGAGTAAGGGTGTTTAGGATTTGGCTATGTGTTACGATCAAGGGGAGGAGGAAGAAAAAGAAGAGTTGGATTTATATCCCCCCTTTCTCTCCTGCAAGGGGCTTACAAACTCCTTTCCCTTCCCCCCTCACAAAAAATACCTTGTGAGGTAGGTGGGGATGGGAGAGCTCAGAAGAACTGTGACTAGCCCAAGGTCACCCTGCTGGCGTGTGCTAGAGTGCACAGGCTAATCTGAATTCCACAGATCAGCCTCCACAGCTCAAATGGCAGAGCAGGGAATCAAACCCGGTTCCTCCAGATTAGAGTGCACCTGCTCTTAACCACTATGCCACTGATGCTTCTCTGTGTGACGAAATGCAGGGGCAACCAGATACCGGCTCAACACTCTCTACCCCCTCCCTGCTGGCTCTCCACTCCCCCCAGTACACCTCCCCCCACAACTAAGCCTTTTCTCCCCCCTTTACTTTGAAAAAATGTATTCACCACTCCCTGTGCCTGTTTGTTTTATTCTTAAACAATGATAAATGACAGCTTGCTCTTGCAAGTACTGCTGCAGAGTAGGAAATATTGTGGAGGTGTGTTTATATCCCTTCCAAGCTATTAATCTTCCTCACTGTGTAATTTCCAGGGAGCTTTAAAAATAATAATAATTTTTTTTTAAAGAAACACACACATAGCAAGGAGTGGACGGTGTGGCTTGAATTCTGTGGGCAGCTGCCAGAATCGGGCCAGTATCCCAGTCTCAGGAAGCAGTTTTGGGCTGCCAAATTTACAAATACAAACAAATACAAAACCTTTAATGGCATATAAAGAGTGGTAAAATACAGATTATGTTAAAACCAATTGACTAAAATTTACACAAAGGTTTCACTCTTGATCCAAGTGCCTTTGTTAAAAACCTGGCAACTGATTCAGTAGTGTGGGGATGATGGTCACTAAGCAGGTGTGAAACTATTTCCTTGTCTGATCTCACTGAAAATTTCTTCAAGATGGCCTCGAGAAAAAGCAACTGATAGACTGCCAAATCTTTGCAATGAAGGAGCACGTGTTCAGTTGTTTCGGGTAGGCCCGCTGCACAGGAACAAGTCCTGTTCTCCTGTGGGATGCCATGATATCTGCCTCTTGTTTGGGCAGTCGGTAACACATTTAGCCGAGCAAGCATAAAATATCTGCGGAGATGTGGATTGGTTAAATTACTCATATATTTAGCCATAAAACCCGGCAATGGTGGTGAAATGCCATAAAATGTGGGAGAACAAGTTCTGCAGGCTCCAGCTGTGAGAAGCTGCCCTTCAATGTCAAGAGTACGTTGTTTCAAAACTCCGAAAGCCTGTCTTTCGTCCATCAGTAGGAGTTGGTCAAAAGATACACCTATGTTGTTTATTTGCTTGATAATTTTGGTGTGCCAGGTGGAGTGGAAGTGGTCGCTTAACAGAAAATATGTGAGACTGCCCGGGAGGGCTCTATAATGAAGGCGAAGCCAGTATTTAAACAAAGGCCCCTTCCGCACACGCAAAATAATGCGTTTTCAAACCACTTTCACAACTGTTTGCAAGTGGATTTTGCCATTCCACACAGCTTCAAAGAGCACTGAAAGCAGTTTGAAAGTGCATTATTTTGCATGTGTGGAATGAGCCAAAGAGAGCCAAACCCGGGAAAAAATTGTCTTGGCTCCGGTTTCTAAACAAAGAACTTGGTACGTGACTGAGTTTGGAAGACCCAATAAACGACGAAGAAACAAAGATTGAACACTCTCTAATTTCTCAGCGGTTTTTGCTCCCCAGATTGGAGCTCCGTAAAGTAATTGTGGCTGCCAAATTTGCAGGGGCTGCTTCTTTCTAAAGAGCGGTCCTTCCTAGTTTGTCACTATGTTTTGTTTCCAAAAAAGGAAAACCTTAGCTTTTTCTTGCTTCCTGTTTTTTGCTAGGGAATTGAAGTACATTTTGGAACCTCACCTTCCCGCTAGTCATCTCTTTGGACATGACTCTGGGAAGGTGGCATCAACTGTCCAGCCGCTGATTCTGCACAAATATGAATCGTGCCAGTTTGCAATTATCTGGAGGAAGGTGTTGCTTCTATGAATCAAATTATGTGGTGCTTTACTGGAGGCTAGTTGGAGGCCCAGCTACACATATACCTCCGCCGTGAGAACTATGTACATGGGACTGTATAAAAGAGACCTGGCTTAAAATCAACCATGAAGTTCACTCCTTGCCAGTTATTATGTCTCAACCTAGCCTACCTCGAAGGGCTGTTGTGAGGATAAAAGGGTGGGTGACCGTTCCTATAGCTTCATGGAGGATGTTGCAGGTACCCACTAATCTTCAAATAGGATGCTTTTTCAAAGAATGAAGCCCTATGCTTTCTTTCCCCTCCTCCCCTTCAGTGAAAAGGAAATAAAATGGGAGATTTTGATTTCCTTTGCGTTTGAGCCACACTATCCCGAGGGCTCGGCAAATGATTAAAAAGACCACGGAGCCAGGGAAATCCTGAATCTCTAAAATAACGTTTCAGATGCCTGCAACTGAACCTGTCCTCTGCTGGCCTCTTAAATGGCTTCACTAGACTTTCTTTCATCAGAGAAGGTGGAAAGTGTAATAGAATTTGTTTAGAGAGCTTGCAAATTTTCACAGGTGAGACAGGGCCCGCCCCCTTCCCTATTTTGATTCTCCCCAGGGACTGATGAATAGAACAGGTTTCCCCTACTTCAGCTACCTGGACAGCAATAGCCTTCACTCCAGCCGATAAACTCGTCTCAGACTCATCTGTATGCACAGCAAGCAACCCATATCACATTAAGCAAGGGTGCAAAGATTTTTTTATTCATGACAGGCGTGCAGGCAAAGGGTCCAGAATTAATGTGGGAATTCAGATGTGAGCTGCAACCTGCAGAAGCCCTGGCTAGAAACACAACCCAATTGACAGTGTCAGAGTCAGAAAAGCAGGTTAGAGATAAAATGGTCCAGGAAAAAAAAAAACACCTGCAGGGAAGAGAAGTTAAGGCCAGCGCTCTTAGCTGATCTTTGATCACATGAGCCAGTTCACACATTATGAAGGTCACAGGTTGGGTGTGGGATCACCACTCCATGTCATGGTCAGATGTGAGTTGTAGGCTCACAGTCTGAGTCAGGCCAGGACTTCATAGTGCGTGAAGAAAAGGCTTTACCCTGCCTCACCCCCGCCCACACTATTTTCTAGACCTGAAATGGTCCCTGAGGGTGCTGTTGTCCCATTGGGGAAGTACAGGGTGCTGTTGTCCCATTGGTTAAGAGCAGTAGTGGCTAGGAGCAGCAGTGGCGTAGGAGGTTAAGAGCTCGTGTATCTAATCTGGAGGAACTGGGTTTGATTCCCAGCTCTGCCGCCTGAGCTGTGGAGGCTTATCTGGGGAATTCAGATTAGCCTGTACACTCCCACACATGCCAGCTGGGTGACCTTGGGCTAGTCACAGCTTCTCGGAGCTCTCTCAGCCCCACCTACCTCACAGGGTGTTTGTTGTGAGGGGGGAAGGGCAAGGAGATTGTAAGCCCCTTTGAGTCTCCTGCAGGAGAGAAAGGGAGGATATAAATCCAAACTACTCCTCCTCCTCCTCCCCCTCCCTCTCCTCCTTCTCCTCCTCCTCCTCTTCTTCTTCTAGATTGTAATCTGGAGAACCAGGTTTGATTCCTGACTCCTCCACCTGAGTGGTGGATTCTTATGTGGTGAACTGGATAAGTTTCCCTGCTCCTGCACATGAAGCCTGCTGGGCGACCTTGGGCTAGTCACAGTTCTCACAGAACTCTCTCAGCCCCGCCTACCTCAAAGAGGTTGGTTGTAAGGAGAGGACGGGACAGATAAGAATTATTTCAGTCAGATGGCAGGAAGAGGATCCAGAGATAGGATGTCAACCATAGGAGTGGAGAGGCCATGTGCGAGCAAATACGGAACATTGGAAGACCTGTTGGAGGACTTGAGTGTAGCCAGGACAGTCTAGGCAGGAAAGGAGTCCCTGAAATTGTCTGTTGTAAAAAGGAATCTTCACCGTCTAGCTGTTCCAGCCGTAGAGCGGCAAAGTTCCCAGGGAAATAATATAGCAGCAGAAAAAAATCAGCCTCCCCCTCACTGAGAAAGGCAGCCATCAAGATTTCTATCTCTGTGGCTAAGCAGCAGGTCCTTCCCAAAGATGGTCCCCCCAAACAACAGCTGTCTAGGGTTGGAGTTAGTGAGTTGTAGATCCCTGAAGCCGACCATTCTGAACTATGTGATTTGACTCCATATAAGCCAGCTTTATATGCTTGTAAACTAATGTTCAGTAGTCAGATGGACAGCATTTAGACAGCTCAGTGCTGTGGGCAGAATACAGTATAATCTTTATTGCCTGGTATTCTAGGGAAAATGAGGGTTGCTGGTTTAGCAAATATACCCACTGAGAACAGGCAGAAGCAAAGGTTGGCACCAGTAGTTTGTTCCACTGCCAACAGACCCAACTTGGTGACACTGAAGAAGCAGCAGTTGGTGTTTATACGCCACTTTTCTCTGCCTTTAGGGAGACTCAACGTGGCTTACAAACTCCTTCCCTTCCTCTCCCCACAACAGGCACTTTGTGAGGTAGGTGGATCTGAGAGAGTTCTCAGAGAACTGTGACTGGCTCATGGTCACCCAGCAGGCTTCATGTGGAGGAGCAGGCAAAACAAAAAGTTTGGATTTATACCTTGCTTCTCTCAACCGCAAGGCATCTCGAAACGGCTTGCAAACTCCTTTCCTTTCTTCTCTCCACAACAGACCCCTTGTGAGGTAGGTGGATCTGAGAGAGTTCTGAGAGAACTGTGACTGGCCCAAGGTCACCCAGCAGGCTTCATGTGGAGGAGAGGGGAAACAAACCTGTTTTACCAGATTTCAATCCACCACTCAGAGGTGGGGAGGAATCAAACACAGTTTTCCAGAGTAGAGTCTGCCAGTCTTGGTAGCATACTGCCAAGTAGATGGTGATAGAACAGGTTGCAGGTCCTGGGCAAGCTGGCTATCCAAGAGACAGTTAAAGAAAGCAATTCATGTGCATGCTTTATATTCAGAAGGTGCCAGAGCCAATCGCTGGCTCCCCTTACGAAGGACCTCAGGTGGGCAGTACTTTGAAAGAGCTTTTTGCTGCTACTTGTTTTCCGCCCAGGTTCTTGGAAAGGCTCTGCCAATGAGCAGAGAACCCTGAATTTAGATCAGGGATGCCAAACTCATTTGTTAAGAGGCCGGATATGACAGAAATGTGATTTGGTTGGGCACCCTTGCACGGGAGAGGATTGGCTGCCGAGTCGCCAGCCCAGATCGGGGCGAAGGGGGGGGGGGGGGCTCGACAACCTGAAAAGGGCTCATCAGGCCAGATTGGGAGTTGGGTGGGGGAGTGTTTCAGCTAGATCATGGGCCTACTAAGCCTTCTCAAGGGGCCAGATTTGACCCCCAGACCGCACGTTTCACAACCTTAGCTTTGATGAACAGTTGCTCTGATTCTGTAAGAATAAGCTGAGTTCGTCCATCGCTGCCAGGAGTCTAAAGTAAATCACGCCCAACCCAAAAACATCTGAGATGCAGAAACCTGAGTCCATGTAAAACAAAGTCACGGCAGGCATAGTTCTAATTTTGAAAGCGATATTTAAAACGTTTTGCTTTGAAAGTTCCCATGATCAGGAAGGGATGGGGGGAAACTGACAAGCAGAGTCATGAAGTTACCCTCCGCACACCTTCAGAAATGCTGTCTATTTGCTGCCACTGCTGCAATTACTGCATCTCTTAATGGCACGGGAAAGAACAAATATAATTTCTTTGGAGGCCTTGAAAACCACCCTGCCGCCAAAGAGAAAGAAGAGGAGACGGAGCGTTTTTAATATAGCAGGGACAAGCCATTTCCCGATGCACTTTTAATTGGATCAATTTTCTCTTATCGAGCAACCTCCTAAGAGGAAAAAAAAATTGAAACGAGCGTGCCGGTCATCATCAAGCATGCTCCGTCTTGTGGTGAGGGGAAAAAAAATGCCGCCAAACTTTTAATTGTAGCTTGCTAATGATGTGGTTTTATCTTCTTTGGCACCTGCATTCAAAAGTAATCATTACCCTCTTCTCAAAAAGGCGGGGTGGGGGGTGGGTGGGTGGTATTGAGTCCACTAAAAGACAGTGTGATACAGGTAAAGAAAGGATCTCGCGGCGACTTGTGAGTTGTCAGGAAAAGCATTCTTCACCTGGGATCACAGCTTTTTGTCCATCTGTCCCCCTCCCAAAAAAACCCCACCCCAAAATGCCAAGAGAAACAGATATGCATGTGAGTGAGAATTCCCCTCTTTACCCAACCCTCCCTCCTGGCAGATTTTTCGTAAAGCCTCTATGAGCCACAAATGCATTATAAAATTAAATCCCCCACCCCACCCCACCCCCCAGTCTGTACTTGCAACCAGAGTGGGGAACAGATGGCCTAGTCTTAGCTTAAACTGTGATGTGGCTGTTTGGCTAAAGCCAGGCAGTCAAGTGCTCCGTCAGCAGAACGGACCGGGCTTTAAGTCCACTTAACCGAATCGACGGCTTTCGAAAACGCTCTCTGTAGTGGTATATTTACTACAAAAGAGGCTCTCCGGAACGGCGTGCGAGGCAAGTGCTTATTTATAAAAACACAATATTGCTCTGGCTCGTCAGCCGGGTGGAAGCGGCGGCCGGTAGCCAGCGCATAAAAGCAGGCATTTCGAAATGCAAAACCGACAGAAAGCACCATAAACGGCATGTTTTATCAAAGGGACAGCGGGGAAGACCGTGCAGCAATTAGACAAAGCCGTTTCCAGGCCAGGCAATTATGCTCATCTGAATTGTCGGTCTGTGGGAGCTGCCCTTTGCATTGCAACGGGTGTACTCTTGCAGAGTCTGGCAGCTAAAGCCTGCCGTGGCCAGCTAGATCGTGTGGCCAGCTTTGCGTCTCCGCTGCGCATTTGGGACTGTGATGGTCAAACCACATGAGAGGCGGAGAGTAATGTGCTCAAAGCTCCCAGTTTCTTTCTCTTTTGTTCCTCCGTGGGTCTGATCAGAATTGACCCCCTACGTGCTGGATCGCTGCTTTTTAGCAAACAGAGGGAAGTTCTTTTTAACTCCCATTATCTCATTTGAGCTGGCCTCTCTGACCACAAATGCCAGTTACCCCTACTGGAAAGTAGCTTCCTGCTGGACATCTGAGGAGCAGCAGAGCCCTGACTCTGCGGCAGATTCGAACTGAATCTGCCGGGGAAGCTCTGCCCACATTAGTCAAAGCAAGATTCCGGTCCCCATTAGGGACAAAGAAATCAATCCCCCAGAAATCATGGGCATCTTCAGCTTAAGAACAGACAGGGCGTCTAGGAGAGTCGCAGCATTGGAAGAGCAGGATATATTTGCTCAGCAAAGCTGTCCACCATTTCAGATGTCTCCCGAAACATATGCAATGGTTTCTTTTCCTCCACATTCCTCCTTTCATTGTGCTGTTAGAAAAGTTATGCAGCTGTGCAAAGGAGATTTTCTTTCACAAAATATTTTCCCCTCCACTTGCAAAAATGAATTTTCTAGGAAAGAGGTGCCAGCTTGTAAATAAATATATCGGTGTTTTGGGAAGTTCTGATTTGCAGCATTGAAACACCCCATATTGTCAACTAACTGGCATATCTTTTAGTGCAATTCTGTGAAGTATGTGATGTGTTTCCAGGATTCCCTGCTAGATAGCAGCATGTTCAAGTGTTGCCAGGGGTGGGAAAGATGCCTTATAGGGGTCTCCCACACTAGGACAAATTTATGTGGCTTCCTGGTTGACGCTCCAGCTGCTGATAAAGTACACAGTCAGTGGGGCTTCCACCTGATAGGTTTTCCTACCACCGTTTCCCGGCTGCAGCCTCTACCCTCTTCATGCCACTGGGGCTTTTCCAATTTGGATACTATTGTAATTTCATAGCAATCTGTGTCTCAGGTCACGTGAATCGCTAGCTTTCATTTTTTTAAAAAAATCTAGCCATCATTGCAGGGAAAAGGCTGCAATTAAAGCAACTACCTTGGGGGTTTTTTTTGTTTGTAATGAAAACGGAGAATTCAGCAATACCTAATAGCTGATTAAAAATAAAAATAAAAGCTCCTCAGTTGCAAGGGGAAGTGGCTGCCAGAGGAACAAGGACAGACAGAATGGTTGCCATGCAGGTAGGACCAGGAAAAGCTGACCTTTCCCATATACACAGCAGCCTTCCAAACTTTGCTATAATCTTTAAATTCAGAAGTGCACAAACGCACAGTGCTGTTGGGAAGCAGGGAAAAAAACCCTGCTTAAGAGCACTTCGACCCTAAGGCCAATAATGTGTGTGGAAAAGGTCTCAGTTAACAACTGCTGTTTTCTGTATGCATAATCTAATTGTATGTATGCAAATCAGAAGTCTGCAGTTATAAGAATCCCCCCCTCCACACCCACACACAATTTGCCAGAGGAAGCTGGTTTTCATAGGTTCAAGGAAAGAGAGACTGACTTCTAGACAGGGGCAGAGTGAGGGGGAGCTGCACCCTTGTAAGGCCCCAAGCCCAGAACGCCCCCCGCAGCAGCACGCGCCCGGTGCATCGCACCACACCCTGCCCTGTTGGCGCTACGCCACTGCCTTTAGATATTTAAGTAATGCTTGCCATACTTGGAGCCCTTCAGCATAACAACGCTCTGATTTGATTGGCACATTCAAAACACTCCTATCGGTGTAGCAGCTGGCCTTCAGCAGCCCGTGTCAGAAATTCGAGGGCCAAGTTGTTTCTGGTCCGGGGTGATTATGGCTTTTGGTAAGCTGTCTGAAATTTCACCCTCCAGCAAATGCAACTAGCAAAGAGCCCGGTTCTTTCATTATCCCCACTACCCTCCGCCTTTGCAAGGAACTCGCTGGCAAAAACACTGTCAAATCTAACATAACCAGGGGCAACTTAAACATAACAAACTGGTTTTCCTTTCTCTGAAGCTCTTTTGGCCACGCTGGGGGATGCGCTTCCTCATCCCATATGGGTATGCTTTGGGTGCGCCAATTCGCCCAGCTGTGGTTTTATGCTTCATCTGACCCAAGCCATATGCCTGTCGGCTGATGAGTGCACTATCTGTTGCCTTAAATAAGGCCTAGCGGCACTGCTAGCAATGTGGTATTTTGCTGTGAAAGGAACTGAGATGTGAAACCCTCGCTAGACAGAGAGAAAGAGATTCTGTCTAATAAAATAAGCAGCCCCTTTTCCCATCTTACGGACAAGTAGCTTTTGCACAAGATGCAGACTAGTGGAAACCTATCAGGGAATGCAATGGTGTGGAATGCAGGATATTGAAGGTGCACAGGTAGACGTATAATTTGTCACATTTCATCTTGTTTACTCCAATTTCTCCCTCTCCTGGAGGCGCTTCAACTAGAAATTTGACCTTCCAAGACATTTTCCAGACAAGATACAACACAGTTGCCAATAACAAGTAAACCCCAATCGATTCCACCCTGTGCAGGGTTTTCTCTCCCTCCCCCCAGCAACCCCTTGATGGCTTTCCCAGGCTGGTTGTAACAAATACCCAGGATCAAGGGGGAAAAGGGGGGGAGCCTCTTCTGCTACCAGGAGGGCAGCTATCTGTTTCAAGTCCATTTTTCTCAATGGCAGCAGGCGTACTTCATGTCAGATATGACGGACCAAGTTGCACGGCAAGACTTAGTCGGCACCAAAAGGATAGCCAGGTCACTACAGGGAGGGAAATGTATTTACTTCTAAGCGGTAATTCTATTGGTAGAACCCTCTTGTGATGGGACTGGTGACGAAAATCCAAGGAACTGGACTGCGGGACGGTGCTACTGACGGCTGTGGCAACAAAGCCGTGTAACTGAGCCTCGTGAGGAAGGAGCCGGACTTCGCGGGCTTATTGCGGAATCAGCATGCAGTGATGGAAGGAGGAGGAAGATCGGGTGGTTCAGGGGGTGTCTGTGTGCATAGTGCTCATCAACTCTCTTCCCGTGGTGAGGAGTTGCACTTCATTATATTTAAGGAGGGGAAAACCCACACAAACGGTCTACTTTTTCTTCTAAGCACACACAAAAGACGACAGCCATGATGGCACAGTCTGTTTGGAGATATGGCACTGATGTCGGTCAAGGGGATCCAGGAAGAATCTGGAAAAAGAGGCACAGCCTTCGCCTATGGAGTGGAATACCTCCTCAAGTGGTAACTGTAGATCTTAATGCAGTGATCCCAACAGTCCAGAACCAACAGTTGCCCCTTGGGCGTGATGGCAATGCCGACGGGGCACGTGAGTCCTTCTCGGATCAGGATGTTATAGCCCCCTCCTTTGGGGAAATGGAGGATTTCTTTACGGCTGCTGTCAGCCACGATCAGATCGCCCCGCGAATCCACACACATCCCGGCGATGCATCGGAAGTCCTCGTTCTCCGAGAAGAAGTGGCTGATCTGCCTCCCCAGCTGACCATCTGGGCCGACAGAACCGATGGAGAACCCTCCCTCCAAATGGTGCTCGTGCTGGCGGTTTTCCAGGTTCAGGCCCAGTCCTTGGGTGAAGTAAATAGTCCCTTCCGCATCGCAAGTGACAAACTTCGGACGGACCGCGCTGCACAAGCAGCTGTACTTCACAATGCCGACACAGCGGTCTACGGTGAAACACCAAAGCTTCCCCCCTTCCACATCCGTCACCACGAACTGTCCCGAAGGCAGAGCTGTGATGCCCCATGGCTTGCTCAGCTGACTCCTGTGGCACGCTATGCAGTGCCCATCCATCGTGTACACCTTGACGGAATTGTCGTAGCTGTCCGTCACGCCGATCAACCCGTGGCAGTTCATGGTGACAGACAAGGGCGTCAGGTTGGGCAGGTCAGCCCCCAAGAAACTAAGCACAAAGCTGTCGATGCCGCTAGGGCTTCGCCGGATCTCCTTCAGGAAGCCCTTGCGGGTGAAGACTTGGATTCGGAAGTTGCCCCGGTCAGCCACAAGCACCTCTCCTTGAGGGGTAACGTGCAGACTAACGGGGAGGTTAAACATGCCTGGAGTGCTGCCTTTGGAGCCCATCTTTTTGAGGAAGTTGCACTGCTGTATGCTGGCAGCTGCTTCCGTCATCCTTGGCTTGACCGGGGAAGAACAATTTGGCAGCGAGCTGGCTTCTTCTCGAACAAGGTCCGGCTCCCTGAAGGACACGGAGGCGGACCCCACTGTCTCCATCAGCGACTCCTCCACGTTGATGCTCCGAGGCTTTTTCACCACCTGCCCAATTTGCAGCGGCCCGACGTGCCCCACCTTCAGGAGCTCCACCTCTTGCAGAGTCAGTTCTTTAGGAAGGCTGTTCATCAGTTCGGGTTCCTCCTCCTCCCCTTCTTCCTCTAAAAGGGCTATGTCCCCCTGCTTGATCTTAGCAAGGAAGTAGTCGCACCGGGACACGATCTGCACTTCGGCGATGTTCAGCAGGTAAGCCTGCTCTTCCATGATCTGGTTGTTCACTTTCTCCACTTCGGAGAGCGAGCCGGTGAAGAACTTGCGTGACCGGGCCAGCTCCTCCTGGATTTTGCGCTCCTCTTTGCCGTAATCCTGCAGGACGCCTTTGTACCTCCCTTGCAGGTCTTTTGAAACCCCTTCCAGGCACAGCTTCCTTTTCTGAAGGTCTCCCATCAACTCCCGCAGCCGCCCGAGCTTGGCCCCGAACTCTCTCCTCCTTTCGTCGGCTGCCTCTTTGATAGCCACCACCCCGTGCCCCTGTTGCGCGTGTTCGGCCTCCTTGCACGGCTCACACAAGACCAGCCCGCAGATCTTGCAGAAGTGCTTGGGGAGACGCCGGCCGCAAGCCTTGCACATGAGGATGCCGACGGTTTCATTGAGTCCCGCAGTGTCTATGATCTTCAACACGGTCAGGTTGTCCGTCAGCTGAGTCAGGCTCGTGATCCTAGTGATCTTGCTACAGAAAGGGCAGCGGATCCCGTTGATGCTGTTGGCCAGGAGCTTCTCGAGGCACTGTTTGCAGATGGTGTGCCCGCAGTGCAGCAGTTTCGGCCTCAGGTGCTCCTCGGTGAAACACTCCATGCAAATAGGGCATTCCAGGACTTCGCGGAGCGCATCTGAGTTGAGGTGAGGGGCCGCGGCCATGGCCTTTTCAGATGAGGCCAGGCTAACGGCATTTATCTCAGTGCAGCCCAATCCTGTTCAGGAAAAGAAAAGGAAAACAAAAACAGATTATTCGTTACCACAATTCAGTTGTCTGTTTTCAAGCAGGTTGGCTAATTGTGCAACTGGGGGATACTACTCTAGCGCTTGTGTTTGATACATATCTATCATATTATGGAAATCTTAACGCATTTCCTTTTCAAATGTATCTGTGTGTGTTTGGGGGAGGGGCTTACTAAATCTCATGGCAGAGGAGAAAATGGAGATGAAGGCAATTTTTGCTAAAGACTACGTGATTTTTAAGAGGGGCTTTCATGGACCGGAGAGACACGACTCTTCTTTTGCAAAACTCCTGTGTCCATACATCCCAACTTCCTGCTGCCAACCAGTACCCTAGACTCCACCCTTCTTAGTCATTGTTCCTCTGTTCTTATCCAATCTCTAGCTGTCTGCGTTTTCTGACCTGGGGTGGGTTACAGGCCTTAACTGCATTCCAGTGTGCTTTTCTTTCACAGGATTCAGGCACTGTACATGGGCTGGGGAGGGGGGGGTTCCCAGGGGATCCTCCAACCTGAAGTTCACCAAACGAGACCACCTTAGGTTCAACAACAGCAAGCACCCACTAAAGCCATGTGCATAAAATGGGCAATATTTAACTTTTGCAAAACCAGTCTAAACAAGAAGGAAGGCAAGGTGTCGCAGTATATGTAAAACTGTAAGGAGAAGCTCAGGAATGAGTGAACCAAAATGGCAGCCATCTGTTGAGAACACAGTGCATGCTCCGGCTGTCCAAACATCTGTGTGATATTTTCCAGACTATAAAGAGGCAGGTCCCTGCTTCACAATTGGAAAAGAATATCTAACACAAACAGGATGTTGTCATTTTGGCTCACGAGGAACAAAACCAGTAGTAAGACTAATCTGTTTTAGAAGATCACACCAAATTATCTTTTATCACTTGTGTGTTGCGCATGGCACATGTTGCTTGCTGTGAGTTTATGGCTTGTGGTGTACCGGGCAGGGAGATGCTGGCTGCTGACTTGCATCAAACTATTCTGCTCACTCTGCTAAACCACCATTCCTCAGTGTGTTAACTCGTTTAGTCACAGTGTGTAATTGCAGAGATAGGAACGGATTTTGTCACGGCCATGTTGAAGCCCTTGCTCACGCCTGGCCTTCGTCTCCCAGATGGGTGAGGCAGGCAGGTCTTCTGCTGCTATTGGCTGACCTGCCCAGCTGTAGAGAGAAACGGGAGGCAGAATAGACTAGGAAAGAGTGTGGTGGGAAAGCAGACACATGAGTCTAGCAAGTGATAAGCATGATAAAGCCACTGGCCAAGGGGCACATAGGCACCATGTGGGGATGTCCCAGAAGAGTCTGAGATGGAAATGAAAAGAGGGGGGAGAGATGCTGCAGAGTTGTGGGGAGATGCTAAGGGTCGGTGATTCAAAATGATGAGCCAGATCTAGGAGGAGGAGGAGTTTGGATTTATACCCCACTTTTCTCAACTATGAGTATATAGCCCAAGGTTACCCAGTAGGCTTCATGTGTAGGAATGGGGAAACAAACCTGGTTCAGCAGATCAGAGACTGCCACTAATGTGTAGGAGTGGGGAATCAAACCCAGTTTCAACATTAGAGTTCATCACTCTTAACCACTATTCTACACTGGCTCTCCAGATTTTAGTGAATGAATCATTGGCGCTTGGGGCAGCTGAACTATGTCGAGCCACCGCTTGGTAGTACAGCCCATGGTATCCAAGGAGAACGTCCCACTTTTGCTGTTTAGACCCAGGAGAGATGCTTCCAGCCAGAGCAAACAATGACCCTGGCAGCACCGGTGGCATATTGTGGAGTGTGGGTTTGTACAGTTATGAGAAGCAGGAAATTTTTAAAGTCCTCCTCTATCGTCAGAGCAGGTAATGAAGCCTTGGGATATCAAGGCCAACTGCAGAGGCTGGAATTCAGATACGACAATGGGAACAAGCGAAATGCACTGTGTGGGTGTAAGTCTACCACCCTGGATATTAGCAAAGCCAGATAATTCCCCAGATTCACAGGCATCAGGGGAAAGAAGAGAGATCTGTCAGTACCCAGCATGCTTTGTGCCTTGCTACTGCAAAGCAGTCATGTACCAACTGATGCTAGCTCAGCAGGAGTTAATCAGTTGCCTCTTTTTCCAAGTTTCTTTGGAAGGAAAAAAAAATCTCTTGCATTTTCATTTTCTCAGCCTTCCCAAGTTTTGCCTTTAGGTAAAATGCTGGTAATTTCCCTTTCTAATTCTGACTAAATGTTCTTGTAACAGCTGGCATTCTTGCACATAACAGGACAATCTATCATTGTCCGGTTCCCTCTCACCATCCTTCCCCACGCCACCCTTTTCATATTGCACTCTTCATCTTTAGGATTCCAGCTGTGCTTTCTTCAAAGCAGCCAACCATTGAAAAAGAACACAGGCCCCAAAAAAGTTGGTATCATTAAGCCATTATGTGACAAAGAGACGGTCTTTTGTATCTCAGCTGGATTGCTATGTTTGGTCTGTAAAAAAGGAAAGGGGAAAATGCCTATATACTGTAACTCTCTCTCTCCCAGTCTGAAGACAGGGAAGAGCAGGGCGCATTTCAAATGATGATGCAGGCATTCTGTCCTCCTGCCCTCGCAGGGGAATTCCCAGGCGTTCTGAAGGAGAAGCAGGATGCCAAGTAAGATAGATTCTAAGTTTAAGAGAAATCTAGTTGCTACCAATAAATTATTGTAGTTTTATCAAGGCAGATTTGTACTTTGCAGAATTCAATGATGACATTTAACTCCCCACCCCCAATTTCCTGGTGCTAAAATCAGATGATAAATACCATGCATATCAGGAGGACGGTTCATTCAAGAATTCAGTTTTTACCTTGTTCTGGGGTAGATTTTCTGCAGAGGCGTCCAACCTGTTCTATTTTGGGTACAGCAGCAATTCCCTGGGTATACAGAGGCAGAAAAGTCCTGTGAAGGAGCATATTAAAGAGATCTTCCCCTTAATTTTTCGATTACCCAAGTAACCTTAAGCATGCTTCACGCTGCACTCATCTCTTTACCAAGGGGAATCCTAATAAAACTTCCAGGTGCAAAAGACATTCTCTTTAGGACTGCTAGTTGAAGGACTAGAATTCACCAGCAGTTGAGAGAAAACCCTGTCAAACAATATTTCTCAGCTGGGCCAGCCCTCAGCTGATCATGTCAAAACCGTGGGGCCTCAAGAAAACTGCTTAGCAAAGTTGTGCCTGTGATATAGCCGGTGACAAAATTATTAAAGCCCCAAAAGCCCATGAAAACACAGAAATAAAATAAACGGCATTACAGGTTTGATACAGTTGGAGCCATTTGCTAACAGAATGGTGGAAACCTTGCAAAGGCCTCTTCCAAGCACCTGTGATTTAGGTGGAGAAGTCTGGGAGTGAGATAACTCCAGAGCATGTCCAGCACGCACAAATGAAGAGCTAGTGTGCTTAGTTTCTGGAAGTTCAAACCTAGAATTTTGGGCACTTAAGGGATCCTGCCGAGCCACACTTTAGAGTCCTGCATCACTCTGCTCCACCTTTTTTGTCTCCAACAAATCAACTATGCAGTAGCCATCAATGCCCCAGCTCCAGTTTGGTCTGGATTGGAACTGGTTTGGCTAAGTTGGCAAGACAGCTCTTCCTTCCTCATCCACTGCCATTTTCAGATCTGATGGCTGCGTTCTCTTCTCTTATTACACTGGAGAACAAGACGCACAAAGAAAGTCTTTTCATAGAGTCCCCAGATCATTGTCATTTCAAAATCCTTACAACAAAGTAAATCGCCCTCCTCCAAATGTAATGGGCTCTCATCAAGGCTCCAATTGTGTTTTCATAAGATGTGGGTAGGAGTGGTTTGCCCCACTCGTAAATGTAGCTTTCTGCCACATGAAACTAACAACTAGTTAGTTCTTAAATAGGGCTAAAGGTTCTTAGCACTGAGGACCTCCAGAACTCGTTTTGACAAGCAAGTTTCTCCCATTCCTAGCTTCTTTATCTGTGCGTACAAGTTCAAGTGGGGTTTCACATGCAAGTAACAATAGACAAAACTCAGTTGTATAGTGTAGCAGCTATGTGAGGAACAGTTGAAGAGACTTAGAGAGGTGGGACTGTGCTGTAAGCTACAGATCATGATCTCCTGGCTTCAAAACTGACGTGACCTCAGGCAAGTCACGTTCAGTTGACCTTCGCTCTCTGAAATCTACAGAATGACAATAATACTACTGCCCTACCTTAATAGGCTGCTGTGAAGAGTACAACCCGACAATATATAGGAGTCACTTTGAATATTCTAAAGCACAATATTAATGTTTATGCTTAACCTGACTCCTGGAAGGATTTCCTAAACCACTCCTGCTTGCTTGTCCCCCTTTGGTATGTCACGTCCCGTCACTGCATCCTGCAAAGAGGGAACACCAGGTATTGTTGACGGCTTTCACAGCCAGAATCAATTTGCTGTTGTGCATTTTCTGGGATGCATGGCCGTCGTCTGATAGTTTTTGTTCCTAATATTTTGCCCAAATCTATAACTGGCATCTTTAGAGGCCTACCACAGCACCGTGACAGGCCTCTGAAGATGCCAGTTATAAATGTGGGTGAAACGTTAGGAGCAAAACTACCAAACCATGGCCTGACAGCCCGGAAAACCTGCAACGGCCAAGAAACACTGAACTTTGCCAGACTATGGGCACCACCACATTTAATTAAGGCCCCCGCCATGTATTTTTCTTTAATGCTGACTAGACTTCCCAAGATGCAAATGCAAGGGACTGGTTGTTCAGTGAAAGCAGACCAAGTTTAGGCTGGTGGGAAATAATTCTTCAGCTGAAACACCAGAAAAGAGAGTTGCGCTCGGTTGCTGTGTGGAATCACTTCTCAACTCCAGCTTGTTTCCCGTGAATTAGTCCACATTTAACATCCTTTCACCATCCTGCCATAACTGCAATCTAGGTGATTAAAGAGGAGAGAAGAGAAGGTTTCTTTCAATGGCTGCATAATGGCAGGTGAAGTGCCTTTTATTATTTATTCCATTGAAATCCCACCCTCCTTTTATCGCAGAATTTAAGGTCTGGTGCATCAAAGAGTTCCCCAGAGGCCTCTTATCCCAGGACTGATCCCAACCTGTCCAATTTCTATAAGGGTGCCGCATTACATTCCCTTCCAGCCATTCATTTGGATTTCAGCCTGTGCACAAACGTAAAAATAACCCAAGGAAACTCCCCCCCCCCCACCCCAGATTTACAAAGAATACTGCAAATGTATGTTGTGGTATAGCGGTTAAAATGTGGTGTAATAGTGGAAGACTCTAATCTGAAGAACTGGGTTTGATTTCCCACTCCTCCATTTGGGCGGAAGACTATAATCTGGTTTTAAAAAAAGTTTGTTTCCCCATTCCTTCACATGAAGCCTGCTGGGTGACCTTGGGTCAGTCCCAGTTCTCTCAGAACTCTCTCAGCCCCACCTACCTCACAAGGTGTCTGCTGCGAGGGAGAGAAGGCTGCTTTGAGACTCCTTTCAGTAGAGGAAGGTGGGGTATGAAAGCCAACTTTTCTTCTCGTGTGTGAAATACCATCAAGGTTATGGAGGGGAGGGGGGGGGTGGATGCAATAAGAAGAGTTGACAACGATAACAATACTTCTAGGTGTCGGTATTGCATTTTTAAAGGGCCACAGGAGAACCTGATAACAGGTGGAAGAGTTAGACCAGGAAGCATCCCATGCAATTCTACTATGCTCTAACAGGCTCTTCCAGAATACAGAACCTAAAATTCAGCAGGAGAGTGGAACTCAGAAACTGGAAAGGGTAACGTTGCACTTTCTCAACCTTTCCTTCATCTCTGGGGTGTCATTCCTGCCTACATATTCCAAAGTGGTCCCCTGTAATGGCCTAAGCCCCAGCCACTCTGAAGAGCTGCATAAATTAAAGCTGAGAATCACCTTGAAACTGTAGCTCTCCAGTGCAATTACCCTTTCACCGGTTCACTGGCCACAGATGCAATTTGCAACAGGACACAACTTCTTGCTGGGGGAGGGGGGGAACTAGACACCCCGATTTAAAAAGGGGGCTTGTGGGGCAAATACAGTCACGTTCCACTATTAAAAAAACCACACCTTTCAAGGTAACCATGACTTTACTAAAACATTAACCTGGGGTTTTTTTGTGTTGTACTCTAGCTTCCAAGGTATGGAGGAGGTGTGTTGGCTGTATTGAGAGACGTCTGATATTACAAACATTATTTTTTTTGCAAATGAGTCCAGGAAGTGGAGTGGTGGTGAGATACTTTATGTTGCTGTGCTTCAGGACAGTGAGAGATAAACCCTGTGTCGTGAGTTCCCAAGATGTTACTGGTGTGTAGGTGATGCACTCATCTCTGAAGTAAGGACTTGTGCAAGTTAGGAAGAGAAGATGTCATTCCATATTGTTTGGAAATGCCTAGCTTGGATGGAACCTATGCCTTAAGTTTAGGGCACCCATTAGTACAGGGCTATTTCAAGGTTTTAATTCCGTTGTTTGTTTTGGCAGGGTAGGGGAGTATAATGTGGTACAGCTCTCAGAAACTTTTGTGCTGCTTTTCAAGTGGTTTTCACAACATGAGCATGCTTCTGATGGGAAATCTTTGCACTTATCCATGTGAAGAATTTGTGGAGGCCCACAAAGATCCACAGAGTAATGGGATTAGAATATTTTACCCACTGGACTACAGGCTTACAGTGAGGGTGTCTGGGCATATGTTGTGGGAGGGAAGGCTTATCAACTGTGTTGAGCTAGGATTTTCTTTTAGACCGCACTCTAGAGGGGAGTGTGAGACCAATCCCAAGTCCGCTCTGATGGTGGTGGTAACTGCACGATTGCACTCCAAAGCTTTTGGCCAGCAGTGCACAACAGTCAAAGTGTCTTATTTGGATGGAGGAATCTCGGGGTCAGACCTTTGCCGCCAATCTCAATGAATGGCCCTGGTCCATTAATGTTCTCAGCATAGCCTCCCTATCAGGGTTGTTGTGAGAATAAAAAGAGGGTAGGGGAGAACCATACATGCTGGTTTGGAAATGGGGAAAAAAACAGACAATGGTAACACCGGATTGGGTGAGCAACAGGAATGCAGAGGATGACCAACGGTATTTCTGTTGCAAGCGTCGATTTGGGGGGTGGGGCACATGAGGCGTCACCCAGCCACCGATGTAAGAATCTGCTGCAAGAAGCAGATCACGCGCAAATCTCTCTAGACAGATGCAACCTGAGTTGCCGGGGGGTGGGGTTGTTATCGGGGGGGTGGGGGATGCAGCGCAGCTGGAAAGACCGGGTTCTCGCAGGGTGCAAACAGTGAAGCATCTAATGCATGCATGGCGGCCCCCGTGTAATAATGCGCTGGGGAGTATTTTGCACCGTTCTTTGCAGCAACGCCAGATCGAGGAATGCAGCAAGGAAGGGGCGTTTGCAGCATGCTGGGGACAGGGATGATTGTGCACCACAGTGAGTGGGGAGGGGGCTCTTCTGCGGTCGCCCGTGACCCCCACAACCGCCCCCAACGCCCCCTGTCCCCAAGCCAAAGCAGAGCCCCTCCCTACCTGCCGCTTTCTCCCGCAGCTGCAGCAGCCTTTGTTCCTGCGGCGCACTGCGCCTGCGCGGGCGCGGCGGCCCGTGCTTTCCCACGACTCCTCCCACGCGAGCACGAACGACGCTGCCTCTCGGGAGGCATCATGGGAGTTGTAGTTTTTCATGCGGGGACAAACCACTCTCCCCCATCATTAGGGGGAAAGATCCTACGGATAATGGGTTCGAATCCCCACCACTAACGTAAAAAGTAAAGTAAAAAAGTGACTTTTTAAAAAGTAAAATAAACACACACACTGAGTTCTTTCTATAGTCATCTGGTTTAGTTTTGATGTCCTTTGTGCATTTTCCTTTCTCTTTCGTGAATGCAAAGGGCAGAGCTGGTGCAGGAGTGGGTGTGTTATGAGGGGTTTCTATTACACTGCAGAAAGTCTTTTTCCCTACAAATTATACACACACACACACACACACAATAAAAGTGTGGTGTTCTTCAAATATGCAGACTGTAGGGAACGGGTGACCAACCATGGTCCTCCAGATGTTCATGAACTACAGTTCCTATCAGCCCCTTCCCTAGAGTCTACTGGCGCTTGCCTCTGCATGCTGATGGGTTGGTTGGAATTGTAGTCCATAAACATCTGGAAGACCACAGTTGGCTACCCCTTCTGGGGGGGGTATTATTCTTATTGGGGGGGGGGGTGTCTCAGTGTCCCAATAGACATGTCTGTGTAAAGTGGGGAGAGACAATCCTACATTCTGCTCTGAAATGGTTGGAGTAAGGGATAAAATGTGGGCAATAATGCAAGGGTTGAGCTGGCTTTGCTCCTTCCCCTCTGGTTCTGAGAAGCTCCGTGACGCAGAGTGGTAAACTCGGAGAAATTGGTTTCAAGGGATCAACCCATCCTTCCAAGGTCAGTAAAATGGTCTCCCACGTTGCTGACAAAAAAGTGTTGACTGGGGAAGGCAATGGCAAGCCACCTCCTGAATATGCATGGAATGTTTCCTGCAATGCTCCTCACCCTCCAGTGCCTTTGCAGTGGGGTCTCCTCGTGTTTCCTCGTTTACAAACAAGGAGGTGCCCCATTGCATGGCTTGCCTGCCCCCACTTCCCCGTTCAATGCAAGATCGAAGATTGCCAGCTGTTTGTTTAGCCCTTTAAATGTAATATCAGTATTCCTTGTGCCAGCCGTCGATCCCAGCGAGGAGTGGAGGGGGGGGGGGCTGCTCCTTGTAGGGATTAATGACTGGCATTTCTGTAAAAAAGCGAAACCAATAATAGCACCCGCACAATCTCGGCATAAGGAATATCGGCTACCAATCTTGATCCTCCTTGATCTGAGATTGCAAATGCCTTAACAGACCAGGTGATCGGGAGCAACAGCCACAGAAGGCCATTGCGTTCACATCCTGCAGGTGAGCTCCCAAAGGCACCTGGTGGGCCACTGCGAGTAGCAGAGAGCTGGACTAGATGGACTTTGGTCTGACCCAGCTGGCTTGTTCTTATGTTCTTATGTTCTTATAATATCAAAATTACATTTAAAAGTCTCCAAAAAAGAAAGAAAGAAAATTCGGCAGTCTTCAGTCTTGTGTCAGACAGGGGAGCAACCTGGAAGGAACAAACCCTGAAGCAAGGGGGAAACATGGGGGGTTCCCTGCTCTTGCTAACTGCAGAGCTTCCAGGATCTTTGGCACCACAAATGGGGTCATGACAGTTCGAAAATATTTGCCCCAGAGGAAACTTACCCTCACTGTGGGGCTCAGCACCAGTGAATAATCGGTAGTCATAGTCGTCCTGTGGGTCAATGATGGCGCAGTGCTTAAACAGGGAACTACCTTTACCCTTACCTCCAGTTCTGTGGGCTTGCAGTTGCTGCTTGTGTGGGAATTTGAGTGAAATTTGCAAATCCCAGTTGCCACCCTCTGGCTGTCTCTTACATTCTCCCTTTTACAATTAATGTGGTGGTTGTATTTGAACCTTCCCCCCATTTTTCCCCCCCAGTTGGAAATGTTGCTCCTGAAAGGGGCTTGCCTTGTGTGCCTCAGAGAGAGAGTGTGCCTATTGAAACCAGGATGTTTAACTGCCCAGTCAGTTGGCACACCATGTTAAAACAACCTATTGTGTCTCTTATCCAGTCTGACTAATGGGTGCACACTTGCCTGAAGGGCTACTTCCCCCCCCCCCCCACACACACACACAGACACACAAACGCACACATGGAATCCCAAACCACCCATCTGCAGCTGTTTAGCACCTAGCATTAAAGATTTCTCTCTGCACCGTCCAGTATTTGCCAGATTGGTAACTAATTCACCAGCTTGTTCCTATTTGGATGGAGTGATTTCCCTCCCTCTTTTTTTATTTTTTTTTATTGAGCATCTGCCTTCAATTCAGAACAAGCACCTTTCCCCCCTCTCCTTTTAAAATCTGTTCTCTCTCTTTTTTTTTTTTGTTGCACAGAAAGCAAAGCAGTCACATTCTCACATTTAAAAGAGGGAATAAACAAAATAAATATTGCTATAAAGTATGCACAGCCATTTATAGAGAGGAAAACAGATGCTTGAAAGCTTCTGGACGATTTAAGCTGCGTTCTTTGTCTGCTTGCAGAGGCAGAGGGCCGTTCACAGTGAAGGATAATTTATTATTGTTTCAGTTATATTGTCCTGCAGGTCTCTTTTATCCATGTGAATTTAGCAGTCTTCAATCCAGTAGCAGCTTTGAGGAGCTGTCTACTGCTTGCCAGAGGTCAACTTACAGACTAACTCTAATTTTCAAGGTGCTGGTACTGACCTCTAAGGCCTTACGCGGCCTGGGGCCCTCGTATCTTCGAGACCGCATCACCCCGTATGTCCCTGCATGACCCCTTCGCTCAACGGAGGCAAATCTGTTAGTGGTCCCTGGCCCCTCAATGATGCGGCTGGCCTCCACGCGGGCCAGGGCCTTTACAGCCCTGGCCCCGGCCTGGTGGAACACCCTCCCTCCGGCGGTTCGGGCCCTGCGGGACATCAGTGAGTTCCGCAGGGCCTGTAAAACGGAGTTGTTCCGCCGGGCCTTCAGAGGGACCAGCCGCTGAAATGGTGCCCCAGCCAGTTCGCCATCTAGGCTACCATCTACTGTGGCTCGCCACCCTCCCTCCTCCCCAATTTTTCCCTGGGAAAATTTAATGAAAAATGGGCTTGGTCGGACGCCTCCTATTATTCCTATTATTCCTATTATTATTATTATCAGTATAATGTTACCGCTGTTTTAAAGATTTTAATAACTTATTTATTGTGTTTTAAGTTGTTGTACACCGCCCAGAGCCCCTAGGGGATGGGGCGGTATAAAAATGTAAACAATAAATAAATAAATAAATAAATAAAAATAAAAGCCTTATGGGGTAGGGGTTGGTACGAATGGGCTCTTGCCCCACACCTGCACGTTTGCTCACATCATTGGTACAGGAAGAGGCACATCTGGCATTTCTCATTCCATGCGTGGTAACAGTCTTTGTTGGAAGATTTTGAGCACCCCCTTACTTGGTGAGAAATTAATTTGATGGTCCAATAGTTGCTACAGTCTTTGATTTTTCCCTCCCTCCCTCCCTCCCTCCCTCCCTCCCTCTCTTCTGGAAGTGAAATGCAAATTGAGTGTTTCTGTGGCCACTGTTGTTTTCTCACAATTAAGAAACAAATACTCTATAGTAGGTATAAAAGTTGGATGCCATATTTTCACTTTATGAGTAATATATTTTTTTAAAAAAAAAACATATTATAGATGGCATTTGTGTGAACTGATGGTTGAAAGCTTCCATGAGCCCAATTTGGTGGAGTATAAATTAAATAAAATAATAATACACATTTGCCATGTTGTTCTTAAGATTTTAATGGAATCTATTTCTGTGGCTTGGAATAGCTCAGCTGATGCCTTGTCTACTCCTGGTGATTTTTTCCCCCAGTTACTTTGAATGCAACTTTCCCTTTGCTTTCTTGTAACTGTGGGTTCTTCAAAAGTTTCTTCTTTGAAGGAATCTGTCCTCCTTTCATCTCCTCTGTGTAGTTCCTTAGTGTATTATTCCCATCATTTCTTTATTTTGACCTGTTCAGCGAATGAATTTCTGTGTTGATGTTTCAGCATGCCTAACCGTGCTTTAAATTTCCCTTTGATTTCTTGGATCTCTTGTTCCTTTTCTGTTGTTCCTTTTTTTTTTTTAACACGAGTTGTGTTATAATAGTTCTCTTTGTCTCTCCATGTTGGAACTCTGCATGTAGACTTCTGATACTATTTCTGTCACTTTTCACTTTTGCTTCTAGTCTACCTTTAGCAAATTTTAAGAGATTTATAAGTCACCGATTAAGGCTTTTATTTTCCTTTTTTTAGTGGGTTTTTTTGATAGAAATAGTCTTTGCATATTATTTCTTGACAATATCTCTGGTTTTAACCCACAGTTCTTCTGGTTCACATACACTGTTCATCGTGTAATCTGTAAACTCTTCAGGAAAGTTGTTTAAGTTGTTTTGGTGTTTTTTTATTCTGCTGTAGTCTAATTTCTGATATTGACAACCCGTGGTCTGTACCACAGTCACCTCCTGGTGTTGTTTTAGCAGAGAGAATAGAGCATCTGCATCTTCTTCTTCTCCTCTCAGTTCTAGCCAATCCAAAATTTCAAATTCAGGGAGAGGCTCAGCACCGTGACTCACCCCTGTGCCGCCCTGTTCCCTCCCTCTGATCTCAGCTCAGGGGATTTATGGCAGCCTCCATATGGAAGGGGCTGTCCACCTTAGTCACGGAATAATAGAGTCGAAAGAGACCACAAGGGCCATCCAGTTCAACCCCCTGCTGGAAGAAGAAGAAGAAAAGTTTGGATTTATATCCCCGCTTTCTCTCCTGCAGGAGACTCAAAGGGACTGACAATCTCCTTGCCCTTACCCCCTCACAACAAACACCCTGTGAAGTAGGTGGGGCTGAGAGAGCTCCGAGCAGCTGTGACTAGCCCAAGGTCACCCAGCTGGCGTGTGTGGGAGTGTACAGGCTAATCTGATTTCCCCAGATAAGCCTCCACAGCTCAGGCAGCAGAGCGGAAAATCAAACCCGGTTCCTCCAGATTAGATACATGAGCTCTTAACCTCCTATGCCACTGCTGCTCCTAGGCAGGAATACACAATCAAAGCACTTGCAACAGATGGCCATCCAGCCTTGGTTTAAAAATCTCCAAAGAAGGAGACTCCACCACCCTCTGAGACAGTGTGTTCCATTGTCAAGCAGCCCTTAGTGTCAGGAAGTTCTTCCTAGCATTTAGGTGGAATCTCTTTTTCTGAACTTTGAATCCATTACTCCTTACAGCAATCCCTAAGTCCTCCGGGCGGAGCCAGAGAAAACAAACTTGCTCCCTCTTCAAGCTTGCATGAGCATCCCTGTCAGGACAATTTTAAAACCATGAGCTATCAAGCTGTCCCATCCCTTAACCTTCTTCTTTCTTTTCAGGAGCTGAACACATTGCCTGATGACTCCCTAAGCCGCTCCTCTTAGGGCATGGAATCCTGACCTTTGACCATTTTGGTCGTCCTCCTTGTTCCAGCTTGTCAATATCCTTCTTGAATCGCAGTGCCCAGAACTGGACACTTTGTTCCAAGTGAGGTCTGACCAGTGCAGAATAGAGGGGTACTATCACCCTTCTCCTTATTTTTGATGAAGGCCTGGTAACTTGTGCAGACTCCGTTGCCTGCTCAGTCCTCTTGTAGAACTCCTGACTCTCACAAGAGGTCAAGTTTCACCCCAGTTTTAGCTTACTGCATCTCAGCCCCATCGAGATGCCATGATCAACTGTGAGGGCGAAGTAGCCTTAGTGCCGGCCATCTGCACGTGTGGCTAGTTCTCCCCTGGCCAGCAGGAGTCATGGGCGATTTCCTCACTGGCAATTTATCCCAGGATAGGCACCCGAAAAATCAAGGTTTGCTCGTGACCCACCCACTGCCGAGCCTTGGAACACAGATCAATCCCGGCTCTATCACCGCCCTTATCCCGCCTTCCCCCAAAACCTGGTTGCTTGTGCAACTTTTCTGCAGAGCACAGTACCAATCCAGATTTGTGGGGAGGTTTGGGCATCTGATTTGCTTTTAAATTTCCCGCCGTACACAGTGACGTAAATGCTTCCAGCCAATCAGAGTGCGGTGGCCAATCTGCGAAGTGCGCACAGTTTTTTCTGGTTTCGTTCTCTTTTCACTCGGCTTCTTGTGTTCTTCGGTCTAACGCTTAACCGCTCTGATGAGGAAACGAGAGAATGGGAACGCTTGACAACAAGACTCCCTAGTTCTTTGTTTCTCACGTCTGAGCGAGATAACGACTAAGCGAGAGGACGGGCCTCACTCTGAGGAGGGATGGGAGCGGAACTCTCCTGTTCCCGCCCCAGCACGGCACAACAGCCAATCAGGAGATGCCAGGCAAACTGATCGCGCGGCAGTGGGGATTGTTGCATTGCTGGAATCTGGGGCAGGCACAGATGTCTTCAAGTGAAACATGACACAGTGAGGACCATGAAACCGCAATTAAAAGGTGCGGTTTACTTTTTAAACTTGGATTAATCTACATTTAATTTTCAGTGGGGAATCGACCATGATTAGTCCCCATCCCAAGATTCAAATGTCAGTCAGGGCATCCAGTTGGCACTGGACGTACTTTTGGTTATTCCACACAAAGATGACATGATCCATGTCACATCTTGTCTCTAGAGCCTGTTACTGTTTGTAGTCTATGTACAGGCACACGCGTGGGTTTCTGTGCTTGTGCAGAGAGCATCAGTTGAAATTTGGTGCCTTAAAATGTCCTCTCACAGAGCAGAAAAGCTACATGCCCCAGATGTTACCACCCCATTCAGTTCTTGTTCAAATGCTGCAGCAGTATCAAGAACTCTCGTGTGTCTGCTGCTACTTGCTATTTTCTGCCGTTCCATTTTGCAGTCAGCATCCTTCAGGACATTTCTTGTGCATTTAAGCAGCCTAAATGTGGTAAATGTTACAAGACTTCTGCAATTGATTTGGATAGAAGCCGTAGGGCCCGACAGTAGCAGTGGATGCATCCATGTGAATTCATTCAAATGTCTGTCTTCCCATTCAAACATGAAGTAGGAACTCCTGGGTTTTTGGATATTCTATCCTTTCCTTCCATTGTGCAATGGCATTTTGCTCCCAGCTTAGCTTGGGTATCAGAAGAAAACTGCCTCAAACGAGGGAGTGCACAGAGAGAGGGAGAGAAAGAGAGAGAGAGGAGAGAAGAGCTCCCCTCTCCTCCATGCTGTGCAGAGGCGTTCCTCCCATTGGGCAAAGTGGGCAGTTGCCCAGGGCGCCACCTTGTGAGGGGCGACAAAAATGCTGGTGGGATTTTTTGAATTTTCAGTGTTTTTCCTGTTTTGGGCCTGCAGGGGGTGTAGCTTTTAGGCTAGCACAGGGGTAGGGAACCTGCGGCTCTCCAGATGTTCAGGAACTACAATTCCCATCAGCCTCTGTCAGCATGGCCAATTGGCCATGCTGGTAGGGGCTGATGGGAATTGTAGTTCCTGAACATCTGGAGAGCCGCAGGTTCCCTACCCCTGGGCTAGCAGCACCAAAATTTCAGGGATTTTTCAAGAGACTATCCTAATGACATCAGCCAGGTTTGGTGAGGTATGGTTTAGGGAGTCCAAAGTTATGGATTCCAATAGGGAGTGTCCCCATCCCCCATTGCTTCCAATGGGAGCTAATAGGAGATGGGGGCTACACCTTTGAGGGTCCATAACTTTGGACCACCCCAGAACCAAACTTCACCAAACCTGTGTGGTATCATCAGTAGGGGCTCATGAAGATACTCTGAAATTTTGGTGCTGCTATCTTAATAATTGCACCCCTGACAGCAGGCACCCCCTAAATTTCCCCAGATTCTCCTTTTAAATCCACCCACTTCCTGCCAATGCTTGTTTTCTTGTTTTCTTTCTTTTATTCTTTCAATGCCTAATAAAGGTTATTGTTATTGTTGGGGGGGGGGGGTATCAAACTCAGGTTTTGTCCAGGGCTCCAGTTTGCCTAGGTACGCCACTGATGCTGTGTTTTCATGAAACTAAAATAAGAAGTCTGCACCCATTTCACCCAGAAATGGGAAAGCACAACCAATAAACCTACATGCCTCTTTCCATCACATTCAGCCTTGTTTCTCGCTAGCCTTCTCTTGTTGCTTATGATATTTTTTCCTGTTTCCCTCCTTACCCAGCACTTTCTTATTTTTGCACCCTTGCGGTGCAGACTCTTGCTTTTCTTTTCGTGCACATTTTTAGACGACCGTTAAATCCGCAAACATGATTATCCCACAGTCCTCTGCTCTTTCTTTGCCCTCTGTGGGGGCAATGCATAACAGTGAAGCTATCTATAGGTTCATGAGTACAGTAGAGCAGAGTCGGCATTATTGGGGTGGGGAGATGGTAAGCCCCCAGTAGTAGAGGAGGAAGTAGCGCTTGTATGCAGGAAACACTCAAACAGAAATGAAACGTGACAAGTTTGCTGATGTGAGCACTCTCTTGGTGACTTTACCTGGTTCCAAAGTGAGATAATTTGACATTTCATGTTGTGCTGGAAACTCAGGTTTTCCTGGGACATATATTTGTTTCTTTAGTAACATACCTTTCTGTCTAAAACATCCTAGAATTTATGGCATTATACAGACATAAGGAAGGTGTACCTAATGAACAGAAAACAAACAATTAACAAATTCCCAAAGGAACCACAGTTGGTGGAAGTGTGTGTGTGTGGGGGGTGGGGGGGTGGGGGTGGGATTCCAGCAACCAAACAAATGCAGTATCCCACTCAGCTCCAAAGCCTTGTGAATATCAAGGTTTCTGCAAACTGGAAGAAACAACCAAATACTGGAGCCTCCTTCCACAGAAGGAATTCCACAGCTGAGGAACCACTACCAAAAAGGCCCTTTTCGCATAGGAGGGAGAACATGGAACAGAGTTTGGACAAGTAGGCACATAGTATCTGTAATGGTTCTCCAACTCTCCTGGTTTCTGACCGTGTCAGGATTTGTAAACATCAAAGTTGCTGTGAAACTAAATGGCAGCTGTTGATGATTCAATAAGGTCACCTCTTAATGAAAGCTGTGGGGAACTTACTTTTTTAACATGCTCAGTAATTGTTATGAAACTGGGGTGATTGCTGGGACGTAGCAGAAGCCTCACATTCATAACGGCACAAATGATCTGGGAGTGGAGATGGTCGGGTCACCTCGACCTGTCTTGTATTTTCATACATTCAGGAATGAGATCTCCAGGCAGGGCTTTGTCAAAATGGTTCCATAAGCCACAGGCAGTGGTGGGATTCTCAGGTTTGCACCCCTTCAGCAGAACCGGTTGTTAAAAGGGTGCTTGTAAACAACCAGTTGTTGAATTATTTGAATCCCATCACTGGCCACAGGCATTCTATGGAACGTCTAACATTTGTTCTTCTTTTTAAAAGAAAGTGGTTTAGAAAGTTTATGTGGTTTTAGAAGGGGGTGGACTCATTGGAACATAGCTTAGAAGAGTGACCCCCACCCCCCCACCACCCCGTCCCTGGATAAGCCTGTCTGTCTTATTGGGTTGCAGACAACCTGAATTTGAATTTGAAGTACCTTGGCATACTATACACATTAATATCATTGAAAGACACAGATAATAATAAGGCATAAACACAAATATTAAAATTTGAGTTAAGATTAATAACTTATACAAGGAATAATTTTTTTTGAAATGTATCTATTTAAAGGTAAAGTTTCCCCTTCAGTCGTGTTCGACCGTGGGGTGCCGCTGCAAGCAGTGATTTCATAGGCAAGCTGCTTTTGTGGGATAGTTTGCCACTGCTTTCCCCAGCTATTCTTCACCCCCGAGCTATGAGCTAGGTACTCATTTACCAATCAAGGAATGGATGGATGGCTGAGCTGACCATGAGTCAGCTGCCAGGATATCTGACCCACAGGGGGCTCGAACTCTTGACCGTGTGAGTGGCAGTGCAAGCACTTAACCACTACGCCACGTGGCTCCTCGTATCTATTTAGGCAGGCTTTATTTGTATTATTGGTGTAAAAAACTCAGCTATCAGGCTAGAGATTTTTGGATCGTTGTCAAACAAAAGAAATGAGAGTTGTTTCTTTTGATCCATGGTATTTAAGGCTGTACTGAGATGGATGGCAGGATCAGTTAATTTCTCACGCAGATCCCTTTAGTGATGGCAATCAAAAAAGTCAGTGAGCGATGGAATCTGGCGTCTCTTTCCCACGTGAACATAAATGTAGAGGATATGGAATGCGAAGGAGAGCACTGATGGCGGGAAGCAGTTCATCCCGGCCCTCATAACTGCTCGTACAGATAACATTAAAAATCTAGTTTGCTGAAATTCGGGGGAGGGGGGCAGCTGATCTATCCAGGTAGAACCTAAGCTGAGCAGACCCAGGCCCTAATAAGCCATATTGGGCTTACTTAATGGGAAAGCAGACACTAAGGCCGTGGTGGTGAACCTTTGGCACTCCAGATGTTATGGACTACCATTCCCATCAGCCCCTGCCAAAATGGCCAATTGGAGTGCCAAAGGTTCACCACCACTGCACTAAGCTATGTCTCTCACAGGTTTCAAAGAGCTACCACCTTGTAACAATTACCTCACCTTCCCCTGGTAGGAAGCTTTATTGAGACAAATTAAAAGCCTTCTGTACTCAGGATATGCCACTGGGTTGTTGTTATTAATAGAAGAGAAGTGTCTTGCCAAATTTAGCGATTGGTGTGTTTGATTATGACGTCAGCCAAGACCTGGCCTAAAGGCTTTGCGTTCAGTCAGCTTTTGGGGACCCTCCCCACTCCCCATCAGCTCCAAGGCTGAAGTCAGAATTCCTCACGCTAAATCGGAAAACAAAATTGTGATCAACCCAGCTCCTTTCAGAGAGGAGGGAGAATGCAACTTCACACATCAATAGGCAAACAGAGAGAATGAAAAGGGCACGGGTAGGACAGGCCCTTTTGCTGTCCTGATTTCTGTTCAAAAATAGATTAAAATGCAGAAGAGACAGGAAAGTGGTTTTCTATGTTGGCTTCCTGTGTGGCTACTCTTGCTAGTCAGCAGCAGTTGGAAGGAAGATTTCTGCTCAGCGTTCATGCTTTTGGACTCTCCTCTTGGCCTTTCATCTGCTTTTGGACCAGCCGTAACTAGCGTAGGGCCTGCCCAGTTCCTCCGTAAGTCATGGATGTCTGGTTTGCTGAAATAGTTCACCAGACACTTGGTCCTCCCTGCGTCTGGAGACATTCTAGCTCATGGCGGGGCGTGCGCAAACACATGTCTGAATCAAAGACTTGCTCCGTTGTGTCACTCCGTGTGTGTTTTTCGTTCTCTCACGGCTTGAGCCAGACTTCCCCCAGCTTTCACAATCCATCCAACAGACACATTGGGCAGCAAACTGAGCAATGTTTTCCCCCCTGGTTTGAGCAGGGTGTCTACTTTTTTTGTTTAATACACTCTGTATGCATTTCTTCAATCAAAAGTACATTTGTGGCCTCAACAAAAACAAAATCAGTCAACATGTATAAAACAGCAGCTTAGAAGAAGAAGAAGAAGAAGAAGAAGAAGAAGAAGAAGAAGAAGAAGAAGAAGAAGAAGAAGAAGAAGAAGAAGAAGAAGAAGAAGAAGAAGAGTTGGATTTATATTCCCCCTTTCTCTCCTGTTATTAGACTCAAAAGGGCCGACAATCTCCTTTCCCTTCCCCCTTCACAACAAACACTCTTTGAGGTAGGTGGGGCTGAGAGAACTCAGAAGAACTGTGACTACCCATGGTCACCCAGCTGGGAAGCGTTGGAGTGCACAGGCTAATCTGAATCCCCCAGATAAGCCTCCACAGCTCAGGTGGCAGAGCTGGGAATCAAACCCGGTTCCTGCAGATTAGAGTGCACCTGCTCATAATCACTATGCCAATGCTGCTCCTAAGAAGAGGGGGATGTAGGCTCGTGATGGTCAAGAGTGGGCCAGTGCATTTACAAAGAGCACTTTCTTATGTCACGCACACAGCTGTTCTGACCTAGCTGAAAGTCAAGCATCACCTGGTTCTCCAGCCAACCAGCACAACTTTTTAATTGTGTTCCAATAAAAGGATCTACCCTGATCTGAGTGGCCCAGGCTAGCCTGATCTCATCAGATCCCAGAAATCAAGCAGGCTTGTCCCTGGTTTGCACTTGGATGGGAGACCACCAAGAATGGGCAGGGCTCCTATGCATAGACAGACAATGGCTAACCACTTCTGGAATCTCTTGCGTTGAAAACTCAATAAGGGGGGGAGGGTCCCATAAGTTGGCTGTGACTGTCCCCATTTCCCACCACCATAGGAGAATTCACAGGCCCGAATCTTATCAAAGTTGGTTGCAAAGCAGCTACACCTGGTTGATGATTATAGGCAAAGTGCTGTGAAGTGCAAGAAATTATAATTAGATAATTATAATCAAAAAGTAAAGACAATCAGAATGTACAGGGGAAAAAATAATTCTTCCAAGTTATATTGCACTTTCAGTATTCCAAGCATCTAGTTGTGTTGTGCTCTGTATAGCAACCCCATAAGGTAGGTCAGTGTTGCTCCATACTTCAGTTCAGGAATGAACAGTGCCATAGGGAGGGGGAACTGCGCCTGGGGCACATGTGTGACTGCACCCCTGCCATGCCTCCGCCCACCCCTGCCCTGCCCCGCACTGGTACACACCTGGTGCAAGACACCCCCTCCCATCCCCTGGGCGCTACGCCACTGGGAATGAATATGAGAGTGAGGAGAATGAATATGAGAGTGAGTGTCTTGTCTGCCTTTTCAGGTCATGGGCATAGGCTCATGATCTCAGTTGCTATGTTGTATTAGCCAGCGTGGTGTAATGGTTAATAGTGATGGATTCTAATCTGGAGAACCGGGTTCGATTCCCCACTCCTCCACATGAGAGGCAGTTTCTCCCTAAGCTATTTACAATATGTTGTATATCTGCACAGTTATACCTGATAGAACTGTTCTTGATGCTTCATCCTGCTTTACCAGAGGGCATTCCTGGCACCCTGTCACGTGACTTCCTTAGCCGCTGTACAAAGGGTCATACCAGAGGAGTCTGTTGGATCCTGTTACCTCATGCAGAGTTTGGGCTTTGTCTGGAAACCCTTGCTCTTGCCCAGTGGACAGTCTTTGCCTAGGGATGCCAACCACCAGGTTCCCCTGCAATTACGCCTCATTTCCAGTCTACAGAGCTCAGTTCTCCTAGGGAAGAAGTGGATTCTTTGGAGGGTGGCCTCTATAGAATTGTACCCCACTGAGATTCCTGTCTAGGCTTCATCC
Source organism: Sphaerodactylus townsendi (assembly GCF_021028975.2). NCBI lineage: Eukaryota > Metazoa > Chordata > Lepidosauria > Squamata > Sphaerodactylidae > Sphaerodactylus > Sphaerodactylus townsendi. Next base: position 42,785,390 of record NC_059436.1, on the reverse strand, counting down.
CCAAATCTCCAGGAGTTTTCAAATCTGGATCTGGCAACTCTATCTCTTCCTGTAATACTGCCTTTTCTGGGGATTCCAAATAGCAGCAGCTCAGGATCCCCAGAGCTTCAAACGAAATGATTTTTGTTCCCCACCCGACTCACCAGTGGCCGTCACTCCAAAACTCCACTGGAGGGCAGCAGAAACTCACAGAAAGTACCCTGAAGCATATCATGCTCCCGTGGAAATCAACGAAAGATTTAGGTGTGTGCACTTCATAAACATCTCGTGCTCTTACCTACGCAGTTTCATTCTTTGTGCGTGCTCACTCTTTTTGCCCTCTGCTTTCCCTTCCAGGCATTTTTCATTAGATCACGATGATCTAGTCTAGCATCCGATCTTGGGTTCAGCTGTCTGATTGTTTCCAAGAATGGCTAGCTTCTGGGAAGCTACAGGCCACAGTCTTCTACTGAAATGTGCCCCCTCTTTCCCAGTATTTGGGGTTTAGGAGGTGCTCTGCTACTGCACATGGAGGCTTTGTTTAGCCTTGATAGACCACTTTTCTGTGAATATGTCTTATCTACTTTTAAAACCAGCTTGTAGCCACTGCTGTATTATAAAGTGGTCAGTTCCATAAATTAAGGCAGATGGCATAGATCATTCATTCATTCATTCATTCATTCATTCATTCATTCATTCATTCATTCATTCATTCATTCATTCATTCATTCATTCATTCATTCCAGTTCTCCCAGATAAAATGGCTGCTTTGAAAGGTGGACTGTATGCCATTATATCCTACTGAGAATCTTCCCCTCCCTAAAGCTCATCTGTCCAGTCTTCACCTGCAAATCTCCTGGTATTTCTGAACCTGGAGTTGGCAGTTCAAGAATCGCCTCTTGAACTGATCCATTGGACAACAGTTCTGATTTCTTTAGAAGAATCTGTACCGAGCAAAGCTATTTTGCTCATTCTGTGAAACGATGCACGAGTTGGGGGAGACTTTCTGATAACCTCAGGCAGGGCATTCCATAATATGGGATTCCCTGTTCACAAAGGGACATCTTAGAAGGTTTTGCTCAAAGGAGCGCAGTTGCCACACTGGAACATAGCAGGAGAGGCAGTCCCACAGATATAAAGGTCCAGTATCATTAAGGATAGAACCTTGAATTGAACCCTGTAACTATTTGACAGCCAGAGTGTCTGCAGAGTGGGAGTGATATGTGTGTTCTGCCTCGGGCCCAATAATACCTGTGCCAGGGCATTCTGTTCCAACTGGCTTATCTGTGTTGCCTTGAAGGTCAGACTATGGTAGAAGACGTTACAGTAGTCTGACCTCAAGGTAACGATAGCACGAATGCACATGGCCAGATCAGCTGTATCAAAAACAGAACCATAAACTGAGCTAAGTGAAGTGAATAGAAGGCCTTTTTTGCAGCTGAATTAGTTTGCTTCTCCAACAATAAAGCTGCATCCAGTATTACCCCTGGGCTCTTTAGTAAGTCAGAGAATGTTCAGCGTTGTGTTTTTTTAAAAAATTTCATCCCACAGGAAATCTGCATGTTCACAGGTGACACTGTTACTGTTTGGGGTGTTTTAACCCCCATATTTTTCATTTCTCTCTATATTATTTGCAAGCTCGGGTGCTTTTTCTTTTGGGGGGGATTGGACCTGATTTTGCACAGTTATGTACCTTATTTTTATGTGCCCCTCTTGCTTCATTTTTTTTTAATCTGCTGAGATGGAGTTGGGGGGCTATTGAATGCATGGTAGATAGGTTAATTAAAGATTCTGTGGCAAAAGTTCCAGCGCTTTATTAATGTGGTTTTCACTCATGGAAAGTACCACTTTTACTTACTCAAGTGTAGGAAAGATCTCTGCAGATGGTTTCATCCCTGGTCTAACACGAAGGAAACAAAAACCCTCCTTCTTGTCTTCTCTGACTATGTCCATGTCCCAAACATCTTTAGATTAAGCAAAGCTTGTTGGAAGTCACACGGTCTTTGTCACACTGGCTTTACAACCAGAAGGAGTAGTGAAATTGCAGGGAGTGGATTATCTTGCCACCTCCAAAAATGAATGAATGTTATATGGATAGACAGATGGACGATCAGTCTCCGTTGTTGAACAGCTACATAGCATGTCATGCATAAACCTTGGGTGATGTCTAAGCTTTTTTAGATGGCTCTTGCCCGAAGTAAGAGCTCATGTATCTAATCTGGAGGAACCGGGTTTGATTCCCCACTCTGCCACCTGAGCTGTGGAGGCTTATCTGGGGAATTCAGATTAGCCTGTACACTCCCACATATGCCAGCTGGGTGACCTTGGGCTAGTCACAGTTCTCTGACTTCTCTCAGCCCCACCTACCTCACAGAGTGTTTGTTATGAAGGGGCTATAAATCCAACTCTTCTTTTTCTTCTTCTTCTTCTTCTTGTTGTTGGAGGAACAGCAGGCCAAGGACAAGGGCCCTTTCCAAAATAAGAATGCAATGTTAAATTTTAGGCCAGTTAATACAGGCTCTCTGCAACAAGCTTTTGAGAAACACTGCAGTGGTTTGATTATCAGGCTAGGATTGGAAAACCCTGGTTCAAATCCCTGCTCTGTCATTGGGTAACCTTGGGCCAGGTATACTTGCTCAGGCTAGCCTACCTGAGAAGGTTGTTGAGAGGCTAAGTGGCAAATGGAAGGACAATGTAATCTGTCCTAAGTTTAAGGTTGCCAGCTGTGATTTGGGAAATACCTGGAGATTTTGGGGGTGCAAATTAAGGTGGGTGGGGTTTCGGGAGAGGAGGGAGTATAATGCCATAGAGTCTGTCTTCCAAAGTGGCCATTTTCTCCAGGTGAACTGACCTCTGTCATCTGAAGAGTAGTTGTAATAGCAGAAGACCCCATTACGGGGAAGAGTCAATCAGTCAATGAATCAATAAAGAAGACCTTCAGCCACCACTTGAAGACTGGAAACCCTACCTGATCTCCCTGGAGGAAAATGAGACAAGATCATAGATCGACCATGACTCCCTTCATCTGCTTTCTAACCCCCATCCAGCCTATCTGATTCATCTCCTATGAAGTTGAAAATGGGCCAAGACCAAAGTCAATTTGTAGTTGTCTCTCCAGGTTGGGAAATTCTGGAGATTCAGGGTAGAGTCTGGTAATGGAAGGGGTTTGGGGAGGGGAGTTACCTCAGCAGGGCATAATGCTAGAGAGTCCACCCTCCAAGGCAGCCATTTTCTCGAGGGGAATTGATATCTATGGTCTGGAGATCAGTTGTAGTTCTGGGACAGTGATGGCGAACCTATGGCACGAGTGCCAGAGGTGGCACTCGGAACCCTCTCTGTGGGCACATGCACACAGAGTTCATCATGTGGGGGGCGGAAAATCACCCCCCCACACACACATCTAGGCTGGCTTGGGCTACTGAGCACAATGTGCCCGCACCATGGTGAGCAGGGAGGACTCGGCTGGCGGGCCTGGTGCCTGTAGCTGCTGCCCGAGGGGTGTGTGTGTGTGCAGAGGAGACAGAGATGCTAGAGAGGCACAGAGTGGTGCACGTGGGACTTGCTGGAGGCTAGAGCAGGCTGGCCCAATGCTTGAGCGGGTGGGGTGGAGGAAGAGGGAGCCAACCAGTTTTTTCTATACTAAAACCTCAGCCTTCAGGTTAAATTGTTGGGTTGGCACTTTGTGATAAATAAGTGGGTTTTGGGTTGCAATTTGGGCACTTGGTCTCAAAAAGGTTTGCCATCACTGTCCTGGGAGATCTTGCAAGTGCATTTTTAAAGCAACAGGCAACTCAAACTCTGTGTCTGCAAGCATTCCCAAATTTCTTTTTTTTTAAATCCCCCATGGTATTTTATTGCAGTTGTTCAGTTCTTAAGCTTTTACAATCTTAGTCGTCTAATTGTCCATAGGTCCAGCTATGCCTGTGCATGTGGATCTGGATTTGTCTTTCCCCTGCAGCTGACATCTTGGTCTTGTGTAGACTATGTTACTATGCATCATGAAACGGAGAAAGCACACGGTCTGTCTGTTCACATGGTGTTGGGTTTTTTGTTTAGCAAATAAATATTCCATCTCTCTAGAAATCTGCTTCAAACATCTCACAAAGTAAAATTATTACAATAAGCAACATGGATAGTATTCATCATGAATTTGGTCAGACAAATAACACAAAACAACAGTCAGCAGCCTAAAATGATATTTGTGGATTGGTTCTCAGAATAGAAGCAGAATGCAAAAACTGCTGAAAGAGATGGAACTGCTCAGTTAAAAATCTGGATAAAAGGAAATGTTGTGGCCTGGCCCTTAAAATAACACTAAAGTAGGCTGCAGACAAACCCTAGTGTGAGGGAATTCCAAAGGGGAGGTACCACCGCAGGGCTCTGTCTCTTGTTGTCCACCTACACCAGCTCTTCAGGCAAGGGCACAGAAGGGCTTTCGAAGAGGATCTCAACTGGCAGGCTGGGCTGTACAGGATAGTCCTTGATCATATAGAAGGTCAGGGAGGGAAGATATGTGGTGGTCATTCACACCCTGTTCATGCTTTTGTAGGGGGAGGCTCTAATGTGTATTTTCCCCAGAATAGGATCTCAGGAATCTGAGTTCCCAGCCTAATTGTTCAGAGGAGAACTGCATGACGCTTTTAGAAATGTAGGATGTCTCAGAGCACTTTCGCACATGCAGAACAATGCAACTTCAGTCCACTTTCAGCACTTTAACAATTGTTTGCAAGTGGATTTTGCTATTTCACACAATAGAATCCAGTTTTAAAGTGGATTGAAAATGGATTGAAAGTGCATTATTCTGCATGTGCAAAAGTGCCTCAGAGCATTAAAAAAGCTTCTGTTCTCTCTCATACACATTTTTGTTTATACCCTGTCCTTCTCGCAGTGCATTTTATATCATTCTCCCCTCCTCCAATTTATCCTCACAACAAACCCATGTGCAGGTTATGTTTGAGAGAGTGTGACTGACCCATGGTCACCCAACAACCTTCCATGGCAGTGTGAGGATTCAAACCTGGATCTCTAGGATCCTAGTCCAACAATCTAATCAGTACACCAAGAAGAGGGTTTTTTTGGGATTTATATTCCCTTTCTCTCCTGCAGGAGACTCAAAGGGGCTTACAATCTCCTTGCCCTTCCCCCCTAACAACAAACACCTGTGAGGTAGGTGGGGCTGAGAGAGCTCCAAGAAGCTGTGACTAGCCCAAGGCCACCCAGCTGGCGTGTGTGGGAGTGCACAGGCTAATCTGAACTCCCCAGATAAGCCTCCACAGCTCAGGTGGCAGAGCAGGGAATCAAACCCGGTTCCTCCAGATTAGATACATGAGCCTCCTATGCCACTGCTGCTCCAAGCTGGCTGTCAGAAGCCCTTTGCTCCTCTGTAGATTTGCAGAGCGAGCAATTTATGGAGCACACAGCACAGAGCGGTAGAACTCATGAATCAGTGTGGAAGGTAGCCCACACAGCCAAAAATTTATTATTTGCTCTCCTTCTCTCTCCCCTTCCTCGCTCGAAACCAGAAACGACAGAACTTGGCAACAAGAAGGAGCTGAAGTCCATGCCATTCATTACTTACCTGTCAGGCCTGCTGTCTGCCCAGATGCTGTCGGATGAACAACTGATCACAGGTGTGGAGATCCGCTGTGAAGAAAAGGGGCGCTGCCCTTCCACATGCCACTTGTGCCGGCGGCCGGGCAAAGAGCAGCTCAGTCCAACACCTGTGCTTCTGGAGATTAACCGCGTGGTCCCCCTGTACACACTCATCCAGGACAACGAAACTAGGGAGGTGAGTAGCATTGGGCCACAGAGAGATGTATGAGATAGTCTTCCATCAGCCTGTTTCATTGTTCACTTATACCTTCTTTAGCTTTTTAAACTTTTGTTTCCTTTTAATATTTACGTTCTTATCTCATTTCCTTTATATGCCTATATCTTTCTTGGGGTTTTTTTTGCTTTGTTTTTTTTCCCTTTTCCCCCTAGCACCATGGTGGCGAACCAATGGCACTCCAGATGTTCATGGACTACAATTCCCATCAGCCCCTGCCAGCATGGCCAATTGGAGTGCCATTGGTTCACCACTACTGCCCTAGCAGATTCTTTTGAAATATATGTATGGCTTTAACATATCTTATCTTTGGATTGGTTTTATTATGTATGCTATTCTGTGACTGTAATTATGAAGATCAGTCAATTGATAGATACATGAAGGTACACTCATAACTATTTGCTAACATAGTTCACTGGCACTGCTGTCTCCCAACCCCATCTCCATCTCCCTATTACTATGTTTTTGAAAATATTCAAAACAAATAACTGAAATCCAGTGCAAAGTCTGGGCATATTTAAAGTAGTGGGTGTCTAGAGGATCCCTTTAGCGAGCTGAACAATGTCAGTTGGTGGCTGAAAAATTCTCAGCTGAAGTGGATCCAGCCGGAACCTATGGTGCACATAGCAATATATGTTTTTTAAAAAGGTAAAAGTTTCCCCTTCAGTCGTGTCCGACCCTGGGGTGCCGCTGCGAGCAGTGATTTTATAGGCAAGCCGTTTTTGTGGGGTAGTTTGCCGTTGCTTTTTCCGGCTGTTCTTTACCCGCTAGCTATGAGCTAGATACTCATTTACCGACCAAGAAATGGATGGATGGCTGAGTTGACCATGAGCCAGCTGCCAGGATATCTGACCCACAGGGGTCTCGAACTCTTGATCGTGTGAGTGGCAGTGCAAGCACTTAACTACTACACCACGTGGCTCCTCTACCCAGTATATGTACCAGTCATTAAAACATTTTAATTCAAAACAAAGAAGCCGAGGGCATAACTATTTAAGGACAAGACCCTGAAAACCTACATACTACCTATTATACTTACAGTTTGAATGCCCAGCTAGTCAGTTGGGATTAGGTCAAAACCTGAGACCCCTTCCATTCTGTTTCTCCATCTCTGACCCCTTCAATGGGTGAGGCAGAAACTTTTTGACACTTTGCAACCTGTGTGTATTGCAGAAATGCAATACCAGAATACCCACCAAAATGCTCGCTGATGGCTTATCTTCATCCTGGAGAGGAATGACTAGGGGGGGTACTACAGCCTTGGACCCAGTGCTTTTCAGTATTTTTTAATCAATGACTTGAATGATGGAATAGAGCACATGCTAATCAAATTGGCAGATGATGCCAAATTAGGAGGGGGTAGCTAATACCCCAGAGTCAGAATTTAAAATGACCTGGACAGAGTAGACAGCTGGGCCAAAACTAACACAATGAATTCAGCAGAGATAAATGTAAGATACCACACTGAAGTAGAAACAATGAAATGCACGTATAAGATTGGTGACATTTGGCTTGACAACAGTACACGTGAAAGGGATCTGGGAGTTTTAGTAGACCACAAACTGACATGAGTCAGCAGTGTGATGCGGCACCCAAGAAAGCAAATTCGATTTTAGGCTGCATCAATAGGAGTATGGTGTCTAGATTGAGGGATGTAATAGTACCCCTCTATTCTGCATTGGTCAGACCTCACCTGGAATATCTACGTACTTCATGCTCACATCAACAAATCCTCTCTCAGTTCAGTTGATTAATTACAGCCATAGACCAGGACAATAGAACTCAAAACAAAACATTACACAATGCACTACAGTAAAGAAGACCCTTTAGCTAATGAGTTTACTGACCAACGCCTTCCAAACTTTATAAGCACTGTACAAAACTTCACCACTGTGAGCAAGACTGTGTCGTCCTTATCAGCAAGCAAATAATTAACCAAAAAGTCCTCTGGTTGACCAAAATGATCGAAGAATTCTCTACAAAGAAAGTATTCTAATAATAGAAAACTAGCATGTCAGGGATGAGGCTGCTCTGGACCAGAAGTGTTTTTGAAGGCTTCAGGGGATTTATTGTGTTAAGTGAGACCTCACTCATTGATTGGAGTGGTACGGTCATAATCTTCTCAGTGAGAACTGGTCCTTGGCATCAGTCTCTCGTGTCTCCAGGTGCTGATGTTGAAAAAGTCTCTAGCTGCTGCCTGACAGAACAGGTGATTCTGAGGTAGCGAGACCAATGGCCATGAATCTGCATAAGACAGGCTACCTGTGATGATCATGGCAGAAGAAGAGCTAGTTGAGGCAGGACCAGAGTATACCCCCTCCTTGTCATTAACTGAAGCTGGCTGGAAACTGACAACCTCAGTCCATGTGGTTAGTGCCCTTCCATGTAATGGTTAGAAGTTAGGAAATGATCGTGTTAAATGTACCCAACCAGAAATAATAAAAAAATAACCCTTAGGGGTGGGTTGGTTGGTTGGTTGGTTGGTTGGTTGGTTGGTTGGTTGGTTGGTTGGTTGGTTGGTTGGTTAATAATAATAATAATAATAATAATAATAATAATAATAATAATAATAATAATAATAATAATAATAATAATAATAATAATAATAATAATAATAATAATAATGAAAGTCCCTGGTGACAGCAAGGTCATTGAAAAAGAACACGAGAAGGTCACTAGATACCGCGATTTGAAAGTCGAGCTTCAGTGTCTATGGCACAAACCAGCTGAGGTCGCCCCACTGGTAATCAGCACGCTGGGCGCCATCCCGAAAACACTAGGGCAGCACTTGAAACATCTTCGAAATGACAAAATTAATATCTGTCAACTTCAGAAGGCAGCCCTGCTGGGATCTGCACCTAAATACTAAACGGCTACATTGCTAACTCCCTTGATACTACAGGCCTCTGGGTGAGGCTCAAATTGTAATGAAGGCCAACAACCAGCTAAAGATCTGGCAGCTGTGAAATCTACAATAATAATAATAATAACAACAACAACAACAACAACAACAACAATAATAATAATAATAAATAATAATAATAATAATAATAATAATAATAATAATAATAATAATAATAATAATAATAATGCAGGAAAACAAGGGAAAATTATGACCTATCAATCGGAGCACTGCATCCAAGAAGTGATGTAGACAGACTCTACCTGGCTTAAGGTCAGAAGGAGGAAGAGGGCTGCTCCAAGTCAAGCAATCAGTAGAGGAACAGAAAAGAGGCCTGAAAAAAATACATCAAAGAAAGTCAAGAGCCAGCATTGAAAGAAGTCCACAAGGCTGAGATGCTGAAAGCCAAAGAATCAAAAAGAAGAGTATAGAGCCCAACAGTTTAAAACACGAAAGGAGCAGTGGCTAAACAAGCCACTCAATGGGCAGTACTTTAAGAACATTGGAAGGGAAGGTTGACAGCAAGCAAACATGGGAGAGTGGCTCAGAAGGGGAACTCTAAAAGAAGGAAACTGAAGGCCTGATTTTTGCTGCCCAGGAGCAAGCATTACGGACAAATGCAATAAAGACACGAATCGAAAAGTCCTACAATGACCCAAAGTGCCGTCTCTGCAAAGAGTGTGATGAAACCGTGGAGCACATCATCTGCTGCTGTAAGAAAATAGCCCAAACTGACTATCTCGAACGTCACAATAGGCTAGCAGCAATGGTGCACTGGAACCTTTGCAAAAAATACGGCCTGCCCTGTAGCAAGACCTGGTACGAGCACAAGCCAGAGAAGTCCACAGAAAATGAAGAAGCAAAAATACTCTGGGACTTTAGAATACAGACAGACAGACACCTGGCACACAACACCCCAGACATAACAGTGATAGAGAAGAAACATGTTTGGATCATCGATGTTGCTGTGCCAGTTGACAGCAGGGTAGAGGACAAAGAGCTGGAAAAGATCACAAAATACAAGGACCTACAAATTGAAGTTGAACGATTGTGGCAAAAAAGAACAACAGTAATCCCACTAGTAGTCGGTGCTCTAGGAGGAATCCCAAGAAATCTTGAAAAACATCTGGAAAGCCTAAACTTGGACAGAACATCAGTCCACATGCTGCAGAAAGCAGCACTTCTAGGAACTGCACATATTCTACGCAAATACCTCTAATATCCTAGGTCCTTGGGAAGGACTCGATATTCAGAGATGAATTCCAGACACTTGTGCTGTGTTGTTATGTGTAGTAATAATAATAATAATAATAATAATAATGGATGGATGGATGGATGGATGGATGGATGGATGGATGGATGGATGGATGGATGGATGGATGGATGGATGGATGGATGGATGGATGGATGGATGGATGGATGGATGGATGGATGGATGGATGGATGGATGGATGGATGGATGGATGGATGGATGGATGGATGGATGGATGGATGGATGGATGGATGGATGGATGGATGGATATACGGGATGAAACGCCAAATATTTAAAAATTCATATTTGAGATGAATCTAAAAAGTATTGTGTCAAATAATATTTCAAAAAATATTCAACACATTTTAAAAATTTACGGTGATGATGGTGCGAGTGATACATGCAGCAAAATGGAAGGTGGAGAAATATCCAGACTTGAATGAATTGATGATTTAATTAACTGAATGGCAAAATTAACACCCGTTGTACATAATAAAGCGATTTCAGAATTTCAAGAACAATGGTAGGTACATGTTAATTATATGGATGAATTTTTAAAAAATAAATAAATAAAATAAAGTTAATCCAAAATAGAAGAAGAATGATTTAGGCAAATATATGCTTTAAAATAGCTATGTTATTATCTAGGAGGATATATTTAAAAGATGAAGTAATGTATTTTTTAAAAATATAAATTTAGGTAGTAAGCTCCATAGAAATTGTAAAAATTTGAAAATGTATATTTACTTTGTGTATTGATTTTATTTATTAAAAGAGAGGAATAAATAGAAGGGTCCATCCTAGTGAAAGAGCACCATAGAAAGAGGATTATTTTCTTCTTAAGTCTGATAGCAGGAAATCTGTGCAGATATATTATTTTCTCACACTTAGGAAAGTTGTAGAAAAATGGTTGGTGAAGTTATTAGAGTTGTCTGAGATGTCTACAGTCACTTTGTTGCTTAGAGAAAATAATTTATCTAAATTTTTGGATAACTGGAAGCCCTTCATAGACTTTTTGGGTGAAAGGGGAAAAAAAGAGTTGATGACTTATAAATTTGAGGGACATATAATATTTAATAGATAAAAGTGTGAAGTTTATCAGCAATTAAGCAATTAATAAGTAATTTTACATGTGTCATTAAATATCACATAGTAATATCTTCATGTGTCAGTACTTGGTGCAGGTGAAAATCTGGAGCCCTTTTCTGTATTTGTGAGTCTAAATAAACTTGTAAGTCTAAATAAAAATTCTAAAGGGAAAAAAGGAAAGTTACTATTAATGGAAAGGATTGAGTAGCAACAAAACTATGTGAGTAGTTATTATCGATCCAATATGTACCATATAATCTTGGGAGGATTCCACATTGGCCAAAAACAGCGGTGTGAAAACGGTGTAAAATGGTTTAAATGGTATAAAAGGGTTTACACCGTTTTCACACCACTTTCACACCACTGTTTTTAGCCCATGCAGAATCCGCCATAGAGTTGGAAGGGGCCATGGCAGGCCCATCTAGCCCAATGTCCTGCTCACTTCAGGATCTGCCTAGAGCATCATCCAGCTTCTGTTTGAAAACTGCCAGTGAGGGGAAGCTCACCAACTCCCCTAGCACCGATTCTGCTGCCGAACTACTTTCAGTGTAAAAACTTTTTTCCTGATATCCATCTAGTACCTTTTCCATGTAATTTACACCCTCTATTGTGGTCGTATCCTCTTCTTCCAACGGGAACAGCTCCCTGCCCTCCTCTGCTTAAAGAGTGCAATCATGTCCTACACCAAAGGAGAAACCTTTTGGGACTTGCCCCTGCTGGCCACTGGAGGTCAGTGTTATACTGACAGGTGTAGCCAGACTGTCCCCATGACCCATCCTGAAGTCTTGGGCTCTTTCTTCTACCCAGCTTGCAAAACGATGATGGAGTTTAAAATGTTAATTGTATGTAGATTCATTTCCGGTCTTCCCCCTTTTTTCTCCCTCCCGATTCCCAGTCCAGCGTTTAAAATAACTTCCTATCATAGCAGCCTGCCCTTGATTCAAGCTTTGGAAGAAACCAGCGTGCAGCGGATGGGGGGAGGGGGACAGGACAGGTGAGCTGCAGGTATGAATAGCATCCCAGTGAGCAGAGGTAGTGTCACCCATGCATACTGGACTGAGCCGCCCTTCCCTAAACACCCCACTGCACACATACTTCTCATTCCTTATTGTGTATCAATTTTAACCCCCTCTCTCTGGAAATCCAGTGGGGGGGGGGCAAATGAACTGAGAGCATGCATTCTTTCTCCTTTCATCTCCATCTTTCATTCCCCTCTTCTGTTCTAGCCTCTCTTCATCTTATGTTTTAAATCGTAAGCTCCTATGGTTTAGGTGGGGGTCTTTGTTTTTTGTTGGTAATCTGTTGTATCACAGTGAATGCTGTGCTTTAGAAATAGCCACCTGCTAGTTGGTTCAGATCAGCTTCAGTGGCTGTGCTCAGTTCAAGTTGTCTCTGGTTTTAGAAGAAAGATGGGTGAGTGTCAAAGTCAGGGCTGCTGGCATTTCCTTGGTAGAGTTCCGTCTCCACAGAGACTTGCTTGGTACTGAGCAGGTTACACTTGAGGTGCCAGAGGGGGGGAGGGCAGTTTTACTTACCCTGATCCGATCTGATCTGTACTTCTGTTTTACGAAGCTTATAAGATGACTTTCATATTGGCTTCGTGCCAAAACACAATTGCTGTGATCCAAAGCAGTGATTCCAATACCATATTATTGGCACAAGTCTCTGTTGTTTGCATCATTTTAGCTGTAAAGTTCCAGGGTGTACAATGGGGATGCCAGCCTACAGATGGGACATAGGGAATGGGATCCTCCAGACTAGGACTGAGTACAAACAATTGTGTTTGGTAAATTTCGGGTTCAGGTTTTTAAAACCGCGGAAATTTCCAGTAAATCTGAATAAAGCCAACATTCATTGGGTTTTTTTGGCCTTTTACGATTTTTTTTTTGGGGGGGGGGCTGAACACAAAATTTACCATGGAGGGAGGAGAGGGTGCTTGGAGAGAGCCACCAGCAACTCGTCTTGCAAATGGGGATGGGATATGAGCGTGCTTGCAAAGAATGGAGAGTTCCATTCTCCGCAAGCAAAAGCAGAAATGTATTTGAACATCTGCCAGTCCCCTCCCGGGAGTTAAATACCGGACGTCATCCATCTATTTTAATTAATGAACTATAGAAGATTACTGCGGCAAATGTTTTTAACGTATTTATTGTTTTTACGGAGTTTATTCGATGTATTGTGTTTTATTGTTTTGTAAATCGCCCTGAGCCCTTCGGGGGTAGGGCGATCTACCAAATTGAATTGATGATGATGATGATGATGATGATGATGATGATGATGATGATGATGATGATGATGATGATGATGATGATGATGATGATGATGATGATGATGATGATGAAAATCGAGCTTCAGCGTCTATGGCACAAACCAGCTGAGGTTGCCCCACTGGTAATCAGCACGCTGGGCGCCATCCCAAAAACACTAGGGCAGCACTTGAAACATCTTCAAATTGACAAAATTAACATCTGTCAAATTCAGAAGGCGGCCCTGCTGGGATCCGCACAAATACTACGCCGATACATTACAACTTCCTAGGCCTCTGGGTGAGGCTTGAATTGTAATGAAGGCCAACAACCAGCTAAAGATTTGGCAGCTGTGAAATCTATAACAACAACAATAAATTTGGCTTTTTCAGCACCCGGCCAATAACCTTTTTTTGTGTGTGACCGAGGCGGGAGGTTATGAAAATAAAGAATAAACCCAATAAGATTTTTGGGGTGTTTTTTTTTTTTGTGATTTGGGTTTGCTGATCACCACCTCTACTACAGACTATAGAGATCAGTTCCCCTGAAGAAAATGGATACTTTGGTGAGTGGGCTGTAGGGCATTGTATCCCGCTGAGGTCCCTGTCCTCCCCAGGCTCCACCCCAAAATCTTTAGGAGTTTTCTAACCTGGAACTGGCTGTTCTGCCCCTGATGGTCAAGAAAAACCTGGTGTCCCTTGCAGAGGTGTAGCAAGGGGGGAAAGCGCCCAGTGCACCGGTGCATCCTCCACCCCTTCCCACCCCAGAATGCCCTCGCCACGTCCCTGGAATGCCCTCGCCAAACCCCCCACAGGGGGCGCGCTCGCTGCGTCACACCCCCCGCCCCACCTCCTTTGGAGCTACGTCTCTGGACCCTTGTTTCTTTTTTCAACAGTTAGGAACTGTATTGTTTTCTTTTATTTCATGGTGTATCTCCCACTTTCTTGCCCCAGGAGCCTCTCAATGGTCCACAATTAATATACGTTTGTGTGCAAGCAATAAAATCCTATTAAAGATTAGCATCAGAGCGGAACTGTTGTGGATCCTGTGCAGTTCCCCGATATCAAGGGAACATTTCCAGAGTTTTGTCTTCCCTGTCTTGGTCTTCCCTTTGGTCTTCCCTGCCTTGGACACTTTGAAGTTGCTCTTTCTTTGGCATGAAAATGGAGCTGAAGCTCAACTTGCCTTGAGGGAGAGGGAAGCGTATCTTTCCCTGGCTGCTTCCCAGAAATAGATGGGAAAAAACGATGAAGGAGTTGGGGCCAGGTGAACCATTTAGACCCAGAGGATAACTGTGTGAAAAACTGCCTCTTCTGGTATGAATTCATGCATAGATCCGCTTTGTCCTTCAGACTTCCTGTTTGTCCTTCTTCCCAACTGGTTTGCCTCCCATCTGTTGGAAATTGGGCTTTATTTATTTATTACATTTTCAGATCACCCTCCCCCTAAGGGGCTCAGGGCGATGTACATCAAATATATAATATAAATCTCGGTAAAAGCATCATAAAACAGTGAGTTAAAATGTACAACTCAACAGATTAACACAGCAACCCCAACCCCGCCCATGGGAGGCCTAGATGATGGGAGGGTCCGATGGCTACCTTTGCTGGCCAAAAGTCTGGTGGAACAAGTCCGTTTTACAGGCCTTGAGGAAACCTTGTAGATCCTGCAGGACCCTGGTCTCCTTAGGTAGCCTGTCCCACCTTGCCCTTGTAGAGGCCAGCCAGATCTTTTTTGGGCCAGGGATTTCCAGCAGGTGCTCCTCTGAGGAGCAGAGGGACCTAGCGGGGCAAGTGGAAAGTGTCTGGGAAGTGCCAGTCCCTGCTTTCTTGTCCGTGGTGTACTCACACAATGTGCTATTTCAGAAGGCCTATGAGTGAATTGGGGGGGATTTGATTTCCATTTTAGCTGTTTGAATGTATTGCGGGGTAAGGCTTATGCACTGTATTCCTCGATGTAAATCTCATTGAGTTTAGAAGGGAGAGTGCCACAAAAATGTGTGTCATCTCCTGTGTTGTTTAACATCGACATTAGGCCCCTTGGTAAGATTGTTTATAGTTTTAGAGTGATGACACCCAGCTATATTTTAATTGAAATATGCTGTCAATGGCTGTTTGTTCTTGATTGTTATTTGAATGTGGTTGTCACATGGCTCAGGGAGATCAAACTGAAGCTGAATCCAGATTAGGTAGAGGTGGTACTGTCTGGAGCAGCCACTGTTTTAAATAGGATCATTCCTTCTTACCATTCGCGTGGGATAACTTTCACCAAAAGCTTCTGTTAAGACCTTAAAAGTCTTTCTGGATCCCAACTCCTTGTAGAAACCCAAGTGCCTGTAATTAAAAAAGAAAGCAAAGAAAAGGGGAAGGAAGGAAGGAAGGAAGGAAGGAAGGAAGGAAGGAAGGAAGGAAGGAAGGAAGGAAGGAAGGAAGGAAGGAAGGAAGGAAGGAAGGAAGGAAGGAAGGAAGGAAGGAAGGAAGGAAGGAAGGAAGGAAGGAAATAATTTTCCTCTTGGTGCAGCTAGTTAGAAAGTTGACTTACTTTTTGCAGATGATGTATCGGGCCTCAATGATCTGTGTTCCAGTAAGGCTAGATTACTGTATTATGCTTTACATGGAGCTGCCCTTGTAGATTATATCAAAACTACAACTGGCACACAATGCTGGGATGAGCTGCTAGGATCAGGTTACTTCTATTCTCAGACTACTTCATTGGCTGCTGCTGAATTGTTGGGTTCAATCCAAGGTATCTCTTCATACCCTGAAAAGTTTTCCCCCCATGACATGGGCCCCTGCATGTTCCCATGCATCAGTTTCATTCCTCCCTTTAAAGCAGTGGTGGTGAACCAGAAGTGGCACTCAGAGCCCTCTCTGTGGCCATGCGCACACAGAGTTCGTCATGTGGGGGGGGGATTGCCCCCTCCCACACACACATCTAGGCTGGCCTGGGCCCCTGGACTTGATGTATGTGTACCTCAGCGAGCAGAGAGGACTCGGCTGGCTGGCCTGGTGCCAGTGCTCCAGGTGGCTGCTGCCCGGGGGGGTGCAGGGCAGAGGCGGCAGAGATGCTAGAGAGGTGCAGAATGGCGCATGTGGGACTTGCTGCAGGCTACAGCAGGCTGGCCCCTGCTCGAGGGGGTTATTCAGGTGAAATTGCCACGTTGGCACTTTGTGATAAATTAGCGGGTTTTGGGTTGCAATTTGGGCACTCGGTCTCGAAAAGGTTTGCCATCACTGCTTTAAAGTCTCCTTGTCTAAGACACTTTCTGTCATCATGATATCTATACACCACACAGTTCCTACCTGTTCTCTAGTCATTCTTGTCTTTTCATAATGTGACCAAAATACAACCGTCTCAGTTTAGTCATTTCAGCTTCCAAGGACAGGTGGGCATATGTGCTTGCTATTCATATTAACTGCTGTGACCAGGGAAAGGGAAAGGATCTGCATTTTTAGGCTGCAAGTCCCCAATAGAGTTATTTGGACTGTCACAGATCTGGTGGCTGCAGAAAGTACATTTGGCAGCAGTATTCCTTGGGGTTGTTTGGGTCTGCCCCACAGCCTCTTGTTGTGTTTCATCTGCTTCCCAAAACTAGCCTGGATTTCCCCACCCCCTTTAGTCCCCCCCCCCCCCCCCCACAAGAATCAATCAGCTACATTAGCTAGAAATGGCATGTGGAGGCTGTCCCTGGCAGGACAGCAAAAAGTGAGCTGTTCCCAGCTCCTAGAATAAACCAACGAGACACTTGACTGATTGGTCCCCATAGTAGCCTCTGGGCCTCGCCCGGAGTACGCCCCATCTGCTGGGACGGCCTCAGGCAAGGAGCACAGACTACACATTTTGGCAAAGGAAGTCTTGCAGTGGGAGGGAGCACAAATGGGACATGTGAAACAAATGCAAGGGGGCAGGATTGATTTTAAGCAGGGGGCAAGTGTACACTTTCCCCAACTGGATGAGGGGAGGGATGGGGAGAGAATTCTGAGTGACATCCTGGGCAGAAGTTGATGTATTTCTGGAGGTTGCCAGCAGACAATGGGTAAACATTACAGACAGCGATTGGTGTAGCCGATGATGGGCCTCTTCTGACATCATGTTTTCCTTCACCAGAACGCTTTTGGAATGGTTTCTGAGGAGAAATGCATGTGGAAAACCTTATGTGGAAAAATCTCTCATGAATGACTTTTTTCCCCCACTAAAGATCCATGAGGAGGAAATCACAGGCCTCTACTTATGGATCTTACCTGGAAAAAATCCACTTGAATATTCCATTTGGGCATGTGGTTATCCACATGGAGCGGCAAGCTACTGGAAAAGGGCTCGTTTGGAGACACTGCAGTGGTTATATAGTTCTCACCCACCGGCGAGGGCAGTAGCCCTTGGTCATTTCCCTCTGATTCTCTGTTTCTCTTGCCCAGTCCCTGAGATGTGGTCTGTATGTCCAAGATCTGACCGTTGCTGCTCTTTCTCAAAGGGCAAAGGGTTTGTAATGCCTGTCCTCTGACTCCCATCCCTACCACCTTGTCAGCCACTGACATGCAGGGACCCCAGCCTTTTCGTTAACGAGAACGACTTCTAAGTAGTTAAAAACATGCCGACTGATTCCTCCCTCTTCCAACACATTACCAAGTTTTGTTCTGTCCTAGAATGAGAACATGGATTAGGAAAAGCACCTGATGCAAAGTGTTGGGTAAGAAGAGCAGAAGGAAAAGTATTATGAGATGAAAGCTTTTGTTTTTAAAAAATAAGGTTGGAGTAGATTTTTTCAAGATCCTTTTGTGGGTCTTCTAGGGGATAGCTGGGGAACTATTGGTAGCTCGTGAGTTACCTGTTGGAAAAACCCTGATCTGGAATCTTAATGTGTGTTGGATGTGGGATGCATGTTCTTTTTTTTTCTCAAATAAGAAGGGAGTGTGCCTTGTGCAGCTGGATACCATCCCATAGTTACTATGTTGTGCTGAGACTATAACAAAAGAGAGAGATTCTCCTCTATAGAGACTTCAGGAAGACTGTCTCCTCCCTGCACCTGCTGGACATGCATTCAGGCAGATGTATGCCAAGGTCAGGCTCTTCCCATGTCAAAATGGATCTGTGTGTGCCTACACCCCTGCAAAGGGGAACAGACTGTCTTCCTTGCATTCATCACCAGATTTTGTTGCAGGGCTGGATCTCTGGTCCCCGATGCATGTCCTGGTCTTTCATCAAAGATGTGGGAGATCAGAGGTTTGGGCTGAGTTTTATCCAGCAGGAAAGAAATATTGGAAATGAACTGCAGGCCTTCTTTTTTGTTTTTGTTTTGTTTCGTTCCTATAGCAAAAAAAAAAAAGTGGTCACCCATCACACCATCACATGGTGTCTTGTATCACATCTACTTCCTTTCTTCCCCTCCCCTTGACTTCTGCCTTTGCTAACAAACTGGGTCAACCCTGAAATTGTGCATCCATGGGACGACTTTTGAATCCTCATAAATGCATACATATAGGGACATTTCGAGTTTGAAAGTTGGATTTGGGTTTGTAATGCTATCCAGGCATCATTAAATTACTAAGGAAGACATGAACTTGCAAATGCCTTAACAGTCCAGGTGCTCGGGTGCAACAGCCGCAGAAGGCCCTTGCTTTCACATCCTGCATGTGAGCTCCCATTGGCACCTGGTGGGCCACTGCGAGTAGCAGAGAGCTGGACTAGATGAACTCTGGTCTGATCCAGCTGGCTTGTTCTTATGTTCTTATGTTCTTTTGAACTTCTTGGTAAATGTGTTCAATAGGCGAATATGAGACATTTGTCAGCTGCGATCACCTGTGATCCAAACCTCTAATCTGTTTGCCTGATCACCATCTGTCTGGAGCAGCCATTGAATGAGGTTGAACCCCGCAATAGTTTTGGCTGTGTATATTCATTTCCTTGGCTTGGGAGGGCTTTTGCAGTTGCACAGTGGAGGAGATTATTGGATAATTATGTGAGGCTTCAATAACATTGTGGGGAAATGTGCATGCACAAAAAATGTTGATAATACAAACTTAAACAAACAGTAAGACTTTAAAAATACACCAAACATTTATAATTGCTGACTTGATGATTGATTTATTCACTGCACATTTGTGCACATTTCTGTCAAGCAGTGGGCAGCAGTAGCAGGGCAGGCAGAAGTAGGACTCCCATAAGGCTGTGTGAGAAGGCATGTGCCTGAAACACTATTAGTGGTAGTGTGCAGTTTGCATACGTGGAAAGCAACCTGACAAACAACCTTGAACTATTCATGAAGAAGTGAAGAGTTTAGATTTATAACCTGCCTTTCCCTCCTTTAAGGAGTCTTGGGCCATTTTTGCATGGCAAAGTTGCACTGGTGTGAGCACGGGAAATACACCTGTGCAGTTGAGAATTCTGCATGGCCCTCGGAACTGCAGTGTGCCTGCCTTGGTGTGGCCCCAGAATCGTACTGCAATATTGTTCTTGCTCCATGAATTTCAAAAATCACTAGCAAAGGGGTACTTTTGAAATATTCCTGTGTGACCCTGTGCTGTACAAAAACCACAGGGCAGAAGCAGGGATCCATGAGGAAGCACAAATCAGGGCAAAATTGACCCGGTAAGTAAGATTCTGGGCCCACCCATGTACAATTTTGCTGTGCAAACACAGCAGCTAATTCCGCATGGGCCAAAAACAGTGGCGTGAAAACAGTATAAACCCTTTTACACCGTTTTCAATCCTTTTACACCATTTTCACACTGTTTTCACACCGCTGTTTTTGACCCATGTGGAATGAGCCAGCCTTAAAGTGGCTTACAATCTGCTTCCCTTCTTCTCCCCACAACAGATACAAAGAGGAGCAGCAGTGGCATAGGAGGTTAAGAGCTCATGTATCTAATCTGGTGTACCGGGTTTGATTCCCAGCTCTGCCGCCTGAGCTGTGGAGGCTTATCTGGGGAATTCAGATTAGCCTGTACACTCCCACACACGCCAGCTGGGTGACCTTGGGCTAGTCACAGCTATACAGAGCTCTCTCAGCCCCACCTACCTCACAGGGTGTTTGTTGTGAGGGGGGAAGGGCAAGGAGATTGTAAGCCCATTTGAGTCTCCTGCAGGAGAGAAAGAGGGGATATAAATCCAAACTCCTCCTCCTCCTCCTCCTCCTCCTCCTCCTCCTCCACCTCCCCTCCTCCTCCACCTCCTCCTCCTCCTCCACCACCACCACCACCTCCTCCTCCTCCTCCACCTCCTCCTCCTCCTCCTCCTCCTCCACCTCCTCTTCTTCTTCTTCTTCTTCTTCTTCTTCTTCTTCTTCTTCTTCTTCTTCTTCTTCTTCTTCTTCTTCTTCTTCTTCTTCTTCTTCTTCTTCTTCTTCTTCTTCTTCTTCTTCTTCATAGAAGTATAAGGTACCTATTCCATAAGGCACTCCAGTACCTTCTGCACTAAATATGATCCGTTAAAGTTTTTTTTTAAACATCCTGGTAAAATTGTACCTTTAGAGCCATTGCTAATTAAAGTCTAACTTTTCTTTAATGGTTCTTTTATTAGCAACTCTTAACGAATCATCAATTTCTTTATTTTCTATGTTAAGAACTCCTGTGCTTATCTGGTGTACCGTCTTCACTCCCCTTCCCCTCACAACCAATGGATTGGCCACCCTCTTTTTTTAAGACACGGGGAATTCCAGGTACCACCTAAGAGGGTTTCTTTGTTTTGTTTGCTTCTTTCCATTCAAGGAGAATGGCTTGAGCTTAGACATGGTTGCTTGCAGTGTGCTCTAGGCACCACTGGATGCAGGTAATGTAACCTCTTATCTGTGGGTTCTGTGGGGCAGAACTTGGAATGAGTTTGCAACAACAATTTTTAAAAACAAAATGGTTTACTTTCTTAACATATAACATCAACATTTAGCATCACACTTCAAGGTCCTGTTCAGGTTGCATTTTCAAGTCCTTATATTTACAGTCTACTGATACTGCCAAGTCCAATTCTTCTTTGCAAGTGGGTTGGCTGCTGAAGACTCCAAGGGCTTGGTGAACAGGATTCAACATGATGAAGGTTTCCAGGAGAACTCTCACCCATTACAACCACAAAAAGAAACCCTGAAACAATAAACTCCAACATTTACAACATAGCAAAAATAAACAACTACCTTCCCAGTAGTTCCCAACAACATTGCAGTTACCTTAACAAGGTGTTAAGGGCTTATACAAATCAAGGTCCAAGTCTGGTAGCCTTGTCTCTTCCAAACTACATGAAGTCTGCAGCCTTTTGCTGCTTTGAGTCTCCACCCCTTACTGGGTCAACCCATTCTGAGCATGGGGGTTACAGTAACACCTAATCTTTTTTGAGTGAAAAATGTGATCAAGACTCATTGTACATCTTTTTGTGTCCCATTTCATTTTGACAAGAATACAGCTGGATAAGGAATGTTTCTTTTTCAAATGCATGATCTGTTTTTTCTCTTTTTTCACTATTCTGCTCTTTCTTCCCTGTTATCTTTAAAAAGGAAATGGCTTTATTTCAGAGTCTCGTGTGTTCCCCCCCGCCCCACCTTCCTCCCTTTAGCTCCTCACATTCTTTGCTCCTCACATTCTTCCTCTCCAGCCTTTTCCTCCAGGATCTCATCCCTTCCACTTCCCTTCTCTCTCATCTGGCCGAGGGAGATCCCTATGACTTCAGAGTCAATCAAGTATAATTCATAACAGGCAGTCAGGAGCTCCCAGGAGGCGCGTGTGGTCACTACTGTGGAAAATATAATGAGTCAGGATGCTTGAGTATCGACATGAAGAAAGGATCATGCTCCCCCCCCCCCATGTCTGTTAATGTTTTCTTCTGGGGAGAAACCAAAGGATCCATACCACTGAACGGAGCCAGTTTAGGTGGAGATGAGATGGGATGATTTTAGCCTCCCAGATGTTGACTCTGTTTTACTGTGTAATAGCAAGCTAGCCCATGTTAACTCTAGATGCAGTGGCCAGGAGGGAGGACACCCCTGGCCTTTTACCTCTTGTCACAGACCCCCTTAGCTATTACTATAGTGAGGCCAGAATGGACCAAGAGTTGCCCCCTACATCTACTCCACTTTCCACCACCTGCGATTTTCCACCCCCTATCTTTGTGGCTGTGTGTCTGGCTGTGGAAAGCAGCCTGGTCTGTCACTGTCCTCTGGTTTCTATTCCCTGCCCAACCCCACCTATGCTATGACTCCAGTTAACTAGTGGGTTGTCTGCTCCTCTCCTCGAAGATGTGTGCATTGTTAGTTAACTAGTGGGTTGTCTGCTCCTCTCCTCGAAGATGTGTGCATTGGTCAGATACTCGTCCCACCCATTAGTGCAGAGGTGTCAAACTCGTGGCCCTCCAGATGTTATGGACTACAGTTCCCATCATCCCCTGTCAGCACCATGCTGGCAGGGGATGATGGGAACTGTAGTCATAACATCTGGAGGGCCGTGAGTTTGACACCTGTGCATTAGTGTCTCTTGCCTCACCACAAGACGCCCATCTGCCTCTGAGTCTATTACAGAAACTGTGGAGGGAGCTCTTTAGTCATGTAGACAGCTTCCCACTGTTTTAAAACTTCTCTCTGTGGCTGTGTCAGGATTCAAAAGAACTCTAAGTGGTCCCAGGGAAGCAGTGCACATTCTTGGACTGCAGCTGGGAAGAAACTTAACCAGAAACCACCCAGAGAGAACCAAGGCAGTCTTTCTGTTTCTGTGGACTGGAGAAGGTAAAGGTAGTCACCTGTGCAAGCACTGGGTCTTTACTGACCCATGGGATGACTTCACATCACCATGTTTACTAGGTATACTATGTTTTTAAGGTGGTTTGCTATTGCCTTCCCCAGTTGTCTACACTTCACCCCCAGCAACCTGGGTATTCATTTTACTAAGCTCATAAGGATGGAAGGCTGAGTCAACCTTCAGCTGAGTCAACCTTAAAAATGACTTCCGTTGGGATCAAACTAAGGTTGTGAACAATGTTTTGACTACAACTCTACGAAGAGAGGACAGAAATTCTGCCCCATAAGAAATGCTGAGGCCTACATCCTCCGTTTGCTTTGTGATAGGATTGAAAGCCCAGCAATAGCAATCTACAGGTTTCTGGGGATGGGGACATTCAAATGCACATTACTTTAACATGCAATGTCATCCCTGTGCAAATCTAGAAGTGATGTCTTCGTGTTGAGGCAAGATTCTGGGATCTTTCTGAAACTATGATAAAACCATAGAGTTTCAAAGGAATCCTACAGTTTCATCCACCATGATGTCACCACTTCCTGCTGGAACTGAAGTTGTGCTTTGAAGTGACACCCATTTCCCTCACTGCATGTTTTTCATACTACCCTATAAAACAGTGGTACAGCACCAGGGCTGCCATCAGAAGGTCTCCCACTGAACCTAGCAGCCTTATTTTGTGAACATCCAAAAGTTGGCATGAGGACAATGAACAGATCCCAGCAAATTCTCTTCACGTTCTACGGGTGTGAGAAAAGACCTGGTGCAAACCCAGAATTGAGGTCCCTGTCAAAGTTGTTTTGTTACTGTGGACAGAAAATAGAATGCTACACAGGTTTCACTGGCTAAGGGGAATTTGGTGAGTGAACAGAACAATCCAGTTTGCATCTGTGTTGTCTGGTGCTATCCATTTTGTAGATTAGTTTGAGCCCAACAGGTGGGGTACTCTCCTAGTTATCACAAGCATAATGATGGCAAAGAGGAAGAAGGGTATTGCTGCAGAAAAATCCCTCCCTACTTTTTAACATAGCTGAACATATCACATATGAAGAATGAGTACAGGTCCCTATAGAAAAAAAAACCTAGGATGTGTGACTTACAAAGAACAGTTGAAGGTACTAGAATTGAATGGAACTGAGAGACTCAAGCTCACAGTAGGAACCTAAGCCTCACAAGAACAGATGACAAGTTTGCAAGGAGCTGCTCTTGTCAGAAGCAGGCCTGGTGTCCATCTGGTTGTGGAGAATGTGGTTTTCCAGGAACCATGATGAACCTTGAGCTAATACATTCATGGCCTGGCCTGGCCTGGCCCAGTGGAAGCATCCGTCAGCAAGCGCCGTACTTCCAGGATTCACTTGTGCCTTGTTCATCTTGTGTAAGTCTGTGGCCAAGGAACATGTTGATTGTAGCTCTTGGAAATACTTGGAATAGCAGGAATATCACCAATTTCAGTCCGTTCATTCACTCAACTTGCACAGTCTTTTCATCCTACTATTGACTACCTCCCTACCCCGAATTCAACATTTAACTGTCCTTTCTTGGTAACTGGAAGAAGAACACTGTGATTACACTAAACAAATACCTCATGGACATCCCAAGAAGTATAAGCTGTTTTTTTTTTGGATATAAATGCAGTTGTTAAGAGATGTGCCTCATTTCTGAACATTCATTTTGCCTTTCTCCAGATAGCCATTTGGAAAGCTTAACCTTCTCACCTCTGTGAGCTCCTGGTTCTTCCAAAATAACCTTCTCTTACACTAGCCAGCTGACAGATCCTAGTCCACCACCTTAATCAATGGATCTCCTGTAGAAATGGATTGAAAATGTACACACAACTCAACCCACATCAAGGAAAAATTACCGCTGGCCAAACAATGAAAAAGATCAAGTGTTGGTGTTTTTTGCCCTTGACCTATCAGGGTTCAGAGCTGAAGGTACATGTGTAAGAAGGAAGGTCATCGAATGAGGAGAGGGGATTAAAATCATGTGCTTATGGTGAGAGGCTCAAGCTTTCTCAAGGTCTGATGGACAGAACTTTCCCAAAGGGCAGAACCATTTTATCTTATTTATTTACATATTGTATAGTGCATCTTTCTCACCAAGACTCAAGGCGAATTACACTCAGAGTGCAGAGTGAGTCAATGCAATAACAAGATGGGACATTTAGTAAACAACACAATAAGATTTGGGTTGTCTATCCAGCCAGAAGTCTAAAAACAAACAAACTGAAGCAAAGCATAAGTATGAACATGACACATTACACGGTGAAAAATTACACAATAAGATCTAACCCACAGCAAGCTGTATAGACTACAGTTCCAAATAATTTATCCAAGTAATTTTTTGACACCTTTTGTACAGTGCTATCCTATTGCCCATATAGAAAAGTCCTCTTGAATAATTCTGTTGTGTGCATTTTGTGGAAAGCCAGGACAATGTGAGCCTTTGCAACCTTCTCAGGCAGGCCACTGCATGGGAGATGCCTTTCCTCTTCCTGCTTCTTTGATTATTCTTTCCTATCTCTTTAGTTCACCCAGGTGAGCAAGGAAGTCCCAGATTCAGTTTAGCAACAGTAAGAGTTCACATGTGTCCACCAAGTCCTCTTCTCCATGTCCCAATTTCTCACTGGCATCCAAGGCCACGTGGACTCTTATAAGAGCAGGATTACCAGAAGATCTATCCTTTGCGGAAACATTATGAACCAAATTTGGTATTTCTCTGAGAGCAATATGTCCATGGCTCATTGCCACCCCCTCCCCCCACAAATGCAAACTGTGACAGGCTCTGATTTATAACAGGACTATCCGGAAAGGGTTTTTTTTTTTCACCTCTTCCTTGAGTGTGTCTTTTTCTGACCTTAAATAGTTTTATAAAGTTGTGATCTGCCCTGCTAGGACAAATATATGAGCATTCTAGATTGGGTTCTGCCAGCTTTTCTCCTGGAAGAAAATTGAGGAGAGGTCCCATTTGACCAATAACATGGCTGTTTTGAGGATCATGAAGCCCAGTATGGACAGAAGCTGTGGAGGATGGGAACTGTGGTAAGGAAGGGAATTTGGCAAGATTAGGTGGAAATGCAGGCTGGATCCCAACCTCTGTATAGCTAGGTATAAGTCCAATAATACTTTAGAAAGCACAAAGATTTTCAAGGTATGAGTTTTTGAGAGTCAAAGCTCAGGTACAATAAACTTGTTGGTTTTGAAGGTGCTACTGAACACATACTACAACAGACCAACGTGGCTATCCTCTGAAACCACCCTCTCTATTTTGCTTTTCCTTTCTCCAGTTGGACAAATACAAGCTCAGGTGTTGGAGAGAAAAAAAGTATGGAGATGGAGCTTTGCTCCCCTGTGCTATGGTTGCAATTTGAATCAGCACTCCACACCAGTCTTATTTAAAAAATACATTTATACATTTGGCATCTCCCACCATGGAAATGTTAGATGGATTTTTTTTTGGTTCTTGTGGCCCCACTTCCTGCTAACCCCCACTGGTCTTTTGTAAAATAATCATGGCTCTTTGTTAGGGACAGCCAAGGAGTTGTTTGAATGTGGAGAGTCCACTTTGCAGCTATTCAAAGAACTTCTCCCAAAAACAGGCAGGCGAGACCCTTCTTCTCCCACATTGCTCTTTCTGAAAACAGTGAAATCTTGCTTTTTACTTGCCATTTTTCAGTCCTCAATTCATGGCCTGTTCACAGCTTTATACCTTCTACTAGGCTAGATCTGACTCACAACCACCAACTTGAACCAGAGAAGAATACAGGGATTAAACTTAAAAACAGAAGGGGAAAAGTCTCGTCCCCATAGTTTTATAACAGAGGGTTTTGTGTCAGAGGCGAGAGCATTAAGTTGACTGGCTGGGCAGCAGTGTCAACACCAGGCGACTATTTGTCAAGGTTTTCCATTCCTGACTCCTGTTCCCCGGGCCCCCATCAATAACAGGGCCCAGTGCAAACTTGCCCACCTTGGGGTTGTTCCAGCACTCTGACCTTTTCTTCAGAAGTGATGAAGTCCCTCCATGGGATGAACTTCAAGAGATATGGCTCTCTGGGGGCAGGCAGCCGGAGGAGCAGAGGGTGTGAGCCGCTGGAAGGATGAGGTCACCTGCCAGCAACAGTAGAGAAACTTCATCCTTGTTTGTGGTGAACCGGGAAACAGGCTTTGCAGATGAAAAACGTCAGAATCCTGGAAAGCATCTTCTGGTCCAGAAAGTCATGTTTTGTTGTTACTTTCCTTCCTCGGGGTTTTGAGTGCTGCGGAACTTTCAGGGCTTATTTTCCCCCTCCATCTAAAGAGCGCCTGAGCTTCCCTATGAGGGTAATGAGCAGCGATGCATCTGGAAGTCATTTTCAAGTGCCTTTCGAGGTACTTGCAAAATTCCTATCCTCACTAAATCAGAGCTGGATCCAGAGCTGGATGTATGAGACTGTCTTACATGGATCAGCCCCTCCAACTCAGAATGGACCACTCAGACTCACACCAACTCTCAGAGGTTCCTGGCCAAGAAAGATAATCCCCAGCGCTCCTTGAGAGACTTCAGTTGGGTTGAATTTGGGACACACAAAGCCGCGTTTCATTTGAGGATCCAGCAGGTTCTCACAGGTTCCTGAGAGTAGGTTACTAATTATTTGTGTGTGCCGAGAGGGGGTTACTAATTGGTGATTTTGCCACGTGATTTTTGCCTTAGTTACGCCCCTCCTCTCAGCAGTAGGGCACAGAACTTGAAGCAGTCTAGTAGGAGGTGCTTCCAAGCGTGCATGGCAGCCTGCGCCTGCGTGCATTCATTTTCCTTGCCCATGGGGCGGGTACAGTGGCCAGCTCGCGTCCCTTGCCACAGTCTCGCCCTTGTGGAATGCCCGCCCCAGGAGATGCCCAGCCATGCCACCCCCCCCCCCGCCCCCATCGTGCCCCACCCAGCCCCATTGGCGCTACGCCACAGTTTGAATCCCACCACCATGGGAACCTGTTACTAAAATTTTTGGATACCACCACTGACTTGGAGTATATTATTTATACAGTAGTTCCCAAAGGGGGCAGTACTGCCCCCTTGGGGGGAGGCAGTGGGATTACCTAGAGTGGCAGTAAGAGGCAAGAGGGTTGCAGCCAGAGGTAGACCCCTTCAATAAAGTTGTTCATTTATTTACAGTAGATTAAGCTATGGAACTATGCTGACAAACATGGTAGAAACTATTAGATCCCCCCTCCCCCCGGACTTTGAAAAGCTAGTGTCACTCAGTCAAGTTCATCAGTTTTATTCAACAAATGAAAATGAATAATGTTCAATTAATTGTTACTGTTTTTAAATTAATTGTTATTAGCATCCTTAGTGAGTCATGCGAACCACTATTCTGAATAATGTTTTTAATGCAGTAGGGGATGCTGGGGTTGGATTTATGGAATCAAGGGCATGGAAGCTCAAAAAAGTTTTGGAACTACTGATCTATGCCACTGACGATTGCAGCATGCCACCTTGACATCTCTCTTTATAAATCTTATAAATCTCTTTACTTCCTGCTGTCAAACCTGGAGAAACCAACCTGAAGATGCAGACTGATCATAGAAGAACATCTCCCCCATCCCAAGAGTTTCCCTGA
This sequence comes from Sphaerodactylus townsendi, assembly GCF_021028975.2. Classification (NCBI taxonomy): domain Eukaryota; kingdom Metazoa; phylum Chordata; class Lepidosauria; order Squamata; family Sphaerodactylidae; genus Sphaerodactylus; species Sphaerodactylus townsendi. Next base: position 42,756,795 of record NC_059436.1, on the reverse strand, counting down.
CGAGGATTTCACACAATTGGTTGAAGTGATGACAATCCTGTGATTCACATTATTACTTCCTGCTTTGACCCCCTCCATTATAACTGCCTGCAATGAAGGGGGGAGGGATAATAGAGAGTGAAATGTGTTTGTGATTTATTTCATATGGGAATGATAGTCTGAAGACAACCGGCTCTCATCCACAAGAATCTCCTGTTGGTTTTGTGTAATGTCAGTTTTCTACACTTTTGTCTTTCCTCTTTCTTCAAGGAGCTCAAGGCAATGTACACAGATCTTTCTTCCTTTGCTTTATTCTTACAGCAATCGTATGCATTATCAACTCGGACAGTGGTGGCGAACCTATGGCACGCGTTCCAAAGGTGGCATTTATAGCCCTCTCTGTGGGCACGCGTGCATAGAGTTCGTCATGTGGGGGGAGGGCGAGAAGAACTAAAGCACGATCCTTTACCTGGGAGTAAACTTGGTTGCTGGCAATGGGGCTTGCTTCTGAGTAAACTCTCCTGGAGTCATGATTCACCCATTTGAAGCATTGCACGGTTGCTTCACCAAGCTTACTCCCGAGTAACGCACGCCTCAGAGCCAACCGTTTTTTCTAAACTAACACCTCAGTATTCAGGTTAAATTGCCATGTTGGCACTTTGCGATAGATAAGTGGGTTTTGGGTTGCAATTTGGGCACTCGGTCTCGAAAAGGTTCACCATCACTGAACTAGGATATATCACCTGTTTCTCCCACACACCTAAAACTTGTTCAGTATTGTGGTCTTTAAGTGGTGGGTTCAGGACTGCGGTGTCCCAACCCACCACAAAAACTATGGGACACCTGGAAAATGAGCATCAGTAAACAGAACTGAGCTTTCCTTTTCCCCGTGAATTTCCTTTTGCCTGAAAGCAAGAGATGACTGCCCTTCAAGTCAATTTTGTTTACAACCGATGAGCTATAGAAGCCATTTGTTTGCTTAATATCTTCTTTTTCTATATATAAATATACTAAAAGTGAAGCGGAATGTGGATATATAGTCCCTTTCTGTCTTGCTTGTGTCAGAAACTAATGAGCAAGATATACTATATGGGAGAGAGAACCCATCAATCCACCATGTGGGTGTACACATGAGTGTGTGGGATACTTGGTCATATTATACCTTTAAGAGCAAATTAGATGTTATTTTGATGATTCATAATGCCATATATCTAATGGTATGACTCCTCATCTAGAAAACAACCACTTCTAGCCAGTTTTGAGTCTTGCAAATCCCCCTTTGGCACTTGAGGTCATAAATTAACTAGAGCGACTGACTCACTGGAGAATGGAACTCAGATCAGATACACATCTATTAAAAGAAGTTAGGGAAGGCGTGGGGGGGGGAATGTGGTCTGCTTCTGTTGTGTATATGTATGTGTGTATATATGCTCCAGAAATGCCATGGAGATGGTTTCTCCATCTTGCGTTTGTGAGGGGGTGTGTGTGTGTGTGGATTAGCTTTATATGATCTTAAGAAAAACCAGAAGGAATTAGCTTTACTGCTGCAAAGATCTGCAGAGAAATTGTATTGGAGGTCACAGAATCCTTGTTAATGGGGGCAGAGAAACATGTGTCTTCACCATAGTCAAGGTTGCTTTCACCTGCAATGCTAGGGAGGAACCGTAGGTTTGCATGTAGAAGGTATTGACTTCTCGGTTAGGAGGACATGGGAACCATCATGGTGTAGTGGTCAAGAGCGGTGGACCCCGATTCTGGAGAACCGGGTTCCCACTTCTCCACGTGAAGCCCATTGGGGATTTTTGGGCCAGTCATAGTTCTCTCAGGACTCTCTCAGCCTCACCTGCCTCACAAAGTGTCTGTTGTGGGGAGGAAGGGAAGGAGTTGTCGGCTGCTTTGAGATTTCCTTGTGATAGAGAAAAGCAGGATACAAACGCAGTTCTTCTTCTTCACTGTCAATTTAGATAGATCAGTGGTCAGATAAAGCATAACTCCATGTTGTATTCTCAGTGTTGAACATACGCTGTTTATTCCGCCATTTGATCTGCAGCTTGTCACCTTGAATTCATTCTTGCTTATCACTGTCCTGCCTAAACAGTGATGTCTGGAACTCAGCCTGGTCCTGTCAAAGAAATCTGTCTTGTACCTTTATGTAAAGTGGCCGTAATTCCTCCCAGAGTCTTGGAAATAGCACATCTGAGATTGAACTGTTAGGCTGTCCATCTTGCTTTTGATTCCTGTTCAGTCATGAGCAGAGGTGGGATCCAGAAGGTTCTCACCAGTTCCTGAGAGTGGGTTACTAATTATTTGTGTGTGCCGAGAGGGGGTTACTAATTGGGTCTGCTTTTCCGTTAGAAATTCCATTAGGTCCAAAAATCATAAAGTCCTGTTGTTTCCTATGTGGCTGGTTAGCGAAGGTAGAAAACGGGATAATTCTCCCTGTTGGGCTGTTTTAAAAACATGTTTTAGAAATATGGTAAAATTCCTTGTTTAAGGAAAGCTTCTTTTGATTTCTAGAAACAAAATTAAGTATTTGAAAGTATTATTTGACAGGCTGTCAATTTTCTGTTGGCAGTAGACGATAGGACTTGCTATAATGAGTTTAAATTATGGACAGAAAGATACCAGCTGGAAATTAGGAACTTTTTTTTACAGTAAGAGTTTTTTTACAGTAACAGAGAAATTATTAATTCCCCACCCCTGGAATGCCTGGCCACACCCCCTGTCATGCCCCACCAAGCCCCATTGGCGCTACGCCACTGTTTGAATCCCACCACTGGTCATGAGCTAACTCTAATCCTGCACAACCAACCGTAATCTGGGGGAGACAATCACCTTCTCTCAGTGGCGTACCTCCTGAAAATGGCACTCAGGGCAAATACTGAAATTGTGCCTCCCTAAAATTGTGTCTTCTCCCAAAATTGCACCCCAGGGAGGGGCAAAGAGTGTCCTCAACCTCTTGTCTACCTCTCCAGGGAGTATGTCAGGTGGAGAAGAGGTGGAATGGAAGGTGGGTAGCACCAGCCTGAGGCTGTGGGGGGCAGGTGGAGGCTGAGAGAGAGGTGCGGTGTGGGGAATCAACACATCCGTGTAATTCTCTGGCAAAACTAAGTTTACTCAGGTGCTTTAAATACTGAATGGCAGGCAGCCTCCGTGCCACCTGAGGAAACATCCATGAGGAACATTCAACAAATGGCGGGTGGCATGGGGAATCCCTGAAGCAGCAGAAAGCAGTGGGGAAAAAGAACTGGGTTTGCTGAAGCTGCTTAATTTTTCTATGTTACGTGGACAAAAAAAAGCAAGCACGGTTCTTGTTATAACATCTGCAAGACATTTTATTTGCCCTGGGCAGAAAAAGCCACTGACCAGGGAGATAAGCAGTGCCCTAAGCAGGATAGCAGAAACCAGGTCCAGTTGGAAAGACTCGAAGTGTAGAGCTCTTGGCAGTTGTGGGAAAGTCTTCTGAGGGTACTCAACCCCGGACTTGGGAGCTCTGTTTTGATCTTCTCGGACCTTTGTCCCAAGCCTCTTCACCTCTTCTCCCCCAAGTTCCATTCATCTTTGCCTCCCATGTCCCGACTGCTTGCATTGGCTAGAAACTCTAATGAAAAGCAAACAAATCGTGAACCCTGCCTGCCCGCCCCCAGCTTAGCTGGCACTCTCTTCTCCTGGCTGCCTTTGACGTCAGCCCGTCGCTCCTCCATCAACAAAATGCCAGCAAATTGAATCAAGCCTTCAAGGGGGCATCCAATCGTGACTCAGTGTAACCCTCCTTAGGGTGTGTAGGTGGACTAGTCAAATGAAAGGATGCCTTCAGTAGATAACCTTATTTGTTTAAAGGCTGAGAGAAGGCAGAGCGTGCCTGCGGATCTACCAAATCTAATTAAAGCACAGGAACACAATGTCGGGGTTACCGTAAGAGCAAAGGCAATTACAACTATTGGATTAGCATCCCAGGCAGGAGCGTGGCCAGTTGAGATTGCTCATGTTTTGCACATTATTGGGAGCAGCAGCATCAAACGTGCGTTAGTGTAACCTGCCACGGCATGACGTCATGTCCAGTGGGAATCACAGGGGGAAATAGCAGCAGTCTTGTGTGTTTCTAACATCCTTGTCTCACGTCAAGGATGGGTGCTGGGACACCCATCCCTGCCTCATTCTTACTGGTTTCTGAAGGCTCTGCTCCCTCTGCTATATGGTTGGCTTGTTCTATAATGACATTTTGAAGTGGCAGTGAATAGATCGGAATGGTTTCTGTTTCTAAATTATCATCGAAGCTGTGGCTGATTCTGCATGGGCCAAAAACAGCAGTGTGCAAACAGTGTGAAAATGGTGTAAAAGGGTTTAAAACGGTGTTAAAGGGTTTATACTGTTTTCACACCGTTTTCACACCACTGTTTTTGGCCCATGCGGAATCAGCCAATGAGAGCCCCATGGTGCAGAATGGGGAGCTGACGTACTGCAGTTGAAGCTCTGCTCAGGATCTGAGTTCGATCCCGACAGAAGTCAGTTTCAAGGTTGGCTCGGCCTTCCATCCTTCCAGGGTCTTAACATGAGCACCCGGCTTGCTGCCGTTAAAGTGTAAATAACTGGGGAAGGCAATGGCGAACCAACCCATAAACAAAGCCTGCTTAGTAAATGTCATGATGCAACATCACCCCAGAGTCAATAATAACCCAGTCCTAGCACAGGAGACTACCTTTAAGGTAGGTTAGTCACCTCCTGCCAAGACCAGGAGCCCTCCTGGATTTACAGTTAATCTCTGGGCTTCGGAGTTTAGTTTCCTGGGGTGGGGGTTGGTTTTCTTTTAAAGAAAACTTCAGAGGATGAATTGAATGTCACTATACCCAGTGGAGGTCCTCTTCTTCTCCCCCACCCCATCCCCAAGGGCTCCAACTGCAAAGCTGCAGGAATTTCCTAACCTGAAGTCGGCTACCCTACAAGATCCCATCCATTTGTGACTTGGGTTGTTGAACTTAGCATCAAACTAGATGCGGCATCTCCAGGTTGTCTGGCTCTGTAGATTTTCCAAAAAATTTCTGGAAATGGCCCGTGTTTTTCTGCCTCCAGAGTCATTGCCTGTTCTCAGTAGGTGGCCGCGGACGCTGCTTTCAAATGTGGACAAGCACGAAGTGGTGTTTGGAGCAGGCGTTTTATTTCATTCCACCTCTCCCTTCCCCCACTGCATTCCCAAAGAATTCTGCAGGCTGTTTCCTGTTTGCACCAGCTGGTCAGGTGTTGTCTCTCGCCGCATTTGCCTGTTCCCTGACACCTCCCGCACATGGCCCTGGTCACACCATCTCTTTAATTGAGTTTCTCACTTTGGCTGAGGATGTGACAGGATTTGCTGGCAGGAGAGGCACAGGGGAGCTGTAAACAGAGGAGTCTGTCAGGCAGGTGGGATGTGGGAGGGGGGCATGGATGCCTATGTTCCTTCCAAAGGGGGGGGGAGGTTCCAAAGGCCAGGTATGAGCTCACGTTGCCTTAGCTCATTTCTACCTGGAAAAGCCTGGGCATACCTTGTCCATCAAAGCCTGTTTGTTTCCTTGTCCATAACACAACATGCTTTCTTGCCCTGTCCTTATAAACTTTAGCTTGGCATCACACCGAACTTGTTTGGAGAAATGTGTTTTGAGTTCTTTGGCAACTCAGGGGGCAGGGAGGGGAGAAATTCCAAAGGTCGTGTAATACCTTTTTTATTAGGACCAGCCAAAATGTCAATTCCCTCCTCCCCCCAAATGCACGAGCTTTCAAGTTCTCTAGAATTCTATGTCAAGCTGGAAGTTCGATTAAAACAAAACGAAAAGGGAAGGCAGTGGCGGGGAAATCAGTTTTTTGCCAGAGTGGGGAAGGGGTTGGAGATGTGATTGGATTAGGTGGGGCTGAGCCCAAGGCAGGTTTTCAAGTTGCCCAACGATCTTGGGGGAAGGAGGGGAGGGTGGCAGACTCCCTTTATGAATATGAAAGGCAGCAGTTAATCAGAGAAATCTCCAGCATCTAGTGAAACCTACAGGACTCTTGGTAAGGCAGAGAGCAAAAGGAAACCATGGCGGTGTGGTTTATCTCAGTGCCCTGTTATCACTGAGGTGGTCGTCTTGTGTACGGATTGCACGGCTTTGTTATGCAGGTGTATTTCTTCCCATGTATTTCAGTGTTCTGCCATTAGAAAGAAAAAAACATTTTATGCGGAAGACGTGCTTGTCCAAACCATCTCCCTGATATCTATGCCATGTGAGCAAAGGGCATGTGTTTCTTCATGAACCACCTCCACGTGTCATTTGAAACACAGTGTATTGTCGAAGGCTTTCACGGCCGGATTCAACTGGTTGTTGTGGGTTTTCCAAGCTGTGTGGCCGTGGTCTGGTAGATCTTGTTCCTAACATTTGGCCTGCATCTGTGGCTGGCATCTCCAGAGGTGTATCGCAGAGGGAAGTCCGTTACACGGATTGCACCGCTTTGTTATGCAGGTATATTTAAGACCATGTATTTCCGTGTTCTGCCATTAGAAACAAGAACAGAGCAGTTGGTTGACTAATAAAAATTGGTTTTATTAAAGATTTAAACTGAGAAATATATTTTAAGCAATGAACAAACACAGAGAAAGCATGCCAGAGATGGCTAAGAGAACAGAGTGGAAGTTGGATAGTGTTTCAGGGATGGGTGATAGTTACCAGTTTTGAAGGGGTGTCCAGAGAAAGCAGAAGAAAACGATCAGCATTTCCAGGAGCAAAAGGAAGAACCCACAATCAAGTGAGGAGTATGTGCATGGATCCAGAAGACACAGACACACACACACACACGCACACACAAAAAAATGAATGGCCAAAGAACCAATACCTCTGAATGGGTTCTGAGGGCATAAGCTAGGCTATTCTCTTGAATACTGATTGACTCCTGGGATGATTGCAGTGAGGGTAAGTGACACAACAGCCTGACACACAAAATAGATCCCAGAATTCCCTGAGAGGCACCCATTTTGTGGGGAGCAGTGGCTTGCTCTGATGGCAATGCTTGGCCCACATGCTTTCATGGCATCCCTTAGTGGGAGGAGAAATCCAACAGCCTACACCGAGGCACATCTTGGTGAAAGTTAAGTCAGCAGGAGAAAGGGGAAGGCTCTTCCCAAAAGCCACAAGTCCATGCTGATAGCAAAATATCCCTAGTGGTTTTCTGCAGTGGGCTCCCACTGCGCAGACATTTTAAAAGTTTGTCTGTGCTCTTCCAAGGTAGGTCTAACTAGGTGGGCTGTGGGTGACTCTATTTCTGGCACCATTTTAACTCCCATGCCTTTGTGATGATTCTCCCCACCTCTTCTCCCTCCAACATATCTGTCAGCTCAAATGTTTTGCTGACACCCCCCACCCCCCTCAGTATCCCCATCCTTGAGGGATTCCCACGTCTGCAACAGAGCAAGTCTTTGCAACTTGCGGTTATCCAAATATTTTGGATTGTGGTACACTCCCTCCCTCCCTCGGGCCACACTTTTCAACAAGACTCTGCTGTCCAGCCTGTTTATAAATTTGTAAGGGTGGGGGTAAAAAGGACCTTGTTGTAAAAAACAAAAAGAGAGAGAGATTTTAAAATGTTTATATCCAGTCTGTCAGTACAAAAACTTCACAGCTGGCTTGCAATGTAAATACACAAGTAAATAAAGCATTAAAAAACTGTGCACATAATAACAGAAATAATGAAAGCAGCCAACAAGACATCAACTTTAAAGGAGTAGGAAAAGCCGTTCCATTCTGGGGTCTACCATAACATTCAGGCAAATGGGGCAGGGCAGGGCAGAATATTAAAAAGATGCGTGATCATAATATGTTTCTAGGTGCCAGTATTTTATGTATTATCTCTGCACTTCATTCCTCTGTGAATTTGTCTACCCAGGCAGCCTTTTGGTCTCCCCTAGTCTGGTTTGGTCGTAGGTCAGGAGAGGTCTGAACCCAATTCTCCCAGATCTAAATCAAGCACATTAGACATTACGCCAGACTGGCGCTCTCCCGCCAGAGCATTGCTAAAAATGTGGTTGCTTAAGAAATCCAACAGCACAGTCCCGACTTCCGTAGTATCTCTTCTCCCCAAAGGACTATTAGACAGACTGCAGTAGTAAAAAAATAAATCATAATTGTTGTTCTTTTTTTTCCCCAAAGTACCTATCCCCTGTCTGACCTTTTGGTTACGATCTAAATTTTAACCCAGTGAATTCGGATTTTCTCTATAAAAGGAGCTGGGGAAGAGAAGGCGGCAAAGCTGACCAAATGGGAACATTTCATAAGTGTACGGAAAGCAGGAACAGCAGATGTGGGTGACTCAAGGTGCCGTGCTTAAAGGCAGTTTGGTGTTTAGGGAAACATACACATTTCCATACAATGGGGAGTGCCATGTTGATTCTATTTATACCCCTTCCTTTTGCAGCTCAGTCGAAGGAGGCCTCTTGCATCTTGGCTGCATTTAGATTTTACAGTGTAGTGCAGGGGTCTTCAAACTATGGCCCCCCAGATGTTCATGGACTACAATTCCCATCAGCCCTGCCACTTGGCCATGCTGGCAGGGGCTGATGGGAATTGTAGTCCACGAACATCTGGAGGGCCATAGTTTGAAGACCCTTGGTGTAGTGGTTAAGAGTGATGGACTGTAATCTGGAGAACTGGGTTTGATTCGCTGCTCCCCCACATGAAGCCTGCTCGGTGACCTTGGCCCAGTCACAGTTCTCTCAGAACTCTCTCAGCCCATATGGAGGCAGGCAATGGCAAATCACTTCAACATGTCTCTTGCCTTGACATTCCTATGGGATCACCATCATTCAGGCGTGACTTGATGGCAATTTCCTCCTCTGCCGCCACTATCACCACACATCATGACCCTAAGCAGTTATGTTTGTCCAATAGCATTCATTGGGAATTGCTTGCTACTACAGCCTGGTGACGGCAAGCTGTGCAACTTCATTGTTTGAAGTTTTCTAAGATAACAGAGAAGACGGAGGCTACCCTCTTCCCAGGTCACAGAGAACCACATTCACAATTGCCAGCAATCAAAAGAGTCCCATGACTGATGCATTGCCTGTTCAACGTCCCATCAAACACACCATCATATCACTTTTAATAAAGCGGGCAACTAACTATAACTTTTTTCAAATTAGCAGAGTACTTCTGCACATGTAGAGTTGTCTCTCCCTGTCCCTGTCAAAGTTCTGTGCCTGGAGTGAGGAGAAGGCCTTCTCTCTGCTCTTTCCTCAGTGAAAGGCAGGACAAGTGAGGCAAGAGAGTAAGATTGCCAGTGCACCCAGAGAAAGGCTGTCCGGCTTTGGAGAAAAGGGAGTTAAGAAGAAGAAGAGTTGGATTTATATCCCCCCTTTCTCTCCTATAGGAGACTCAATGGGGCTTACAAACTCCTTACCCTTCCCCCCTCACAACAAACACCCTGTGGGGTAGGTGGGGCTGAGAGAGCTCAGAAGAACTGTGACTAGCCCAAGGTCACCTATCTGGCGTGTGTTGGAGAGCACAGGCCACACCTGCTCTTAACCACTTTGACCACTTCACTATGGCCAACTTGCTCTTTTCTTGGGTGGCTGTTGAGGTGATTTTATCCTCCTTTCTCTGGCTCTCCTCCCAGCAGTTGTCCTAGTTCTCAGAGGCTGCAGAGAAGGAATGTTGGAGAGGGCAGGCCTTTTACTTCCATCCCTGGAAGCAGGCCCACAGGCCAGGGAGGCTCAAGGTTCAGCAGTGGCGCAGTGGTTATGAGCAGGTGCACTCTAATCTCAGATACATAATCTCGGGGTTTGATTCCCCGCTCTGCCGCTTGAGCTGTGGAGGCTTATCTGGGAAGCTAGATTAGCCTGTGCGCTGCAGCACATGGCAGCTGGGTGACCTTGGGCTAGTCACAGCTCTATGGAGCTCTCTCAGTCCCACCCACTTCACAGGCTGTTTGTTGTGAGGGGGGAAGGGCAAGGAGATTGTCAGCCCTTTTGAGTCTTCTACAGGAGAGAAAGGAGGGGGTATAAATCCAAATTCCTCCTCCTCCTCCTCTTCTTCTTCTTCAAGCACAAGCCCAATTAGACAGTAATCTTCCTTGCATACTTGGGACAAAGAGCCAGTGCCACATTAGGGAAGAGCCACAAGTAACGTACTAGAAAAACCATGTGTGTCCCCCGAGCTTCTGAGTGATCTAATTTCAAGTTGTTTTGCAGTTGAGTGTCTAGATTTGAGTCCAGTAGCACCTTGGAACACAAGACGATTTTGGGGGGTGGGGGGTGGAATGCACTTTGTCAGATGAAGGTATCTGACAAAGGGAGGTTTGACTCTTCAAAGCTCACTCCACCCCCACCCCCCAAAATCTTGTAACTAGTCGAAAGACTAAAGATCTCATGATGCAAGCCAGCAAAGGGAACTAATCATCCCAGGAAACAGGCTTCTGTGAGCTGCCTTGTGAAATCTGAGCTGGAGAAAAGGGCTGCCAAGTTCTGAGGTAGTCCTGCTATTATTAATACATTTCATCCATGAGCACATACACTCAAACTGTGTTAGCAGCTTTGGTTAAGGTTCTGTGTTTAAGTCCGCAGGGAGAGGATAATTTGAATCTGAGTGCAAAGTACGAGATGAAATGAAAGGCTAAGGACCTGGCAATGACCTTTTCCTGGTCCCTGGTCTGTTATGGAGCCTGCCAACCAAGAAGGAATTAGAAACACAGGTGCCCATAAGCATTTGTGTATTTTCCTCTGCAAAGTTGTTCCCAGTTGCACGTTCAAAAAGCTGAAAGGTCACCTCCCTCACCCTGTGTGACCATTTGGATCCAAACCCCAAACCCCCTCCCACTATGATATCTGTTCATCATTTAAGAAAATGAATCAGAGGATATATCATGGATTTCCTACATGATGTCCATCTTGATGTTTGATGAGGAGGCAAGTCTCCATTGATTTGTAAGTGATACTTAAATGATTTGATCTCCCTCCATACAAAACAGCAAACTTCTGTTCTCCACGATGTGCTGGTTTTCTGTGTGTGGGGAGGAGTGTTCAGTCCGGCTGCCCCCCCCCCCCCTCTTCAGTCTGATGTGATGCCACAAAGGTACAGATGGGATACAAGGTAAATAGTGATTCTCTGAGGCCACTCCTGGTCAGAAGAAGAGTTGGATTTATATCCCCCCTTTCTCTCCTGCGAGGAGACTCAAAGGGGCTTACAATCTCCTTTCCCTCCCCCCCTCCAACAAGCACCCTGTGAGGTAGGTGGGGCTCAGAGAGCTCAGAAGAACTGATAAGCAGGCTGTTATCTGGTGACTGTTATCTGGTGAATTGAATTTGTTTCCCTGCTCTTACATGAAGCCTGCTGGGTGATCTTGGGCTAGTCACAGTTCTCTCAGGCCGTTTCCCCACTTTTAAAATGACGTCGGTTTCGTCTGGTCCAGGACCTTTTTTAGCGTGAGGATCGTGCTCCCCGGGCTTCCCCACTGCGTGGGGTCATCAAAAGGCGCTGTTTTGAGCAGCACCAGAATGACGCGTGCTGAGGGGGCGCAAGAGCAGCAGAGTCGGGGCGGCTGCGTTGTTGCTGCCCCTGTAGTGGGGAGTGCAGCTGGACCCCGCGCTACTCGGTGAGAGTAGCGCGCAGCAAACGGTGAGTGGGGAAAGGGCCTCAGTCCTCTGTCAGCCCCACTTACCTCACAAGCATGGTGGGATTCAGCAGGTACGCGCCACTTCGACAGAACTAGTTGTTAAAATGGTGCTTGTAAACAACCAGTTGATAAATTATCTGAATCTCACCACTGCTCACAAGGTATCTGTTGTGGGGAGAGGAAGGGAACAGAGTTAGTCAGCTGCCTTGAGTGTTCTTACAGGAGAGAAGGGCAGGGTATAATCCTAGCTTTTCTTCTTCGGGTCTGTTCCCAGTTAATTCCTCAATCAAAAAGGTAACAGGTCAGACTAATTCAGAATAGGGAGTTGCAGTGTTGTTATTCAAATAGACAAAGTCTGTTGCAACCACACATCCTCTGCATAGAGCAGACCAGACTGCCTAATCCAAAAGTCAATGATAAGTTGGTTATCTCTATCGGCACGCTGAAGCCTGTCTCTGTACATATCTTCTTTGAAAGCTTCTTTGAAAGCACAGATGTAAGTTTACCTCCAGTTTTTTTTTAAGTAAGGCCAGAAAGGTTTTTGTTTGTTTTTAAGCCCCTCGGGGATAGGGCGGTATAAAAATCTTATAAATAAATAAATAAATAAAAATAAGTATTGGTACTGTTAAAATGCTATAAGCAGCCAAAGGCGCAGTAATGGTGTAGTGGTTAAGAGCAGGTGTACTCTAATCTGGAGGAACCTGGTTTGATTCCCTGCTGTGTCATCTGAACTTTGGAGGTTTATCTGGGGCAGGGGTAGGGAACCTGCGGCTCTCCAGATGTTCAGGAACTACAATTCCCATCAGCCCCGGCCAGCATGGCCAATTGGCCATGCTGGCCGGGGCTGATGGGAATTGTAGTTCCTGAACATCTGGAGAGCCGCAGGTTCCCTACCCCTGATCTGGGGAATTCAGATTAGCCTGTGCACTCCAACACACGCCAGCTGGGTGACCTTGGGCTAGTCAGGGTTCTGAGTTCTCTCAGCCCCACCTACCTCACAGGGTGTTTGTTGTGAGGGGGGAAGGGAAAGGATGCCCCTTTGAGTCTCCTATCGGAGAGAAAGGGGGAATATAAATCCAATTCTTCTTCTTCTTCTTCTTCTTCTTCTTCTTCTTCTTCTTCTTCTTCTTCTTCTTCTTCTTCTTCTTCTTCTTCTTCTTCTTCTTCTTCTTCTTCTTCTTCTTCTTCTTCTTCTTCTTCTTCTTCTTCTTCTTCTTATCAGTTCTAAGATCAGACTGATCACAGTACTTTGCAAGACTCTGCCTTCTGTTGCAGAGTTTGACAGTGTTACCAAGCACAGGCTATATTTCTGTAAACAGCTAAGTATGTACACAAGTGCTTTGAAGTCATAATTGACTTCTAGCAATTCCAGCAAAGGGTTTTCAAAATGTAAGGGACGCAGAGGCTGTTTGCTATTGCCTCCCTCTTCAGAGCCTTCCTTGGTGGCCCTTCTTCCTTGGTGGCCCTTCCTTGGTACAAACCCTTAGCTTCCAAGATTTGATGAAGTCTATACCATTCCATCTTTCCTCACCTTTAAGTACCTACCCACACGTCAAGGTCTCCCACTGCCTGATACATGGTGGGCAGCTGCTCCGCTTCACCTACTGCAGTGGTACCAAGCACATGAACTTCCTAAGGATGTCTTCTCTATCACTACTGTAGGATATTTGACGATGTTGGCAGTCTTCCAAAATGTTTCTGGTAGTCATTGACGGTGCAATCCTGAGTAGAGTTACAATTTTCTTAAGCCGATTGAAGTATGCTTAGAAAGATATAGCTCTACTTAGGATTGTGCTATGAGTCGGTGTAATATTTCATCCCAGAAAATAGCCCTGTGAGTCCACTGCAGGCTCAATAAAAGAAATCTTGTGGCAATTAATGTGGCATTCAATTCAATTTTAATACAGTTAATAGACCAATTGGGGAAAAAACCCATATATTACTAATGAACAATAAATTATTATGTAACATCAGAGCGGTTTGTTGGGAATTATCAGTGAATATCATGACCAGTCATTAAAGCATTAACCAAGTGTTTATATGTAAATATGTTATTGAGGCCATATTCTAATGAGCTGACCTATCAGTGAGCCATTGGCCAGGATAGTTGCCAATGTCTGCATGCCTACTCTAAAGTTATAAAGTTGTCTTACTTCCTTTGTTCTGAGCTGTTCAGCCATCGGCTTAGATCAGGGTAACAATGTAATCAGTGTAGAATAGAGCTTATTGTTTTCTTTCCATGTTTACCCTCCAATTTAGTTAGAAAATGTTTTAAATTTAAAACTCTTTGGTCTCTGGTTCATTATTGGTCTTTATCATATTCTGCACTAATGTAAATTAACAGGTTTCATTTTAAGACATGCATAATTACAGTTAAAATAGTATTAAAAGTTAGATTAGACATCCAAGGGATATGTCCTTTCCTCACATAACTTTCAAAACATTTCCTGGCAGGAAATGAAACGTTTCCTCCGTGGAGTTTTGCACTGGTCCCCCCCCCCCCCACCACCACTTTGGCTTCAGACACATTTTATTTCCTGCCTGAAAACATTTCTTCTGAAACCCCTTTTATAATGGTTCTTTTGCTTGAAATGTTTTCAAGGCGACTTCTTTCACTGTGTGATCATTTTTTAAATGTCTTATTTTTCCCGTTGCCATTTTCCACGTCTCAACATTCCCCTCCGTGCCATTTTTTTCCTGTCCCTGAGTGACCTTCCCGCTCTCAGCTCTTTATTTTCTGTCATTTTTGACTGTTTTTTTTTCCCTACTCTTCTCTCTCCCACTCATTTTTTTTTATCTTCTGTGTGGGTAAATTTACTTACACGTGAATCTGCTATTACTCCAGACAGTCTAAAACTCTATGAAGCATCAATTCTATAAATAACCCATGAAAACATTTGGAGGGGGTGAGCACAGACAAATATAATGGTAAAAGGGGTGGGACAGGAGAGATAAAAAATGTTCTGCAAACATTTTAGGTGACTTATGCGGAAAGGCCCATAGACTAAGGCAGGGGTCGGGAACCTGCGGCTCTCCAGATGTTCAGGAACTACAATTCCCATCAGCCCCTACCAGCATGGCCAATTGGCCATGCTGACAGAGGCTGATGGGAATTGTAGTTCCTGAACATCTGGAGAGCCGCAGGTTCCCTACCCCTGGACTAAGGGACCCTTCCTACATCACATCTGAAGTTTTAGAAGTGACACAGCCTAAACTTTGGGGATCATCAGCAATGACATGAAAATCTTGCAGCAGTTTTTTTTTAAATTATTTTTTGAGGTGCCAAAGGACTCCTTAATCTATCATAATGCTTCGCTATCGATTGCTGACAATCATTCTGTCATTTCTCCTGGCTATGTTGGCTTCTCTTTTGGTTCGTGTCTGATGACCTTTTTTCAATGATGAAATGTTTAAGATTCGTGGCTGCGTTGTCAGTAGACATACTGAAGAGTGGGAGGCAAATGTTGTAATAAACACAAAATGATGAGTGTTGTTTTTGTTTGGGAGTAGCACCCAGGCGCTTATCAACAGTTGGCACGTGCAACATGAAAATCAGTAAGGAGCAGAAAGTGGCGTAGTAGCTAAGAGTATGTGTACTCCAATCTGGAGGAACTGGGTTTGATTCCCCGCTTTGCTGCTTGAGGCTTATCTGGGAAATTCAGATTAGCCTGTACACTTCAACACATGCCAGCTGGGTGACCTTGGGCTAGTCACAGCTCTATGGGGCTCTCTCAGCCCCACCCACCTCACAGGGTGTTTGTGGTGAGGGGGAAGGGCAAGGAGTTTGTAAGCCCCTTTGAGTCTCCTACAGGAGAGAAAGGGGGGATATAAATCCAACTCTTCTACTCTTCTGCCTAACGGAACCCGTTCTAAACCAGGTACAGCCTGAATCCACCCAGGAGAGTAAGAGTGTATTTCGCTGCTCTCTCCATTTTGACTGGCTTTTTGGAATTGTAGGTTTCGGGTCCCCCCATATCCCTTCACTCAAGATACTGCTGAATAGCCCCCCCCCCCCCAAAAAAAACCCATCAGCCAGGTCTTGTCGCTCATGCCAGTCTTACTGTAGTCTTCCTTTCTTGCTTCTTTTCAGGCTTTCAAGGGGGCCCTCATGAGCTCGTACTGGTGCTCAGGAAAAGGAGATGTGATTGATGACTGGTGCCGATGTGACTTGAACGCCTTCGATGAGAACAGCCTCCCCAACTGCAGCCCCCTCCACCAGCCGGTGTAAGCCTCCTTCTCAAACATACTCTCTGTGTGTCATTCCAGAGTGGGCAGTGCAGACACAGCCCCATTGCTTGTATCCAGGGTCCCCTCCTTTCTATCATCCTCAAAGGTTGGTAAATCAACCTTCCAGGTTCCCCCCCCCCCCCAAATCCTTGGTGAAAACTGTAAGAATCCAGTGAAACTGATGTGCAGTAGATTCAGGATGAACAAAAGGAAATGCTTCTTTATACAATTAATGATTGAAATGTGGAATTTGCTGCCAGAGGATGTAGCAATGGCCCAGTGGTGTAGCTGCAATGGGGACATCCAGGGCGGCTCACCTTGGAAGCTGTCATTGCAGTCACATGGGGGTGACGGTGTGGGTGTGGCATTTTGGGGGTGGGGCTGGGTGGGAGGGAGCATGTGGGCAGTTCATGCCCCGGGGGCAGTTCCCCCTCCCTTCATTATTGCAATGGCCACAGGCATGGGTGCCTCTAAAAGAGGAAGTAAAGACACTGATGTCCACGAAATAATTGCTTTAAAAGACGATAAGACAAGTACAATAGGTCCATTATTGTCAACTAGCTTTGATGAATAAAGGGAATCTTCACATTCAGAATCAGTATATATCTGAGTACCAGTATCAGGAGGTGACATCAGAGCAAGTGGCATAGGAGGTTAAGAGCTCGTGTATCTAATCTGGAGGAACCAGGTTTGATTCCCAGCTCTGCCACCTGAGCTGTGGAGGCCTATCTGGGGAATTCAGATTAGCCTGTGCACTCCCACACATGCCAGCTGGGTGACCTTGGGCTAGTCACAGCTTCTCGGAGCTCTCTCAGCCCCACCTACCTCACAGGGTGTTTGTTGTGAGGGGGGAAGGGCAAGGAGATTGTAAGCCCCTTTGAGTCTCCTGCAGGAGAGAAAGGGGGGATATAAATCCAAACTCCTCCTCCTACTCCTCCTCCTCCTCCTCTTCTTCTTCTTCTTCTTCTTCTTCTTCTTCTTTTTCTTCTTCTTCTTCTTCTTCTTCTTCTTCTTCTTCTTCTTCTTCTTCTTCTTCTTCTTCTTCTTCTTCTTCTTCCTCTTCCTCTTCCTCTTCCTCTTCCTCTTCTTCTTCTTCTTCTTCTTCTTCTTCTTCTTCTTCTTCTTCTTCTTCTTCTTCTTCTTCTTCTTCTTCTTCTTCTTCTTCTTCTTCTTCTTCTTCTTCTTCTTCTTCAAGACTTCAGTCTACCTGTCCTGTTACTGACTGTTCATAGTCATTGCTTGACCACTGTGTGAGGATGCTGGACTAGACGGACCAATGGTCTGATCCAGCAGAGCTCATCCCATGTTCCAAATGTAGTTGCAAGGAAACTTAGAGCCCAGTTTATAGAGGAATTCTAGGCAAAGATGGACCAGAAGTTGGAGACTGGTGATCTGATCTCCTGTGTTATGCTGTGGGGCAGGGGTTGGATCAAGACTATGATGGTGGGCATAAGGGCATTACTCCCCACATGCTTTTCACAATGTAAGTTCTTTTCCCCACCCTTGCCTGGTGATGTTTGCGCTAGGAAGGCAATTCTTTTGCAGCACTACATTGACAATCTAGATGTACCCCCTCCCCAACTGCTGTTTGTGGAAACTTTCATTTTATTTTATTAAGGTTATAGGCTGCCCTTCCACATCAGATGAGCTCAGGCAGATTACATCAATTAAAACACATCTTAAAATGTAATTTCCCTGCAAAATCTCATCACGGGCCCCCACTGCCTAGCCTACTTCAGCTGCGCCTGACGTCAACATTGCAGATCATGTGAAGAAATCGGGAGGTTTTCCAAATGGTAGCATCTGAGACTGCCTATATGTGTTCTTCTGGGCAGGTCTGTCACCAAGATGCAAGCTGGCTTTTCAGGGTTTCTGTCTTCTTTCTCCCCTTCTGTTTGGCCCAGATTGCGACTGTCCCCCAATGTGGAACCTTCTAGTACCGTCGTCTCGTTGGAGTGGTTGGATGTTCAGCCTGCCATTGGAACCAAAGTCTCGGACTACATCCTCCATCATAAGAAGGTTGATGAATACACCAACACTGATCTCTACACAGGTTAGTGGGCAGTGAGAGCACAAGATCAAAGTTTAGAAGGGACAGTGAAGGAATATTGATGACCTTTGGTTCAATGGTGGAATGGTATATTTTTGCTTGGAGAGCTATGCACTGTCTTCCTAAGCAATCTAATAAAGGAATCTTTGACTCACAAAAGCTTATACCCCTGAAAATCTTGCTGGTGTCTTAAGGTGCTACTGGACTCAAATCTGGGTTCTCTACTGCAGACCAATAGTCCCTCTAATGGTTCCCTGCCTCTACAGGGAAGTTCCCTCGCACTAAGTAGAGCTGAGTCACCTGTAAGAACACCCCGTGCACTGCGGCCACCTAATCTGCTTGGCACCAATTTGATATCTGCACGGCCACGCAGCTTACAGGGAACTTTGCTGCAGACCAACATGGCTACCTTGTGGAACTATGCTTTTGCATGCAGAAGGTCCCAGATTCAGTCTCTGACATCTTTAGTTTAATGTCTCTCAGGTATTGGATACTGAAAAAGACCTCTCTCTAAACCACAGGTGTTAAACTGGCGGCCTTCCAGATGTTATGGACTACAGTTCCCATCATGCTGGCAGGGGATGATGGGAACTGTAGTCCATAACATCTGGAGGGTCGCCAGTTGGACACCTATGCTCTCAATAATACTGAGCTATATGGATGGCAGTCTGGCTTTCTGTACATCAACTTGGTGTGGTCATGACTGTAACAATGTGGGCACGGCAGCTAGCTTTTGAGTGTGTGTGTTTATCTGTGTGTGCTCGTTGGAATATCCTCATTGGGGAGGAATGATTGCAGTTGGTAATGTTATCATTTACAGTAGCTCAAAGCTATTCTGGTTTATCTGGCTTTGGATATCAGTTTATATATTGGATCCTTCCCTCACAATTTCCGGTTATTCAGGCAAGGCAGAGAAAGAGGCATCAGAGTTTCAGACGGAACATATAAATCAAATATTCAATATTGTTTAGCTTGCAATTGATAGTTGTTTATCGTTGTTGTGTTTAATATCTCGGCTGCCAGTTCAGTAGCTGGTTGTTGGCCTTTCATTACAATTCGAGACCCACCCAGAGGCCTAGGATGTTGTACTGTATCGACATAGGATTCATGTGGATCCCAGCAGGACTGCCTTCTGAATCTGACCGATTTTGATTTTGTTGATTTGAAGGTGTTTCAAGTGCCGCCCTAGTACTTTCGGAATGGTGCCCAGGATGCCGATTACCACCATAGTGACCGGATATTGATATTCAGGTCATGATATTTAGTAACCTTCTCATGTTGTTGTTGTTATTATTTTCTGTAACAGTAGTAATAAATATGTGTCCTTCCCCTGAGGTTGGGGTTCTCAGGCAATTGGAGAGGAGAACAAAACCTCTCACAGACCAACAGAGAAACATGAATTATTTGCCAAAGTAGGCAAATTGTCTTGCTTGTCGGACTTTCAAGATGACATGTTCTTTACTGGAGACAATCCCATTTTTCTTACCTAGTGGCTGCTATTGGTCTCCAAGATAAAGCCAGAACAACTTTAAGGTAAAGGTAAAGTCTCCCCTTCAGTCGTGTTCAACCCTGGGGTACCACTGCGAGCAGTGATTTTATAAGCAAGCCTCTTTGTGAGGTAGTTTGCCATTGCTTTCCCCGGCTATTCTTTACCCCCTAGCTATGAGCTAGGTACTCATTTACCGACCAAGAAATGAATGGATGGCTGAGTTGACTATGAGCCAACTGCCAGGTTATCTGACCCACAGGGGGCTCGAACTCCTGACCATGTGAGTGGCAGTGCAAGCATTTAATCACTATGCCACGTCTTAGAGAAACTTTACCTGTTGAAAAAGAACACAATTTGAGTGTCCCTCATTGATTGATTGTCTCCTGTTCAGTAAACATGCTGGAGTTTGTCTACACTGGAAGAGTTCCCGGTGCCATTTGGCAGAACTTGGAGAGCTTCAGATACATAAAGTCATTTTGCTGGAGAAGGAGGGTATCTCTTTTTGGTCTGTCTCATTCACATCCTAACTTCAAAGCCTAAAATGCAGACCCCCCATATCCCAGAATACTAAAGGAGAAGGGTTTCTAATATGGCAGATAGGCTGATGCTATAGTTGCCGAACCACTGTTTTAATTATGCACTTTCTGATTATCATGAGAGGTTATGGTTCTTTCCTTCTATATTGTGAAGGAAATGGAAGGAGACCAGAGTACCTCTCAGCATCTGCACAGGGCATTTTGCGTGACTGGTGATAGCTTGTTGTCGGTGCTCAAAAGAGCAAGGTCAGGGCATTCAGCAGAGTTTCAATGCTGTTACCCAAGATGGCAAAGTACATGAAATCTTTGTTGAGTACTCCTCAGACTTTTGGAGGGGAAGGAGTGACTGAGCAGTGCGGAAGGATGACTCATTCTTTAATTGTCCTTTTTTTCCCCTCTGGGTTCTCTTCTTCTGAATCATCCATTTGATGTGAAAGGACGAATGGGCTATTGGCCTGACCCAATATGGCAGTTATTCCGTTTGTGTGCCTCCAATATTCTATTCCTTCGGCATCCGTGGGCCTCCTGCAGCTTTACGCTGCTGTGTGCTGCCAGTTGTGGAGATCTATTATTGTACGTGTCCCTAAACCAGTCTGTGTCTTGTCTAAGAGAACAGACCTAGTTCCAGGGGGAATTTTGCCAAGGTGTCTGTGGACTGATGGAGTTCCTCCAGGAATGACCAGAACCACCTTTATGTAGAGGTCGTCAGGTTCCTTCCAATGCACCTAGAGGGCAGCATTACCCAACATATTCATTTTCCCACTTAATCTGAAGGAGTTTTATATCTGCATTTGTAAACAAACGAACCTTTTGTTTTCCTTGCTGGTTTTCCCTTCCTTTAATTTCATTCTGCTATATTAAATCGCTTGATGATGATGATGATGATGATGATGATGATGATGATGATGATGATGATGATGATGATGATGATGATGATGATGATGATGGACTTTTTGTTACCTTTCATAAAGTTTAATTGCGGCAGACATGTTCCGGGGAGACCATCGCACAAGTACATTAGCTAAATAAAGCCAAAGGAATCAGATGAGTTTCTCTTGAGGGCTAGCTAAGAGCCATGTGAATTCTCAGATGTGCCATGGGACACCTGGTGTGACTCGGTGGTAGAACATTTGACTTCCATGCGGAAGGTTCCGGGTTCCATCCTTGGCATCTCCCTTTAAAAGGGTCCGGTGGTGGTGATAGTGGTGGAAAGTTCTGCCAAGTCGCAGCTGTTGTATGGGGACCCTGTAAGACGAGAGATGTTCAGAAGTGGTTTCCTATTGCCTGCCTCTGCATAGCAACCATTGATTTTCCTGTTGGTTTCCCACCCAAATGCTAACCGGGGCTGACACTAATTGGGAGGGGGAGGAATTAATGTCAGCAAAACTGCACAATGCAAAAGGTTTAAAACCTGTGCATGACATTTGCTCAAAGGGCTCTAAGTGTATTATCTTTAAGACTCTCAGTTGGCTCATGGGGAATATGGTTCAGAATTAACAGGTATATGCTACATCATGGATGCGATCATTCAGTAGAAAAGATCACATGACGTTTGTGTGTACCTTTCCCTATGTATTAGAATGTTACTGGATTTTGTGGACACTCTGTTGATTTGAATGCTGGAGTTTCAGCATGGTGTAGTGGTTAAGAGTGGTAGACTCTGATCTGGAGAAACGGGTTTGATTACTTGCTCCTTCACATGCAGCCTGCTGGGTGATCTAGCTTGGGCTAGTCTTGGACTAGCTTGGTCTTGGACTAGCTTGGACTAGCTTGGGCTAGTTACAGTTCTCTCAGAACTCTCTCAGTCCCATCTTCCTTACAAGGTGTCTGTTTTGGGGAAGGAAAGGCAATTGTAAGCTTCTTTTAGACTTATTTTGGTTGAAAAAAGTGGGGTATCAAACCAAGTCTTCTCCTCCTCCTCCTCCTCCTCCTCCTCCTCCTCCTCCTCCTCCTCCTCCTCCTCCTCCTCCTCCTCCTCCTCCTCCTCCTTCCTCCTCCTGCCCCTCCTCCTCCTCCTCCTCCCTTTTCCTCCTTTCTCCTCGCCTCCTCCTTTCTCTCCTCCTCCTCCCTCCTCCTCCCTCCTTCTTCTTCTTCTTCTTCTTTCTTCTCTTTCTTCTTCTTCTTCTTCTTCTTCTTCTTCTTCTTCTTCTCTTCTTCTTCTTTCTTTCTTTCTTCTTTTCTTCTTCTTCTTCTTCTTCTTCTTCTTCTTCCTCTTCCTCTTCCTCTTCCTCTTCCTCTTCCTCTTCCTCCATCCATCCTCCCTCCTCCCTCCTCCCTCCTCCCTCCCTCCCTCCCTCCTCTCTTGGGACAAAGTGGTAGCAATCATTTCCCAGTCCAAAATAACATTTTGTAGTAATCTACATGTAAAAATTAACATTTCTTGTGTAATAGTGTAAAAATGATATGTAATACATCAGTGGAAATGCTGTATGAATACTGGGAAAATGTGAAATCCATTTCAAATGTTGTAAAAGCAGCAAAAGAAATTCGGGAAGAATTATCAAAGGACAAATCTGTACTGTAACAAAAAAAATGAAAATGTCTCATGCTTACATCACTAATGTGTGTGTGCATGTACAGGACAAGATGAGCAACAATAGGTCTAATTGTATAAAGCAGCTCAGTATGCCTTTTATCTCTATATCT
Source organism: Sphaerodactylus townsendi (assembly GCF_021028975.2). Taxonomy (NCBI): domain Eukaryota; kingdom Metazoa; phylum Chordata; class Lepidosauria; order Squamata; family Sphaerodactylidae; genus Sphaerodactylus; species Sphaerodactylus townsendi. Next base: position 42,734,264 of record NC_059436.1, on the reverse strand, counting down.
CTAAGTTTATGGATATGGGCTGGAGATTAGAAGAAGACTTCTAATGTTTAAAGGAATGAAATTCTGGATCTGATCCCCAAGAACAGCTGTGGGAGCCGAATTGTGCAGTGGTTTTGGGGATGAAACTATATACATGATCAAAGAAGGGTGATGTGGAGAAACTTTGGTGGACCTGAGCCAACTTCATCAGATTCATGAACTGAGGATAACATGGACATGAGAGGCAAGATAGCCTTGTGCATCTGACCAAGTGGCCTCTAGTCCATGAAAGTTCCTTTCACAATTAAGCCACTAGTCTTCACAGTAATATGTGAATCTTCTTGTTTGATTGTATATCATAGCTTCACCCCGTGCTATATATTCTGGTGGTAGAATAAATGTAGAACTGTAGAACTGTAATAACAGCTTATTTTAATAATACTGATGCATTACAACTTCCTATAGGTGAGGCTCAAATTGTAATGAAAGAACTGGCAGCTATTAAATCAACGATAATAGTAATTTAATGATAATTTAATAGTAACTTATTTTATGTTCCACTTTGGCCAATTATCCATCTGTGCTGTGGCACATGGTGGGACAGGAAGCACGTCAGGGCAAGAAATCTTTTTGTTTGCAGCCAGCCGAGAGAGGAGGCGTGTGGGGCAAAGTTTCTTCTCCTGGCGTGCTTGTCACTTTCTTCAGAGAAAACTAGAGCACGTCTCGGGCAGCCTGTTTCTCTGACTAAGACTTTCTTAAAAGGGCAATGCTCCAAATATTGCTTAAGCAATCATTGGAGCATTGCTCTTTTAAGAAAGTCATAGAGACAGGCTGCCTGAGAGGCAACTTCCCTGAAGCCGAGCCTCAGAGCCTGTGGGAAAAGGAAGGGGTAAGCGAGTGAGGGGTACAAGGCGCTGTGCGAGTAAGCGGGCCTCCACCAAGGGGGTGCACCTGGAACTTTTTTTTTCTCCAGGCGCCATTTGGACCCCATAGGCCACTGGTTCCTTCTGATTTATACTTTGGGTGCAGCTTTAGAGCAAATAGCTAGGTTTCTTAGTATAGTTATAAGTAAGCACTCCTAATTAATTTTCTGCCTGGTTACTGTAAGTTTATGTTTGGTTACCGTAGCGTGTGTGTTCTCTTTTATTTGATTGTATGACATTAAAGTTCTTCACTTTTTCACGAGTTTCTCCTGGCTGTTAATGGCTTTTTTTTTCCTTTTTCACATCAGTATGTAAAAGCCAGGATCAAATATTTGATCACTGTAGGCAAAAAGTTGATCAGAAAAAGATTATCTTACTCCTTGATACAGTTCAGGTTTTCTTGTCTATTCTCACGTACAGATCACCCCAGCAACACTTAACACCAGGCAGGAATTGCCTACCAAGTTACAGTTTGAAACTCTACAGTTTCAGATTATGATTCTGCAGCAATTCTCAGTTAGCACTAATCATAGTTTGCCTGAATCAGCTGTAACCCAAAATTACCGGTAGAGCAAACTAGGTGAGGGAGAAGGGAATCCACATGCATGAACAGAGAGCATGTACCAAGCTGTTATCCAGTGGAAAAGGGGTAAGGGAGTAAGCTATTCCACTCTACTGACAATATACCCATGTATGTGATCGGGAGCAACAGCTGCAGAAGGCCCTTGCTTTCACATCCTGCATGTGAGCTCCCAAAGGCACCTGGTGGGCCACTGCGAGTAGCAGAGAGCTGGACTAGATGGACTCTGGTCTGATCCAGCTGGCTTGTTCTTATGTTCTTATGTGCAGATGCAGGCTGACCACTCAATGGATGCTTGCACAGTCCCCTTGAAGGACCTTCTGGGTACATTGGGTCAGTTGCAGACACCGAGACCTTTCCAGCGACCTCAAGAATGAGCGGCTGTATCCTGATGTTTACAATAGCACAACTGCATCTGAACTTGTTGAACGAAAGTCAGGGGAATGAGTCTGGAATAGGGGTGCAACAGTGTTCCAGGCGGCTGAGCCTCACTCCTCGCCCGCAGGAGTGTGCCTTGGTGTGCATGAGCAAACTGCACGCAACTGCGCCGAACAAGCCAGCAGATTATGTCATAGTAGAAGCAGGCCCTGCGCTTAAAAGAAGGAGCATGTGTATTTTTACAGGGTGAGGTACATACCGAAGTGGCTTTCCAGCATCTGGAACTAATATTAAGCTTGGAAAATGTTTTCTGTCACTCCAGTGCTGCTCTGGTAGAAGGGTGAGAAACCTCTAAAGAGGAGGGGTGGAGAACAGCGGTAAACCCCAGACTCTGTTGCACAGGCATGAATGAAGCATGGGATGGGACCAGCCAGAGCTATGCTGGGGGGAAATGGTGCATTTAAGATGGTTGGTCTCAGCTGGGGGGGCGGCCACCTCGAGGGGGGGATGTGTGCACAACCCCTCTGACCCTTAGAGGGGGAAGGTTCTGCAACAGGGGAGAGCCAGACACACCTTTCCTCCTGGCAGAAGAACATTAGTGTTGCAGCTACCAGCATACTTATGCTAACCATGGAAGCTGCAGAGAGGATGAGAATGTCGACAGCTGGCTCATTCACTCCCAACCAGCCTCACACACTTCCTAGGCCAGCTAGTTTCAGAAAGAACTGTGAGGCATCTCTTCACACGTGAGTCTGTGTCCTGTTCAATAGTCACATGAGACTTGCAGGTTCTTCTCAGTTTCCATCAATGTGGAGCCCAATTCAGATTGCCGCTGTGGTGTGAATTAGAGAAGGGGTTTCCTTCTCAGCTGCAGTGGTCCTGGGAGTGTGGCATATTGGGGGATACATGTACATTTGTGAGTCCCGCTCCCCAACCTGTGCACACATGTACACCCCAGGTTGTTTCAGGTCAGGAATATGGAGGTGGGAGGTGAAACCCTTTTTCTTTCTGCACCACAAGCACATTCTATCTCAAGTGTCAAGTGTCATGAAATTTGCTCTATGCAGGACTACCCTTGGACATGCTCCGGAAGCTCCATGTGGTCCAGAATGCATTGGGGACCCTATGGTGGACACATGTTCACCCAGTTCTCCGCCAGCTGCACTGGCTCTGGTGGAGCACCAGATCAAGTTTCGGGTGTTTGTATTTACATATAAAACCCGAAACAGTTTGGGGGCCATGCACCTAAGGGACCATTTCTCCTGGTACATTCCCCAAAGAGCACTTCAGTCTATGAGTACTAATCTACTGGTGGTCCCTGGCCCCAGAGAAGTTCAGTTAACCTCAACCAGGGTCAGGGCTTTCTTGACTCTGGCCCCAATCTGGTCACACTGTCTAGTGAGACCAGGACCCTGTGGTACCTTTGCAGTTCTGCAGGGCCTATAAGACAGAGCTGTTCCATCAGACGTACAGTTGAGGCATCCATAGTACCATCTTGCCTCCCCCTCTCTCCATTTTTCCATCTTGCTGTTAGTGAGTCTATTTCCCCCCATTACAGAATTAAAGTATGTTCATCATGTTAGATTAATGTAGTTGCAACTTATTGAAATGTTTTAATATTTTAGGTGATTTTATGTGTGTGGTGTAAGCTTCCCCAAGCCTGAAAGGGGAAGATCAGCCTATTAAACCTAATAAACCTAAATCTGATCTAATCTAGTGTTTAAAATAAATTGATCGCATTACTGTAGAATGAAGGAGAGGAGCTAAACCATGCCAACTGAGCAGCAGTGGCATAGGAGGTTAAGAGCTCGTGTATCTAATCTGGAGGAACCGGGTTTGATTCCCCGCTCTGCCGCCTGAGCTGTAGAGGCTTATCTGGGGAATTCAGATTAGCCTGTACAATCCCACACACGCCAGCTGGGTGGCCTTGGGCTAGTCACAGCTTCTCGGAGCTCTCTCAGCCCCATCTACCTCACAGGGTGTTTGTTGTGAGGGGGGAAGGGCAAGGAGATTGTAAGCCCCTTTGAATCGCCTGCAGGAGAGAAAGGTGGGGGATATAAATCCAAACTCTTCTTCTTCTTTGTAGTATTTGAGCAAGTCTCTGGCTAATATGCTTCTTCTTCCCTTCAAGGGCCTGAGTCACTCTCTTCAATTCCAGTTTATGCAATCTGTGCTTTGCCCCACTGAGATGTAGGAGCAAAATCCGGTTGTTGTAAACTCAGCAAAGAGGGGATTGGATCATGCGGACAAACAGAAGCACGGAACAGGAAGAGGGAATATGCAGTTGAGTTTTACTGACGTAGCACCAAATTATATTTTGCAGTGATATTTCAACCGGCTCAGAATGTGATATGAAACGAAAGAGCATATCACCCTTTTTGGAACTCCATAATAACCTGTCACACTTACTTGGTGGAATATTAAAGTTACACATATACACATATACTGAAATCAGAATTGCACTGGTGCAAGAAAGATAGATGTACATGTGCAATTCTGATTTCAGTATATGTGTAACTTTAATTTCAGATATACCCATTAGAAGCCTCAAAGAATTGTTGGAAGTGTGATTGAATATACTAGCATACTGAGGAAGACGCACAAAAAACGTTCTCTACATGCAAAATGTTTTTATGTAGAACCTACAGAATTGGAATATGGACTATATGAAACTGAAGCTTTGTCTCTGAAAAAAGAATCGGCAGGAATTGAATGGACTAAGTGGTTATTTATGTTTTTTATTTATGAGGCACACCGCAATGAAGCGGGCACCTCCGAGGAAGCTTTGTCCCCACACCACACCTTACTGACTACGCCCGGAGGAACGAGGCAATCCACTGAAGGACAGTGCCCCTAACCCCGGAGGCGGCCAGGCGGATAGTCGTGATCGACCATATCAAACGCTGCGGTGAGATCTAACAACACCAGCAGCGCCGATCCGCCTCAGTCTAGCTGCATACGGAGCGTATCTGTGACAGCGAGGAGAACCGTCTCCATCCCATGCCCAGCACGGAAGCCGGACTGGAAGGGATCGAAGGCCGATGTGTCATCCAGAAAGCCCTGAAGCTGCTCCAACACCACTCTCTCAATTACCTTCCCCAGAAACGAAAAGATTCGACGGCAGGCGGTAATTGGCCAGATCTCCAGGATCTAAGGATGGTCTTTTCAAGAGCGGGCGGACCACCGCCTCCTTCAGCCCATCTGGAAAGACTCCTTGCTCAAGGGAGTCATTGATGATCTTCAACAGATGGGGTCGTAGCTCCTCCCAGCACGATTTAATCAGCCAGGAAGGGCACGGATCCAGAGGACAGGTAGTAGGTCTAACAGCAGCCAGGGCCCTGTCAACAGCGGCTTCAGAGAGCAGGGAAAACTGGGCCAAACTAGGGCCTGAAGACGGCAAGGGAGCCTCCAGTTCGCTCATTGTAGTTAAGGTGGCCGGAAGGTCCTGGCGGAGCTGACCAGCAGGTCAAAGATCGAATTATCCTGAATAATTGTGCCGGGCGAGAGCTAGCAGATGCGAGAGAGGAGGAGAAGAAGGCCCTCTTCGCCTCCTTCGTCGCCATCTCATAGGCTTTCATAAACGTCCTATAAGATGTTCGCGCAGCTTCGCCACGAGATTTCCTCCACACTCGCTCTAGACGTCTGAGCACCCGTTTCATGTGGCGAAGCTCCTCCGTATACCACGGAGCCTGCCTTGAGCGGGGGCGCAGAGGACGCCGGGTTTAGTTATAAAGGTTATACTGTATCTTGAAGAACTCTGTCAGAAAAATGGAGGAAATGTAAATACAAATAGAAGTGTTAAGTTGATTAATTATATGTAAGATCAATATATAAGATTGGATACAACCAGAGTGCAATGTGTGTATTTTTTAGTATTTAGGCTAACACACACACACATGCCATAATGGACCAGGAAGAAACATCAGGTGGGAAAAATAAGCAAACCAAAGAACTAAGAACAGATGGAACAACCGAAGTTACCTCAGCCCATATCCCAGTGGAACAGCTTTGTCTTACAGGCCTTGCGCAATGACATCAGATCCCGCAGAACCCTGGTCTCAATAGACAAATCGTTCCACCAAGTGGAGGCCAGGAGTGGAAAATCCTTGGCCCCGATTGAGGCTAGCCAGACCTTTCTCGAGCCAGGGATCACCATCAAATGTATGGCAGTACTTATCTTATTGCATGTGATTATTTTCATATCCATCCAGTATAGTGGATATACATTTTACAGATGTATGCTCTGACTTAATGTGTGCACTTGAACATACCAGCTCCTTCCTTTCTTGTGGGAACCAGCGAACCTTCCTTTTTAGGTTCACAGTATCTTCCTTCTTAGCTTTATTTAGACAACGGAGGATGCCGATTGTCAGTATGGGCAGCAGGCACTGTTTTTGATTATATTTTGGTGATTCATGCATGCTGATTAGCATGGGATCAAAGGCTCATTGATTTGGAAGGGTCCCAGTGGGTCGTTGAATGGAGAGGTGGGGCCAGAGAACCGGTTCTCTCAGGGTTTTTTTTTTTTTCAGTGAGATCACCCACCTGGGGTTTTTATTTACCCCTAAACCTTCTTCAAACCAAGGCCGACCATCCTGGGCTGGAAGAATCTTTGCCAGGAATTAATACAAACATCTTGAAAGCTGATGAGGAGCAGCTTCCTTCCCGGGACCAATCAAAATGTCGACGCGTCCAAGGAGAAGGTCCCAGATTGAAAAATGCTTTGCATCTCAAGTGGTGATTTTTTTCTGGGAGAAAGACCTTTTTTTCTGCTTGAGACCCAAGGAGTTGCAACCAATTTATGGTGACCCCCCCCCATGGGGTTTTCAAGGCAGGTGACCAGCTGAGGTCACCTCAGGCTCCATCCCTGAAGACTGGAAGATGGCCAATGTCACACCAATCTTTAAGAAAGGATCTAGGGGGGACCCGGGAAATTACAGGCCAGTCAGTTTGACATCTGTTCCTGGTAAATTAGTAGAATCTATCATTAAAGATAACATTATAAAACATGTAGAAAAGCAAGAGTCAGCATGGCTTTTGCAGAGGCAAATCCTGTCTTACAAACTTACTAGAGTTCTTTGAGGGTGTAAACAGGCATGTGGACAGGGGTGAACCGGTGGACATTGTCTACTTGGATTTCCAAAAGGCTTTTGACAAAGTTCCTCACCAGAGACTGTTGAGAAAACTCAGCAATGAAGGAATAAGAGGGGAAGTCCTCCTATGGATTAAAAACTGGTTGAGAAACAGGAAACAAAGAGTGGGTGTAAATGGGAAGTTCTCACAATGGAGAGATGTCGGGAATGGTGTCCCCCAAGGATCCGTTTTGGGACCAGTGCTCTTTAACCTATTCATAAATGACCTGGAAGTAGGGGTGGGTAGCGTGGTGGCCAAGTTTGCAGATGATACCAAATTATGTAGGGTGGTGAGAACCACCAAGGATTGCTTGAAGAGCTCCAAGCGGACTCCTTGATACAAATTAGGTGGAAGGTGGGCTCAGAAATGGCAAATGCAGTTCAATGTAGCAAAATGTAAAAGAGTGATGCACACAGGGGCAAAAAATCCAAACTTCACATTACATCGCCACCATGGGGTCAGTGCTTATCAGTCGCCAGAGACCAGGAAAGCGGATTTAGGCGCCTTAGTTGAAAGGTAGTTCCATGCAGGAATGTCAACTCAATGCATGGCAGCTGTGAAAAGGGCAAACTTCTATGCTGTGGGATCATTAGAAAAGGAATTGATAAATAAAACTGCAAAGATTGTCATGCCCTTATATAAAGCAGTGGTGCGACCAAGCACTTGGAGTACTTGTGTCCAGTCTCTGAGGTCGTGGCCAAAGCGATCTCAAAAAAAGGATATTGAGGAGATAGAAAAAAAAAGTGCAGAGAAGGGCAACAAGGATGATTGAGGGACTGGAGCACCTTCCTATGAGGAGAGGCTGCAGCGTTTGGAGACTCTTCCTTTTTAGTTTGGAGAGGAGGCGACTAAGGGGGGATATGATTGAAGTCTATCAAATTATGCATGGGGTAGAAAATGTTGACAGAGAAAAAAATTTCTCTCTTTCTCACAATACTAGAACCAGGGGCATTCATTGAAAATGCTGGGGAAGAATTAGGACTAATAAAAGGAAACACTTCTTTACGCAACGTGTGATTGGTGTTTGGAATATGCTGCCACAGGAGGTGGTGATGGCCACTAACCTGGATAGCTTTAAAAGGGGCTTGGACAGATTTATGGAGGAGAAGTCGATTTATGGCTACCAATCTTGATCCTCTTTGATCTGAGATTGCAAATGCCTTAACAGACCAGGTGATCGGGAGCAACAGCCGCAGAAGGCCATTGCATTCACATCCTACATGTGAGCTCCCAAAGGCACCTGGTGGGCCACTGCGAGTAGCAGAGAGCTGGACTAGATGGACTTTGGTCTGATCCAGCTGGCTTGTTCTTATGTTCTTATGTTCTTATGAGGTGGTTTGCCATTGCCTTCCTCTGTGTAATGACCCTAGTATTCCTTGATTTTCTCCCATCCAAGGAATACCCAATACCAACCCTGCTTAGGTTCACAGATCTAACGAGATCAGACTAACCTAGGCCATCCAGGTCAGTGCACCGGTTTCATATAAATCAGCTTTATTTATTCTTGAAAATCTTGTTACCATATATACTTGTGTGTAAGTCGACCCATGTTTAAGTTGGGGCACTTAATTTTACCACCAAAAACTGGGAAAACTTATTGACTCGTGTATAAGTCTAGGGTGGTAACTCCAAAGCAGATGGGGGCAGGGAAGAGCCAGGGTACCTGCTCCCCATCGGATTGCTTCCCCGCCCCCACACCTCCCAGATTTCCCACAGCAGCCCCAGCCCATGGCTGCTCTGGCGTTTCCTTGGCTGCTCTGGCGTTTCCATTCGCCTTTGCAAGCAAGGAAACCGAAAAAGCAGACGACTGCTCTTTCGAGCATTTCCTTGCTTGCAATGCCAGAGCAGGCAGGGGCAGGGAAGAGCTGGGGCCACCCATGACTCCGGGTGCATGCCTGTGGGGCACCCAGCAGGCTCCTGCCCACCCCCACCCCCGCTGGGTCAAGAGGCACATTTGTCTTCCAACGTACCAATGGGGACACTTGTAAGTACTGTTTCCGATGTGACACCTATAGGGGCGGAGCAAGGGGGAACTCGGACGGGGGCGTGCACGCGCCCTGTGCCCCTGTTGCAGCACTGTCTGCCCCCGCCCCAACCCAGAATGCCCCCAGAACGCTCCACCATGCCCCGGAACACCCACTCCATGCTGCATGCCCAGGGCGTCACGCCCCACCCAGCCCCATTGGCGCCACGCCTCTGGACACCTACTCTGATGTTTCAGGAAAGTGGGCAAGGCCCTTTCCTGGTGGGGCTTCACAATGGAGACTCCATCTTAAAGCTAAACTTGTAGGGATGTCCCCTATACACTTTTTATCTGTTTGCCCTCAGGCCACAAGGCTATCTCTTGATAGAGCAGTCAGCCCTTGCCAGGGCTTGTAGAGTATGGTTTACATTTTTTGTTTTTGGTATTGCACTCCTTCCATTATACTTTTTTTTTTTAGTATTTGGTGTTTTCTGGTGTTTTGGCGTATTTTTTGGTGGTGTTCTCCTTTCATGATACTTTTATCAAGTGACCTTCCCTAAATATCAGTGGAACAGAAAAGCTGTACGACTCCTTGAGCAGCAGGCCTGATGCCAGGAATAAAGGTAAAAGTGGCTCTTTCCATTGATGGAAATTGTGACCACTGCTGCTTGGGAGCTGCATATTGAGAACCACTTGAGTAGGCATTGACAACAAAAAGGAAGGATGCCACTGCCATGTGACACGGAGCTCCCATTTTCAGCATCAAGGCCTTGTTCTTTGGGACATTTTCCTCTTCCTTGAAAGTTTCCTGTAGCGACTTCAGGTATGTGCATATGTGGATTAGAGAGGGTTGGAGGAGGAGGAGGAGGAGGAAGAGAAGAAGAAGAAGAAGAAGAAGAAGAAGAAGAAGTAGTAGTAGTAGTAGTAGTAGTAGTAGTAGTAGTAGTAGTAGTAGTAGTAGTAGTAGTAGTAGTAGGATTTATATCCCCCCTTTCTCTCCTGCAAGGAGACTCAAAGGGGCTTACAAAATCCTTTCCCTCCCCTCCTCACAACAAACACCCTGTGAGGTTGGTGGGGCTGAGAGAGCTCCGAAGAACTGTGACTAGCCCAAGGTCACCCAGCTGGCATGTGTTGGAGTGTACAGGCTAATCTGAATTCCCCGGATAAGCCTCCACAGCTCAGGCGGCAGAGCAGGGAATCAAACCCGGTTCCTCCAGATTAGAGTACACCTGCTCTTAGCCACTACGCAGAGTGGGTACTCTTGATCATGAGGCAGGGCATTTGCCACCGTGAGCTGCCACAACATCCCCACCCAACACTAGGAACGAGACCCTCCCCTCACCCCTCTCTTGAGCCAAGTTGGAGTGATCCTCTGACCCTGGGCCAGGCCCTTGGGACACCCGCCCCGTAATCTAATCTGCTAATTAAAAACCAAACAGGTTCCATTCAGTCAGATAAAGTTTGTCCTTGAGCTGAATAAACATCACATCCACCGGACATGCTCCTGCTGGCCTGTTCTCTCCCTTTCTCCTCTGCTTTGTAAGTGAAAGATGATCTCATCTTCCAAGGGTGGGAGGGAGGCTTTACCAACAGAAATGTCAGTGCAGCAAACAGCGACAGCTAACCCGGTGATTTGCAGGCAAGAAGCCAAGGCAGGTGGCATGCGGCATGCAGCCCTTTGGCTGAGATACACTGAAGGTGTGCTTGAAAGCTAAAAGGGAAAGCAGGAGACTCCTTCTGGAAACATCTTCCCTCAGGTACAGCATCAAATCATAAGTGGTTTCCTGTCTCCTCAGACAGTAGGTGGTGAATGAAAGTGGCAGTCAGAGGGTTCCTTCAGATAGCTGCAGTTGTGATCATTAGCCATAAGAGAGCAGAATTGCTCACAGAAGAGTGGTATGTGCTGGGTGCAGCGGCCAGGAAGCCAAGGGACAGAGATATTAAACAATTAAATCAAAGATATGTAATAAGTTGCTAATATCAGCAAATATCAGACCTTGGGTAATCTGACCCTCAGGTTGCTGTGCTAGGTACTCAGAGGACATGGGGCTGATAAGTATTTGCTTCTGATTATGCCGATAAAGGCTTATGTGTGTATGTACGTACATACGTATGTATGTATGTATGTATGTATGTATGTATGTATGTATGTATGTATGTATGTATGTAGTGGTTAAAGTGGCAGACCAGGATCTGAGAAACCCACGTTCTGATCCCCACTTGTGCCATGGAAGCTTGTTGGGTAACCTTGGTTCAGTCACACACTCTCAACCCTGACCCTGACTAGTATTTGGATGGGAGACCTCAGAGGCGTAGCTTCAAGGGGACAGGAGGGGGTGCGATGCACCACATGTGCACCCCTGTGGGGGTGTAGCGAGGGTGTGGCAGAGGTGCGGAGGGGGCATGGAGGGGTGGCATGGGGGCGGAGGATGCACTGGTGCACTGGACGCTTTTCTCCTTTGCTATACCTCTGGGAGACCTCCAAGGGATACCAGGGTTGTGACACAAAGGCGGGCAATGGAAAACTCCCTGTGCCTCTTCCTTGAAAACCTCACCGGTTTTTGCATTTCCAAACCTCACTGGTTATTGCATTTCCCTTGAAAATCTCACCAGTTATTGCACTTCCAAACTTTTAGCAGAACTATTATGCTCTATTGGTCGAAAGTTGCTGAAATGGGCTGAGTTGTATGTTTTGGGAACCTCTGAAACCAACCCAGCAGTGCTCAGCCATTTGCCATACCTTGCACAAATCCTCTCATAGTGCATTACCAACGGTGGTCATTTGACTTGGCCTTGATAAATAACCCAAAACAAGGTCATTCCTGAGTTAACCAAATGGGCAGGGTGGGAACCCTTTCTTTGATTTGGACCAATTTTATATCACTGTCCAGGTGATGCACTTGAGCACATACATCCTTTATCGTCTCCACTTTCACTTATGTGGGAGGGTTTTTTTTTAGGGTTGTGGACAAGACAGTGTCGACATAGTATGCTCAAAAGCTTGGTGGAAAAAGCAAATATGGGTATATGGCCCCAAAAAGTCCCCCAAACCTCTCACTAAGCTATTTATAATTCCTTTGTTCTTCTGTTGGCATTCAGGCTCATGTCTGACATCACAAATTGGCTGTCTAGCGGTTTCTGACTACTTTTGTCTATCCATTTTTTTAACAATAGGGAAATAATTGTAGCATTGGATGTTTACCTGCCCAAGGAATTTTATATTGAGAGAAAGTGTGCAACACATTTAGAAGCAATGATGCTGCTATGTACCCTGTTTCCCCGACAATAAGACCTACCCTGAAAATAAGCCCTTGCATGATTTTTCGGGATTTGTGGAGGATGCTTGAAATATAAGCCCTACTCCAAAAATAAGCCCTAGTCACAGATTCCCCGGCGCAGCTGATCTGGTCATGTGGGGGGGCACAAAAAATAAGACATCCCCTGAAAAAAAAGAGTCCTAACGCATCTTTGGAGCAAAAATTAATATAAGACCCTGTCTTAATTTCAGGGAAACGTGTAAATGTGAAGGAAGATGCTGCAGTCTCTACCTCATTGCAAACCCTGGGCAGAATGCCATGAAAGTCATGTTCTAACTTTAACTCTTGCTTTATGATCTTATCGATTACAAACAGTTTAAAATGTGATTGACTTTTTTCCCAGATTTTGTTTGAGCAAAGGATATTGTAGACAGTGTTATGGCCATTTTTGTTGGTCTGTATTATCCAAAGCTTTCATGGCTGGAATCGACGGGCTGTTGTGAGTTTTCCAGACTGTGTGGCCCTGGACGGGTAGTTTTAGCTAACGTTTCGCCTGCATCCGTGACTGGCATCTTCAGTGGCATGCCGTGGTAAGATGTGTTTATCTCCATGGCACAACAAAGAGGCCATGACAGCTCAGACTGGCAGACCCACAACAGCCATTTTGTTTGTTTGTTTATTTGCTGTGGATCCCAAGGGGTACAGCTGGCAGCAGTTCTGGCAAAAGACCAAGAGAAGGAGCTGAATGTAATCCATCTCGCCTTTCATGAAAGTTGGGTATTTTTCCCCTTAGATGCATGGCAAGTATAATGGAGGAGAGAGCTGGCCTCATTACTACTCCAAAGACTTCTAAATTATTTGCTGCTTTTATATTTAGAGTTGGCCTCATCCTTTTGTTGCTGTCCTTTTGCCTCACCCCACACAAATGGCCTCATATTAGGAGGAGAGGGTCTTGTGGGCACCCTCAGCCTCTTCCATCCCTTAGTTCCAGTCCTCTAGAGACAGGTGGTCAAGTGTGTCCCTCTCCCCCAGTTTTCCCCAAATCCTAGGAGAGAAAATGTGTCCAGTTGCACACGCACCTCATGTTTCCTAACCTGTCACAGGTGTTCTGCCTCTCTCTAGTTTTGAAAGTGTCAGCTTCCAGATTTTCCTCTTCACTCCCACTTGGGTTGTTTGCTACCAACTGCTGCTGCTGCTGCTGCTGCTGCTGCTGCTGCTGTTGTAAGGCTGTTCAGCAGGCACATCCTTTCTTTCCCCAACCAAACACGCATCCCCCATAGGAAACAGGGGAGTTTCCCTCCTTGGGACAGGAAACTTCAATTTTCCAGGCATCTCTCCTTGGGGTGCTGCCTGCCGAGGAAAAAAAAGCATAGATGTCGATTTTGGGCCTGAGGGTACAAATAAGTTGTGTGTACCTACAGCTCTGATCCGGACTGAGGTCTCACGGGGCTTTAAAGAGGATTAACCATCAAGCCCCTTTCAGTTTTGCTCATTAAAACCCAAATCCCCCACATTGTTTACATTTTAAGGGGGACAAGAGGAGATGTCCATTAAAAATCTTGCCACCACCCCCCTTTAATATGTAAATAACCATTGGGAAATGGATTCACAAAATGAGCAGGACAGAAAGATTTAACCCTCTCCCATCTCCTCATAAAGCCCTGATCTGAATGGGAGCTGCACCCACCCGTAATTTGCCTTTTACAGATGAATTTAGATCCATTGTCAGTTTTTGCCCTTCACTGTTGAGAAAGTTATGGGGTTTTTTTTCCCCTGGGGTGGGGGAGAGAGATGTTGTGGAGTAATGCATTTCAAGCTGTTTTATTCCAGCCTCCTTATGCCTCCTTAGGAGTATGGATCATCTCATTGGGATAAGCATAGTTGTTTCCGCCTGCCTTATGTGCATGTGTGCACACACAGATGCGGGCCCGCCCGCGCGCGCGCACACACACACACACACACATTTGTATTATGGAAAGTAAGAGGGAGGAGATTCTTGGCCAAAGTTGAACTGTGTGCCCAAATAGTCCATTGAGTCAGATTTCCATGGGGCAGTTCCAGTTCTCTGAAGAAGTCCAGTCTTTTTGGGTGCAGCTGCTTCTGGATATGACATTGGTTCCTCCCCAGAAGTTTATTTTAGGTAGGGACCTCTATCAATAGGAAGAGAGACATGCTTAAAGGTTGAGGGTGGATCCGGAAAGTCTGTGCTTTGAGCTCCAGGCTCTTAGAAAAGGACTAACTCAATGACTAAGGCTGGGATTAGAAAAAGGAGACATTAAGGTCAATTCGTCCAGACAGAGGGATCTATGGGGTGGGGGAGGGCAGAACTTCAAGATTTACCAGCTGGAACCAGTGGCAAAATGGCTCTTCCCAAGGGACAAGATAAAATATTACCTTCCATCACCAACTGGAGCCAGGTATAGTTACCCACAGCACCAGATGGAATTATCTGCCCGCGTAAGTATAAATTCACACCTGCTATACAATTAGGAGCCCTGCAGCATAGGCAGAGTCCGCACAAGCCAAAAACAGTGCCCCAAGAATGGTAAAAACACTGTTCCAGGGGCGCTGTTGGCACAGCTGTCGCCTTTACAACGAAGCAGTGCCGTGCTTTCCCCTCCCCCACTAGGAAGGAAATGCTGGTTCCCTGCCTAGCTCAATGAGCGAGACTTTTGGGAAACAGCGTTTCCCTGCCAGGGGTTGAACGGCAGCATGGGCGTGCCTCCCCAACTCTGCAGTGCTCCGCAGGGAGAGAAGGTAAGTGTGGGGAAAGAAAATGGAGGTGCCTCTGTGCGGAGTCGTTCCCACGGGCCACAGGCACTCAGCGTGCAAATGGCCCTGGGGTTCCACTGGCATTATATATGCCAGTGGGATGCCACTATAGGGGCCTGTAAGGAATCTGCCATAGAGTGGTAAGCCACAGAACTGTGGTCAAAGCTCTGGTCATGACCTGATTTCAATCTCAACAAAAGTCAGCTTCAGGTATCTGGTTCAAGATTGACACAGCCTTCCCATCCTTCCGAGGTTGATCAAATGAGTCCCCGAGTTGCTGGGGGTGAAGTGTAGATGAAGACAGTGGCAAACCACCCATAAAAACGGTCTGCCTAGTAAATGCCATTAGATGACATCACCCCATGGGTAAGCAATGCCCCAGTCTGGATCTTAAAATGAAATGGTTTATATCAGCATAATTATCCTTCCCATTTAGCAATACCCTCCACTTGTGTAGCTTTTACAAATGATTTAAGGGCTATACTTTCCCCCTCTCTAGTGCAGTTATATTGTTGGTCCTGGAAACCCAGATTCGAATCCCTGCTGTCAATGATCTGGGCCAATCACACACTCAGACTAGCCTTCCTCAGAGATGTTAATGTACCCGGATCTAACTGTTGTACTGTTCCGTGTCAGACCAACACGCTACCCTCTGAAACTATCGTCCTCTAAGGGAAGCATAAAACTGAGCAGAAGAAAGTGATGCCAGTGGTTTCAGGCCACCCCTTCCTTTCTCTTCTGTTAGCAGACTCGAGGCGGCTTGAGGAGAAAGCCTGGGTATAAATGAACAAATAAATAAACACCTCCCTTATTTTTAATAGAACTGGCTACTCTCCTGGCAACTAGGCTGCCTTTTTGCTTCTGTTGAGTTGTGGCAGGGTATCATTCCACTAGAACTTGGCAGCCAGACACAGAGATATAACATTAAAGGAAAATGCCGGAACAATTCAAAGGGAATCTTCAAGCATTTAGCAGCTACTGTCTGCATAATATCAGAGGCTACAAACCTGTTTCTTTCAGCACAGTCTGTAAGGTGTCTATATTCTTGAACACGTTCATGGCCAGAATCAACCATGTGACCCTGGTCTGGTAGTTTCCAGGATGCGTTTCCAGGTAGTTTCTGGCAGTTTTCTAGTTTCCAGGTAGTTTCTGGCAGTTTTTGCTCCTAACGTATCTATAGCTGACATCTTCAGAGGCATATCACAGTAAGAAGTGCCATGGGCTCCTTCCACACATGCAGAATAATGCACTTTCAAACTGCTTTCAGTGCTGTTTGAAGCTGTGCAGAACAGCAAAATCCACTTGCAAACAGTTGTGAAAGTGGTTTGAAAACACATTATTCTGTGTGTGCGGAAGAGGCCCATGGAGAGAAACACATCTTACCATGATATGCCTCTGAAGTTCCCAGCCATAGAAGTGGATGAACCATTAAGAGCAAAATCTACCAGACCGCAGCCGCACAACCCAGAAGAGCCTCCACAGCCATATATGTCTGTATTTTATTCACCATCATGAGTGTCGTGTATAATACATTGCCCTTAAAGAAAATGACCTTGCCAAAGGCCATTTGTTCTGCACTGACATGTCATCCTTCCTGCAAGGAGGTTCAGAGACCTAGCTGTGGATTAGAGTATCTCATGACTTTCCTTGCGACAGCCCTGCAAGGTAGGGTAGAACTTGACAGAGCACACCCAAGGTTGTCCGGTGAGCTTCACAGACCCAAACAGGGATTTGAACCCAACTCAGGAGCCCAACTGTCTTCCTCACTGGGCAACCAAGTTCCTTTACAGATCAGCAACAGAGTCTGACTCTCAACTGGAGAGGAGTCTCATGGAGTAGCCAAACAGTCTCTGGGGCCCTTCCTGAGCCCTTGTGCTCAACTGTAGTCAGCTCTTCCTAGAAATTCCCCCTCCCCAAGCAGGCAGAAGCCTTCCAGGCACGCGTCCCACCCACACTGGTAAGCCAGGCTTCCTGAGCAGCAAGAGCTCTTGCTTGAACAAGCCCAGACATGCCTCTCTGCTGCGGCCGTTCAGTCGTCTTTGCCAGCTGCATCCAAAAGAAGTCCGAGGGGGTGGCAAAAGGCCCCACGCTCCAGTCTGAAAAACAGAAAAGGTCCTCCTGCTCGTGCAGATGCTCGCAATCTCAAGCAGCCTTCCCCGACTCTCTTTCGTCCCTTTTACTCTCAGTCGAGAAAGCATAATTACTGCCCGTTCTAATTTTGCTGCGCTACGACCCGTCAATCATGCTGATGCACAAAGTGTGTTCATGTCCCTTAAACAAAAGAAGCAAGATCCCGCCCCCAACACACTTCTCTGTCCTCCGCTGCCTGTTTTACAGATGACTGATTTAATCCAGTCACCTTTGAAAAGGTGACTTCATCAATCGCCCATAATTTGCCTTTGCCATTATTTATACTTGCATGATAGGAATCCTGCGTTTATCAGAATGAATGTATTCGGCAGTCTTTTTTAGGGCCGTTAGGACAGCAGCAGTGAGTGATGTTTCTGGTTTGAACCCACTGCGCTACGCAAGCACAATTTCCTGCTTTCTTTAGAGGCTTTAGGATATTTTTGATTCATGCTGAAACTTCTCCAAAGGAAAATAAATAACATTATGTCTCGGACAACGGGGCTCTGGAGGAAGCCAGCTTGTCCCAGCCAGAATGCTAATCAGCTTTGCGTTCTTTGCCTCCTTCGCCTCGGTTTTCATTAGCATTCATCAAGGCACAAGTGTCCAAATTAGAAGCTGGCAATCGATTATCGCCATATCTGTCCCAGGGGATAAAAGAGGTGAAGAGTGGAAACTGAGGACAGCCAAGCCCTTAAATATGTTCTTGGGTCCCTTTGATGTCAATAGGACTTCAGGATGCTCAGGATTACACCATGAGCCAGTTTATTTTGGTGAAAAACAGGGCAAAGATTTGAGCTTCACAGAATCATTATTGAGTCAGAATGAGGTAGTTAATGTTAAGACCGATCTAGATGTGGCCAGTTGTGTGTGTGTGTGTATCTTCTTCTTCTTCTTCTTCTTCTTCTTCTTCTTCTTCTTCTTCTTCTTCTTCTTCTTCTTCTTCTTCTTCTTCTTCTTCTTCTTCTTCTTCTTCTTCTTCTCCTTCTTCTCCTTCTTCTTCTCCTCCTCCTCCTCCTCCTCCTCCTCCTCTTTCAACTGAGCATATAAGGGGAGCTAAACTATGCCCTCCCACACACACATGCCATAACTTTCTGAGCTCTTCAATGTCCCATGTTTCTTCCAGCATGGTTCTGGTACTAGAGTTGAACTCAGCTGAGGGGGAAATGGTGAAAATAAATTGAAGAGGAGGAGACAAGATTTAGCTTTCCACACTTGCATGTTTTATTTAACAGGAAATGGCAATCTGTTCTTTAGCACCCTGATACTTGAATCACTGGCAAGGGAAAACAACAGGGGAATTGGGTGTTGGCTGGCATTTCACCAGCATACTGATGTCACTTCCAGTAAAAAAAAAAAAAGGAAGAAGCATCATGGGCACTCTAGGGTTTTCAAAACCGCTTTTCTAGAACATCCATGGCATCACTTCCAGGTTTTACTAGATGTCAGCATGCTGGCAGGATGCCGGCAAACCGGTCCCTACTCTGAATGCTCCCAGAGGTTCTGGACTGTTACCTGGCTTCCTGAAAAAAATTCATCACCTCTTTAGTTGTGAACAAATTAACATGAACATGTATTGGGTCTTGAGAACAAACCCTGGAAACAGCACCAAAAAAGCCCACTATGTAGTTCTGTTATGTGGAGGACACGTTCACAATTTGGAGCCTCAGAGAAGAAGAACTAAACAAGTTTCTGGACCATATTAACAATATCCACTAGAACATCCAATTTACTGTGGAAAGAGAAAATGAGGGAAAACTACCATTTCTAGATGTCTTAGCCATGCGCAAACCAAACCAACAATTGGGCCACATAGCATACAGAAAACCTACGCACACTGATAGATATCTACATAAAAATTCCAGTCATCACCCTGGACAAAAAAGCAGCACCATAAAAACTTGGATAGATTGTGCAAACAGATTCCTTGTGGTAGGAGAGACTGAGGGAGTTCTGAGAGAACTTTGACTTGCCCAAGGTCACCCAGCAGGCTTCATGTGTAGGACTGGGAAACAAGCCCAGTTCTGCAGATTAGAGTCCACTGCTCTTAGCGATTGCACCACACTAGAGTCCATGGCATTGTACTCTTGGAGGTCCCTGGTTCTATCCCCAAATCTCCAGGAGTTCCCGATTCTTGCAACCCTACCGCCATCCTCCTCCAGTGGCCAAGAGGGACCTGGACCCCCTAACTGCATGGCAGAGTAGCAAAACACTTCTCACTCTGGCCCTTTCCGCACACGCATGCAAACACACCTCCACTTGCATGAATTATGCTGGTGGAAGCTTGGGGACCGTTCACACACTAGTGTGCAAGCAGCCCCGACTTTCCCTTCAGCCAGAGAAGCGGCTTCTTATGGAGCCACCTCCGGTCACCCCCCTCCACTCACTGTCCCATCCAGCATCACTCTGGAGGGTTGCATGGACCCACTCACGCTGCCCTCCAACCTCCAGGGGTTGGAGGGCAGCATGGGCGGTTCTTTGCAGGCCTCCAGAGCGATGCTGGACAGGACGGTGAGTGGAGGGGAGGGGGGAAGCGGCTGTTCACACCGTGTGCTGTTTGCACCGTGCCGACGGGAAGACAGTGCTTTGCAAAAACCTCACTCATTGAGCGAGGTTAAAAGAGTTGCCTTCATGCTGCTCCCAGGTGACCAGGACAGAGCTGCTGCGATGCAGCAGCACCTCCTGTGCAAACAGCAGCCCAGGGATGGCAAAAATGCCATCGCTGTATTTCGCCCGTATGTCGCTGTATTTCGCCCGTGCAGAAAGGGCCTTAAAGAGTTACAAGTCTCAGAATCCAAATGAGAGTCAAGGTTTCACCTCTTCTCCTTACTACTATCTCCCCACTAGCCGCCACCAAGATTCCTGTTCAGACTTCAGTCTTGCTCATTCTCTGCTCTATGAGCCACTTTCTCCACCTTCTGTGTATTTCTGAACATTTCTCATTTGTCCCATCCTTGCTGTGGCTGCTAGTACACCAGCTTCCTAGCAGATGCCTAGAAAAGCAACCTGATCAAGGACGATGACGCAAGATAATCTTGGAAAGCAAGTAGGAAGGCTGGTTTGCATCCGCAGGTCATGCAAGCATGACATGAAGATGCAGTCCAAAATCAAAAGGCAGAAGTTCGTGCTGCTGATGGAAGAGGCAGAGGACCAGGGGCTGATGGGAGAAGCAGAGAGTTTGTAACTGGCAAAAGAGAGGGATGGCCAGTCAGGGTTTCATAAGTCGGGCCTGGGAGAAAATAGAATACATCAATATCAGGTGTTTCTTTACTGCAGGAGCATGAAAGTATGTTTTCTGCCTGATTCAGGTGAGTGGGCCAAATGAGTTGCTGGCTAGCATCCTTGCAACCCTTGGATTTTGAAGATCTGCCATGGGTCGGACAAGACCTGGTCGAAAGAGGAGCTCATAGAATAAGCAAGTTCTGCTCTGCTCTGCTTCTTAGCCAACAGAGGGGGCTCCTGTACTGTCCAGTGCAAGGCGGCACAGAAAGCAAAATGAAACGGGCAGCGAAGGCTGCCAGCTGACCTTTCTCAATCAGTTCATGGGTTTCCAGAGCAGCAGAGGTGTCAGCGGTGCAGAGCACTCACGGCTTCCCAGTTGCTGCAGAAGGGAGGCAAAGGGGCACGCTAAAGAGGAGGCAAACAGCTCAGCTAGGTTCGGCTGGGAACTTTGCAGTCCATTCCCTGTTTCTTAGTAGCTTTAGGGACAACTGTTGAAGGAGTAGGGTGTGGAGGACCCTCTCCCTTCTCCCCCTCCCATCTTTGCCATGGTGTGAGTCCTTCAGTTTACCTAGGGCAGTGATTCCCAACTGGGGTCCTGCAGTACCCTGGGGTGCCGTGAACACATCCCAGGGGTACCGCAACCATGCTATCAGCCCCCCTCCCTTTGCAGGATTGCCCACCACATGGTACCAATCAAGCTGGCAACGGCAGCACCAACTGCCTCCCCTGCCTCCCTGTCAGCCTATGGCCTGAAAATCTCTGCATGAGCATTGTGGGGGCCGTGAAGCAGGGCAAGGGCATTTGCAGGCGGCGGGCTGGGTCCTATGAGCCGCCGGCCCCCGGGAGCCGGAGCCCATTCAAGCACGCCGACTTGGCCCCTTATGGCTTTTGGAGCGGTAGACCTGCCAGGGTACCGTGACGTCAAAAAGGTTGGGAAACACTGACCTAGGGACTTTAGACCCAGGTAGCAGCTGCTGTGGACTGTCACAAAGCAAACCAGATAAGTGGATTCCAGATCGAATCAAGCCTGAAGTATTCCTAGAAGCTAACATGACTAAAAGGAGGCTGTCGCACTTTGGTCATATAATGAGAAGATAAGAGTCACTGTAAAAGGCACTAATGCTAGGAAAGGTTGAAGGCAGCAGGAAAAGAGGAAGACTCAATATGAGAGGGGTTGGCCCTATAAAGGAAGCCACAGTTCCTGTTTTGCCAGACCTTATCAAGGCTGTTAATGATACAATGTTTGGGAGGGCATTGGCTCATAGCGTCACCACGCATCAGAAGCAACTTGATGGCATTTAACACACGCAACACGCTCAGCAGCAGCTTCCCCGCTGGGTGATCAAAACGTCCTTTCTTTTTGGCAGGCATCTTTGGTCAGGCTTGCCCTTGCCACAGAAGAACACAAAGCTCTCTGCAAGACTGGTGCTAGATGGGCGCTGCTTATGAGGACACATACCTCCAGCCCACCAATGGGGCATCTCACCACCAATGGGGCATCTCACCATTACTTTTGTAAAAAATTCTCTCCACTATCGTTTTTCTCGGGACCTTAGGATGTATGTGTGTGCGTGTGTGCATGTGCGCGCGCACGCCTTGTTACCATTGGTTGAGGCTGGGTTTATTTAAGCCAGGGGTAGGGAACCTGCGGCTCTCCAGATGTTCAGGAACTACAATTCCCATCAGCCCCTACCAGCATGGCCAATTGGCCATGCTGACAGAGGCTGATGGGAATTGTAGTTCCTGAACATCTGGAGAGCCGCAGGTTCCCTACCCCTGATTTAAGCCTTGCAGAATTACAGCGTCAGTACTTTGCAGCGTGTGCAGTTGAATGTAGGAGAGGAATCGCCACCCCAGGGACTCCCCAAGTGCAAATTGCAGGCTGGTGTCCTGAAGTTGCTTCTGTGGTTCTGTTCACTACTCTGTTGTTGATTTCATAAGAGGGATTTTTTTTAAAAAACACACCGAAACCTGTTTGGAAAGAGCAGACCCTTCCATCCTTTGTCTCAAAACCAAACCAAGAAAGAGAACTATCCTGAGGGGCATCATGTGCTGTACATATCTGACCACAAAAACTCAGACATGGGCTAATTCAGTGGAAACCAAAAAAGTTTACCCGTTTTCCTCACCCATCTTAAATCTGTTCCCAATTTCACACCTTTCCAGTATACTGTTTACCATGAGCAGGGCGTTGTTTGGTTCTGGTGGGTTTTCTGGGCTGTGTGGCCAGAAAACCCACCAGAACCAGTTGAATCCGGCCATGAAAGCCTTCGACAATACAGGGCCTTGTTTGTTTCCCAGTCTGAAAATATGCCAGACACTTTGCTTGGAACAACATTAATCCCAGTTTCTGATTCCTGTCTAGTGGTCATAGCTTCTGTGGCTTAGTAAAAACCATGCTATGCCTTTATGCCTTCCATAGTTCACTGGAAAGCAGGGACGGAGCAGAGGGGGACTGCGCCCAGGGCATGTGTGTGGCCTGCGCCCCTGCCAGACCCTGTCCACCCCACCACTCCCTCAGAACGCCCCCTCAACACTCTCGCCACGACCCTGCTGGAGCATGCACCCAGTGCGCCTAGCATCCCCTTGTCCCCTTGGTGCTACGCCACTGCTGGAAAGTGGGCCTTTAGGAATTCGGCTAACCTCAGGTTTTCTGCCCATTAGTCACCATATATATTTTAAAAGAATGAATTGGTTTGGAAAGATAGAGCCCAATCAACGATTTTGGGCATGTGGATGCATGATATGGCATGACATGGAAGATCTGTGAACAGGATATCCTTTTGAAAAGTTTTTTTAACAGCTTGTGGGGTAAAAATGAGGTTGGGGAATTGATTCTGGAGCAGCGGAAATTACCCCTTTACATCTGTTTCATTTTCCCATGCACATCCTCCCTGGTTTCTCTTACCGGATCCATTCATGCCCCTCAGTCTCTTCTGGTGTTTTAACAAAGCCACAGGAAATGCTACTTATGAACTGTCCATATCACATCTACTTCAACCTTCTGAGTTCCCCCTTGATGGAATGTATGAGATGTTTGCTTAATCTAGAACTCATGCATGCCCCTCATTGATGGCTTAAATCACATGTTCTTGTTATTGGTAGTCAACTACATCTTCCAGATGTTGACTAGTCTTCTCATCCCCTGCCAGCATAAGCTGGCAGGGGATGATGGGAACTGTAGTCCATAACATCTGGAGGGCTGTGAGTTTGACACCTGTGCCTTAAGGCACTGCAGTGGATGTGGGGAAGATGGAAGCCTGTTTCACTTACACACCTGACCCTGTGTCCTCTTCTCTGAAAGAACACCATGATGGAATATCTTGCATGCCTCTGCAGAGGCTGCTTGTTCATTCTCAAAAAATATGCATTAGCTTAACCGTCACTGTTTTGCTCATTGGGGGTCTAAAGGCAAAACCCTTGAACGTCTTCTGAAGTTTCAGAAGAAGCTTTTCAAGGAAAGCTTCTGTTTGCAACTGGTAGCGACATTAGCTAATTGCATCCATGGTGCAATTGGAATCTGAAAACCCTTAAAGTCGTTCAGACTTATTGCTGTAGCAGAGTAGCTTGATGAGCTGGGAAGCGTCCAGGTTCAAGGGCTGTCATCGTGACAGGGATGTGGAACTTTTACAGGGGTTTGACTTTGGCTTTGTGTAACTTTGCACCCTCTGGTTATGGGGGCTTTGAAAAACTACTTCCAGGCTGTAGGGCAGGCCAAATAATACATTTTATTTATGTATCTATTCATTCATTTATTGTCAACAAGCTATAGCTGACCTACAGTGACCCTGCGAGGTTTTCAAGGGGCTGAGAGAATGTGACTGGCCTAAGGTCACCCAGCAAGCTTCCTTGGTATGAGTGAGGATTTGAATTTGGGTTCCCAAATCATAGTCCAGCACCTTAACAACTACACCACACTGGCTCTAGATAATCCATTTGGGTGTCTTCAGTTCTTAACCTCTAAAATGATGTTCCACCCCTGTCAAGAAACAGGGGCACCACATTGCTCATTCTTTCCTGAGGCCTGGGACCTTTGTACCTTCGGGACCGCCTTACCCCATATGTCCCTACACAGCCTCTACGTTCAGCCTCAGCCCTCCATAATGCGACTGGCCTCCACTCGGGCCTTTGTGGCCCTGGCCCCTGCCTGGTGGAATGCTCTTCCTCCATCTGTCCGGGCCCTGCAGGACCTTGGCGAGTTCCACAGGGCCTGTAAAACTGAGTTGTTCCACTGGGCCTTTGGGGCGGGTGGCCACTGATTGCGCCCTCTTCTTTTCTCCATTACATCTAGGGTCCCCTAACATCAAAGGGACCCACCGTTCCCCCCTCCTTTGGGGGGAGGGTTTTCATGGGGTTTAATTGCAGGACACCACCAATTCTGTATTGATTGCTGTATTTTAAGAGTTTTAGCATTTATGGGTATTGGAGCCTATATTATTTATTTATAATTTGTAATTTGTTTATGTGCTCCATTGGTTTTATTGTCATGTTCTGTTGTACACCGCCCAGAGCCCTTCGGGGTAAGGGCAGTATATAAAATTAATAATGGATGGATGGATGGATGGATGGATGGATGGATGGATGGATGGATGGATGGATGGATGGATGGATGGATGGATGGATGGATGGATGGATGGATGGATGGATGGATGGATGGATGGATGGATGGATGGATGGATGGATGGATGGATGGATGGATGGATGGATGGATGGATGGATGGATGGATGGATGGATGGATGGATGGATGGATGGATGGATAATGGTATTACTTTTGAGGGCGTGGAACTTGGCCCGACTTCCATCTGCAGGAATCACCAGTCAACCACACCATTTATTCAACAGAAAGGGTCTGCGGCTTTGTGGTCATGAACATGTTGTTTGGGACCTTAAAAAGCCATTGACCATGTGAGTTATATTATGTGAGATGGGTCTGGCTTGATAAAAGGTTATTTCATTCATTCATGCACCACACCAACAGCTTCACTGAGGGTTGGTTTCTTGGCCCACACAGTGGAGGAATGTTTCCACTGCAGTGCAAGACATATTACCGAGGCTTCTCTTTTGGCCACTGTTCACTGTGAGGCTGTGGCAGAAGTCCATTTGTTATCTTTTTTTAAATCTTAGGCTGAATTTAGTTCAAGGGCATTACAAGGTGTCGATCCAAAGGTGTTAGAAGAGCATTGCAAGGTGTTGATTACAATCTAAAGCCCAGCTCTTAGGTGGAACTCCAGCAAAGCTCTCTGTAGCAGAGACCCTCTTTAAGTTCTCACAGAAAGCAATCTTGCAGAGTAGTCCGGAAGGCCTCAGACTGCATGTGCCATACTGTCCTGAGATATGCTTAGTGAATTCCATTTTCCCCTGTGTATTGGCAAATATGAAGTTATACTGATAAAGGATTCATTCACCCTAAATGTTGTGGTTATGTTTGCCACAGACACAGCAAATGTTTGCTGTATTTCACGTATAAGGTATGAAGGAGAGACACATGACTCCAAATGTGCAAGTGAATGCAGTTGGCACCACATTGGCAGGTATTGGTTCCAGAGTGACTGCAGCAAACCCTGCTGCTACATGAAGTCAAATAACCAAGATTCCTGCCCAAATTGCTTGATTTGTGAGTTGTAAAAAAACATGTCTTACATCGTGTCAGTCTCTTCAAAGTTGAGGTGCTGCTATAAATCTGTGACACATTTGACTTCCAAGTCAGATATGTTGATTCAGCTATAAATCCTGAAATCTTATGTCTGATTCTGTCCACCGGTCTTTCCATTGGGATAAAGTTATTGTCAGTTGAAAGTGTTGGAGCATGAAAAACAGTGACTCTGCGTAGGAAGATGTCTGGGACAATGCTGTGCTTACTGGCAAATCTCCACATTCTGTCAGCGAAACAAATTCAAAGTCATGCTAAAAGTGGTCTCTCTTGCATGGAGAGACTGGAAAATGAAAGCGGGCCTCCAGGAAACAGATCCGTACAAGAAATCTTGCTGCAATGGACAATCACCCCCATCGCAAAGCAAGGACGTTGTGCATAATCAGTTTCTGGTAGCTGCACAGAATCTGGCAACTTTATCCAAGGTTTCAGATTCAAGGTCGACAAGTAGAAAGCAGGTATAGTATTCCTCTGATCTTTCCATGATTTTTTGGAAGATGAGTACAGTAAATGTATATCTAAGGTCATTATGGAAAGGACAATGCAGCAGCATGTGTCCAGCTTTTCAGTTTCCCCTGAAGCTCAGTGCTCATGAAGTGGTACACCACACTATCTCCTTCCTGATAAAGCGGATGGAAGAAAACTAAGAAGGGCCAGAGTAAAATATATTCTGTGCGCTTTGGGAGTCGCAATTAGTAAATTAGCTTCTCCACAGATATCAAACTTGTGGCCCTCCAGATGTTCATGAACTACAGTTCTCATCAGCCCTTGCCAGTATAGCCAATGCTCATGTTGGGAGGGACTGATGGGAATTGTAGTTCATGAACATCTGGAAGGCCACGAGTTTGACACCCCTGAGCTAGATCATTTGATGACATCAATGTTGTGTTCCTGAAGTGATGGTATTTTGCAGCAGAACTCCATGTGTGTTCTGTCAAATTACAGCCAACCAAGGGCAACTCAGTAAGGTTTTCAAGGCAAGCTATTAATGGGGCAGTTTGCCATTTCCTTCCTCTGCATAACAACCCTGTTATTCCTTAGTGATCTCCCATCCGCGCACTCAACCATGGGTCAGATATAACTGCTTAGCTTCTGAAATCTGAAGAGATCAGGCTGTCCTAGGCCATCTAGGTCAGGAATGCATCAGAACTATATTTAATGAATTGTGCATTGCTGCTTTTAACAGCCATTCATATAATTTTGCTTCTGAGCTGTGCTGTCTTGATCAGGACTTGTTCTTTGGGGTCAGGGAGATGTCCAAGTTGCAATGCATGTTGGGAAAGAGTTATGTCGCATTTGCTTTGTCCAACAGAAGTAGCGGACAATCACACATTGAGGAGTGCTTCCCTGCCAGGACCTTTTTCAGCACTTTTCCCCAACTAAATGAAAGCAAAATTGAAATTTGGTTCTATGCTCTTAGGCCCTTTCCGCATGGGCCAAAACGACGGGCCTGGCTGGTAAAAAACGCCGAGTAGCGCTCCAGGTCAGCCCGTTTTGCACAGACAGGTTAGCGCTGGCTGCAACGCGCAGCAGCACCGACCTTATTCGCTCCCTCTTCCCCAGGTATGCATCAGGGTCGCTTCTGCAACAACAACCCAACCTCTTTAAAGGGTTGTTGTTGGGAAAGCCGCTCTTCCCAGTGCGATCGCGAAAGCACCGCCCGAGAACCCGCTAATCACCGGGGCCCTGTCCTTCAACTTCATTCACTGTCCCGTTGAAGTAGCCTGCTGGCCGTCAGAAGCCCGGCCGCCTGCTTCACGCCTGTCCTCCAGTGGTATCGAGGGCAGCGCGGCGGGCTTCTAAACGGCCAGCAACGAAGCGGCTTAATGACGGGACATGATGAGTGGACGGGTATAGAAGCGACTGGCTCGCATGGCGCCGCTTCGCCATACCTTGTCGGGTGTTTCTGCTGCAGGTCGCCATGATGTAGATGCATATCGCGAACGCCACTTCGCCACCGGGCCAGTGAATTCTTGCCGGCGCGGAGGTTTTATTAGGGAGGTCATGTATGAAACGGCCTTACTTCCTATAATGCTGTATTCTCCAGATTTTTCTTTAAAAAATCTGGCAATACTTATCTCCGCTGGCAACATCCTGCTTTAACATTGACTTGGAAGTAAGTCCTATTCAATGAGATCCTTGGTTTTCTGTTATTATATTTATATTTCTTGGGTATACATTATATATCTTTCCCCTTCTGTTCCAGAGTTGCATCTGCTATCTGTGCTTAATTAATTAATTAATTAATTAATTTTCATGCCTTCAGAATTCCTAACAGTCAGTGTTTCTCTCCCCTGAACTGTGGAAGCTTGGATGCCAGCTTTTCTCCTTCCAGAAAAATAGATTGCTCTTTTTCATTGTCATGTTTTTGTTTATATTTTATTATCAACTCCTTTCCTAATTATCCCCATCATAGAGTTTGGGGATAATTAGGAAAGGAATTGATAATAAAACTGCAAAGATTGTCATGCCCTTATATAAAGCAGTGGTGCGACCGCACTTGGAGTACTGTGTTCAGTTCTGGTCACCACATCTCAAAAAGGATATCGAAGAGATAGAAAAAGTGCAGAGAAGGGCAACGAGGGATGTATTGGAAGTTAGGCACCTTCCTTATGGCGAGGAGAGTGGCTACAGTGTTTGGGGACTCTGGGTTTGACTGAGGTCTGAGGGGGATGGCGATTGAAGTCTATAAAATTATGCATGCGTAGAAAATGTTGATCATAAGGCCATTGCTTTCACATCCCTGCATGCTTGAGTCTCCGTTATCAATCCTGGTGGAGAAGCCACTGGCGAAAGTAGCAGAGTGCTGGACTAGATGGACTCCTGGTCTTGTCCCAGCAGGCTCGTTCTTATGTCCTCAAAATGATTCCTGGCCATCATTTTGTGGTCATTCAGATTTTTTTTTAACAGATCTGTACAGAGGCGGACCTCCCATAGGGCAGAAGAGGCAGCTGCCTTGGGCGTAGCAATTGTAGGTGGCAGACCGCGTGGAAATGCTAAAACGTGCCCGGAAGCGCCCCGGTCCTCACTTCTCCTGGACCCTTCTTCTGTGCAGCTCTCAAGAAGGCGCTGCGAGGAGCCGGGAGGCGGTGGAAGCGCGGAGCGGCCGAGGCCTGGCGCTGGAGCATGGCTGGTTCTCAATACTCCCGAACCACCCGCTGCCCGGAAAGGGCCTGGGCAGGCGGCAGTGAGGGCAACCCTCGGTGGGAAGCAGCTGGCCTGGCCCGGCCGGGTGCAGAAAGCGGGCGCCGTGGGATTCCCAGAAGAGCGGCGGCTGGCGGTTAGAAGCTGGCGTGGCTGCGCTGCTGCTGCCTCAGCGCGGAGGCCTGGAGTGCAGGCCTTGGAGAAAGCAGGATGTGGCGATGGGGCCATCCCGGACAGCAGAGAGCAGCGCCACTTGGCGTGATGATATGGAAGGAGACCCGGGAGTGGTTGGCTGCACGGCCAAGCATGAGGCAGGGAGCCTGGAATGAGCCCAAGCAAGGGTCGGGACTCAGGGGAGCCGGGGAGGCGGTGGAAGGCTACAGCGGCCCGTGCCTTGTAGCCCGGCAGAACGTTCTGAGAACGCAGCGGTCTGAGAGGCTCTGCCCTCCCCGCCTGCAGGTTCTTGCCCGGACCTTGGCGGCGCGTGCTGGGCGCTCTAGAGAACCGCGTGGAGGTCAGCTGGCCACTTCATCTTTCAAAGTTCCAACGCCTCCCTGGCTAAAAGTGGCGCGGACTTGGCCATGCGGCCTGTGGAGGCTGCCGCCTGCCAGCTGTGAGTCCAGTCAGAAGAGGAGGTCACGCCAGGACGCATGACGGGGCGGCAGATCCCTGGGATCACAGCGTGACTGTCACGCTATGTGAGGGCAGGCGAACAGCCCAACTTAGCACCTGGGTAAGCAGCTATTCAGCAATCCGCAGCGGGTAGAGGCTCAGGGTGGCTGCCCATGCAGAGGGCACCCAACTTAACCTAGGGCCTTTTGCCCGGGGCTCCGGGGTTTGGCCTAGTGTAACGCTCTGGATCTGTGGTAGGTTCTGATGTTGTGAAGCTTCAAGCCACCTCATGGCTAGCGTTTATTTAGGGACAGTGTCTTCGAAGCTATGGAGACATGACCCCCCCCCCCCACCCTCTCACAAATAATACGTTTAATGTGTGGATAAATGGGAAGGGTGGATTGAAAATGTTTTGCAAACATTTTACAGATATTTTCAGGGATCTGTGCAGAAATAGCCATTGTGTGGATGTTCCATAAAACCCTAGTCAATGAGTGATGTCTCTTCCAGACTAAATGGTTAGTGTAGAAACAAGCTAGGAATACATGAATTATGGAATTATGGAACTGGATCTTCATTAGAAGCAATATTGACCCCCACCCCCACTCCACTGAGAGTGTTCCAATTCCAAATTGCAGTGCCTGGTTTGTTACAATTGGGATCAATAAATAGCCCATCCAATTTAATAAGACTTTGTGTTTACACAGCAGTTTTAATCTCCAAAGTACTCAGTAAACATTAAGTGGTTCTCTGAGTACTCTTTGGACGCAGGTGAACGGGTTGTATTAAACCTGTACAAATAACATTTAGAGATAATTGAAATAAGCATTTTTGATCGTTGAAGAAATGAAGATCCCAATGCCAAGTTATTTTTGAGGTTCTCATAGTGGAAAATGTGCCTTCTCATTTTTTTTTTTTAAAAAAAATATTGAATAAAAAAAAAAATGCATCGCAGCTTCAGATGATAGAAATGAAAATGTGTGTGTGTGTGCGTGTGTGTGTTTTGGGGGATCTATGTGCAGGCAACAGCGTGTCAAGGAAAGAGCTTCATAAGCTAGCACAAGACAGAGCAATAAAAAGGATAAGCTTTAAATATATGTGGATGGTCTCTAATGAAAATGACTGAAAAGGAGAGAGATTGGGGGGCACTGTAATGGGACAGCTTCTACTTGAAACAAAAAACATTGATTCCGTGGGTGGCAATGGTGAAAATGTAAACTGCATACCAGAGTGGTTGTGGGTTTTTCGGGCCAGGTGGCCGCGGTCTGGTAGATCTTGTTCCTAATGTTTCGCCTGCATCTGTGGTTTCATCTTCAGAGTGGTTCTGGTGAGAGAAGTTCTCATACAACACTGTTACACGCCATGTCCGGCCACACTCTGTAGCTGAAAAGTCGACTGGCGCCAATAGTATATAACGGTATTTGTTTTCTTGCATGGGACTAATCTTGAAAGTGTTGCATTGGGATTGTGCATATATACACATACACAAATGCCATTTCCTCCTTTGGGGAAAGAATGTCAGTTCTTGAGAAGCAATTAAAAGAAGAAGAGTATGTGGATTTACAGGGTAACATTTTCAAGGCTAAAGACTTATAAGGACAAAATTGTGAGTTGTTTCTCAAGTTGGATTCACCAGCCTGCGATGAATTATAATAGGAAGGCTAACTGTGAGGTGTCTACAAGTTCCACCTGATACTCTAGTGGCTTTGTTTCTTTAATCCATTTATTAAGATATTTTTCTTCCTCTTTAGCAGTGCCCTCAAGATGTCTAACAATAAGAACAAAGTACGCTAAAAGATCATCTTAAAATTGCAGTTACAAAAATTAAAAAGCTACCCAGTTTGTTTCAGAACGATAATACTTTCAAATCTGCCATAAATTTGACAAAGATCTCCATCAATTGATTAACTTAATGGTTTTGAAAAAGTGTCCATGTGAGAAGTTTTCCTTTGCCTTTTATTATCTGAGTTAATGTCAAGTTGCAGATAAGGAAGAAGAAGAAGAGTTTGAATTTATATCCCCCTTTTCTCTCCTGTTGGAGACTCCAAGGGGCTTACAATCTCCTTTCACTTCCTCCCTCACAACAAACACCCTGTGAAGTGGGTGGGACTGAGAGAGCTCCGAAAAGCTGTGACTAGCCCAAGGTCACCCAGCTGGCGTATGTTGGCATGTGCAGGCTAACATGAATTCCCCAGATAAGCCTCCACAGCTCAAACGGCAGAGCGAGGAATCAAACCCAGTTCCTCCAGATTTGAATGCACCTGCTCCACTGCTGCTCCAGGAGAGCTCTGGAAAATATTTTCTCGGAGCATGTATTTGTGGACCTTAGGCATCAGTAGCTTTGCTGATGGTTACTCTGAATCACTAGATCTTCCTTGCACGTGACGTTGTAATTGTGACATTTTATAGATCTTCCTTGCATGCAAAGAAGTAGTTGTGACGTGATCCATCTCTAGAACAAGCCAGGGGAGACTTAAGAACGTCTGCATCTGGGAGGAAAAGTTCTATCTCGCTTCTGTTGCCCCCAAATGTTAGGAAAGCCCGAGTGCTCCAGCCTGCCATGATGCCTGTGTTCAAATGGGTTCAGGGTTCATCAACCAGGGAGTGCACAGATGTCTTGACAGTGGGGAAGTGAAAATTTGCATACATTCCCGAGTTAACAAGCAAAACCGTCTGGCATCTGCATCTTTTCTTCTGGCCCCTGGAAACAACATCATTGGGAGGCAACGCTTTGGATGGGGGGACTCTTGCCAGCGTGCACCAAGCCAAAGGCCAAGAGCAGAACGACATTGTGTGCCTAGATGTGGAATATACAGGCAGAAGAACAGAGAGCATTTGAGAATTTGATCTCTGTCTTCCCCTGGCCAAATTTAGAGCATACCAGATTGCATTCCGTGGGACCTGAGTAATTCCACTTTTCTGGAATTCAGACTCTGGATGAACCTGAAACGAAACCCAGAATCCCACCATGACTGCTTTCCAAAATTTAGGCAAAACCAGAATCGGATCTCAGTCCAGACCTCCAGTGTTGCAAACTTAGCCTAGTTCTACGTTCTTACATAATTCTCCCCCGCACCCGCCCCGCTCCCCAGCCTTGGGGAATGCTTTCATTCATCTGTGAACTGCATCTAGCTTTTCATTGAAATAAAACCCTAGCAGAGGGTTTTGATGGCCAGCAGTTCTCCCCTTCCCTCCCGAGATCCCTACTCATAAGCCTGCAGTTTGGAACTATTATTTCTTATGGCATTTCTGCTCCATCTAATGTATAAAAGAGACTAGAGGCAAAGACTTCCTAGAAATGCCTGGAGAAAATAAATATGCTGTTGCTAACATTTTATCCACTGGCTTTCAGGTTTTAATTCTTAAGATTAAGGGGGCTGCCTTCTTTTCTGTGAAATTAAAAGGGACTTTGGTCCTCAGTAAATAGAAAATATTTCTTTCCAAATCTCCAGGAGATATAGACTTCATAAAGCAAAGCAGGATATTGTCCGTTAGGGACCTCTGTTGAGAATCCACACAAGCCTAGTGGTAAAACCAAAGCATTGAGGAACATCTGCTCTGCATGGTCATTTGAAACTCAGTGTGGTGATAACCCAAAATTCAGGAAGTCTCTGGGGGAAAAAAGACCAATAGAGAGGTGTTCTGTTAATGGTACAAGGTTGTGATAATTGCCTTGCTGACCACAGCTACAGTCTGTATTGTTAACCATGATGTCTTCAACAGTAGACAACCAGACTACAGGGAAATAGCAATGAGTGAATCTCCTGGCTCCTGTCTGAAATCATTTCTCTGATTTTCTGCATGTAGGCATTCCATTCCTGGCATTCCACTGCTTGTTTTCTTCCTTTCTCCCTCCCTTTCTCCTTCCCTTTCTCCTTCCTCCCTCTCTTTCTCCTTCCCTTTCTCCCTTTCTCCCTTTCTCCCTTTCTCCCTCCCTCCCTCCCTCCCTCCCTCCCTCCCTCCCTCTCTTTCTTTTTCTTTCTTTCTTTCTTTCTTTCTTTCTTTCTTTCTTTCTTTCTTTCTTTCTTTCTTTCTTTCTTTCTTTCTTTCTTTCTTTCTTTCTGGTGGCTTTCCTCTCCTCCTCCTCCTCCTCCTCCTCCTCCTCCTCCTCCTCCCTTTTTTTTTGCCGAATGGCATTTGAACATATATTGATTTGAACATGTATTTTATTTCACCATTGAATATACATTTCATGTGTGCTTGACAGATATGTGTATGTATTTGAATGCACACGTTGGTTCATCTTTCCTTAAGCAGTGAAACAGAGGCCAGCAAAAATGCCCAGTTGTGTGCATTCCAGGCTGTCATGACGGTGAGGCAGACAGATCAAAGTCAAGAATTCCATCTGCATACTAGCAGGGACATTCTTAAAGCAGGGCATAGTGGAAGTTATATAGCCTCATCCAAAGGAGGGGCGGCAGCAAATCCACTAGTAGGATCTTACAAGAAGATTTGCCTTCCCCGGGGCACTTTCCCTGGCAGAGGGGCGAATCTACCTGTGGATGGTCGCCATGGATTCCCCCGCATCCCTGCATCCTTGCTTTGCCACCACAGGGGTGGTCCAGGGATGTGGCTGAAGGAGGAGTCAGCCTAGTTGGCTTCCACCCATTCTTTGCTGCTAGACATGCTGGTGCCCAGCTCCTGGACTTATGCCATCTTTTTGGTGCCACACGTCCATTTGGGACCCTATGGGCGATTCTGCACATGAGTAAAATAGGTTCGACCCAGTTCCCTGAGAAGGGTACTAACCTAGGTCGAAGCCATTGTTGTTCCCCACTGCAACCAGCTTGATCCCAGCTCGGAGGGCAGAATCATCCTGTGCCTCTTCGCCACTCCATTCCGATTGGCTACTGTTCTACGGCCATGTTCCGTCTATCCCCGCACACGTTATTAAAAAAAAACTGCCACAGGAATGGAGAGGGACAACGGTGGCATTTTTTGATTGGCCAGCTGTACGCATGCCCGAAACACTCAGCTGTGATTGGCTGAATGGGGGAGTTATGGCACCAGAGATTCCACACTTTACTGGAATCGAGCTGAGTTTGGCGTGGTTCCCGAAAAGTAGTAGTTCCCAACTGGAGTCGGAATGGACAGTTACACCGGGCTGTTGGTACAAAACCACGCCAATCCCAGTGGTTGTGAGCACTTAGTCAACGCAGTTCGAACTTAGGTCGATAGCAACCTGCGCGGAATTGACCTATGAAGGGCTTTTTGGCATTTTTTTTTTGCCTTTTTGGTTCTTTACACTGCTGGAAAGCCCCCTGGGAATGGTGGGGCGGTGCAGCTTCAGTGCCGCACTGGGTACACCGCCATTTGGATGGGGCTGACAATTACCAGATTTACAACTGATCTCCACGCTACAGAAATCAGTTCCCCTGAAGGAAATGGCAGATTCAGAAGACAAACTCTATGGTTATATCATAGACTCTAGGAGAAACACATCCTACAAAGACATCACATTCCCACCGAACTCTCTTCCCTGAACCCCTTTGGAGTAAACTATCTGAATATGCAAGTTTGCTTTTGGCTGCTGTAAATAGAAACCGGGAATGTTCATCTGTTTATTTAATCTTTAAGTTTTTTAAAAAGTTATGCTATTTACAGCAAGGAACAGCAATGTCTTCAGTCGACTATTTATTTGCATTTCTGTTACTAAAGTAGTCCCTGAGTCTATTTTTGGATTGTTATTATTAACATGTTTGCTTGTTTTTAAGACCTTTCTCATTCTTAATTTCTAAGAATGGGAAAGGATGCATGCAGTAAAAAGACACAGCAAAATTTTAAATGGCAAACTAGCAATCCGAAAAGAAGACGGGCAACAGTCCTTTTCAAATATGCAACTTATCCCTGAAATCAGGCTCCATCCCTGAAGACTGGAAGATGGCCAATGTCACACCAATCTTTAAGAAAGGATCTAGGGGGGACCCGGGAAATTACAGGCCAGTCAGTTTGACATCTGTTCCTGATTAGTAGAATCTATCATTAAAGATAAAATTATAAAACATGTAGAAAAGCAAGACCTGCTGAGAAAGAGTCAGCATGGCTTTTGCAGAGGCAAATCCTGTCTTACAAACTTACTAGAGTTCTTTGAGGGTGTAAACAGGCATGTGGACAGGGGTGAACCGGTGGACATTGTCTACTTGGATTTCAAAAGGCTTTTGACAAAGTTCCTCACCAGAGACTGTTGAGAAAACTCAGCAATGAAGAGGGGAAGTCCTCCCATGGATTAAAACTGGTTGAGAAACAGGAAACAAAGAGTGGGTGTAAATGGGAAGTTCTCACAATGGAGAGATGCCTAGTGGTGTCCCCAAGGATCTGTTTGGGACCAGTGCTCTTTAACCTATTCATAAATGACCTGGAAGCAGGGCGGCGTAAGTACGTGGCGCCAAGTTTGCAGATGATACCAAATTATGTAGGGTGGTGAGAACCACAAAGGATTGCGAGCCCAAGCGGACCTTGATAAATTAGGTGAGTGGGCTCAGAAATGGCAAATGCAGTTCAATGTAGCAAAATGTGCGATGCACATAGGGGCAAAAAATCCAAACTTCACATACATCGCTACAGGGGTCAGTGCTATCAGTCACAGACCAGGTGGGATTTAGGCCTTAGTTGATAGTTCCATGGGAATGTCAACTCAATGCATGGCAGCTGTGAAAAAAGGCATGCTGGGGATCATTAGAAAAGGAATTGATAATAAAACTGCAAAGATTGTCATGCCCTTATATAAAGCAGTGGTGCGACCGCACTTGGAGGTACTGTAGTCCAGTTCTGGTCGGCCAGATCTCAAAAGGATATTGAGGAGATAGAAAAAAGTAGCGGCAACAAGGATGATTGAGGGACTGGAGCACCTCTCCCCTATGAGGAGAGAGCTGCAGCATTTGGGACCTTTTAGTTTGGAGAGGAGCGGCTGAGGGGGATATGATTGAAGTCTACAAAATTATGCATGGGGTAGAAAATGTTGACAGAGAGAATTTTTCTCTCTTTCTCACAATACTAGAACCAGGGGGCATACATTGAAAATGCTGGGGGGAAGAATTAGGACTAATAAAAGGAAACACTTCTTCACGCAACGTGTGATTGGTGTTTGGAATATGCTGCCACAGGAGGTGGTGATGGCCACTTACCTGGATAGCTTTAAAAGGGGCTTGGACAGATTTATGGAGGAGAAGTCGATTTATGGCTACCAATCTTGATCCTCTTTGATCTGAGATTGCAAATGCCTTAACAGACCAGGTGATCGGGAGCAACAGCCGCAGAAGGCCATTGCGTTCACATCCTACATGTGAGCTCCCAAAGGCACTCCGCAGCTTCACTATAGTAGCAGCAGAGAGCTGGACTAGATGGACTTTGGTCTGATCCAGCTGGCTTGTTCTTATGTTCTTATGTTCTTATGTTCTTATGTTCAAAAGCTGCCATTAAGAATATCTGGCGCAAGAATGTGGCTGCCCACTTATCAGGGGAGGTAGAGAACTCAGAGAGTGGGGGACAGGACACAGACAGAGGAGTAGCAAAAGCTAAGTCAAGAAAAGGAAGGAAGGAAGGAAGGAAGGAAGGAAGGAAGGAAGGAAGGAAGGAAGGAAGGAAGGAAGGAAGGAAGGAAGGAAGGAAGGAAGGAAGGAAGGAAGGAAGGCAGGAAGGAAGGAAGGAAGGAAGGAAGGAAGGAAGGAAGGAAGGAAGGAAGGAAGGAAGGAAGGAAAGCGCAAGGGCGTCCCCAGGAAGAAGAAGTTGGGAGAGCAGACTGGCATTTCCATCTAGCCAACCGGCCTGACCATCATTATCACTGGCCTCCCATGGGTGTAGTAGTGGGGGGATTTTTAGCGCCATCTATTAGTTGTTTCAATGTTTCAATGTTCAATATCCGATCGATGTTTATTTCATTGTTTTAAATTGTAATTTGTTGTTGTTTGCCGTCCTTAGCCCAGCTGGGAAGGTATTTATGTGAACATAAATAAATAAAATAAAAATAGGGGGCTGAATTATTTGGTGCTGTCCTCAAGATTGCCCAGATGTTTGGTGTTCCTCTCTTCTTGTTGGGCAGCAATACTGCAGTTCTTAATATATTACCAAAGGGACGTGGATCCTGCTTTCTGATTTGTGTTTCTTGGCTCTGGAGGACATGACTGGGGTCATTGGATTGTGCTGTACCTTTGCACTGGGATTCCTTCTCAGATGTCTGAGCTGGCTAGGGTTTTATTTGCTGCCAAATCTCTGCCTTGGAAAAAGGTGCGTTGAGACCTCGGTTGCAAACATGTTTGACGGGAAAACATGACTTGTTCAAACACCCTCTAGCTGCTCATCAGGTCACCTGGATGTCCTCTATTGAAGTTCATCTTAAAGCACAGAACAGGGCCAAGCACCTCCCCATCTGCTTTTGCCCAGTTCAAGAAATAAATCATTTCATTTACCAGAAAAGATGCAGGATCAGCCAGGATGAAGTTAGTTTCATTGACTGAATGCTGGTATATGCAAGCGCCAGCATTTCAGTCATGAAAGAGCGAATGATGCTGTTTGTTAGTGAACATTAACTAGATCAGCATAGCCAGTGTTGCATCGAATAACTAGTTACCTACATTTAATGAAGTGAGCCATTGATTGTTATTGGCTAATCAATATATTGCTATAGACCATGGCAGATTCCGCGTGGGACAAAACCAGTGGTGTGAAAACAGTGTGAAAATGGCGTAAAAGGGTTTCAAATGGAGTAAAAGGGTTTTCACACTGCTGTTTTTGGCCCATGCGGAATCTGGAGAACCAGGTTTGATTCCCCACTCCTCCACATGAGCAGCAGACTCTAATTTGGTGATCTGGATTTGGCTGTTTCCCCATAGGCGGAATACAGCATCCCAGGGACGCTAAAAACAGCATCCCTGGCAGCAGCGGCCACGCAACCCCCGAGCGGCGCGAAGCCGCTGTTTCCAAACCTCGCTCCCTGAGCGAGGTATTTCGGAAACAGCAGGTTCCAAACGCTGCCATGCAAATGGCAGCGGCTGGAAAGTGCCATCCCCCCCTTTCCCGAACGCCTACTGTGTCTCCTGGCTTCTGGCTTGTCGCAGAGGCCAGGGGACACGCCCCCTGGCCTGCGACTCCAGAGCCGCCGCTCCAGGCTGCGATGGCGTGTCCCCTGGCTTCTGCGATGAGCTGGAAGCCAGGAGACAAGGTAGGCGTTCGGCGACAGTGCAGCCTGTGTGAAGGCTGCACCGCCGCCTGCCACCCTCCCGGGACCGTCCACGCGAACAGTCCCGGGCGGGTGCATCGGAATTGTTTATGCCGATGCACCCCCACACCATTGCGGTGCGGAAAGGGCCTTTGTTTCCTGGCTCCTACACATGAAGCCTGCTGGGCTAGTCACAGTTCTTCAGAGCTCTCATCTCACCGACCCTACAAGTTGTCTGTTGTGGAAAAAGGAAGGGAAGAAGTTTGTAAGCCGCTTGGAAACTCCTTACAGGAGAGAAAGACCAGCATAAATCCAACCTCTTCTTTTTCTTCAGTTCTACCTAGTATGCCTTGCAGTAATCAAGCCACAAAGGTGTATGTATGGTTAACCTCCTTGCTTTCCTTTGCTTTCTCCTCTAAGTAGCTCAAGGCCTATTCAAATACTGAGCCCCCTCCCCTCGCACAGAAAGGACTTCTGGTCAGAAAACAACTCACGAGCCACGTGTGATGTATTTCACAATGTGTTTGCACTCTGGGGAAGTGAGGATTGATCGTATTTCCCCAGCAAGTTTACGCACAGCAAAACACATGTGTGTGCAATCAATCCATGTGCTGCTCTGTATGTGGACCCCAAAGCATCTTCTCAATGAACGGTGTTCTCTTCTGTAGGGAAATATTATAATGTATGAGGAGAAATGACATGTAAAAGAGGTGGGGGGGCAGAGGTGGGATCCAGCAGGTTCTCACAGGTTCCCGAGAGTAGGTTACTAATTATTTGTGTGTGCTGAGAGGGGGTTACTAATTGGTGATTTTGCCATGTGATTTTTGCCTTAGTTACTCCCCTCCTCTCAGCAGTAGCGCACAGAACTTGAAGCAGTCTAGCAGGAGGTGCTCCGGCGTGCGTGGCAGCCTGCGCCTGCATGCATTCGTTTCCCGCCCAAGGACCGGTGCAGCAGCTGCGTCCTTGCCACAGCCCCGCCCAGGAATGCCCCGCCCCGGAATGCCCAGCCACAGCCCCGGAATGCCCCGCCCAGCCCCATTGGTGCTACGCCACAATTTGAATCCCACCACCATGGAAACCTGTTACTAAATTTTTTGGATCCCACCACTGGCAGTGGGGGGGGGGGTTCCTCCTCCTGACTGAGCTGCATGGAAACCGAAAAGACAGGTCTGTGACCTCCGGGAGCCTGTGATCCTCACAGTCTGCAGTATGACTGTGTCAAGACAGGGTAACAGACAGGTGTTCTGTCTGGGTTTGGTGGGCAACACACAGGTGTTCTGTCTGGGTTAGGTGAAGTACATTCAGAAGTCAGGCAAGACAAGCCCTGGGATCTTTGCCACAGCTCCTTCCACAAGGCCTTGGACTTGAGGAACGAAAGGCAAATGGGGGGTGAGGGAATTCCTGAGCGTCACGGTGCATATGTGCAGAGATGGTGAATTAAATCAAAGGTGGCGCGGCCCTTTCGTCTGGCAAGTGCGCGCCTTGCTCCCTCTGTGCTGCGGTTTCCCATTGGCTTGGCTCGGCAGGAGGGTTTTCCTGTTGCTTCAGCAGCCTCTGGAGGCAAAGTGCTGGAATCGTGCCTGAGCTGAGGTGTCGCTTCTCCTCTTTCATCTCTACAAACAAGGGGAGCCACTGCAGACACCGCCGCGGGCCTTGGGGGCTCCCCTCCCCACCCCCAGACCTCCTGCCAGGGGTCAGCCCCAGGCTGCTCCGAGGGCCCCACTTGTCTCCGAGCCAGCGAGAACCCTCTTGGCGGTCTGGCCTCCAACTCGGAAACAACCCCAGTCGGAGCACCTTCCTTAAATCATGTCTATTGCACACAGCCTGAATGCTCATTGGAAGGCCACGGGCGATGGCAGGAAAGGATTTACCACATCCAAACTCGCTTGACAGAAAAACAAAATTCCAACATAATTTTAACCAGCTGTGGTAGGAAAAGGAGACAGAAAACAGCGTGGGGAGCGAGAGAGGGGTACTGGAGAAGAGAGGAGAGGTCGTCTCGCCGGGAACGCGCTTGCGGCAGCAGGAGAGAGCCAC
This sequence comes from Sphaerodactylus townsendi, assembly GCF_021028975.2. Lineage (NCBI taxonomy): Eukaryota > Metazoa > Chordata > Lepidosauria > Squamata > Sphaerodactylidae > Sphaerodactylus > Sphaerodactylus townsendi. Next base: position 42,693,332 of record NC_059436.1, on the reverse strand, counting down.
GCGTTGCTTGGCAGCGAGCAGTGGGTGGAAGTCTGCCCGGGATGCCTTCTGGTTGCTGATACAGGTGCCTGCAATTATCACCCACACCGGAGGTGGGCATGGTATTGTGTGTAAAAGGCTCAGAGCTGCTTCCAGGAGCCATTTTTGAGAAAGGGCCAGTCTTCAGCAGCTTCTGGTTCCGCTGGTCCATCGCCTTAGAAGGAGCAGCAGTGGCGTAGGAGGTTAAGCGCTCGTGTATCTAATCTGGAGGAACCGGGTTTGATTCCCCGCTCTGCCGCCTGAGCTGTGGAGGCTTATCTGGGGAATTCAGATTGGCCTGTACACTCCCACACATGCCAGCTGGGTGACCTTGGGCTAGTCACAGCTTCTCGAAGCTCTCTCAGCCACACCTACCTCACAGGATGTTTGTTGTGAGGGGGGAAGGGCAAGGAGATTGTAAGCCCCTTTGAGTCTTTTGCAGGAGAGAAAGGGGGATATAAATCCAAACTCCTCCTCCTCCTCCTCCTCCTCCTCCTCCTCCTCCTCCTCTTCTTCTTTAACTTCTAGTCTTCTTCTTCTTCTTCTTCTTCTTCTTCTTCTTCTTCTTCTTCTTCTTCTTCTTCTTCTTCTTCAAGTTGATAATATTGGAGCAGGGCTGTTTGAGGGTTTTGGGAGGGCGTCTCCCATATATTAGGCAAGATGGAGCTGGCGTTTGTGAAATCCAGTATAGTATTTGTGGAGCTGCTATCCCACCCTGACATCCTTTCGGCAGACGCTTCCATGTTGTGTTGTGGCCCCTGGGCTTGTGTGACGCATTCAGACGCAGTCAGTTCAAATGTCCATTTGCACAATGGATTTCCCAGCTTGCAAATCCCGGAGTAGCAGTCGCAGACGTTGCCTCGTAACTTTTTGTTTGAACAGAACTGGAGTGGGTGGGATTCGACTGCCGTAGCCACTAGTGATGGAGAGGTTGCTGGAAGAAATGGTATCGAAACAAGGGTCCAGTCAAAACTTTTTTCTGTTCCTGCCTTGTGTTCTCCAGCCGTGAGTTCTTTTTCGAAAAAAAATCCATAACGAGAGAAAATTATTGTTCTGCTCTCTCAGCCAACTCCGTTGCCAAAGGCAGGCCATGCAGTTGCCAGGGGGCATGTTTAGCACTGGGAGGACAACTGAGTACTCAAAGAAGAATGTTATTGTACTGGAAATGTTTGGAAGTGTGATGAGAGATGAGTAGGGATTTTTCTTTTCTTTTTGAGAGCCTGTGTGGTATAGTGGTAAAGGGTGGTGAACTCTAATCTGGAGAACTAGGTTTGTTTCTCCACTCCTTTACATGAAGCCTGCTGGCTGATCTTGGGCCAGTCACAATTCTCTCTGAACTCTCTCAGCCTCACCTGTCTCACAGGGTGTCCGTTGTGGGGAGAGAAAGGGAAAGAGTTTGTAAGCCACTTTGAGACCCCATATGATTGAGAAAAGTGGGGTATAAATCAAACTCTTCTTTTTCTTTTTTTTCTGAGTCAGTATTTTTATTCTCATTTTATAGAGGTGGAGAGAGTGTGGTTTGCCCAAGGCAGTGGTGGCGAACCTATGGCACCGGTGCCAGAGGTAGCATTCAGAGCCCTCTTTATGGGCACGTGCAAACAGAGTTCATCATGTGGAGGGAAATCACCCCCACAACACACATCTAGGCTGTCCTGGGCCACTGGGCTTGATTATTAGCATTAAACCTAAGACCTAGTTTTGGGGAAGCAGTGTAGGTAACCCTGTTAAGCTGTTAAACCCCACTGATTTTCATGTGAAGAACTAAAGCGTGATCCTTTACCTGAGAGAAAGCTCGGTTGCTGGCAATGGGGCTTGCTTCTGAGTAAACCCTCCTAGGGTCATGATTCACCCATTGGAAGAGTTGCACGGTTGCTTCAAAGCAAAGCCACCAACACCAAGCTTACTCCCAAGTAACGCAAGCCTCAGAGCCAACCATTTTTTCTAAACTAAAACCTCAGTATTCAGGTTAAATTGCTGTGTTGGCACTTTGCAATAAGTAAGTGGGTTTTGGGTTGCAATTTGGGTACTCGATGTCAAAAAGGTTCGCCATCACTGGCCCAAGGGGCACTTAGTGTGTTCATGGTCAACCTAGGATTTGATCTAGGGATTTCCAGAATTGAAGGGCAGCTATGGCTTTGTGGAAGTGTATCTGCTTGTCAAGCAAAGGGTCACAGGTTCAATTCTTGGCACCTCCAGTGTAAAGGATGAGATGATGTTGAAGACCTCCCCTAGATGGTCCAACTGTAGTGGACTAATGGTCAAATTTAGTACAAGGCAGACTCATGTATCCATGTGAAGCTCATTCTTTTAGTCACTGTGCTATGTCGGAGTGAGGGAAAGCAACCAAACAAGGACAGCAGGTAAAAGAAGGGGGGGGGGGAAGGGAGAATGGAATAGAGTCCAGGGGTGGCCAACCTATGGCGCTCCAGATGTTCATGGTCTACAATTCCCATCAGCCCCTGCCAGCATGGTCAATTGGATTGGAGTTATTTGCTGTTTTCATTGTTATATTTTATTAATGATTTATAAACCACCTAGAGATGCTAATATGAGGTGGAATACAAATATCATAAATAAATAAACTGCATCAGATCCTGCAGGGCCCAATTTTCAGTAGACAGAGCATTCTACAAAGCTAGAACAAGGGACAAAATGACCTGGTTTTGGTTGAGGCTAGCTGGATATCTTTCATGTTAGGAATCACCAGTATATTCTCTTTTACTGAATGCAGCAATCTCCAAGGGACATACCAGGAGAGACATTCCTGTAGGTATGCTGGCCCCTGATTACTTTAGCCCATGAAGGGGAACATCAGAACCTTGAATATGACCTGGGACTCCACGCAAGGCCAATACAGTTGGTGGAGAACTGGTTGAATGTGTGCCTGCCATGGGGTTCCGTAAGGACTGATGCTGCTGCATTCTGCACCAGTTGGAGATTCTGGAGCAGGCCCAAGGGTAGCCCCATGTAGAGTGAGTTGCAAGTAGTCCAGTCTAGAGATGGCTGTTGCATAGATCATTGTGGCTAGGTTGGCTTGGGACAGGTAGGGTGCCAGTTGTCTTGCCTGGCATCCAGGAACACACCAAGGTTCTTGACAGTTGGTGCTGAACTCAGCTGCATGGCATCAAGTGATCGTAATTGGCATCCTATACCTGAATCTCTTTGGTCCAGCCTCTGTCTTAGCTGGATTTAATTTCAGCTGGTTCCCTTTCAACCATTCCACCATGGCCTCCAGATGGGAGGCATCTAGATGACCGTCTATCGACATACATAGCCTTTATCATCTTCAGATGGCCAAATCTGTTGGTCATGAGCTAGAGTTTGGCCGTTGCTAAATAGGCCGTTCTTCTATCTGCAGTGGAAGAAAATGCATCAGTTGCTTTTTGTGCAGTGTCAGCTCTGTTAGAGAAAAGATGTATAGTTGAAGACATCCACTGCGCTTCAGAGATTAATCACTGCATTTTGGATTTGGTTTTTCAAGTGTCAGCGCTTGAAGGTGTGGCCTGGAGCTGTCCATAGGTGCACTTTCCCCCTTTTTTTCCCCACAGACAGTGGGAATGAGGTTCTTCTTGGTCCAAGAATGTAACGCAGAAAGCTGCTTGTTCAGTAAAAGCCACTGCTTGGGAGAAAGAAAACATGAGACAAGTGTGGAGGCCTCTTGTATTCTTCTACTTGTTGCCCTGGTCTGGATCTCCATGGTTGTAGCTAGGTGGGTGCTTGAAGGCCTAGCATGCTAAGTGGCTATCATGGCTCAGCTACCCAGACTGCACCCCAATCTTTGCAAAGTAGGGTTGCTAGATCCTCCCTGGCCATCAGTGAGAGATGGGTAGCATAAGGTTGCCTGCTCCAGATTTGGGAACTCATGGGGGTTTGTGGGCTGGAGCCTTTGGAGTTCAGGGACCTCAGTAGGATACATGGCCATAGAGTTATTCCAGTCATCTTCAGGCAAAGGAGGAATACTCTGCAGGTCAAGCCATAAGTTGTTTTCCGATCATTTTATTTATTTGCTTATTTTAAAATACATGTGTTTTAGGGTTTATTGTTTTATCAAATTAATTTTATATTGGTTCTGGTGGGTTTTCCGGGCTGTGTGGCCATGGTCTGGTAGATCTTGTTCCTAACATTTTGCCTGCATCTGTGGCTAGCATTTTCAGAGGTGTATCACAGAGGGAAGTCTGTTACGCACTGTGTCCCTCTGTGATACACCTCTGAAGATGCCAGCCACAGATGCAGGCAAAATGTTAGGAACAAGATCTACTAGACCACGGCCACACAGCCCGGAAAACCCACCACAACCAGTTGGAGGTCCTCTGAAGGATTTGGATAGCTTTATGTCAACACTATCCTATCCAGGCCCTTGAGAGGACCTTCATTTTTGTCCTTTTCTTCCTTCAAATATTTTGGCATAAGTTTATTTATTTGTGTTTAAAATCTTCTTGTGTTTTCCTATTTCTGGGCCAATCGATGGTTCTTTTCTGCCTGCCGTTGCCCAGAACACTCTCCAGAAGTTTAGAAATAGTTAAGATGGCTTTCAGTGCTGGAGTTTACTGCACAGAGAAGGGGCTAATACAAATTAAAAGGTCAAAAGGTAAATATTTATTAGGAACTACATTTAGGATAGGAAAGAGGGGAAGATAGCTCCTGCTATCTTGCTAGCTGAAAAAAGTCCCTGCAACTAACTTCCAAGGAGAAGCAAGATATTAGATCTGAGAGTATCAGTCTAAGGACAGTCAAGAGATGACAAAAGGATGGAAGGGTCACTAACTTTACTGCCCTCTCTAGCTGACCACTTCTCTGCCCCCTGCTGGGTCTTCTTCTCAGTCCTTTTGCACACTAGATATTGCTACATCCAACATTCAAATGTTATTGCTTTACAGAGGGAGGCTGTGGAGCGCAGTTCCTATTTCTTTGTCTATTTTTTTTTGGTGCACTACATAACAGCAGGTGCTTTAGGGCACAATTCTGCCAACTCTCTGAGCTCCTCTTCATGCTCATTTGACCATGCTGTTTGGGGATGCTCAGGATCAAGCAAGCCGGATGCCCTCGGGGTGTTACCAGATCAACCCTTTTAAAGTGTGACGACGATCGGGCATGCCAGAGGAGTTATGCTTCCTTGCCTCCATGCTGAAATATCATGGTCATGGCTACCCCTAGAAATTCCTAGACTGATCCGACTGATACGTTCCCTTTGATCTCCCAAATTGTGTCTTCTTCCATCCAGATGAGCTCTGTGTGTGAGAGGTACCTGCCTCTCCCGAGCAGTAATGACTTCCATCTGGACCTGGTCTGGGAAGATGGTTTCCTTTAAATGATGGATCCATCCCTGCTCCTTCCCCTCCTGTCTCCCACAAGGGCGGAGGGGAAGGTGTTGACGGCATACGAAGGAACTCTCCTATTCCACACGGGCAGCTGATTGATTCCATCCTCGGCGTCCGTCCCCTTTCCAGCACCCCTCTCTTCCATCTCACCACCAAGATCAGTTTGTATCTAGGCTGTAGTGAAACTCAGTAGCGTGAGGACTGACAGGGAGAGAGTGCGGGCTGTCTGGTATTCACTTTCAGATGCCTCCTGGCATCTACCCCAGCTGGCAGAGAAGTTCACCAGGGGGCTTTGGGCCAGTTTCTCTCTCTCTCAGCCAAAGCTCTCAGGAGGTTACTGCGGGGACAAAATCAAGTAAGGGAGAACAGTGCATACCACCTTAGGGGAAGAACAGGACTAGGGGAAAAAACTGTATAGATGGCATTGATGCACCACCAGGGCATCTTCTGTCCAGAATGATTCTTATGTTTCTTGCTATTCCGTTGTGTGTTTTCTTAGCATCTTTTATTTCGGCTTGCAGGGCTTTGGACAGACCGTAAAAGCAATGCAGCCACTGTCCAGAGCTTTCAAAAGCAGCATTCCACGGATGAGACAGGAATGATGAGGAAAGGCTGGAATGTCCACTTTGTGGAAGAATGGTCCGCAGAAGAGGGGGAGAGGGCAGTAGAGGTGAGGGCCACGTGGGGCCAGAGTGGCTGAGGAAAGAATGAGCTTTCTAGAGGCCCTCGAAGGGAAGGATGGGGAAATGGCTTGGTGTGCAGTGGTTTTAGGCAGGTGCCCTTTCCATTTTGACTTGCATGCTGAGGGACCTTCTCACATCTGGCCCAAGGTCACATAAACATACGAAGCTGCCTTATACCAAGTCAGACGGTTGGTCTGTCTGGTGGTTTGCTTGATAGCTCCTCAAGCTAAAATAAACCTTGCTTGAAGGGGGGGAAAGTGTTACCTTCGCTTAGATAGCCCCAGCTAGCTAAGCAGGGTTTGGCCCTGGTTAGTATTTGGCTGGGAGACCTCCAAGGAATACCAGGGTTGCTATGCAGATGAAGGCAAGGGGAAACCACTGTTGTTGGTCTCTTGCCTTGAAAATCCTACCAGGGGAATTTCATGAGTCAGATGTGTCTTGACGGCAAAACGACAACAAAAAGCCCTGGTCTCATAGTGTTCGGTCTGACTCTTTTTTTCCCTGCTCGTAAAAAAGGGGAAGGGACTTTTTTTTTTCAACGCTGAAAAGTATGCTGGGGATCGTGGAATCCACACAGGCAAAAGCAGACATGGGTTTTGAGACTGCAGTGAGGGAACCGGGCAACATCAAATGAAAAGCCAAGTTGGATCCAGTCCCATAACATCTCTTTCTAATGTAACAATAGTATCATCAGGACCTTGGCACTTCTCCTGCACCCACATTAGCTTCACTTGTCTGAAATGGATCTTTTGCCGCCTCACCCTGAAGAGTTGTTTTAATAGTACCTGCCTATGTTTCTTAGCATTACTTTTCTGGCTGGTCTAGTCACAATTCAAATGAATCGATTGCACCCTAGGCCAATTCTTGACCACAGCCCTCCTGTTCTGTTCCCCAAGTAAAACAACCTTAAGGCGTTCTGTTCTTGGCTGGAACAGAGTGGGAGACACACAAGCAAGGTGTAACAGTTCAAAAACAAAGTTTATTGCTTAAAGAATTGAGACCCTAACTCCTCCCAGAGTCTAACTAAGATAAGGTACTTGCTTGACTGGTGAACAAACTTGTTTCTGTAGACTTTTATTCTTTTTCAACTCCTTTCCAGAAAGTCCACTGTCTGCACTTCCTCCTGGTTCCTTCAGTCTTTTGTCTGGACTCTATTTTCTGTTGACACCTTAACTTTGCGTTCTCTAGACTATATACACTTTAGTCTATGCACCAAAAACATAACAGATATTGCAGTCTTCCAACTCCCTCAGCACCTTAAACTGACTGAGCTAAACAGGAACATTGCTGGGCAATAAAAGAAGACCTGCCTCTAAGGAAATTTCTTAAAGGGACACGGTCTAACTACAATTCCCTCCCTTAGAACTCTGTACAAAGAATTAAACCATGCTAGCTGTTGGGGTAACTGATGCTTAATAAGGAAAATAATAATAGCTTCTCTGGGGGCATAACACCTCCTATTCTCCCACATCTGGGTAGATTTGTGAGGAAGTTGCCTCTCAGGGCCTTCATCCGCCATTACAGTTCTTCTCATGGCGAAACACCTTGATAGGTTGCCAGGGAGCCTCAGGATTTGAAAGTGGCTGGTGTTCAGCATCCCTCTCTTTCTTTCTCCAGCCCTGCCCTATGACCTCTGCTAACATATGTCGGTTACAGTTGTCAACTGCAGGAAAGCATCCTCGGTTGCAGGTCAAGAGGCCGAGGGAGGGCTGATTTGGGAGTGAAATATTTCTCACAGATCCTCTCGAGCTCACGTGCTTTTTCCTCTTTCTTGCACCCCCACGTAACATTAATGTGCAATCCTGTCAGCTGACATAAGCTCTCAGGTGCCTACTCAGTCTGAACCTTGCGTCCACGCACCGCAAATTATTTTCTCCCATCCCACTCACGCTGAGCTCCTGCCGCTCCACCTCTGGTCATGCATTCCATTTTTGTTGTTCAGCGGTGATGCAAAGGCAGGGGGGAGAGAGAGATGGGGGCATTTTGATTACTCTGGTGGACTTGATTTATTGGAATAATTTTAAATCACAAACCATCTGTGCGCCTCTTCCCAATCCAAAATGTATAAAAGAGCAAGCCATTGATCTGACCTTCCCCTACACCATGCGCATGTGCACGCATACAGCTAGTTTGCCTTCCCCGGTTGACCCTCTGTTCTACCTTCCCTTCTCATCAGTGGCTGGGTTGCCAAAGCTGTCTTCTCCCAAGAGGCCATGCTTTGCATTTATTTATTTTTTTTGCAATAGAAGCCAGAAAGACTGGGGGGGGAGGGGGAAGTAAGAAGGCAGACTTTTGCTGTTTCTTTGCAATATTATCTGCTATCCTCCTTTCCTGGGATGGTGCCTTGAAAGACCCACAGGGGAATGTGGCGGTGAAAAGTCTCCGAATGACATAATCTGTGAGTCAGTCTCTCGTTTACCCGGTCTGCATGAAAGATATCCTGAATAACAATATAGCTGTGAAAGTGACGCCTCTTTCTCTCCCGTGGCTTCTACACTCTAGAACGTGGTGGTGCGGTTAAAAGGTTGGAGTAGACTCTGGTAAATCCTGGTTCAAATGCCTACCCTGCCATAAAACTCACTGGGTGACTTTGGGTGGGTTGATCACTGGCAGCCAAACCCACCTCGCAGGATTGTTGTGTAGACAAAATGAAGGAGAGAAGAATGATATCAACTGCTAAGAGTCCTTGGAGAAGGGATGGGTTTTTTTTTTAAAAAAAAAACACTGGTTGATAAATATTTAGGGATTGCATTGTTAGGGTGTAATGAGTTCAGTGGTTTTGCCAATAAGTCGCTCCCTGTGGAACAGAGTGGTAAGCTGCAGTACTGTGGCCAAAGTTCTGCTCACGACCTGAGTTCGATCCCAGTGGAAGTCAGTTTTAGATAGCCAGAAGGTTGATTCAGCCTTCCATTCTTCGGAGGTCAGTAAAATGAGCACCCAGCTTGCTGGAGTAAAATGTAGATGACTGGAAAACCACTCCACAAGCATAGTCTGGCTAGATATCTGGAGGGGAAAAGCAGGTAACTCTCTTGAATTTACTTACTATTCTGGAAGACATTTATCACATTCCAGAATAGACATGATATGGGCTTCTAAATTACTGAACATATATACCAACAAAATAACAATCAACTGTAGAACTGTTTCAGATCACAATCCCATTGGTTGGGAATTTGGATATAGAAAGAGGAATCTTAATCTGAAAATTAAAGACTGGACATTAAGGAAAACAACATGGGTAAAAGAAATTAATGAAGAACTGCAGCAATTTTGGGAAATAAATACAAATTCAATTAAAAATAAGGGGATAATATGGGATGCTCATAAAGCTGTAATTAGGGGATGCTGTTTAAGTGAAGAAATTAAGCTTAGAAAACAAAAAAGAGCAAAGGAAAAAACAATTAGAAAAAGAATTGACAAACCTAGAGAAAGAATTAACCCTCAAACCAGGAAAAAAGAAAATTAAAAATAAAATTAATTTTTACAAATTTGAAAATTTAAAAGTTAATATAATGATAGCACCCTGTGGCTTGTCAAACAAATATAAAATTGCTTCAACAAATTAACAAATCTTTAATTTAAATACAACAACTTTCTATCATTTTGGGATAAATAACAGTGAAGACATCTGTCTGTCTGTCTGTCTGTCTAGCACAACTTAATCATGCAAAATCTTCTGTGCATTTTAAGAAAAGCACTCATAACCATTATAACTACTAACTGTACCCAGTAAACAAAGAAAAACTAGAAAGTCCAAACAATGAACAACGCAAGAAATGATGTAGCCAGAGTTTGGAAGGAATTTGTCTGGTGGAAAAAAGGCTGAGCAGGTAGTTGTTAAAAAAGAAAACAGACCATGAACCAGGCAGCAAGGATTCTTTGAATACTTCCCACATACTCTGTGGAGTAGTGGCTGCAAAATATGCTATTTGTGACAATGCTTCTTGCAGATCTTTTCAGGGTCAGAGAATTCCAGTTCCTGGAAAACAGAGAGGCCCACTCTGCAACGGCCTGTGAAGCGGCAGCACACCGGCATACATGATGCCAGTGGAGCCCCAGGAACTCTCACATGGTCCCATGTGAACGGCCCCGGAGCTGCCGCAGACCATGGAGGCACTTCTGCACAGAGGCACCTCTATTTCGTTTGTAAACTTACCTTTTCTTCCCTGCATTGCTCTGCAGGGACGAGGGCAGAGGTGGGATCCAGCAGGTTCTCACAGGTTCCTGAGAGTAGGTTACTAATTATTTGTGTGTGCCGAGAGAGGGTTACTAATTGGTGATTTTGCCACGTGATTGTTGCCTTAGTTACACCCCTCCTCTCAGCAGTAGCGCGCAGACCTTGAAGCAGTCTAGCAGGAGGTGCACCGGCGTGCATGGCAGCCTGCGCCTGCGTGCATTCGTTTCCCGTCCAAGGACCGGCACAGTGGCTACGTCCTTGCTACAGCCCCGCCCAGGAATGCCTCATCCCCGGAATGCCTGCCCCCGCCCCCATCGTGCCCCACCCAGCCCCATTGGCGCTACACCACAGTTTGAATCCCACCGCCATGGGAACCTGTTGCTAAATTTTTTGGATCCCACCACTGGGCGAGGGGACACGCCCCCAAGGCCATGGCAATGCCTTGTGGTTGGAGGGCACAAGGCGTGTCCCCTCATCGCTGCAGAGCTGTGCAGGGAAGAGAAGGTAAGTTTACAAACAAAATGGAGGAGCATAAAAGTGGCGCCTTCGACCCAGTGCCATTCACTCGGCACCAGGTGCAAAAAGCTGTTTTTTAAAAGACATCTAACTCTTAACACCACCTATTCATGAAGAGCACATTTAAAAATCAGGAGCCTTCTTTCAATGCTTGAAGTTTCTAACTTGGCCCATAGTGAGGGTCTAGATATAGAATTGAAGGCTGCCTTTAAAATCTATAAACACAATATATAATGAGGACTGTCCCTTTGAGAGATTTTTTTTTTATTGGATAGGGTGGCATGTAGTAATTGCTCCTAGTTGTGCTTTATTGATTCTTGACATTCTATTTTAATGAGGTTGCGTAAAGTCTGTTTGAGATTGAACAATTCGGGAGGCGGAAATTTGGCCTAAGAGGCCCTAAATTTGTTGTATAAAATCCGAATCTGTTGATTCAAATATTTACACTCAGTATCAAACCAATCACTGCCTTAGTAATTCCCCTTCCCTCTTGGTTCCCCTAAAAGGGACACCAAATATGAAACAAGTTTTTCATAGTTTCCTATACTGCTGCTAACATTATCTGCAGTAACTACTGAGGAACCTAGAAGTTTGCAGATAGTGTTGCTTTAGCACTTCCTTGGTTTTATTACATGTTTGTGTTGACCATCTTATTATGGGGGTTGTGTTGATTGCTTTATAATTTGAAAATGTGGCAGTTAAGGTCTCAGCGAAGGAAAGGATGAGTGGGAGGTGATCACTAATAATAGAATCACCTATCCTAAAGGCTTGGAGGTTGGTTAGCAAGTGTGGAGACAGGAGTATGCAATCTATTACGTTGCAAGGATCCATTGTAGACCTACCTTCCCTAACACCAGCCTGTTCTATTGCTAGGATGGCCTCTTGATCTAGCCACTTTACATATTTATTGAACAGGTGCCTTGTATATATTTCACTGTTTATATTTAAGAGACTGCTCACCTTATAATTCAAAGCCTCGCCATACATATTCTGCGCAGAAAACTGAAGCCACACAGATGAGGGAGGCTGTACCACGTGACTTTCTGTTGTTCCAAGGAAAGGGGAAATAAGATTTTCCATCAGGTAGGAGTTTGGCCTTCTGCATCCTTATTTCCCGGCTGAACCCTGAAAGTGACTCTTTGAGATGTTAATACTTCAAGTCAAATATTGTTCAAGTTGGAGGACAGCAAGTCTGCAAGGTCTGCTAAAACAAGGTAGGGTTCAAGGACTGGGAAGGAGCGCAGTTTATTTATAGGCAATGAATGAATAAAAATAAAGTATTTCTCTGGCTTCCTTATAGACTGTTAATCCAGACCATCAATGGAAAAGTTCATAGAAACTCAATTTCAACAACAGACGTAAGACAGTGCTCCGAAAACAGGTGCTATGTTTTAATTGGCACAGGCACGCATAGGCAAGATCCAAACTTGCATCCTCAAAATTGTAGAAGATAGTCAGGCCTTTTGTTCAGTTATTTTTTTCATTTGTTACTCCTTCCCTTCCTACCCTCACAACAGACCCCTTGTAAAGTAGGTGGGGCTGAGAGAGTTTGGAAAAAACTATGGCCCCTTCTGCACACGCAAAACAATGCATTTTCAAACCACTTTCACAACTATTTGCAAGTGGATTTTGCTATTCTGCACAGCTTCAAAGAGCACTGAAAACAGTTTGAAAGTGCATTATTCTGCATGTGCGGAATGAGCCTATGAGTGGCTGAAGATTACCCACCAGCCTTCATGTGTAGGAGCAGGAAAACAAACCCAGTTCACCAGATAAGAGTACACTGCTCATGTAGAGAAGTGAGGAATCAAACCTGGTTCTCCAGACTACAGTCCACTGCTCTTTACCACTACACCACCCTGGCTTTCACAGCAGAACCTGAATTCTCTTGTATCTTTCTACTGTTGCTTCAAGGCATTTTTTTCCATTGAAGGATGAACTCAGCATCTCCAGGTAGAGGTGGGCTGTCTGGCCAAATGGCAGGCCTCAGTAGGTGGCCAGCCACAATGACCCTTGATATGGTGTTATGGCTGTGGCTCACTGGATTTAGATTTAGAAACCTTTAATGGCATATATATATATAAATTATACAATGGAAATTAAAATTGGCTGGTAAATTTTTTTTAAAAAAAAAACAAGCATCAGGAGAGCTGGGATATTAAGCCACTGAATTGAGATTGAGTCTGCTAAACATTTGGGAACGTTCAGTGATGACAACACACAAGAATCTAGCAGTTTGATGGCAACAGTTGAGTTGCTGTCTAACAAGAACAAAGTTTTGACAGCATCTGTAGTGTTGCCTAGATCAACTAAGAAAGGATTAAGTAGTATTTCCCGCTCTACAGCATATAGAGGGCAATATAATAGAAGATGATGGACGGTTTCTTCAAGACCAGGATTGCAGGTGCAAGATCTATCGGAGGATGGAAGATGGTGCTCTCTGTTGTGTCGTCTGGTAGAAGGAAGAACATTGCATCTGGCTAAGGTGACAGCGCGTTTCAGAGTGGGCTCATGTAGGAGATGTAAATAGTTAGCAGGAGTGGGAAAACGAGGCAAAACATGCACTGTGGCTCACTGGTAGTGCTCATACTTTGTACGTAGAAGGTCCCAAGTTCAATTCCTGACATCGCTGGTAAATAACCTTTTATAGCAGCCACGGAAAGACTGTTGTGGGAGATCCACTGCCATTCTAAGTAAATAACGGTGAACAAGATCAATCTCAGGTAGCAGGTGTTGGAAAAGACCTTTATCTGCATGCCACCCTGAAAAACCAGATTGACCCCCCCCCCAAGTCTGATTCAATATGAAGTTCCTTCATTGGGGGGGAGGGAAGGCAGTGCTGAGAAACATAGGCAGGTAAACGTACTTCAAAAAAAGAAAAGGAATGCAATAATTATACTAATAGAAAAATTTATTTGGGGTTACTGATTGTTAGCACATCAAATATGATTGAATAGAAGTCAGATGTAATCTTTCCCTCCCCCCCCCCACCCCACAGTTTCTTTTAGGGATGTGATAGTATATGTTTTGTCTCAGTAAGTATCTTTGCTGTCTCAACACTGACTGGGAAAAACAGTATGGTCTGATGCTGGATTTTGACCAGAGAAATTCAGGTTCAAATCCCTGTTTGGCCAGAATGCTCTTGGATCAGTTTCTGTCTACAATAACATGCCTCATAGGGTGGTTTCAATAATAAAAGGGGGGGGCACACACCAGTTATGCCACTCTGTACTCCTTAGAGAGAGGGTGGACCAACAATGCAATAGAGTCCAATGGCTAGAAAGGCTGGCTTTTTGATTAACATTCCTTTTGTTGTTCTCTTCACTCTTTCAAAGAATGTGTGGAAGTAAACACAAGTGAAATCTGTTCCACATATGGTGTGTTATCAACATGGATTGTTTCCTTTGGGACAGTGCTTTACCTTCCAGTCAGAATTTTTTGGGCTGTTTCTTATTTACAAGTTCCTTTGGACAATGATAAAGCAGTAATTGTCTTGAATCTCCCCAGCTGAGCAATTTTCTCTCTCTCTTGCATTGGGAAGAATTTGTATAAAGAGAAAAATACCTGAGAGGCTGACTTATAAAATCCTTTCCAAAGGAAGGCCATGCAACATCTCTGAAGAATCCCACATACAGGACTTGAGTTGGCTTCCAGGAGAAGGGGATTCTCAGCTGTCTGGAAGAGGCACCAAATCCTGTTTTGCATTTCCTTATAACACAGATGGAATCATCAACAGGACTTACAGTTCTTAGATTAGTGAAGTTCATAGTTTTGATGTTCTTCAGACTTGGCCCCATGAGTCCACCAGGGACTTTGAAGAATTTTTGCCCCGTTGATTTGTATAAAACGTGGCAGCTATATGGACTCATTTGGGACCTCCAAGCATATTTTATAGTTTCATTTACTGACACAGCAAAAGACCAGTTTGAAAGTTATCGCTGCTTAGTGGATTAAAAATGTCCCCAAGGCTATTGGGGAGAAAGAATGGTATCTCCATTTTGAAAGGAACAGAATGGATTGCCAGAGCTCCACCCTTTGTTATATTTGACACACATGACATTTTGACATGCGTGAGCAGACTGTGATGAGAAGATCCAGAATAGTGGTGAACCAACCCCACCTGGTGGAATGGCCTGCCTCATGAGGTCAGGAAGGACTGCCACATTTCTGTTTTTCCACAGAATGTGTAAAACAGATCTGCTCAGGATGGAATTTCCATAAGGGAATAGGGAGGGCGTAGGTGGAATTGTACAGGGCAACTCTTTTATAGAAGAAGGAGAAGGAGGAGGAGGAGGAGGAGGAGAAGAAGAAGAAGAAGAAGAAGAAGAAGAAGAAGAAGAAGAAGAAGAAGAAGAAGAAGAAGAAGAAGAAGAAGAAGAAGAAGAAGAAGAAGAAGAAGACGACGACGACGGATTTATATCCCCCTTTTCTCTCCTGTTAGGAGACTCAAAGGGGCTTGAAACTCCTTTCCCTTTCCCCCCTCACAACAAACACCTTGTGAGATAGGTGGGGCTGAGAGAGCTCAGAAGAACTGTGACTAGCCCAAGGTCACCCAGCTGGCACGTGTTAGAGTGCACAGGCTAATCTCAGATAAGCCTCCACAGCTCAAGCAGCAGAGTGGGGAATCAAACCCGGTTCCTCCAAATTAGAGCTCACCTGCTCTTAACCACCACGCCACTGCTGCTCCTAAGGAAGATGAGGTCATGACACAGGAAGAGTGAATGTTTGTCTACATGATTTTGCTGATCCACATTCTCACAAACCCTTGCCAGACCATACCATTAGGCATGCCAACTCTGGAAATTTGCAGGGTGGAGTCTGGGTAAGGCAGCATTGAGAAAAGGAAGGACTTCAATGGGGTATAATGCTGAAGAGTCCAGCAGTCAAAGCAACCATTATCTCCAGGGGAACTGATCAGCATGGTGTAGTAGTTCAAAGTGGTGGACTCTAATCTGGAGAACCGGGTTTGATTTCCCCACTCCTCCACATGCGTGGTGGACTTTTATCTGATGAACTAGATTTGCTTTCCTTCTCCTACACATGAAGACTGTTGGGCAACTTTGGCTTGTCACAGTTCTTCAGAAATCTCTCAGCCCCACCTACCTCACAAGGTGTCTGTTGTAGGAAGAGGAAGGGAAGGAATTTGTAAGCCTTTTTGAGAATCCTTACAGGAGAGAAATCCAAACGCTTCTTCTTCTCTATGATCTGGAAATCAGTTCTAATTATGGGAGATCTCCAGGTCCCAGCTAGAGGTTGGGGACTCAACTGGCAGGCACATAGGTTATGGGGACATAGAAGTCACCGTTGTCTTGGCAGCAGACAACAGAGGGGTGCCAGCCTGGCAAACCTAGATGTGTCATTAGCCTTGGAACACCTCTGCCTCTATGCCTTTTCCCCATGCAACTGCTTGTAAAAGCCCAAGGTGGTCCGCTACAGTAATTAAAGCACCCTTCTTTTCCCATAGCCAAGCCCTGTTACAAACGTGGGCCCCCGTCTGCCATATTTTCCTTTCCAAAATGCCAAGAAGCTTTGTTCATGGCAGTTCCAGAACTGAGACATCTGGCATGGAGGCCTTCGTGGATCCATCCCTCCCCCAGCTTCTAACATTTACAGTTGGTGTGCCATATTCAACGAAGCTCGGATGGTCTCATGCTAGGTCCAGACTCTCCACCAGGGCAGCCCACATCCCTCAGCTTCTTTCTCTTTGTTAATGAGGGCAGCTAATTAGGAATCGCAAAGACAATGGCTGGAGTCTGGAAGGGAAACCGTTCCCCTGCCTGGCGAGATCGCACCTCGCCCATGCCGCTGGGCCCTGCTTTGTTTAAGCACATGTCGCAGCCACCAGAGCTACTGCTATGTGAAAGAAGTCATAGCTTATATATATATATATATATATGTAAAGCTATAAACTATATGGGTTAGGTATGAATTAGAACCTCATAAAATGTGTTTACTCATTTCTGTGTAACTCAAAGCAGGGATTAAACAGTAGGAAAAACTGACCCAGAAAAATTTTTCCAAGCTTGAAAAACTTTTTTTTAACAGAATTTCATTGTGGATTTCAGAGGGTTTGCTTTTCTTTAAATAATTTTTCCCCTGACCCTTAAAAATAATAAAAAATAGGGTGCTGCGCAGTTTTAGGGAAAGAGGCTGGAGGGTTAGAATTTAATAGGTGGAAAGAGACTTGACTGGAAAGGAAGGGGAGCATGGTTCCCCTCCAGACATAGCCCCGTTTTCCTCCTGCTTCAGGCCCCATGTGCGGGACACGGAGAGAGATATTTCCTTTGACCGCAGCAATCAGGAAAGGCATCCTTAGAACATACAGCTCTGCTAGACAGGCCCTGCTTTTCTCATCTTTGTGAAGGCAACTGTTATGGAGAAAACAGAATCTTTCTACTCAGAGGCAACCCAAGAGACACGGTAGATACAGAGCAGGGTAAGCCAAAGGAAACGCAGCCAGCAGGAGTGGCAGAGAGCAGACGGTGATAGCAAAGTACCCTGGCTCATGCAAGGTTGACAGTATGCCCCATGTTTAAGCAATGCAGCTGCAGACAGTCACCAAGAGAGGCTGGACATAAATCCTGGAGGAACAGTGGGCAGGTTGGCAGCCTCCAGGTTGTGTAGAGATGCCAACCTGGGGATGCTCCAGAATTACAGTTTATCTCCAGACTGCAGTGATCAGTTCCCCTGGAGCAGGGGTCTGCAACCTGCAGATCTCCAGATGTTCATGGACTACAATTCCCATCAGCCCCAATTGGCCATGGTGGCAGGGGCTGATGGGAATTGTAGTCCACGAACATCTGGAGAGCTGCAGGTTGCAGACCCCTGCCCTAGAAAAAATGGATCCTTGGAAGGGTGGACTCTATGATATTGTACCTCACTGAAGGCCCTGTCTTCCCCTGGCTCCATCCCCAAATCTCCAGGAGTTTTTCAACCTGGATCTGGCAATCCTACCCTCCCCCAATTCCCTGCCAGTGGCCAGAGGGGATTTAGCTACCCTAACATGATGGCTGGAGATCTCCCGCTATTGCAGCTGATCCCCAGGTGACAGAGATCACTTCCACCTGGAGGAAATGGCTGCTTTGGAAGGTGGATGCTATGGCAATATACCCCATTGAAGTCCCTCCCCTCCCCAAATCCAACTCTCCTAAGGTTACACGACCCCCCCCCCCAAAAAAAATTCTCCAGGGATTTCCTGTTCTCCAACTTGCAACTCAAATGATAGACCCTGCAGATGTCTTTGTGGACCTCTGAATCTACAGCAAACCTCATCAAGTAAACCACCTCCTCAGAGGTGGGACCCAGCAGGTTCTCACAGGTTCCCGAGAGTAGATTACTAATTATGTGTGTGTGCCGAGAGGGGGTTACTAATTGGTGATTTTTCCACGTGATTTTTGCCTTAGTTACGCCCCTCCTCTCAGCAGTAGTGCACAGAACTTGAAGCAGTGTAGCAGGAGGTGCAGCAGCATGCATGGCAGCCTGCGCCTGCGTGCATTCGTTTCCCGCCCAAGGACCAGCGCAGAGACTGCATCCTTGCCACAGCCCTCCCAGGAATGCCCCGCCCCTGGAATGCCCGACCACGCCTCCGTCGTGCCCCACCCAGCCCCACTGGCGCTACACCACAGTTTGAATCCCACCACCATGGGAACCTGTTACTCAAATTTTTGGATCCCATCACTGTTCCTCCTCCTCCTCCTGCAGGTCTTTGCCCTGTTTTATTTCTTTTTTTATTTCAAAATTTTATTCCCTATTTGTTGATCTTCAAGGAGGCTTTAAACAAACCCATGAAAACACAGCCAATTAAGAACCACTGGGGGAAAAAAAAGAAGAATAGAAAATGCAGTTGAAAGATTCTGTTGACTTTTTTTCCAGTTACCTAATGATGCACGTGGTCACCACTTCTTTCCGTTATTTCTAAAATAGCTGACTTGCAGCCTCCTCCTATTTTCTTCCTTTGTTGGGGACAGGGATTGTAGGTTTATCTGCTGCATTGCAAATTACCCCCACCCCCACCCCCCAAATGACTAACAAATAAAATACAACAAAATGTTCTTAAAACAGCGAAGAAGCATGGCAATTGAGTCCAAAGCAGCAGCATGTTTTTAAAAAATGAAAATAAAAGCAGAGCTAAAAGTAAAAACAGTCTTTCCAGGTTCTATGGGGTGGGAAGGTAGCTGGATTCTTCTCCTGTGAATATTTATAAATCTGTGGTATAAATCGTGTGCATTTGTCTTGAAGAGATATCAATAACCCACTGAGGTCTGCCCTGGGGGTACAAACATCACCCACCCGCCCTGGAATTAATACAGGTTCTTGGTCGCGTGCTTCTTTACTAACTTGACTTTTGGGGTTTTTTGAGCCTCTTAAATCGATGACCTTCCCAAATTCCCAGGCTTGGTCTTTGTAAAAAGAACAAAACCCATGTGATTACTTTTATTTGGACCACCAAATTGACACGAAACAGTGTGCAAACTTTTCAGGTTCACCGAAAATCTGTATCAGGCTGGAAGTTAAAAAGACAGAAGGGTAGATTTTACAAAGACGTTAAGGTCTTTGTAAAACAGGTAACGTTCAGCTTTTCCTTTCTGCTAAAAGGGCTTGTTCAGAGCTCAGCTTTCTCTGGCTGACATGACAATCAAAGCTGTAGATGTTTCTGTGTGTATATGTGTGCGTGTGATCAGATCAATTCAAAAATCACTGTTCCCTCATGGATTTAGAGTACAAGGCTACTAGAGTCACCTGCCAAGGCACTAAGGAGTTGAACACTTCCTGGCATGCAAATGACACTTGCCACCTGCCTGCTCAAATAGGCTCTTAGAGAGAGGGAAGGTCACCTTCTGGACTGGCATATATGTTGCGCATGGAGTGTCATGGATTCTGCAGTAGAGCAGCCTGGGGAAGAATGCTATTTGTTGTGCTATGTCAGTCCAGGTAACCCTCTGTGTTTTCATCCTCTCTCAAGAGTGACAAACTCGACACATCTCCAGTTTCAGATTTTGGAGAGGTTTTGGTTTCTAACCCGTACAGCTAGAGAGATGAACCTGGAAATGTGTGGTCAGCGTGTGCTTTAGAAATAAAAAAAAGCAGAAGCCTATCTGTTCTCGCTCACTGAGTCTGGTTTCACCTAGCAATCCCTCAGTCTTGGTTAGACTCACTTCCCAAAGCTTTTCCCTGGGAGCATTCCTGCTTCAAGCTTTGCTGTGAACAGATCTGAACATGCTCGTTCCTTAACAGATGCCGACCCCTCCCCCCCCCCCACCTACCTGCTCAAAGCTTCCCCCTTCTCCAATCTTAACACCGTGAGGTGGAAAATGGGAGAAGGGAAGGGTGTAAAGGGGGACACCGCGTCTGACACAGTTTCGCAGACCTCTGAGGGCCAGGTGTTTCCTGAACAAAAGATGAAATCAAACCAAAGAGGAGCAGGATGGAAATTATCCCTGCTCCTCCTTCACCTTTTCACTGCCTTCCACCAGGGACACCTTTCTGGAGGTTGTCACCAGGGGGGGCTGAACTTCTGACAGGGCCCCATCTACCAGCCAGGCTCTGCCCTCCGTGCCCATTTGGGCCTCTGATTATTGGATTCTGTTTTCCTTTCCTTGAAAATGGATAGGGAATTGGGAGCCGTTGCACAGGAATGCGCCTGTTCCCCATTACGGCTCCGTTGGGGCTGAAACATGATCGTGCCTGCGCCAGACCTACCGATATATTTATTTATCCATACAGACATTTTCTCTTTGTTTTCATTATGTTAGGTTTTGTGTGTGTGTGTGGGGGGGGGGGGGGTAATCTTTCTTCTGCTCTAAATTCCAAAAATGAAGCAAACTTAAATAAAATAGTCTTTTTTTGGAGAAGAAGGGGGAAAATGTAGTTTCTCCTCTTCTTCCCCCATCCCCGGCCTCGTTTGTGAGTCCCAGATTGGGTTGAGATCACAGCAAGAGATGCCCACCACAGTAAATTAGAAACAGGTGGAAAGAAAGAGAGAGGGAGAAAGGGAAATAATAGACGAAAGCGGGCTGGTCAGCCCTGGGCAGTACAGAGGAGCTGACATGTTTCTCCGTCCACGTTTTCTTTCTAGGAATCCCTGTTGCTTGCTGGAGGCAGGTAGCTTTCTTGGAGTATCTGGGGTTCACCTTGTGCCTCTTGCCAACTGCTTGCTCCTTCCCTGTTGACAAATTTGTTCTCTGCTTGGCAAGCTCAGGGGCCCAGTCACAGTACTGTCATTTGAGGCTGCCTGGTACCAGCTCAGACAACTGGTCCTTCTACCTCAGGGCTATCTATTCAGATCTGGCCCCATACGTCCCATCTTGGCCTCTGCGCTCGGCAGAGGCCAATTTGCTGGTGGTTCCTGGCCCCTCTATGACGCGGCTGGCCTCCACTCAGGCCACAGGAGACCTTTTATAGCCTCTGTAGCCTCCCCTGCCTGGTGTGGAATGCTCTTCCATGCCAGCTTCATGTCTGAACCCTCTCAGCGGGACACCTTAATTGAGTTCCTCGCAGGGCCTCGCAAGACCGAAAGCTATTCATAGCAGGGCTTTTAGGGGAGCCCAAATGCCGCTGGATGCCCCTCCCTCCCTTCCCCTAACACTCCTTCGACAACTGGGGCCCTACTGTTCTCTCTTAGAGGAGTTTAGTTGTTGGGCACTATCCTCTGCTTGGAATGTTTTATTAGGATGGTATGCTGTCTAATGTATTTTAGGATGGAACGCTGTTTTAATGTACACCAGTACTGAATGTACGGTGTTTGTTTATTTTATTATTTGATGTTGTTTGTTTTTCCATTGTGAACCGCCCTGAGCCCTCCAGGGGAGGGAGGTATAAAAGCTGACAAACAAACAAACAAACAAACAAACAAACAAACAAACAAATAAATAAATAAATAAATAAATAAATAAATCAGCAACAATACCCCAAAGTCTTTCTCACCCCTTGCTAACCAGAGGTCCCTTTTATTGAGAAATGCTAGAGTCCAAACTCTGGCTAGGACTTGGATGTACAAAATAGGCCACTGGATTGGCTCACTAGTTTATCTGACTAAGTAAGATGTATTTTGGCTGTCATGATTGCTAGGCACAGATGGGTTGTTGCCAGCACCTGTTGCTTTGATATGGGGGGGGGGGGGGGCCCGGGGAGTTTCTGCCTGCAAGGTGTGCGTTTTCTCACTGAGCCAAATTCTGACTCAAATCCCCCTTCAGCAATTCTGTTTAAAGTAGCGGTGGTAGGATGGCAGCAGCTTTGGAAAGTTGCCATTTGAGGGCTGCAAGAGGTATTAAAATGACTAAATGGGCTGCTTTAAGGAAAGGTTAAAATTTTCTGTTTTTCTTTCCAGTCATTGGCAGGAACAAAAACTGTTACTCGCTTGTGCTTTTGCAAGAAACTAATATTTGTGTGTGTGTGTGTGTGTGTGTGTGTGTGTGTGTGTGTGTGTTTGTAGAATTGGTTGCTGCTGCTGCTGCCTCACAGATAATCAGATTATGAATTTATAGGTTGCTGGTTTATCACAGCAGGGGCTTTGTTTGCACAATTTAGGAGCTGCTTTTTGTGATACACTTTTCATGGCAGTCGCACACACTCTCAATCTGATGTGTACTGGGAGATATGTAACACCCCCCCCCCCCGCCCCAGACATACATGGTCCCAGTTTTCACCACTCTGGTGGCTAGGGAAAAGTCACTTCAACTCCCATGCCATTTCCCTGTCGAAGTGCTCCCAAAGAGTCAAGTCAAGTATTTATTGTTTGAGCCATTGGCTATAACAATACAAAGATACATGCAGTTAAAACATTTAAATTAAAACAATAACTTAGTTTTACATTAAAATATAAATTATTTGTATTCGCAATCTCTAAATTAAAATGCCCATCAAATACTTGTCCCAAAGAGTCATTATTTGCTGTAGAATGGAAACTTAACATGAAGCCATCCCTGGACTAAAGTTTCCCTTTGTAGAAAATAGCAGCTCCCCTGGAGCCATTTCAGGATACAAAATGGCTTTAGGGAAAAAGAAGAGTCTGTTTTTATAACCCGTTTCCCCTACTTTTAAGAAGTCTCAAAGTGGCTTACAACTTACAAAGTGGCTTACAACTACCTTCCTTTCCTCCTTCCACAATAGGTACCTTGTAAGGTAGGTGGGGCTGAGAGAGTTCAGAGACAAGTGTGGCTAACCCAAATTCACCCAGCAGGCTTATGTGTAGGAGCAGAAAAACAAATCCAGTTCACCAGATAAGAGTCCGCTGCTCATGTGGAGAAGTGAGGAATCAAACCCAGTTCTCCAGATTAGAGTCTACCACTTTTCACCACTACACCACACTGCTAGCTCCTGGTTGAGAAACTCTTGGAGATTTGGGGGAGAAGCCTGGAGAGGTCAGGTTTTGGGGGAGGGAAGAGGTCTCAGCTGGTTATGATACCATAGAGTTCACCCTCCAAAGTAGCCATTTTCTCTATCACCTGGAGATCAGCTGTAATTTTAGGAGCTCTCTAGGCCCCACACCAAAGAAGCTGGAAACCCTCCAATGGGGCAAAAGCCAGTGGTAGAGTTACAAGGGGGCGGGGGGCATTGTACCGGGCACACACCTGGGGGCATGAAAATCACCCCCAATCCCCTTCCCTCTTGCCCCGCCCCGCCCCGCCTCGCCAGGCCTGGCCCCAACCCACCAGCCTGGGCCATTTTCAGCTGACAGAAAGCTGTTTTCTACCAGCTGAAAAAGGTAAGTGGGGAGCCCGCAGGGAGAGGGGGCCACAGGGGGGGGGGCAGAAAACACAGAGTGTGACCTGGACGCAGTCCTGCCCAGTTATCCTTCTGGCAAAAGCTGAAATTGAATCTCCTGGCAGGCCATGATCACAAATCAGAACCCAGGCCTGTTTGTATCCGGGAGGCAGAAAATGAAGACATTGCATTGTGTGAATTGGGCCCTCTGCGAATAGGTCTCCATTGCCCTCTGTCTTTGATGAGGCTGAAAGGAAGCCAAGGAAGACACAGGAGAATGAGTGTCAGTCTACTGCTCCATCCAAGAGCTCAACCCAAAACTGACTGTAAAAGTCCAAAACTTGAAGACGCAGGGCTACTTTATATGCCACAATGTCTGGGACTCTGCAGGTTCTCCCCGTCAACATCCGTGTATATGTGTGTGTGTGTGTGTGTGTTGCGTGCATGCATGTACACACACTTACACACTGCTGACCTGTCCAGCTCTGGAAATGGACAACTTTTATATAAAGCCCAAAGGACACTGACTGTCATCCCGCTGTCTGCCTGCTTGCATCCAGCAGAGTTATTTTTGAAAGTGTACAAAGCAGTTTAGAGCCTCGGGGGTGGGAGAGCTGCCACCTCAGGTCTTTTTTCCAGTAGCTGTTATACAAACATCTCCACCAAACTGCTTTTTAAACACCATGAAGCTGAAATATGGCTACCAAGTGCCCTGATGGCTAAGATCATGGGCATAGTGAGGGGGGCGCGGGGAGAGAGGACTTAAGCCCCGGGTGCTCTTTCAGCGGGAGTGCAGGCAGAGGCTGACTCTAAAATGACTTGCAGGGATTGAGATGGAGAAGAGGAGGTGGGTGCGCCCAGCAGCTGCATCACAGTGCTCCTGGCCACCCAACTTGCTCAACTGTGGTGCACTCTGCACTCTGCCTTGACCAAATGTGTAAAGCAGCAGCTCTCGAAAGGCCAGTGACAGGGGGAGTCCCCTGCCAGGCTCCTAACCCTCCCTTCCGTTCCCTTCCCTTCCCTGTTTGGAGAACTTTGCAAGGACTGAGAGACTGAATGCCAGAATCAGAGGGCCTGATCCATCATGGCCGGGCATGGGTCATGAACGCCCTGCCAGCCCACACTGGCCAGCTCCTTTGCCTCTAGTCAGTTACTCAGGTGGGATCCCCACTCACTTCCTTTGGAGGGACAACCAAGTTGGGGGGGGGGACATTTTTTCACCAGCTTGCATCATATCAAATAGCCCAGGGTCACCCAGCAGGCTTCATGTGGAGAAGCAAGAAAAACAAACCTGGTTCACCAAATTACAGTCCTCCAATCATGTGGAGTGGGGAGTCAAACCCAGTTCTCCACATTAGAGTCTTCTGCTCTTAACCACTATATGCTTCTAGCTCTCGGTTAGGAAATTCCGGGGGGTTTGGAAGAGAAGACTGGAAATGGCAGTTTGGGGGAGGGGAGGGTGACCTACAGTGATTATATAGGGTTTTCAAAGTAAGAAATGTTCAGAGGTAGTTTTCTGTGGCCTGCTTCCGCATCATGACCTTATACTTCCTTGGAGGTCTCCCATCCAAATACTGCTGAGGGTCAGGGCTGAGATTGTGTGACTGGGTCAGGGTTATCCTGCAAGCTTTTATGGCACAAGTGGGGATTTGTGAAGGGCAACAGGTATATTTACAATATATAATCCTGTCAAGCAGAGTAACGAGCAGAAATGTGGATTGTGTGGCACGTTCAATAAGAATAGTTATCTCTCAAAAGACCAGCCGTTTTACCTCAGAAGTTCATAAACATGAAGAGAACTTTCACTGAGAGAGAAAAACAAACAGTATATACATATCAACAAAGTATTGCATATATATTGTTACATTCACAGCTTATCGTTTGTTACAGTTTGGTTGTGATAGTAAGCTTATACAGTATCTTTAGTCAAAAAGCACTTTTACATAGCATTGGTTAGCAGTACACAGAGAAACCTCTTTTCTCTCAGTCAGGGAACAACAGAACTACCAGCGGTTTTTAACTGTCACCTTTAGAATGTTCGTGCAGCTTCCTAGAATTCCTTGCTGCTTATGACGCTGCTGCATAAATACAAGGCTGAAAATTCCAACAATTTGAACGTGGGTTTCCCAGATCCTAGCCCAATACTTTAATCACTACACTGTGGTGGCTTTTGCTTCTATTGCTAGCTGGAAGCAAAAAGGGCTTGAGACTCTGGCTTGTCACCTGCCATCATTTCCTCCAAGGATTTTCCCCAGTAAAGCTTGTAAAGCTCCAGTAAAACTCCAAGAATTTTCTCAGTGAAACTAGTAAAACTCCCAAGAATTTTTCCAGTAAAACTGCCTAGGAATTTATGTCTTCATTTGAAAAGTCAACCTGTTTTTTTCTTAAAAGCTTAAGGTGCTTTACAAGTAAAATCACAGACAAAACAGACAAATGCAAATGATTTGGGGGGTTTGCCCTACTGTCAAAATCAAAAGACATAATAGCAGAGGCCCAAACTGATTTCTTCAAATGTTAAAAGAATCCATGGGATGTGGATGGTTGGCATGCCTGTGGAAATGCTTCTCCAGTTGAACAGTTATCCAAAAGGTGGGAGTCAAGATGCTTAGGGAGTGCAATTTTAGCACTTACCTCAGGTGCCATTTTCTATAGCTACCTACGCCCCTGGTTAAGACCCTGATAAAGGTAGCCAACTGACACTGAGAGGGCCTTTCCCCACTTACCTTAAGCCCCACGCTACTCTCCTCAAATAGCGCAGGGTCCCGGGGCACTCCCCACTGCAGGGGCAGCAACAACGCAGCTGTTCTTGCACGCTGCCGCTGTTCAGTTATCAGCTGCGCATCATTCTAACTTTTCTGGAGAAAACTTGGTAGCTGCTTTGGTTGTGGGGAAGCCAGGGCGCATGCCAGAAATGATGCGCGCAGTGAGTAGCGCGCAGTGACGGCGGTAGAGGAAAAAGGGGAAAGGCCCAGAGACAGCATAGATTAGTGGTTAAGAGCAGCAATCTCTGATCTAGTGAACCAAATTTGTTTTCCCACTTCTCTACAAGAGTGACCTCGAGTTAGTCAAAGAACCCTCTGAGTTCCACTTGCCTCACAAGGTGCCTTTTGTGGGGAAAGGAAGGGAAGGAGCTTGTAAGCCACTTTGAGACTCCTTAACAGTTGAGAAAAGCAAGGTATAAATCCAAACTCTTCTTCTAATAGACCCCTGACAGGGAGGGAAGGAATCAGTTAGGCACCTTCCCACCGTGTCTGGATCCAGTCCTAGCTTCCTCGCCCTCTTTCCAGCATATGGAACCCCAAGAAGGAAGGTAGGAAGCAGCAAAGCCTCTTTCTGCCATCCTCGATTCAAGCTCAGTTCAGAGATTCCTTCCAAGGGGATGTTGTGTATTGCATTTTACTTGTTGTGTGTGGTAAATTTGGAAACCAATATGTGTCTGAAAAGCAGGCTAAAAGTACAGTGAATGGATTAAAGCAGATTGAATCCTCTTGTGGCTAAATCACTCCATTTCCCTAGTTCCAATTTTGTTGTTAATTAAAAAAAGGTCCCAGAAATAATTTAAATTCTTTAAAAGGTGTTATAAATGGAGTGTGGCCGAAGACCACATTCAAATCCTTGATGAGCCCTGTATGACCATGGGCTGGTCTCTGTCCCTTGACCAAATGAAACTCATAAGGTGGAGTGCAAATAAAATGGAACTGATCCCTCCACCTGGTGTTAGCAGAAGTACTAGGAACACAGACAATGGCAGACTCACTGATTAAAAGACCAAGTTAAACATTGCAGATAGGAAAGCTGACAGGGAGTGTAAGCCTACAGCTACCACACTAGCTAGGGAGGGAGAAAGGGAAGACTTCCAAGAAAAGGAAGGGATTAGACCTGAGAGCATCAATCTAAAGTATCCTTGGTAATTCGACGAATCCACCAAAAACCCCGAAAAAAACCCTATCTTTTTTTCAGCTTTTTAATTGTCTGAAAAAATCCAGGGCTTGAACATTACTCCATGCAGGACTGAGCAGCCCCACCCACAAGATGGCCCCCTCCTCTGCTATCCAAGCGGTATAGGCAGGGGGAGGGGGTAACTGATCCTCCTGCTGCTTATGGGATTTCATTGTAGGTTTTTTTGCACACTAGACATTGTTACTTCCAACACATAGACCACAAGGATTTCCATTTGCCCATCTGCTGCAAAACCTTCTGCCCTCAGCCCCATCCCCTGACCTCATTCAGAAATCAAGGGGTAGATGAAAAACGACCTCCGTAGTAACGGTCTAGGAATTTGCCCATGTCTCTGTGGTCCTTCCATATTCCTAAAGCGTCTTCCAGAAGTAGGATAACTTCTTCCCCAAACTCCATCTTCCCCAGGAATGGTTCTCAAAATCACCCAGCGTTTCTCAGAGCAATGCTAGGAATCCTAGCACACAGTCACCAGCTATTTCATGAGGGAGGAAGATGGGCATAGATGCGAAGAGGGTAAAAAGTACAATTGGCTCACCTTTGCTTCTTTTCTCTGCAGGAGAGTCCTTGAGCTTTGCCGATGATTTGCTGTCTGGCCTTGGAACAACCTGTGTGGCTGCTGGCAGAAGTCACGGGGATGTCCCTGACACGAGCCTCTACTCCGTCATTTTCAAGTGCCTGGAGCCAGACGGACTCTACAAGTAAGGAGGGAAGTGGGGAAGGGAGAGTAGGGAAAGGGAAGGACAAAGGGAAATAGGGTAGAGGGGTAAAAGCTCCTTGGTACCAGGAGTCACTTGCCTTGCTCTGAGCAATCAGGAAAAGTATGTGGCTCAGCAGTACAGTACCTGCGTCCATTTGCCATTACCAGTCAGCGTAGACCAGGGGTGGCCAACCTATGGTGCTCCAGATGGTCATGAACTACAATTCCCGTCAGCCCCAGCATGGCCACTTGTCTAAATGGACTCATGATCTGACCAAGTATAAGGTTAGACTCTGTTGTCAGGAAGGAGCGTGGCTTATTGGTGCAGTGCGTGCTTTCAATACAAAATATCTCAGATTCAGTCCTTTGCATCTTTGGTTTAAAAATCCCTGGGACCAGTTGCTGAGGACCAGAGTCCCTGCTGGTCAAAGTGGACAGCGCTGTGCTAAGATCACCAGTGGTCTTCCTCGGTATATGGCAGTTTCTTAGGTTTTAAGCTTGATTTGGGGTGACTTGACCAACTGCTTGCTGGTTGGCCAGCAAACCAGAATTTGAAACAGTGTTAGAAGTGGTTGTGGTGGGTTTTCCAGGCTGTGTGGCCGTGGTGTGGTAGATCTTGTTCCTAACGTTTCGCCTGCATCTGTGGCTGGCATCTTCAGAGGTGTATCACAGAGAAAAGTCTGTTTCACTCTGTGTCTATTGAGAAGGGAAAGTTTACTGAGGTATATTGTCCATGTCCCAAGGTCGGGAACCAATCAGTAAGTGTTTGGGTGGAACTTGCTATTCCTAGGGTTGGTTGAGTGCATTGTATTGTGGGGTGGGATTATCAGTCCATTTTTTAAGTACTGGTAGCCAAGCTTTGCTAATTTTCAGAGTCCCTTCTCTCTTGTTGAAGTTGTCTTGGTGTTTATGAATTTCAATGGCCTCCCTGCGCAGTCTGACATAGTAACCTTCCGAATTGTCCAGAATTTCTGTGTTCTCAAATAAAATGTTACGTCCAGTTTTGTTTAACGCATGTTCTGCAGCTGCAGATTTTTCAGGATGGTTAAGCCGACTGTGTCTTTTGTGCTCCTTAATGCGAGTCTGATGCAGGCAAAACGTTAGGAACAAGATCTAGCAGACCATGTCCACACAGCTCGGAAAACCCACCACAACCGGTTGAATCCGGCCGTGAAAGCCTTCGACAATACGGTGTTAGAAGTGGTTTGCCAACCATGGTTAAAGAAGGGTTGTTTCAGTTTAGTGGGACTCCTGTATTGTGAAACTGTTGTTTGCAGTCAGTTGGCAAATCTGAACCAGAAACCAGTGTGCTTGCAAGCAGTGACCTCTGCTAATAGTCGCTTGGCAGTGTCAAAACAGATGAACCGTAATCATAGCTGTTGTTGCCCCGGTGGAGGCCACAGCACCATGGAAACGAGGAACTGAGTGCTGTGAGGATGGAAAATGAGAGCAGATGTATAACTCTGAACCAGGGTTTGCCAGCTGATGTTTGGAAACCCAATCCACGGCTTCAGTTCTGAACTGCGGCCCGTACAAATCATGGTTTGGCTTGTTGTCGGTTTGAGCTGAAGCTTCAGAGCGGAATGAAGTTTGAGCAACAAGAAAGGAAGACGAGAAACCCTGGGAGCTGAGCGGCCAAGAAGCTGTGATAATTAAAACCAATTTTGTAGTGAGTAATGATTTTCTTTTCTTTTGCTGGAACCGCAAAGACCATTAAACTTGTAAACTGGCAACTCTGTTGTCAATGAGCACTTTGCAGATTTGATTAATACTTTCCTTTAGGCTCTCCAGTTCGTGGCAATCCCCTCACATCACGCCCCCCCCCCCCATTCACCACCCTAACTCCCCCCTTCCCCATTATGCCTGTCTACAGGATCCAGGGGAAATAAGGAAATGGCTTTATTACCCTGTGCTTTATGAGGCACGCAGGGTCTAAAGCATGCTTGCCATTTAATAATTTTTAATGTTTCCTCCTTTTTTTGGAAAAAAAGATTATAGATATTAATATCTCTAGGAATCAGGCTCTTCTGGAAAAAAAAAGGTCCAATGTGACTGTGGAAAAGCCATCCAACGTGCTATTCATTTGCTTCTAATAAATTGCTTGGACGCTATTGGTTGGTGGCTCTCTGGTCGCCAACCAAGCCAGAGAAGAAGGGGTGGTTTCCATTTTTCTTCCAAAGTCCTTGCAAGGAACCGGCAGACTGTACTGCTGACCTGTGAGAGTCATGGGGTCTGAGATGCACTTCCAGCTCTTTCGCTCCACTCCCTGGGAGACCCACCAAGTGACTAACCCTTCTGATCTCCCCTGCCAGTGAAACGGACAAATTGTATGAATGCCTTTTTCCCTCTTTTTCTAAGACTCCCAGATTTACTGTTCATCATTAGCAATGTGAAAAAACCCTGTTTTGTTTCCAATTCTCTCCATGTTCTCAGATACCCATGGAAAGTTCGTAGCGTGTCTCCGATATCCATTTCCAAATGATGTCTGCTTAAATGACGTGCCCCCCCCCCCCCCGCTCCCCTGGGCAAAAACAGTTGCTCATCCTGAATGTGAATTACAGGTTGGAAGCTAGCACATATTCACTGACATTTCCTTGTTTGTCTCCCATCCAAATGCTTATCAGGGCAAGCCCTGCTTAACTTCTGAGATCTGATGAGATTGGGTATCCAGGTCACGAACCTGCAGCTATGAAATAGTTTAATAGGGACTCCCCACTTTCCGTGATCAGTTAGGGCCAGTACAAGCCTTCTCGAGGCAACCTGTTGACTACAAAGCCACATGAAGCAACCAAGGACTATACAAAAGAACCAGGCTGAATGGTGAAATATGTCCAAGTCGATAGGGCCACAGAAACCAAATTCAGGCACAATAACAACTGGGCAGAAACTATGTCAGTGGGCTTTTCCCCACTGCACATGATCCCCTCTATGCCGCGCACTGCTCTCAGTGCGCGGCATCCTTGGCGTGCGCCCGGGGGTCATCAAAAGGCACCCTTTGCAAGGGATGCCGTGATACAAAATATGCATATGTGGTGTTAATTTCTGATTCTTAAATAGTGTAGGCCCCAATAAATAAGTGATCGGATGAATTGGAAAATTACCTCCTATCACTGTCACTGTTTCCTCGTTAATCATTTTCCAGTACTCAAACGCCTTTCTAGGAGCACAGAGCAAGATTTATTGGCTCAGTGTCCAACAGTGGCAAGTCTATTATCCAGTCA
This sequence comes from Sphaerodactylus townsendi, assembly GCF_021028975.2. Taxonomy (NCBI): domain Eukaryota; kingdom Metazoa; phylum Chordata; class Lepidosauria; order Squamata; family Sphaerodactylidae; genus Sphaerodactylus; species Sphaerodactylus townsendi. The sequence goes on along the minus strand of NC_059436.1, from coordinate 42,662,040 downwards.
AGTTTGAAAAAGACTATAAAGGTGATAGTCATCCTTTGTTTCTACCTTCTGGTCTTAAGAGGTATACTGCCGTAAGGTGCCATCCACCTTCGATACTTTGTCCCTCCCTTATGTGAGTGCTGACAACAAATTTTGAATTGGAGGAGGAGCTTCACATTGTGAAGTCTGTCCATCTTCCAATCAATTGTTTCATTGTGAGATGAGCCCCCACCTTTTTGGAGTTCTATCTTGGACTTGCATTGGAGACAGACAGACAGTCCATCCTTCTTGTCCATGTCCCCACCACACCCCATCTTTCACCAGAACGTAGCACATAGCAGCCAAACCCTAGTCCCTTCACCCTCTGGAAAACACTGCAAGATCATCTTAGCCCAAGGGGCCCAGGAAAAGTTTGTCTCTTTGTGTCCGGGTTGGTACTGGGGCAGCATTTTTCTAGGCACCTCCAAAGGGAGACTGAGCAAGGGAGATGTCTTCGATGCTGGCACACTACCAGGAAATTGAAACTGAAACTGAAACTAAGCTGCCCTGATTCCATCTGGGGCCCTGCCTTCTCCTCCCCTCTCCTTTGGCCTTTAGATCAGGCGCCTGCGTGTGTGTTTTACACAATTTTTGTTGTTTAATCTACATTGTATTAATTGCTGCCTGAGTTTTAATGAGTTTAGATTTTATGTTATATTGATTTACTGTTCTGGAAACAGTTGTGTTGTGAGCCGCCTCGAGCCCTTCGGGGATGAGGCGGCTTATAAATTCAATAAAATAAATAAATAAATAAATAAAATTATAGGGAAAGAGAAGTTAGTATAGTCCAGTGGTGGCGAACCTTTTTGAGACCGAGTGCCCAAATTGCAACCCAAACCCCACTTATTTATCACAAAGTGCCAACCCGGCAATTTAACCTGAATGCTGAGGTTTTAGTTTAGAAAAAACTGGTTGGCTCCCTCTTCCTCCCCCCCACCCGCTCGAACAGGGACCAGCCTGCTCTAGCCTCCAGCAAGTTCTGCGCGCACCACTCTGTGCCTCTCTAGCATCTCTGCTTCCTCTGCGCCCCCCCCCCCCTCGGGCAGCAGCCACCTGGAGCACAGGCACCAGGCCCGCCAGACAAGTCCTCCCTGCTCACCGCAGTGTGCGCATGTCGTGCTCAGTTGGCCAGGCCAGCCTAGATGTGTGTGGGGGGTGATTTTACGCCTCCCACATGACGAACTCTGTGTTCACGTGCCCACAGAAAGGGCTCCGAGTGCCACCTCTGGCACCCGTGCCATAGGTTCGCCATCACTGGTATAGTGAAAGAGTGAGGGGGTCATAGGGGATGAGTATTTGAATGTGGTTTGCAGTTGGAGTTTGCAAACTTTTTTGGGGAATACTGGCAAAAACATACGTTGTTTGAAGGGGCAATGAGTTGCAGAAAGTCAGTGAGAGCCGAGGGGAGTCTATTCACCAGCAGTTCTAAACGCAAACTAGGGTAATGCTCCAAGCAGGGAAATATTTCCATATTTTTGGGGTGGAGCCTGAGGAAGGCAGGGTTGGGGGGAAGGGACTTTGATGGGGTACACCGCCACAGAGTCCACCTTCCAAAATGGCCATTTTCTCCCGGGGAACTGATATTTGTTACCCGGAGATGAGTTGTAATAGCAGGACATCTCCAGCTACCTCCTGGAGGTTGGCAGCCCTACTCACGGCTTTTAGCAGATGCTGCCATAGTTTAAAAATGTTCTTGTCACTTAACAAAACACGAGCCTTCTTCAAAGGCCGGTGGGCCTTCTGGATTTCACAACAAATGCCAATTTGAATGGACGGGCAGTGAACTGGTCCTCCTTCCTGCCCGGAAAGCAGGCCGTAGAAACATTCGTACACACGCACAAGCGCCTCGTGCCAGACACACTTAAAAACAAGGTGGAAGAAAACCCCTGAAGCTCCCCAGCGCCTTAACTTGTTTTCCACAGCAACGACAGCCAGGGCTGGGAAACATGAGGCCCCGTGCCGTCTTCCAACCCTGCGCAGACATCAGGAAAACAGAGGCTTAAGAGGGGTGTTTTTGCTGTCAGCCTGGTGCCCCCTCCCTTCCGCTGTCTCTCTCTCTCAGTGACTCTCCCATTGTTTACTTGCTTTTTGTTTGCTTTTGTTTTAAAGGAAATTCTGCATTTCTTGGAAAGCTCCAGGTTAGGAGCTATTCGAAGTCGTAGGCGATCCCTGGGGGGAAGCTGTGCTCAGCAGCAGCCTGTCAGGCAGAGTTGTGCTCGCTGGCTCTGCTCGCCTCAGTGCCCTTTGCCCCCACCCCGGACTCAGAGAATATGATCTGAAGGCAGAGGGCTGGGGGGGTGGGGGGTGGGAGGCTTGGAAGCCTCCCGTCTCTCTCCATCGATTCCATAAATATGATCTCAGGTCCTCTCGGTTTGCGCCATCTCCACTTTTCTTACCTCAAGCAATTAGTTTGCACTATTGAACAACTCCCCCCTCCCCCACCCTAGCCTCCCCCCCAGCACATTTCCTTCCTCGGATCAAAGCCGGGCTTGAGGTTTCTGAAAACAAACAAACAGAGGCCGATTGATTTCTCTGCTTTTGAGACATCTGAAATTTATTTTTTTTAAGAAATAAACAAAAACACACACACCCCTCTCTCCTTCTCTCCCTTTAACTTTGCCTTGGCCAAAATGAATTCTCCTTCATGGCATGGCTTTCTGCCTGTGAGGGGACCAGTGACAGGGATCACATTTGTGTGCTTGGACCTGATGGGTCGTACAGCTGAGGGGTGTGTGGGTATGCCCGGGTGTACAAAAACACTCAGATGCAAAGCTGCAGACAGAAGAAGAGGAGGAGTTTGAATTTGTGTCCCTCCTTTCTCTCCTCTAAGGAGATTCAATGTGGCTTACAAAACTCCTTCCCCTCTTCTCCCAACAACAGACACCTTGTGAGGTGAGTAGTTCAGAGAGAATTGTGACTAGCTCAAGGGCCCCTTCCGCACACGCAAAATAATGCGTTTTCAAACCACTTTCACAACTGTTTGCAAGTGGAGTTTGCTATCCCGCACAGCTTCAAAGAGCACTGAAAGCAGTTTGAAAGTGCATTATTTTGCATGTGCGGAATGAGCCAAGGTCACCCAGCTGGTTTCATGTGTAGGAGCAAAAAAACCCACATCCAATTCACCGTTCTTATGTGGAGGAGTGGGGAATCAAATCCGGTTCTCCAGATTAGAGGCTTGGACTTGCATTGGAGACAGACAGACAGTCCATCCTTAACTACTACACTAGGCTGACTGAAGATAGTCTGAGGTTCAATTCTGGCATTTTCCAGGACAACAGCTTCCAGCCTGAGTAGACAAGATGCAGGGCTCGAAAGTTCAGTGACCTGACTTGGAATAAAGTAGCTTCTTAAGGAACAGCTGCAACACAATGGCAGGACCAGGATAGGCTGGGAGCAAAAAATGGTCCAGACCCCATGAGTGGAGATGGGAGGAAAGGGCAGGGACCCTGCACAGGGTTTGGATGGTCATGAGGCTGCCTTCCTCCAATCTGTATGGCCTGGACCCTCTTCTCCTGGGCTTGTAACCGTTCTGGTTTGGCCCAGTTACAGAAGGGAGCCATCGACCCACCAGGAGAAGTCCCATGGCCAATCTGCCCGTGAATAGGACATGTGTTTTGTGTGCTGTAGTTGACCCACCAGGAGTCTTAGACTCTTTGGAGAAGAGGTGGAACTGAAGGAAAAATGCAGAATAGTACACACAGCATTGTACAGGTGGACAATCCATTCTTTGATTGGAAAAAAAATAAGTGGGATTATTTTGGGCTGCTCCAGTTTCCACTAATCTCAGATCTGCAGTCTTCCTTTTTCTGGTTATCTGCTCTACGGAATGTCGCTCTGACGCCCCATTTCACACTACAGAGACACAAGGGGTGGTGCAGAGAATGACAAACAATGCAACGTATGTATCTTTTTGTTCCATTCTGTGGATTAGACATAGTAATTGACACACCAGATAGTCCAAGTGTGTTGTAGTGTTTACCCATTTCACACCGATGTGTTTGACTCAAATATCCAAATAACACAAATGCTAACATATGCAAACCATGAGCAACACATGGCTTGAAGCACCTGCGTAGGCCGGAGAAGCCGCTGTTAATCAAGCCATGCACACAAAACCAGCTTTTACACCCTTGGTCCATCTATCTCCATGTTGTCTGCTCTAACTGGCAGCAACTCTGCAGGGTCTCAAGCAGAGAGAAGTCTCAGGTACTTGCCACCTGAGAATTTTGAAGCCAAGATTACAGTTTGGGGCCTCCTGCTTGCAAATCCTTTTCTCTACCACTGAACTGTGGCTCCTCCCATGAAGGCTACACGAAAGTGCCTTATCCTGAGTCCATCCAGAGTATCGACAGCAGCTCTGGTCGGCGGTAACTCTCTTGGATCTGAGGAAGAGAAAGGTTATGAGATCCTTTGATTGGACATGCCAGGGTCTGAGCCCAAGCTCTATTACAGGCAAAGCAGTGACGTAGTGGTTAAGAGCAGGTGGCACCTATCCTTACCGCTGATAAGAGTATAGCCATTCTCATGTATGCCGATGATGCTGTTGTATTATCATTGACAAGAGTGGGGCTAAAAAGAGCGCTGAAGATATTTGCTCAGATATGCACAGAGGAACAGCTAAGTATCAACTACACAAAGACCAAGATAGTGCATTTTAATGCCAAATTTAAGAAACTGAAATGGCAGTTGTTAGGTCATCAGATTGAACAAATAAAGTGTTTCAAATACCTAGGTGTGGTTTTCCAGTACAACGGAAAACCCTCAGCCCATATACAAACAGCCATACACACAGCACAAAGGAGCTCACAGGCAATCCTAAGATATTTTCGATCACAAGGGGGTGGATTTATTCCAGCGGCAATTAGATTATTTGAAGCTAAATCCCTGGCACAACTCACCTATGGAGCCCCACTGGCAATAATTTCGATTTCTACTCCTATTAGAGAGAGTCCCATCCACATTCCCTCAGAGCTCTTTTTAACACTCCTAAATGTCACAGCTAATGTAGTTTTAAGACAAGAAGCAGGGTTATTAAAGTTGAGACAACCTTTGAGGCTTATTATCAAATACTGGCTTTAAAGTCCTCTCCCATCCCATGGGTTTATTGCCTTTGCTTCCTGGCAGCAAATAACCATATCCAAGCTGGCTAGAAAAATAACACTTAAAACTTCTTACACAGTGTGGTTTGGATCCTGTACAATTATTGAACTGGATCATTGCAGAGCAACAGCCTTGGTCTATCAACGGCTCAATGATATTGAAATGCAAACAGATTTCTCCTTGCTATCGGGCGTTAGTATAAATCCATTAAAATCTTGGACAGGTATCTCGCTGCCCCCTACCTGTCCAATATAACATCTACGAAATGCCGCTGGGCCTTTTCAAGGGGTCTGGCTTTTGATCGCTTTTCCATCAGCCAATCTAATGGGCAGATTTCAAAAATCCCTACGACATAGGAGACTATGTGTTTGTAACTCAGGGGAAGTGGACTCTGTAATACATATTTTATTGCATTGTGAACTCCATAAAGGGAAAGGGAGGCGCATCCATCCATTGTTTATCCAGTACAGAAATTTAAACTAGAGTTAATTCTGACTCCAGTTCTTTGGTGAGAATTTTGTCTGGAAGACTGAGTTTCTCTCATATCTCAGCAGGTAGCTAAATTTTGTATGCTGGCATATAGTAAGAGAAGAACCATGTTGGGACCAAGAGCCAGACCACATGAGGGTGACCGTAAGAATGCTACAAGCTGATGATATTTTTTGTGTGGATTTCTGTATCGTGGATTTCAGTGCAAATTCGATTGTTCTTTTGTTTGTTGTTCCTCCTTTTTCTTGTTCTTCTCTGCTCTTTTTTGCTGGCCTAATGGCCGTAATAAAACTGAACTGAACTGTTAAGAGCAGGTGTGCTCTAATCTGGAGGAACTGGGTTTGATTCCCCGCTCTGCCACATGAGCTGTGGAGGCTTATCTGGGGAATTCAGATTAGCCTGTACACTCCCACACACAGCAGCTGGGTGACCTTGGGCTAGTCACAGTTCTTCTGAGCTCTCTCAGCCTCATCTACCTCATAGGGCAGTGGTTCTCAACCTGGGAGTCAGGACCCCTTTGGGGGTCGAACAACCCTTTCACAGGGGTCGCCTAAGACTCTCTGCATCAGTGCCCTCCATCTGTAAAATGGATAAATGTTAGGGTTGGGGGTCACCACAACATGAGGAACTGTATTGAAGGGTTGCGGCATTAGGAAGGTTGAGAACCATTGTTATAGGGTGTTTGTTGTGAGGGGAGAGGGGTAAGGAGTTTGTAAGATCCTTTGTGTCTCCTGTAGGAGAGAAAGGGGCGGGGGATATAAATCCAACACATCTTCTTCTTCTCCACTGAGCCATGACCTGCTAAACACACACTGTATTTTTGTAAACCAGAGTTTCTAGTTGTCAGGTGCAGATTGTTTAGCTCCTGTGTCACTTAGGTTGTATTTCTGTGTTCTTCAAAGTTGTGTTCTTTTGAAGTCTGACATAGAAGCCAGTTTAGCATTTCATTGACTGACTCCCAAATAACCAATCAGTCTCGAGCATGCTTATAAAAGTACAACCACAAAACTGGATCTTCAGTCTGAGCAAGGGGTCTTGCTTGGCAGGATCCTCCCTTGCTAATTGGCTTGGCTCATTTTGGTCATGATTCTGCCTCTTGACTGCAACTTTGAACCTCAAGCCCTGCAGACATAGACCATTGAAACATAGGCTGTTTCTGCACGGGTGGAATACAGCGTCCCAGGGACACTAAAAACAGCGTCCCTGGGGAGGGGTTTGCCCGAGCGGCGCAAAGCCGCTCGTCTAAGACGTCTGAGGGGGAATATGATTGAAGTCTATAAAATTATGCATAGGGTAGAAAATGTTGACAGAGATAAATTTTTCTCTCTTTCTCACAATACTAGAACCAGGGGGCATACATTGAAAATGCTGGGGGGAAGAATTAGGACTAATAAAAGGAAACACTTCTTCACACAACGTGTGATTGGTGTTTGGAATATGCTGCCACAGGAGGTGGTGATGGCCACTAACCTGGATAGCTTTAAAAAGGGCTTGGACAGATTTATGGAGGAGAAGTCAATCTATGGCTACCAATCTTGATCCTCCTTGATCTCAGATTGCAAATGCCTTAGCAGACCAGGTGCTCAGGAGCAGCAGCAGCAGCAGAAGGCCATTGCTTTCACAACCTTCATGTGAGCTCCCAAAGGCACCTGGTGGGCCACTGCGAGTAGCAGAATGCTGGACTAGATGGACTCTGGTCTGATCCAGCAGGCTAGTTCTTATGTTCTTATGTTCTTAAAGCCGCTGTTTCCGAACAGTTTTTCGGAAACAGCGGCTTCCAACCACTGCCGTGTGAATGGCAGCGGCTGGAAGGCGCCATTTCCCTCCCTTTCCCGAACCCCTTACCATCCCTCCGACCTTCCAGCGCGTCGCCCAGGCCAGGAAACACGCCCCCCTGCCCTGTGACTCCAGAGCTGTCACGCAGGACAGGGGGCATGTCCCCTGGCCTGGGTGACGTGCCGGAAGGTCAGAGGGACGGTAAGGCATTTGGGTGACGCCGCAGCCTCTGTTCAGGCTGCGCCGTCTTCCCGTCCCTATCGGGACTGTTCGTGCGACCGTTCGCCACCCCCAAGCGTGGCCGTGCAGAAACGGCCATACATTACTTACCCTGTGGCTGTTTGTTTTGCAGTGGGGTTTTCCCATTTTTTTTTGTTTGCACAGGGATTCTCCTCCTGAAAAGTATCCCTAGCAGAGCTGAGCTGCCATTTTGCCTGCCCCCGCTTCCTTGTTGCTTCCGTGCAACCACCATTTGTGTTGGCTGCCGGCTGCCTTTTTCATTTTTGGGGCTGTCTTTGGTATAGCATTACTTCACTAAACCATGTCAATTTCATGTCAATTTCACAGTGTTAAAACAGAAAGAAAAGAAAGCCCTTCTGAGGTTCTGAAAGGGTGGCCCAAAAAGTGGATGGAACTGCTGTGGTGTGGATGGGGGAAGGCCAGGAGGACTGGAAAAAAAACCCTCCCAAGAAAAGCTAAACACCTGCTGATCTCCTTCACTTTCCCTGTGAAGGGAGAGGAAAAGTCACACTTCCAGAGCTTTCAGAAACCACAGAGATTCTCTGCTCTGAAGGCAGGGTGACTGTGACAAGGTGAAAATATGTGCATATTCAAGAATCACACTCAAAGGTGACCACACATGCATAGAAGCCATGTGCAATATGCCTCTGATCCTTCTGAATGTCAGCTACTGCTGGTGGAACATGACATCTTGCCCACCTTGGACTAATTCACCCCTTTTGGTTAATTATCTGATGCTACTGGACTGACCTTAGAAATACTTGAGATCATGCTTCCCATCTCTGGCTTCACAGTAATAGAAACCTGTCTCTTGCTATACTTTGATTGTCGGCATCCAGTCGAGTGACTTTGGCCTGCAGATTGGGTGCCCCTACTGTTCACATCTTCTGTGTCTGCTATGGAAAAAAACCAGTGTGTTTGTGATGAAAACTGCCTTGTAAAGTGGACTCCTTCCAAGAATCCTCTGCTGTCGGCCACCCTGCTGTGATGCTGGAGAAACGAGGAAGAGAAACAAGTAGCTCTAAATGGAAAGCTTAACTTGAGCCCCAGGCTCAATGAATCTTCCACTGTTTTCATTACTAGGCCTCAAGCCATGAAGCAGTAAGGAAGAGTCAAACTGCTTTCCGTTGGCCTTAAGTGCAGGCAGTTTCATTAACTGGATCGGAGGGAGTTTCTAGACAGTTTGATCCAGCACCTCTTGTCATTAAGCTTTTCAGCAGCATGTAAACACTGGAAGAAATGCAGCCACTTCATTTGCAGTGGCTCCTCATGTTCTGAAGCATCGGGGAGATGGCTCTGGGCATCACAAATGTGCACTGTGGTTTTACCAACCAGAATGAGAGATACTCTGGTTTCCATGAACTGATTAGTAATAGGAAGCAAAAATACATACAATATATACCAAATACCAGATATACCATTTATAGGCAACACACCCCCACCCTAGTATATTCAGCTACCAGAAGTACACCAGACCAGCCTGTTGTGAGGCATCTGAGGTGAAAGGGCCAGCAAGGGAGAAAGCAATCAGAGCTGCTGCCGATACTCAATGGACTCAGGATAAGAAGAGTTTGGATTTATACCCCCTTTCTCTCCTGTAAGGAGACTCAAGGGGGCTTACAATCTCCTTTCCTCCCCCCCACAATAAACACCCTGTGAGGTGGGTGGGGCTGAGAGAGCTCAGAAGAACTGTGACTAGCCCAAGGTCACCCAACTGGCGTGTATTGGAGTGCACAGGCTAATCTGAATTCCCCAGATAAGCCTCCACAGCTCAAGCGGCAGAGCAGGGAATCAAACCCGGTTCCTCCAGATTAGAGTACACCTGCTCTTAAACACTATGCCACTGCTGCTCCTTGGCTTAGGCCTGGCTTAGTCTCCCATGCCCACGGCAGGTTCGAGACATAGTAGGCCTGCTGGGCCTTTCCCCTACCACATCTGGTTAAAAAACAAACAGCATCTCTCTTCCTCTCCCTTTCACATGGCAGCACATGAGCATCTCAGGCTAAAAAGATTGCTTATTGCTGGTGCATGGGAACAAGTCCACATGAATTTTTGCTGATGTCTACAGACCCTGTGCCATGTCCTCAGCTCAGGGGATACTTGCCAACACCTTGTTCAGGTTCCTTGTGCCATTATGGCATAGTTGTTAAGCATGGTAACCTCTGATATGGAGAACCACATTCAATTCCCCCCTCCTCCACTTGAGTGACAGACTCTAATCTGGTGAATCTTCCCCACTCCTCTACATGAAGCCCTGTGGGTGACCTTGGGATAGTCACAGTTCTCTCAGAATTATCTCAGCCCCACCTTTGGGGAAGGGAAGAGAAGGAGTGTTTAAGCTGTTTTGAGTCTCCTTACAGGAGTTTAAAGTGGGATATAAATCCAAACTCTTCTTCTTGTTCAGAAGGTTCAAGAGAGGCTCTTAAGAGTTCACGCTTCTTTTTGGCTCTGGGGGTTTTGTATGTTGTGAAGGTGTCATATGCTCTGAGTGCATCTAACTAGGAGGAGGAGGAGGAGGAGGAGGAGTTTGGATTTATATTCCCCCTTTCTCTCCTGTAGAAGACTCAAAGGAGCTTACAGTCTTTCCCTTCCCCCCTCACAACAAACGCCCTGAGAGGTAAGTGGGGCTGAGAGCGCTCAGAAGAACTGTGACTAGCCCAAGGTCACCCAGTTGGCATAAGTGCACAAGCTAATCTAGTTCCACAGGTAAGCCTCCACAGCTCAAGTGGCAGAGCAGGGAATCAGACCCTGTTCTTCAGATTAGAGTACACCTGCTCTTAACCACTACACCACACTGACTCTCGATAGTTAACTATCTGCTGGCCATTCTAATCCTGACTGGCCAGAGCTCTCTGGCTAGAGAAAAGCCTTTTTAACTATCTGCTCACAGAGATCGCATGGAGATGCTAAGGCTTGGGGACTCTTGTGAATGCTTTACCTCTGAGCCACAACCCCTACCAAAGCAAGTGGGTCTCCCTCCATTTTGTCTCCTTCTCTAGCTTGTTTTCTAAGCTGTCCACAAGCAAGCATTGCACTTTCCTTCACTGCCAACCCCGAGGAGTTTGTTTCATAGTGTTTGTGGGAGTGGAGTCCGAAACTGGATTTCACAGGCGAGGATTTAGAAAAGCTGCACTCCGTCCAACTGTCCGCTCCTCTCTTTGGAGCAGAGCAGCGCAAAGTGAAGTATCAGTTGCCATGGCCCCTGTTGAAAAGCTACATTAGCTATAAGATTAGATTAAGCCCCAGTGCCTTGCTTTATTTACATTCCTGAACAACCTTACGCTCTCCAGCGGTCATGGCAAGCCTCGACCCAAACTTTACGGGAAATAACATGGACGCTATTGGGAGCCTTTCCAAGCCTTGGACAAGTTGAATGCTCTGACCTCCTGCTGTGCACAATTTCTCCGGGCTCTGCCAGAGAAGCTCTCTCAGTGCGGAGCTAACCTGTCTTGTTGTGCAAGCAGGTCTGCTGGGGGAAGGCAGGGATCACATTGCCATGCAACATGCCAGTGTGGTATAATGGCTAAGAGGGATGGAGTCTTATTTGGAGAACCAGCTGCGTTTCCCCATTCCTCCACATGAAGCCTGCTGGGTGACCTTGGGCCAGTCACAGTTCTGTCAGAGCTCTCTCAATCCCACCTATTTCAGGTGTCTCTTGTGGGTAGAGGAAAGGAAGGAGTTTGTAAGCCACTTTAAGCTTTAAGACTCCTCAATGGTTGAGAAAAGTGGAGTATAAATCCAAACTCTTCTTCATCTACTTTCTGGACATAGGCTCTTGGAACACTAAGCAGCTTAGCTTGTAGTTCGTTCGTTAGTTTGTTCGTTCCTGAAATTTTTATACCACCTTTTCCTTCCAGCCCAAGGCAATTTCCAACATGTATGAAGCATCGATAAGCGATATAAATAATTAAATCTCAGAAATAAAATCTAAAATGTGCATTTTAACATTTAAAACTACAAAAATGCAGCAGTAAATTCAGTCTCATCTCATCTGAGGAATAAAGGGGAGAGAGGGAAATGAGAAAGGAAAATGGGGTGGAATTAGGGGGGAAAAGAGGGAAGAGAAGGGGGAAAGGACAGGAGAAGGAGGGGGAGGGAGGGAGGGTGGAGCCAGATGGATATTGTCTTAACCATATCCCTGTTGGGAAAGCTCTGTATTACAGGTCCTGTGGAATTGCATTAAATTTCACAGGGCCCCGGTGTCCCCAGTCAGAGTATTCCACTAGGTAGGGGCTGAAAACGCCATGGCCTTAGTTGAGGCTAGCCAATCCTGGAGGAACATATTGGGAGAGGCTATCCCAAAGATACCAAGGCCCCCGACCATTTAAGGATTTAAAGGTTAGAACCAAAACCTTAAACCTGATTCTGTACTTCACCTGGAGCCAATGCAGCTGGTGAAGCAGTGGTTGAAAACGTACATGCCATGCGGTCCCCATAGGGACCCATGCTGCTGCATTCTGAACCAGCTGGAGTGTCTTGATTAGGCCCCAAAGTAGCCCTGCATAGTTGTAGTAGTCTAGCCCAGAGGGGGCTGTTGCATGGATGACTGTGGCTAGATAGGTTTGGGTCTGATAAGGTGCCAGTTGTTTTGCCTAGAGTCGATGGAAGAAAGCCGGGCAAGCAGCATGTGTCTCTTGAGCCTCCATTGATAAGGAGCCATCAAGGCACACCCCCAACCTCCTTATGGTCTGCGCAGAATTCAATTGCACACCATTCAGAGGTGTTAATTGGCAGCCTTACCCTGCCCCTCCCCGACTCAGCCATAGGACCCTGGTCTTCACTAGATTTAACTTCAGTCTGCTCTCTTTCAGCCATTCCACCACAGCCTCCAAACAACTGGACAGATTTTCAGGAGCAAATTCCAGATGACTGTACATTAACAGATACAGCTGAGTGTCATCGGCATGTTGAAGACACCTTAGCTCAAACCTCCCGATTAGCCCCAGCAAGAGTGCAAACATAGATATTAAATAATATCGGTGAGAGGATCCTTGAGGGACACCAGACACCAGTGGTTGGTTGGTGGAGATTCACTCACCGATTGCTACCCTCTGTCCCAGCCACTGCAAGGCTGGCCCACAAACCCCATATCTTTGTGATGGGCTCTCCTAATATGTTCCTCAAAAATTATTGTGATCGGTTGTCCCATTTTGGCCAGGCAGTTGGTCATGATGTCATGATCGACCAGGTCAAGTGCTGTCAGTTCTAAAAGAACAGGGCTGACCAACCTTGATCCAGGTGCCACCAGAGGTTGTCTGTCAGGGCAGTCAGGGCCATCTCCATCCCATGGCCAGAGCAGAGGCCGGACTGGAATGGATCCAGGGCAGAGCTTTCTTCCAGATATGTCTGGAGCTGTTCTGCAACAGCTCTCTCAGCTACCTTTCCCAGAAAAGACAGATGGGACACTGGATGATAGTTGGCAGGATCTAAGGGATCCAAGGATTTTTTTTTTAAGAGTGATCTCAGCCTGAGTAAAAAAACAGCCTGGGTAAAAAACCTGATTTCACTGGATTAGAGTCTGCCTCCTATGTGGAAGACTGAGGAATCAAACCTGCTTCTCCATTTAGAATCTGCTTCTCTTAACCACACTGTCTCTCTGGAAGTCCCTGGAAGCCTAAAACTATGCAATATGGATGGTTAGAACATTGCCATCTGCCACTGCTGAAGCTTTAAGAGGTTACTTTTAGAACAAGAATGACTGGCATATGGACCACAGGAGCAGTTTCAGGAAATGACCAGTTTTAGGGCGCTTTGGCCAGTGTAACCCAACAGTAACCCACCCCGTTGCTTCCTTTGTATCACCAAACCATGGTCTACAGAGGGAACCAACACCACTTTGAAGTTCCTTTCACTCTGCCCACCAAATGTGGTCCACTGTCCCCTAGGCTATCAGGAATAGAATAACATTCCTTGCATTTTTGTTATGAAACACCAGGCATTCCCATTCCAGTTCAAGCCATATTTGTGGGGGATGTGTGTGTGTGTGTACATGTGTATTGTATAGATCCATTTGAAGAAAGCAAGTGAGTTAGAAAGGCAGTTTTGTACCAGGAGGCAGGGGAAATGAATGGTTTAGAACGTGCCGCAAATAACAGAAGATATTATTCTTTTATTCCCCCTTCCCCCCCCCCCAAAAAAAACCCGATAGCAGAGAAGAGGATAAAAATAAACACTATCTGGAAGATCCATTGATACTGTAATAAGCCCGGCTTACCTATCAGGTGTTCAGAAAGCCTCTTCATTTTCTCTCCCTTTTATTGGTTTCCATGCTGTTTGGGTGTGCAGTAACATGATTTTAAAAAAATCTTTCCTAATCTTATCTCCCAGAATGAGAGGAGGGGAAACCTCTACGCCCCAGAGCTTAAAACAATGAAATGTATGATGGTCTCCTTCTAACCCACAGGTATTTGCTGCTGAGGATACCAAGCTTCTCCATTGATGCTTGGTGGTGCACAATGCCTCTTGCGGATTGCTTGAAATGGCCAAATTTTCAGCAGAATCTGAATGTGCTGTCGAAGGCTTTCACAGTTGGAATCAACTGGCTGTTGCAGGTTTTCTGGGGTGTGTGGCCACAGTCTGGTAGTTTTTGCTGCTGATGTTTTCACAGCCTGGAAAACACACAATAGTCGGGGGCTTAGTGACTGGAGGTCTGAAATGTTATCTTGGTTTTCTCTCTCCAGTTTCCCAGTGATGAGAGAAACCACGCTCACCATTCTGGTCAGAGGGGAAAGATACTTGTTGTTCTTTTCCCTCTCACTCCTCACTCCTTCTGCCCTACGTAGCAAAGTTTCGTACAACAGACCCACCAGAGGGCAGTGTCATAGAAGATGTAAAAAACGAACAGCAGGTCTTAAGACTCTGCTGTTTTCCCCTTCCCCACCTTTCTTTCTCATCTTATTGGGGAGCTTGAGATGGATGCTGATGTAAGATTATTTTTTCTTTTTCACCCGAGAGCAGGTGCAAAAAATTCCAAAAAGGATTTTTTTTTGCGGTGGGGGGGGGGTTGTTTCCTGCAGAGGATTTTAACTGTAAAAAAAAACTTGGGGGGGGGGGTGTTTCCCCCCTCCCCCAAGTGAAATGCTGTCAAACACATCAGTAAATAGAAGGCTGATCCTGGTCTTTAAATAAGGTTATTTTATCTCTTTTATTTTTTTGGCATGCTTAAATGTTGCTTAGCAGATCCTTTGCCCAGGCAGGCAAGAGAGTCTCCCTTTGAAAACCTACGCAGGGTTCCAAATCAGATCTCCAAGGGCAAGGTCACAACGCTCAGCTGGCGTTGAGAATCGATACAACTCATTAAGGGCTCCAAGAGCTGACACCTGCAACACAACATTCTGTGTCTTTTCTCTCTTTTTTTGCAACAACTTTCCAACACACGCACTACCCCCTCAACCAAAAGCACAAAAAGTCCTTTCTGGACCTTATCTCTCAAAGGGCGCTGTTTCTGCTCCCCCCCCTCCCCCTGCTATTTTAAAAAGACCTTTTTTCCTTGTAATCTCTGATTTACGCAAAGCATTACGTCTTCACTGGACACCCCCCATCCTTCCCGCTCTTCTGAGCCCAGCTGCTGCCGTTTATCAGACTTTGATAGCAAGCGGGGACCCATCCCAGCTGCGCACGGCATTCATACAACTCAAGGTTCGAGACAAAATGTTTCCACTTGCCCAGTTATCTCAGGGGAGGCGCTATCACACACGAGGGCCTCCGTGGAGAACGGAGAGGCCAAAGAGGGTTGCTGAACTCCAGGGCAAGGTAATGAATGATAAGTGGTGCCTGAAACAATTAAAACACTTCCTTCCCCCCCACCCCCTCTTGTGCGGAAACTTCCTCTCTTGCTCCTCACCCTTGACAGAGAAAGCCAGCTGGGCAAGGGAAATACAGTGACTTCTCTTCCCAAAGTTGTCCCATAAGGATCGCGCCTCAGATCTTCCCTTTGAATGCAGAGGGCACTGGATAGAATTATCGTGGAGAAAAGTTAGCTCAGGCGTACCAATTCTTGAGGTGGATTTTTCATCATGATTTGTGTGGGCTCTTTTAAATGTACAAAATGGCAGATGCTGCTTGCCTCATTTTCTTGTCAACTCTTTGCTGAATTTCCAAAGACCACCTTAAGAAGGGGTGTCCAACCCTGGCCATCCAGATGTTTGTGGACTACAGTTCCCATCAGCCCCTGTTCCTTGTGAAAGCTTCTGGAGGAACCGGGTTTGATTCCCAGCTCTGCTGCCTGAGCTGTGGAGGCTTATCTGGGGAATTCAGAATAGCCTGTGCACTCCCACACATGCCAGCTGGATGACCTTGGGCTAGTCACAGCTTCTCGGAGCTCTCTCAGCCCCACCTACTTCACAGGGTGTTTTTGTGAGGGGGAGATTGTAAGCCCCTTTGAGTCTCCTGCAGGAGAGAAAGGGGGATATAAATTTAAAAAAACCTCTCTTCTAGCTTGCTTGCTGAGTTCAGCAAATGAAGCCTCCCATGTAGGTGCTAGTTAGCTTTGCCTTCATGTTGCAAAGTGGAGGGAGATGGAGAATCCCCCCCCCCACTTTTCTTTGCTCTGCCCTCTGCTACATGGCAGGTGAGTCTGCTACCTAAGCTGCCACTATCCATAATGTTGGTGTGGCTTGTGAACGAAGCTGTTGTGCCGTGTCACAATCCATGCCTTTTGTTCACACTCACTCCCTTGGTATGATTCCTAGCTGCCATTTTGTGGTGGTTCCTTTTTTTAAAAAACTATTGATATGATTCAACAAGGTTCCAAAGCCTCATGTTGTGATTCTCTAGGAGTCATGGAGACATGACCCCCCCACCCCCAAAAAATAAAAATGACAATATAGTGCAAGATGGCCGAAGCTTGTTCCGAAAATGGCACCAACAAGTACATCTGGGAGGTGTGGGAAATGTGATAAAGAGATCACACAACAAGTGAAAACATTTTCAGAACACTTTCAGAAAAAAATCACTAGTGAAGAGCGTGCAAATAAACGTGTTGGGGCTGGAAATAAAATGTTCGGGGCTAAAAATATGTGCGGAACTCCATGGAGAAAACATTTTATTTCCTGCCTCAAACATTCTATTTGGGTTGTGCAGAATGGACCACTGTCTCCGATAGGTAAAGAAGCACAGATCTGTGGCTATTTCAGCCAGAGTTAAGAGAGCATGAACAGGAAAGCATTTGCCCATGCTTACCGTGTGAAACTGAACTGATCCACAGATTAGGGGAACTGTATAAAGGGGCTGAATCTACCAGAAATCGGAAGCAAAAGCCACTTAAAGCGCAGAGTAGACTACTATTGGTGGAGCAATGTTGTGTGCTTCTCTGGCGATATAAGAGATGGGGCACGTGGCTGGGTGAGCCACTGGCCCCCAAGGATGGTCTTCCATTTATAGCCTGGCACTGCCCAGATGGAGAAATTGGTCTGGTGTCCAGCCAGAAGTGGTCGAGGTCGCTGGGTTCTCCTCCCCAAGCGGCCAAGTTCTTGCATTCCTTTTGCTTGTTTGGTTTTGTAATCAGTTAAGCTCTGGCATTTTGTGGTGCTGCGACCAGGGGATGTTTCCTCAGTCCGAGACAGCGCATACTTTTTTTCCCCGGGATCTTATCCCCACGTAGGTTTCTTTTTTTCTGTCTGTCTGGTTTCTGAGACTGCAAAACAAAAGCCATTTCGACATTTGTATAAATAGGAACCCTCCCAGGGCGGCCGGCCGAGGGAAAGCATTCCTCCCGCAAGAGACATCGGCATCTGTCGGTGGGGTTTTTGTTTTGCAAATTTATGGCATGTAAAGACTGGAACAAGGGAGGAGGAAGTACAAAACAAAACAAAGGCTTCCTGTTCTGCACCTGGCGCTGCGTAAATGGCACCTTGGCACTGGTGCAGTCAGTGGGGCATTTGTGCCAGTTCACAGCCAGCATCAATGTCTTGCGCCACCCTTCCACTTGGCTGTGCTTCCATGGCACAAGTTCTAAATCACAGGCTAGAAAAATTCTCAGCGTGATCCTTTGGATGCAGGTCAAACACTCTGCTTCCCCATTGCACAAAAAGACACCTGTCCAGGGATGAGGCCGGAATGACATCGTAATTCCCGTTCTTCTTCCTGCCCCACTGGTAAATGGATACAACACTTGATGAGTTGCCTGGGCGATAGTTTTCGAGAGGTTCCGCTTCTGCACTTGGCCAGGAGTCATTCAGTTGGGTGCCGTGCAATGGAAAAAGAATGTGGAGTCGTTTCTTGTTTCATTTTCAGCATGATAAGGTTGCCAGCTCCAGGGTGGGAAATTCCTGGATATTTTTTTTTGGGGGGGGGGGGGGGAGCCTGGGGAGGATGGGGTTTGGGAAGAGACAAATCCTCACCATACAGTCCACCGTCCAAAGCAGACATTTTCTTCAGGTGAGCTGACCTCTGTTATCTGGAGATCATCAGCGGAGGGGCCAGGAGATCACCAGGCCTCATTTGGAGGCTGGCAGCCCTAATGTGAGATCAAAGCCAAGAGGAATGGCAGCAGTTGGGTGAACAGCACGGAAGGGGACAGGCTAGCACACATGCCTGTTACCTTGTGTATCCTAGAAGCCAGAGCCCAAGGCTTATGGCAGGACCCACTGCCACCGACCATCTGTCTCCCTTGCTCGGCCAGCCCCACCTACCTCACAAGGTGTCTGTCATGGGGTGGGGAGGAGATAAGTTTGTAAACCGCTTTAAGTCTCCTTAAATATAGAAAAAAGCTAGGTATGAATCCAAAGTACTACTCTTCCTTCTCCTCCTCCTCTTCTCTTCCTCCTTCACTCCTTCTCCTTATTTATATCCTGCTTTCTCTACCTTTTAAAGCATAGGTGTCAAACTCGTGGGCCTCCAGATGTTATGGACTACAGTTCCCATCATCCCCTGCCAGCATGATGCTGGCATGGGGATGATGGGAACTGTAGTCCTGGGGGGGGGGGGGGGTGGGGGGGGGGGGGGGTGGGGGGGGGGGGGGGTGGGGGGGGGGGGGGGTGGGGGGGGGGGGGGGTGGGGGGGGGGGGGGGTGGGGGGGGGGGGGGGTGGGGGGGGGGGGGGGTGGGGGGGGGGGGGGGTGGGGGGGGGGGGGGGTGGGGGGGGGGGGGGGTGGGGGGGGGGGGGGGTGGGGGGGGGGGGGGGTGGGGGGGGGGGGGGGTGGGGGGGGGGGGGGGTGGGGGGGGGGGGGGGTGGGGGGGGGGGGGGGTGGGGGGGGGGGGGGGTGGGGGGGGGGGGGGGTGGGGGGGGGGGGGGGTGGGGGGGGGGGGGGGTGGGGGGGGGGGGGGGTGGGGGGGGGGGGGGGTGGGGGGGGGGGGGGGTGGGGGGGGGGGGGGGTGGGGGGGGGGGGGGGTGGGGGGGGGGGGGGGTGGGGGGGGGGGGGGGTGGGGGGGGGGGGGGGTGGGGGGGGGGGGGGGTGGGGGGGGGGGGGGGTGGGGGGGGGGGGGGGTGGGGGGGGGGGGGGGTGGGGGGGGGGGGGGGTGGGGGGGGGGGGGGGTGGGGGGGGGGGGGGGTGGGGGGGGGGGGGGGTGGGGGGGGGGGGGGGTGGGGGGGGGGGGGGGTGGGGGGGGGGGGGGGTGGGGGGGGGGGGGGGTGGGGGGGGGGGGGGGTGGGGGGGGGGGGGGGTGGGGGGGGGGGGGGGTGGGGGGGGGGGGGGGTGGGGGGGGGGGGGGGTGGGGGGGGGGGGGGGTGGGGGGGGGGGGGGGTGGGGGGGGGGGGGGGTGGGGGGGGGGGGGGGTGGGGGGGGGGGGGGGTGGGGGGGGGGGGGGGTGGGGGGGGGGGGGGGTGGGGGGGGGGGGGGGTGGGGGGGGGGGGGGGTGGGGGGGGGGGGGGGTGGGGGGGGGGGGGGGTGGGGGGGGGGGGGGGTGGGGGGGGGGGGGGGTGGGGGGGGGGGGGGGTGGGGGGGGGGGGGGGTGGGGGGGGGGGGGGGTGGGGGGGGGGGGGGGTGGGGGGGGGGGGGGGTGGGGGGGGGGGGGGGTGGGGGGGGGGGGGGGTGGGGGGGGGGGGGGGTGGGGGGGGGGGGGGGTGGGGGGGGGGGGGGGTGGGGGGGGGGGGGGGTGGGGGGGGGGGGGGGTGGGGGGGGGGGGGGGTGGGGGGGGGGGGGGGTGGGGGGGGGGGGGGGTGGGGGGGGGGGGGGGTGGGGGGGGGGGGGGGTGGGGGGGGGGGGGGGTGGGGGGGGGGGGGGGTGGGGGGGGGGGGGGGTGGGGGGGGGGGGGGGTGGGGGGGGGGGGGGGTGGGGGGGGGGGGGGGTGGGGGGGGGGGGGGGTGGGGGGGGGGGGGGGTGGGGGGGGGGGGGGGTGGGGGGGGGGGGGGGTGGGGGGGGGGGGGGGTGGGGGGGGGGGGGGGTGGGGGGGGGGGGGGGTGGGGGGGGGGGGGGGTGGGGGGGGGGGGGGGTGGGGGGGGGGGGGGGTGGGGGGGGGGGGGGGTGGGGGGGGGGGGGGGTGGGGGGGGGGGGGGGTGGGGGGGGGGGGGGGTGGGGGGGGGGGGGGGTGGGGGGGGGGGGGGGTGGGGGGGGGGGGGGGTGGGGGGGGGGGGGGGTGGGGGGGGGGGGGGGTGGGGG
Source organism: Sphaerodactylus townsendi (assembly GCF_021028975.2). Lineage (NCBI taxonomy): Eukaryota > Metazoa > Chordata > Lepidosauria > Squamata > Sphaerodactylidae > Sphaerodactylus > Sphaerodactylus townsendi. The sequence goes on along the minus strand of NC_059436.1, from coordinate 42,641,882 downwards.
GGGGGGGGGGTGGGGGGGGGGGGGGGTGGGGGGGGGGGGGGGTGGGGGGGGGGGGGGGTGGGGGGGGGGGGGGGTGGGGGGGGGGGGGGGTGGGGGGGGGGGGGGGTGGGGGGGGGGGGGGGTGGGGGGGGGGGGGGGTGGGGGGGGGGGGGGGTGGGGGGGGGGGGGGGTGGGGGGGGGGGGGGGTGGGGGGGGGGGGGGGTGGGGGGGGGGGGGGGTGGGGGGGGGGGGGGGTGGGGGGGGGGGGGGGTGGGGGGGGGGGGGGGTGGGGGGGGGGGGGGGTGGGGGGGGGGGGGGGTGGGGGGGGGGGGGGGTGGGGGGGGGGGGGGGTGGGGGGGGGGGGGGGTGGGGGGGGGGGGGGGTGGGGGGGGGGGGGGGTGGGGGGGGGGGGGGGTGGGGGGGGGGGGGGGTGGGGGGGGGGGGGGGTGGGGGGGGGGGGGGGTGGGGGGGGGGGGGGGTGGGGGGGGGGGGGGGTGGGGGGGGGGGGGGGTGGGGGGGGGGGGGGGTGGGGGGGGGGGGGGGTGGGGGGGGGGGGGGGTGGGGGGGGGGGGGGGTGGGGGGGGGGGGGGGTGGGGGGGGGGGGGGGTGGGGGGGGGGGGGGGTGGGGGGGGGGGGGGGTGGGGGGGGGGGGGGGTGGGGGGGGGGGGGGGTGGGGGGGGGGGGGGGTGGGGGGGGGGGGGGGTGGGGGGGGGGGGGGGTGGGGGGGGGGGGGGGTGGGGGGGGGGGGGGGTGGGGGGGGGGGGGGGTGGGGGGGGGGGGGGGTGGGGGGGGGGGGGGGTGGGGGGGGGGGGGGGTGGGGGGGGGGGGGGGTGGGGGGGGGGGGGGGTGGGGGGGGGGGGGGGTGGGGGGGGGGGGGGGTGGGGGGGGGGGGGGGTGGGGGGGGGGGGGGGTGGGGGGGGGGGGGGGTGGGGGGGGGGGGGGGTGGGGGGGGGGGGGGGTGGGGGGGGGGGGGGGTGGGGGGGGGGGGGGGTGGGGGGGGGGGGGGGTGGGGGGGGGGGGGGGTGGGGGGGGGGGGGGGTGGGGGGGGGGGGGGGTGGGGGGGGGGGGGGGTGGGGGGGGGGGGGGGTGGGGGGGGGGGGGGGTGGGGGGGGGGGGGGGTGGGGGGGGGGGGGGGTGGGGGGGGGGGGGGGTGGGGGGGGGGGGGGGTGGGGGGGGGGGGGGGTGGGGGGGGGGGGGGGTGGGGGGGGGGGGGGGTGGGGGGGGGGGGGGGTGGGGGGGGGGGGGGGTGGGGGGGGGGGGGGGTGGGGGGGGGGGGGGGTGGGGGGGGGGGGGGGTGGGGGGGGGGGGGGGTGGGGGGGGGGGGGGGTGGGGGGGGGGGGGGGTGGGGGGGGGGGGGGGTGGGGGGGGGGGGGGGTGGGGGGGGGGGGGGGTGGGGGGGGGGGGGGGTGGGGGGGGGGGGGGGTGGGGGGGGGGGGGGGTGGGGGGGGGGGGGGGTGGGGGGGGGGGGGGGTGGGGGGGGGGGGGGGTGGGGGGGGGGGGGGGTGGGGGGGGGGGGGGGTGGGGGGGGGGGGGGGTGGGGGGGGGGGGGGGTGGGGGGGGGGGGGGGTGGGGGGGGGGGGGGGTGGGGGGGGGGGGGGGTGGGGGGGGGGGGGGGTGGGGGGGGGGGGGGGTGGGGGGGGGGGGGGGTGGGGGGGGGGGGGGGTGGGGGGGGGGGGGGGTGGGGGGGGGGGGGGGTGGGGGGGGGGGGGGGTGGGGGGGGGGGGGGGTGGGGGGGGGGGGGGGTGGGGGGGGGGGGGGGTGGGGGGGGGGGGGGGTGGGGGGGGGGGGGGGTGGGGGGGGGGGGGGGTGGGGGGGGGGGGGGGTGGGGGGGGGGGGGGGTGGGGGGGGGGGGGGGTGGGGGGGGGGGGGGGTGGGGGGGGGGGGGGGTGGGGGGGGGGGGGGGTGGGGGGGGGGGGGGGTGGGGGGGGGGGGGGGTGGGGGGGGGGGGGGGTGGGGGGGGGGGGGGGTGGGGGGGGGGGGGGGTGGGGGGGGGGGGGGGTGGGGGGGGGGGGGGGTGGGGGGGGGGGGGGGTGGGGGGGGGGGGGGGTGGGGGGGGGGGGGGGTGGGGGGGGGGGGGGGTGGGGGGGGGGGGGGGTGGGGGGGGGGGGGGGTGGGGGGGGGGGGGGGTGGGGGGGGGGGGGGGTGGGGGGGGGGGGGGGTGGGGGGGGGGGGGGGTGGGGGGGGGGGGGGGTGGGGGGGGGGGGGGGTGGGGGGGGGGGGGGGTGGGGGGGGGGGGGGGTGGGGGGGGGGGGGGGTGGGGGGGGGGGGGGGTGGGGGGGGGGGGGGGTGGGGGGGGGGGGGGGTGGGGGGGGGGGGGGGTGGGGGGGGGGGGGGGTGGGGGGGGGGGGGGGTGGGGGGGGGGGGGGGTGGGGGGGGGGGGGGGTGGGGGGGGGGGGGGGTGGGGGGGGGGGGGGGTGGGGGGGGGGGGGGGTGGGGGGGGGGGGGGGTGGGGGGGGGGGGGGGTGGGGGGGGGGGGGGGTGGGGGGGGGGGGGGGTGGGGGGGGGGGGGGGTGGGGGGGGGGGGGGGTGGGGGGGGGGGGGGGTGGGGGGGGGGGGGGGTGGGGGGGGGGGGGGGTGGGGGGGGGGGGGGGTGGGGGGGGGGGGGGGTGGGGGGGGGGGGGGGTGGGGGGGGGGGGGGGTGGGGGGGGGGGGGGGTGGGGGGGGGGGGGGGTGGGGGGGGGGGGGGGTGGGGGGGGGGGGGGGTGGGGGGGGGGGGGGGTGGGGGGGGGGGGGGGTGGGGGGGGGGGGGGGTGGGGGGGGGGGGGGGTGGGGGGGGGGGGGGGTGGGGGGGGGGGGGGGTGGGGGGGGGGGGGGGTGGGGGGGGGGGGGGGTGGGGGGGGGGGGGGGTGGGGGGGGGGGGGGGTGGGGGGGGGGGGGGGTGGGGGGGGGGGGGGGTGGGGGGGGGGGGGGGTGGGGGGGGGGGGGGGTGGGGGGGGGGGGGGGTGGGGGGGGGGGGGGGTGGGGGGGGGGGGGGGTGGGGGGGGGGGGGGGTGGGGGGGGGGGGGGGTGGGGGGGGGGGGGGGTGGGGGGGGGGGGGGGTGGGGGGGGGGGGGGGTGGGGGGGGGGGGGGGTGGGGGGGGGGGGGGGTGGGGGGGGGGGGGGGTGGGGGGGGGGGGGGGTGGGGGGGGGGGGGGGTGGGGGGGGGGGGGGGTGGGGGGGGGGGGGGGTGGGGGGGGGGGGGGGTGGGGGGGGGGGGGGGTGGGGGGGGGGGGGGGTGGGGGGGGGGGGGGGTGGGGGGGGGGGGGGGTGGGGGGGGGGGGGGGTGGGGGGGGGGGGGGGTGGGGGGGGGGGGGGGTGGGGGGGGGGGGGGGTGGGGGGGGGGGGGGGTGGGGGGGGGGGGGGGTGGGGGGGGGGGGGGGTGGGGGGGGGGGGGGGTGGGGGGGGGGGGGGGTGGGGGGGGGGGGGGGTGGGGGGGGGGGGGGGTGGGGGGGGGGGGGGGTGGGGGGGGGGGGGGGTGGGGGGGGGGGGGGGTGGGGGGGGGGGGGGGTGGGGGGGGGGGGGGGTGGGGGGGGGGGGGGGTGGGGGGGGGGGGGGGTGGGGGGGGGGGGGGGTGGGGGGGGGGGGGGGTGGGGGGGGGGGGGGGTGGGGGGGGGGGGGGGTGGGGGGGGGGGGGGGTGGGGGGGGGGGGGGGTGGGGGGGGGGGGGGGTGGGGGGGGGGGGGGGTGGGGGGGGGGGGGGGTGGGGGGGGGGGGGGGTGGGGGGGGGGGGGGGTGGGGGGGGGGGGGGGTGGGGGGGGGGGGGGGTGGGGGGGGGGGGGGGTGGGGGGGGGGGGGGGTGGGGGGGGGGGGGGGTGGGGGGGGGGGGGGGTGGGGGGGGGGGGGGGTGGGGGGGGGGGGGGGTGGGGGGGGGGGGGGGTGGGGGGGGGGGGGGGTGGGGGGGGGGGGGGGTGGGGGGGGGGGGGGGTGGGGGGGGGGGGGGGTGGGGGGGGGGGGGGGTGGGGGGGGGGGGGGGTGGGGGGGGGGGGGGGTGGGGGGGGGGGGGGGTGGGGGGGGGGGGGGGTGGGGGGGGGGGGGGGTGGGGGGGGGGGGGGGTGGGGGGGGGGGGGGGTGGGGGGGGGGGGGGGTGGGGGGGGGGGGGGGTGGGGGGGGGGGGGGGTGGGGGGGGGGGGGGGTGGGGGGGGGGGGGGGTGGGGGGGGGGGGGGGTGGGGGGGGGGGGGGGTGGGGGGGGGGGGGGGTGGGGGGGGGGGGGGGTGGGGGGGGGGGGGGGTGGGGGGGGGGGGGGGTGGGGGGGGGGGGGGGTGGGGGGGGGGGGGGGTGGGGGGGGGGGGGGGTGGGGGGGGGGGGGGGTGGGGGGGGGGGGGGGTGGGGGGGGGGGGGGGTGGGGGGGGGGGGGGGTGGGGGGGGGGGGGGGTGGGGGGGGGGGGGGGTGGGGGGGGGGGGGGGTGGGGGGGGGGGGGGGTGGGGGGGGGGGGGGGTGGGGGGGGGGGGGGGTGGGGGGGGGGGGGGGTGGGGGGGGGGGGGGGTGGGGGGGGGGGGGGGTGGGGGGGGGGGGGGGTGGGGGGGGGGGGGGGTGGGGGGGGGGGGGGGTGGGGGGGGGGGGGGGTGGGGGGGGGGGGGGGTGGGGGGGGGGGGGGGTGGGGGGGGGGGGGGGTGGGGGGGGGGGGGGGTGGGGGGGGGGGGGGGTGGGGGGGGGGGGGGGTGGGGGGGGGGGGGGGTGGGGGGGGGGGGGGGTGGGGGGGGGGGGGGGTGGGGGGGGGGGGGGGTGGGGGGGGGGGGGGGTGGGGGGGGGGGGGGGTGGGGGGGGGGGGGGGTGGGGGGGGGGGGGGGTGGGGGGGGGGGGGGGTGGGGGGGGGGGGGGGTGGGGGGGGGGGGGGGTGGGGGGGGGGGGGGGTGGGGGGGGGGGGGGGTGGGGGGGGGGGGGGGTGGGGGGGGGGGGGGGTGGGGGGGGGGGGGGGTGGGGGGGGGGGGGGGTGGGGGGGGGGGGGGGTGGGGGGGGGGGGGGGTGGGGGGGGGGGGGGGTGGGGGGGGGGGGGGGTGGGGGGGGGGGGGGGTGGGGGGGGGGGGGGGTGGGGGGGGGGGGGGGTGGGGGGGGGGGGGGGTGGGGGGGGGGGGGGGTGGGGGGGGGGGGGGGTGGGGGGGGGGGGGGGTGGGGGGGGGGGGGGGTGGGGGGGGGGGGGGGTGGGGGGGGGGGGGGGTGGGGGGGGGGGGGGGTGGGGGGGGGGGGGGGTGGGGGGGGGGGGGGGTGGGGGGGGGGGGGGGTGGGGGGGGGGGGGGGTGGGGGGGGGGGGGGGTGGGGGGGGGGGGGGGTGGGGGGGGGGGGGGGTGGGGGGGGGGGGGGGTGGGGGGGGGGGGGGGTGGGGGGGGGGGGGGGTGGGGGGGGGGGGGGGTGGGGGGGGGGGGGGGTGGGGGGGGGGGGGGGTGGGGGGGGGGGGGGGTGGGGGGGGGGGGGGGTGGGGGGGGGGGGGGGTGGGGGGGGGGGGGGGTGGGGGGGGGGGGGGGTGGGGGGGGGGGGGGGTGGGGGGGGGGGGGGGTGGGGGGGGGGGGGGGTGGGGGGGGGGGGGGGTGGGGGGGGGGGGGGGTGGGGGGGGGGGGGGGTGGGGGGGGGGGGGGGTGGGGGGGGGGGGGGGTGGGGGGGGGGGGGGGTGGGGGGGGGGGGGGGTGGGGGGGGGGGGGGGTGGGGGGGGGGGGGGGTGGGGGGGGGGGGGGGTGGGGGGGGGGGGGGGTGGGGGGGGGGGGGGGTGGGGGGGGGGGGGGGTGGGGGGGGGGGGGGGTGGGGGGGGGGGGGGGTGGGGGGGGGGGGGGGTGGGGGGGGGGGGGGGTGGGGGGGGGGGGGGGTGGGGGGGGGGGGGGGTGGGGGGGGGGGGGGGTGGGGGGGGGGGGGGGTGGGGGGGGGGGGGGGTGGGGGGGGGGGGGGGTGGGGGGGGGGGGGGGTGGGGGGGGGGGGGGGTGGGGGGGGGGGGGGGTGGGGGGGGGGGGGGGTGGGGGGGGGGGGGGGTGGGGGGGGGGGGGGGTGGGGGGGGGGGGGGGTGGGGGGGGGGGGGGGTGGGGGGGGGGGGGGGTGGGGGGGGGGGGGGGTGGGGGGGGGGGGGGGTGGGGGGGGGGGGGGGTGGGGGGGGGGGGGGGTGGGGGGGGGGGGGGGTGGGGGGGGGGGGGGGTGGGGGGGGGGGGGGGTGGGGGGGGGGGGGGGTGGGGGGGGGGGGGGGTGGGGGGGGGGGGGGGTGGGGGGGGGGGGGGGTGGGGGGGGGGGGGGGTGGGGGGGGGGGGGGGTGGGGGGGGGGGGGGGTGGGGGGGGGGGGGGGTGGGGGGGGGGGGGGGTGGGGGGGGGGGGGGGTGGGGGGGGGGGGGGGTGGGGGGGGGGGGGGGTGGGGGGGGGGGGGGGTGGGGGGGGGGGGGGGTGGGGGGGGGGGGGGGTGGGGGGGGGGGGGGGTGGGGGGGGGGGGGGGTGGGGGGGGGGGGGGGTGGGGGGGGGGGGGGGTGGGGGGGGGGGGGGGTGGGGGGGGGGGGGGGTGGGGGGGGGGGGGGGTGGGGGGGGGGGGGGGTGGGGGGGGGGGGGGGTGGGGGGGGGGGGGGGTGGGGGGGGGGGGGGGTGGGGGGGGGGGGGGGTGGGGGGGGGGGGGGGTGGGGGGGGGGGGGGGTGGGGGGGGGGGGGGGTGGGGGGGGGGGGGGGTGGGGGGGGGGGGGGGTGGGGGGGGGGGGGGGTGGGGGGGGGGGGGGGTGGGGGGGGGGGGGGGTGGGGGGGGGGGGGGGTGGGGGGGGGGGGGGGTGGGGGGGGGGGGGGGTGGGGGGGGGGGGGGGTGGGGGGGGGGGGGGGTGGGGGGGGGGGGGGGTGGGGGGGGGGGGGGGTGGGGGGGGGGGGGGGTGGGGGGGGGGGGGGGTGGGGGGGGGGGGGGGTGGGGGGGGGGGGGGGTGGGGGGGGGGGGGGGTGGGGGGGGGGGGGGGTGGGGGGGGGGGGGGGTGGGGGGGGGGGGGGGTGGGGGGGGGGGGGGGTGGGGGGGGGGGGGGGTGGGGGGGGGGGGGGGTGGGGGGGGGGGGGGGTGGGGGGGGGGGGGGGTGGGGGGGGGGGGGGGTGGGGGGGGGGGGGGGTGGGGGGGGGGGGGGGTGGGGGGGGGGGGGGGTGGGGGGGGGGGGGGGTGGGGGGGGGGGGGGGTGGGGGGGGGGGGGGGTGGGGGGGGGGGGGGGTGGGGGGGGGGGGGGGTGGGGGGGGGGGGGGGTGGGGGGGGGGGGGGGTGGGGGGGGGGGGGGGTGGGGGGGGGGGGGGGTGGGGGGGGGGGGGGGTGGGGGGGGGGGGGGGTGGGGGGGGGGGGGGGTGGGGGGGGGGGGGGGTGGGGGGGGGGGGGGGTGGGGGGGGGGGGGGGTGGGGGGGGGGGGGGGTGGGGGGGGGGGGGGGTGGGGGGGGGGGGGGGTGGGGGGGGGGGGGGGTGGGGGGGGGGGGGGGTGGGGGGGGGGGGGGGTGGGGGGGGGGGGGGGTGGGGGGGGGGGGGGGTGGGGGGGGGGGGGGGTGGGGGGGGGGGGGGGTGGGGGGGGGGGGGGGTGGGGGGGGGGGGGGGTGGGGGGGGGGGGGGGTGGGGGGGGGGGGGGGTGGGGGGGGGGGGGGGTGGGGGGGGGGGGGGGTGGGGGGGGGGGGGGGTGGGGGGGGGGGGGGGTGGGGGGGGGGGGGGGTGGGGGGGGGGGGGGGTGGGGGGGGGGGGGGGTGGGGGGGGGGGGGGGTGGGGGGGGGGGGGGGTGGGGGGGGGGGGGGGTGGGGGGGGGGGGGGGTGGGGGGGGGGGGGGGTGGGGGGGGGGGGGGGTGGGGGGGGGGGGGGGTGGGGGGGGGGGGGGGTGGGGGGGGGGGGGGGTGGGGGGGGGGGGGGGTGGGGGGGGGGGGGGGTGGGGGGGGGGGGGGGTGGGGGGGGGGGGGGGTGGGGGGGGGGGGGGGTGGGGGGGGGGGGGGGTGGGGGGGGGGGGGGGTGGGGGGGGGGGGGGGTGGGGGGGGGGGGGGGTGGGGGGGGGGGGGGGTGGGGGGGGGGGGGGGTGGGGGGGGGGGGGGGTGGGGGGGGGGGGGGGTGGGGGGGGGGGGGGGTGGGGGGGGGGGGGGGTGGGGGGGGGGGGGGGTGGGGGGGGGGGGGGGTGGGGGGGGGGGGGGGTGGGGGGGGGGGGGGGTGGGGGGGGGGGGGGGTGGGGGGGGGGGGGGGTGGGGGGGGGGGGGGGTGGGGGGGGGGGGGGGTGGGGGGGGGGGGGGGTGGGGGGGGGGGGGGGTGGGGGGGGGGGGGGGGGGGGGGGGGGGGCGGGGGGAGCAGGGGGGGGTGGGGGGGGGGGGGGGGGGGGGGGGGGGGGGGCGGGGGGGGGGAGGGGGGGGGGTGGGGGGGGGGGGGGGGGGGGGGGGGGGGGGGGGGGGGGGGGAGGGGGGGGGGGGGGGGGGGGGGGGGGGGGGGTGGGGGGGGGGGGGGGGGGGGGGGGGGGGGGTGGGGGGGGGGGGGGGGTCCCCAGGCCTCGGCGACGCGCCGGAGGCCCGGGGACAAGGTAAGTGCCGGGAAGGAGTGGGGGGGGGGGCGTCTTGAAGCCGCTGCCGTTCGCTCTGCAGCGGCTTCAAGGCGACCTTTCCCCAATAAGTACGCTTCTAAGCACACTGGGGAAACGCCGGCTTTGCGGCAGTCAGGAGGCGTGAGGGCAGCGCTGCTGCAATGCAGCTGCGCCCCCTGTGCGAATGGCGGACTGGGGATGGCGTTTTTGCAGTCCTCAGGCCGCCATATTCCGCCCGTGCGGAAACGGCCTCTCTTCCCATGGTTGCGGTGTGATTGATTATGGCATTTGTTCCCCTACTGTACTTAGAATAGTTGACCATTTGGATATAGGTAAAAGATTTGAGAGTGATCATCTACCAACTGAAATAAAACTATTATGTAAAGAAAACTATCAAGAGCAAACAATGGATTATCCTCAGATTGAGGACCCTTCCGATATTTTTAAAACCATTAGGAAGTCACCAAGAAATGAAATTGAAGTATCTTCTGTTATGTTGTCTAGTGCAGAAGAAGAAGAGTTTGGATTTATCCCCCCCCCCCCTTTCTCTCCTGTAAGAGACTCAAAGGGGCTTACAATCTGCTTTCCCTCCCTCCCCCATCAGCAAACACCCTGTGAGGTGGGTGGGGCTGAGAGAGCTCCATAGAGCTGTGCCTAGCCCAAGGTCATCCAGCTGGCATACACTGGAGTTCACAGGCTAATCTAGTTTCCCAGATAAACCTCCACAGCTCAAGTGGTAGCGCGGAGAATCAAACCCGGTTCTCCAGATTAGAGTGCACCTGCTCTTAACCACTACTCTACTGGTGTGAGTGAACGTAAATAATATTTGTCTATATCCGATTCAACTGAAGAGTGAATAGCGAAATATGTTATGTTAATTAATTCTTTTAACTCTTTGGCTAAACCACCACTGTATTTTTCTCTCACCAATTCATCGTGGTATGATACTGACTGTGATATTGCCAAAAAAGCTTCTTTGATCCCTTTACAGTAAATTCTGTGAATTAAATGACCTAGAACCCTTGAATAATTATCTAAGACAAAAATATATTTATTGTAATACAATTTGTCAAAAAAAGGTTTTTTTTTCAAATGAACTGGGATCAAACTTAAAGTTCAGTGCAACAATGAGTGGGTTACATACATAAAGGAAAACACGAAGGCAACCCTGATCTTGGGCTTACGAACTTAAAGGACTGGAGTAAAGAGAAAAAGTAGAGGAGCTGACAAGATCAACAAGTGGAATTTTGGAAGGACTGGTGTTCTTAGGAGAGGGACAAGATGTAGTCATTTGTCACAATGCAGTGGAATAATCTTGGTTGTTACATGACCAGAGCAAAGTGGATCTTCGTTCAAGTGGATTACAATAGATGGGCATGCCAGGGCGAGATGTCTTTCTCTTTGACAAGAAACACATCTTACCGTTGCCTCTGAAGATGCCACAACAGCCAGTTGATTCCGGCTGTGAACACTTTGGACAAGACATTGATTTTAAAAATCCTTATTTCAGAGGTGCCATTCTGAGAGTAGGGGACACAAATGGGCCTAGGTTGTGTCAGAAAGCACCATTAAGGCTTTCATCAAAAAAAGCCCAATTCAGACAAAAAGGATCTTTCTGATACTTTCACAATGCCTTGGGATTTTTTTGGTTGTTTCTGAGTCGTGCTTCTCACTGTGTTCAGGACACAGTAAACCCAGGCACAATCTGATCTCTTCAGATGTGGCATCCCATGTAGCGTCTCATGCACTGCTGGGAACACTGTGCTCCTTCTTAGGCCTGTCCAGCTGCACAGGCCCCATGAGGAGGACGAAATGTCATGGAAGGGGGAGACCTCATCTCCCACCACAGACAACTTGTTATGAAAGGAGATATATCCACAGTCATATTCTCTCCCCTTGCCCGCAACCTCATCTCTCTACAAACATGCAAGAATGGGACGTGTTGCTTTTGGCACTTTGGGGCAGTTCCGTCAGCCCTAGAAGAGAGTGGAAGAAAAATTACAAAGGAGACCACAATAGATGAGGCGAGGGGGCAGATAGTTGCCCCTAGGACCGAGGCTACATCAAACACCCAGTGGCTGTCCAACCTTGAGAAGACAAAGGCTGACACACAACTTTAGGTGATCTCAAATCCAGAGCCTCACGCAAAGCTGCCATTCTGGAAACAAGTTCCCAGAATGCTTTAACAAAAACCAGCCTTGAAAAAAAAGGGGGGGGACTATCCAAGAATGTGGTGGGGGTTGATCACCACGATCATCCTACCCCTAAAAAGAGCAGTTATTCTTAATAGGATGCATAACTCCCCACACAATGAATTACAGTCATACCTTGGATTTCGCCAGTAATCCATCCAGCGACGCTTGGTGAAACCCGAAACTGGTGAAACCCGAGGCTACGCCGTATGCGCATGAGCTATGCAAACTGGGTAAATTTACACCGTTTGTGTAAGCGAAACAGACCAGGTGCTCGGGAGCAACAGCCGCAGAAGGCCCTTGCTTTCACCTCCTGCATGTGAGCTCCCAAAGGCACCTGGTGGGCAACTGCAAGTAGCAGAGAGCTGGACTAGATGGACTCTGGTCTGATCCAGCTGGCTTGTTCTTATGTTCTTATGAAACCTGAGGTACAATAACATCCAGGAGTGACCGTCAAAACCCGAAACCAACAAAACTCAAAGGTGACGAAACCCAAGATATGACTGTATCTCAAAATGTTGGAAGGTAATATTTGGTGACAAATGGGGAACATTTAAAATTTCAGGCAGGGACTTCTCCCTGTTTACAGTGGTTTCAGATAGCTGGCCGAGGATGCACGCTCACCCCATCTTATCAATAAAATCCTAGATCCACCCCCTGGGGGTGTGGAAAAGTGGTTCACAGCAACCAGGAATTGAAAAGGAATGGCCCTGTTGCGTTTGGGAGCAAAAGCAACGCAAAAGAATCCAACTCTATCCATCTTGGCTACTCCATCCAGAGCTTTTTTGGGTGCAAGGCTTACCTAATCCCCATCCCCAGTCTGCTTTACAAATGGGTCCCTCCACATTGCTTTCTTGGGGCATACATGGCGCATGGTTTGTGTTTGTGTGTGTGTGTCTGTGTCTGTGTGCGTGTGCGTGTGTGTGCAAAGTCTCAGATGTTTTATGGTGACCCTGGTAAGGGCTGTTCAAGGCACGTGAGAAGCAGAGGTGGTTTGCCTTCTTCTGCAGAGTCTTCCTTGGCGGTCCCTTCCTTTCAAGAACTGACCCTGCTTAGCTTCCGAAATCTGAGAAGATCAGGCTATATTGTGCTGCTTTCCCTCAACACAGCTTGTACTAGATGCCATTGGCCCTTTCCAGAATACAATTCCCTTTTCTCTTTCTACCCGTGTTTGAACTTGCTGCTGTGCATTTCCCTGTATCTCCCCTTCAGGCACACCCTGTTGGAAGAGGTGACAGGCAGTTTAAAAGGGCTGCAGCAGGTTCAGCGGCGGCTTCAGAGAGTGTGTCTATCGGTGTTCATCTCCCTTAGTGCTTCAGCTCTCCCTTTATTCAGCTTTTTGATCTCACCCACATTGCCAGAGCGTTCTGCGAGCAAAACTGAGGACAGCAGTTAAGAAGCTGTGGTTCGCTTAAGCAGAAGATGCCTCTGCCTTGCTTCCTTCCCAGAGTAGCCAACGTAGAAAGTCCTAGAGGCTTGCAACTGTAGAGGGCCTCTGGTGGCCCATGGCTTATCTACTAAAGATGGTGCCCAGGGCAAGTATTGCCCAGCATTGAACTGTGTGCCCCTCCCAACTCCACATGCCTAGCACCCCCTTCAAGCAGCGCCCAGGGCACAAGCCCTTGCTTGCTCCCCCCTCAATATGCATTTGGTGGTGGCTAGGCCAAGCACAGCCAAGCTGTGGGAGCTGTGCAAGTCTTGCTGGGGCCACTCCCCTAAGATCTGAGTCACTGATCACCCATGTCTTCCTGTTGTGCCACTGCCACTTGATGGCAGGGCAGGAGAAGACAGCACACGAGCCATTGCCCATTGTGGCCACCACCATTCACATCTGAGCTGATTTGAATGGCCCTTGGAACTCTGGTTTCTGGTACTACTGGAATCTTTCAGCATGGCTTACTCCTGGAAGATAGTCCTAGGGCTGTCAGATGGTGCCAGCAACCAGCAACATGGCTGTGGGGGGGGGGGGGAGCTGCATCCATGAAGAAAAACTAAAAAGAAAAACAATGGCATATAACATAGGAAGATCTGATCATAGGTCGATTCCACACTTGGGTTATCAACCTAAGTTCGAGCTGCGTTTGACCTAAGTGCTCCGCACAACCACTGGGATCGACGTGGTTTTGTACCAGCTTCGCCCCGTGTAACAGTCAAATTTCCGACTTCAGTTGGGAACTACTACTTTTTCAGGAAACCACGCTCGAACTCAGCTCGATTCCAGTAAAGTGTGAAATCTCTGGTGCCAGGAGTCCCCCATTCAGCCAATCACAGCTGAGTGTTTCAGGCATGCGTACAGCTGGCCAATCAAAAAACGCCACCTTTGTCCCTCCATTCCTGTGGCAGTTTTTTTTTATAATGTGTGTGGGGATAGACGGAACATGGCCGTAGAACAGTAGCCAATTGGAACGGAGCGGCGAAGAGGCACAGGATGATTCCGCCCTCCAAGCTGGGATCAAGCTGGTTGCAGTGGGGGACAACAATGGCTTCGACCTAGGTTAGTACCCTTCTCAGGGAACTGGGTCGAATCTATTTTACTCATGTGCGGAATCGCCCATAGAGTCTCTGATGATTCCTAGAGCTGCCCTACTCACTTATGGACAACTCTAGGAATCACAAGGTCAAAACTTCTACAAGTAGTTGAGGCAATACTTTTTCTCCCCCGCCCCCAAGGATGGTTATGCCCTCCCCTTTCCTCAGTTTCCGTCTGCCAATTAGGTGAGCGTCAGTGGGCAAAGGGCCGCAATTACCTGGTGGTCTCCTGCCATAAGTGGGCTAATGAGAACCCTACAGCTTGGAGACAGACTAAAGCCGGGTTGCTGTTTGGCAGTTTCCATATTTAGACTGCACATTTCTATCACAGTTACCAGCCTGGACGGCTGAACTGTCACTTACATATCCCAGTCTACACTCGCTGCTACCGAAAAGGAGAACCACGTGTGCTTAGTGCCTCCCTGTAAGTCCTCAGGTGTTTGAAGTAGTACTTAAAACTTACAACACGAGGAAGAACACTTGAGGGGAGGTGATGGGTCTGCCGCTAAGTAACCCACCAAATCCCACTTAAGCTTCAGCAGCTTTTATTTCCTCTTCTCCTCTGCATCTTCCTTGGCCTTGTTTAGGCAGCCCGGCCTGCCTTCCATCAGGGGATGCCCCGTCGCAGAGAGGTTCAGACCTCCCAAGGCAGCAGCCAGCAGACCCCGGCAGTCCTCCCTGCACTTTATCAATGCCAGCCTCAGATCCTTGCTTTGCGCCGCCTGGCTCAGAATGGATAAAAAGCGGGAAGTGCTTTTTTGGGAGCCGGGCGAAAGATTAGGCTGGGATTTACTGGATCCCCTCCGCTGATAAAGGGGATCTGGGGCTTTTACCGCACCTTTTATCAAAAGCCATTTTGGGGCGTTGCAGGGCTGCTGTTCAAGTCTCAAGTGCGTCACAAAGGCCCGTGTGCCTTACTGCAGCCACAGTATGAATTTGGAAATCAAGCTTGGTTAGAAGCCGTTCATTAGATCTGTAGTAGTAGTTTTGTTCTTGGGGTGCTGTCTGGTTTCCGGGCTGTATGGCCGTGTTCTAGCAGCATTCTTTCCTGACGTTTCGCCTGCATCTGTGGCTGGCATCTTCAGAGGATCTGATAGTAGGAATGGAAAGCAAGTGGAGTATATATACTGTGAGGTCAGTATATTCCTTTCCATTCCTACTATCAGATCCTCTGAAGATGCCAGCCACAGATGCAGACGAAACTCCTCTTCTTACTTATTGGCCTAACCTGCTGAATTTTAGCATTTGACTTTGTGGTCGGATTGAGTCTCCTGCCCTTCTTATATGTATGTGTTTTAATAGCCCTCTACTGGAAGTTGTAATCTACTATGGACTGGTGAAAACGTTGCTAAATAACTGCTTTTAATTTTCTTCTACCTGCTGGGTTTGTCAGCCTTACTGTGGATCTGTATATTTCTCTTATTTCAGAACTTATTGTAGCGTTAAACTTTTGCCGATAAATCACCTTGAAAGCATTGACAATGAGAGGGAGTTTCAAATGTATCCGAAATCGGGCGGTATATAAATTTGGGGATCGGGCGGTATATAAATTTAAGAAATAAATAAAATGAATAAATAAATAATTGGCGTTCTTGTGATCGGTGGAGTCCTATCATCGACAGCACTTCAGGGGAACCTGTGTCTTATCCAGCCTTTGCCATGAGGCAATTCTGTAAAATGTACTGAAGTGATAGTTGTTGCAAAAAAATTCCAGAAGAGGTACTCGTGTCAAAATGGCTACATTTGGGTGCCAGTGTGGTGTGGTGGTTAAACGTTGGTCGTTTCCCCACTTACCTCGACCACCCTTTGCTGCGCACTGCTCCCAGCGCACTGCACTCTGCGTGGGGTCATCAAAAAGCGCCGTTTTGATGAGTGCCAGGAATGACGCGCGCTGAGGGGGCTCGACAGCGGCAGCGTCGGGGCGGCTGCGTTGTCGCCGCCCCTGTAGTGGGGAGTGTCGGGGGACCCTGCGCTACTTTGGGAGAGTAGCGGGCAGCAGCAGGTAAGTGGGGAAACGACCACTGTGTGGAGTCCAGTCTAGAGAACAGGGTTTAATTTCCCCGCTCCGCCACATGAGTGGCAAACTCTTATCTGGTGAATTGGATGTTTTGCCCTGCTCTTCTGCATGAAGCCTGCTGGCCTTGAAGGGTGGCCTTGGGCCAGTCACAGTTCTTCAAAACAATCTCAGCCCCACCTCACAAGATATCTGTTGTGGGGAGAGGAGAAGAATGAAGTTTTACAGGAGAGAAAGTGGGGTATAAATCCAAACTCTTCTTCTTCTTCAATTAACACTTACCAGAAAATTCAGATTAAAAGTTTCTATGGCTGTCCTTGGAGGGGGAGGGGGGGATAATGCCTCAATGAATAGGGCTGCCACCTGCAGGGAGCACCTGGAGATCTTCCACTATTACAATCGATCTCCAGACAACCAAGGTATGGTCCCCTGGAGAAAATGGCAGCTTTGGAGGGTGGACTCTATGGCATTATACCCTGCTGAGTCCCTCCCCTCCCCAAACCTTGGCCTCCCTAGGCTCCACACCCAAAACTCCTGGTATTTCCCAATCCAGAGCTGGCAACCTACCAGTAAAGGACACGCTGACCTGTTTATGTTCTTGGAGCATTCTTTCTAGACTGAAACGATCTTTCTTCCAATGATGAATCCTCTGACTGCAACAAGCTTTTGGTCTTTCCGGTGTATGTTGTGCAAGTTTCTGCACTGCAATAAGATGGTTCTGCTCTCTTGCAGATTCACCCTGTATGCAGTGGACACACGAGGAAGGCACTCTGAGCTGAGCACCATCACCCTGCGAACAGCATGTCCTTTAGTGGATGACAGTAAGGCAGAAGGTAAAGCACTTGCACTGTTCTTTGCTGGGATCAAGGCCCTAGTTTATCCTCCTAGCATGGTGTGCTTTCAACAGGCAGTCATGTAGCCTCTGCTAACCAAGGCTGGCTAGTTAGGGGCGGGGCACCTGACATATCCACAGTGACCCAACTCAGTCTGAGCCACAGAGATCCACAGTGACCCAACTCAGTCTGAGCCATTATGCTCCATTTGTTTCTCTTTTGCTTCCTCACCTCATGTTGTAGTGGTTAAGAGCCGTGGACGCTAATCTAGAGAATTGGGTTTGATTCCCCAATCTTCCACATGAGTGACAGACTCTTATCTGGTGAGCTGGTTTGTTTCCCCTGTCCTCCACATGAAGCCTGTTGGGTGACTTTGGGCTAGTCACAGTTCTTTCAGAACTCTCTCGATCTGATCTGCCTCACAAGGTGTCTGTTGTTGGGAAGGGAAGGCTGTTGTAAGCCACTTCGAGACTCCTTAAAAGCAGAGAAAAGTGGGTTATAAAAACCAACTCTTTGGCTCATTCCGCACATGCAGAATAATGCACTTTCAAACTGCTTTCAGTGCTCTTTGAAGCTGTGCGGAATAGCAAAATCCACTTGCAAACAGTTGTGAAAGTGGTTTGAAAATGCATTATTTTGCATTTGCGGAAGTGTTTGATTCCCTACTCCTCCACATGAGCAGGGGACTACAAGCTGGTGAACTGGATTTGTTCATGAAACCTGTTGGGTGACCTTAGGGCAGTCACAGCTTTCTCACAACTCTCTCAGCCCCACCTACTTCACCAGGTGTCTGTTGTGGGAAGAGAAAGGGAAGGCGATTATAAGCCACTCCGTGGGGTCTGAGAAAGGCTGATTATAAAAAAACAACTCCTCCTCCTCCTCCTCCTCCTCCTCCTCTTGGGTTTTGCAAGTGTGCAGGGCAGTCTGCTTGTACCTCTAGGACTGTCTTAATGTGGGGGGCAGTCCTTACCTTAGTTGTTGCCTATCTCCAAATATACACCACTCCCTTAACACACTTCCTCTTCATCTCTGCTTGCTTTTCAGAGATTGCCGATAAGATCTACAATTTGTACAATGGCTACACCAGTGGGAAGGAGCAGCAGACAGCCTACAACACGCTGATGGAGGTGTCGGCATCAATGCTTTTCCGCGTCCAGCACCATTACAATTCCCACTATGAGAAGTTTGGGGACTTTGTGTGGCGCAGTGAGGATGAACTCGGCCCCAGGTAATTTCCTTCTGGCCAGCTTTCACTTTTGATCACCTTGCAGCCTGCTGGGTCTTCCTTGGATTCTCACTACTGATTTGGGTGGAACTTAATATCAAGTAAATTGTGCAATTGCCATACATGTTGAGTCAAGGATGGGCCTTGGGTAGATCTTGAGGCCTTCAGTCCCATCCTATTTCCCCTCATTGGAAGCATCTATTATTTCAGCTCAACTAAAATCCTAAATCCAGTGCTTTGTAGAACGTCCTCCTTTCTGGTGCTGACATCCCTAATAAGAAAACCCTTCTTTTAGGCTGAGTTTTGAGTTATCCTTAGTAATGTTCCCCATAAAGCATATTATGATAAAAATGTGAGCAAGAATAATGATTTTATAATGTAGACATGATATAAACTTCCAAGGTCAAATTAAATATTGGGCAAAAAATGAAGGATGACGGTTAAAATGTGCAATGGTTGTTACAGAAGGTAAAAATGTACTATGCTTATTAACAACAACAACAACAGTCTTTATTGGCACACAAAAACAAAAAAAATCTGCAACAATGCTTATTATATTTTGAACTAGTCTCAAGATTGAAAAAGGACATTCACACAGCTTGAGGTGCAACAAGAGGATTGACAGGATTTGAAAATCTGATAATGCAGCAAAACCCAACATTTATTAGGATGAATTTTTAAAGTATTTCTTCAGTTTGACACAGAGACAAAAAAAGGTGAAACATGTCTGATTAGATGGATGCAAAATTTTGAGGAAGAGATATCTCTTTCACAGTGGGAATTCCTATGGACGAAAGGAGTAGGCGTAGGAGGTTAAGAGCTCGTGTATCTAATCTGGAGGAACCGGGTTTGATTCCCAGCTCTGCCGCCTGAGCTGTGGAGGCTTATCTGGGGAATTCAGATTAGCCTGTACGCTCCCACACACGCCACCTGGGTGACCTTGGGCTAGTCACAGCTTCTCGGAGCTCTCTCAGCCCCACTTACCCAACTCAGTCTGAGCCACAGAGATCCACAGTGACCACAGTGACCCACAATGATCCACCATGACCCAGGGTGTTTGTTGTGAGGGGGGAAGGGCAAGGAGATTGTAATCCCCTTTGAATCTCCTGCAGGAGAGAAAGGGGGGATATAAATCCAAACTCTTCTTCTTCTTCTTTAACTGGTTGTTGTGGGTTTTCTGGGCTGTGTGGCCATGGTCTGGTAACATTGTTCCTAACATTTTGCCTGCATCTGTGGCTGGCATCTTCAGAGGTGTATCACAGAGAAAACCCACAACAACCAGTTGAATACGGCCATGAAAGCCTTTGACAATAGAAAGACTTAATAACGTTTACAGTGAGCCAAACACTCAGGGGAAAATTGGTACAAGATGTTTTACTGATGGCACATTGCACCAGAGGATACCGTATTGAGAAAAGAGATCAGAATTATAAAAAGAAATGTTGGAAATGTAAAGAGGTGGATGGCCTTTTATCATATGTGGTTGACTTGCAAACAACAACAAAAAAAATGGACAAATTTGGTGAAATCCCAAAAGTGTTAAAATCAAATCTGTTATGAATGCTAAGACGATGCTACTAGGTACCATGCCCAATAGTATTCCAAAAGTCTTGTGAGAATTATTTAGATGTATGATAATGGCGGCCAGAGTTAAGTTTTGGAATGAAATGGAAAGCTGAAGACTATCCATGGCAGGAAGTGAGTGCAGTTAGGATGTTGTCTCTACTTCCAGTCATTCAACATGCCCCTTTCCCCCTCAGCAAGTAGGTGTCAATAAATGATGATTAATACCCAGATTGTCTCAAAGCAACCATTCACAACTCTCTGGGGGTATAAATTCAAGAGAGTCTCCTACAGAATTGTAATTTCTTCAGTGGCTCATGAGACTTCCCCTATTGAAGCTGTTGTTTCTCTGTCTCCTCCCAATTTCCTTTATTATGAGCACTAAATGCAAATTCTGAATTTGAAGCTTTGCTCCCCCCCAACCCAGATAACCAACTGTACTCTTGGCCCAGGAGGGAATTCCTCAAACCTCCCTTTCTGCTCAGAGGGCGTTGGAGGTATTTTACTTCCTTACTTCCTTACTTCCTACTTTTTTTTGTAATCTCACCCTTCCTCAAGATGCTCAAGGCAGCACACAGATCTTCCCTCCTCCGTTTTCTCATCAGAACAACTTTGTGAGAGAGGTTAAGCTGAGAGGGTTCATTTTCTTGGGTCACCCAGTGTGTTTCATGACACAAAAGGGATCAAGGAAGAGAACAGTTGGATTTTGTCAGTGGGCCAAATGTGGCACGCCATTGCATATTGGGGAAATATTGCAGGACTACTCCCCACACATCAAAGTGGTCATCTGAGGCACTGTTTGCAGGGCAGTGGAAGAGGGCCTATCTGTTATCTAGGACACAAGTGGGGACCAAAGATCCAGTCTCTGTGATGTGTCCTACAAGGGGTGACCACTTGCTTTGCTCACAGAAGATCCACAGTTCAGTCTCTGATATTTCCAGCTGGAAATATAGGAAAGCTGGGAAAGTCCTCTCTCCGCCTGAACTGGTACCACCAGTCTGCATAGACAAGGCTAAGCTCCCAATGAGTTGACTTAATGTAAGGCTGCCTCCTTGGTTGACTTTTTATCCAGAATTTTCATCGTTGAGTAGTCCTCCTTCCCCATTTTCTCTTACCATCTGGCTTCAGCAAGTGAGCCAAACTGCACTACCAGAAACTGCCAAGGCCATTGGTCTGGGCAAGATGAGTCCCTTTTCCAAAAGAGGTGTGGTCAGGGCCACCTGCTGCCCTCTTCCCACCACTAGAGGAGGACTTCTGGTGGCTCATCCTTTCCTGCTGTATTACGTCTCATATACCCCAGGGCACTTCCCAAAAAGGTTTCAGCCTTCTTCCTGGTCGAATCCCCACTTGAAATTTGCATGCAGATCCAAACCTGTTCATTGTGAAACTGTGTCCCCTTCATCGGAGTTTCTCCCCACTGCAGCGAGCACACAGCAGATACACCCGGTTGCAGAACTTTTAGCAATCACCACTACCAGGCGAGCTCACTTCACCGGTCTCCCCTGATTGGCTGGTGTGCCTTGATGGGGCGGGACCTTTTCCCACTGCGGAAACGTACATTGTAGGGGAGTGATAAAAAAACCCAGCGTGTAAAAGTTTAACGTTTAACTGTGCAAACAGTTCATCTTTACCTGTGTAAACCATTAACGCTTCAAAGTTACACATTTGACTGTTTAACATGTGCGTCCCCTTCCGCTGGCCGATCGCAAAAGCGGAAACGAAACCAAAGGCTGCGTGTGCATCGCAGTGCTGATTGGTTGCCTGAATTCCACGTCACACTCCAGGGCGGGAAATGAGTCAGGGTTTCAACCCTCATCCCTCCCCTCGGATCAGCTCTGAACCGTGTTAATGGGGTCTATGCCACTTGCAACCAGGTCCTTCCGGAACACAGATTAACGGGGAGAACGAGTGCCAGAAACGGAATCTGCCACGCAAGCAATGGGGACGTCATCCCTCAAACTTTGTTAGTTTGTGTTCTGAATCCTGGCTAAGACAGTAGTGGGGATTCGACCCCTGTAAGCCAAGTTCTATTTGCCAACATGGTGTCTAATCTGGAGGACTGGGTTTGATACTCCACTCCTCCACATGAGCTTATCTAGTGAACTGCATTTGTTTCCCTGCTTCTACACCTGAGGCCTGCTGGGTGACCTCAGGCCAGTCAAGTTCCTCAGAACTCTCTCAGCCCCACCTACCTCACCAGGTGTCTGTTGTGGGGACAAGAAGGGAAGGCGATTGTAAGCTTCTTTGAGACTCCTTTTGGTTGAGAAAAGCAGGATTTAAATCCAAAATCTTCTTCTTCTTGCCTGCTTCATTTTGCCAAGAAGTTCCCGAGGTCTTGGAGAAAGGAAAAGCCAGCAAGTCAGCGCAAACTTTTCCAGGGGATGCTTTTGAAATCAGGTTTTAATTGACAGGCTGTTGGCATTCTCAGGGAGTCGTTTATTTCCCGTCCCTTGAAATGTTTATCAGAGCATCCACCAACCAGCAGTAAACGTTCACATTGTAAAACTCAGTGACAAGAAGGGAGGCTGTTGCATCTGCACAATAAACATATCACATTCAAAGGCCTCCGGAGGCCAGTTCAGGGAGACGTTGCAGGTTGCGGCAAACAGCTGTTTGCAAGAGGACACGGAGCCTATCAGCTGTCTCCAGCAGAAGGTTACCATTAAGAAGACGGGAACAGGCTGAGCTTTGAGGTGGCTTTGCTTGCGAGTATGCCATCTCTGCACCTCCTTCAGTATCAACTCAATCAGATTTCTTTGGCCACAAACATACAAGTGAGAAACAAGTGAGAAACCCCTTCTACTCATTCCCCCTGTAGCAAACAAACTGAATCTCTACGTTAGAAAATATCTTTATGTTAGAAAAGATGTCATATGGGACAATTCAATCCTGCTCCACAGCAGGGACTCACTGGGAAGATTTTCTCTGTCACGGGCTATTTCCTTTTGTATGACACAGTGCTGTTACGTCAGGGGTAGGGAACCTGCGGCTCTCCAGATGTTCAGGAACTACAATTCCCATCAGCCTCTGTCAGCATGGCCAATTGGCCATGCTGGTAGGGGCTGATGGGAATTGTAGTTCCTGAACATCTGGAGAGCCGCAGGTTCCCTACCCCTGTGTTAAGTAAACAGCAAGGGCTGGTCAGTGACCTAGGGCAAATTGGTTATGATGGAATCCTTAAATCTGCCACAGGAACACCACCGCCATTTTGAAATGACACAGCATGGCGGAGGGGCTCTTATTTTCCTCACACATGAGAGTCAGTTTGGTGCAGTGGTTAAGAGCAGTGGACTGTAATCTGGAGAACCAGGTTTGATTTGGCACTTTTCTACATGAGCAGCAGACTAGTCTGGAGAAGTGGGTTTGTTTCCCCATTCCTACATTCCTGCTGGGTGACCCTGGGCTAGTCACAATTCTTGGGAACTCTTTCAGCCCCACCTACCTCACAAGGTACTTGTGGGGAGAGGAAGGAAAGGAGTTTTTAAGCTGCTTTAAGACTCCTTACAGTTGGCAAAATCAGGGTATAAATCCAAAGGCCTCTTCTTCTTCAAGTGTTGAAACAGCCACAGGAAGTGTATGGCCATTTTGGCATGTGAAAAGCCATGGGGGTGGGAATAAGAGCACCTCAAACTATTCTCTTTGACAGCATTTAAAGATCACTTTAATGCTGGTTGATGGAATTCAGCTGACCCTTGCTTTCTCAGTTAAGAACCTTTATGATCGGAGAAGCAAGTTAATACAATTGTTAAAAATGTCTTTCTTCCCACGCAGCCTAGTCCAAAATATGGCCCCTTATCTTAATACAGTTGGTCTGGCCACCTGGACCCATGCCACAGTAGCACTGAGACAAGACTACCGCAGTGCACTGTACATTGGTCTCCTGTCAAAACCAATTTGAAAACTCCAACTGTTCCAGAATGTCCTAGCTTGGCTATTATTGGGAGCTAGATGGAGCATGCATGTGACTCCCATCCTGCACTTCAGTTGCTGGCTCAGTTGAAGATATGGAACTCCTTCATGGCCCCAAGCCCTTGAATCTGCAAGGCCCATGTGCTGCTCAACAGTGTCTTTTGCAGGAACCAGCCTCGAAATAGGCAAAATCAACAACTGCTCATAGAAGTTACCATCTCCATCATGGCCTCTGCTTTGTGGAACGGCCTGCCTGTGGAGGTCACGAAGGCTCCCAGTCTCCTGGCTTTCTGCAAACTATGCAAAGCTGATTCATTCAAGAGGGTTTTTCTATGCAGACAATAGACATGCACTGTACTAAACAATTATTATTATTATTATTATTATTATTATTATTATTATTATTATTATTAATAATAATAATAATAATAATAATAATAATAATAATAATAATAATAATAATAATAATAATAATAATAATGTTGTTGTAGATTTCACAGCTGCCAGATCTTTAGCTGGTTGTTGGCCTTCATTACAATTCGAGCCTCACCCAGAGGCCTAGGAAGTTGTAATGTATCGGCGTAGTATTGGTGCGGATCCTTGCAGGACTGCCTTCTGAATTTGACAGATGTTAATTTCTTGTTTCAAGTGCTGCCCTAGTGTTTTTGGGATGGCGTCCAGCATGCCGATTACCACTGGGATTATTATTATTATTATTATTATTATTATTATTATTATTATTATTATTATTATTATTATTATTATTATTATTATTATTATTATTATTTTACATTTATAACCTGCCCTCCCCCTAAGGGCTTAGGGCGGTGAACAATAGAAGGAAACAAAATTGTAAGCATAATGACAATATAAACAAATAAAACAATTTCAGCATATATACAATAAAGCCAATAACCATAAAACAACTGATATCATCAGATATCCCTCCCCCCCTGCATCCACGGGAGACCAGGTGACTTGGGTGTGGTGGACTCAGCTAGGCTGGCCAAACTCCTGGCGGAACAGGTCCAAGACAGCCCTGCGGAAACTCTGCAAGTCCCGCAGGGCCCTGATCTCTTTCGGGAGCCTGTTCCACCAGGAAGGGGCCAGGGCTGTAAAAGCCCAGGCCCTTGTAGAGGCCAGCCTAATCACTTTCGGGCCAGGGATCACCAATAGGTCCTCCTCCGAGGAGCGGAGAAGCCTAGCAGGGCAGTATTAACAAAGCAATTCACAAAGATGCTTAGAAAAAGCAGTGGTGGCGAACCTTTGGCACTCCAGATGTTATGGACTACAATTCCCATCAGCCCCTGCCAGCACGGCCAATTGGCCATGATGGCAGGGGCTGATGGGAATTGTAGTCCATAACATCTGGAGTGCCAAAGGTTCGCCGCCACGGGGCTATGGTGTATACTAATGTGTACGGGTTGTTGGAACTAGGCTTCTGTGATGTAATGTTGTGTCATTTAAAGTGCCATTTTGATACTTAACGTTCTGCTTCAGTTCTGTTTTTAGAGTTCTGGTGGGTTCTGCAATCCTAATGCTATTACATTATTGATCAAGTGTCCCGTTAGGGGGATTGGTTTGACTTGTTTTGTGTCATCGAGTGAGAAAGGTGGACTATAAACGACATAAATACATGCAAAGAATGCTCCCCAGCCGTTATTATCAAAAGAAGGCAGTGCAGCCGCCACCTTTTATGAACAAAATTTCTTTTGGGTTGAACCGCATCTTCCTTGAAAAGGGGCTGCCAGCTGTCAGGGGGAGCGGAGCGAGAGCAGAGATGACCCTCAGCAGCAGGAAGTGGATTCAGGTTTATGGTGTGAGAACTGCCACATCGGCCTCCCTTTCTGACCCTGCCCTTGAATGACATAAGAAACTGAACATCTTTTTTTTATTGGGCAGGTTGGAAAGGGGTGGAAGGCTGGGTCAGATTTCCTTCTCTAGTCTTTGAAAAGGTGGCCCCAGCAGGCCGCAAGGAATGCTTTGGAAGGGGACCCTGGGTCTGATTTATGACCCTAAATGGGCCATTCAAGCCATCCTCTTGCAATTTATCACTGTGCTCGCTCTGCAGAGATGGCTGCTCCCACTTCCTCTTTCTCCCCTTCTGCTCATCCTCCTTAAAGAGAAGATCAGCCAAAGATAAGTCCAACCTTTAGACGTTACTTCATTAACCTTCCTCTGCACAAGTGAGTCACACCAGGAGCTTGGCCGCAGATCTTCCCAGTAATCCGTCTTTGGTTTGTCATACAGGAGGCCCCCAAAGGTCCCCATTTCCCCTTTTCAAACTTGTCCTCCCCTTTAGAGTCCCTCTCAAACGTAGCTGCTTCTGCTACTTCCAGTGGCCCACCCGGCCAATTCCCATAAGCCACACCCTTGGATATTCTCAGGGGCCAAAATGTGGCCAGAGAGACTAACTGATCCAAGGGGCTGGGCATTTGTGTGTGTCATAATTCCATCCTTCTTGCGGTTATGCTAAAAACTGCATGGACAGCATCGCTGAAGGGACACGTCTCTCTGCAAGGAGCAGAGTATGGCTTTCAATGTGAACTTCTGTTAGTCTGAGAAGGAGGGACTAAGATTTTTGATGAAGACAGGCAACGAGGTTAGCATTTGGGGTTTGTATTCTGCTTAATGGAGACCCGAAAAGTGAAGGACACATAACAATCTTTGGCTCATGCTCCTCTTTCTCCACTCCCTTTTTTTGCCTCCTTTTACTGATGTGTGTGGCACTCGGCCTCGGATTCACTCCCCTCAGGGATGCTTATGTGTGCACACAACCACATAAGATAAATTAGAAAACAACCCCTCTCTCCCCTGCCCTCCCTATCTTGACAATGCTGGGCTTAGAAACTCCACAAAGCTCCCCTAATCAATAAACTTCCTGTTCAGAATTGGCTGACAATTCTGTTCCCAACATGTCATTAGCTTGAATTTACATTCCTGTGTATTACAATGGGGCTTTTCCTGAGGCACCAGAGGGAGAAGTGAATGAGTAGCCACTGGTCTTTGAGCTGCCATACAACTGAACAATAATAAACTTCTCTCTTTACTTATCTTTGGCCCCTTCCGCACATGCGAAATAATGTGTTTTCAAACCACTTTCACAACTGTTTGCAAGTGGATTTTGCCATTTCGCACAGCTTCGAAGAGCACTGAAAGCAGTTTGAAAGTGCATTATTCTGCATGTGCGGAATTTTCGGTTGTCTCCAAAGCACTTATCTCCCTCCTACACACAGACACCTACAGCCTCTTTTGCACTGTATTTTGCTTCATCTATCAGGATGATGTCTGTCCTGATGGCATGGCAAGTTCGCAGAGTGTAAAATGCCAACCCAATTTTGTTTCAATGGCTCCACAGCTCAGCTGATGCTTTACATGGAGTAAGCCACAGGTGTTCCCAGTTCACTGGAAATGTCTTGCAACAAGGCTGAGAAAGATCCTTGGCTGAAGCCTCCAAAAAACCACTATTGGTTAGAGTAAAGACCAGTGAGCTCAGTGGTTCAGAGTTATGACTTGGTGTAAGGCAGCTGTAGTTGCAAAGCTGTTGCAGCCTGATCTACTTGGTTTCCAGCTGATCTTTTTTGTTGTTGTTGCT
This sequence comes from Sphaerodactylus townsendi, assembly GCF_021028975.2. Classification (NCBI taxonomy): domain Eukaryota; kingdom Metazoa; phylum Chordata; class Lepidosauria; order Squamata; family Sphaerodactylidae; genus Sphaerodactylus; species Sphaerodactylus townsendi. Next base: position 42,615,604 of record NC_059436.1, on the reverse strand, counting down.
ATGGGGGGTGCTGACACCAAGTGAATGGTGGTTGGTTTCCCAGTTGTCACCAAGCACCCCCAAAACCTTGAGGAATTGGAAGAGGGGGTTTGTCCTTGGATTTTGAGTCTGAACTGAAGAAGGTTTTGGGGAAGCCATAAAAGCAGCCTGAATAGGTCAATCTTGACAAGGCTTGGAAACTGAGCAGGGTTGGCCATAGTTAGTCCTTGGATGGGAGACTGCCAAGGAAGGCAATGGCAGATGTCCTCTGCTCATCTCTTCCATTGAAAACCCCATGTTCCTGGGGTTACTACGTGTCACCATGGTACACAGTGACAATTACGAAAGGGTAGTGACAAGCAACATTGACAATTTTTTAAAAAAAGATTGCTTTCTGCAAGGTCTAAGCGTGGTCTTTTCCTTTTCAGGAAAGCTCACCTCATCCTGAGGAGGCTAGAAAAGGTCAGCAGCCATTGCTCAACCTTGCTCCGCAGCGCCTACATCCAGAGCCGTACCGACACCGTGCCCTACTTGTTCTGCCGCAGCGAAGAGGTCCGGCCGCCTGGCATGGTCTGGTACAGCATCCTCAAGGACACCAAAATCATGTGCGAGGAAAAGATGGTCTCCTTGCTGCGCAACACGTACGGCGAGTCAAAGGGGCGATGAGAGAAGGCGACTGGCCTAGCACACATGAAAGACTAGACAGGCGCACGGACTCTGCGGAGTCGGGAACTTGTAGCATCCTGGAATTTGGGGAAAGAAGACCACATGGGACTTCAAAACGTGGACAGCAGCAAATTGCAAGATTGGCAAGATGTGTTCTCTCTCTTTTTTTTGTCAAATCCCTTTTTTTAAACGGAAGTACATAATTTTACTCCATTTAAAAAAGCCTCTCCCTTTTATTAAGTTTTTCCCCTTATGAAATCTCTAGCCTACATGCCCAGAGGCCAGGATGAAGAGGGACGGCGGAAACCGAACAGTGGGAAGGGGGAGGGGACATGGTAGCGAAGGGGATCCATAGCTCTAATGACGAGATTGGGATAGAGCTATGGACCCATATGGAGGCCTTACCCACAACGGGGTCTCTGATGAGTTGTGTGTGGTAAGTGAGGAGCCAGGAGAAACTACAATGTAGAGGAGGCACCATCCGGAAAGTAAAAGTGACGCCGTTTAAGAACCAGGCAGGTGCAAAAGACTTTGCTGGCGAACTTTTTAAAATAATCATTTAGAACGAGTGAAAATGCTCCAGGTTTACAGAACTGCTGCTTGGGCAGCCATCTTTAGCAGGGTCCTGACAAGTTTATCTGTGCATTAAAACATTCATATTACTTCCACCTGTTTGGCTTTTTTTTCAACTTCTGCTCTTTTTTTTTATTTTAGGTGCATGCTTTCTGTTTTCTCTCTTGGTAAAAGAAAGACATTCTGGGAGCGCTCCCCCAGGTAGGGGTTAATGGATTTTGTTCAAATCAATGTGTCTCATTTTTTTTTTTTGTAAAAGGCTTTGAAGCCTTTTCACAAATGTGCTTTGTCATTATTCTTACGGATTTAAGGAAAGCCAGCAGAATTATTCTGACATTGCAGACTGGGGAGGAGGAGCCCAGGCTGGCTGAGAATAGCTGTGTAAGATCACTAAGTGAGCTGTTGGCAGAAATGAGCCACACTGTGGATCTAAGCTCTTTTTTTTTGGGGGGGGGGGGTGGCTCAACTTCAGGACAGTCTAAACTTGACAATATCCCCGTGGCTACCATGGGGCTGCCACTGCAGAAGTGCCAACCTCCACGGGGGTTCCACCCAATGAAGCCAATTTGGGGTGGGTTTACCTGATGTTGAACAAACAGACCGCTCTGTATCCTTGGCTATCTTAAAGTTTCAAAGCTGAAGAGCCGATATACGTATCATTTGAAATCAGATAATCTGTATCTATGTCTGGTATTTATATATCTTTGAAATTGCTGTGAATATATATCACTAGCAGGATACCCGTGCTTCACTACGCATACATCACAGCCTCTCTATGAATTTCGGGGTGACATTCAGCATACTTCTTTACAGCCTGCTTGTGAACTTTGGGGTGACATGCAGCACATTTCCTCACAGCCTGTCTGTGGACTGACGGGTTGGTTTTCGCATATTTTGCAACAGCTTCCTGTAGTTGTCTTTTTCTAATGCAATGTGTAAATTGCTTTCTGCATTTAATTCCTCTTCTCCCTTTAGCGGTTTCAGCAGAAGGAACAGGTTCGTATGCATAAGAGGAGGGCGGTGTTAGAATGCAGTTGGTGCACCATTGGATCAAGCATGCTTGTTGTTTGGTGAGCATTAGCAAAACTTGTCGATGCGACAAATGGAGTTAGAGCTTCAAAGTGCCCTTCATTAAAATGTCCTGTGAAACGAAATTATATATCAGTGATGGCGAACCTTTTTGAGACCGAGTGCCCAAATTGCAACCCAAACCCCACTTATTTATCGCAAAGTGCAAACCTGGCAATTTAACCTGAATGCTGAGGTTTTAGTTTTGAAAAAACTGGTTGGCTCCCTCTTCCTCCACCTCACCCACTCGAGCAAGGGCCAGCCTGCTCTAGCCTCCAGCAAGTCCTGCGTGCACCACTCTGTGCCTCTCTAGCATCTCTGCCCCCCCCCCCCCTCAGGCAGCAGCCACCCGGAGCACAGGCACCAGGACCGCCAGCTGAGTCCTCCCTGCTCACCGCTGTGTGCGCATGTTGTGCTCAGTGGCCCAGGTCAGTCTAGATGTGTGTGTGGGGGGGTGTGTGATTTTCCATCCCCCACATGATGAACTCTGTGTGTACATGCCCACAGAGAAGGCTCTGAGTGCCACCTCTGGCACCCATGCCATAGGGTCGCCATCACTGCTATATATATAAATGCAAAATACCACTCACTGACTGACTGACTGACTGATCAAAAGAACTCAAAAACCATTGAAAGTACCATGTTGAAGGACATGAAACTTGTGGTGTTTAACTGTCACCCTTAGAATGTTCGTGCAGATCGCCACAGTTGAACAGTAAATATCTAATAAGTCGAGTGGAAGTGAATATTTTGGAAAATCCTTTCTTAGCGAGCACCTGAAGCCCTAATGAACCAGTGTGCCAAATTTCAACTTTGTAGTTTCGGTGGTTTTTGAGTTCTTTTGATGAGTCAGTCAGTCAGTCAGTGAGTAGTATTTCGCGTTTATTGATATAGATTTAAGGGACAAATTATTGCAAGAGAATTAGCTTAGCATGCAGAGTAGTTATAATTCTGGTAGCTCTCCAGACCTCACCTGGATTTTGGCTACCTTATCAGGATTGGGGTGCTGGGAAGGAAAGAGTCAACCTTTGGGCCTATTGGAAATTCTACACACACACACCAGAACTGTTTTAAGTCTTGGCAAAAGGAGGGTATGTGTGTGTGAAGCACTAGACAGATATCCATCTGTTTTCCCCGCTGGGGTTTTCAGCAGTCCAGGTGAAGGTGTGTTCAATTGAGCAAACAACCTGAGATGGAGAGGTTAAACTGTTTCTCCTCCAGCACCACTGCTCTGATCTGTAGCCCATTTTGTTAAGGGCCAAGTTACACATTTGCAGTTCCAGAACTCCACTTGACCTTTGGCCCTACAGTTTGACATCCGGCAGGGGAACAAAGGAAGACCGAGGGCAGGGGGAGCTGGGTGTAATCCAGTTATCAAAGCCTAGTATCAGTTGTGGATGAGAAAGGGATTAACCCACACTGAAGACAGAATCTGAAGGCTGAGGGAAAACAGTTTGTCCAACACATCATTTTTTGAAATGCATTTTTTTTCATTTTCCAATCTGTATTTCAGAGGGTTATTTCACACTTGAGTTACTTCTCACACTTGACATCCAGCAGCATGTGGAAAGGGACAGAAAATGTTTTTTTTTTTTTAGAAAAACCCAAAGGGGTAAGGAAGGGGAGGTCAGAAGATGAGGAAAGGCAAAAAGATGGTAACCAGAAGGTCTGTCTCATCGCAGCGTGGAAATGCTGGAAGAACACCCTCATAAAGAAATTAAGAAAGCAGTTTTTGTGGTTGTGGTGCCACTCCAAGGGAGGCCCTGCATTTGCTGAATGTCCACATTGGCTAAATTTCACCCTTGTTTCACTCAAGCAGTCCATGTTTTCACCCACATGTGTTGTATGGATACAGGGAACCACAGTTTCCTGTAGCTCCCTGTGACTCCTGCTGTATTGACTAGCGTCTGAGTTAGCTCAGACTCAAACCTTCATTCAGCCATGCAGCTTACTAGATGGCAGTTATGCTCACCAGTCATGCTTTCTCAGCTTAACTTCTCTCCCAGGGTTATTGAGCAGGTAAAATGGGGGGGGGGGGGCATCTTATATACTGTCCCCAGTTCCTGGATGAAGTGTGGGATAAGAATCAGAAGAGGCAGAGAAAATGAAAACATCATACTCCAGACATATTAGTCCAGTACAGGAATAGACCAGTGGTGGGATTCAAATAATTTAACAATTGGTTGTTTACAAGCACCATTTGAACAACCGGTTCTGCCGAAGTGGTGCAAACCTGCTGAATCCCACCACTGGAATAGACCAGTGGTGGCGAACCTTTGGCACTCCAGATGTTATGGACTACAATTCCCATCAGCCCCTGCCAGCATGGCCAATTGTAGTCCATAACATCTGGAGTGCCAAAGGTTCGCCACCACGGGAATAGACCCACCGCCTAGCTGCAGAGTTGCAAGCAGGGTCCAATAGAGGAAACAGTTCAGAGGACATGAAAATTTGCCCTGCTGGCACTATACCAGAATTGCCAGCCCACTGGCAGCGCTTAGAGATCTGAAATCACAACCAATCTCCAGACCTCAAGAGTTCAGGTCCCCTGGAGAAAAGGACAGCTTCAGCAGCTGGTACTTATGGCATTATATCCCATTGAGGGTGCTATACACCTTCCTTCCTCCCAATCTCCAATAATTTCCTAATTTGGAGTTAGTAAACCTATGCACCTCCAGCGCCTCCGATTGACACGGTTTGCAATTACTGGTAAAAAAAGGGGTGGGTTGGCTTGTGCCCCTTAACCCAATTGTCAAATGGTTTGGATAAGGAGTTTAAGGAACACACAGATGGAGGGAGAGACGTCCCCAGAAACTATGTCTCCCTGCCTTGCTCAAGGCCGAACAGGATGAGTCTTAACCTTCCTGATCAAAGCTGGAGGACGGTGCTGGAACGCTGGGAGCCCTTGACGCTGGGCGCCTGAGCCAAACCAAACGCAGGGCCGACTTGAAAAGAGCTGCCGACTGAAAGGAGGGTTCTGTGGTGGCTGTTTGGAAACTTTCGACCAGGTTATGTTCAGGCTTTGATGGCAGGTCCTTGCACTTTCTGGCTCCCCGAAAGTTGGCAGGTCACTTGAAGGCTCTGTTATTATATACACAGGTGTTCCTTCCCTGGCAGGCTGCCTTCCTCTGTGGGTGCTTACAAGTCCAGCCCCACGTTTCGAGCTTGACACAGGGGAACCCAGTCCTGCCACCTGCCCTGCTATGTTTTGTTGATCTGTGCTTCGCCAAAATCTACCTGGCAGACAGCATGGGGAAACACTCCCTGGGCGCAGCAGGAGGATCTTGAAACCTGTGCAAAGAACTAGCAAGATCCCAGCAAGCCTGAATGGATCCTTGTGAGGTCTTGATGGATCCTGGGGCCCTTGCATTTTTATGCCCTCCAGTCATTATCGGGTATGCTTGTGAGGGGGAGACTGTTCGGACCCCAAAGGTGTAATCGGATGGAAAGAATAAATGTGGATTATACAAACATATAAAAGTTCTGTGATCTGTGCTCTTAATTTCTGGTGCAGAATTTGAAATGGCTGTTTTTTTAAAACGAATCAAAATGTAGGGGGTACCTGCAGCATCCTTTTCTCTTCCTTTCTCTGTGTTTCAAATCACAAATGGGCATGAATGTAGCAAATGGCCCTGCTCGATCAACCCCAGATAAAAGCAGCCGCTGACTTCTGCATATATTATTTTCCTGATCTTTGGCTTGCCACCCCCCGCCCCCCAGACTTAGCTGGATTGAATGGGCTGCTATTATTATTATTATTATTATTATTATTATTATTATTATTATTATTATTATTATTATTATTATTATTATTGATACAAAAACAGTTATACACAGCAAACAAGATCAATATGCTGGATTTTGTATTACATATTACTATTACTATTACTATTACTATTATTATTATTATTATGATTATGATTATTATTATTATTATGTTTGCCACAAAACAGCATTCTCCTCCTCATCTTATATACATATTTATGGCACGAACAGTCTGTTTTTAAAGAGAAGCAGGCTAATGAGGTCGAAGCTGGTTCCAGCAATGGAGCACATTGAGGGGCTGGCCATTCTTGACCCATCTGTTAGCTAGGTAACACATCGTTCCTTCATCCTTTCTGTCCCCTTCCTGTTACAGTTGATTCTTTTCTCCTTGCATTGCCGGCACTCTTTTATGATGATTTCCTTAGGAACTGTTTTCTTCTATGCCTTCATACCCTAGCACTAGACCAATCAATTTGTGTTGTGAATCAAATCTTGAATCCCATTGTCAGAAGAAATGTATCAGAGGGTTGTTCTCAAGGGGCATTTACATCAACTAATGACTGAAAAGTGGAAAAATAAACGGCTTCCAATTCCAGAGTTTCTAATATGTTCTATACCAGGGGTCTGCAACCTGCAGCTCTCCAGATGTTAATGGACTACAAATCCCATCAGCCCCTGCCAGCATGGCCAAATGGCTGTGCTGGCAGGGGCTGATGGGAATTGTAGTCCATGAACATCTGAAGAGCTGCAGGTTGCAGGCTACTGTAATCTATACCAACAACCTAGTGAGGCTGACTGTACATTTCTAGTGCCTTCTGGTCAAGCTGCAGATGTTTTTTCTCCCCAGGGGTGGGGAGGAAGCATTAGGAATCTGGCATCTACTTCAACTGCTCTGTATTGCCAAAACTACTCATTTGAACGCCATACATTCAGCAGTAGAGTTCATGAAAGAAGCGTGTCCCACTATCTACTGGAGGAAGCAACTGTGGTTCAGAGGTTTGCATGCGAAATAAAACAGACTTACTCCACATAATGGCCAGCTAACAAGATCTGAGATCTCTCTGGGAAAGATCTCTCTGAAGCAAAGAACCTGCTGAGCCACAACAATTTTGACCTTGGTGTACCTGTGCTGTAACTCTTCACAAGGCAGCTTTATATGCTCTGAAGGATCTATACCTTGGTTTGCAATTTGTGCGGCATTTTTTTCCCAGCCACAGCATGTGAGTGAAACCAAGTCAAAGACGCAGAAAGTTGAAATAACAGAGAAGTCCACATCTAGTTCAGAACTCTTTAATACAAGTGTATACTTTTTAAAATCTTGTTGTTCTCCCAGGGTTAAGACCATCTATGTATGAGTGAACCATGTCTATTAAGGTATATACAAAAACAGACTGTTCATATTGGCGCATACAAGGTATTATATATTTATATAATATAGAACTTTAACATATAAGAATCGACAATGGGAAAATAGGTCTGATGTCCTTGACATTATCATTATTATTTTTTTTTTCAATAAGTGAAATGTTGACCTGAAAAAACAAAACAGGAAACAAAAAATCTTTGCAAAAGGAAAAAAACAAACAAACCCAGACCTGTTGGAATGAATCTTGTAAAGTGACTGACCAGGAAAAAAAAAAAATCCAGAATGACTGTAGAGAAAAGAACGGCACTAAAAAAATAATAATAATAAATTAGATGAACAATTGTGTAAATATAATTTTTTAAAAAGGATGACAATCTTAATAAATAAGCTTTTTTACTATTTACATCTTTATATATTGCTTGAAGATTTAAATTAGATTCGTTAAAAACAAACGAATGCAGCAACAAAACAGACAAAAAAAACAGGAGCAGCAAATTACACGCGTGAGGTACAGAAATAAAGGTTTACAACTGTGTTTTTGTTTTGCCTCTTTCATAATTCTCTCTCTCTCTTTCTTTCTTTTTTACAGTAGACCAGTAGAATTCTTGTGAAAATAATCCCATAGCACATTTTTTTGGAGTATTGGTTGAACTGAGCAGGTGCCAAAACAGATTCCGTAATAAAATTACATTAATAGTAACCACCATAATCGCAACAATTAATAACAGGATACAATATGGTATATAAATATGGAAGAGCAGTCAGTAATAGGAATACATTGATTTTTTTTCCACTAGAAGAAATCACAGTTTTATTTGCAAATATTACATTTAATTTATATATATAATATTATATATGTAATATTACATATATATCTTGGAATACGTCAGGTGCCAGTCTTGCTTCCTTTGGAGTCAGCACAAAAAATGAGAGGAGGGGCTACAGGGGGCCACCCCCTCCTCTACTCTTTGTTTCAAAGGAAGCAAAAGGCAGCCCCATTAACTATAGTCCAGGAAAGTTCCATCCAAGGTTCTAAGCATGGTAAACTCCACCATGTCTTCAGTTCCTCCACCTTTTAATTGCTGGTGAAAAATCGTGTCTAATAAAAGCCCGCAGGCCTGATCCAGCAAGGGAGAGTGCTGGCTATGTTCCAGCTGGGCGTGCAGCTTTGTGTGAGTTAAAAAGGACACACACGCACGCACGCACGCACACACACACACACACACACACACACACACACAGACCCTGAACCAGCACTAGTGGCTGCCCATGCAGTTAAGCCTGTTCAGTTCCATCTAGAAGAAGATAAGTTGGATTTATATCCCTCTTTCTCTCCTAGACTCAAAGGGGCTTACAAACTCCTCACCCTTCCCCCCTCATAACAAACACCCTGTGACGTAGGTGGGGCTGAGAGAGCTCAAAAGAAGTGTGACTAGCTCAAGGTCACCCAGCTGGCATGTGCTGGAGTGCACAGGCTAATCTGAATTCCCCAGATAAGCTCAGGCAGCGGAGCAGGGAATCAAACCCGGTTCCTCCGTATTAGAGTACACCTGCTCTTAACCACTATGCCACTGCTGCTCCTACAGAGGGAGTCCCCAGCATGTGGCTTGTGCTGTCTGCTCTGAAAATGCTGATAACTCTTTGAGGTGGCAGGAGACCAAATCCAGCTCCACCAGCTTGAAGGAGGCTTAGACCTGGGGCCCCAGCCATCTGTGTAGTAAAATCTCTTGGCAAAGGTTTCCCCACAGGTAGTAAAGATACACATGAGAAAGATACATGTGGGAATTTGTAAAAGGGGGGGGGTGTCTAGGGCATTTCTCTGAATTGCAGCACTGAAAAATGGACTGATAATAAAAACAACACATCACCAAAAGGAGGAAGGATCATGGGATGTCTCCTGATCTGTTGGTTCAGTCCCACAATATTTGTGTCCCCCCGTTTTCTCTGTGGTCCCACAGGAACTTGTTGGAACGAAGATGTTCCACCTAAACTAAGCAGACTATGGAAATGCTTCTTCAGCCTGGCCCAGGAAACTCACCCCTGAGGCAAGTATCACATATATCCTGTTCCGCGTTTGGCTTTCTGGAGGTTCTGGAGTTCAAACCATTGTGTGTTCAGATATCGCTGAGCTCAGAACAGTTAACATCTTGGCTGAAAATCTAGGGCTTGAATCACACCAAACTTCTTTCGCCCTGCCTTCACACTCTCAACTAGCACTGGGGGTAAGGGTCGCCCCACAACCGTGATAAAGGCTACTAGTTGATGTAGATTCTGCTTTCTTTCCTCCTAACAATTGGTTTCTTAGACTGAGTTCTACAAGTTGGTGGAGTTTCAGTTGGGCGATAAAAGAGGTTCCAAAATGAGGTCTCATCTTTTCATTTAGGTCTTGGAAAAGAAACATGGGCTCTCCATTCTACTTTATACTTGAAAAGTCCTCGATTTCCCTCTGGGTACAATTGTCTGAGACCCAGGAGCCTCCAAACACATGGGATTATTGACTTCGCCATCCCAACATCTGCATGTAGAGATCAGATGCAAAGCAGGAGACATAATCCTATACCTTGAATGTACAGGAATTTGGGGGAGGGGGCATTTTTGTAGGGACAAACATTTTCTTTCTTTTCTCCTCATGTATTTTTTTTTCCTATGGCTTTGCGTCTCCACTACTCATTTGGGAAATTCAAGCAAGGGTACATCATAAATAATGTACAAATGCTGGTTTATCCACACACACATTACATTTGAAATATACAAATATTATGGGGGAAATTTGGTGCAAGGATGCAAAAAAAAAGTAGAGAATCTCAAAGTGGAGAATTGGAGTAGAAATTCTGAGGGGAGTTGAAACAGCAGGGGTAAAAAAAATTGAAATCTTGTCTTTCCTCAACAAACAGTTTCCAATAACTGTCCTACTTACAGACAACTCTGGAAGATGCAAGAGCCCCACTCCTTTGCATCTGCGGTCAGGCCTGAGAAAATCGGCCAATTCTAAGGAACAACTCTTTTTCACCCTATAGTGCTCACTAAAGGACTGAAAATCAAGCTTGGCTTGGCTAGGCTGGGAAGCAAAACATGCTCGAAGTGGCTGTTGAATTGCTCTGATCTCAGCCATCCAGTGACCATGTCCCAGGGCAAATGCATGATGCTCAGAACTGTTTTGCTTCTAGGTACATGAAGGTGGACTAGGACCTGAATGACTGAGAGAGTGCCATTTAGGCCAAGAGTGGGTGTAGGTCAGTTCGGATTACAACAATGCAACAAAGACAAAAGCTGCCTTTGGGTGCTTAAATGGGATCTGAACTCCACAGAGAAGCCGCTCAGTGGCTGTTCCTTCCTGCCATGTGCCAAAGTACATAAAATTTCCAATCTGCTAGACAACACCTTAATTGGCAGCAAATATTGCCCTAGTCATCATCAAGCATGGAGCCACTGAAAGCAGTAAAAGAAGCACTGCTGCTCTGTGAAAGGACTCCAGGATAGAGCAGATACTACAGAGGAGCAAACTGAGGGAGCCCAATGCTGCAAAAGCAACGAAAATCTGGCCATGGTGTCACATGACCCTCTATATGGTCCTCTGCTGACTGAAACTGGACTCAAACTGACTGCCTGCGGGAACATCCAAGTGTTGTGTTGTGGACAGCAGGGCGTTCGGGTCTGCCGCGGACCCAGCCTCATATGCTGCTGCACCCTCATTCAGCCATCTTTGTCTGATGACAATGAAAGGAATTTCAAAGACAGAACAAATCTGGTCCCCCCCCCCCAAAAAAAACCAATTTCACATGTAGGATCCTTTTAGCAGCTCCCCTTCACCCTGGTTTTCTCTTTTTGCTCTTAATATTGTGAATCGAGATTGTGCAGTTAGAAGAGCAATGAAATACTGGTAAAAGTTAACAATGGGGGAAGAGGACTCACTCATACCGACAAATGACATTCTTGCTTTGCTCTTCCAATGACTTTGAGGGTAAGACTACCCTCCTTCTTCACATAAGCAGGAACAACAGAATACCAAGAGGTAAGGAATATGCATCTTTTGAACTCTCGTGAAGCAAAAGGGTAAAGGAATTAGATAGGGGGCATGGTCCACTAGCAATGAAATGGTTTGCCATTGGTAGATCCACTATGATTCAATAGAGCCGGCTGCTTCCTGCTTGGCCCAGTGAAATGAATGGGAAAAGCAGAAGGCTGCCATAGATTCTCATGCACCTTCTGCTCATTTCGAAAGGGTTTGTGCAGGAGTACCTTTGAAGAGGATTCCTGTCCAAGACATTATGACGCCCTCACATCATTTCTGAGGAAATCTATGCGATAAGTCTGCCTCCTCGGTGGGCGGGAAATTGACATCTCATGTTATAATACTCAAAAATAGACCTTGCTCTTTTCAAATCGGTCTTTCTGCACCACCCTCCCTCTCTCTCTTACACACACACGCGCATACACAAACACACACACTATTGTCTGTGCAAAAAGAAAATCATTGGTTTTTCTCATATGCCTCTTGAATCAGATGCAGCAAGAAATGTTTGTTAAGTTAACCTGGAGGATTAAAGCCCAAACCTTTTCCCCGCTTTTTTTTCTTTAAAAAAGACAAAAACAAAACACAGGTAAAACCTAGAACAAACCGACAGTTACAACCAAGTGACACTAGAATGGAGGTAGCTGAAGCCTGATTCCAAATGACCGTCAGGGGCTGAAGACCTCCTTTTCTTATCAGCTTTCAAGCAAACAAGGAAGGCCAAGTCACCAACCTGGCCCATTTAGTTCAAAGGAGCGGACAGGGAAGTGGTTAACCCGGAGCATCCCGCTGGGGGTAACAGGAGATTAATTCAATTAATTCGGGCCAAGTAGCATGGCATTTTCTAATGGGCTGGGCCATGGGCCAACTTTTTTTTATTTTTTGAGTTGGCAAAAGAACACAACAACCTGTGTGACAGGATAGATTCAGCACAGCGGGGAAAGCGGATGAGGACCACTTTGCTTCGTTGAAGATCCTTGGCCGTATTTTGGCCTAGGAGACCAACACACTTTGGACTCCTACGGTCTGTTCGCATGAAGATTTCACTGTCTAGTGAACTGATTCCCTAACATGAAGGAGAAAACAGGGTGTGAATTCAGTTGCAGCCATGGTGAGGTGTAGCAAGTCTTTGTGTGTGTGTGTGTGTGTGTGTGTGTGTGTGTGTGTGTGTGTGTGTGTGTGTGTGTGTGTGTGTGTGTGTGTGTGTGTGTGTATTACTGATTTCCTCCCTTGCTTGCTTGAGGTGATGATAAAAGAAACCTTGTTCACCAGCACTGTTTGCACTATTTGCCCAGAGCAGAGCTGAAGAGCTCAAAATGGTCCTTCATTCCTCAGGGAACACGCAACGGGGCCAGCTTTGGAGGAACTGGAGTCTTATTCTAGAATCTGCAACGGGCATGACTGTGTCAGGAGGAGGCCACGTTGCTTACTGTGAAACCCACCATCTTCCCCTTGTCTGGAAGGCAGATGATTGGGTTGTGACTGTGGAGGAAATAAGTCGGCAAATCATGTGACCTGGACATAGGGGCCAAGTGTATGGGTATGTGCCCAATAAACAGGAATTCAAGAGAAGGAGCATTCTGGTGATTGAAATACTCTGAAGAATAAAAATACAGAACAAACCAGTCACATGAGGAATGCAGTCATAGGATTTGGCCTCTCTAGGATTTTCAGTTCTGTGGGTGGCCCCATTTCCCTGCCTTGTTCTAATTACTGATTTGAATTTGCATACTTTGAAGGTACCAGACCGGCTGATCAGAGATGTCATATCTTCAGTAGAAATTCCTGTTAGTGTTATGTTTAATTTCCTTGCTTTCCCCTGAAGAACCCTAGGAACTGTGGTTTAGCGAGGCTGCTAAGAATTCTCCAATAAAGCCTCCCAGCTTTTTTTCTTACCTAGCTACATTTCCCATAGTTTGCTGGAATGAATTGCTATTCATTGCTGTTATGCCCACAGTTGGCAGCAATCGTTCAGAATTCTGTAAATATCAGTCTTTTTATCTCAGAAATATCTCCAGTCGGCCTGAATATTCTTTCAATGCTGTCTCTCTTCCTTGGATTTGAAAAGCTGCAGGGGAACCGATTTTGTTTGTCACCCAAACCAGAAAGCAGACATGCCAACAGGAGGCCATTATTACTATAAAAGCATCACGCAAATGTTTCCTGTGTTCATTTCTTCTGATATTTGTTCCACATTCCGCCCTGCCTTCTGCTGTTAGCTTTGTTGATTTGTTTGCGTTGGGTATGTATGTTGTATATCAATTTCAGACATACCTTGTACATGTTTGACATGTGCTATTTGTCTGTATGCTACATGCAAAATGCAGTTTTGACGCACAAATAATACTGAAGGGTGTACGTTTTACAGGGAGAAATGGGGTGCGAGGAAACATACAACATTGTGAAGGTAAGCTGATTTGCTCACGGTGAAAACTAAATGGGGATTCAGGTCTCAGAACTGCAGGGATGAGGTGTATTTTATATGAAAGAGCCCAAGAACAACAATGGCTACCAATCTTGATCCTCTTTGATCTGAGATTGCAAATGCCTTAACAGACCAGGTGCTCGGGAGCAACAGCCGCAGAAGGCCCTTGCTTTCACATCCTGCATGTGAGCTCCCAAAGGCCCCTGGTGGGCCACTGCGAGTAGCAGAGAGCTGGACTAGATGGACTCTGGTCTGATCCAGCTGGCTTGTTCTTATGTTCTTATGTTCTTAATATCTCAATGCCATTCCTGGATAAAGGAGCAGGATGCTCTAGTTTTCTTAGAGCATTTTTCTTATCCCAGGATTTTTCTTATCCCAGTTTTCTTATCCCAGATTAGAGAGGGACGTGGCCATCTTGGCACACATTCTGCATTCCTGGGAGGTCACATGCGGTCTCTGGATGCAGAATGAGGGATTTGGAGCAGCATGAATTGCACCCAGTAAGTGCCACCGAGAAACTGACCCCGGAGAGGACTAAATGGAAGAAGTGAGATGGGCAAAGGCAGTAGCACCAGATGCCCCTTCTCTGTCAAGAAGGAGACCCTGCCCTCATAATACTGATAAGGTCCGCTCTGGGAATGGTCCTCTTTTATCTCCCCTAGTCCACACTTCTGTCTCAAGAAGAAGGGGATAATGGGAAAGGCTTCTAAATTATTAGAGTGGGATGCTAAGATGTTTCAGAGGGTATCTGGTGGCTTTTCCCCCCCACCTGGTTGGTGCCCCGTCTTCTTTGCCCTCCTGGCCAAGGAGGCAGCCCCGAGGTTTGGAATGCAGGCAATTAGGTAAAGCAATTTAAGGCAGACTGTTTGGTTGCTTGGAGGTTGGTTTCGCCCTGTCCTGACACAGGAAGGGGGATCGGTTGTATGGGACATAGCAGCAGCAGGAGTAGCAGCAGCAGATATGCTTGAACGGCAAAAAAGGATGGAGGTTTTGGTTGACCCTCTTCTCTGTCCCACCCCCGCCCCCAGGTGCAGTTAGTGTGCCTCTGGTCCTTGGCCCCACCTTCAGCAGCTTTCGGCCTTTGGTACGTCACCACAGGCAAGACTCCCTTGGCGTCTCACCTCAGGACGCTTCACCCCTCTCTCCGTAATCTCAGAGCAATATTGCTCGAGGAGTTCCCCACCTGTGGTGAAACCATCTTCTCTGCACACTTTGGTTCTGACAGCACTCAGCATCAGATGAGGCCGAGCTCTTCGACAAACGGTTTTGGCCACGAATGTTGGAGAGAGCAAAGACTATTGAAAACCCTTCGATCACCATGACATTCTCTCTCTCTCTCTCTCTCTCTTTTTCTCTCTTCCACCCCCTCCCTCTCTAGTTCTCTCTATAAATATTAGGTATACATTTATATATGGCTTGTTTCTTGCTGTAATCTGAATACAAAAGCAAAATGTAACCAAAAGAAACAAACAAACAAACAAACGTACAAACCTAAAACTTCAACCACAAATGGTTTGAATTAGGTGGATGCGTAACGCATGCTCTTCCCCTCCCCTCCCAACTCTTAGAAGTACGCCACTGTTTGTGGTTGCTGTTTTGCTTGTTCTTGCTATTAAGATACATTTAATACAATAATCCCCTTGTCCTCCCTCCCCTCCCCCAATATTTCAGTTCTCCTTGGGCAAAGAAATTAAAGGCAGACTGGTTGAATTCTAAAGGTCCCTGGTGTAGAAATGCCATTCGGTTGAGCAGCTGAAATGGTTAAAAATGATACCAGAAAAGGGGGTGCGATGACATCTCTTCCTTGTCTGCCTTTGGAGGTGTTTCTCTTTTGTTCCCGTTTGCTTTGAGTTATCCAAAGCTGAAGCCACGGAGATCCCGTCGGTTGTGCTCCCGGGCATTAGGATCGCGACACGCACAGTCCCCCTGCATATCACAGGACATCGGGAAGGGGATCACCTGGATAAAGGTGGCAAACAAAGGGAAATGTCAGATCAGCAGCTCAAAAATTCAGTCATGCCTCTAGAAAGACTTCTTTGTAGGCCACAACAAATGGGCCCAAGAAAATGCCAGCCATGGGGCTGGGGGCCTCAATCTTCTTCCCTCCTCCATGGTATCCTATGGGAATTCTGAGCAGGGGTGCTACAAGACCATCAGAGGGCCTCAATCAATCAATATGCCTTTTATTATCATAGTATAACAACAAATATATATATGTATATATTGTCGAAGGCTTTCACGGATGGAATCACTGGGGTGCTGTGTGGTTTCTGGGCTGTATGGCCATGTTCTAGCAGCATTCTCTCCTGACGTTTCACCTGCATCTGTGGCTAAATAACTAATTAGATATAGATCAGCAGCAATAAGCAAATAAAAACAACAGCTATCGTTTTAAAATAATGGCCAGGAAGGAAGCAAGTGCACAAGTAACATCAAAAGAATGGTCCTGTAAAAGAAAATGTACAGCATAAGTAGAGTTTTGTATTTTCTTTGCCAATAATAGAGGGTGAATCAAACTTGCTCGTACATCGGCATTTAACTCACATTCAAGCAGAATATGAGTCAGGGAGTCAAGTGAGCCACATCGACAGAACCTTTGATGTTTCGGCATTTTTGGCTATCTGCCATCAGAGGGTCTCAAGGAAAGAAGGTTCTTTCTTGACATCTGCTTCCTAAGGCCTTCAACTGGGGTTCCAACCTCTGACTTTACCCATGCACAATACAGAATGGGCTTTTCTTCTATGTCACAATTCTTCCCAATTGAAGCTGCCTTCAATCCAATCCAGCATACTAATTAAGTCAGTGGGTCAGTGTAACTCAGGCCCCTTCCGCACACGCAAAATAAGGCGTTTTCAAACCACTCTCACAACTGTTTGCAAGTGGATTTTGCTATTCCGCACAGCTTTAAAGAGCGCTGAAAGCAGTTTGAAAGTGCATTATTCTGCATGTGCGGAATGAGTCTCAGTTTACACAGCCAAAAAAAATGCACTGAGCATGGCCCACAGTAAGAGCTGAGAGCCAGCGTGGTGTGGTGGTTAAGAGCAGATGGATTCTAATCTGGAGAATCACATTTGATTCCCTACTCCTCCACCTGAGTGGCAGAGGCCTATCTGGTGAACCAGATGTGTTTCCGCACTCCCACATTCCTGCTGAGTGACCTTGGGGTAGTCACAGTTCTTTGGAACTCTCTCAGCCCCACTACCTCACAATTTGTCTGCTGTGGGGAGAGGAAGGGAAAGGAGTTTGTAAGCCACTTTGAGTCTCCTTACAGGAGAGAAAGGTGGGGTACAAATCCAAACACTTCTTCTACAACTTGAACACTTTAGTGGAACCCAAATTCCAAATGAGTCATCCAGAGGCAAACCACCCAGAAAGTTATCTGGGGTTATATTCTTAGGTAACTGTATTTACATAAACATAGGCCTGCCCTTTAGGTGCTACACAGTTTAACATCACTGTATCAATTTGAATCCATCAAATAGTATCATATTTGTACATTTCAACAGTAGCAGACTAAGCTAGTTGGTGTCCAGTTAATGCACTTAACTCATTCTAAAACTTCAATGGCTAGTTTTAATAAAGCCAGAGGTGGGATCCAGCAGGTTCCCACAGGTTCCTGAGAGTAGGTTACTAATTATTTGTGTGTGTTGAGAGGGGGTTACTAATTGGTGATTTTGCCACGTGATTTTTGCCTTAGTTACGCCCCTCCTCTCAGCAGTAGCGCGCAGAACTTGAAGCAGTCTAGTAGGAGGTGCACCGGCGTGCGTGGCAGCCTGCGCCTGCGTGCATTCGTTTCCCGCCCAAGAACCGGCGCAGCGGCTGCGTCCTTGCCACAGCCCCGCCCAGGAATGCCCAGCCACGCCCCCGTCATGCCCCGCCCAGCCCCATTGGCGTTATGTCACAGTTTGAATCCCACTACCATGGGAACCTGTTACTAAAATTTTTCGATCCCACCACTGAATAAAGCATCTCAAAGGACAAAAACTGGCACAAAATTGAGACATTTATTTATCAGGGTAAGGGACCTGTTCACACAGTAGCCTTGGTAAATAAGAACATATGCAAGACAAAATTTTGGCTGCTTATATGGTTGATTGGGAGCTGGTTCTGTGATGCAGCTTATTTTTTTGCTTTGTTATGCTGCTATGTTTACAGCAACAGATTTCCATGTTACAATTCCCAGCTCAGCTAAATAAACTGTGAACATACAGTTTCTAAGTCCAGTTAATAAAACTTTCCTTTTCTTTATTGCCATGCTCGATAGCTTCTATTGCCAATATTATTTTCTTCCCTATTTCCCAAAGGCAGCAGAAACAGACAGTTTCCCATCAGGCATAACAGACCGTAACTTCATCTCCAACCTTGGGTTGACCTGTAATCACTGATGTATTGAAACACAAGTGTCTGTATTCTAAAATTTAATAAGCATAATGAACAATACCATTTTATATGTTCAGTTTGCCATACAAAACAAGCAACTCTGAAGTTACTTTTTAGGGCTATGCATGTAGTTTACCCGGGCCTTTGAAATAAATGGATAGTGTCCAATATATTTCATCACTCTATTAACCATCACATCGGATGGTCTTGTGCCTATCAGACTGGTGATGAAACATGACCATCCACAGACAAAGGCTCATTCCGCACATGCAGAATAATGCACTTTCAAACTGCTTTCAGTGCTCTTTGAAGCTGTGCGGAATGGCAAAATCCACTTGCAAACAGTTGTGAAAGTGGTTTGAAAATGCATTATTTTGCGTGTGCGGAAGGGGCCATAGTAAGGGTTATGCTTAATCCAGGCAACTCCTCAGTTATGCAGAAAAATAGTACATGGTAAAAAAGAGGAGGAAAGAGGAGGGGAAAAACACTCAAAATGGTCTAAGGAGAATAATCTCATTGCTCTGTACAAGGCAGGGAATGTTGAGGTCAGTTCAGTGTCAGTTGATGGAAAAACAAAGGGAAAGTGAGTGTGTGAGTGTGGAATTGACCTCTTCAGCCCTTGAGACCTTAGAGAAGGAAGAGATTTGAATCAAGGGAGAATGTCCACATTGTTTGCTGCTTGGGTTTCATTGTGGGGCCTCATTATGTTCCTGAAGTAGAAAAAGAACAATCTATGTCATGTCCTTAATAAAGAAAAATATACAAATGTTCAGTTTTGATAAGAAAGTAACAATTGCATATTATTTTGTCTGTAAGAGAAAAAACTTGAGGAGCAAAACACACACATACACACACACACACACACACACACTGTCTGGCGACATTATATCTCCTGAAGAATCCCTAAGAAGCAGAATCTTCTTTCTTTATCTTCACATCCTTATGATGCAATTGTCCTCCCTTCTTGTCTATCAAACAAGACAAGCAGTCTTTTCCCCCCAAACTTCACAGTGTGATTCTAAGCTGAGTTATGCTCTTCTAAAGTTCCAGGTGTGCCTGAACAGATCTCAGAAAGTACACAATGCCCCTTCCGCCCCTGCAGAATAATGCACTTTCAATCCACTTTCACAACTGTTTGCAAGTGGATTCTGCTCTTCCGCACAGTAAAATTCAGCTGCAATGTGCACTGAAAGTGGATTGAAAGTGCATTATTCTGCATGTGTGGAAGGGGTCAAGATTAACCCTAGTTAGTATTTGGTAATATCAGAGGTTGGTATGCAGACTGCTTCTGCTCATCTCTTTCCTTGAAACCCCTACAGGTTCCCATAGGTTGACCAGTGGCTAAAAAAAGGCCACTAAAGTGAACGTTCTTACAAGTTTGCACCTCTGTTTCGTATTGCACCATCAATTGACCATACAATGAACATGGCCATGTTTGGTTGTGGCAATTTTCAACACCAGCTCAAAATACTCTTAAGGTCCAATCCAGAGGGGAGGGGTAATCATTGGTGCAGGCCAGCACCAGCAGATCTGCCTTTCCTGGGGCACTTATCCAGGTGGGGGGGCAGTCATACCAGTGGGCAAGTGCTATGGCTCTCCAGGACAGCCAAACACATTGCTTCTGCATTGCTGCCAGGCAATGGGCATATCCCAGTGGGCGTACAAAGCCCACTGGGATATGGGATTCTGGGATTCTGCTTCCCTGTACCACTGGAAAGTTCTCTGACGGTGCCAAGGTAACCAGCTGGGGTACTGCACCTGGTTGCCCAGGGCTGTGGATTGGGCTGATATTTTCCCAGGCATTTTAAGAATGGTTTTACTACCACTGAGAGCAAATATGGTGTAGTGGAACAGGTGGAATATAATCAGGTGGAATATAATCTGGAGAACCAGGAGAACTCTTATTTGGTGAACTGGATTTGCTTCCTCGCTCCTACATATAAAGCCTTCTGGGTGACCCTGGGTCTGTCATAGTTCTCTCTAAATCCAACCCCCCTCCTCCTCCTCCTCCTCCTCCTCCTCCTCCTCCTCCTCCTCGTTGTCATCTTCGTCGTCGTCATCGCCTTCTTCTTCTTCTTCTTCTTCTTCTTCTTCTTCTTCTTCTTCTTCTTCTTCTTCTTCTTCTTCTTCTTCTTCTTCAATGGGGCAGGATGGGGATAATTAGTATTATTTTAAACATTTATTATTGCTTTCTGCCAAAATGTCTTATTGGGAACAGTTAGGTATTCCACTGAATCTACTGCTTTTTGATGATCTCTGCTTTGGGGTTTTATTTTATTTTAAAAGCTAGCTTGTGAGCATCTAATTGAGAAAGTGAGGCAGAAATACCCTGAATAAATAAACAACCCAAAGAGTAAACAACTGATTCAAACTGGCTAAGCTGCAAAGCTGACGTTGATTTGACGTGTTTCTCAGTTTTTCCGTCCATTGGAGGTAGCTGGGAGAATTTGGGGGGGAAAAAAACTTGCAGTGGCTGTCACCTGCCAACAGCTGTCTTGTGAACTGAGTGCAGCACATGGCAAAGCGGACAGAAAAAGTATGTCGCCACACAGCCATCTGCAGTAAAGATTCAGTTGATCCATATTCCACTGTGCACAGAGGGCTGGGGGAATTAGTTCTTAATAGGACCGTCTCTCACCCTATAGTGCAGGGGTTGAAAGGTATACAAACAGTGCATCCTTCAAGGCTGTCCTCCCTAGAGATCCTGGTTTCATAACAAGGATAGCTTTCAGGTCCTGAACTACTGCGTGCACAAATACACACACACACACACACACACACACACACACAGAGTGAGTGAGTGAGAGAGAGAGAGAGAGAGAGAGAATCACTGTGACCAGCTTTTTTTTCCTACTGAAGGGATGCACATAGCCTCCTATGGTTGTTGAGATATAGGTTCATTTTTAACAATAACTTTCATTTTGCCTTGGAGTGAAGAAACATCGCTGTGCCAACTGTGCCCTGTGACTCCTGCCAGTTGCCAGCAATTTAATTGGGCACTCTATGAAGTCGGGACAGACGTAAACAAAAAGCAGTACTTCCTCTTCTTCACATTAACGCAGAATTTGTGACATTTCTTCCATGAGATTTAATTATATATGTTGGCTAAATGGACCCTATAGAGTCTGTAGAGGCCGTGTGTCTCCATGAATGCCAACTGTTCAGGAACAAGGTTAGCACTGATGCTTTGTTTGTGGGTCTTTGGGCCATTGTTGGTCAGTATGGGAAACACAACTAGATGGGCCTGCAGTCTGATCCAGCAGGTTTCTTCTCATATTCATAAAACAATGCTTAAAGCAGGAATATGTATGAGTTAAAAAGCAGATTATGACAAAGCCATTTTTAAAATTAAAAATTAGGTGAAAGTACATCATGAAATCCAACCTTAAAAATCACTGAATGGGTTGATTTTGAATCATGAACGCATTTCCAAATGTTTAAGAGATATGCTGGTTGCTATTCAAACGGTGTCCTTAAATGTTGTCTGCACAGACTTTGGTTGGTCATCTTTCAAAGATGGACAGCAGGTCTAGGCTGGAGTTCCCATCTAGAGGACTGTTCTGCTGCTAAAGCAGCTTCTGTCCTGCAAAGCTTTTCTTGACTACTTTTGTAGTCAAGAGCGAAGCTCTACTTTGAGGCTGCAACTCAAGTCTTGCAAAGAAGCGGAAAAGGAAAGGAATCAGGCTGGTTTGCGAAACCGGCTGTCTCTTTGAAAAACAAAGAAGCTCAAGACCTGAAGAAATAGCCTCTGGCAGTACTTTGGCAAAAGGAAGTTCATTTCAGCGGATTGCATCAGGAATTTACATAAAGAGAAGAACAGGGACAAGTGGGGAGGGGGGGAGGTTGGTGCCTGGAGTGAATTCTCAGGAGTCTTTCCCATCTGCGCAGACCAAGTTAATGACCTAATTCCCCTCCCTTCCTGGACAACGCCACAACCTGTTCTAATGTTTTCAGCAAGCAAAATGCGGATTCACTCCCTGCTGACACATTGACTTCCTCCTTCTGGGCTTCCCCCCCCCCACCTCAAAGCTCCACATTATGCAGTCAGCCCCTCCCAACTGTCCTTTGTTCCACACATTTGTCATGGGGGTTTCTGGGAATGTATGCTACGCATTACATGCACACATGTTCCCACTGCTCTGCAACCTGTCCCTCCCCATTCGACGTCTGTCCCTGCCTGCCTTTTCGACATAACACGGAACTCTCTTTACATCAAGTTGTGCAAATGAAGGGCAGGTCACTATTGATTTTCCAACAAGGGAAGGGTCTCTGCCAAGGACTGGCTGAACGTTAAAGTAGATAGTGCTGGTTCTAGAGCCCCAGAACTAAACAGACTTTTAAAAACAGGTGGAATATAATCTGGAGAACCAGGTTTGATTCCCCACTCCTCCATCTAAGCAGTGGACTCTTATTTGGTGAACTGAATTTGTTTCCTCGGTCCTATATGTAGGAATCAAGTTCCTACATATAAAGCCTTCTGGGTGACCCTGGGTCTGTCATAGTTCTCTCTAAATCCACCCCCCCCCTCCTCCTCCTCCTCCTCCTCCTCCTCCTCCTCCTCCTTCTTCTTCTTCTTCTTCTTCTTCTTCTTCTTCAATGGGGAAGGATGGGGATAATTAGTATTATTTTAAACATTTATTATTGCTTTCTGCCAAAATGTCATAAAAACAGACCTGTGGGATCAGGCCCAGCATACACTTAATTTAGGCTGACCCATTTGTCCAGGTCAGGAAGGCAACTTTCTGGCAGTCTGGCCCACTCCCACCCTTACACTTGGGTTGGTGGGGGGAAGGCAGAAATAGCATTGCATGACATGTCAATGTCACTTCTGGGTTTTCGGCCAGAAGCTGGGTTTTCGGCCAGAAGAGTAGTAGGATATTGACAAGCTGGAGGGTGTCCAGAGGAGGGCAATCAAAGTAGTAAACGGTTGGAATCCATGCCCTATAAGGAAAGTTAGGGTGCTGGGCATGTTTAGTCTAGAGAAGAAAATGTTAAGCGGTGATACGATAGCCCTAACGTTTAAATATTTGAAAGGATTCTATGTTGATGATGGAACAAACTTGTTTCCTGCTGTTCTAAAGACTTAATAATGGATGCAAATTATGAGAAAAGAGATTCCACCTTAACATTAGGAAGAACTTTCTGATGGCAAGGGCTGTTCGGCAGTAGAATACACTGTCTTGGAGTATATTCCAAGGGTGGTGGAATCTCCTTCTTAGGAGGTTTTTAAACAGAGGCTGAATGGCCGTTTGTCAAGGATGCTTTGATTGTGTGTTCCTGCATGGCAGGAGGTTAGACTTGATGGCCCTTGTGGTCTCCCCCAACTTTATGATTCTATGAGCTATCCGCATGTTAGGCAACCTTCTGGAATGCCTTCAAAATTCTATGGTAATGCCATAGAGTTTGGGGAGAATTTCAAAACATCACCTGACTTGTAATGTTATTTCTGCCTTGCATCTCACCTCCAAAGCTCTTGGAGGTATGAGGAGATTGGCAACACTAATTTCATTCAGCATTCTATTTCTTACAGAGATCAAACCAGATGCCTTAGAGGCTCTCGGGCAGGGAAACTGGCCCGTTCCACACCACAACGGAGCGGGGGTGCGTCGGCATAAACAATGCCGATGCACCCCCCTTGAGACCGTTTGCATGGATGGTCCCGGGAGGGCAGCAGGCGTTGGCGCAGAGGCCAGGGGACATGTCTCCTGGCTTCCGGCTCATCGCAGAGGCCAGGGGACATGCCCCCGCAGCCTGGAGTGATGGCTCTGAAGTGGCAGGCCAGGGGGGCATGTCCCCTGGCCTCTGTGGTGAGCCGGAAGCAGGAGATGAGTAGGCGTTCAGGAACGGTGCAGGGAAAATGACGCCTTCCAGCCGCTGCCGTTTGCACAGTGCTGCCGTCTTCGCGCCGCTCGTGGGTTGCAAGGCCGGCGCTGCTGCTATGCAGCGGCGGTGGCCGTGCGAACCCCTCCCAAGGGACGCTGTTTTTAGCGTCCCTGGGGTGCTACCGCCGATAGCGGGGAAAGAGACCAGAAGCTCAAAACCACTGTTTGTCATCCCCCATCGGTGGTATGCATTATTGGCAAAGAAGCAAGTCCTTTTGTATGACCTGAACCTGCTGCCCATCTACTTCAGTGACCGTCTCCCAAGTTCCCAGGACAAGAAAGGAAGAAAAAGGGCTGTCTCAATTTCCCCCACTCCCTGCATAATTGTATAAAGTTATATCATGCCTCCCCTCAATTGTACTTTCCTTCTTAACTAAGCACCCCACAAAAAATGTGTTAACTTTTATTAAGGAATGTGATATCAACCCTCAGTCATTTGGGTTGTCTATACCTTCCCCAGTTTCACAAAGACCTTTTTCCGAAACGACAAGCTGTTCGTTGCAACATGTAGACCCCTAAGCTGTGAACAAACCTGCCCCTTTCAAATAAGAGGACTTTTCCAGGTTACATTGCATGCACTTATATTTGTGCATGTGTGAATGCACACAGAGGTGCTTCAGTTTTGTATCTAGAAATAACTACCGTATATACTCATGTATAAGTCGAGGCACCTAATTTTACCACAAAAACTGGGAAAACTTATTGACTCGCATATAAGTCGAGGGTGGGAAATGCAGCATCAATTGAGGCATCAGTAGGTTAAATGTTTTTGAATATTTATTTCAAAGAAAAACAGTAAACTGGCTCTGTAAGTGGAAAAGAGGGTCAACAAGAACAATATGGTCTCAACAATAACTTTAAAAGTACAAAAACCTTAGCTCAACCAGCAACCAAGCTAAATCACAAGAGTTAAAATCCTTCAAAACTGGATTCCTCATCATCATCTGTATGTCCAAATGTAACCCAACTTAGATTTTAAGAAGGATATTATCAGAAATGAAAAATCTATTAGCTTCCATTGTAAACAATGGGGGATGGGGCATCCTCTTTGGGGGTCAATGACTTTGGCTCCCCAGACCCAAACTTCACCAAACCTGGCTGGTATCATAAAGAGACTCTCCTGATGAGACCAGCCAGGTTTGGTAAAGTTTGGTTCAGAGGGTCCAAAGTTATGGACCCTCAAAAGGGTAGCCCCATCTACTAATAGCTCCCATTGAAAACAATGGGGAATGGGGGCACCTCCTTTGGGGGTCCATAACTTTCGACCCCCTGAACCAAACTTTACCAAACTTGGCAGGTATCATCAGGAGAGTCTTCTGAGGGTACCCTGAAATGTTGGTGCCTCTAGCATAAAACTGCACCCTCTGCTGGCTGGCAAAGTAAAAACACACAAAAATTTTAATGACCCGCATATAAGTCGAGGGGAGCTTTTTCAGCATTAAAAATGTGCTGAAAAATTTGACTTATACATGAGTATATACGGTACCCTGGAAAAACGAGGGTCCTGATGGTATGCACTGATACACTGATGAGGAGTAAATGCACATGTAGTTGCAAGCATGTTTCAAGACCTACATACACAATCTGCATTTGTACAGCAAGTACACCTGGGAAGCTAGGCCACTAGAGAAACATGCTAATGCCTGCTCCCTTGATTCTGCAAATGTGTCCACAGTTCACAAACACAGCTCATCTCCTTTGGGCAATTTGTTATTCATGACTCCCACATCTGGCCCCACTCATTTATAGAACTGATCTAATTTACACAATGGTGTCATCTTGAAGCTTAGAAAGCACAAAGGCAAAGCTGAACTCTTTGCTACCTGGTGAGCAGGTAGAAGGAACTAGAGATGAAGTCCATCGGTCCTTCTCCACTCCCTGTACTCAAAATGTCCACCAGTGAACATTCAGTTCGAATCAAGTTCCAAAATCCCTCCTCTGAAGGAGTGTTTTTCACAACATGAGAAGGAAGCAAGATGTATACTGGTTCCTTTGTAACCATGCTGGTTTTCCATCCAGAAAGGAAACTGTCCATGCATGTTCTTCTGCAGCAATGGCTGTTCCAGACATCCTCCCACGGTGGAAAATGTTACACTGGGATATGCTCTGAGGTTTACAAGGGAGGGATCAAAGTGCTTCAGAATATAATGAGATATTGGAGGGTTCACTGTCAGCAGAGGACGAGGCTGGAGGAAGGAGATTCCCCAACAAGACAAATAAACACAGATATTTAATCCACGCTCTCCCAAGGTCAGCTCAAGCAAGCAGATGCTTGTGACAAGCTATGCACATCTGAAGTTTTGCTTGGAAAGAACCAAGCACAGATGCCTCTCGGAGGCTGAGATGATTCACAGACATTTTAACATGGTCGTACTTGGTTAGAGGGACGAATGGAGGGAAGTCCCAGGAAGGACAAGATCCTGAAACAGCTGGAACAAAAGATACCTGTAGGAACGTAAGTCAGTCCTATGCAGCCCCAGGCCAGCCTGATCTTGTCAGATCTCAGAAGCTAAGGAGGGTTGACCCTGTGAAGTGTTTGGATGGTAGAACTCCAAGGAATGCTACAGTCCTGACACAAGCATGAAAAACCACCTCTGGAGGTCTCTTGAATGAAAACCCCATGGGGCCACCAGAAGTCAGTTGTGACTTAACAGGAAAAAAAAGAACAGAGATGGCATATCTTCTCCAGCATGCTGACTCTCACAGTGGCCAACTGCGCCAGAAAGCCCACAGGTAGGGCATGCAGGTCAAAGCCTCCCATTCATTGTCATGCTCCTGCAAGTAAGAGCCTCTTGGCGCAGAGTGGTGAATTGCAGGACTGCAGTCAAAGCGTTGCTCATGACCTGAGTTCAGTCCTGAGGGAAGTCAGTTTCGGGTATCTGGGCCAAGTCTGACTCAGCCACCCAACTTTCTGAGGTTGGTAAAATGAGCAGCCACCTTGCTGGAGGCAAAGTGTAAACAGGTGGGAAAGGCAATAACAAACCATCCCTGAAACATTGTCTGCCTAGTAAACGTTGTGATGTTATTTCACTCCAGGGGTCAGTAATTACCTGGTGTTTGCACTGTGGACTACCTTTATGAATGAGATTTAGATGCCTACTGGCTTATCATTTGCCTAGGATTCACTTCAGCTAGTGGCCATCCCTGTGTCCTGTGCTACTTAGTCTAGGAAAACAAACATGGATCACAAACATATTGATGGCTGTCACCTGAGGAGGTTTGGCACATCCCCCTTCAAAGCAAGCCCTGACCTCAAGCATGGAAGAGACCTGGAAGGGTGATAGGAATGAGTGATTGCTCTCTATTTTGTTTCTTTTTATAGCACCTGTTCACGCTTCCGTTTTTATTTCACTCCTGGTTTTGTGGGCCTGTTTCTCTGCGTGGGCATACTGGCATCATTTTTATATGTGCATCGCTGGATATTTTCCTGTCCAATATGTGTCCTGTAAACATATAACTGGCATATAAGGATGATGTACTGATGCACAAATAATACCGAAAGATTTTATGGGAAAGATCTGGCACAAGTAAACAGGAAATGGTGCTAAAGAAAGAATTGTGGGTTCCATTTGGAGAGGGGAGAAGTGGCAATTGGGATGGGGATTTTAGGGGTGGGGGTGGAAACCGCAGGGATGAGCAATTCATAGTCATCCCCAGTGTGTGTGTGTATGTGTGTTTCTGCCAGTGTTTACATGAGGAACAGAGAGACAGGAGGGTGGCTATCATTAGAGACCATCAGAATGTTCCACTCTGGCCTCTGTGAGCAATCTGTGCACCAGAAACAGATGGGAGGCTATTCTGCACTCACTTGGAAAAACCATGGCAGCAAAGCAGGGGGAGCTTAGAGGGGAATTAACAGCTTCTTGGAATCCAGTGGGAATATTCCTCAGCTCAATGGAGCACTTTTAAGATGAAGGATATACATACTGAACCTCTGTAATATTTTTTTCAAGATAAGGACATTCCCCTGCGCAAGGACCGGTTCATTACTGACCCATGGGTTGACATCACATCATGATGTTTTACTAGGCAGACTTTGTTTACGGGGTCATCCCCAGTCATCCGCATTTTTTCATTCTCTGTTTTACATGCACACTGAATTTCACTTATCAAATATACATTTTAAGAAGAAGAAAAGTTTGGATTTATACCCCACTTTTCTCTCCTGGAAGGAAACTCCAGATGGCTTACAAGCTCCTTTCCCCTCCTCTCCCCACAACAGACATCTTGTGAGGCAGCTGGGGCTGAGAGAGTTCCGAAGAACTGTGACTAGCCCAAGGTCACTCAGCTGGAATGTAGGAGTGTGGGAACACATCTAGTTCACCAGATAAGCCTCCGCCGCTCAGGCGGAGGAGTGGGGAATCAAACCTGGTTCTCCAGATTAGAATCCACGTGCTCTTAACCACTACACCATGCTGCTCTTAACCACCACACCACATTATGTATGCATCAATAAACCATACACCTACCCATCTCATTTGATAATCTGGACAGAAAGGGGCTGTGGTTCAGTGATAGAGCATTTGCTTTGTACGTAGTTCAATTTTCAGGTTCATTTTTCAGCAACTCCAATTAAAACATCAGGTGATGTGAAATACCTCTCGGCCTGAGATGCAGGAGAGCTACTGCAAGTCAGAGCAAGACAACGTTATCTTTGACAAATCAACTGAAAGACACAGTGCAAAGCACACTTCATGTGTTCATATATGGACTGATTTCTATGAACCCCGCCCCCCTTCCCACAAGATTCCTGGGCACCATCATTGGCCTAGCTTAAAATCTCCATTTCACTGCTACCCAGCCTTTTCATCAACAGACCCACCTTGTTTAGACATCTAAAGGTCTTTCTCAAATGATTCTGCCCCTTTTCCTTGCTGCCTCTTATGTCTCGACTTTCATCCCAGAACACCTTGGCCTTAAAGCCTTTAGCACAACCAAATGAAATGACATATAAGGAGGTATAGCGGAAATGGATGTGGCTTGCTGACCCCTGTCCTCAACTCCTCTTCCCTTGCTCATTTTTATGCGCCAAAGCTTTTGGAGAAAAAAAGCTGCCCCATTTTTCGCTCCAAAGCACTGCACCCATTCATGATCCTCCCGATATAGCTATAGAGATGATCATTATATTACACTGAAAAAGGTAGATACGTTGGGACTCTTTTTCCCCTCAGAATGTGGGCCTCTCAATTCTGTTAGAAGTATCTCCTGCCCTTGCTAAAAATCCATTGGGTTATGTGCGGTCTCCATCATAATGGACAAGGGTTCTCTGAACAACAGCAGAACTATTTTGGGCGCTATCCGTCCTATTACTAGAGTGATGAAATATTGTCAGATTTACTGTTCAAGTATTCACACCCAGTCCTTTTTCTGTCCCTGCAAAAAAAGGGGGGGAAAGGGGGGAAGGCTTGCAAACTGGTTGTGTTTCCACATTCGGTTCTCCGGACTGTGTGCTCAGTTTGCTTGCCTCCCCAAGGCACGTCCCAGTTTGTGAGGAAGGGCCCCCCACTGAAGGACAGACTGCTGATATGGGATGTTTGGTGTACCTCTGCAATCAGAAGTACGTGTTTGTTTGGCTGTCCCCCCCTCCCACAAAAAAGTATTCAAATGCTGCACAGATGATTCATAGCTGGATTGCCAAAAGCCTGTGAGGCAAGAAGGCCTCCTCCCGTTGTGCAGTGAGGCAACTTCAGTGGGCTGCTCCTTGCTTGAGGAAGCAAATGTCCTAGCATTGACAACAGAAACCCATTTAATTATGTTTTGTGGAAAAGAACGAATGTCTAAAACTCATCTGTGCATGATCTTGAGATCCGAGCAAAGATGTCTGCCCGTGCCATTGGCCACAGTGTGTGGTTATCCCCCTCCACAATTCGCACGGCCAATTGTTTGCTCAATTTAACAATGTGGTGTTTCCTTTCTAAAGCATTTGTCTTCGCTTAAATTAAGACAGCAGAAAGCTTCATAAGCATTCAAGTGGTGGCAGCTCTGGGAATCCGGGCTGGGTCAAGAGGTCACAGACATTAAAAGGAAATAGGATTTTGTTTGCCCTTAATGGAGGGGACCTTATCCCCTCTAGATCTCTGGCAGAAGGCCTTGCTCCCTGCCATTGACTGGGAAGGGCTGGGTGGAATGGTCTTTGTTGAGCCTCAAAGGCACTCCTGGGTCAGCTGCAGGGCAAGCAGATTAACACATTCCCTCCTCCAGCTGGCTCCCCACAACTGCCTTCCGGTCCCTGCCAAAACAGCAACACAGCCTGCCTGGTTCATCTTTGGTGGGTCGATCTTGAGCCTTGAAAGTAGGTAGGTAAGAACATAAGAACTAGCCTGCTGGATCAGACCAGAGTCCATCTAGTCCAGGTAGACAGACACAGTGTTTGTGTGTGTGCTGTCAAGTCACGGCTGACTTATGATGACCCTGTAAGGTTTTCAATACAAGAGAAGGTTAGAGGTGGTCTGCCATTGCCGGCCGCTGCATGGGCTGAGAGAGTTCTGAGAGAACTGAGACTGGCCCAAGGTCACCCAGTTGGCTTCATGGGAAGGAGTGGGGAAATGAACCCAGTTCTCCAGACTGGGGTCCACTTTTCTTAATCACTACGCCACGCTGGCTGTCTAGAGCTAGTGATAGAGATAAAGATATAGATAACCAGGCCATATAATATCTAAGATAGCATTGGAAGTTATAGTGGACCGCCAATAAAACCTATGTCAATGAAGAGATAGATTTAGCATAAACTGCAAAAGCTATGTTGAGCTGAAAAACAAAAAGACCTATTCCAAAATTGTATATTTTTCATTCTTGGGAACTTTGTTTGTTTGTTTGTTTGTTTGTTTGATTTATAACCCACCCTTCCTGAACAAAGCCCAATAACCACAATTAAACCATACTTAATAAATTAAAACCATAACTAATATTCTAAAAGTGTCATAAAATAATTTGGGAGGCCTGTCACAAAGGGAGGGGGAAATGGAAAAAAATGGGTAACTGGAATTCCATTTAGGGAACGAACAATAAATTCTGAAATGGTTAAAGGACAGAGAGGGAACAAAGCAGGAGGGGGAAACCAGCTAGAAAGTAACCTCAATTTCTGGCCTCGTTGCTGGCCTCAATTGTAGGATATATTGGTATTGTTGACATACAAGTAAAAAAAAGACTGAGAAAAAGACAATCAGAAGTCTTGAAAGAATTGTGAAGATTTAGTCTAGCGAAAGCAAAATGTTACATATGGATGAGCAAACAGTCCCTATTTTGTGATATTCTTATATCTGTTTACATTTTTGTTACTTATTTCAGTGCCACTTTTCAGTGCATGTTTTGTATGTCTGCTTAGATATTATTTGTACATATCCTACAGGTATTGTGCAGAATACCGATTTGCTTCACAAGTAATAACGAAAATTTGCAATTGACAAGAAAATTGTGGGGCAAAAATAAAACATCGCCGGTTCAATTTGTATGAAGGAGAAAGGGGGAAATGTCAGGCCAAAACAGCATGGATGAGAAATCTGAAATTGTCCCTGAATATAACAGGAGAAGAAACCTGGTTTTAATTTATGAAGTATGCTAAAATTATGATTATGATGTAAGCTGCTCTGAGCCTGACTTGTCTGGGAAGGGTGGGTTATAAATCAAATGAATGAATGAAATATCAGACCAAAGCCTTTATAATCATTCCAAATTCTATGGAACTTCATAGTCTCCCTGAAGACATCACAGGGCCATTTCATACAGTCAAATTCCTGATGAGAATATCTGTGTAATGTAAAAATTTGCAAACATGTGTTAGATACAGTCACCCTTTTACATTTCTCGTTTCTTGGAGAGATTCGTTCTCTATTTATGTGCATTGATACCCATGAAGTGGGTTCCAATAGCAACACAACACAATCCACAAAACATGGAAATAATCCATTGAAAGCAATAACCAATCCAAACACTTATAGCAGAGTCCTAAGAATTATACCCTTCAGAGTTTATGGAAGCCATAGGGCTTGTATTGGGGTAACACTGTTTACCATCACACTGCAAGTCCATATACTTTTTGATGCACACTTCAAAAATCCCTGCTGTATACCTTAAGAATGCACAGTGCAGTTCTATGCATGCTTCCTCAGAAGTCAATCTCAAATTGCTCCCAGGCAAATATACTTAAGATTGCAGCCTTACAGCTCAATATGAAGAAAAAGAGGCAATATGGGCAGAGGTGTGGCTCCAGGGGAAAGGGGGGCGACGCACCGGGGGTGGGTGGGATGGGGGCGTTCCAGGACCGGGGCGGAAGACGCACCAGTGCACCAGGTGCTTTCCCACCTTGCTACGCCTCTGGATATGGGGTGGGGAGAGTGGTACAGGCTTGTGCTGACCTGGGTGCCCACCGTGCTGGTTTAAGTAACACTTGTACCAGCAGAGACATCAAACATGCCGGCGGGCAGGCACCACAGAAGCTCCAGGGTGACCAGACCCAAAAAGGCCCACTGCCCCCAGCTATGCCAATGCATGAAGCCATGCCAGCACAGCTCGAGGAAGGTTGGGGGTGTTCCCAAGGGTGGAGCCAAACTTAGTTGGCTTCCACTGGGCTTTCAGCCAGGGACCGGATGCTAAAGGATGAAGGAGATTAACTGGATGTCATCAACATATTGTCTCACTTCCTAATGCTTCCCAGAAACCCATTCAAGACTCTGAAGTCCGTCTTGAAGTGCAGTGGCCAGTCCTGTACACAGGACTTTGTCCCAATGCTCAGAAACATATCTCGCTTTCTGGGATCAGAACCAAATCCTCTGCCAACACAACCAAGTGCAGCCTTGGAATGGATCTTTGTCATTCTTTTTTTTTTTACAGTGAGATCAGCTGTTTAAATACAGCAGCTACTTTGCCTCATTCCAGATGTGGATTTATGACAATGATGGTATTCCTTGGGGGGAAGAGATGTGTGGAAAAAATGCAACTCCATATGTGAAGTTCAGAAAACCGGAGAACAAAACGGTACTTTTAATTATCCCAGAAGAACCTCCCCCCCCCCCCCCAATAAAAATAAACTTCATTATCAGGAATCAGGCTTCCGATACCATAATTCCCATCGTTCTTCGTCAGCATGGCCAATTGGCCATGCTGACAGAGGCTGATGGGAATTGTAGTTCCTGAACATCTGGAGAGCCGCAGGTTCCCTACCCCTGCTCCACACAATGGTGGCAATGGATCATCATTGGGTATTGTGCTGTTGACATGCCGTAGAAATCTTCTGCAACTGCATTTTCCTTTGTGGACAAGGAAATCCACCTGCAAATGACTGCTATAGCCCACGGATCACACAATATCTGCATGGGAAAGCAGTCGCTATATTGCCTCTCTTGTTTGTATGCAAAATAGAGGGCTTTTTTTCATCTGGGACAGAATCCTTCCCTGTGACTGATTTGCATTTCTTGGTCTTCATGCCCAAGCTGAGTTTTAAAGCTGCCCCTTTTCAAGTAGGTGGCAACATTGTGCTGGAATGAAATGATATGTGGAGCTTTTAAAAATGCAGACAGTCCCCCGTCCTCCCCCACCCCTTCTCGACTGGCCTCTTTCGCTCTCTGTTCACTGTTTCCCCCTTTGGAATATCTCCTTTTACATTCCACTCATAAAGCTCTTCAAAGGGCAAGGGGGCTGGATTGGAGAAAGTATGACAAGAATCTGGTTTCTACTCAAGGGTCTCAGACTGGAAAATATCTATCAAGGCTGGGCCCAAGTATCCACACGGCAAAGAATCTGAATAAGAAACCGTTCAGGCACCTGCAAGATCCTCTAAGCTACTGAGTCAAGTTATCTCAAACATTAAAAGTTCAGATCTGTATGTTTTGAATAAGGAAGAAAACAAAGAAGACATAAATCGAAAAGTGGAATAAGCCCAAACTGATGGGTGTGTGTGTGTGTGTGTGTGTGTGTGTGTGCACGCGCGCAACTGCTTAATTCTGTTTGTTTTAATCCATTCTAACAATAACGGTGGACAACCAGCTAAAGATACAGCAAACAAACGAACACGCACACTTGCTGAATTTACACGGAATAAGAGGTAACCTAGAATAAAGTGCTGTTTCCAGAACCAAACCCAAAAAGAGTTTAGATGAAGGTGCAGAATACACTCCCCAGGGAACATCAGTGTCACAAATGAGGTTCGATGTTAAGCAATTGTGAAGTGATGGTCATTGGTGGTCTTCATTCCCTTTATCACCCTTACTGAGGCAATTATGAGATCTGAATAGGTGGTAGCTGATCTGGCAAGAGATCTAGGGTGGAGGAATTTAATATCAGACATCAGTCTAGCAATTAAAATTTATCAAGGCCAATGCCTACAATGTCAAAAAAGAACAACGTTTGCTCTGTTGGATAACAAAGGCCCCTTCCGCACATGCAAAATAATGCGTTTTCAAACCACTTTCACAACTGTTTGCAAGTGGATTTTGCTATTCCGCACAGCTTCAAAGAGCGCTGAAAGCAGTTTGAAAGTGCATTATTCTGCATATGCGGAATGAGCCAAAGTTTAAAGCATGCTCCCCAAATAAGCTAGAAAATGTCTTCAAATCCAAGCTTGTCTTAAGTATTTTATAGTATCTAATATGCTTCAGCTAGCAAGCTCCTTAGAGGATCTTGAACTTGAGACAAAAAATCAGTTTATACTCTATTCTTCCATAGTGCTTTCTGGTGGAAATGTTCAGTTCTCTAGTCAGGTTGCTAAGTATTGTACAATAATGTGCAAGGCATGGCAAATGCATGTCTTGCCCCAGGATGAACTGGGAAGTAAATATCTTTAGTTTATCATCTTCAAATTACCTTTGTAACTATTCAGAATAACCTAAATTTAATCTATTTTTTTTAATTTGCATTGTAAGTTCTTACAGAGCAAATTAGACTCTCAAATGGAGGAAGGTGGGAAGTGACTGTACCACTTTTATTTGTCATACAGTGGGCAGGGGAAATCCTGTACTGGCTATGCTAGACCAGTCTTCACCTGTACACATTTCTCCACAGAAATGAGCGCTTGCAGAACAGAAACAGCAATGGGTTGAAACAGAACCAGGGGAATGACAGCTTACTTTTTTAGTCTTGACAGTTGAAGCACAGCAGTCTCCACCATCGTAGTTGCAAAAGGCTTTGTTGTTGCTGGAATCACAGTAGTTGT
The DNA here is from genome assembly GCF_021028975.2 of Sphaerodactylus townsendi. Classification (NCBI taxonomy): domain Eukaryota; kingdom Metazoa; phylum Chordata; class Lepidosauria; order Squamata; family Sphaerodactylidae; genus Sphaerodactylus; species Sphaerodactylus townsendi. The sequence continues at coordinate 42,580,342 of NC_059436.1, read as the reverse complement.
CTCCCATGAAAGGCTGAAAGAAGAACACACATGAAGTTGGGACATGCCAAGTCAGACCATTGATCCATCTCAAACCGTACTGTTCAGTTGGCTATGGCTCTGCCAGATCTCAGGCATAAAACAGGTCTTTCCATCTACCTCCAAGCTGAGAGTTTTTAAACTGGAGGTGCTGAGAGGAGCACCTGGGTCCTTTTGCATACGAAGCACGTGTTCTACCCTGCATTGTTATTGTATCATTTTGCTCTGTTGTAAGCACCTTTGGTAGGCCTGACCTGCATAGCCCAGCTCGTCAGATCTCAGAAGCTAGGCAGGGTCAAAGCTGGCAAGTATCTGGATGGGAGACCACCAAGGGTCATGACAATGGCAAACCACCCCGGAAGGGCAAACCACCTCTCGGAATGTCTCTGGCCTCACAAACCCCACTAAAAGTTACCGTACATCAGATGTGACTTGAAGAGCTGGAAAGTAATATTGGAGATTATTTGGTTGAAAGGAAGGGCAGGAATCATTTAAAAAAGGCAGGACTATATTGACTGGGCTCTGGCTGACTGGAACAGCACATGGAGAAAATCCTGGGTATCCTTCTTGAGGTAAGGTGTGAACAACCCGCCCTCAACTTTTACTTGTCATACAGTGGGCAGGGGGAATCCTGTACTGGCTATGCTAGACCAGTCTTCACCTGTACACATCTGATGGTCTTACACTTGACATTTGACCTGTGCACTCCCACACATGCCAGCTGGCTGACCTTGGGCTAGTCACAGCTTTTCAGAGCTCTCTCAGTCCCACCCACCTCACAGGATGTTTGTTGTGATGGGGGAAGGGCAAGGAGATTGTAAGCCCCTTTGAATCTCCTACAGGAGAGAAAGGGGGTTATAAATCCAAACTCCTCCTCCTCCTCCTCCTCCTCCTTCTATGATGACGATGATGACGACAACGACGACGACGATTACTACTACTACTACTACTACTACTACTACTACTACTACTACTACTACTACAAGGGAAGGAGGAGGAAATGGCCGTGGTGCTGGAGCAGAGCTGCACTTCTTCATCACACTACACTGAGGACTCCAGTTTTGAACACCTCTGTAAGCTTGCCTTGCAAGGAAATGTGCATCAGCATGAGGCGGGACAGGTTTCAGGTCAGACTTTTTCCCCCCCGCTGTGTAAATATTTTAAGGCGTTTCCTTTTAAATGTAGCACACTTAAAATCACTATTCCTCTGCCTCCTGTCTGAAGTGGTACAGCAACTACTTTTAGCATTCTTCATGCCGAAATTAATAGACCTGTAGCCTAGGGTCCAGCACTTTATCAGTTCGTCAGCATAGGCCAAATTAGCCATGCTGGTAGGGGCTGATGGAATACAGTTCCTGAACATCTGGAGAGTCGAGAGGTTCCTACTCCCTGTTCTATAGAAGAGATAGGTGGGTTACCGCCTTCCAGGTTATGGATCATAGGTTCTCCATAATCCCCCTGCCAGCATGATGCTTGGCAGGGGATTATCGCGGGAACCGTAGTCCATAACATACCGAGGGGCGCCGACTTGGACCACCTGTGTTCCTAAGAAAGGTAAACCTAGGCCTGGGAGGATGCAGGGCACATGGGTTGCTAGCCATCCTATCTATGACAACTGATCTCCAGAGGGCAGAGATCAGCTGGAGAAAATGGCTGCTTTGGGAGAGGGACTCGATGACATTATATTCCACTGAAGTCCCTCCCTCTCTAAACTCCACTCTCGTTCAGGCTCCCCCCTTCCCCTGCAAATCTCCATGAATGCCCCCAACCCAGAAATGGCAACCCTAGCGCTGATGTGTGTGTGTAGAGGGGAGGGGGGTTGCTCTGGATACCATACCAGATTCGGAGCTGGAGTTCGGACGGGGCAAAACGAATCCAGGTGGAATCAAATGGCTCCGCTTGTCCCTACTTATTGAGATTGTCCATTTGCTAAAAAATTCAGCTAGTGGGCTTCAGGAAGCATTGCTCATTGAGAATGTTGTGAGAACACAGGCTCTCTGTCATCTGCATAGCTGTCCACTGGTGTCCAGGTCTAAAAAGTACTCACACACACACACACACACACACACACACACACACACACACACACACACACACACACACACACACACACACACACACAGCCCTCCAGTCCTATCACATAAAACATAATTTTGTGTTCTCCTATTAAACAACCTTGCAAGGAACTTTTTGCTGCTGTCGTGGCCGATGGGGTCATTTGAAATGTCAGCCCATCGTTACCATCGCGTGACCACCCGAGCTCTCCCCAGTGTCCCCTTTTGTTCTAAATGTAGACACACGTTGTCCTCACCCAGAAGAAACTGTCTCTGGAAAAGGAGCTTAATGTGGTTGGGGTTTTGTTTGCCTCAAGTATCCTAATGGCAGGGCTGGACTCTTTGAAAATAAAATGTGCGGGATGCCTGCCGAACAATTGCTGAGGACGCTGGCCTGTTTTCCTTTTGGAAGAGCCAAGGTCAAGCTCATAAATATTTCAAGGGGACACTGTGAAACAGTTTCAGACCCCATAAGTTTTTATCACCATTACTGCTTTGAATATACACAAACAGCTCACAGGACTGGAAGGAATCTCAGCGTTCTCAAGTCATATTCCACAACCAGGCAGGAAAGTTATTGGCTCATTCATTTTCAAACAATCTGTTTTTTTTTAAAAAAAGTTTTGTAATGACTGAACTGACTACATTCTCATCTCTTGCAAACTACTACGACGCACAAAGTAAATTCCTACAACTGCAGCTGTTCACTGGACAGTTTCTGTTGTAACATGGTGTAGTGTTGTAACATAGGTGGGGTGGCTAAGAGCAGTGGATTCTAATCTGGAGAACTGGGTTTCATTTAAGAACATAAGAACATAAGAACAAGCCAGCTGGATCAGACCAAAGTCCATCTAGTCCAGCTCTCTGCTACTCGCAGTGGCCCACCAGGTGCCTTTGGGAGCTCACATGTAGGATGTGAACGCAATGGCCTTCTGCGGCTGTTGCTCCCGAATACCTGGTCTGTTAAGGCATTTGCAATCTCAGATCAAAGAGGGATCAAGATTGGTAGCCATAAATCGACTCTCTCCTCCACATAAATCTGTCCAAGCCCCTTTTAAGCTATCCAGGTTAGTGGCCATCACCACCTCCTGTGGCAGACATTCCAAACACCGATCACACGCTATGCGAAGAAGTGTTTCCTTTATTAGTCCTAATTCTTCCCCCAGCATTTTCAATGAATGCCCCTGGTTCTAGGTATTGTAGAGAGAAAAATTTCTCTGTCAACATTTTCTACCTCCATGCATAATTTTTATAGACTTCAATCATATCCCCTTAGCCTCTCCCTTTCCAAACTAAAGAGTCCCAAATGCTGCAGCCTCATAGGAAGGTGCTCCAGTCCCTCAATCATCCTGTTGCCCTTCTCTGCACTTTTTTCTATCTCCTCAATATCCTTTTTTGAGATGCTAACAGAACTGGACACAGTACTCCAAGCACGTCGCATCCACTGCTTTATATAAGGGCATGACAATCTTGCAGTTTTATTATCAATTCCTTTCCTAATGATCCAGCATAGAGTTTCATTTTTTCACAGGCTAAGCGCATTGAGTTGACATTCCCATGGAACTATCAACTAAGACGCCTAAATCCCTTTCCTGGTCTGTGACTGATAGCACTGACCCCTGTAGCGTGAAGTTTCCCAGTCCTTCACAGGAGTGGCAGACTCTAACCTGGTGAGCTAGGTTTGTTTCCCCACTCCTCCACGTGAAGCCTGCTGGATGACCTTGGTCTAGACATGGTACTTTCAGAACTCTCTCAGCCTCACCTACCTCACAGGGTGTCTGTTGGGATGAATAAAGGGAAGGAGCTTGTAAGCCGCTTTGAGACTCTTTACAGCTGAGAAGAATGCAGTATAAACCCAAACTCTTCTTCATTTTGGTTGCCTGAAGGGTTTGTTATAAGGTGGGTTTATGTGGGGAAAAATAAATGCTACCAAGGGTGTTGGTGGAGCTGTTAGAACATTGGAGTAGGGTAGGGGAGACCTGGGTAATCTCAGCGACCAACACTTAGTGGGTGACCTCAGGCCACTTATTTATTCTCAGCTTTACCTGCCTTGCAGGATTATTGTGGAGACAGAATGGAGAAGGCAAGAACCACTCTGAGCTCTTTAGAGAAAGGGTGGGATGAAAATTTAATCACTATTTAATCACAAGCTCATGCAGTGATTGACTGTTTGAAGTTACTGATGCCATAACACACCAGAGGCCTGATTCTCCTGCCTTGGGTTGACAACTCCAAGTTAGGAAAGTTTTGGAAATCTAGGGGTGGAGCTGAGGAGAGTGGGATTTATTTATTATTTATGATATTTATGATTTATGGGATTTGTTTATTTGTTTATGATAATAAATGACTTCATATTAGTGTCTCTAGGTGGCTTAAAAAGGTTAAAGAAAATAAGAAAAGGAGGGACTTCAACAGGATATAATGATCTAAGGTCCACCCTCCAAAGCAATCATTCTCTCCAGGTGAATGGATCTCTGGCTCATTCTGCACATGCAGAATAATGCACTTTCAAACAAGCTTTCAGTGTCTTTTTGAAGTCATGCGCGAATAGCAAAAATCCACTTGCAAACAGTTGTGAAAGTGGTTTGAAAATGCATTATTTTGCGTGCGCGGAAGGGGCCTCTGTCATCTGGAGATCAACTGTAATTCCAGGGGAATCTCCAAGCCCGACCTGGGGGTTGGGAATCCCAATCCCATCTGGTCGAAACATTTTGGAAGGGTTTTTCAGTTGCCATGCGATCTATTCACTATGTTTCCCATGAGTCTCTGATTCCCCGAACTTTTTCCTTAGCGCCGTTTTCTGAACTCACTCAGTTCCCGCTTGCCTGTTTATTTGCAGCATTTCTCTGATGGTTCTTTTATTTTGGAGGGGCCAATCTTCAAAGCATTGAGTATTCAAAGAGTATAGTGTGTAGCACGAGACCTTGAGGCATTGAAGAACTGATTCAACACAGAACTAAAAAAAATGATGTAATGGTGGCCAGGGATCATTTTGAGGGGGTGAATGCAGACACATCATTGTAAAGGTTAGGAGGCTAAAAACATTTTTAAAAACATTTTAGGGGGGTTGTGCAGAAAGAGCCTATATTTCTCCTGCTCCTTGGTTTTTGCCATACTATATGGTCATTGCTGTGTTGCTTTTGTTTGCTTTTTTATTTTATTGCTATTTTTTTTTAGTTACTGTTGTTAATGTCCACTATTTTATGATGTTATTATTATCGCTGTTGTTATTTGGGATGTTTTACCTCTTTTTTAGGTTTGAAAGTAGCCTTGAAAGATTTTTTTTTTTTAAAGCTGGGTTTTGGCAGGATTAAAAAAAAAACAAGAACAAATTAATAGCTGACTTGAAATCCAGTTAGGGAGAAATTCAGTTCTCACTTCTACTTCTTCACACAACGTGTGATTGGTGTTTGGAATATGCTGCCGCAGGAGGTGGTGATGGCCACTAACCTGGATAGCTTTAAAAAGGGCTTGGACAGATTTATGGAGGAGAAGTCGATCTCTGGCTACCAATCTTGATCCTCCTTGATCTCAGATTGCAAATGCCTTAGCAGACCAGGTGCTCAGGAGCAGCAGCAGCAGAAGGCCATTGCTTTCATCCTGCACATGGTCCCAAGGCACCTGGTGGGCCACTGCGAGTAGCAGAGCTGGACTAGATGGACTCTGGTCTGATCCAGCAGGCTAGTTCTTATGTTCTTATGTTCTTACCAATAACAACACTAACAACATTTTGTGCTTTAAGCCATTTGTTCTGTGTTTTAATAACCCTCCCTAAAGATAAGAGAAAATCTGGGGCATTATGACACATGATTTGAAAGGCATGTGTTGCTTTTACAGGATCTGTGATGCCTACAGAAGGTATGTGTTGGTTACAAAATACATTTGATTTCAAGATGGTGCTCCTGCTGCTTTCTATCTAGGGTTGCCAACAGACCTGAAAATTATCATTCCTCCTTAACAGAGGCTTTATCTGTGGGAATGGGCAACCGTGGCTTCTTCTGCACAAATCAAATAAAACATTTTGAGGCAGAAAATGAAACATATCCTTTCGTGGAGTTCTGCATGGTTTTTAGCCCGAAACGTTTTGGTTCCCGCCTCAAAGCGTTTTATGTGCCTGCAGTTCCCAAGCAATTCTTTTTTGAAAATGGTTTTCTGCAAGAGTTTCTTTTGTGCAACCATTTTCACTTGCTATGAGGATCTCTTTAAGATGCTTCCCATGTCACTCTGCAGTCTCTGGACCTCCTCATTGGTACCATTTTCTGAGCTTGCGCCAGCAGTCTCGAACTGTATTTCCATAACTAATTTTTTTTTTGAAGGGGGAGGTCATGTCTATATAGCTGTGTAGACATGATCCCTCTAGAATTGCAGCACAAGACTTTGAAACATTGTAAGCATCGGATCTACAGATCTGTTGTTTTTTTTTTAAAAAAAGAACAGAACTACCACAAAATGGAAGCCAGGAAGCGGGTGACTGCAGACAAATGCGGTTTTTGAAAACGTTTGCAAAATGTTTTCAGGGGGTCGTGCGGAAAAGGCCATTGCTTTCTGTGGCATGGGAGGTACAAAATATCATCTGGGAAACAGCATCCCATTAAACCTCTATTAAAGGGACAGGAGCTTTTTTTTTCTCCAGACCGGTTGGCAACTCTATTACTTATACCCAGTAGGACTGGCAATCACATTTGTGCCCACATAACACCAAAGAGACACAAAAGTTATTTCAGTCCATTTTACTAAATTCTAGTTATTATGTTCTGGGTCTCTAGAAACAGAAAAACAAGTCTGCTTTTTGAAACAGATGGGATGTCAAATCCAGACCTGATGACCTTGTACAGACAATAAATTTGTCTTGTTTCCCTTCAAGGCTAAAACTTGGTGTAAAAGGCACAAGATAAGGAAGACCTTTTTTTTCTGGACCCCGCCCCAGGAGAGCTTCAAAGGTTTGCAGTTATGCCAACTGGAGGAATCTCATCATGGCAATTGTCCTCTTTGCCTTCAGTGAGCCTCTACCTGCCTGCCCCTCTACAACTGTGACCACGGAAAGAAGCAAAATGCTCTTGAACAGGACCATTGAGAGATGCTCACATACTGCAAGCTGTAAGATAATAAAAGATGAAATATTATGCTTGGCAGGGTCTCTTTCACTGATGTGTGCAGATTGGATGCCTTGCTAGAGCTCTTCTTTGGCGTCACTGATGCTCTTTAGGGAGGAAAGGCAACATAGTGTAGCTGGATCTCATCAGATCTAAGAAGCTAAGCAGGGTCAGTACTTGGAGGGGTGACCACCAAGGAAGACTCTACAGAGGAAGGCCGTGGCAAACCACCTCTGCCTCTCACTTGCTTTGAAAGTCCCTTGCTGTCATGACCTGGTCTTGTTCCAGCCTAATCCTGCCATGTCTCCCAACCAGGAGGTGAAATCTCCTGTCTGGAACTGCTGTCTCTTGCTTGCTCATTAGTTCCACATACTCATTAGCCACCTGCAGGCGTCTACATTTCAGAGTGTTGCAGAGTATGGATTGCTTTGCGTTGGTGAAGGCCATGCCTTCGTCTTCCCATGAGAATGCTGTTCCCTCCCCTGGGAACTGGCGGTGGAAGGTGGTATCAAGCTACGTGAGGTGGGGGGAAATGGAGTGGTGGTATAATGGAAGCTATTTTTGTGTCTATTTCTCAGTCCTGTCCATAGAAGTCTAAATGCTTTATCCTGATGTTGTTTTCAACACAGGAAATCATTTGAAAATGCAATCTCATATTGGACAATCCAGGGGTATGACACTTGCTGAGGTCGCCACCTTTGGCGGACGAAGAAGAAGAAGAAGAAGAAGAAGAAGAAGAAGAAGAAGAAGAAGAAGAAGAAGAAGAAGAAGAAGAAGAAGAAGAAGAAGAAGAAGAAGGAGGAGGAGGAGGAGGAGGAGGAGGAGGAGGAGGAGGAGGAGCAGGAGGAGGAGGAGCAGGAGGAGGAGGAGCAGGAGGAGGAGGAGCAGGAGGAGGAGGGAGGGAGGGAGGGAGGGAGGGAGGAAGGAAGGAAGGAAGGAAGGAAGGAAGGAAGGAAGGAAGGAAGGAAGGAAGGAAGGAAGGAAGGAAGGAAGGAAGGAAGGAAGGAAGGAAGGAAGGAAGGAAGGAAGGAAGGAAGGAAGGAAGGAAGGAAGGAAGGAAGGAGATTAGAATCTACCTGTTCTTAATCACTATACCACATGCTCCTTTTATACACACGTGCTCCATTTATTTGAAAATAAACCGAAATTTAGCACAACAAACAAATATCTGCATAATCCAGTCAAACCCAAATTGAAGAAGAGTTGGATTTATATCCCCCTTTCTCTCCTGCAGGAGACTCAAAGAGGCTTACAATCTCCTTTCCCTTCCCCCCTCACAACAAACATCCTGTGAGGTAGGTGGGGCTGAGAGAGTTCAGAAGAGCTGTGACTAGCCCAAGGTCACCCAGGTGGCGTGTGTGGGAGTGCACAGGCTAATCTGAATTCCCCAGAAAAGCCTCCACAGCTCAAGTGGCAGAGCAGGGAATCAAACCCGGTTCCTCCAGATTAGAGTGCACCTGCTCTTAACCACTATGCCACTATTGCACTGTCCTATGAAAATTTCACCATTCAGGGAAGCATGAGACATTCAGCACTGGTGTCAGAGGAAGAATTCTGCTCCCTTGGAGAGGTGGTGTGAGTTTGCTCAAAGCAAAATGCAGGTCCTCACCCACCCACCCACCCACCCAAGATCTGGAATGGGTTAGCAGATAGGCTGCCCTGCACGAGCACCCTATTGTTTCTTCCTAAGTTTTAAGTCAATACTGTACAAACACTGCAAATCCCAACCAAAGTAAAGCCTAGCCTTGTAGTGTGGTCCTTAGCATTTCTTACCAGTCAGGGAAGTAACAAGAATGCAACTGTATTTTGAAAGCTTTTTGGAAAGAAAAAAATCAGAATTCAATAAGACAATTATGGGTTTGGCGTGACAGCTAAAAGGCATCTAGCTCATGCTTCCTTGCTACAAATAAGACTTAGTTTCATTCTGCATGGGCCAAAAACAGCGGTGTGAAAACGGTGTAAAAGGGTTTAAAACAGTGTAAAAGGGTTTATACCATTTTCAAACCACTATTTTTGGCCCATGCGGAATCAGCCCTAGTTACAATTAACTGTAGCTATTATAGGTTACAGTGTACTTTAGAGTTGTACTTTGAATGGGACCATCTTAGTAGCATTAATAATGTTTAATAATAATGAACTTACAATCCCGGGAACAAAATGCAGGAAACAATGAGCAATGAGCACCTGAAATTGCCTCTGGAAGAAATCTTACAGACAGAAACACCCTGCCTGCCCCCAACCAAACTGAGATGGACCAAAACAAAACTCTGCTTGCGCGCACACATAAATCTCAAGAGTGAGCTAATTTCAAGGAGATGAGTTATGTGCAAAGTGTAAACACAGCTCTATTAATGGAGCAGTGAGACAACTTTTAATCATAGGTTTCCAGATACTTTCCCCCTTTAAAACCCTCAGCTTCCAGTGTGCCTCAAAGCTTTCAGCTTGAAGATTTCAGACTATGTTTTAACTCAAGGGAGGAAGAGTGTGAAACAGCATGAGGGAAGTGTTGCCTAAAAGATCAGAGGTGAGAAGTTATAATTAAAAATGAGCTGCCAGTCAGAGTAGACAATGCTTAGCGTGACGAACCAATAGCTTGACTCCAGAGGAGGCTGCTCTGTATGTTTGTCAGCATTTGGTGTTTTTTGTGGCACTGGACAAAATCTATGGAAAATATCTCCAGTCCATGGAAAAAAGGAAAATTTCTTCAGGTATTATGTCCATTCTCATTAAAGTGTAGGAGGAGAATGTGAGTCATTCATTCACTTTGAAAAGTATTTTTGATGTCTTTCAACAACAAGGCTGAACCAGAGAAAAGGAAAATGAAAAGACTGGGGCAGAATCCCAGTTCGACAACAGCAAAGGGCACTTGACCACAAAGTTTTGTCCAGGGTAGTTGTGGTTGTGAGTTGGTGACACAAACAAGGAAAGCAGCCATTTCCATCCCATGACCTCATCTCGGGACTCTTTCTTTCCTTTTCTCAATTGTTATTGATGGGCTATAATGCTGGCAATCTTAAATACATGAAACTGCCTCGTAACTCAAACTACTGGATGATCAAGGACAAAACTGTTAACTCTAATTGGGAGTGGCTCTCCATATTCTTGGGCACAGGATTTTCATATCATATCACCTGTTAACTGAAATTGCCAAGAACATATCATATCACCTGTTAACTGAAATTGCCAAGCAATTTGACAAATGAACTTAGGAAGATATAAAGTTGACATACAGAGAGGTGAATCATTGTTTCATCTGCCCAGTGTTGTCTATTCTAGATGGTGGCTCATCCAAATCTTGGGCAAAGAAAAGTCTTTTCCAACACTTGCTACCTGAGATCTTTTAACTGGAAATGTCTATGAACACTGCAGCCCAGAATGTGAAAATGGTGAAAAACCACCATGTTCTCCTCCACCGACCAGTATCAGCTCCTTAGGTTTGTAAATGAACAGGTCCTGAGCATGTGGAACTGTCCCAACGATATGTGTTGAGACAGCATATCAAATACCTAGCAAGTTGTTCAGTTATCTCCTTAGGCCAAAGGACTAAATTCTGTACTTCTGGTTGTTTCCAGCTATACGGTCCTGTTTTTTTAAAGGAGTAAAAATTGTATCAAGTGTTGAGTTTTCTAACTTTGTACAAATTTACATTCTGTTGGATGGGTCAGGATGAAGGATAGTTTAGGGTAGCCAGGCAGCTGCTCTTTGACCAGTCCAACATGCTCTGTTTACCAGTGACTGACACTGTATTCTGTTCCTTGTCATTGGAAAAGCAGCATTCCTACTTTGGCCCCGGTTTTATTTGGGGGATGGAAGAGGCTTGATTAAATATTGTTTGTTGTTTGTCTGCTTCCCCTGTAGCGGAACTAGGAAGGATGCATCTCAGCTCTAGTGGGTAAGTGTATATATGCATGCACACTAACATTAAGGCAATTGTGCAGCCTGCCATTTCACTAAGTGCAGTTGTTGGGGCTATTTTGATCTATGGAGTTGCTGAAGGACAACAGAGGGAGGTATCATATCAGAACAATTATCACTAGCTTGTCAGTGCCCCCTCACTGATCTTGCCTGGTGCTGTTACATCAGGGCCCCCTCATATTGAGGGGCCCGCAGTCCCCCTCTTTGGGGTAGGTTTTAAATTGAGGATTTTCTGGACACCTCTTGATTGTTTATTTATTAGCTGAGATCCGCTGTTTTATATGAATTTTAGGATGCTTTATTGATAATTAATGGGATGGAGCTTAAGTATTTATATTGTATAATTGTACATGACCTGCTCCTGCTTGATGTTTGATTTGTGTTGTTCACCGCCCGGAGCCCTCCGGGGATCGGGCGGTATAGAAATGGAAGAAATAAATAAATAAATAAAAATAAGAGGCGTATAATCGTAGCAATAGGAAAATTTAAGAATCCTGATATTTGTTGGGCTCCTTACTCTGCTAAGCAGCCCCATGGCACAGAATGACAGATTTATGGAGGAGAAGTTGATTTATGGCTACCAATCTTGATCCTCTCTGATCTGAGATTGCAAATGCCTTAGCAGACGAGGTGCTTGGGAGCAACAGCCGCAGAAGGCCATTGCTTTCACATCCTGCATGTGAGCTCCCAATGGTGGGCCACTGCGAGTAGCAGAGAGCTGGACTAGATGGACTCTGGTCTGATCCAGCTGGCTTGTTCTTATGTTCTTATGTTCTAATGATACAATGCAATACTGCAGTTTGCTCATAACTTGAGTTCAATCCCAGCAGAAGTCAGGTTCAGGTAGCTGGCTCATGAATGACTCAGCCTTCCATCCTTTTGAGGTCAGGAAAATGAGTACCCAGCTTGATGGATAAAGTACAGGTGACAAGAGAAGGCAATGGCTAACCACCTCGTAAATATAATCTGCCTAAGTACATATTGTGATGTGATAGTACCCCATGGATAAGCAATGACCCAGTGTTTGCACAGGGGACTGTCTTTTCCTTTTACCTTCCTCTGCTAGTAGTGAAAGGCCTAAAATCTTTTTTAGCTTGACTGGCAGGCAACTAGATATTATAAGATGGCTGAGGAAACAAGGGGTACAGCTATTTTAGAGATCACTCCTACTAACAGGAAAGGTCTTGTAGAGGAGGTTGAAATAGTGTGACCTTTTGGTGCAAGGGGACCATACCAGCTTAGTGTTCACAATTGTCAGGAAAAAAAAGATTATGGTGTGAAGTCAGACATATAACCTGGATTTTAAAAAGCTAACATTAGGAATCCAAGGCAAACATTGGCTGGCATTAATGGGTGAAAAGCTTCAAGGGAAAGAAAATCAGGAGTGGTGAGATTTTTTTTTAAAAAAATGTGAAACTAAAGGCACAGTTGCAGGCCATTCCAACAAGGAGGAAGAACAGAAGTCACCATAGGAAACCAGTCTGGCTTTAAGGGAGGCTTTGAGATCTGAGGTCGAAGAGGGTTAATAATGAGGAGCTGAATGAGGGAAGAATTGAGAGGGAAAGATGTATAACAAAAACGAAGATTTGTAGGGAGGAAGTCACGAGGGCTAAGGCCAAAATGTGCTTTGGTTGGGGCAGGGGGAATAACAATAGGATTTTTAAATATATATATATAATGTTATGAGTAAGAGCGAAGAATAAGGAAATGATAGATCCATTTAAGGGAGGTGACAGGCAAGTTTACTTTAAATTTACACAAGTCCTCAGGAGTAGTTCAGCATTGGAATTGGCTGCCTAGGGAGGTGGTGAACTCCCCCTCATTGGCAGTCTTCAAGCAGCAGCTGGATAAAATCTTGTCAGGGATGCGCTGGGCTGATCCTGCATTGAGCAGGGGGTTGGGCTAGATGGCCTGCATGGCCCCTTCCAACTCTATGATCCTATGACCCCGATGAACTGCATTCCAAAGCACTGAAGGAGTTGACAGGTGTCATTTTGGAACACCTCTCTTTAATTTTTTGGAAAATTTTGGAGGACAGAGGAGGTACTTGGGGATTTGGAAAAAGGCTTATGGTGTACCTATTTTTAAGAATGTGAAAAAAGATGAATCCAGGAAATTATCGGCCAGTTCGTTTGCGATCGATTCCAAGAAAGATTTTAGACAGACTGTTAAAGAGTGTGTGTGAACATCTGGAGAGACATGGTGTGCTTCTTAAATCTCAGCATTGCTTTCTTAGGAAGAAGACATGGCAGACCAATCTGATCTCTTTCTTTGACTGAGTTACTAGTTTGGTGGATCAGAGGGGGGACGGACCCCGAGCAGGTGTTGTTCCTGGATGCCATTTTCCCCGATATGCCTCTGTCAAAGAATGTACCATGCAGCTGGCAGAAAAAAAATCCTTTAGTAATATGCAATAGGAATGGGTCTTGACCTGGTTGGCCCAGGGTAGCTTGATCTCATCAGATCTCAGATACTAAGTAGGTTAATTGGATGGAAGACCACCAAAGAACACCAGGGCAACTGTGCAGAGGAAGGCAATGGCAAAATACCTTTGTATGTTTTTTCCTTGAATAGCATACAGCAGGGTGTCCAACTCTGGAAATCATAGTCTGTGAGCATCTGGAGGGCCAGAGTTGGACACCTTTGCCCTACAGGATTGTCAGTAAGTCAACTCTGACTTGACGACATTCTACATATACAATAGAGGAGGCCTTGGACTAGGGTTTTGGTATGGTAATAGGTATACGTTGAAGGGAAAGTTATAAAAACCCTGCTCATTGCCCTCATTCTTGTTCCTTTACTCCCATTCAGGCCTACTCTGGTTGCCCCAAAGGGCTAGAAACTTGCCTTTTCTCTTAAGAGCAAAAGTTGATGCTTTTCAGAATCCTGAATTCCATCACCAGATCTAAATTCTGTATTGATTTCAGGACAGATATAGCCCTGCATATGATTCTATTGCCCTTTGTTTCCTCAGGGACTGATATTTTCCAATATAAGAAAGAAGTCTATCCAGTTATGCTGTCTGCCCTGAAAGACACGGGATGCTGATTCCAGGGACAGATTGAATTCTGCTTTTGTGCTATTCAGAAGAACCTGCTGAGTGAGGTATCCCACCACAAGAAATGTGAAAAGCCAAATCCATTACAAGCCCTTCACAGAAAGGCAAAGATGCTTCTCCATCAAACTGGATAATTTGAGATATCCCACCTCAGGAAATGTGAAAAGCCGAATCCATTACAAGCCCTTCACAGAAAGGCAAAGATGTTTCTTCATCAATCAGGATAATTTTAGCCCCTTTCCACTGCATCAAGGCCAATCTCTAAACAAGGAAGAGAAACTTTGCATTCCCTTTCCGCAACTGTAAGACATTCACCTTAGGCTAGAAACAGACATCCTGGGTGCTGAAGGATAAAAAAGAATCAAAAGACTAAGATCTTCACAAAGTGACTGAAGAAGAAGAAGAAGAAGAAGAAGAAGAAGAAGAAGAAGAAGAAGAAGAAGAAGAATTTGGATTTATATCCCCCTTTCTCTCCTGTAGGAGACTCAAAGGGGCTTACAATCTCCTTGCCCTTCCCCCTCAACAACAAACACCCTGTGAGGTGGGTGGGGCTGAGAGAGCTCCAAAAAGCTGTGACTAGCCCAAGGTCACCCAGCTGGCATGCGTGGGAGTGCACAGGCTAATCTGAATTTCCCAGATAAGCCTCCACAACTCAAGCGGCAGAGCTGGGAATCAAACTCGGTTCCTCCAGATCAGAGTGCACCTGCTCTTAGCCACTGCTCTTAGCCACTACGCCACTGCTGCTCCCAACCACTGCTGCTCCCACCACTTCTGAGTGGTGCCCGTTTGCACTGATGGGGGTACCGGGCCAGGCATGAAAACAAAGTGTAATGAAATAAATTTAACAGTGTTATAAGTTACTTATCTGCCTTCCAAATCACATTTAGGGGTTCAGCTGAAAGATGTTACTCCATGGATGCTATTTTGTAATACTCAGTATTTAAAAGGCAATCATAGTGATAGCTGAAATTTTGGAGCCAGAGACTGGGAGGAAAAAGTGGTCCTGGATAAGGGCCCTCCCCCCTGACACACTGGCCCCATCCTTACAAAGTAGGGAGGGAGGTAAAGAGATAGAATTAATCAACCCTATACCTTGGATAGCCGTGCCAGGGCCAGGCATAGGTGTCTGCACATTGTACCCAACAGCATAGCATGTCCATTTACTTTCCCCAGGCTGGGAGCTGTCTTCCCTGGACTGCACATGGCTCTTCTACCCTGGGCTAGACTGGGCCATTGACCCACTGAGAAATGCCCTGGTGGTTACAATAACCAGTCTGTCCCTGGTTACAGAAAACACGGGATACATGGAAAACCTGCCCTTTGCTTGCAAGGAGTTTTCTCTATCTATTTATCTATTTATCTATTTATCTATTTATCTATTTATTTATCTATCTATCTATCTATCTATCTATCTATCTATCTATCTATCTATCTATCTATCTATCTATCTATCTATCTATCTATCTATCTATCTATCTATCTATCTATCTATCTATCTATCTATCTATCTATCTATCTATCCTATCTATTCTATCCTATCCTATCTATCTATCCTACCCATCCCTCCCTCCCTCCTCCCTCCCTCCCTCCTCCTCCCTGCCCGCCTCCGCCCGGCTCTCACTGGGCTACAGCCAGCCAGCCAGCCAGCCAGCCAGCCAGCCAGCCAGCCAGCCAGCCAGCCAGCCAGCCAGCCAGCCAGCCAGCCAGCCAGCCAGCCAGCCAGCCAGCCAGCCAGCCAGCCAGCAAGTCTTGGATATCCACATAAATTTCATCAAGAATATTGGATAACCCTGTTTGTAGGAATTATAGGTGTAAATAAAATGGTTACGGGAATAAAACTCCAAACTTGGAACAGTTAGTTTTGAGTCCAGTAGTACCTTACAGACCAATCAGAGTCTCAGGGTATACCATCAGAAGACATCCACAGTTTTAAATAAGACACATATCCCAGTGCAGAAAATGTCTCAATGACTTTTAATGGGTAGGCATCCAAATGCGGATTCTGTCCTTCCCTTCCATACAAATGCGCACACCTATATTTGTACCCCGAGCCACTTTGCACAACATTCTGCACATGAGGCCCCAGCCCTAATTCTGCCAAGGAGAAAGAAAATTGGATAATGATGATCAGAAGGTTGGATCACTGGTGGAACTGGAAGGCCTACATTGCAAGTCTAACCTGCTGAACCACCAGGGAATCCATTGTTGATCAAAGCTGTCACCCTGGATCAAAGGCTTCTGAATCGGTTACAGCTTCAGACAGATGGGTTTAGACAGATGGAACTTTGGTCATTCCTCTAACACTGCAACGTGAATAACTCCTAGTATAACAGAGACTCTAATAAAAGCAACAGCTCAAGATCTCACCTCACATTTCTTCATGCAGTGGATCAGTGCAGGGTACGGGTACCACTTGAGTGCCGCTGTGCAGACGATGTTCTAGAGGAAAAGGGGAAAGAAGAATGGGGACTGTGAGACAAAGAAATCACTGTAGAGAAAAGTCACATGGTGGGCTTACTTCCCCCTGCCCTGGTTGCTCCGTATTCTGCACTTTGGAAATGAAGTTTCGCTCCTAATACCTCTTGTGTTTTCAAGACCTGGCCTCCTTCCAAGTATTTACAAGAAGTGCTGGACCTGACGCTTGCAATAACAGAAAGCTTGAGATTAAAATAATATTTAAGGTTCTCTGTAAGCGTCGTGTTCAATATTTCACTCATGACAAGGAGAGCAGCCTTGGCGGTGGAAATTTGATGGGGAGAAGGGAAGAAGAGATTTGGTAATGGTCTCCAGAGATTTTGCTCATTGCTTTAAAGGCACAGCTTCTTCACAGCCCGGCCATCTTACCCATCATGCCCAAGGAGATGAGTGGGGCATACAGCTAGAGTTGGCCAGCTAGGATTTGCGGCAGGAAGGGAGAAGAAAGTCTTACAAACCACTTCACTGAGTTTTTTTTTAATTATATAGATTTTTTTTCTTACTGAGGATTATAAACAAAGCAATACTGTTCAAAAACCAATACAAGTTGCTGTTTTTTTAAAAAAACTCCATTAGATGATGTAGTTTTTTAAAAGTAGTTTCTGCAAAATTCTACTGATTGTGGGGAGTGTGGTAGAAAATGAAAAAAAGAGAAGGTATTTTCAGTTGCAGAACTTAATAGATTTAATAATGACCAAATTGGCCATGCTGGCGGGGGCTGATGGAAATCATAGTCCGTGAACATCTGGGGCACCAGAGTTGAACAATCTGCCATGCTGGCAGGGGCTGATGGGAATCATAGTCCATGAACATCTGGAGCACCAGAGCTGGACACCCCTGATGTAAACTCTTCTTAGGGTCACACCATTGGAGATCCAGTTGAACAAGGGATGTGTGTAAATCAAAAGTGTGCTAGGAGTGTTTAATTTTTTTTAAAGGCACCAAGTATGACCCAGCCAAATGGCCAGGTTCCAATGTTATGTTCATTCTCACAATGCTAAGGATTGCTTCCATTATTTCACTGTTCCAGGACTTCTGTCTCAATTAGAGTTAATTAGCAGAAAATTCCCAGACCTCTCCTCCTCTCAGGTGGGAGCCAATGAGGTACCTTTGACAGGACATATACAAATGCAATTGCCAATGAACAGGACCTGAATACTTGCACATATGCCTCACCCCCTTCCACCTGAGAGGAGGACAAACACAGATCCCCACCCTACAAATCACTCCGTACTGTGCCATGGAGAGAAACACATCTTACCATGACATGCCTCAGAAGATGCCAGCCACAGATGCGGGAAAAACGTTAGGAGCTAAACCCACCAGACCGTGGCTGCATAGCCCAGAAAACCCACAAAAGCCAACTGATTCTGGCCTTGAAAGCCTTTGACGTCACACACACAGTATCGTTCAAAGAGGAAGAAAAAGATTACTGGACTCCCGTTTAATTTTCCTGCAATGGACTAACCCTGATGGAACTTCTTCGGAGGATTACTGCAAGGCCAAAACCCCTCTGGAAGATGGCAAGATATTATAAGGGCTTAATCTACACTAGAAGTCCCATGGTCCAGAGTGATAAGCTGCAGCACTGCAGTCAAAGCTCTGCTCATGACTTGAGTTCAACCCCAAGTTTCAGGTAGCCGGCTCAAAGTTGACTCAGCCTTCTATCCTTTCGAGGTCGATACAGTGAGTGCCCAGCTTGCTGGGGGTAAAATGTAGACAACTCGGAAAAGCAATGACAAACCACTCCATAAACATAGGGCCTTTCCCCACTTACCTTCAGCCCTGCGCTACTTGAGGAGAGTAGCACGGGGTCCCCCGGCACTCCCCATGACAGGGGCAGCGACAGCGCAGCCACCCCAATGCTGCCGCTGTTGCGCCCCCTCAGCGCGCGTCATTTTGGCACCTCTTTTGAACAGAGCCTTTTGGATAACCCGCGCAGAGCGCGGGGCAGTGGGGAAGGCCGGGTGGTTACCCCAGTTTCCATTTTCCCGCCGCCTGATGACGTGGACCCTCCCATCCAATCAGGGCATGGCGGGGCGTTCGCGATGCAGCGGGAATTTTTTTAAATTTTCAACTGGACGAATCCTCGACTATTTGAGGACACAAGATGTGTCCACTAATAGTTGAGGATTTGTCCAGTTGAAAAAAAAATTAAAAATCCCACCGCATCGCAAACGCCCCGCCATGCCCTGATCGGATGGAAGGTTCCACATCATCAGGCGGCGGGAAAATCGCAAACGCAGCAGCCAATCAGGACACCCCTGAATGGATAGTGCTGCGCGGCTGCCAACGCTCATTTAGAAAGGGGCGGAAGCTGCGGTGGGGAACATGACCCCGCGCTGAAAAGGTTCCGCAACAGACGAAACCGTTAAGTCTCCACGTTATTTTTAGAGTGGAGAAACGCCCATAGTTTACATAGCAAACAATACGATGTGATGTCACCCCATGGGTCAGTAATGACCCAGTGTTTACACAGCGGGACTACCTTAACATTACACATTACAAATTGCACAGGGGGGACTTCTTTCACATTACGCTACTTTTACATTCCTCCTACACGGGTTCATTGGGGAAGACCCCGATGTTGTACCAGATATGCGATGGGAGTTTTCTGCCTCCCACAAACACTGGCTCTTTTCCTCTTGAGACAGGAACAGGTACTCTCCTCACAGCTGTTTTCACTTCTGTACACCTCGTGGTGGAGTGGCATCATCATTAAAATGAGGCAACTCACTTTGCTACATGCGAGCTTCACCGCAGAGCTAATGGTAGATCGGCAGGAATGGGAAAAAAAAACAGCAACGGAAAATCAGCAGCAGGGAGAGGCAATTGCTGCTTTCTGTTGCCTGTTTTGTTGCACACAGAAAAGAGTCTGCAGGCATGTTGTGTGTGTAGGCTAGGGAGAAAACTCCCAGCATACATCTGATGTAAAGTCCTTATGCTAAACACATGAACTTTGCATCACGCAGATAAGTCCTAAGGATTAATGAAATTCTTCTCTGGTTCTGGTGGGTTTTCCGGGCTGCGTGGCCGTGGTCTGGTGGATCTTGTTCCTAACGTTTCGCCTGCATCTGTGGCTGGCATTTTCAGAGGTGTACCACAGAGAAAAGTCTCTTACAGATTTCCAGTTAGATTTGGTTATAGTCCTGCTGAGGAAGGGTGGGAATGCAGAGAAACTCCTCTTTTGGGGGGTATTTCTTCCTAGCCATAAAAGTATATTTCAGCTTAACTAGAACTAAACCAAGGTTAAGGATTTGGTTGATTGGAGTTACTATTTCCCAAGCCCACTTTTTGATATACTTCTTCTAAAATTAGTAGCATAGGAGTTTTGCTTTCACACTGGACTGGGAACAGCTGCTGAATTGTCCTCTTAGGCAAATTATACCACAACACAACAGTGACAGCCAACTTGGCATAGCAGCTAACAGCAGTGGACTCTGATCTGGAGAAGCAGGTTTGATTCGCCACTCCTCCACATGAGCAGTGGACTCTTACCTTGTGGAATAGATTTGTTTCCTCGTCCCTTCGCATGAAGCCTGCTGGGTAACCTTGGACCAGTCACAGTTCTCTCAGAACTCTCTCAGCCTCACCTACCTCACAAGTGCCCGTTTCTGCACGGCCTCACGAGCGGAGGTGCACTGGCGTAGTGGACGCTGGTGCAACCCCCAGGGCCATTTGCACGGTGCCCTGCGAATGGCCCTGGTGCTTCAGCGGCCCACAGGGCCACGTTCACATGGGCACACTGGCGCAAATCCCTCTTGCCTTGTCCCCCAGCTGCTGTCACGCTGGATAGGGCAGGGGTCATGACCCCATGGCCATGGCAGCACCTCCAGGGCTGGAGACCAGGAGGTGTGTCCACTGGCCTCTCCAGAACGACGGCAGCTAGGGGACAAGGTAAGAGGAATCTGTGCCAGCGTGGGGAAAATGCCGGCTTCCACCCTGTGCTGTTTGCTCAGCACCGAATGGAAGCTGGCATTTTCCAAAACGAAAAACACCATTGTGTGTGTGTGTGTGGGGGGGGGGGGATGATGTGCAATCTTCCTCTCTACAATGGCATTTTTACCGACCCCACGCCAGTTTAAATGCCCCGTGCAGAAACGGCCAAGCTGTCTGTTGTGGGAAGAGGCAGAGAAGAAGTTTGAAGGCAGTAAGGTTGAGAAATTGCAAGGTATATGAATTTATCTCCTCCTCCTAGGCTGCAGTGGCGTAGGAGGTTAAGAGCTCGTGTATCTAATCTGGAGGAACCGGGTTTGATTCCCAGCTCTGCCGCCTGAGCTGTGGAGGCTTATCTGGAGAATTCAGATTAGCCTGTACACTCCCACACAAGCCAGCTGGGTGACCTTGGGCTAGTCACAGCTCTTCAGAGCTCTCTCAGCCCCACCTACCTCACAGGATGTTTGTTGTGAGGGGGGAAGGGCAAGGAGATGGTAAGCCTCTTTGAGTCTCCTGCAGGAGAGAAAGGGGGATATAAATCCAAACGCCTCCTCCTCCTCCTCCTCCTCCTCCTCCTCCTCCTCCTCCTCCTCCTCCTCTTCTTCTTCTTCTTCCTGGTCTTCTTCTTTAGCATGTGCTCAAATGTCCCAGGCTTTCACAAGAAGTGGAGAAGGGCTTCCCATATAAATTCCGTGGGACAATCTGCCCTTTTCTCCTGCTGATTCGAGGACTAATTTAACCTGTCTGCAGGGGAACTCTGGTGTGTTTTTGCAGTTTCTGTCGTTGGAGGCTTACCTGGCACAGGCTAGCAAAAGGACTTTTTATACTATCTGCACAGGGCTGTTTATCTTTCCGATGCGCTAGGATTTTCCACTATTACTCAAGCCAGATTGCTCCACCTGCCTTGCAACAGGACCGGTCTGTGTGCAAAGGAAAAGGAAAGGAATAAGGGTGAAACCGGTCAGGGGTGGGGGTGGGGAGACCTATGCTGTTTATCCCATGAGTGAGGGAGACCGCAAGGCTCAGAGGCCTCATGGCGGTGTCAAGAATGCTACCCACGAGGTCTTGACAGCTTTCTGGAAATTTCAAGGTCAATGCCACCACCGTGTCTGCTACCAGGAAGATAACTTTTTGCATGTGCGTTCTACTTATTGAAAGTGAAGATGGTAAATATATATAGAAGACTTTTTAAAAATGTCAAAATAAACAAGGTTGGCATCGTCCAGTCTTTTGAACTTTGGGCACAAAATGAAAGGGGGGGGATTCTTTTTTCTTTATGAAAAGAAGAAGAAGAGTTGGATTTATATCCCCCCCTTCTCTCCTGTAAGGAGACTCAAAGAAGCTTGCAAACTCCTTTCCCTTCCCCCTCAACAACAAACACCTTGTGAGGTAGGTGGGGCTGAGAGAGCTCTGTAGAGATATGACTAGCCCAAGGTCACCCAGTTGGCATGTGTTGGAGTGTACAGGCTAATCTGAGTTCCCCAGATAAGCCTCCACAGCTCAGGTGGCAGAGCGGAGAATCAAACATAGTTCCTCCAGATTAGAGTACACCTGCTCTTAACCACTATGCCATTGCTGCTCCTAAGAGGGCATTACGGAAGGCTGTGGCTCAGTGATAAAACACCTGCTTTGCAGTGTGGACCCCAACATTTAATCCCTGGCATCACCAGCTAAATGCCTTTCAATGCCTGGGACTTGGGAATCAGAGTAGACAATGGCAGGCTAGAAGCTTGGGTCTGAGTCATCGAGAAGGCAGCTTCCTATGTTGTGGCAGGACTGGGTCAAGGTGTTTTGTTACCCCAAGTGAGATATAATTCCAATTGTTTCTTCATAAATAGTATAATATTGCTTCGTGGAAAATAACCTATGGTTTCCCGGGATATAACGTAGTTTTTGTTTACTTTAACATTAGCTGTGTAATACTTCCTAATTCATGGCAAGGGATTGAACGGGTGTTATAAACACCTTCCATATAAACAAAAATGAGTTTCGCAACACTTCAAAGAACTCGCCAGTTTCGCTGCTGGCCCCAATTAGCTCTGCTATCCATCTGTGCTGGGGGAAGAGTTGGTTTATATACTCTGTTTATCTCTACCACAAGGAGTCTTAAAACCGTTTACAATTGCCTTCCCTCCCCAACAAAACAGACACCTTGTGAGGTATGTGGGGCTGAGAGAATTCTGAGAAAAGGCCGCCCTTCATGGAGAGAAATGGGCAATCAAGCCGAGTTCTCCAGATTAAAGTCCGCTGCTCTTAGCCACTATGCCACGCTCATTAGAAGAATTTAGATACAGATGATCAAGACACAATGAGGCATCTCCAAGGCTCTCCAACTTTATGGGTATATACTTCCTAGAGGGCAATTTAGAGTCCATGGTGTTTAGGAAATAGGAGACCACCCCCATGGACACACAACTTCACTGAGTATTGACTTTTCAAAGCCTAAATTGGCCCCTGGTCTGTTGTAAGGATCACAGAGATGAGAGACTTTAAAGAACTTTGCGTGTGAAATTGGAAACCTTGCTGCTGCTACTGCTGCTGCTATTTAGCAAAAGAGGTATTAGTAATAACTACTGAATAATATTTATTCAGCAACACTGTAATAATAGTAATGGCAAAGCCAAGCCTAAGAGCTGGCAAACCTCCTGGGAGCAAAAACTTGGTCCAGTTTCAAGCAACCTGCTTCTAATTCAAAGAAAGAAAGGATTTTGCAAAGCGGTAAAAGGTATTGTAAAAACTGAAGGGCTGAGTTGTGTATAAAACTCAGCAAGTGGTACGGGCAGAGAATCCTAGCTGCTGGGTGTGGAAAGTGTAAATGGTTTCCACCCATTTCTGGTTGATGATGTTCCAAGATGTACAGGTCCCTGTTGAGTTTGTGGACTCTACCTGCTCCCTGGCATGTTTTAGAGGCTCCCTGTCATTTGTGCCATTGGAACTGGGGTGTCTCCCAGATGTAGTCATAAAAAGGAAATATGCCATCTCAAATATCTCCCATATGGCTTTCCCTGCATATTTTCTCTCTGATCTGCTAAGGGAAATCTACTTCTGCATTCCAGATCTTTGAGAACTGTATTCCTGTCACAGAGATTGTGGGAGGCAGAGAAGGCAGAGAAGATGGCATTTTCACCTGAAGTGGAATGCTCCGTACATTAGATCTTGGCAGAGGTGTAGCACCCATGGAGACAAGTGGGGTCACATGTCCTGGGTGTAAGCCATGGTGGGGGCGGAAAATCAAGGCGAGATGGGCCAGGCACAGCAAGAACATGGCTGGTGGGTGGGCGGAGCTGTGTGTGAGGAGGGAAGGCAGTGCGCTGGGCCTCTGGCTGTCTCCTGCATCTCCCTCATGGACAGCCCAGAGGAAGTCGATTCCTGCCACCCAGCTGAGCCCCTCTGGCGACCACCCACTCACTTCCACAAGCAGTAGGGCACGGAGGCAGTGCAGGGTGAGAAGCTGGGCAGCAAGAGTTGGCCTCCTCCAGCCTGTCCACGAGGGAGATGAGGGAAACAGCTGGAGGCTCGGTGCTTCCTTCCCTCCCTGCGCATGGTTCTGCTGGCCAGCCGGCCGGCCTCTGCCATGCTCCTGCTGCTCCAAAGCCTTGCTGCTCCTAAGGCAGTCACTGCCACACCAACCGCCTCCTGCTGCTGGCCCCCGCTGGAGGAAGGCAGGAGGTGGGTGGCAGAGGGGCACTGCTCTTTCTGCCACCGGGCGAGATGATGAAGTCGACAATGACTGGCCCGCTGAGGTAAGTGGAGCACAGGGGAGGGCAGAATCGGTTTTTGGTTGTGGTGGAGGAGGGCAGCCTTTGGTCATGGTGGGGGAGAGTGGCTGCCCATGGGGAGGCCCCCCCCCCCGGAAAACTCATATTTTTCCTCGGGCTCCATTTTCCCTAGCTACGCCTTTAGGTCTTGGTTTCTTTCTCCTCCTTTGCTCACTATAATTTGGAGCTGAAGGGATCCATGCACTACTTAGGTGAGGCAGTATTTGAAGACAGTTTGCTAGCTCCATTTAGTGCAAAATGCATCAGCAAAAACATTTGCTGATATAAATAAGAGAGGGACACAGCATGTTAACATCTACACTGGCTACTCCTGGGCACAGTTCAAAATTTTGCCACTTACTGGTACCTATAAAATCCTAAACAGTCTACCACCAGGATATTTAACCTGCTCATTTGCCAATGAGGCTGCCTTGTGTGTTCTCCATCAGCTATAGCAGGGGAGGTCCAATTCTGGTCCTCCAGATGTTCATGGACTACGATTCCCACCAGCCCCTGCCAGTATAATGCATCCAGAGGGCAAAGTTAGATACCCCTGAGCCCCAAAGTTAGATACCCTTCCTGTTGTGGCATTTTACTTAACATTTTACTCCACAATACTCATGCCCCCCTTTTCACTTTGTCTAGCCTCAAGGCTGTTGTGTTTCAGGTGCAAGATAAAATGATAAAATATTTATTTGCAAGTTCCCCCCCCCCCCACACACACACACACTCCGCATACAGTTACTGCCTTCCTTCTTGCATGGATTTTGGTGTATGACTCTTTAGGGTGGTTTATTCTCAGTTTGGCTTAGATGCATAATTAATATATTTAAACAGCTGGGCTTCTGATTCAGGGCATTTGCTCAGATGTAGCTGTTAACATCTGTTTGATCTGTCAAGACTCTGGGTTTTAATCTGTGATTATTTGTTCTTGTTTTATGCATTCTGCTGCTAACTCTTCATGGAAGTTGCTGCAAAGGCACATTGAACAGGAGGGGTGTATAAATACTTTAAATAAACGAGAGCCTTCACGTGTTCATATCTGGCGTGTGCATGCACACTAGGACATCTGGATTGTCATTCGATTTGATCAGGTATCCTTCATTCAGTGATGGCTGGTGGTCCTGGCTCTTTATAGGAGTCCAAAGGCTGCAGTCAACCCAAGATTCTGCCAAAACTCACTGCCAAACAATGGCAAATGAAGTCAGGAAGAAAACATTTGCAGTAGCTGTGACTGCTCTATGGAGCTGCATCGCATAGGTGAAAAGGAAAACAAGTTCTGTTTTTCACAGGAGTTGTCATAATACTTGGCATTTGGACACAGTTTTTAAATGCTCCCAAAGCTGGGCATACATTATCTGTTTGTAATCCTTGGTGCTTTCTCCACTCACCGTTTGTGCGCACTACTCTTGCCAAGTAGCGCGGGGTCCAGCGGCACTCCCCACTAGAGGGGCGGCGACAACGCAGCCGCCCCAACTCTGCCGCTCTCGCACCCCTTCAGCGCACGTCATTTTTGGCGCTGCTGAAAATGGCGCCTTTTGATGACCCCGCACAGAGCGCGGGGCAGTGGGGAAGCCGGGGAACACAATCCCCGCACTGAAAAGGTCCACACTGGATGAAACCAACATCATTTTTAAAAGTGGGGAAACGGCCCTTTTCTGCTTTAAACTGTGGTAAATGTGAAGAGCTGGTTTCATGGTTGGCTTGTTAACCTCCAAGTCAGGCCTGGAGACCTCCCAGAAATACAACGGATCTCCAGACAGTAGGGATCAGTTCCCTGAGGGGAAATGGGGGCTTTGGAGGATGGATTCAATGGCATTATACCCTCCACAGGCCTTAGCCTTTCCATGATCTGCCCCCATATCTCCAGCGATTTTCCAATCTGGAGATGGCAACCCAACTTCAGGGCTAAGCTACATAAGGTGAGATACATGGTGTGAGTCAAGTTGGAGGTCTCCTGTCTGGACTTACTGTCACGCATACCTGTGGTGGAATTACCTTCGAAAGTGCTCCATCATTCAGTGTAGCTCTGAACACTGCACAGAGGGAGAGGTTCAGCCTTCCCTCCGGAACAGTTTCTGCCAAAGATAACAGGAGTAGAAGGTCCTGTTGGTCCCTTCCTTGGGCGTAGCACCAACAGGGCAGGGGGAGCAATGCCCCAGGCGTGCACCAGTGCAGGGGCATGGCCAGGGCATGGCTGGGGCATTCCGGGGGTGTTCCGGGGTGTGGCCATGACAGGAGCGTAGGGTACACACATGCCCCAGGTTCAGTTTCCCCTCACTCTGCCCCTGGCTACATGTATCCTTAGTCACATGATTCCAGACAGATGGTCCCCAACAGCAAGATAAGCTCTCCTTTGGCAAAAATGGTGTGTGTCTGTGTATGTGTAGGGGGAAGACTAAAACTCCTCCTTCCTCCTTTGCAGTGCTTAGAGCGGTACCTAGTGATGGACCACTCTGCAAGGGGAATCCTCTGAAGGCACATGTGTCTGCAAACTGGGTCAGGAAACCCGTAATCCGAGTTGTGTTCCATGTCTCCTGTAACTAGGCCCTCAGCCTTCGCTGCACACTGACTTCATGTCCTGAAACTACCCCAGGAGCTTCTCTTGGCACGCTGCACGATCCCTTTCTGTGATTTTTGCAGAGTAGCCACAATCTGCCATATGGCACGGTTTGGGGAAAGGCTGAACTTGCCTTTCCCCTGCCCACTGGGACCATAAGCAGAAAAGGGATCTGGTGAAACTAGCGCAAAACTCCCACTGCACAGCTGATCTAAGTGTTCTCATCTGTGTACAGTGGGGCCCTCAGACCCTTGTTGACCAAGATCAAATGAGTTTCTGTGAACTAGCCGGCAATGTACGTACAACTAAATTCAACGAGAGGACATACAGAAGACGGAGCATGGAAGAAGTAGTTCGCCAAAGGGGGAAATGGGATCTTGCGTAGAACTGAAATGATGCCTGTTTGCCCATAGATTGCTTTAGGGATGAATGAATGTTCCCTCTTCTGTTGCTTTTTACATTTATGTACATTTTTACCAGCAGTCCCAGGTATCACTCTTGGTTCCTTGATTTTATTTGTATGGCATACGCATCATGTTTTTACGTGCAGCCTATATGGTATTAATATTGCAATGCATTTCACCGATGTTTGCAATTTACACATCGCGTATAACACTGTTTCACTGATGCATAAAGAATCTGGGGAAATTATGCGCGCAGCCGAAGAAGACGGCACACAAATGGGGGGAAAGACTCAGTTCGCACAAGGGAGAATTGAAATGGGGACTCTTGATCCAAAACAGCAAATATCAAAAATACAAAACGGTCCTTGAATCTGGTTATCTGCGTAGGACGTGATATGTTTCAAAGACAATTAGCAAGTATTTGTGGCAGCCCTCATCCGATTGCAAATTTCTGCAAATCTCTCCTTGTTACTCACCGCCTTCTCTCCGTGTGTGCACGCGCTTTTTCTCCCCCTCCCCACATATTCCTGGAACACATCAGCCTCCCCTCTGGCTACCCCCAACACTGGCTGCCATTCTCTTTTACTACCAAGCTATTTCCCCCCTGGCTATCTAATGAGCCCTCCAGGGATACACAGGTATAAAACCCGTTAGAGCTCCCTCCAAGAAACAGCATCAATAAAGGAGGACGACGAGGGGGAGGCCAAGCCGTGCTCTTTCAAGCTGAGTTTTTTTTATTTCACAGCGAATTATAAAAACACTTGAAAGCCCACAGTTCAGGAAAGAGATGGTGAGAAACAGCCCCTAATATAGAGATAAGGAAGTTTTTATGTGCTAGTTTGGGCTTGGCTAAGGAGTGAGTGGAGACAAGCTAAGAGTGACAGAGGGGCCTGGAAAGAGGGGAGGAGAAGGTGTTATTATTACAGGCCTCTCTCCCCTTTTTGTTCTCTCCCCAAAAATTGTCCCAATGGGGGCTTATAACTCCACAGATCCCAGTTCAGTGGCCATAGCAGTGGCAAAACATCTCAGACAAACTCAGCAACCCAAAAAAATGGCTAGAGGACCAAAGTACAGGAAAAGCAGTAGTCAAGGTCTGGAGAGTCTCAAATTAAGATGGGTAGGATACATTATTAATGTCAGCTTAATCCTACATCAGGCTCAAAGGCCCCTTCCGCACAGGAAAAGTACCAGTGGGTTGCAGTCGGGAGAAAGCAACCCGTGTTACCGTCGCGCCTTCACATGGAGGCACAGCTTTAAAAAAAACTCGGTTGCGTAGCTATGTGGACAGGCAGGCATGGACCCTCACGAAGCCATGCTGATGTGCCTGTGACCCTGTGTGGCTGCACAGCAAAGAAGCGGGGACTGCACAAAACCAGGAAGCATGGCTGAGTAAAGTGCTTCCCGGGGCAGCCATTCACTTGAGAGCAGCTGCACTCTGCATTAAAACAAGAGAATCGTGGATAGCATGATTGTTGAATAACCCATTTTGGGGGGCTATTCTTGGCAGTTTTAACTAGATCCAGGGTAAGGACATCAATGTCAGAGTGGAATCACTTCAGTCAGTCAGCACCAGACTTTGTGCTCCTATTACATTCAGAAACTCAATTTTTTTATTCTGCATCTATATAAAACATCTCCCACCTTTTCAGTCTCACTCATGCATCCAAGGAAGACAGCTGTTATACGTGAAAGTTCATGCCACTAAGGTAACCAGGATTTCACAACACTTATTGCCTTTTATTGTTTCTGTAATGAAGTTTTGTTCCAATTGCTAGCTTCAACCCACACAGGTAACTGACAAGCAACCTTGGTCATTTCTGCATGGTCAAACTATCCTGGGTTGAGCAAGAAAAATATCTCTGTGCAACCAAAAATTCCGCATGGTTCCCGGTCCTAAAGCAGGTTTGCTCTGCAATATTTTCCTCATCCCAGGGTATTAAAAAACTGCCAATTTGGTGTTCTTTTAAAAAAAATCCCAGAGTGAGCCTGTTAGAGCCTGGTACAATGCAAACACCTATCAGAAACAGGACCAGTTTATTTTTTCCTGCCCACGCACCTGATCTCCCTACTTGATGTTTATTCAAGCTGCCACTCAAAAACAGCAGCCAATCAGAATGTGGGACACCGGGCATGCTCAGAATATGCTTCCAAAGAAAAAATAAACCAGTCTTTCTTCTGCAGTGTTTACATGGCAGCGGGATCAGCACACAGTATTTTAAAAGAATCGCCAATTTAGCGATTTGTGAAAACCCCGGGATGAGGAAAATCTTGCAGGGCTGACCCAATTTAGGACTGGAAGACGTGCGAAAATCATACTCAAACTGGGATATTTCACCTTTCCATCCCAGGATATTTGGACCATGTGGAAAACGCCACAGAAGTCCCAGCTAAACAAACTGGAGTATTTCCTCCCGGTCTTCACTGGATTCCTTCAAAAAAACAGGCAGTCATGCAAATGGGCATCCTGGGATAAAATAGGCTCAAGTTTTTTAAAAAACCCAGTGGTTCACAGGTATCATTTTGCTGTTTGGAAATGACCCTTGTATATTAGCTGTTGCTGGGGAAGGATAACAGAGAATCATTCCCAAGTTAACAACCCCGAGTATTAAAAATCCATTGGCTATGGGACTTCCAATACTAAAATGCCATCCACTAATTTTTTTAATCCCGCCCTCCTCCCCTGCATTAGCCAAAATAAATTTCTTCAGGGTTCCAACAACCCTGTTGAATCCACACTGGGGGCGGTGGGAGACTGAAGGGAAAAATGTGTCCAAATGCGACACCAGCTTTCTAAAGTTACCCAATGGCTCTGAGCACGGAAGTCTGTGAGGTCAGTTTTAAGTTCAATTATCTGAGCACCAAATTATATATACTCTGGCAATTTACCTTTACTCTTGGGGGGTTCATCCAGTGCTGGATGTCTTGTACTGTCTCATTGGCACGCAACAGGACGGGCTCGTGATGGTCCGGGCATGAGGTGATACACTCAGCTCCTTCATAGCAAATGAGAGCGAGAGAGAGCGAGAGAGAGCGAGAGAGAGCGAGAGAGAGAGAGAGAGAGAGAGAGAGAGAGAGATTACACATCTGCTAATTCATTTCAGACATCTTCCTGCCAAACAGAAACAGGACTACAGTTCGCTAGAGATGCTTCCTGTTATCTTCCAGCCCAAGTTACCCTGAGAATTTTGGAGTTCTGAATTTCTCTTATTTCTCATGCACTGGGAACCCTCCAATGTTTGATTCCTATCACTCTGGATATTTTACGAAACACGATACACATGCAAATTATTGCAATGTTAATTCCTTAAGTTCACTGTTGACTCCCCAACAACATCCACAGCATCAACCAAGTGCCAACTGACTTAAAAAAAACCCACCTTTTCCCTGGATACGATCATACATGTTATGATTCTTTCTGTGCACTTAAAAAAAATTGATATGCATGTGCACTTGAATATTTTAGCAAAATACCACACAAAAAGAACACTGTCACAAGCATAAGGACATAGATACAAAACACTACATAAAAAGAATGTTGATTCAAACATAGACAATCACATCAATGCACACACGAACAATGGTAATGCCATCCAGAGCCCTCCGGGGGTGGGCGGTATAGAAGTCGAATGAATGAATGAATGAATGAATGAATGAATGAATGAATGAATGAATGAATGAATGAATGAATGAATGAATGAATGAATGAATGAATGAATATAATAAATAAATAAATAATTGATGGAGAAGAAGATGCAAATGAACAAAAGAATTAGTAGTGTATTGTGTATGCTCCAATTTCTGAATTAATTTTAGAAATCCTCCAAGTTATACAGTAATTCAAGAGAAGTGGAACATATGTCAAAGAATAATAAAGGAATGGGAGAAGGGAAATCTGTTCACCTCTTGCTCATCCATACTGGAAAGGATACCTCCTGCACATGCAGAATAATGCACTTTCAATCCAATTGGCTGAATTCCCACTGGGAATTCCCATCAAACCAAGTTTGAAAATAAACTGCACCTTTTCATCGAGGTTTCAACCTCCCCACCGCAGCATGTTTCCAGTGAAGACATCTAGGCCTATCTCAGATTCAAGAAGTGTAACAATCCCCACTACCACACGATCAGCTTGGCGGGTCTCTCCTGATTGGCTGTCGTGCCGTGTTGGGGCGGGACCCTTTTTTTTCTCCTGCAAAAACATACTCACGCTATGACATCAGAACGTCATCACATCAGCACCGTCTCCCCCTGCCCAAGTTTCTGGTTGGTTGTGGTTCTCTCGTGCTCTCGTGAGAACACACCTCATGCACTGGTTGGTTGTAAGACATTTGCATCATGCTCCATGGCAGGAAATTTGAACCAGGATTAGACCCCTGATCCTCCCCTCCAAACTGGATCAAAGACGTGTTTTTTTTGAAAAAGTAGTACTTTCAAGCAGGTTCGGCAAAGACGTGGGATAAGAGGGAGAATGAGCGCCAGAACCGGGATGAATCCTTGTTCGTCGATCAGAGAGTGGGGAGTTCTTCCTGAATTCTTGATATTTCGCATGAGTATCACTCAATTAATTGACCGTGAGAAATCAGCCAATTGTTTGCAAGTGGATTTTGCTATTCTGCACAGTAAAACGCAACTGCAAAGTGCATTGGAAGTGGATTGAAAGTGCATTGTTCTGCATTTGCAGAAGGGGCCCATAAGAAGCAAAATGTAATATATGTTCAAGACTGGGTGAGAAGAGTGTGCACTTTTCAACTGTATCCCCCTCCCCTGCCCCTTTACACTTTAAGGCTGGCAAGAGCCAAAAGACATTGGCACATGCCAAAACGTCTCAATTTTGTTCTTCACAAAAACGAAAATTCATCCATCCATTTTTTCCATTTGTCCATTGATGCTTCCTCTCCCCTGCTAACTGTTTTGTATTTTCCATCTTGCAGAAGTAAATGAGCAACAGCTGTCTATAGTAGACTGTCCGTAAAATTATGCCATTGCCAGCCCATGGGATCAGTTGCCATGTGTGTTTGTACTCTCTATACATGTACACACAGAGAGAAAGAGTCTCTGAAAAGAAAAGCCTCCCTCCACCCCGTCTTTAACAAAACAGAAAAACCAATTTGTCTATTCAACTACACTGCACAAGAATAATGGCAAAACTCTATGTTCTGGTGCCCATAACAAGCCACTGGTGTTACTGCAAACACCAGGCAAGGGCTAGTTCTAAGTCAGAAGTATCTGCTCTCTTCCCATGCCCACCTCCCCTTCCTTGTTTCCAACACTGTTTGGAGTACAGAGCTCCTTAATGACATGGTCCTCACAGCTGTGCCATTGCAAGAGCGCATTTCCCAGGGGGGTGAAAGGCTGTGCTGTAACACCCCCGGGGCTTCGAGTTGTGTCTTCGAAGCGCTCCAATATATTACTGCCAAAGGTTTCTCTTAATAGCGAAAGGGTAGGGATTCTACAGAGAGTGGCCCTAAGAATGAATAAATGAGGGTTTCGCTTGCAAGCATCCATGCAGTGTTATAAATAGCTTCTTGTCTTGCTGAAGAAGGCCAGAAGTGGGGCCCCTGAAACCTGTTCTAATTTCCCCATCCTGAAGTTGCTCTGAAAAACCTGCAAAGCAGCAGGTTGAGGTTCCACAGCTGGATAAAAAAGGCACACACAGGCAGAATCATGCCCTTTCAATCCACTTTCAATGCACTTTGCAGCTGTGCGGAATAGCAAAATCCACTTGCAAACCATTGTGGAAGTGAATTGAAAGTGCATGATTCTGCGTGTGTGGAAGAGGCCACTGACCCAGCTAAGGACGTTTCTGAATTCTTCTCTGCTAGGAATTCTCCCTGGAATATGCTGTTCCAATCTGAGATGCCCGTGCTGATTTTTGTTTTTTTGGCGGGGGGATGACTCATTTGGATATGTGTTATTAGGTGCATATATTACAATATGTTCAGAGAATGCATAAAACACATATGCAGAAGTGCACATCCACAGAAACAAGCTTCACAGAAATACATTGAGGATTGTCAGAAAAAAAGTATTTTATTTGTTTTATTTATTTCTGTAAATTTATTTCCTGCCCATCCCCCGAGCCCCTGGGCAAGGTACAGTGCAGAAAGGAACACTTATGCAGTCAAGCTAAGGCACAAATACAAAGCACATTACAAGTTGTCCAAATTTAGACTTAAAAGAACTTCTCTTAAAACCCTGCAGGGCCAAGAACTCACAGGTTTTGCCAGAACAGATAAGGTATAACTTCAGTGGTGGGATCCAAACTTTTTAGTAACAGGTTCCCATGGTGGTGGGATTCAAACTGTGGTGTAGCATCAATGGGGCTGGGCGGGGCAAGACGGGGGTGTGGCTGGGCATTCTGGAGGCAGGGCATTCCTGGGCGGGGCTGTGGCAAGGACGCAGCCGCTGTGCCGGTCCTTGGGCGGGAAACGAATGCACGCAGGTGCAGGCTGCCACACACGCCGATGCACCTCCTGCTAGACTGCTTCAAGTTCTGCGCGCTACTGCTGAGAGGAGGGGTGTAACTAAGGCAAAAATCACGCGGCAAAATCACCAATTAGTAACACCTCTCAGCACACACAAATAATTAATAACCTACTCTCAGGAACCTGTGAGAACCTGCTGGATCCCACCTCTGTATAACTTGTCTTACATGATTGTCATGAGGGTAAAATGAGACAGACCTGTTATTCCTGAATCAGTCATGATAGCTAATTGCAGTGTCCATTCACAGGGAAAAAGCAGTTGCTGGTTGCTGGGGGAAAACAGACCAGTAGAACAACTGGTTTC
Source organism: Sphaerodactylus townsendi (assembly GCF_021028975.2). Lineage (NCBI taxonomy): Eukaryota > Metazoa > Chordata > Lepidosauria > Squamata > Sphaerodactylidae > Sphaerodactylus > Sphaerodactylus townsendi. The sequence goes on along the minus strand of NC_059436.1, from coordinate 42,546,282 downwards.
ACACCCTGCTTGTGGGCATTGAGTGCCTCCCCCCAATTCAAAACTGGATGTTAGGGAAGTTGGACTTTTGGTATGATTTTGCACGGGTTTTTTTCCTGTCTTTATAGGTAGGAATTTGTCTGGAGTGCAGAGGGAAGCAAAATGACAACAGCTAATGACAACATTATCTTGTCTGGGGTTACTGCTGATTATTTTTCCCCACTAGAGAAAGAGCCAGCATCCTTTCTCTGAAAAACAAGGCCTGAAAGAAAATTACCCCGTGCAACAACCCTTGCTAGGTATCTAAAGGTCACCTCGTCTCCAGGGGGAAAAACACATCGTCAGGCAAAAGGATGCTGCTGCCGTCTCGTTGCTCGCCAGCGGTGCAATTTGCACTTCAGCAGAGGAGCGGACCTGAATTGTTTTGATATACGATCCATAATTGGCATCATTACAGAGTGGTGAGCTCATCCAGGTCGTATTCCTCACCCCCCTTGGGACAGGAGCCATGAAACTCCTGGTTCCTCACCATAGTTAGCCTATAATGAGGGAGCAGAATGAGAGGGGAATACGGGAGTTCAAAAGGACAGTGAAGGAGAGAAGAGTGTGGAAGGCAGAAGCCCCCTCCTCTTCTGCTGGAGATTTGCCCACAATGCATCTCTGCTGACTTGGTAACCTACAGCTTGTGACAAGAGTACCACAACTGTCATCTGTCCGAGGTCTGCCAAAATCTTATGGAAAATTCATGCATGTGGATTTGGAGGATAACTACTTTCCTTTTTTGATTAATCAAGAAAGGATAGTACTCCTGTTTCCATGACTTGTTTACATGTGCACGAATGTTCACTTTACAAAAGAAACCAGGGATCTGTGTGGGGCATTGTACCATATGCATGTTGAACATAACATGACAATTACTCAGTGAATGCATAATTTAAAAAATCAAGTGGTACATGGATTGCAAGGGCAATCACAGAAACAAACACACAAACAGGGCTACTCTAGAGGTGGAAAATATGCAGAAAAAGACAGCTGAAATGATCAAAAGGTTGGAGCATCTCCACTATAAGGAAAGGATTAAGAGTTGGAGAGGTTGTTCCACTTTAGAAAAGTTTATAAAATAATGAAGCCATAGAAGCTTGTAAAAACAGGCACTGTGAGGAGAGAGAAGTCCCCAACTCGTAACACAAAAACACGCTGGCACCAAATGAAGCTGCCAGATGGGAGCTCCAGGATAGACAAGATGTTTTAAACAATGTAGAAGGAACTGGTGGAGTTCACTGTAGCTGAGATGTAGTGATAGCCTCTAGCTCAGATGGCTTTAAAAGGGTGCTAGTCATATTAAAGCCCTAAATTGTCTGGGACCATCAGACTTGTGGGACTGCCTCTCTCAGCATGCCCCCCAAAGAGAATTATACACTGTCAACAACAATTTATAGGTCCAGAAAGTGTCCAGCAGACCTCAACTAGAGCTAGAGCCTGTTCGGCTCTGGCTCCAGTCTGGCAGAACGCTCTTCCTAATGACACCAGAGCCCTGCAGGATTTATCTGAATTGTGCAGGCCCTGTAAAACAGAGTTGTTCCACCAGCAACGAGAGCTGGTCCATCTTGGCTGGCCTCTCTTCCCCTCCCTGTTTTTTTCCCCTTTGCTTGTTTGTGTGGTATGGAGGTTGGGAGGAATGTTTTAAGTGGTTAATTGTTCCAGCCTCAGTTAAATTTTTTTAAGTGTCATAATGAATTGTGCAAAGTTTTATTGAAATGATGTTAGATGCCTGCTGGGTCACAGAGAACAGAATAAAAATTCACAAAATGAATGGAGGAAGAAAGGAAGGAATGAAAGGTCCATCAATAAATGTTAGCCATATTATTATTTATCAATGTATGCATATGTGTGTATATGTATATGTGTGTGTGTATACATACACACACACACACATACACACATATACATACATAGATAAATAATAATAATATGGCTAACATAAACATATACATATATACCGGGTTTTCCCGAAAATAAGACAGTGCCTTATATTAATTTTTGCTCCCAAAGGTGTGTTATGTCTTATTTTCAGGGGATGTCTTATTTTTCTGTGTTCTGTTCGTCGGGCATGCTTCCAAACAAAAACTTTGCTACGTCTTACTTTCGGGGAATGCCTTATATTTCGCACATCAGCAAAACCTCTACTACGCCTTATTTTCAAGGGATGTCTTATATTTGGGGAAACAGGGTACATATATATACAAATATACAAATATACATACATACATACATACATACATACATACATACATACATACATACATACATACATATGTGTGTGTGTATATATGTATGTATGTATGTATATACACACACACATACACATACACATACACACACACACACACACACACACACACACTTGTGCATTTATAGCTTTATTTTCGCATTGTATTTATGTACTAGAATCTTAAACCACTATTTCTGATGTAGCTATTATTCACAAATGTTAAGTACATTGTTTATAGTTGATGTGGCAGATCATATTCTGTTATTACTGGAACCACTTTAAGTCAGACTGTCTGCCAATTAATATGTATTTCTAAATGATAAAATAAAAATTATTCATTAAAAAATAAATTAATGTTAGCATGATGGCCAAATGGAGCCCCCAAATTCAGAGGCAATGTACATCAAAATACTATTTTCTGAGGGGGAGAGGTTAACAAAAGTGGGAGGAGTTGTCATCCATGAACTGTTTGTAGACTTTCCAGGAAATTTGGATGGCCACTGTGGGAAACAGGATGCTAAGCTAGGCTTTAGGATTGCTCTGGAAGGGCCTTCTTTGTGGAGTGGGTTTCACTGCTGGTCGTGGTCTGACTAGTCAACATTTTTAGGATGACGATGAATCCTCCACCCCTGGTCAGCACCTCTGTGGTTGCTTTCCTTCCCAGCATATAGCTTGAATCATGGTCTTTATCTCAAGCTCTACAAAAAGCTTTCTGCGGCTCATCCAATCATCCTTTTTATTAAAATTGAAAATGTTATTTATACTTTGTTACCTTGCTTTATTGTTTCTTTTAGCCTGTGCACTCATGGTTCAAACAATAGACTTGAATATTCTGCTGGGCATTTATGTTTGCCTTTTGGTCTGAATTGAATCACAAAGATCAGGCGTAGTAGACAGTCTTGTGCTTAAAATGGCTTAATCATGTAGCTTTTGGTCATGTCAAACTCTGTGATTTGTTGCAGGGAGGCAAGAAGGGAGAGTTTCCTAAGCAGCAGTCAGTGCACCAGAAAATCAGAAGCCACAAGCCAGTTATACACAGCCTGTGGCAACCATGTGAATGTCCACACTAGGCTGGACAGTGGGCAAACTCTGGACAGTGGGCAAACTCCTTCCACCATTCTTCAGACCCCTTCTGGGGTTCTCCGGTACAGTGGGAGTATTTGCAGATTGAGGGAGTGACTTTGCGATTTAATTTCTGGTTTGTACCCAAAGCGATGTCACTTCTGTGTACTGTCAAAGGCTTTCATGACAGGAATCACTGGGGTGCTGTGTGGTTTCCGGGCTGTATGACCGTGTTCTAGCAGCATTCTCTCCTGACATTTTGTCTGCATCTGTGGCTGGCATCTTCAGAGGATTTGATAGTTGGAAAGGAAAGCAAGTGGAGTAAAGGTCAGTAGGTATGGGCATCTGAATAGGAGCCGCCTGGCAAGTGAGTAACAATGGAGATAGCAAGGTCAGATGCCTCACCCATTGTTACTCACTTGCCAGGCCACTCCTATTCAGATGCCCATACCCACTGACCTTTACTCACAGGTATATATACTCCACTTGCTTTCCTTTCCAACTATCAGATCCTCTGAAAATGCCAGCCACAGACGCAGGTGAAACACCAGGAGAGAATGCTGCTAGAACACGGCCATACAGCCCGGAAACCACACAGTACCACAATGTCATGTCTGGCTACAAACCAGATGCTGCCCCCTGCCACCCCCAAAATGCTCCTGTTCATCACCTGTTCTTGGCTGGCAACCCTTGTTCACATTTCAAGTAGGAGTGATCACAAATCGGGCTTGAATTGTGCAGCCCGCCAAGAAGAGTTTATGAATAGGAAGCCAAATGGTACGCTGTAGCATCTTCTTTCCCCAACCCCCTTCGGATCAGGGAGACACACATTTAATTGTATAACCCAGGATTTCAAATAATAGGATGCTACTGAACTACATGATTTGAGTTCAGTAGCACCCTACAGACCAACCAGATTATCGGGATATTAGCTTTGGGGTGCCAAAGCTTGCTTCATTACATTAAGATTTTAGGATGTTTCAGCATTGCAATACTTTTTGTACTGAGTGGTCATGGACCTCAAGCTGTGTTCCAAAGTCTAAAGATGCAGCCGTCTCACTGAAACAGTCTCACTTCATCTGGTCAGTGTCTGGATGATAGAACAACTGGAAACCCCCAATGTACTCCGCCTTGAGCGCCAAAGGAAAAGGGTGGTGGTGGTTAAAAATGTCCTCAGTTATTAAAACATACATTCCTTTTAAAACTGGCCATTTTCCACTTTCCATCCAGTTTTAATGTTGGCAGCCGATGCATTCCAAAGTAAAAGGTCTTCTTAGAGTCACTTGTGAAAACACCCTTAGATTTGCAACAGGGGGAAAAAAGATACAGTACCTCTTTGAGGCCTGAAATAGATGTTGGGAATTTTTTTTTTTCAAGAGTAGCTTTGCATGGCATCCAGAAACAGTCAAAAGTTGGAGCAAAGTTGTCTTGCAAATCTATCCCATTTGCCGCTTGCCCTTCTTTTATGGGGATCGGGGTGGCCCTCAAAGCAACACTGCGAGATCAGCTGGGTGGAAAGTGGTGGGCCTGTAGGCCACCCAGAGATCGCGGCCAACTGAGGTGCGAGCAGCCCCAGAGCGACGGCAGCCTGCGGAGGCACCTCCACAAGTTTGTTTCCCACCTTCTCTCCCTGTGGAGCTCCACAGGGACAAGGAGACATGCCCGCGCTGCCCTCCAACCAGAGGTGGGATCCAGCAGGTTCTCACAGGTTCCCGAGAGTAGGTTACTAATTATTTGCGTGTGCCGAGAGGGGGTTACTAATTGGTGATTTTGCCACGTGATTTTTGCCTTCGTTACGCCCCTCCTCTCAGCAGTAGCGCACAGAACTTGAAGCAGTCTAGCAGGAGGTGCACTGGCGTGCATGGCAGCCTGCACCTGTGTCCATTCGTTTCCCGCCCAAGGACTGGCGCAGCGGCTGGGTCCTTGCCACAGCCCTGCCCAGGAATGCCCAGCAACGCCCCCTTTGTGCCCCACCCAGCCCCATTGGCGCTACGCCACAGTGTGAATCCCACCACTATTGGAAACCTGTTACTAAAATTTTTGGATCCCACCACTGCCTCCAACCCCCAATTTTGACAGCACCGTACAAATATGGGATAACAAATCTGTGACATACATAAAAGAGAGTTTTTCTGTTCCTAGCAATTGGGGGCAAACATTGCTTGCAAGGCCATTTTAGTTCAAATTACTCAGGCAAGGTGATCATAGGCAGGCAGAACCCCGATTATCTTGCCTATTTCAATCAATCTTCTTCGGTGCCTGGACCTACAAGAGTTTTTTTTTCCAAATTCATAATAAACAACTCACAACATTTTATACTAAATTTCTTTTTTAAAAAAGCTTACCCCAAGAGTTTACTGGGTTTTTTTTTTAAGGAGACCAAAAAAAAAGGCTTTTTTTCTCTTTTTTTTTTATTTATAGAGCTGGCTTGCTGGAACACCCTATGAACAAGTGCGCTTAAAATGGCATCCAAGAAGTCGAGAAGCTTAAGCCGTTTTAAGCACACTTGTGCATAGGGTGTTCCAGCAAGCCAGCTGTACAAATTAAAACACATGTTCTTTGCGAGGAAGTGTTTCCCAATTGATTTGCCAGCCTCAACATGATTCTGTTTTAGGGTTTCACTCTCTCCCGCCCCCACAAATGTGGGATTCCTTTTGATTGCCTCCAGGGTGGCCAGGTTTTCCACCCCCCACTTTCTCTCCATGTTGCCCTATAGCGAATTATGGGAGAAAAAATTCTGGAGACAACAAGTGGATGTAGCATTGCCAGCAGTGCAATGATGTCACTTCCCCTACAAAGTGATGTCATTGTGTTAGGTGATACTCTAGTATTCCGGACATCACCCCCTATGTGATTATGCCACGCCAGGTGCAGCAGTGGCATAGGAGGTTAACAGCTTGTGTATCTAATCTGGAGGAACCGGGTTTGATTCTCCGCTCTGCCGCCTGAGCTGTGGAGGCTTATCTGGGGAATTCAGATTAGCCTGTACACTCCCACACATGCCAGCTGGGTGACCTTGGGCTAGTCACAGCTTCTCGGAGCTCTCTCAGCCCCACCTACCTCACAGGATGTTTGTTGTGAGGTGGGGAGGGCAAGGAGATTGTCAGCCCCTTTGAGTCTCCTACAGGAGAGAAAGGGGGGATATAAATCCAAACTCTCTTCTTTTCTTTTGGGTCACACCAGAAATGACACCAGCAACATTACAACTTCACTGGCAATGACACATTTTTTCCTGTAAATCCAATTACAAATGATTGCTAAAGCTTATTTTAAAAAGTACTGGGAGTGCTATCCAGCACGTGTGAAAGAAGCTGAAGACTTCAGCTTGTTTGAGGTAGGTGGGTCCAGAGGGGCATCAGTACACAAGAGGCGCTGCTCCGGATGCAGCGGGGGGCCTTCCCAGAACCAGCTGTCCAGCCTCTCCTGGGAACAGACTGCTGTACAAGCTGGAAGTCTGGCCTGATCCAGCAGGGCTCGTCTTCTGGGTCTTTCACTCTAGCTGTCATGTAGCTCTTTAACCTTGCCCAGAGCCACTGACAAGTACCGCAAGAAAGCTCGGCAGTTGCTGAAGTGCAGGAGAGCACCATGCATTACCCAGAGGTCTGGCATCGGAAAGCCTGACCTGCCTTTTAAAAAGGGATTAATTATCCCTTTTGTTTTCAATGGAGAGCCAACCGGGGAAGGTGGGTTCAAGGGCTCCTTGCCCTTTTTCCCCCGCTTCGCTCGGCATAATAAATCAAGATTTAGCTCATCAGTTGTCGTACCTATGCCGTACTCGTCTGGACACTGCAGCTTGAGCCTGCTGTTCAGCTGGCTGGGAGGGGAGCAATGGCCTTCCATCCCCTTGCAGAGGTGGAAGGAGCCACTCCAGGTGCCATCCTTCCGGCAATGGATCACGTTGTTCCCACGACCCTGGAAAACGGAGAGAATGAAAAAAAAATGTGATGTGACTTGAAATCAAAGGCAAGTCATAAAAATCCCCCATACCCTGTTTCCCCTAATATAAGACATCCCCAAAAAATAAGACATAGTAGAGGTTTTGCTGAAGTGCGAAATATAAGGCATCCCCCGAAAGTAAGACATAGCAAAGTTTTTGTTTGGAAGCATGCCCGACGAACAGAACACAGAAAAATAAGACATCCCCTGAAAATAAGACATAGCGCATCTTTGGGAGCAAAAATTAATATAAGACACTGTCTTATATTCGGGGAAACACGGTAGGTCTCCCATAGCTCAGAGCTGTTATAGCTCAGAGCTCCTATAGCTCAGTGGCCAATTCCATATCCAGCTATTTCTGCAGAAGGGTTTGCTGTGTTACTTACACTGCATCCAAAACAACAAGGAATCTTGAAAAACTAACAAGCTGGTTGTGGCTCAAACGTTTACCACATCCATGCAAAACCGATGCTATGCCACACATATCAGATGCCAATTTGCGCCACTGTAAATGATGAAGTGACTGTCCCAGGCCACTTGGATCTTGTCAGACCTTGGAAGCTAAACAGGCTCAGCCTTTATTAGTACTTGGATGGGAGACCAGCAAGAAAGACCTTCAGAGTCTCATGCAAGAGGCAAACCATAATATCTCTTGCTTTGAAAAACCCTCACTCGGACTCGCCACTAAGTTGGCTGCAACTTTTTTAACGACCTCACAAGAACTATATATACTCCACTTTCTGCTTTCAGTTCCTACTATCAGATCCTCTGAAGATGCCAGCCACAGATGCAGGCGAAACGTCAGGAGAGAATGCTGCTAGAACACGGCCATACAGCCCGGAAACCACACAGCACCACGGTTAGAGTTTCGCCTACAGTCCCACAATGCACACCTTCTCTATTAACTCTGCCTAAAGTATAGGGTTCATTATGTCTGCACAGGCTTCGTGAACTGATAACCGATGCCAAGCAAGAAACTTGACGGGGTATATCAGCTGCCGACAGAAAATCTATCCCTGCTATTTCTCACAGCCTGCCCTGAGATTTTTCATTGGCTGGGTGTATTGCAGTTGTGGGATTGAATTTCATGAAACAGAAAACGGTTGGCGTAGAGATCGTCATCCCAGTTTGTGCTTTCCTACGGCCTTCTGCATTTTGAAAAATCTTGTGATGCAGTGAATGCCACATGTCTGATCACTGATGGAAGGTAATAAAGGTTGCTTTTGTGCAAAACAAAACAAAAAGGACTGGTGTGTGCGGGGGAGATGAGGGACTTGGGGTTATCCTGAATGCCATACTGAGGACCTAGGAAGAAAGGCAGGTTAAAAATATAGTAAGTAAATAAGACAGATATCCCCCATCGCCATGCTTCCCGTTGTAATAGCAACTTAAAACAAAGTGCTGTCAAGTCACAACTGACTCGTGGCAACGCCAGGACCATGGGATTTTCAAGCAAGAGATGAGCAGAGCTGATTGGCCATTGCCTTTCTCAGTAGTCTTCCTCAGTGGTCTCCCGTCCAAGTGTCCACCGCAGCTGACCTTGCTTAGCTTTCAAGTTCTTGTTGAAATTGGGCTAGGCTGGGCTATCAGCAGTTCTTATTAGCCCTTCAAAAAATTATGGGTGACGTCTAGTTTGGCCCACAGATGCTGATACCACCTTGTGAAAGGGGTCTCTGTGTCAGCTCTTATGATTGTACTCTTAGAGTACCGTGGAGTTTAGAAGAAGAGTACATATTATCCAGTACATTTTTATCTCATCCTACCTGCAAAGGGCTCAGGCCAATCCACAGAGTGCCCCCTTCCCCATTTTATCCTGATAACATACTTGTGAAGTAGAAGAAGAAAAAGAAGAGGAGTTTGGATTTATATTCCCCCCTTTCTCTTCTGTAGGAGAATCAAAGGGGCTGACAATCTCCTTTCCCTTCCTCCCTCACAACAAACACCCTGTGAGGTGGGTGGGGCTGAGAGTGCTCAGAAGAACTGTGACTAGCCCAAGGTCACCCAGCTGGCATGAATTCCCCTGATAAGCCTCCACAGCTCATCCGGCAGAGCGGGGAATCAAACCTGGTTCCTCCACATTAGAGTGCACCTGCTCTTAACCACTACGCCACAGCTGCTAGGTTAGTTTAAGAGGGCGTGAATATCCCAAGGGCACAAGTCATTTTGCCAGGGAATTCTCTCCCATCTAAAATTGGCATCTTAAGAGCTAAGGGCATACATACACAATACCTTTGAAATTCTAATATGAATCAATGTATTTAGGGAGCAGTGTCAGCTAAATTATTTCTCCCTAATAGTCAGTTCGTTTCTCCTTACTTGAATTGCCCATCCCTTGAAGCCGTGGCCTTTTTTAAGGGCACACGCCCTTTGCAAAGCCCTGGAAGCTCACCGAACTGAAACACACCAAAACATACCTATTTCTGCCAAAAAAACGAGGTCTATTAAGGCCCCTAATGGTTTAAACCTCTTCACAAGCCAAGGAAAAACTGGACTCCAATGAGAGTGAAGGGCTGATTTGGGTGCCAAGGAACATATCATATAAAGTTAACTACTGCATGATATAAATGCCATGGGGAGGGGGAACTCTCACAGCCAAGCTGATGTTTGCCCTCTATAAAAGCAAACTAAAAAAAAAAGGAAAAGCCACCCAAAATCATGTCTCAGCTGAGAACCAGCCTTCTTTTACCATTGAGACATTTCGTGTTGAATAACTTCAGTTCGTGCAATGCTGATCCAAACTTTCAGTCAATGATTTTTCAGCAGCAGCACACTCATTTGGCCACGAAGCTTACTGGGTGACCTTGGTCCAGTCATTCTCCTTCTAAGGCTGCAATCCAAATGGTGGGTGAAGCTGAAGCCCCACTGGAAACAATAGGAGGGTTGTGCAAGCCCCTGGACCACCATGCCATACAAAGTGGCACAGATGCTGACCCAGAGGGATATACCCTAGCGGTGGGGTGCTAAGGAGCAGGAACCAGGAAGTGTTTCTCAATGGAACTGGTACTGCAATACAGGAGGCTACAACGGCATAAGGAGGGCATTCCCACGGGCAGGACTGTTGTCAGGGCTGCCCTGCGAACATCCCTCCCAGAGGACTTTTGGCTCATGAACACACCCCTCCAGTGGCGCAGACATACGCCACCAAAAAGGGTATTTATTTATTTATTTATTTATTTATTTATTTATTTATTTCTTTCTTTCTTAAATTTATATACCGCCCGATCCCCGAAGGGCCCCGAAGGGTAGCATACATTTTGTGCGCCTTTGGACTTTCCCATGCAAGAAAGGAGTTTCTCTTCCCACAGCGCCTGCATTACTAAATGCCTCTTTGGAGGGAGTGCAGTAGCAACGTTCCTGGCTACCCCTCTACTGGCTTCTCCCCTTGGATTGGGTAGTAAGTCATAAGGATGAGGGAAAGGAGAGTCACGAACCATGGAATTAATTATAAAAAAAACCCAAAATTTCATTTTGCATGTATTGTCAAAGGCTTTCAAGGCCGGATTCAACTGGTTGTTGTAGGTTTTCCAGGCTGCGTGGCCGTGGTCTGGTAGATCTTGTTCCTAACGTTTCGCCTGCATCTGTGGCTGGCATCTTCAGAGGTGTATCACAGAGAGAAGTCTGTTACACCGACAGACTTCTCTGTAACAGACTTCTCTCTGTGATACACCTCTGAAGATGCCAGTCACAGATGCAGGCGAAATGTTAGCCCAGTTCATTTTGCATACTTGCATAACCAAATGCATTTGCAGAACAAGCTTGGTGGTGGTTTGGAATGGAGGGCTGGGTCACAAAGAACCTTGTGGGACAATAGACAAGGGGGGATATAGATATGCAAGGCTGAGATAGTTATGAGACACTAGCAGCCACTCCTCTCTCTTTATACAGAGCCACCAAAACCAGACTCCTTATTACTGCAAAGTATTTAGAACCGATCTATTTTCAGCTGTTTTCTCTGCCACTGTGAATTGCCAAAATGTCATCTTCCTAAAACAGTGGTGGCGAACCTATGGCACGGGTGCCAGAGGTGGCACTCAGAGCCCTCTTTGTGGGCACGTGAGCTGTCGCCCCAGTTTGGGCACTCGGCAGTGGCATAGCGCCAAGGGGGCGAGGGGTGCACGACGTACTGGGCACACACCACTGTAGGGGTGTGGCAAGGGTGTTCTGGGGGCGGGGTGGAGATGTTTGGGGACATTTCGGGGGCATTCCAGGGCAGGGCGGGGGCATAGAAGGGGCATAGGGTGCATGCGTGCCCCCGGTGCAGTTTCCCTTGCTCCGCCCCCAGCACTCAGTCTCTAAAAGGTTCGCCAACACTGTCCTAAAATAAGAGTCTGAAATTCTTACAATGAGTGTTAATCACTGAAATGTATGTTGTCACAGTTGGGGTCCCACAAAGTTATAGACCCTTCCATAAACATAATGATGTCAAAGGGTTCACCCATTTCAGTGTTTTCTAAAATTTTTGTTTTAGTTCGCTCATTTCCAGTTATCATTACCACAGAGGTGGCGTGCACATGGGCATGGCCTTTCCCGAAACCATACACTGTTTTCGATTCGGTTGGGAGGGACTCACTGATTGGGTGCCATCTTCCTCGCACTGGATCCTGCACTCACTGTTGAACTGGAAGCGGTTGGTGCATTGGTACAACCCGTGGAACTTGGAAGGTGGAGGATCACAGGTCACTGGGATACAGGCTCCTTCCAGCCAATTTCCATCTTGCCCACACTGGATCTTGAAGGCCCTCCTTCCGTGGGTGAAAAAAGGGGGTAAGAGAGAGAAAGAGGATATTTATTTAACCATTGGCCCAAGACCAGCTACCCTTTGAGACTCTGTTTCTGTGACAGATACTTGTGCTTCCAACGCCAAGCTGTGGATTTACGACATGTGGTCTTAGAGTGAAAACAATGACTGTTTGCAGAGGCAGCCCAGAGTTCACTGGCTGAAGCCCTGCTTTGAAAAACCTGCCTCTTTCTTCTCAACCTTGCGGCCAGTGGCTATTTTGAGGTGGTTTTCACAGAGCTATAAATTGTAGGATACCAGTAGACCCCCTTTTTTCCCACAGAGGTTCAAAGGGGACTCCCCAGGTTGCATATCAAAGGGGCATTTCCAAAGGAGGCCCTTAGCAGAGCCGGCTTGTGAATGGAAGGCTTAGAGATTTGGAAGAAGCAAGAGTGAAGTTAACAGCTTACGGTTTCAATAATAAAAAAAAGGAGCAGGTACCCCAATTGCTCTCAGAGGGGACTCATTCAATGCCATTGTCATGCAAACGCCATTCAAAGAGATGGAGTGGCAGGAAAGCAGTCCTTGGTGCATTGTGTGTTTTTTAGTTGTGTGTAGGGGGGGAGGAGGAAGAAGGTTGCTATTGCTTTTAAAAACTGGAGCAAAACAAGTCCTCCCTTTCTCCCCCCCCCCCCCAGAAGTCCTGTACAGGCCACGTTGCCCAGTTGTTTGTATTTAAATAACATTTATCTGAGCTTGCGACAAACCACACCAGCACTACCATCCGTCTCATCTCAGACATACCATCTCATCCATCAAGAAGGCAAAATAAATAAATAAATCTGCATTATTTTTAAATGAGACCAAAATTATTTATTTTATTTTGCTTCATTTATACCTTGTCCTTCTGCTCAATAGGGGAAAAAAAAGAGACTTACATTCTCTCCTCCATTTTATTCTTATTTATTATTTATTTCTTTATTAAATTTATGTGTTCTCCTGCAACATAGCTTATTTGTTTCATTTATAATATTTTTATGCTGCCCTTCCAGCATCCACAAAGCAGTCAGGTCACATTGAGAGTGTGTGACTGTCACAACACCTCTTCCACGGAAGATTCTGATCTGACCCTCTAACCACTACCCTATACTACCGTATGATGATAATGGGCATGCGGCCTGGGCTAGACTACTCAGAGTTGGGGGCCAAAGACTGGCATCAAAGCAAGACACTACTCCCCACAAAATGGATGCTTCTTAGAGAGTTTTGAGATCCATCTTGCGATCAAACCTGGAATGAAAGAGAGTTGACCACTGAACTTTTCTCCTGGCCCTAACCTGTGCCTAGCTAGACCAGGGCTCTGCAACCTGGGGCTCTCCAGATGTTCATGGACTACAATTCCCATCAGCCCCTGCCAGAATGCAGATCCCTGAGCGAGACAAGCTAATCCACATTGTACCACCCTTAGGTGATCAGCAGCCCCATCCAAAAAAAGCCTCCCTGCCACCAGAAAGCCCCCATTGGGCTCAATGGACTTGTATGCCACATTTTTGGTGGCACAAGTCAGAAGCCTCGGCTGCTGGTGCAACTGGGGCAATGACCGGGAGGAAGCCGGTCTGGTAGATCTTGTTCCTAACCTAAAGTCGACTCATCTCCCAGCCACGCCCCTGGATTGCCCCTGCTATGCCGACAGGGGTGCAGGAATGCTGGCATGGCATCCAATGTCATGTCCCACCATGGGAAGACCATAGTGGCCACCCACCCCTTTGCCGAGGAAAGTACTTTGAGGAGGGCAAATCTGCCGAGGGGGGGACCCCATGCCACTCCCACCGGCAGATTTGTGCCCCCCCTTTGGATGGGGTTGTTAATCAGCACTCCTGGTAGACCATCACTTATCCTATTTGTACTGATCCAAGCAACGGATCAATATTCAAGAGTATAGCCCAGCCAGTCTCTTGAGTCCTGATGACTAATGAAGCATCTCCTATGTTTCTGTTTGAACCCCAGAAAAGCAATTAATGTTTATTCTGTAGCTTTCCTGCCAGCTTACATCATACTACCTCATACCACTGGGTCCATTGTGGGCATAAATATTGGTTCTTTGGCCATTCGTAGTGTGTGGCTGCTCTAGATCAGGGGTCTTCAAACTATGGCCCTCCAGATGTGCATAGACTACAATTCCCATGAGCCCTACCTCTTGGCCATGCTGGCAGGGGCTGATGGGAATTATAGTCCATGAACATCTGGAGGGCCATAGTTTGAAGACCCCTGCTCTAGATTCATGTGTACCCTCCCCCCCCTTGCATGGGGGCTCTTCCTTTTGCTCCTGGAAACACTGGTCACTTTCCTCTTCAGTGCTGCCTTTCCTGGACATCCCTTCAAGACTGGTAACTATCACCCATTCCTGAAACTCTGAACAGCTTCCTACCTTTTCTTTTAGTCAGCTCTTGTATGCTTTGTGTGGGTTTGTTTGTTGCTTAAAATATATTTCTTGGGATTTCTTTTCCCCATTCTTTAATAAAACCATATTCTAATTATACAATTGCCTGCTCATTTGGGAGTTTTTACCCAGGATGATCCTGGTATACATAGGTTATCGATCCCAGCTATCACTGTTCGTTTTCTGCCTCCATCTAATTCTCCCAAGTAAACTGGAGACTGCCTACTTATAGTAACGTCTCTGGACCTTGGTAAAATTTGCACATTCTATCTTTCCCTTTCCTGATGTCTACATTGCTTCTAAGGCTGATTTTTCACAGATAGCCAAGTCAAGTCAAAGAACCTTTATTGGCATGGTAACAAGGACGTAGGAAAGGGGGGTTCTCGGGTTCAACCCCCCCCATTACATATCTGAAACTCCGCCTACTGTTTGCAGGTTTTTTTGTATTTTGAGTGTTTTTCTGGTTTATGGCCTGCAGGAGGTGCAGTTTTTAGGCTAGCAGCACCAAACCTGCAGGGATGTTTTGGGAGACTCTCCTAACGCTACTACCCAAGTTTGGTGAGGTTTGATTCAGGGGGTCCAAAGTTATGGACTCCCAAAGGGGGTACCCCATCCCCCATTGTTTCCAATGGAAGCTAATAGAAGATGGGGCTACACTTTGAGGGTTCATAACTTTGGACCCCCTGAACCAAACTTCACCAAACCAGGGTGGTGTCATCAGGAGATTCTCTTACTGATACCACCCAGGTTTTGTAAAGTTTTCTGCAGGGAATCCAAAATTATGGACTCCCAAAGGGGTGGCCCATCCCCCATTGTTTCCAAAGGGAGCTAATAGAAGAGGGGGCTACACCTTTGAGGGTCCATAACTTTGGACCCCCTGAACCAAACTTCACCAAACCTGGGTGGTGTCATCAGGAGAGTCTCCTAAAGATAGCCTGAAAGTTTGGTGCTGTTAGCTTAACAATTGCACCCCTGACAGCAGGCACACCCCAAATTTCCCCAGATTCTCCTTTTAAATCCACCCCCTTCGGCATGGATTTAAAGGGAGAATCTAAGGTCCCCAGTTTAAACATTGAAATGATGCTGTTTCAGGGTGAGGGATAATCCACCCCAAAACAGCATCACTTTTAATGTTGTTTTAACTGGGGACACCACATTCTCCCTTTAAGGTGGATTTAAAAGGAGAATTTGGGCTCTCCAGTTTAAACACCATTGCAAGTGATGCTGTTTGAAAATGGATTCCAGCATCACAGTGGCCGTCCATTGAGGGGGGGGGGGGACTCAGATTTTGCACCGGGCTCCATTTTCCCAAGCTACACGTCTGCTCAGAGGGGAGGGCAGAAGGGGCTGCCGGCTGGGAACCCAGGTGATGGAGAGGGTGGGGCAGGGGAGTCTGCCATCCCCGTCCTTGGACAAATGCTTTTATGAGAACTAAGGCCAGGGGCGGGGCTTGGGGAGGTGTGGCCATGCCCCCAGGGGCGGGTAGGGGCATGGCCCTGCCCCCAACCCCCCCCATAAAAAATCTATACCAACGTCCCTGCGTAGTGATAATACAATGTTGTGTACATAGGGTTAATTCAACTGAATAAGGAAAGAATATATGAATAAATGAATTTTAAAACATTAAAAAGAGGAGAAAAAAGGGGAAGGAAGGTATCCTTCCAATTTTGTTCCTGCAGCTCTGGCTTATGTACAAGTCACGAGATTTGGCAACTGCATCATTTACATCACGGCTGGTATCAAACAAAACGTTCCAGTTTCTCAACCATGGGAGATGGTGGCGTGGTACTGGAATGGAACATATTCTCAAATTCCATTTTGGTGTTTTTAATAAGGTAAGGCACACAACTTTTAATTTCCTTTTTAAAAAGGTTCTAGGGTTGGCTTGCCAGTTGCCCCACATATATGCACTGCTGAATTTGCCTTATCATTAAAATCTGCAAAGCCAGTCTATGACTTTGTAGGACCCCAACCTTAGCTCTGGAGGGTCTTTTCAGAGATATTCTAACTATAAATCAATCCATTTGCAAAACCCTAGGAATTGGTACTGATTTAATTTTTCATGCAAGTCAGCTGCAGGGAAGGTGTGATCCCCTCTCCCCCCAAGCAATCACTGTTTCAAACTTCGACTTTTGGAGACGCAAACATACATCATTCCTTGCAGGTTATCTCATCCCAAAGGCTGTTGATGTTTCGGATGGGTACAGAGTATGCAGGTCTGAGTCAAGCCAGCCACCAGGCAGCAAGTGAGTAACAATTTCCACAGCAGTCGTAAACACTGACTCAGCACTCAGTCATCACCTTTCCACTTTACAAATGAGACCTTGGCCCAAACCTGCCCCGGCATTGGGATCATTCAGAAACAATTTTGCAAGGCACGGAAAAGATGGGAATTGCATGCTTACAGCCTTTCCCGAACACAACTGACTGCAAGGAAGGTGCTCAGGTTGGGAATCGTTCATCACTCTTTGGTGTCAGTAGAAATTCAGCTTGATCTCCTCGCTTATTATTCCCACCACTCTCTAAGGCAGTGGTGTAACACCAACAGGAAAGGGGGGGTGACACCCCAGGTGCACACCAGTGCAGGGGTGTGCAGGGGCATTCCGGGGCATGGCGGGAGTGGGCGGCGCTGCGGCAGGGACACAGGGCACACGCGTGCCCAAGGCACAGTTCCCCTCACTCTGCCCCTGCTCTGAGGCCTTTGTTCAATCCCTCTGTCTTTTCACAGTGGAGTGGGGGTGGGGGAACGGTATCCCTAGTTGCAACTCCACTTACTTCCTTGGCTTCCTAGAAGAGCCGGGAACATGATAACCTGGCTTGCATTTATACTTGCAAAAGGACCCCACTTTGTGCTTCCCTTCATGGCAACGAGTGGTCTGGAGATCTGCATTGGGAACCAGCGGAGGAGCTCGGCACATCAGTTCACAAAGGGCCTCTGGGAAGGACCACAGCCCATCCTCTATGCATGTCAAGTTGTTGTTGCTTCCTGTGAAGGACAGATAGTGTTATTAATTATGGCAGATGGTTATGAGAAATTTGATGCACTGGAGGCCATGTCACTTTATATCACCAAACTAGGCACTAGTTTCATTTTGTATCTTTTTAAATTTATATCCTGCTTTCCTTCCTAGTGGGGACCCAAAGCAGATTACCACACTGTTTCCCCTTCCTCCATTCTTCTCTCACAACAGCCCTGTGAAGTAGGTTGGGTTGAAAACATGTGACAGGCCCAAGGACACCCAGCAAGCTTCCATGGAAAGAAGGGGGATCTGGAAAGTTATCCCCAATCTTTGTTTGTCACTCGGAGCACTGTGCAGCATTGGCTGCAAGTCAGGCAATCAAGACTTGAACTGTTTGCCCTCACTGAAAGATGAGGTCAAGTTGTCATCTACATGGTCAATCAATGTCTGAGTTATGCCACAAGTTGGAAAGCTCCTCCATACAAAAGATCACCTGGGATTCTCTTTTTTCATTGGCTGGAGAAGTGTTCAGACATGGAGTACAGCTGTCTCCTGTAGTCTGAGAAGGCACAATTCAGACAGAACTTGATCGCTGGGTCATACTCAGTGTGTTCTGAATCAGAAATACTGCAAGCCTCTTAATTAATACGCTCTGTTGTGTTTACTTACCAATGATATGTCACTTCCACTTGAGTTTTGTCTGCACAACGAATGCAGAACTTACAATTCATGAAGGGATATTTCAAGTATTATTATTCAACTGCTATTTATACTGCATCTTCTTCAGACTACCAAATTTGATGGTGTGGTTCAACAAACAAGATCAACTAATTTAGAACCCCAGCATGGTGTAGTGCAGGGGTCTGCAACCTGCAGCTCTCCATATGTTCATGGACTACAAATCCCACCAGCCCCTGCCAGCATGGCCAATTGGGATTCGTAGTCCATGAACATCTGGAGAGCTGCAGGTTGCAGACCCCTGGTGCAGTGGTTAAGAGCAGTGGACTCTATCTGGAGAACAGGGTTTTGATTCCCCACTCTTCCACATGGACGACAGACTTAATCTGGGATCCAGGTTTGTTTCCGCACTGCTACATTCCTGCTGGGGGACCTGGGGCTAGTCACGGTTCTCTCAGAACTCTCTCAGCCCCACCTACCTCACAAGGTATTTGTTGTGGGGAGGGGAAAGACAGGAATTTGCAAGCTGTTGTGAGACTCCTTACTGTTGAGAAAAGCAGGGTATAAATCCAAAGTCATTTTCTTCAAAGTCTGGGGAGAATTTTGTAATTATCTGCACTGGGAAAGATTCTATGAAGAGCCATGATACCCGAAGAGCCAAACAGGGTTATTGTCACAGATGCTGTCATAGGGAGCAGACTATCTTCATCTGTAGCATCATCATCACCTTCTTCATTAGGTGTTTTACCTAAGTGAAACTGTGCAGCATAAGAAACCAACAGTGTGAATGAAAGGAAAGGAGGAATGGGTGATATGCAAAAACCATGCCATGATTTAAAAAAAAAAACCAAAGAAAAAGGATCTCTAGCAAGCCTTTCTGATCCCTTCATCTTTCCTGACCACTGTGAGCTGTTGAGATATTTTTGTGCAGTTAAAAAAACTCCTTCGCTCCTGAGGCCGGCTGCTTTGTTTTCTCTTGCCTGACTCACACAGCGTCTTTGCGGTCCAGCACCGATGATCTCATAGTTGCT
Source organism: Sphaerodactylus townsendi (assembly GCF_021028975.2). Classification (NCBI taxonomy): domain Eukaryota; kingdom Metazoa; phylum Chordata; class Lepidosauria; order Squamata; family Sphaerodactylidae; genus Sphaerodactylus; species Sphaerodactylus townsendi. The sequence goes on along the minus strand of NC_059436.1, from coordinate 42,527,207 downwards.
ATGGCAGGGTGATGAACTGTGACATTAAAAAACAGTGGCCTGTATGACATCAATAATTGAAGTAGTATTGAGTCATCCAGTCTCCCATCTCAAGAAGCTCGCTGGCTAAGTCTTATTAGTCATTGGTGATGATTCGGCATCCAGAACTACTCTTAACCCAATTTGCTTTGATAACTACTGTCCAGGAGTTGGAGTCGTGCCGAAGCTGTGAGAAGCATAGGCCTTAAGCTATTTTAGAAGGTGGAAGGAGCAAACTTTCCCTGTGCTGAAAGTATAGTTTATATTCTAGTGCAGTGATTCTCAACCAGGGTTCTGTGATACCCTGAGGTGCTGTGAGCATGTCCCAGGGGTACTGCAGCAACGCTACTGGCCCCCTTCACTTTTGCGGTGTCTCCTGGCAGCACCAGTAAGAATAGGGACCTGGCCCACGGGGAAGGGAATGCCGCAAGGTCAGCAGCCACTTCCCACACACCCCCACCCCTTGTGCTTCCCTTCACCCTGGGAGGGGAAGGTGGGGGAAGGATGGCAGGGGTACCGTGAGATATGAAGAGTGAGGTCAAGGGTACCATGACGTTGTAAAGGTTGGAAAACACTGCTCTAGTGAAATTATGTCAATTCTCAGTTTTTCCCTTTTCGGTTCTGAGATTCGTTGGTTCATCTATTTGTACTGATTTTATTTTTCACATTGTAGTAGCCTGTCGTTCAACTAAGAAGTGTAATTTAGTAGTATTGCAGGCTCACACCAACTGTGAAGGGTAGGCTAGGTCATAGTAGAGCCATTAGTTCTGTGCCATCCAGTGCCATAGGCATGGTAGAGCAAGAAGGTGTACCACCCTACCTGGGACGTGGCTTTGCCCCACCTATGAATTAATTTGAGACATGAAAGCTACCATGAAAATATTCAAAATCTGATACAAGAAAAAGAGAATTGTGCCAGTGGCGGTTGCCCTGAAAAAATGGTTCTGCTCCAAGTTGCATCCACATGACCCTCCTAATACTGCCTTCTTTCGGTTAAAATTCAAGATATCTCAACATCACTCTCAAGCCTTACCATGCTTTAGTGATCCCGAAGACCCCTCTTTAGCTCCTGCTGCTTGGTGATTAAAATGTACGGGGCCATTCAAGGGTTAATGTATTAGTTACCTTAGAAAGGAGTTCACAATAAGCACATAAAAGCTTCCCAACTTGAGTGAAAAACAACTGCTCTGTTCAACTTCATATACAGTTCTGAGGCTGCAAATTCAGACTAAAATAGACATTGGACTGGATGGTTGTACCTCTGAGCATGATGTAGTGGTTAAGAGAAGTAGACTCTAATCTGGAAAACTGGGTTTGATTCCCCACTCCTCCACATGAGCAACTGACTCTAATCTGTTGCACTGGGTTTCTTTCCCCATGCTTACACATGTACCTTGGGTGGCCTTGGGCTTACACATGTACCATGGGTGGCCTTGGACTAGTCACAGTTTTCTCAAAACCCTCTCAGCTTCACCTACCTCACAAGGTGCTTGTTGTGGGGAGAGGAAGGGAAGGAGTTTGTAAGTTTGTAAGTTGTAAGTTTGTAAGTTTGTAAGTTTGCCTGTGAGGTTTGTAAGTTTGTAAGTTGCTTTGAGACTCCTTACAGCTGAACAAAGTGGAGCATAAATTCAAACCCCTCCTTTTGTAAAGTTGTGTTTTGATGGAGAAGGCTTCCTCTGCTAGTTGAAAGTGGGACAGAGTTGTAGAATTTAACTTAGCAGAAGGCAGTGGGAAAATCCCACTAATTGAGATCTGGGCTCAACAAGACCTTTTAGTGTACCCTCATAACATGACAGCCCCACCATAGGAAGATAGGCTGGCTATGGCCTCAAAGTCAGCCAGAAAGCTTCATAGCAGTACAGGATTTTGACTCTAGGCTTCCTACATCCAAACGCCACTGGCTGTAGCAGACCAGCTACCTGGGCTCTGATTTCCAAGCACATTCTCAAGAACTTCCCAGTCACCAGAACCATTTTGGAACGGCCATTTCCAGTGGTGGGATCCACAAATTTTAGTAACAGGTTTCCATGGTGGTGGGATTCAAACTGTGGCGTAGCGCCAATGGGGCTGGGCGGGGCATGACGGGGGCGTGGCCGGGCATTCCAGGGGCATTCCTGGGCGGGGCTGTGGCAAGGACGCAGCTGCTGTGCCGGTCCTTGGGTGGGAAACAAATGTACCATGCACGTCGGTGCACCTCCTGCTAGACTGCTTCAAGTTCTGCGTGCTACTGCTGAGAGGAGGGGCGTAACTAAGGCAAAAATCATGTGGCAAAATCACCAATTAGTAACCCCCTCTCGGCACACACAAATAATTAGTAACCTACTCTCGGGAACCTGTGAGAACCTGCTGGATCCCACCTCTGGCCATTTCCTATTTGCTTTTTACCTTTCAGCACAGCTGGAGGTTTGCACGTAAAGGAGCACTGCTTGCCAAAGGTGGTTCCCTCGCTGCAGTTGAAGGCTGCTGGGTAGACATGGTACTGGTCAGGGATGCCGCAGTCAATGGGCTCACAGGCAACCTGCTTGTTCCACTTTCCATCGACACACGTCATGGTGATGCTGGACTCCAGCTAAAGGGAGGAAGACAAATGCATTAAGAGCCAGATCAGACACGGTGGGGTGGATCCAATTCTCCAAGCCTGAAACTCTGGACCTCTGGCAGCTCTCATCTTAATTTATCAGTGTGTTAAACTGAGCCATGGCCAAACATCAACGGAATTGACACAGGGAAAGACGAGCCATAATATGCACTTGAAACATTGAGCGATCAACCTTTAGGATGAAGACGATCACGGATGTCACAGTGGATATTTTCCAGTAACTTGACTAATGGACATACAATTTAACAAATGCCACGGTGGTGATCTCCTCAGCCTTCTTCTCGTTATTTCTTTACGAATTAGAATTAGATTTTTTCAACCTCGTTGTTTTCATTCCCCAAGTCCATATTTTGATTTTGCATCTCCCTTGGGTGAATCAGAAGAAGATGAGCTTGGATTTATACCCCACCTTTCTCTCCTGTAAAGAGACTTAAGGCAGCTCAGAACCCCTTTTCTCTCCCTAGAACAGGCACCATGTGAGGTGGGGGGGGAGGGAGGCTGAGAGAGTTCTGAGAGAACTGTGACTGGCCCAAGGTAACCCAGAAGGCTTTATATGTAGGAGCAGAGAAGCGATTCCAGTCCACCAGATAAGAATCCGCCGTTCATATGGAGGAGTTGGGAATCAAACCCGGTTCTCCAGATTAGAATCCACTGCTCTTAACCACCACACCATGCTGGCTCTCGGTCAAATATATGACTTTTCACATTCAAGCCATTTTCTGATTGCCTGTGGCAAAAGCTTCCAGCCAAACTGTACACATTTCTCAACACTACTTCCACATTAATAAATTATCATTAGACATAATATATACATGCTGCATGTAAAAACCGTTCTGTGAGAGAGAGAGAGAGAGAGAGAGAGAGAGAGAGAGAGCAATGCTAAGGAATCTATAAAACTGACAGCCAACAGCAGAGAATCAAAAAAATCACTGATAAAAACATAAATACTTGTGCAAAAATGGTTTATATTTTAGTAAATATAAATATGGTAAACGGTACAGGTCGTCAGTCCCTTGTGCACACAACAGATCATTACTGACAAATGGGGTGATGTCATGCCATAATATTTACCAGGTAGACTATTTTTACACTTTGCCAACCTCGAAAGGATAAAAGGCTGAGTTAATCTTGAGCCAGCTACCTGAAACTAACTTCTGCCGGGATAGAACTCTTTGAGAGTTTGAACTGCAGTATTGCCGCTTACCATTCTACACCATGGGCTCAGGTGAAGGGAAAAGGGTCAAAAGCCCAGTGAGACATCAAGTCATGGCAAATCACGAGAAGTGGAGGTTCCTTATTTTGTTTCTTTCGACACTTGTTTGTATTTTGTCAAATTTCCCCTGCTTGTTGTTTTTTATAAATCCATTTGCACTGCACACAATTTTTATATGTCATCTAAACAGAAGTCATATCCATTCATAATGCACTTAATTTCTAAAACATGCATTTAGTTTACAATGCCAAACAACACTGGAAAAATGTATAGATTTTGCTGGGGAAACTTCATTGCAAGGAAGCAGAAAATTGGGGCAAAAAAATAGAACGATGAGTTTACAGAGAAGTGGAATCGAAACAGGGATGCTGCAGTTGGAAATGCAGGGATGAGAGATTTGAAAGAATCCCAAGCTGCAACTCACTGTATGCCAGTTTCTCTCTCTCTCTCTCTCTCTCTCTCTCTCTCTCTCTCTCTCTCTCTCTCACACACACACACACACACACACACACACACACCCTACCACCATAGGCCATACCTACCACCAGGCTGATAGACCGGCTGCCGGACTGTGCCTCTGGGAGATATCTGATTCAGGGGGGCTGGCAGAAGCGGAGCCCTGCTCTGCCAAGCATTGATGTGAGCTTATGAAAGCAGGGGAAATTTTTCTAGCACACATCAAAGAGAGCTGGAATCCCCGTTTGCCAAGACATTCTAATGGCTTCAGCAGGTTCAGATCTGTCTGCCTTTGATATATAGCTGCTATTGGATGGGGAAAAGAAGCTCTCTGGTGCATCCCCTGCCCAGGGAAGGAAAGTGGACACCAGTTCTCTCCATCTCCCGCACATTTTGCCACACCAGCCCACCGACCTGAACAGGGAATTTTCTCTGTAAGCAACTGAACTGAAGTGGGGCAGGAGTATTCTACTCTGTTCCTGGGGAGGCGGGCCTCCTTTTCCCCCTTTGCCAAACTGGCTACAATTAAGTTTAAAAGACAGGTGGGTGGGAGGAGAAGAAGAAGAGCTTGGATTTATATCTTGCTTTTCTCAGTTGTAAGGGGTATTAAAGCAGCTTATAGACCCTTTCCCTTCCTCTCACCACAGCAGAATTCCTACTAAATATTTAATCTAGATGCAACCAAGTTTGAAAAGAATCGGCAACTTTTCATCCAGGTTCCAACATCCTCACTGAAGCATGTTTCTAGTGAAGACTTCTAGCCCTGCCCCTTGGGGGTGCCTGCTTTCAGGGGTGCAACTGTTAAGCTAGCAGCACCAAAATTTCTGAGTATCTTTCGGAGCCCCTCCAAATGATACTACCCATGTTTGCTGAAGTTTGGTTCATGGGGTCCAAAGTTATGGACCCTCAAATGTGTAGCCCACATCTCCTATTAGTTCCCATTGGAGTGTTTGTTTTCCAAAAAGGTGTATATACAAGCAGGTCCAGGAAAATCCCATGAGGTGGGTGGGTGAGTGGGAGGAGCACCAGAAACAGGACTGATCTGTGTTCTGTGGTTCGGCTGTGAGGAGATCTCAAGGGAACCTGGATATTTCGGGTGACTATCCCAGGATTAATCACCAGTGAGGAATTCACGCACAATAGACACCTGTTAAGGTAGATGGAGCTGAGAGAGTTTTGAGAGAACTGTGACCAGCCCAAGGTCACCCAGCAGGCTTCATGTGTAGGAGTGGGGAAACAAACCCGGTTCTCCAGACTGGAGTTTGCTGCTCATGTGGAGGACTGGGGAATCAAACCTGGTTTTCCAGAGTCCACTGCTCTTCACCACTACACTGCACAAGCAGCAGACAGAAAGTTACAGGTAAGAACGTTTTTGTTTTGTTTTCAGACCAAGTTTGAAGCAACAGTTTTAGGCCTTTAACTCTCACATAACATCCCTCCCCAAAACATAGATGCTGAGAAATCTGCTACTGAAGTCCACTCAGGAACCATGAGAAGAGACAGTGGAAGTGACCTTCATCCATGTGTGAGATTCAGAGACGTCTTGTCCAGTTCTAGAAGAAAAATTCCCCTATGTGCCTATGGCATGGGACACCTCTTCTGCAACGGCACTGGAATCTATAAATGGTAGGGATATACCGTCTCTAAGGCTCATTTCGCACATGCAGAATAATGCACTTCCAAACTGCTTTCAGTGCTCTTTGAAGCTGTGCGGAATGGCAAAATCCACTTGCAAACAGTTGTGAAAGTGGCTTGAAAATGAATTATTTTGCGGGTACGGAAGGGGCCTATGATAGCCTTCCTCTAAGACAGCCTATAAGGCAGAAGAGGAAATGACTTGTCTAAACAACACCTACAGTTTCAATCTTCTTTTACTCAATTATTATTATTATTTTTAGAAAGCAAAAATCGGTTGGGTGGGTGAATAAATTTATTTATTTATTTATTTATTTATTTACTTACTTACTTACTTACTTACTTACTTACTTACTTACTTACTTACTTATTTAAATTTATAGACCGCCCAATCCCCAAGGGGCTCTGAATGAATGAATGAATGAAAAAGTCCTAGTTAAACAAGAAGTCTAAAACTCGAAGGGGTATTTTGGGAATCAGTCTTCTCAGACCTACAGGTTTTGTAAAAGCTTGCTAGGAATATCTGGGCACATAAATGGTTTCAAATGGTATTGGTAACAGGGGCTGCGATTGGTTGAGCAGAGTTCTCCTGTGAGCCCTGCCAGGGATCAGCAAAATCCCCCTTGCTCACTTCTGAACGTGCTCATTTTGTGCCTGAACTTTCCTAGAAAGTTCTCCGGCAACATGGAACAAATGCAGGGGCAAGTTGGACCGTCTAGCTCAGTACTGTCAACTCTGACTGGCAGCAACTTTGCAGAGTGTCAGGCAGATAAACTTTTTCACCAGTCATAGATGTGGGTGCAACATTAGAAGCTAAAATGACCAGAACACAGCCACACAGCCCAGAAAACCCACAACGGCTGGTTGATTCTGGTTGAAGCTTTCAACAGTACATTTTTCCACCTGTACTTGGAAACACCTAAAAGAAGGACTAACATTTCATTAGGTGGATCTAGGAGATTGCAAAGAGTGCCAGAAGTGGAGGGCCCCCCCAACTCAGTCCTGTTATCACCCCACTTGTCTGTCCCAAGGGGCAATCCACAATTATCCTTCTCCTTCCTTCCTTCCCTCTGTCTGGGTAGTGGGCAGCACAGGGAAGAGCTGGTAGAGATGGGTCATGTGCAGTGGCATAGCACCAATGGGACAGGGGGGCATGATGCCCCGGGCGCGCACCTGTGTGGGGACGTGAATGAGGCGTTCCGGGGCATTCTGGGGTAGGTGGAGCCAAGTGAGGGTATGGCAGGAGCGTGGGGCGCACATGTGCCCCAGGTGCAATTCCCCCTCGCTCTGCCCCTGCTTATGTGTGCGTGTGTGAATTGCAATCAAGTCTCTTTCAACCCTATGAAGGCCATCCCCATCCACGGGATGGGGCTGAAAGGAGCCATAAGTAGCGGTGTGGCTTGTGTCAGCAAGTTTGCTCTTCCCAGGGAACATACCCCCGTGGAGGGGGAAGATGCACCAGCAGCCACACTTCCCACAGCCCTGCAGCCACCGAACCTGGATGTTCGGGCTGTGGTGGAGCTGTGTTGGCGTCCTGCTTGGATGGCAGCATGGAGTGAGGGGGGGACGAAACTTTCTCGGGGGTGGAGTCAACCCAGTTCCCTCCCAGGGTTTCGGGTGAGTTGCAAGGCACATCAACCCTCAGACATACACCTGCCTTTCGGCAGTATATGTCCCATCAGCTGTACGGGACTTCTCAGGGGTGGAAAAAGAAGAAGAAGAAGAAGAAGAAGAAGAAGAAGAAGAAGAAGAAGAAGAAGAAGAAGAAGAAGAAGAAGAAGAAGAAGAAGAAGAAGGAGGAGGAGGAGGAGGAGGAGGAGGAGGAGGAGAAGGAGGAGGAGGAGGAGGAGGAGGAGGAGTTTGGATTTATATCCCCCCTTTCTCTCCTGTAGGAGACTCAAAGGGGCTTACAATCTCCTTGCCCTTGCTCTCTCACAACAAACACCCTGTGAGGTGGGTGAGGCTGAGAGAGCTCCGAAAAGCTGTGACTAGCCCACGGTCACCCAGCTGGCTTGTGTGGGAGTGTACAGGCTAATCTGAATTCCCCAGATAAGCCTCCACAGCTCAGGCGGCAGAGCTGGGAATCAAACCCGGTTCCTCCAGATTAGATACACGAGCTCTTAACCTCTTACGCCACTGCAGCTCCCTGCTCCCTGCACTGCCAAAAAGCCTTTTTGAAGGAGGCAGGGTGGTGCTGTATCGGCTTCGTAGCCCGCCACCTTCGAGTTTGGATGGGGCTGTTAATGTCCTCCGAAATGTCCTATCATTCATTAACTGCCTTGCTCAGGTTTTGCAAGAGGAGGGCTCGGGCTTCCTTGATTGAGACAACCTTTCCCATCTTGGGTCTTCCTCTTTTCCTGCTGTATTTAACTTTCCCTAGCCTGATTGTCTTTCCCAGTGACTCTTTATCTTCTCATAATATGACCAAAACACCAAAAATCCTTGAGCCAGGCCTGGCTAGGAGTGATATTGGGGTCTTTTGCTTACATGGCTCACATTCTAAGCCACCTCTTCTAGCCCTGTTATTACAGGAGCGCAGAGAAAATCAAGTTCCACGGAAATCGATGGGCTAGTTGGCGGAACTTCCGCCAGATCCCTTGAATAATGGGGTTACAACGCAACATTCCCAAAGCAGGAAAAGTCTCCTTTTCTAGCCGGCTCTTAAGGCACACAAACCCAGTTTTGTGCTCGTGAATTTCCCTCTCCTCAAGAGGCCCGCCGCCTGTTCTCGAGTCAGTGCACCTTCCTCTGTGAGCTGCCCACCGCAGTGCCTCTAATTGAACCCACATGAGGCAGGCCTTTTCTCTTCCTGGCATGATTGATGAAACCTTTACAGAGCATTAAAGAGCTGTCAGGTTTTAAATAGCACCTCCCGACCACAGTGGCAGTAGCAAAGAGAGAAAGAGATGACACCCAGCCACCAGCCGAGCGGCAGCTTTTGAGTAAAGGAGTAGGGGGGGGGACGGAGGGGGAGAGGCCCGCGGGGGGAGAACAGAGGAAGGAGTGTTGGGGGGGGGGGTCAATGAACGAAAGGGAAAGGGAGAAAGAAGCAGAGGAGGTATTAGTTCCAATAGATTACGGTTGCGTGTGGGGGGTGTTATTTATTAGCCAGTGGCAAGGCTCTCAGCAGCGCATGGGAAACAGTCTAAAAGACTCGATAGCCATTACGGTGAGTTTTGTATCTGGGAGAAAAGCAGCAACGATGCCAAATGTTTTAATCCTTCTGCTTTCCACCCTCCAGCTCCAAGTTTCTGTTTTATGAAAATCAAACCCATAATAGGTTTTTATTTTCAAGACATTTTCCTTGCGCCACATTCCCCACCTCCAAAAAAAAGTGTATATATATTTGTAATATTGTATCCGGATTGATAAATCCGAATCGCAGTGAATTATGCACAGAAAGTTACGCACAGAAATTATGGACAGAAAGGAATGCGCAGTGAATTATGAACAGAAAGGAAGCACTTTATACGTGCAAATGATGCATACATTGTGTACATAAGCTATACAACACAGACATACACACACACACCGCCCAGTGCAAATGAAACAGTGAAAAGCAGAGGACTGAAAGAAACGGAAAGTGAAAACACTGGCTACTTTCAAGAGAAAAGAGAAAGATATTATAAGGTGTGTTGAAACTGATTGGATTGCACGTTCTATTTCTGGAGAACACTTAAAATGTATGTCTGACTTTACTTCGTGAGTGACCCATGGGAGTCACAGAATTGATGGCAAACCACACTACCAGAATGTTGGCAAACTTTCCACCTGACACCTGAAATCCAGACTGCCCATTCCTCCCTGCTCCATCATTCACTTAGGCCCCTTCTGCACACGCAAAATAATGCGTTTTCAAACCCCTTTCACAACTGTTTGCAAGTGGATTTTGCCATTCCGCACAGCTTCAAAGAGCACTGAAACAGTTTGAAAGTGCATTATTCTGCATATGTGGAATGAGCCGTACTTTCTTTAGCTGCAACATTAAATCCATTATATACCATTCTTCAGTATTTTTCTATACAACCCATGCTATTAATTTGCACCTTTGTTTACTCTGACACCCTGATTCACCGGTGGACAAATAATTCTGAAAATATGCACATTTTACATTTATTTATTTATTTATTTATTTATACTTTAGGCTTCTATACCGCCCCGTCCCCGAAGGGGATGAAAAATCCATTGCGAGGGAATAGGAAGCGGGGAGATAACGAACTGAGAATGTGATTGCTACAAGGGAGAAGTCAAATCAGAATGGGGATTTTGAGGATATAGGGATGCGAAATGCAAAATCACTCCGATTTAAGATTGGGGGTGTTTTTGCAAAGCTATTATTGCACACTTTCACACTGGTAATATGAAAGGGGGAATGCAGAGAAATGGAAAGATTTGAAAGTTGCACCAAATTGCTTATGATCCAGTTCTGAAAATAATTTTTAAAAGCCTTCAAGTTAACAGAGAGTCTAGGGCAGGGGTCTGCAACCTGCGGCTCTCCAGATGTTCATGGACTACAAATCCCATCAGCCTCTGCCAGCATGGCCAATAGGGTGAATGAAACTCAGGAAAACAAAGGAATGGAAATCACATTCACCAAGGGCATCCTGAATTTGTACACAAATTCTGAAGATGGACGAGCAATAGTAGAAAAACAGGCACAGCAAATCTTGACTGGATTGTGGGGATAAGGCAAGGACAACTCAACTCCACAGGTAGGATCAAGAAACCAGAAATCAAAGTTTGATTGAGGTGTGCCAATTGTTCAGCCACCAGCATCCCATGTGACAGGTCCGCTTGCAAAAATGGCTCCAGCCAATCAGTCGTGAACAGATTTCTCAGAGCCAATGAAAAAGTTTCTGATGATGCAGGTTGAAGAATTCAGGATGGGTTCTACAGACAGAGTCATTGCCCTGGAACCTGAACAGTTGTGTGTGTGATGAACAACCTGTGGCCATTTTACACATTAAACCATCAGAGTGCTCACAGTTCAGTGGCAGAGAACATACTATAAAGCTCCTCCAGTTCCTCACATTTCTGGGTAGAGGGACTCAGATAACAAGTGCTGGGGAAGAACTTCCTCTGCTTGAAACCCTGGACAGCAACTGCCAGTTAAAGCTGGCAACACTGATTTGGAACAAAGCTACAACATATGCAAGTAGGGTTGTGGCTTTTTGCCGTACAGGGATGCCCATCTCCAGGTGGGGTCTGGAAATACCCTAGAATTATAATTTATCTCCAGACTACCAGACTACAGGTTTCATTTCCTCTAGAGAAAATGGCTGGTTTGGCGAGCGGACCCTACCACATCATATGCTGCTGAAGTTCCTCATATCCCCACTTTCCACGGTTCCCCAGCACTGCCCTCAAATCGACAAGAATTTCTGAACCCAGGGTCGGTAATCCCACCCAAAAAGCAAATGTTTTACATAAAGAAGGTCTGAGATTCAGTCCTTGGCATCTCCACTAAACGGTTCTGGAGAGCAGCAGCCAATCAGAACAAACAATGCTGGGCTGGACAACTCAACTGTCTGACTTTGACCAAAGCAGCTTCATATTTGTGGGGGTTGCAGCTCAGAGGTAACGCTGATGCGTTGCAAGCATAAAGTCCTACTTTCAAACCCTGGCAGCTTCAGCTAAGAGACCTGAGGCAAGGGCAAAAGACCTTTATCCAAGGGGCTGGAGAGCTCCCCTATGGATCACCTTCCTTATGAGGAGAGGCTGCAGCGTTTGGGGCTCTTCAGTTTGGAGAGGAGACGTCTGAGGGGGGAGATGATTGAAGTCTATAAAATTATGCAAGGGGTAGAAAAAGTTCAATAGAGAATATTTTCTCTCTTTCTCACAATACTAGTACCAGGGGGCACACATTGAAAATGCTGGGGGGAAGAATGAGGACTAATAAAAGGAAACACTTCTTCACGCATCGTGTGATTGGTGTTTGGAATATGCTGCCACAGGAGGTGGTGATGGCCACTAACCTGGATAGCTTTAAAAAGGGCTTGGACAGATTTATGGAGGAGAAGTCCATCTATGGCTACCAATCTTGATCCTCCTTGATCTCAGATTGCAAATGCCTTAGCAGACCAGGTGCTCAGGAGCAGCAGCAGCAGCAGCAGGCCATTGCTTTCACCTCCTGCACGTGAGCTCCCAAAGGCACCTGGTGGGCCACTGCGAGTAGTAGAGTGCTGGACTAGATGGACTCTGGTCTGATCCAGCAGGCTAGTTCTTATGTTCTTATAGGAAACGACACCCAGCCAGGCGGCCTGACAGTATACCTTGGTAAACAGCACATGTCCAAGGTCCTAAAGCTCAGTGGAGGGGATTAAATAAGTACCAGTTTGCTCTGCAAGCAGGGTTCCCTGATCAAAACCAGCCACGGCAACTGGCTCTGATTTCCACCTCCCCGCCCCAAAGGAACTCCTTGCCATTGAAACGATAAGGTGACTTGGTCAAATGTGCCATTTTATTTGGTCCGTGGATTCTTCCACTCTCGACTGTGGAAGGCCCATTCCAAATGCTTCCTTGCTCAGCATTGGAGAATTTGTTTTCTATTCTGCAGAAAGGTTCAGCTGCCAAGAGGGTTCTGGTACTGGTGCCAATTAGTGCGAGTGAAGGTGGGGTGGGATAAGGGGAGGAAGAGGCCCTGCTTGCAGGGTCTCTGTTGGTTTGGCCGTCAAATCAAAACGGCTGACTCATCTACCCCTCCCCCAAATGCCTCTCCTGGCTAATATTATGACGGAGCTGAGAATATTTACAAAACACAGATAGACCTCTGAGCATAGCCCACCTCCCGCAACCTCCCTCTTGATTAATGTTCCTTCCTAGCCCCCAGATGTGCAGATGTACCTTGCAGCCCTTCCTTCCGTAAAGACGGCGGGACTCTCTTGCTTAAACCTTGGGTTTGTCTTCTGCACAAAGAGCCAGTGATGTCCAGCGGACAGAGAGGAGTAAACAAGTGGGGGGAGGCCCGGGGGGGGGGGGGAGAGGAGAGTGGCTGCCAGCTCTGTCCTGGAAGGGACAAGAGGAAGCCAGTCAGGGATGGGGCCATGTCAGGGTAAGATCTGTCACAAAGGACGTCCAGATGGTGCCTTTACTCTAGATGGAGACTAGAACGCCGCCTCTTATTTATTTATTTATTTTAAAAAATTGAAGACAAACCACTAGAGACTGAAACGGAGCTAACACCCTATATAGGCCAACCTCTGCCCCACATGACAAGCTGCCATGCCTCACCCTCACCAGCTAGTCTAGGAAAAGAGGGTGTTGTGAGCAGAGGGCAAGAAAAGGGAGGAGAAGAAAGGAGGAGTCAAAGACTCCTCTAAAATATCAGATGGAGATCTCTGCACAGCCCCTAGGCTAATATTGTGGCTCCAGAACCCTTTTCTTGTGTTCTGAGCTTTCACAGGGGCAGAGTTAGAGGATTCAGCCAATGTTGCTGGCCCCTCAGATCTGGACCTGTTAAGACCTGGTTGCTGACAAGGGGCTAAGAGTGTCAGTTCTCCGGCAGATGCGGTGGGGGTATCTTTCCAGGAGAAGCTTTCAACAGGCTGATGTTTAATTGCTTAAATGAAAGGCTATAGATATAAGAAGCCATTGGAAGATCTAGTCAGCATCCTATAGGGATCAACCAGTACCCTGGATCCCAGCAGGGACATCAGGACCTCCGATGCTGTTCCACACCCCACCCCCCGTCCCCACAATTACCACAGAATATGGGCACATTCTACTTAGCCATCATGGCTAACAGGGCCTGATGTACTCCTCCTCCAGGAATCGGTCCACTCCCTCTTTTAAAACCATCTTAAACAAGTAGCCATGGTTACATCTTGAGGCAATGAGTTCCATCAGTTAATTATTCTCTCTGTTGTTTAGATCTGTTGGGAGGTTTTTTTAAAAAAATCTTTATTTTATTGTGGCTAAAATTTTTGAGATTTTTCAATACTGTTTTTGCTGCTGGAAGTTTGAGCATGCAGTGAATGAAATATTTCAAGTAAACACAAGACACACATTCTTGGGGAAGTGGAGTCTCTCCTCACCCATGCCTGGTTTAAAGGTCCAGTGCTGCTTGTCGCTAAAGACTGGAACACAGACACAGCAGAACACACAAAGTTGGCTCATACTGAATCAGTCCATCGATTCATCAAGATCGGTATTGTCTATTCAAACTGGCAGTGCCTCTCTGAAGTCTTAGGCACAGGTCTTTCAAATCACCCACTACCTCAGAGCCAACGTAATATAGTGGTTAAGAGCAGGTGGATTCGAATCTGGAGAACTGGGTTTGATTCCCCACTTTTCCACCTGAGTGGCGGAGGCTTATCTGGTGAACCAAATATGTTTCCACACTCATACATTCCTGCTGGGTGACCTCAGGCTAGTCACAGTTCTTTGGAACTCTGAGCCCCACCTACCTCACAAGATGTCTGTTGTGGGGAGAGGAAGGGAAAGGTAAGCCACCTTGAGTCTCCTCCTCCTCCTCCTCTTCCTCCTCCTCCTTCTTGTAAATGCCCAGGATTGAACTTGGGATCTTCTGCATGACAAGCCGATGTTCTACCACTGAGCTACAGTCATGCTGAGGTTCACATTTTTAACACGTACCCAGGGGACTGTGTCTCCCAATTTAACCCCCAAAGTGTGTAATATCTGACTGGAAATAACTTGCTGGTGGTCCCTAATCCAAAAGGCATCTGTCCTTCACCAGAGCCAGAACATTTTTAGTTCTGACTCCAGCCTGGTGAAACACCCTGTAAATTGAGACCTGGGCCCTGCAGGATTTGACTCAGCTCTGCAGGGCCTGTAAGATGGAGATATTCCATTGGGTTAGGGTTAGGGTTAGGCAGTGATGGTTAGATCTTGGTTGAGGCAGTGATGGTTAGATCTTGGTTGAGGCAGTGATGGTTAGATCTTGGTTGAGACAGTGATGGTTAGATCTTGGTTGAGGCAGTGATGGGTAGATCTTTGCTGGCCTCCCTACCCCTACTTTTAACCTACCTTGGTTTCTATTATTTATGTCTACTTTACTAATTTGTTTGGCTTTTGGGGTTGATTTTTACCCCCTTTGTTCCTCCCCTTTATTGGTTACCTGATCGGTGACATAAATTAGAACTGAAATTGGAACTTTGCAACCCTGATTGCTGGCCGCTTTGGGAATGGACAGACTAAGAAAACAGGGCGTTGACGCTTTAAATAAATGAACACCAACAACATGCAGAAAGCCGTGCATTTAAGAAACAGTGCATTTACCCTTGACAAGGTCTTCTCCAAAGCATTCCTGCCCAAGTCATGGTCTCCCAACCAAGATCCAAACTGACTGCTGTAGGACTGTCAGCTTTAATAACACACCCCACTCATCTATTTTATAGTGGATGGTACATGGTAACAACAGACCTGGTGCTTCGAAAGGTCATCATCTCTCTGTATCTGGAGGACGTAGCCCATTTTGCAAGTGACGTTGCACTGGGCACCACTGTTGAGCCCCATGCTGGTGCAAGTCACCCTCGCGTTTTCGATCTCCAGTTCTTGGCAGTCAGTAGATTGGCAAGAATAATGGACGCAACTGTTGGGAAACAAATGGGAAAGTGCTGGATTAGCTCGTTGCAAATATTAATGGTGCATTAGCAATTTCAGGGAGAGACGAAGACGCATGAGGACCACATAGCAGCAGAAGTCACTTGCATGCTAAGCATCAAAAGAAGCATCAAAGGGTTTATCGTACACTACAAACATCTTTCAGTTTGATACCTCTTGTGGCTTGCCTGAAAGAACCTTGGGAAATTCAGTCTGGCGAGGCTGTTGAGACTTCTGTTAGAAGTCTAGCTTTCTGAACAGGACTAAATTTCCCAGGGTCCTTGTGGAACAGGGAATCATCCTTCAACCAATTGTGGCTGGCCCCATACAGTTCAGATATTGCACTTAAGAGAGACAAACTGATTGTTTTGTTTCCTTCAGACAGCCTAATGCAAAACTGCAGGCTTTCGGTGTCATTCTGCAATAAAGGTAAAGTAGGCAAGGTTCCCTGGGCCTACGATCTTTTTAGCTATGATAGCTAGGTGTCCAGATGCAGCATACCTCTGAACACCAGGTCTCTCTACCCCTACTTGTATTCCAGGGTCATCTGCTTGGCCATTATAAGGGAAACATGATGCTGAACAAGATGGACCATTGATCGCGCACACCCTGGCACAGTTCCCCCTTGCTCTGCCCCTGAATGGATCTGAATTAATCTGGATGTTTCCATTTGTACTATTTGGTCAATTCCCCGCACACAATTAGATGCGTGCTCATCACTTCAAATATCCAGGTTTCCTGCAGAACTCCCCACTACACTAGTGCCGAACGTGCATTCACCCCATTTCTGTCACACACTCAACACACACACACACACACCCCTCCGTACACGTCATTTTAGAACCTGAAAGAAAGTAGACCTTTTCGAAAAACGCGTGGTCAGTCTGGAGCAGCGGGGAAGTTGTGGGGATGAATCCAGATTCAAACTACCCGCCTTTGCGAATGAAGTGGAGCCTCCCATCCAATCCGGGCACAGTGGGTTGCGCACGATGTGCGCGCAGCCCTTTATTTTATTTTACGTAGCTAGAATCCACGTGGATATGTGGAGATGTGGGGCTGTTTAGAATGATTTTCTGCAACACAAAGGAATGCTACACCTCGTATCCACGTGGATACGAGGAGACAAAGCAGCACAGAAATGGGGAATTGCGTGAAGTTCTTCTGCGTGTGCTCGCACAGACGTGGATCCAAAGACCAAAAAATAAAAAAAATCCCGCCCCAGAACAACGCAGCAGCCAGCCAATCAGGAAGCCCCTGAGCGCGGCAGATCTGCAAACAGTGGGGAATTCAGCCTGGCTGTTGCATCGCCTGGAGCAGCGGTCGTTTGGCTGCAGTGGGGACCATGAAACCATACTGGAAAGGTCCAAATCAAACCAAACCGGCTTGTATCCACTGTCATTTTTCCAGTGGAAAATCGACCTTTGACTGCTCTCTTAGAGATGCCATCAACACCTCTATTTTTTATAATAGCACCATCCTTTAAAGATTTTTTGAGACCCATTACTAATACATAGCATTTATAACTTTCTTACTGACCAAAGAGGCATCTCTGCTTCAGTTTCCATCTGTGAACCCAGCTAAACTTCCAGTCAGCTCTACTGACCACTTTAGAGATGGTTGCTGCCAAGTAAACAAGTGCAAACACACTCATTCTCTGTTGGTCCCTTATGATCCTGGGAGGTACATACTTCTTCTCTTGTAACTGGGAAGGTTAAGTTATTGCAAGCATAAAAATGTCGGCAAATGAACATATTTGCTACTCATTACAAAGACATGACTCAGCCCTGCGTGTAAGCTGCTTCTGTCTTTCTTCCTTGTTTCCTAGTACAATTTCATCCCATCCTTCCTCAAAGATGCTCAGGGAAACATGCACGGCTTTCCCCTCCACGTGTCACCCTCCTAAATGAATCTCCACAGGAAATATTGAAGCAATCTGATCAGGAATTCACCTTGCATGAAAACAAGGGAGTTTGATTTAGTTAAACATGCTTGGTGAGTGTTTTGTGCCAAAGCTCTTGGCATCCATGACATTGCTTCAAAGAAGACTACAGTGATTTATTATTCCTCTCTCCACCAGGGGTTGGTTGGGCTAAAGGGTATTTCAGACATAAGATGAAATTATGGCTTAGTGCATCTTGAAAACACTTAGGGCTCAGACACTTCCTTTACCCCTTTGGAGGCAGCGCCTGCAGTTTAAAGCTAGACCTGGCCAGGCTGAGACCACAGCTGAATGTGGGGCTCAGCCTGGCCAAGCTCAGTGGCAAATTTGGGCCTGCCTCTGGACTCCACGTGGGTCTTGAAAGAAGCAGGCGGTGTGGGTTCAGTTCTGACTGCCGCCTGCCGGACTCATGTGGAGTCTGGATGCAGGTATATTTTTGGGTTTAATGGTCCAAATTTCTTTTAAAAACTCCCCAAAGAACAGATATACAGTATCAGCTGTTGTTGTTGTTGCTGTTGTTGGGGGAGGGGGGGTTAAACATTTCCAGGTCTAATAAACCAAAACCCTAAAAATATGTTTGTTCGTCCAGGAGCAGCAGTAGCGTAGGAGGTTAAGAGCTCGTGTATCTAATCTGGAGGAACCGGGTTTGATTCCCAGCTCTGTCACCTGAGCTGTGGAGGCTTATCTGGGGAATTCAGATTAGCCTATGCACTCCCACGCACGCCAGCTGGGTGACCTTAGGCTAGTCACAGCTTCTCAGAGCTCTCTCAGCCCCACCTACCTCACAGGGTGTTTGTTGTGAGGGGGGAAGGGCAAGGAGATTGTAAACCCCTTTGAGTCTCCTGCAGGAGAGAAAGGGGGGGTATAAATCCAAACTCCTCCTCCTCCTCCTCCTCCTCCTCCTCCTCCTCCTCCTCCTCTTCTTCTTCTTCTTCTTCTTCTTCTTCTTCTTCTTCTTCTTCGTTTAATTCCACCCCTACAGGCAAAACTGAGCCTCACCATTCATGGGGCATCTCTTCCCAGGATCACTCTGAATGGTGAAATCTTTGAAAATGAGGCAGGGTTCTCTGCTTCCTAGCAGCAAAACAACCCAGTTTCCTGCTAAATTTAATTACAATAATGTAAATACAGGCTAGTACCAGGTGATTGGGCAGCAGTGAAATCATGAACCACAAATCCATGCAGGGCGAGGATCTACTGCAGGTGGACCAGTGGTCTGGTTCCATATAACATTTTCCATATAACATAAAATAATGATGGTCTGATGCCATATAATAACAATGCCAAGGCTGAATTTCTTCCATGTAAAAAGCCAATATTCTAGACACATCTGCTCACGCGGCCCATCCTTTTTTTTCTTAATCCATCTTCATGACAAAGGTAAGTTTATTTATTGATTATCCCTCCCCACATTTCTCATGAACCATGTTTGAGTGAGATTCTGAAAGAGTCCGTTTAACAATGTCTGAGACTCGAATCGGCGAAAAAGAAAACAAAAAAAAGTGCCCAGTTCTGAAGACTGAAAAGAAGGGGGGTGGGGGGAGAAAGACAGGGAAGATCAATACCACAATTCGGGAGCAGATCTTAATGAATGCTGACATTACCATGGAGTGGGCTGCATTGTTATTCTATCGCACTTTCTGCTGTGCAAAGGGAATTGCAACTCACTTGCCTCTCATGTATCCTTGCAAAAGTCCTTAGGCTGAAAGATAGCAGCTTGCCCAAGGCCATGCTAGGGGCTTTCGCCCTCTCTCTGTGAACCTCTTTTAGAAGAACACACCGAGCTCATTTTAATGTCAGTTTGGATGAAAGGTGGATTTACATTCACATTTCAAATATGATGCATTTCTCCTAGTCACTTGTGAACGGATGTACTCTTTCTCAAATTTACTGTAGGAGCATATCTAAGCACCAAGGGTACATTGGTCCGGTGAGCTGTTACCCACAGTTTGAGATATACAAATATGACTTTTTCATTATTATTTTTTATTGTCGACTACATTACGATTGTGAGTCTTTCAATTTTGACCATCTGGATTGCGAGTGTTCCCAATTTGTCTTCCCATTTTGTTACACCATTTATACTACATGCTACTTATATGCAATTAATGCAAAAAAAAGGGAAACATTCAGTACAGGCAAACAGAAAATGGTACAGTAATAAAGATTCACAGGTTTGAGTCTTACAAAAGATTTTTAAGCTGTACCAGCTCTGTACCTACAAAATATTGTTATGTTCACAGCATTTCACCCTCTGGAGAACAGGTGCAACCACTGCGAGTAGGCCTGGGAATCTTTGCAACGAGAAACGCATTGCATGTAAATGGGAAAAAAAGTACATCAGCTTGTGCAGTAGTGATAACATGAAATCCTGACAGTGAAACTAGTAGAGACTTTGTGCTTTTATGAAAATAGGGTCACACTTACCTATAACTGTGGCTCATCAAGTGGTCTTCATATTCAGGCTCATATGGGACCACTTGACCAGACAATCCGCAGACGTCGAGTCTAAATTCCTCTCTCTCTCTAGAAAGTTCAGACTACTCTCCCTTCCCACAAATGCCAGCCAGAGTTTTCCCTACAATGGAGATGAAAAGGCAGCACACACCCTCTGTCCTCTGGAACGATGGAGAAGGACTGGTCCAGCAGAGCATCCCAGAGTGGGGGAAAAGAAGAAGGATGTGTTCCTGCACAGAAGATCACTCAATGAACAGTTACAGCTAAGTGCAGCCCTGTTTTCATCTTCACGGCTTCAGTGGTGCCCCACATGTGAGAACAGCAAGTTCACTTTCCAAAGGAGGTGGATGTGGGATCCTCAGTGAAATAACAATTGTAAAGCTGTTTTCCCCACAGCTGCAACCCTCCTGGAGTCCATGTCAATGCCATAATGCTTGATGAATGTTGATGGAGAAGACCAGGTGGCTGCTTTGCATATGCTGTCCAAAAGAACGTTACCCAGGGACGTTGCACAAGCAGACTCAGCTCTGGCGAAGTGAGCTTTCAAAGGAAATGGGCAATCAATCTTTGAAGAGGAGCAAGCTAATGGGATTGCCCTGACCACCCAGCATGAGATGACTTGGGCAGAAGCTGCATGTCCTTTGTGGGGACCAGAAAAAAACACATATCAATAAATTGTCTTCTTCGTGGACGGGAGTTGCACAATCTGAATGAAAGAGTAGTGACTTTCATTCACCTGAAGTGTGTAGTATATGTTCACCATCTGAAGTCACAGTAGGGAAAAACCCTGGAAGAACCATGTCCTGGGAAATATGAGAGGCAGAAAGCATCTGTGGGAGAAAATCTAGGCTTGGGTGGAGGACCACCTTGTTTGCATGGTACCTTGTAAATGTGGGTAAATGTTGGAAAACCCTCAGTTCTCCAAGTCTACCAGCAGATATAATGACCAACAGGAGGACTATTTTGTTGGACAGGACAGGTCTTTTCAGCAGAAGAGAGGCTTTTTTGTTTTTTTTTGTTTTTTTCCCCCCTGTGCCGCTGAAAAGCCCTATTGAAGTTGCCAGGGTGGAGCCACAGCAGTGCTGTTCCTGGTCATCGCAGGGCTCTGGATTGGACTGTCTGACTTCTTTTTCTGAGGAGGTGGTTTTAAGGAATGAAATGGAAACAACGGCTGACTCATGGCCAAGAATGGCTCCAGTTCCAACATCAAACCTGAGGGAACTGAACATGAGGAGAGAGGGCAGGCACTCTGCTCCACTTGCACCCCTTCACAAGGTGGTTGGTCTTTGTCTGGAGCTTCCAGAGCTTCATCCTACCAAAAAAACGTGTTCAGCTGGGAGGCTTTCTCATGTTGGCCTTTTGGTGCGAATTGCTTGCATGTGGCACATGCAGCAACATTAGGAGACTTGCCAAGACACAGAAAGCAGCAGTCACGGTTAACTGACTGAAGCATTTGGAGCCCGCTGAACATTTCTTGAAGAGGGCCATGTTCAATTGTTTACGTTGCTTCATTTATTTTATTCTTAAGCTGCCAGAGAGGTGTGAAGGATTTCCCTCAGGACTTTGCCAGAGTCAAGAAAAATGGCTCATGAGAAGACAAAAGAACTAAAAAATGACTAATATATTGTCGCTTCTTGGCCTTTCGGCTAAGATCAAGTGTAGTAAAAAAGGACAAATATTTCTTCTCTCACTTCTTGTTTGTTAACAGAATCACACTGACAAGAGGAAAAAAATAAGTTCCTGACTGGGAAGGTTACAATTATGAGGTAAGTTGGAAGAGCTAAGAGAAGTGTCCTTACTTCGTGTTGGTAAAGATAGGACTTTAGTGAAAGAGCGCTCTCCCTGCCTCTGCCTCATGCTGGTTTGGGTGGGAAAACTCTGGCTTGCATTGAAAGGAAGGGGGAGCACTCTTAACCTTCTTGAGATGGATTGATAGCTTCAGAGTCAATCTCCCTGGCGAGCCTGCACAAGCCTGTGCAGCCATGGCACAGAAGTCATGAAGATTAGCAGTATTTTATATTGCTTGTAAATTACTAGTCTACAGGCTATTTTTTGCCTTTTCGTGTATTATGGTATAATCTCATTGTGACCATTTCATAAGCTATCTTGGACCCCTATCCATTGATTAATTAATGACAATGGCTTTGGGGAGTTCCAGATCTGTCAATGTTAACACGTCCCCATTCTTATCCCAGTCACAACCACTGGCTCGTTTCATTTACTGTGGTGGTAGATACTGCCATACACTGTTGGTGTTCATTGCTTGCCTCCTGGGGGAGGGGGGGTCTCTCCTCTCCCAAGTTTATCTTCAGGTTGCTGACTAAAAGTGTTTGCCTGTGAGAGAGCTTCTGGGTATCCAGGTTTCCTCCCATCCCATATAATACTAGTGCTTGGTGTCTGTTACCTTTCTCTCTTCCTTCTCTCTTTGTCTCTGCCTTCTTTCAGCATGGTGTAGTAGTTAAAAGCAGTGGACTCTAATCTGAAGAACAGGGTTTGACTCCCCACTGCTCAACATGAGTAGCAGACTTTAATCTGGGGAGCCAGGTTTGTTTCCCCACTCCTATACATGAAGCTTTCTGGGTAAAATGGTCATAAAATGACCAAGGTGTCTGTTGCAGAGAAGGGAAGGCAATTGTAAGCTACTGAAAGATTGAGAAAAGTGGGGTATAAATCCAAACTCCTTCTCTTCCCTTTTATCCCTTCTCCAATGCATCTTGGGAGTTTACTAGACAATATCCAAGATAGTAGCTGAGACCTCATGGCAGAACCCCACAAGATCTTGTTTTTCATAATTGTTTGAAAGGATTTTAAACAAGTCTAAAAGTACCTTTCAAAAAAGTCTTCAGATTTTTTCTGCAAATCTTGAATTAGCCCCAGAATTGTAGAAAGATCTCCCCTAACTGAGTAGGCCTTCTTTTTTTCTTTCTTTTTTTGTACTGATCAATTGCCATTTTGGAGTATATTTAGAGTTAGATATGTTATATGCATAAATGATGGGAAATAGGTATAAATACATCATACATTGAGCAGAGGAACCATACAAAGTGTTATGTAGTGCACACGATTCTACAAAATCAGTGAAAACAAATGAAGAATTGACACTGCAAACCAAAGAAATGGATCCCAAAAAACAAAACAGGGAACATTCACTCATGTCTAGAGTAGAAGCACATTAGAGGATTATTTCATATGAGGCACAAAATCCAGTGTAGGAACAACATCAATGGCAACAGAGAATGTTTTATAACTACGGCTGTTTTTCTGTCCATTTTCACACATCCATCAAAGATGAAAACATCATCTACCTTCCAGCAGTTGGCTCTGAGATGCTCTGGCAAGGTGGATGACAATAAAATATGGTTCAGGGCAACCGGGAAAAGCCAATGTACTCTTTTCAAACTATAAAGTACACAGAACAGTGATATAACAATTTAGCAAGAAAGGCAAGTGTTGCATGTACCATACCAAAACAACTCTAAACCTATTTACCTCTGTGTGTGTGTGTCTGCCCATCAATATATCTATCTCTGACCCTGCCTGCCTGCCTGCCTGCCCCGCCCCCCTCTTCTCCACCCTTCCCAGGAAAGAAAACATTATTATTTTTCTTTTAAACAAGAAGCAAGCATAGAATATAAAGTGAAGAGGTATTGGATCACAATGCCATCCCCAGATTTGAAAGGAACAACTTTGCAATAATAAAAGAGCAGCAGGAAAGCGATGGGAACAGAACCTACTTCCTCTTGCAGATCAAACAGGAAATGCAGGTAGCTGTTTCAGAACTGATCTAAGCACAGAATAGCATGCAGAGGTCTCTAGGTGAATCTCCAGCTAAAGGGATGTCAGGTATCTTCTGCTGGAAATGACTGTTCTCTTCCCACTTTCTGACCCACTGATTAACTCTGTGGAAACCACGGAGTTTGGGGGGAAAGTGCCAGAGCATCCCCTAGTGCAATGCCAGCACTTCCACATTGTACCGGAAGTGATGTCATCACACATGTGCACTGATCACCATTCCTGTACCCCCTGCCAGATCTCCTGCCAGTTACCAAGAAAGACCGGGCAACCTTATCCATATGTGAGATTTAAAAGACATTTAAACTGAGATGAACAAAGCTACCTTTTAAGAACTCTTTAACATCTGACACATACTCCAGTTTCTTCCACATCTGTCCCAGCTCTGTTTCTAAGGCAAGACAATTGAAGAAGAAGACCAAGCACTCAAGAGATGTCTGAAATATGATTCATGTAGAAGGGGAGAGGGAAAAACAGAAGGGTTTTTTTGATGGAATCTGCCATCCCTACCACTTTACCACAGTGGTCTCCTAAAAACAGAAGTTGGGATGATCAAAAAAGACGAGCCCTTTCAGAAAGTGCCACAGCTTAGTGGCAGAGCACTTACTTTTCAAAAAGGGGCCAGGGATACAGTCCTTGGGTTGCAGCTAGCAGGTCAAGAGAAAAAAATATGTCTATAGGCCATTTCAGCATTCAAAGACACGCGGGGGTTAACGGCGTACATGATGCTTCAATCTAACCCCCCCGTGGACCGCTCTCGCGACAAAACGCTCCTGGCAACAAACGTGGAAGACGGTGCTGGTGGTGCGCTATTGTCTGATCGACCTTACCTTCTCTGCGCATCGCCTGGTGCTTTCGCCGGTGCTGACATGCCCCCCCCCCCCCGCTCCCGCGCAACCGGCCCCGGAGTCGCAGGGCAGAGGGGCGGTGTCCCCAGGCCTCAGCAAGTGTGCAATCGGACGGGCTTGCAGAGAAGGTAGGTTGGATCTGGTGGGCAAAAGGGAGGGAGGGATGGCGCCTTCCAGCTGCTGTCGTCAAGATGAAAAGGGTTAAAGCCGCCATTTTCCAAAAACCTCGCTTGGGGAGCGAGGTGGGAAAATGGCGGCTTCGCGCCACTGGGCAAACAGCTCCCAGGGGACAGCATTTTTGCCGTCCCCAGAGCGCTGTATTTGGCCCGTGCGGAAAGGGCCTGAGAATAAGTTACATATATCTGTGGTCTCACTCAGTGTAAGACAGTGTCATACGTTTATAAGGCATTACAAAGAGTATGATGGCAAATTTCAAAACTGGTCCCACCACTCCAACCCCCAGAACCTAGAGCTGCCAGTTTGCCTGCCATGGTGAGCAACCTCACACCCACATACTATAATTCCCAGTTTTGCTCTATAAAGCAGATGGTAGGGCAAATGGGAGTAAGGCATCAATACAAACGGCATGGCATCACTTCTGGTTGAATGGCCAGAAGGGTCATTGCTGTGTCTGCAGTGATCAAGGTAATTCCTCAAAATTTCAGATCTGGGGAATTCCTCAAAAGCTGCAAATACAGTAATGCCACTTCTGGTTCCTCAACTAGAAGGGATATCATGGCTTGTGATATCACGGACTCTGCCCACAAAAATCCTGCTGCCATTTCTTGGCACTTCTACCAAGAAACCCGTCTTATGTGGGCAAATGCAGATCTCCTTATCAATAATCGGTGTTGTTATTAAGAGATATACAAGAGTAATTGGACCAAATTCTCTTAAAATATCCCAAGGCGTACTTTTTGGCCATTTATTTGTAAAACAGTGATCAAGAACAGTAACAATACACGCAATCTCACTTCTTTTTCTTGAAATCAATTCATCCTTAACCTCACGCACGCACCCACCCAGATGTGAAATGGCGCCTCTGCGTCCAACACTCTTGTTTCAAAAAAAAAAAATCACAAGTTTTACGAGGTCCCTAAATTTAAGAAAGCAAAGATCGGTCTTGCCAGATGAGATCTGCAGGCCAAAGAGATGGGAAGGATGAGCAGAGAAAAAGCTGGAGGTGGTATGAGCAAAGGAGAGACAGACCATTTGAAGACTCAGGGCATCAGGGACAGCCTGACTGGGAAACTACTCAAGATTGCTTGGCAGGAACTGCAAAGTTCTGGCACTGGAATTTGTACATTTATTGCAGATTTATAACCAGTCCCACACCTAAGACATAGCTAAGGTGATAATATTTCCCCCATTACATTAAATCTTCACAACAGACTGGGAGATAGCAGCACTTGATAGTTGGCAGGGCAGAAATAACGATAGCTGCTTTTGTAGCGGTTACCATACACATGAATTTAACTTCCAGCATGTGGTGAAGTTCCCAAGGTGCCCAGGAATTCTCATATTACATAGACAGGCTCCTCCCACTTCCAGCCGGGGTTGCCAACCTACAGGTGGGAGCTGGAGTTCTCCTGCTGTTACATCTGATCTCCAGGCAGCATAAATCAGTTCACCTGGGGGGAAAATGGCTTCTTTGGAAGGTGGCCTTGATGGCATTCTACCCGAACCCCTCCCCTAGAACCAGGGGGCATACATTGAAAATGCTGGGGGGAAGAATTAGGACTAATAAAAGGAAACACTTCTTCACGCAATGTGTGATTGGTGTTTGGAATATGCTGCCACAGGAGGTGGTGATGGCCACTAACCTGGATAGCTTTAAAAGGGGCTTGGATAGATTTATGGAGGAGAAGTCAATCTATGGCTACCAATCTTGATCCTCTTTGATCTGAGATTGCAAATGCCTTAACAGACCAGGTGCTCAGGAGCAGCAGCCGCAGAAGGCCATTGCTTTCACATCCTGCATGTGAGCTCCCAAAGGCACCTGGTGGGCCACTGTGAGTAGCAGAGAGCTGGACTAGATGGACTTTGGTCTGATCCAGCTGGCTTGTTCTTATGTTCTCTTCAAACCCCATCCTTATCTGGCTCCACCTCTAAATCTTTAAGTATTTCCTAACCTGAAGTGAGCCAAGTGGTGGGATTCAGCAGATTCACACCACTTCACCAGAACCGTTTGTTAAAATGGTGCTTGTAAACAACCAGTTGTTAAATTATTTGAATCCTACCACCAGAACCGGTCAGTAAATTATTTGAATCCCACCACTGAGTGAGCTGGCAGTTTATTTCCACCCCATGCTGAAGTTGTTATGAGAGCCTGTCAGTCTCAAACTGACTGAATGAACACGGGAAGGTGAGACCACTCATCCCTCTGTTTCACTGGAGAGATCTGAAAAGTGGTGTTATGTGTCCTCAGAACCACTGCTCGTAATTCCAGTGGGCTTCTGGCACCAACTACCATAGGACACATGAACTGTCAGTCACCACTGGTTTAACTAGGCCGTTTGGTAAGTTTCTTTGTGAAAGATTCTTCAGTGTGATCAGTTACACATTTTGATCAACTGAAATGGCATATTGATCAGGAAAGCACAGGTTTGCTTTTAAAACTTGATCATTTTCATACAAGAACTACTAAAGACAGTGGTATGAGGCACCATTTTAGAAGTAATTCCTGTTCTTCTCCCCCTACCCTAATAGAAGAGGAAATGTGTCTTCATGCCATCTGAGAAGAGTCATTTTCTCTTCTGTTTCACACACATGATGGAATACTTTTCCCAATCATTTCTAAGGAAAAGTATTCTTCTCTCTCGTACAAGAGAGAATGATCTATTCTTTGTTCTTTTAAGGTGTTTGGACCTATCAAAGAAACCGCCCGCAGGAGATGTCGCACATGTAATGGTGGCACTTCTGGGGGAAACCTGGAAATCACCTCACGTTGCTCTAGAAATTTCCAGAAACTCTATTGTCTTATCATTGGTTTTCTGGTGAATCCTTCATCAACATGACAACACTTCCTATTATTCATGGAAATGATGTCATGGTGCATGTGACAACATCCCCCTCCCCAAGTTCCCACTCTCCAAGTTCCCATCAGTTGCCAGTCTGGCAACCTTACAGAGACAGAATATAAATATCTTCAACAAATATTTCAGACAGTTACATGCCAGCACCAAGCTATTAAGTTTCTTGGTGACCAGGAATTTGGATTCTACCCCCAACCCTAAAATCGTGCATTGAAAAGTAGAGCTCTTAAAAACTACACCCGAGGGGATGTAAATATAAATAGAGGAAGGTTTGCATTGGATGGTGGCCTGAATATTTCTCTCTTCCTCAAATTGCTGGAAATCTCCTTTTAGATCAAGAAGACAAAGATGTATATCTATAACAAAAGAAAAGAAATCAATGAAGACAGAGTGTTCTGACCTAGATACAAGGCATCCGATCACGACACTGAAGCGAGACGAGTAAACTCAGAGGCCTAAGAAATATGAGATCAAGTTTCAAATGAGAGGTCCAGTTTGTGGACGTCTGGCCAAGTCCCACTGCAGGAGATCGATGGAGACAGAGGGAGACCCACTGGAATGAAGGCGGCAGGGTGGCGTCTGAGAACACTGAAGTGGAGAAGAGGAAAGCAGGGATCCAGATTACAGCCCCCTCCCCCTTCCTTCTGAATTCGTGAAGTGCAATCTGATTAAGCAGGCTCCTGATTAGCCTTAGGAACTCCAGGAGCCTAGATAAAATAGGAACTATATTCTATCAGTTTCTACCTTGCATAGTCACCACAGCTGGGATAGAGGGCTGATGGGAATCAGGTTCCTGAACATCTGAGAGCCGTGAGGGTTCCCTACCCCCTGCAATTCAGCCTCCATGAAAGCCTAGGCTACTCATTGATCTATTTCTCTTTCAGAAACCACAAGACTCCTTTATGTATGAGCTGCAAAAGTCTCATGCAGGAGATTCCAAGTTCAACCTCCAACCACTCCAGGTAAAAAATCTCACCTGCCAGGTCTTCAGAAAGTCCTCTGAGATTCTCGAAAGATACTACTGGGCAGACTAGATAACACTGAAGTTGCATATTACTTATAATATGATCACAATATATCTTTATGAATGGTGTATGGCTTATCTATTGACTCTATACTCGAATTAATTGTATATACCAATTAGCTCATTGCCTTGTGCTACTATATAGCAGTGATGGCGAACCTATGGCAAGGGTGCCAGTGGTGGCACTCAGAGCCCTCTCTGTGGGCACGAGCAAGCAGAGTGCCCCCTCCACACATCTAGGCTGGCCTGGGCTGCTGGGCTCAATTATTAGCATTAAACCTAAGACCTTGTTTTGAGGAAGCAGTGTAGGTAACCCTGTTAAGCGCTGTTAAACTAAAGTGCAATCCTTTACCTGGGAGTAAGCTCGGTTGCTGGCTTGCTTCTGAATAAACCCTCCTAGGGTTGTGATTCACCCGTTGGAAGAGTTGCACGGTTGCTTCAAAGCAAAGTCACCGACTACCACCAAGTTTACTCCTGAGTAATGCACGCCTCGGAGTCAACTGTTTTTTCTAAACTAAAACCTCAGTATTCAGGTTAAATTGCCGTGTTGGCACTTTGCGATAAAAAGTGGGTTTTGGGTTGCAATTTGGGCACTCGGTCTCGAAAAGGTTCGCCATCACTGCTATATAGACAGTCCATGCTTCTTAGGCTTGGCTGGCCTCAGATTTTCTTGTATAGGGGAGTAGTTACAGGAGTTCACATGTTAAGTTGGACTGGCCTCGTTGGGCTGTGATAAAATGGTCTACATATAGGGGTGCCAACTCTGGGTTAGGAGCTTCCTGGAGATTTGGAGGTGGAGCCCATGGACAGCAGGTTTTTGGGAGGGTGGAGTACAATACCGTACAGTCCACCCTCCAAGGCAACCATTCTCTCCAGGGAAACTGATTTCTGTTGTCCGGAAATCAGTTGTGATGCTGGAAGCTCCCCAGGGCCAGCCTGGAACTGGCAACCCTAACCGTTCCATTCCAACTGTTTGAGCAACTGAGGGGTTTGCCATTAAAGAAACAGAGCCGAATTTCCCCTCTCTAAAGCTGGTACTCATTCATAGCCTCCTTCTTTCTAATTTCTAATCTTTCTTTTTACAAGCAGATCAAGGGGCGTGTGTGTGTGTGTGTGTGTGTGTGTGTGTGTGTGTGTGTGTGTGTGTGTGTGTGTGTGTCCCTCCCATTTTATTTTCCCAACACCCTTGTGAAAGAGGTGAGGCCCAAGGCCACCCAGCGGGCTTTATGGAGATCTGAGGACACTCCAAATCCAGCTCTGTGTTCTGTCGGCTTCACCGGGCTACCTCTTTCACAGGATTGCCATGAAAATAAATTAGAACCGAAAAGCACTTTGTCTGGGAGCTGAGGAGTGTGATGGAAATGATAAAGATCTTTTTTTCTCACAGTGGGAGTGTGCACTCTTGAGCAGCCTGTTTAATTCCATTATTGGGGCAATGCGGAGTCCACCCGGGCCGTGAAAGCATCAAGAAGACAAAAGAGGTGGAAATAATCTACTGACATTTTCCCACATGGGTTAAATGCCCCATCCGTTCCTATTCAATGAGAACTCCCCAGCCTCTGCCAGCAATGCCAAAGGTCAACCACCCTTTCTCCTTTTCCCCTTGATCAGACCTTCTGAAGCTGGAAGTCTATGGGTGGTAAAGAGCCAGGAGGGTGGGAGAGGAGGGAGGGGAGGAGGAGGAGGAAGGAGAGAGGAGAGGTCGGCTAGCTCACCTCTGCTCAGCTGGGCTGTAGGTCTGTCCGCTCTGGCAGCTGCTGACGGTGATGGGGTCAAAGTTGTGGAAGGAGCGTAAGGCCACCCCAGAGATGGCCACAAATTGAGAGCTGAAGGTGATAAGGATCGCCTGGGTGTGGTAGAAATGCTGGCTGAGGTCATGGATGACAGGAATTATCAAGGGGTTTTTCCTGCAGCTCAAACCATGGACCCCTGTCGGAAGGAGGACGGGAATGGAAAGGGGGAGGAAGAGAGTAGACTGTCAGTGTTCAACATAGTCATTTTTTCTACTTTTCAGCAGTGAACTGCCTCAGATGCTTTGCAATAACAAAACGACAGCATTACAAAAGTCAATAAAAAGATCAAAGCATGAAATGGCAGGGGAAAGTGTTCATCTTGGAGGTGATCCACAAACATATTGGTTCCCCAGCCTGGTTTTTCAAGAAGAAATCAAGAGTGGGTTGATTATGCACAATGTGCTTTCTGCATTGTGAGGGCAAATATCCATCGCGTGATTTCTTTATGGACCTGTTTCCTCAAGCCCTGCTTTCACTTTCCACTCTCCCCATGGCAAGCGAAATCACTTTTAGCATGACTTTTAATTTGCTCTGCTGTCAAAGCAGAGAAATTCGCCAGTGAGCACAGATTTGCCCTGGAGATCTTCCCTCTGCCCATGGCCAGCTTTTTCTCTCCCTCGGGCCACTTTGCGCACCTTCCCACTCACTGTCCCCCTCCATGTTGCTAGTTGCTTCAAGTAACAGAAAAGAAGCTCACTTGCATAATGCCGTCCTCTAATTATTTTTAACAGCCTGTGATCCAGGGAACTGCTTTGCTTCTTTCACTGGGTTGGGCGAGGATTACTTTTGGAACAGTAATATTGACCTAAGCACAGCTTAAAGGAACCACCAGTCTTGACTTCTGGGTGTAGAGATTTGTGCCTCTGAGAATCAAACTTTGAGATGTCAGAGTTAAGAGAACCAGGCCTGGAGAGCTCTCTGAAGAAAAACTCCAGGGAAAGAAGGGAGTGCCTCATCATGTGCAAACAAAGAAATGTGAGGAGAGCCTTCTGCAAACCCATTGTACAGAGAAGAGTCCCGAGGTAAGCATTCCATGTGTAGTGGGCCAGGGTCTCTACAAGTATATCTTTGGACCTCCTGTTCTCCACACACTCCACCCTTACACAATACACACTGGCTGCTATGGTTGCCAACCTCCAGGTGGGGGCTACAGATCTCTTGGATTAGCAACTGCTCTCTGGACTAGAGACCAGTTCCTTGGGTGGGGAGGGGAGCAACTGCTTTGGAAGGAGAACTTTATGACATCTCACCCCAGCTGAGATCCCTCCCCTCAGATCCTCCCCTCCCAAATCTCTAGGAATTTCCCAAACTGGAGTTGGCAGCCCTAGCTCATATAGAATTGTTTCAGCAGCTTGACATAAGCAACCTTTAAACTCACATAAAGCACAGTCTTGACTGTGATCTTTTTCTCCCTTCAGTGATTCACCAAGTCCTTGCTGGGAACCTTCCAAGAACGCTGCACAAGTTTTGTCTTTTTGGCCCACTTTCAGTCTGACTTTGTGCCAAACTCCACATGACATTGGGAGCTTCGTGATTGTAACCACAGATGTGTAATTTGGCTTTACAAGCACCTGTGCAGGACATGAATTGGCACTGGAGCACTGGGGAAGTGGGGGTTAACTTTTCTCTGATAAAAGATCCCTCAGCTACTTTAAGCAGCAGTCAAAGTACCTGTCCCCATCCCCCAGAGATCTGAACGAGGGGTGTTTTCAACTGGGGAAACAGTGTACAGAGGTCATTAAATCAACATCGTGGTCCCAAGCCATACCATCCCCATCTGCTCTTTATGGCCCAAATGGCTCATCTGGGGTTTCATCACAAAACTCCTCCATTACACACATCATTGGGTCTTTTACTTCATAGGAGTGGCATGTTTTACCTGTTTAGTAGACAACTGTGCACCCAAAAACTGCAAAGCAAGAGAAAAAGGGTACAGGACCAAATCAAGCAAAACAAAACAAAATCTTACCAAGGTCATGACTTTGGTCTTTTGTGTCAAGTAGCTGCACTGAAATGGTCTCCTGCTTCTGGTCATGGTAATCAGCTGGATCCAAGCCGTCTGTAACCAAATGAATGATCACAGCCGCAGCGACCATTGGCTGGGAGAAGAGAGCCTGAGAAAAGAAGGAAGGATAATCCACAGGGTCAGGTGCCGGATGACATGTGGTCCAACTCTCCTTACTCACTAGACCAGGGGTCTGCAACCTGCAGCTCTCCAGATGTTCATGGACTACAAATCCCATCAGCCCTCTGCCAGCATGGAGAGCTGGAGGTTGCAGGTTGCAGACCCCTGCACTAGACACTGGCTCTGCCCTTGGCAAATCACTATCCCAACTTTGTTTTCCCCTCTGAGGATGTTACAGTGACTTGCTAGGTATCCCTTCTTGAGGTTCAGTTCCCTTGCTCTACAATTTCAGTTTCTCAGTGGTCTTAGATGTGTACTGTTTCTAAGTGCATATACACATTAATGCTTGCACACGTTAGTTCAGATCCAGTGACATAAATATAAGCAGATTCAGTGCCGTTCTTCTTGCATAAGATGGTGTACCACATTTTTCCTCCCAATATATTGCAGGGACCAGAAAGCAGAAAGACAGGTGGGAACCCAATAACATTGACTTTGAATAAGTGACTATCGAACCCTTTACCTTGGGAGCAGCAGTGGCATAGAGCTCATGTATCTAATCTGGAGGAACCGGGTTTGATTCCCAGCTCTGCCACCTGAGCTGTGGAGGCTTATTTGGGGAATTCAGATGAGCCTGTACACTCCCACACATGCCAGCTGGGTGACCTTGGGCTAGTCACAGCTCCTTGGAGCTCTCTCAGCCCTACCTACCTCACAGGGTGTTTGTTGTGAGGGGGGAAGGGCAAGGAGATGGTAAGCCCCTTTGAGTCTCCTGCAGGAGAGAAAGGGCGGATATAAATCCAAACTCTTCTTCTTCTTCTTGTACAAGTGGAAAATATGTGCTGGATCCACACTGTTGTCTCCAGAGCACATACATGGACATAAGAATGAACACTGAGGGGCCATGACATGCAGTGTACCATCAAACCATACAATGTTTTAAAACTGCTCATGGAGAACATACTGTAGAAAAATTGTGAGGGTTTTCAATATATATACAAATACCTCTTTTTGTCAAAGGCTTTCACAGCCGGATTCAACTGGTTATGGTGGGTTTTCCAGGCTGTGTGGTCTACCAGACCATGGCCACACAGCTAGAAAACCCCCCACAGTCAAATACCTCTTTTGTTTTGCTTTTGAAATAGTGTAGGCTATGACAGAGCAAATGAATACAGCAGGTGAACCAGAGTTTTCAGCTGTGAGCTATTGGAGTTTTGGGTTTTTCTTTATAGCCCCTATCTGAGGAGACAAATTCATGGGGAAAAAGTTTATTTCGGGTCATGATGGCTAAACCTTCATGTTCAAAGGAAGTCTATCCATTTCTGGGAAGCAAACAGCAGGGGAGGCTACTGTGGCCATTTCCCCAGTTTTAAAATGACGTTGGTTTTGTCTGGTCCAGGACCTTTTTAACGCGAGGGTTGTGTTCCCCAGGCTTCCCCACTGCCCCATGCTCTGCTTGGGGTCATCAAAAGGCGCCGTTTTGAGCCTTGGGCTAGGAAATAACGCTGGGCTAGCGTGAGGGGGGGGCGTAAGAGCAGCAGAGTTTAGGCTGCACTTGTCACTTGCCCTGCTTCAGCAAGAGTAGCGTTGAAATGCAAAGCGCGGTGAGTGGGGAAAGGGCCTGCGTTAAACCCCGCTTTTTCAGACTTTCTTGAAGTATTTGACTAGTGGTTAAGAAATACCAGAAAAAAATTGGGGCGGAGCCTGAGGAAAGCAGGGGTTGGAAAGAGGATGGATTTCAATAGTATACAATGTCACAGAGTCCACCATCTAAAGCAGCCATTTTCTCCAGGTGAGCTGGTCTCTATTTCCTGGAGATCAGCTGTAATCCCAGGAGACCACCTGGAGGTTGGCAACCCTAGGCTAGCCATTGAGGAAAACTGGACAGTGGACTAGAAAGACTTTTGCGGTGATCAACCAGGGTTCTTCTCCTGTTCTCTTACCTTGAGCCAGTAAGTGGTCTGGGTGTGGTTGGCAGTGCATGGATACCACGCATACTGAGCCATCTCATCACTGAGATCCTCACTGAAGTCCTTGGTTAGGCAGGCCTGAGTAAAAGAGAGGAGACACCAGCGTTGATTCCAAATGCACACAGGAAAGGGTTACTGCAGGTAAATGAACAATTTGTGCCCCACTCAGCCAAACGCAACCCATCATTTCTAAATCATGACCTCCAGGGGGAGTGACAGATTCTTCCCAATTTTTGTGCATTGAAATACCAGGAGGATAACTGAGGCCTTGGTTTCATAGTGTAGCTGTGTTGGTGTACAGTAGAACTACTAAATTCAAGTCGAGTAGCACCTTAGAGATCAAAAAGGTCTTGGTAGGACACCAGGCATGGCTGGTGAATATGTTTGGGTACCTGAGACCCAACTTGTGGGCTTCCTAAAAGTACCATGCTAGGAATTTGAGTCTAGGTCTCCCACGCTGGACCCAACACTCTATTAGATCACATTGCTGCAGTGCCAAGGCGAGATAAGCAAATGTCTGGTTTTTTTCTTTTTATATTTGTTTACATTTCATTCATTCATTCATTCATTCATTCATTCATTCATTCATTCATTCATTCATTCATTCATTCATTCATTTATTTATTTATTTATTTATTAGATTTAAAACCGCCCATCCCCGAAGGGCTCTGGGCGGCGTACAGCAGGCCTGCAACAACAATACATAATAACATTAAACACAGCAGGCTAAAAACAACATTTTACACATAAAACTAAGGTAATTTAAAACAATTTACAAATCTATAACCATAAAACACAGCAGCAGCAATAATATATGGCACCCGATCCCAAGGCCGGGAGGGGACAGTGCTGATTAGATAGTATATCAGGCATGCCAATGATGGCATGAAAACACAAGGGCATCCTAGAGGGGGAATCTAGGTTTTTATTCTCTGCTGGTTTCTGCTGGTTTTACAGATTGGCCTCCATTGGCAACTGCGCTGTCCGAACCCCCCCCCCCCCTTCATCAGCATTTTGATTTTGTTTCTTTTATATTTTTTTGCCATTTTTGTTTCCTTTGACCAAATTCATAAAGTGAACATCAGCACATCAGCATCCTTGCAACCGTGCCACTGATGTATTGATCTTTGGATTACAGGAAGATACTTTTTGGTTTGTGGAAACAATACATTCATGATGTGCTCTGCAAATATATGAAGAAGAGCTGGATTTACAACCCGCTGGCTATTCTCAACTGCAAGAAGTCTTAAAGCGGCTTGCAGCTCCTTCCCTTCCCCTCCCCACAGCAGACACTTTGTGAGGTAGGTGGGGCTGAGAGAGTTCCGGTGGAAACAGGACTAGCCCTAAATTACCCAGAAGGCTTCATGTGCAGGAGTGGAAAAATAAACGTGGTTCGCCAGAATAGAATCCGCTGCTCATGTGGAAAAATGGAGAAACTGGATCTCCGGTTTAGAGGCCACTGCTCTTAACCACTATGTCACAGTAGCACAGAGGTGTAGCAAGGGGGAAAAGCACCCGGTGCATCGGTGCGTCTTCTGCCCCCGGAATGCCTCCACCCCGCCTCACACCGGAATGCCACGCCACGCCCCTGAAATGCCCTCGCCACACCTCTACAGGGGAGTGCACCCGGTGTACACACACCCTTGGAGCTATGTCTCTGCAGTAGCATGTTGTTCTCACACCCACCCACTCTACAGCACTTAGGGAAATCCCAACCCAGCCACTGGCAAAACAGTGCCATGATTTTATCTCTGGATGCCTCTTGTCTCTAATGCACATGTAGGCAAATACAAGGTCATGAACACTAAGGTGCCATGTTTCACAGCCTGTTATGTTCCATATTACAGTGCTGAAATATATTTGAACACTGGGAGAGAACAGTGTGTGCACGTGTGTGTGTATATATAAGTATATTTCCTCAATTTATCTTGAACAAAGAGAACAAAGACCGACGTTGCTTTGAAATCGGTGCAAGGCAAACTAAATGAAAACACCTGGTCAGGTCCTGAACCTCCCTATAGAAGGCCCCACACTTTGAGAATCAATTATCCTGCAGAACTTTGTCCAGACTTAAAACAGTAGTGGCCTTTTTAGCGCCATAAATCAGATTCCACATAGGAAAGCAATGTCAGGTGACTGTGTCCGGCTAATAAAGGGGAACATATATACACAAAGAGCCATGATATTGCTTTGCCACTAGACCAAGAGGAGCAAATGGGGGGGGGGGTGCTATGCTAGAAAGACAGAATGGAGGCTTGCCTCTGTGCCACCCTCGCATGGGGAGGAAACATGTAGGCCCACACAGGGCATAACCAGGGTCAGAGCCCAGTCCTAGCGTTTCTGCTCAGGTATTCTGCCTGGCATGAAATTGCTGATATGGCTTGACAGCTGCCCCTCTAGGCATCACAGAAGGAAACCAAACAGTGCCAACTATAACCAGCTTTCCCACGTCTATCCATGTGCGTGTAATGCCCTGACTTCCATTATAGGAAAAATGGCTAACGGAGAAGCTGGGATTTTTTTTTTCAAGGGAAGGGGGGAGGGATTCCACAGCCCTCCTGTTCAGAAAAGTCCCCCTGCAATTCACCAGCAGAAGTCAAAGCAATGCTAGAGTGCTTCAAATATTTGGGAACCAAGCGACGGGATTGGCCAAAAGTGAGGTAATGATTTCTCTAATTTGAATCCCCCAAAGGCTTTGTGCAAAGGAATCTACGGGCAAAACATAAATCAATTTTAATGGGCTGGAAGTTTTTCAGTTTTGCTTTAAAAAAAAAGAAAAAGAAAAAGAAAAAGAAAACTCTAACTGGGACCAAACTTCATTGAAGCTTGCCAGTGGATAGTGTTACATTTTACAACAGTGCAAGTCTTTACATAAACTATCTTTGGCATTTGAAATCCATTCCAGCAATTCGACATGTATCATTTTGCCATTTCTCTTTTCTTGCATTTTCAGCAGCCTGTCTCTTGTTGTGGAGAAAAGGGTAACTCCCCACCCACCCCCTTTAGAAAAACATTTTAATACCTATCCAGTTAGGAGATTTATCTTACCAGCATCTGTAATTTATATGGCCATAGAACACTCTGGCTCAAAAAGGGAGCCCTGCTTGCTTTCCCAGCCCTCGCAGTGTGCCTCACACACTCCTGAACTCGCTCGGCCCCTAACAACACAGAGGGCCGGGAAGACTGGGGGTTTGGCACCGTTCACGTGTCACTTAATGGATGAGTGAGAACCAATATTAAAAGCTGACCCAAACCTCCTCTAAAAAACTTGAGCCAAACCCAAAACAAACCATTGTGAGGTTCAGCAAAGCTCTGACAATTTAAAATATTCTCTGTTTCCATCGCAGGCATTTTGTGAACCTCAGCACTTTCCAGGTTCCGTCTGAAACCAGAATCAGAAATCTGAAAGATCACACCAGGATGTGTGTGGCTGCAGCCCTTTTCCCGAAACTTTGCACCGCACACACAGAAAGAACCATCGAATCCTGTCTGTGAAAGAGCTGTAGAATACTGTTCCTGTAGGGCTGCAATCTTGAGCTGATTTGGTAGCTCAGCAAATCACCCCAAGAGCTTTGGATTAACTAATCATAATGATAACACTTGCATCTGTACAGCACTTTCACGCATTCACGTCATTTCACATGCATTCTGCTGCTATAACCCTTGAAACATTCCTTTAACATAGGCCAGTATTATTTTTTCCTAAAAGAACAGGGGAGTGGGAGCAGGGACTGAGGCTAAGAAAGAGTGTCTTGCCTAGGGTCACTTAGTGATTTTGTAGCAGAGGCGAGATGTAAGTCAGGGGCATCCTGATTCATAGGCAAACCTCTTAATTCATTTGCATTAACTAGCTTATGTTATGCTCTCAGTTAACTGAACAGTCATTTAGTTTCAACATGGCTGGCATCCATAATCTCAACAGGTGGGAGAGAGGTTGCTAAGAGGAAACTCGGGATACAGATACATAATGCACATTGTAATCAGCTTGGTTAGAGCAGAGGGGAAATTCTTGGAGACAGAAAATTAACATCTGTAGTGAGATAAGATTCCCACGTCCCTATTCAGTCCGTGTGTGGATGTGGGTGGGTGTCTATTCAGAGGTGGGATCCAACCAGTTCTCACCACTTCTCCAGAAGTGGTTACTAATTTTTTCTGAGTGCCAAGAAGGGGTTACTAAAGCAACCTCCCTGCCCAATAGGGACTGGAGGTGCATGTGTGCGGCAGCGCCACTGTTTGAATCCCACCACCATCGGAACCTGTTATTAAATTTTTTGGATCCCACCACTGTGCCTATTGTTCTGAACTTGTGAATGAGCTCAAGTTCAGCAGTTCATTCACAACTGTTCTTTTTTCCGCCTGCTGACAATTTTTTTTGTTCTTTCTTCAAAATCAAAATCTAAAACCTACACAAAGACAGAAATTCACCATAGTATACAGTACTTATTTCATAGAGATTTCCAGTTTTTTTCCCTATACCAAATATTAACCCTTAAACCATACACTTTCAACACTGGGCCATTAAGCCTCACAATGAAATTAAATCTTTAGCCTCATCATCATCATCATCATCATCGTCGTCGTCGTCGTCGTCATCATCATCATCATCATCATCATTTTTAAATCTCACTTTTTTAAATGGACTTAATTTAACAATCCTTAACCATCCATTTGCAAACAGTTATTTTGACCGCACCTTGGTTCTGTCCAATGGTAGCTTCCTTAAGAAACTGTGGAGTTAAAACTATGAAGAAGTTGGAAAAGATCTCAGCTGAAGCTCTTAGCATGGAGTTTTCCTAGTATTGCTTGATTCCTGCAGAAATCCAAAGGAATACTCCCGCTGATTCTAGTGGAGTTGGATTACACATTCGTACTGCGCCATCCCGGCTGGTACTGGTGGGCCATCTGAACTAGCCACATGGCAATCAGCTCAGCCTCTATGGGAGCAACCTTAAGTAAATCTACTTAGAATTAAGTTCAATATTATTCAGAGTGGCTTACTCCCAAAAAAGTGTCCTTAGGAGGGCAGCCAGGCTCACATACAAGTGCTGAGCCAGTTGATTTTGCAGACTCCGCACTGGCATAGCCTTCCATTGGGAAACATCCTATTTAGGAGTGATTTGATACCTCTGCATTTTTGAAAAGAGATTAGTATAAAAGTGAATGAGCCCCCCACCTCACCGCCCAATTATTCAACGTAAGTATTAATAGATTTACAGAGACCCTGGGAAACAGGCAAACTTTCCCTTGTGCCAAACCTCTTCTAGAATCCACCATTGCCAACTTCAGTGCTCTCACGCTCCTAAGTTTGCGCTCTCTCTCTCTCTCTCTCTCTCTCTTTTAACTCATGTCCAGGCCTTATTTGTTTTCTCTTCCTAGGGTTACCAACTTGACCTTGGAAAATTCCTGGAGAGTCTGTGTCAGTATCTAGTGGTGCCAACCTCCAAGTTGGCTGTGAGATTCTCCTGGAATTCCAACTGAGCTCCAGACTACAGAGATTAGTTCCCCCTGGAGAAAATGGTAGTTTCATAAGGTAGACTCAATACTATCTCGAATTCTCGCCTCCCTGAGCTCTACTGCTATTGTTCTGAGCCAACGTGGTATGAGAGTTAGAGTGGTCTAGTGGTTAATCTGGAGAACTGGATTTGATTCCCCATTCCTTCACATGAGCGGCAGACTCTTATCTCATGAACGGGATTTGTTTCCCTGCTCCTACACATAAAGCTTGCTGGGTGACCTTGGGCTAGTCACAGTTCTCTCTGAACTCTCTCAGCCCCACCTGCCTTACAAGGTATCTGTTGTGGGGAGAGGAAGGGAAAGGAGTTTGCAAGTCACCTTGAGTCTCCTTAAAGGAGAGAAAGGCAGGGTATGCATTCAAACTCCTCCTCCTTCGAATTTTGTAACAACCCTAACAGACCCTAGGGAAGGATTTCAGTTTGTCCTAAACTCTACATCACACCATGGGCCCCTTCTGCACATGCAAAATAATGCGTTTTCAAACCACTTTCACAACTGTTTGCAAGTGGATTTTGCCATTCCGCACAGCTTCAAAGAGCACTGAAAGCAGTTTGAAAGTGCATTATTCTGCATGTGCGGAATGAGCCATACAGTCAACCATCCAAACCTGCCATTTACTGTAGGGGAACTGAACTCTGTAGTTTGGAAATCAATTGAAATGAGAAGGGAACTCTCAGCCCCACCTGGAAGATGGTAACCCTATACTAGTGGTGGCGAACCTTTGGCACTCCAGATATTATGGACTACAATTCCCATCAGCCCCTGCCAGCATGGCCAATTGACCATGCTGGCAGGGGCTGATGGGAATTGTAGTCCATAACATCTGGAGTGCCAAAGGTTCGCCACCACAGCCCTATACCCAATTGTCTCATCCTTGTGGGGCCATCCCAGCCCAGTAAAGCTGGGACAGATGGCAGCAATAACCTGTCTATATTCATTCTAATGGGAGGAAAAGCAGTCAAGCAATATGGCATCACCACGTCTGTGCTGTATTCTCTTCTGGCTCTTTAAAGCCCACTGGGAGGAAAGAAACTAAGGACTGGGACATGACTGGGTTGCCCAGGCTTTGTCTGAATTCTAAGCAGGTGCCTGGGTGCCCAGCTGGATCATTAGCTGACTCAGAATCCCGGCTTTCAATTGCAAAGTCTGTCTGTAGCCCTTGCAAATGTTACAGATCCAGAGCAAGAGGTGCAGCCCCCATTATTTAACAAGTAACAAGCCCGCCCCTGCCGCCTATTGTTCTGGCCTGTGAGTCATAGCTATGATGGACGTTCCTGCTACATCTTTCCGCAGCCAGCTTTGCTGTTGTCACAGTAATCCTGGCACCCACAGGATGGACAGGTCAAAGGATGCTTCCTGGGATCCTTTCCCAATTTTCCGCGGCAGTTGCCAGGAGAGGGACACAAAGCAATGGGCACACAATGCAGCTGCTCGATTTTGCGTCATTAGTAAACACCATACATCATGCGCAACAATACAAACCAGGCTGTCCAGATACAAGGACTGGCATGTGACAACCTCTGCAGCTGGCACCCTGAACAAGGAGCCATAGGATAATCCCTCTGCTGCCTGTCTCAACTCAGCCGACTGGGAGGTATGGCCCTGGGAGGACCAACCTTCTCAGTGGCCCCATATTTCTCGGAAAGCTCCCTGCAGCCCTGCCACCAGGATGGTGGCAAGTCGAGGAGTTTGCCCTCTGATCCAAAAGAAGAAAGGCATCAATTTCCTGGCAT
Organism: Sphaerodactylus townsendi; assembly: GCF_021028975.2. Classification (NCBI taxonomy): domain Eukaryota; kingdom Metazoa; phylum Chordata; class Lepidosauria; order Squamata; family Sphaerodactylidae; genus Sphaerodactylus; species Sphaerodactylus townsendi. Next base: position 42,485,495 of record NC_059436.1, on the reverse strand, counting down.
CTCGGTGTTCAAACCTCTCCCTGGAAAGCTGGTTTCAATTAGAAGAATCTAACATTGTCTCTGCCTTCCAGTGGTTCTAATACGGGTTGTCTTCCTTCCACCCACACACTGTGCACACAAGGGGAGGGGAGCACAGGAGACAGAGTGAACGGAGGCACGGGGAGACACAGTTTATGTTCGCAGCCCCCAGGGAATGCCATGAGGTTTCCCTTTGACTCACTTTCCCGGCATCTGCCAACCCATAAGGCAACATGTTCCTTAACAAGCTGCCACTTTGGGCTCTATTCCTGTAGCCTTCAAGGCCTCAGGAATGTATGCGGGGGAATGATCCAGAAGACATGCATACTTTAACTTCCCATCCGCGCCCCACCTCCCAGGGTCAATTCACATGCAATGTTCTTTTGTCTGTAGAAGACTATGCAATGCTGAATGTTGTTGCAGAATGTTAAGTATATGCTAGCCTTGCAGGACATGAAAAAGAGTTCATATTCTCTCTCATCTGCTTCTCTTCCCCCACCCCTGAAAAATCTAAGCAGGTTATGCGTTCTGACATGATTTATCTGCACCATCACCACCATGTTTTCCATGAAAAATGTAAAATTGCTCCACATGCACAGCTGCAAGCACCCAAAAGGAGAACAAAGTCATTGGCCAAGTGTAAAAGCAGCTTGGATATGTAGGCCGTAACCAGGGGTATATTTTATGAGATAGTAGATATTGATATAAATTGGCCCTTTATAGCAAGGCTGAATTAAAGGGGAAAACTCTCTCTCTCTCTCTCTCTCTCTCTCTCTCTCTCTGGCATTTTGCCCTATGTGTATACCTAAAGGGCCTTTAGCCTATGGTTGCTTTCCTTTGACTATATACTCATGTTAAAAGATATTGCCGTTTTAATGGCCCTTTCTTGCCTAGGCAATAATTCAGGAGGGAGTTACAAGTTTCTTGCTTTTCAAGGGTATTTGAAGAACATAAACTGTTCAGAAAGGTCATGAATTTGATTCTTCCTCCTCCAGGATAAGAGATAAAGATATTAGCCATAACATCAGTACATTGTTATTTGACCTTGCAGGGGAAGAGCTTCAAATTTGACTTTGTTGGAATGTTGCCCTGGGTCTCATTAGCATGGCAAAATCTCCACCCCTCTTGGTCACCATTTTCTGGTCATGGGACATATGAGCTCACCTGAAAGGGCCTTCACCTATTATCCTTTGCAAAAGGTTGGCTAAGAATGTTGTCAGCAATGGTGCATTTTTGATTGACATCTGTATGCCCATATAACCTCTGAATTTTGACTGTAACTTTGCTTCTCCCTTTGGTCAGTTGCCTATTTTGGCTGCAGCTCAAAATAAATATTTTCTACTTCTCAATCCTGATATAGGTTGTGTAGATTGATCGGGCTTTGCGTGGTGCCAGGTCCCAAGCTTGGACCACTGAACTGTAGTACAGCAGTTTGGCAAGCCAGCCAGGAGATCATGTGACTTTGGTCTCCCTGGAGTATCCCATCAGAAAGGGGCACCCTGGCCTTTTTGTCTGGTTCCCTCACCTGGTGGAGCCTGGGGAGGCACAAAATGAGACGTACCTATTGGGAAACTGAGGCAGGAACTAGACAAGTGAGGTGTTGCCCACTGATCAACTGGTAAGTATAGTTTTTATTATTTCTGTTACTGGACTAACTTCTGCCAGAAGCCATAGGAGTCTGACTAGACAGCTGCCAGTTTAGTACTATGGGGAAACATGTTAATCTGAGTGAGTGGTACTCTTAATAGGGTGAAGAACTCGCATTACCTGTGGTTGATTGGCTTCAACAGCTATTTGGGAACATAAGTTCAACAGGAAGAAAAGAGGAGAGTTTTATTCCAACAGGAACACTCTTGGGTTGTGTTCTATATAACTGGAAAAGGTTACCTCTGAAGCAATCTGGGTATAAAAAGGATCAGCTGATTCAGAGATGCACTCTGAAATTTTTATTTTATTTATTTATCTTCATGCAGGACTTTCCTGATCAAAACCAGTAGCAGATCGGTAGCCAGCAGTGGTGTAGTGCCAAGAGGATGGGGGGGTGCACGACACACCCATGTGGAGGCATTTCGGGGATTTGGCAGGGGCGTTCCATGGTGTTCCAGGGGTGGGGTGTTCCAGGGGCAGATAGGAGCTTGGAAAGTCACAGGGTGAGCACGCACACCGGGCACAGTTCCTCCTTGCTCCAGTGTAGCCAGTGTAGTGGTAGCCAGTGTTATTGTTGTAGTATCAGGCTCACCATCTCCTGATGGCTGGCCCCAATTAACAGTCTAGCCACAGCATTCTGCAAAAGCTGCAGTCTCTAAACACTCTTCAAAGGGGGCCACAAGAAGAACGCACGGTAATAATGCAGTCTAGATGTAACATTGTGGCTGAATCTGACTGACCAAGATGCAGAGGCAGATGGTAGACCAGCCAAAGCTGGGCAAAAGCACTTTGGACCAATGCTTTTCCCTGGTTTTCTAAGGTGATTGCTTTGACAAGCAGCACTCCCAAGCTGCAATCCTGGCTTTTCAGGGGGAGTATAATTCCATGCAAGGTCAGAGAGATCTGAAATTCTGCCTTTCTACCAAAATAGGGAACCTCTTTCTTGTCAGGATTAAGTTTCAGCTTCTTAACCCTCATCCATCCCATTACTGACTCCAAGTATTGGTTCAGAACATCAACAACATCCTCAGGATTAGGTAGAAAAGGAAGGCAGAACTCTGTGTGATCCTCACACTGGCCACACCACAGCCCAGACCTCCAGATGGCCTCTCACAGTGGCTTCGTGTAGATATTAAATGGCCTGAAAGATAGGATCGAACCCATAGGTCAATGGCCAAAGGGCTGAGCAGGAATCTTCCAATAATGACGATGCGAAAGTCCTGAATCCTTGAAACTGCTCAGCTGGATAAATATGTGCAGACACAATGGTGGCAGGTAGATACTGCCTTTTAGCCATCGTTGCTGCCACACAATAGGCTCCAATATGAGCTCTTATGCAGTGTTTGAACAGTCTCACTCTAAGTTTTCTGTCAGCGGAGCTCTACCTATTGTCCCTCTCTTTTTACCATCATCACTTCCCCAATCTCAAGAATTATACTATATAAGGAGTCAAGAGGTCAGAAGATGCAAAACATAGTATGAACAATAACAATGATACAAAGACAGAATACATCCAAAGTGCCATTTGCAAGAGAACAATATAAATAGAAATGAAAGGAAGTGTATCCAAAGTGCACTGAAGAGAAGACAGAAGAGATAGAAGACTCAGGGTAAATAGTCTCAGTGATAGAAGTCCCAGTGCACTAGCCCCTCAAACAGGTAAGTCTTACAGTCTTCCTCCATGTAGTAATGAATGTCAATTTCTTCAAAAAGGTTGTATCATTGTTATTGTGCCCCTTGTGTTTTGTATCTTCTGAACTCTTACCTCCATATACGATATAATTCTTGTGGCTTCAGTTTGGTAACCATTGGAGTAATAGGTTTTTGTTCTGTTTTATAGAACTCCCAAAGTCATTCTAATGTCCTCCAGGTGATCTGACATATATGAACAGGTCAATCTACAGCAAATGGTCCCATGTCCCATATAGGGACAGATACAAACATATGAAGGTGGTTAACAAAATCACCTACAAATAATTAAAAAGAAAAGCATGCTTCAATTCAAACATTTAAAATGGCTTCTCCAAAGCAAAGCTCCTCTTTGGGCTGGCTAGGTGCAGAATGTGAGTAACTTTGTTCCACTAAATCAAAAGGCGGGGAGGGGGGAGGAATAAACCCAATTTCCAGGGTAGCTGCCAGTATTTGGGAAAAACATTTGTCTTGTTGTGCTGCAAACACATCTACTGACATCAAAAATGTGAGACGTAGTCAGGGTGGCTCAATCAAAACAGAGCCACTCCTTCCCCTCCCCCCCCCCAGCCCCAAAATAAATGTGATAATTCTATAATATTTCCAGGGCCTTCTTATTCAGAAGCATGTGGCAGGTGACTTTACCAGCATGACTGAGAGTAGAATTTGGCTCGACAAGTGGGAAACTTTCCTGGCTCCTACAGAGCACTACGAACAGGGTCATCTCATTTCGCTACGGAGCCAATTCTCTGAGCCAGTACATTCCCTTTGACTTCAATCCAGCTGATAGCTTCAGCACCTTTCCAGTTACTGTGCAATCACAGAGGAACTGTCAATCAAAGAATGGAATCCAGGGATGCACTTCTTTCAAAAGTGAAAATTCTGCCACCGTAACAGTTCTTGTGGTCATTGGTGTATACTGCATTTTCTTTTTCCGTGCTACTACAACTGTTACACTCATTGTGAGCCAGAGTCAATTCTCAATGGGAAAGATTTCCCTTCCTCAAATGTTCTTTCCCAACTCAGTTAAACAGCATAAAAAGAAAATTATCTCTTTTAAAAATCAGAGTGATAGCACTTGAGGTAGAGCTAGGTGTGTAGTGATATCTCCGCACCCCTGCCCGCCACCCCGTTCAGTTACATTTTGGTGCACAGATGGTAAGGCCATTTCCATCCAACCTATTTTCTTTGGCAAATTTCCCATTTATGGCTGATGACATTTTGATGTCAATTATGTGTTATTTAATCTGTTTATACTCAATTGATACCAAAACAGGCACACATTTTAGCAGCAATATTTCCATTAAATGGTATGACTCTGGTCAAGGAACTAAGACATTCACAGTTTCAAGTTGAAGGTGGAGAAACCCTAAAAAACTTCAGCTTTCAAATCAAGACAGGGTTCACATGAAATTCAGTAATATGCCAAGGAGTTGTGATTAGCAAAGTTTAGAATTTTTTTTTCCAAAAACACCTGAATGTTATGATTCTGATTCACTGGCTACATTCTGACACGGTGAGAAATGAAAACAGTTGGTTAGCCATGCCTATGCACTTCTCTCACCTTGTGCCCAGAACATGGCTAAAATATTATTTGGAAAGCCTTCAATCAAACTACAGTCTATCATAATATCTAGAATGCAAATACCCTGACCAATTGAAGTTGTTTCCTCCCCACAAACTAGGTTTCGAAACAGAGATGAATCCATGATTTAGAGCTTGTGAGCATAGCAAAATAACCTGGATCAAAGCTGATTTTTAAAGGATTCTGAACACTGTAATCTACTTTCACATACAAGTTTCAACTCCAGGATCCATGGACAATCTTCAGACAACAATTTCAGAAGCATGAATCCCTGGTTTCGTCATCTACATGGAGTAATCCTCTGTATCATCTCAGATCCACTTTAAATTTGATAGTATATGCCTACCCCAATTTACAGCCCCATCCTGGGGGAGGGCAAATCCACTGATGGGAGCAGTGTGGGGCCATGCCAACAGGTTTGCCCTTCTTGGGGCATTTGCCCCAGTGCAAGGGCAATCCTGCTGGTGGGCAGTCATTGGGCCCTCACCAGCCATGCGATGTGATGCAGGAATACTGCTCCAGCATCCTTGCACCCCCATCCCAACTGCCAGCATAGTCAGCTCCTGTTAGTGCCAGTGGCCAGGGCTGCAGACCTACGCCACCGAAAATGTGGCATAAGTCTATTAAGCCTAATGGGGACTTCCCAGTGGCAGGGAGTCTTTTTGGCATCTTAAGCTTCCCCACACTGCTGGGAAGTCTTCTTCAGGGCAGTGGACCAGTGTGGTTGGGACACTGGAACCAGGTGTCCAGCCCATCAGATGGGGCTGTTAGTTGTATTGATAGGCCCAGTGGATCTGAAAACAACATACCATTCCTTAGTTACTTATTAAAACAAATGGAAACAACCATGAGATAAGTCATTTGCAGCAGTCTGAACTTTCTTCATGTTGCCATGTGGCACAGAGGGCCATAAGTATGAGGACCGAATCAGGAAGTTCCTGGTTTGAACCTTGCCTCTTCCATGAATTTGATTGGTGTGAGAGAGGAAAAGACCAGGTGACCAGAAATGGCAGAGGAAAGGGCCTCTGTAAATTGAACGGCCATGCAAGGACTGCTTCTTTTGGAGTATTGTGCTGTGCCATGCAGCATGATGAAATTCCCTCATGAACAGAATCGAAAGGTCCAAGGAACTTGGTCCTCTTTTAGCAAAGAAACAGCCAAACATTCTGACCCAGCTCCCACACAGCCTCTTCCTAAATGCCTCTTCCAAATTCATGGTTCAGTCCCAGTGAATTCTGGGAAGGGACCCAAAGAGGAGGAACAGATTTCCTTGGCAACAAGCTTGGCTGCAGAGGCCTACCGAGAACCAAAATTTGACGAGACACACAGGTCAAGCACAAAGCACAAACTTGCCCAATGCATGTAGGTATGTGACGTAATGGGGACATTTTGCAACCCATCACTGGATTGATAAACAAACAGTGTGTCACAAGCCTGGGTACTTTAATACAAAGCTGTTTTGCTGGAAAGCAGTTGTGTCATCCATCCCTGCTCAAGATTACCCTAGTGGGGACCGTTCTTGTGAATGAAGTGTAAATAATGGCTCGCTTCCACTTGGACAAGCGGACGGGACCAAGTTTCCACGTACATGCACAGGCCGGCAGATGCCAACAAATTGCACACGGCCTCCTTGGCAAACAGGACCATGCTCGGAGAAGGAACACTGAACCTTTCTGCTCCACTAAGGCAGAACAGGACGCTCCTGCTTGAGCTAATTATATGCTAGTTCCAAACAACAGAAGAGGATCAAAGAAGAAACTTGGGGGAGCAAAAGACTGATGTAGACAGATACTACTAAAGTTGCTACTGAATTTCTCATGCGCGCTCTTAACAAAAAAAGTATTGGTTCTCAGCTTCTCTAGTGCAGATAAGTCAAGTGAGACTTTATTTTCCACCATTTTCTATCTCGTCTGTGAAGATTCTTTGTCTAGTTTCATATAAACAACTAGCATACCCGGCCACGCATTGGTGGCTGAGAGTGGGCCAAAGGGCAGCTTCCTCTTTCTGGCCCTCTGCTGGTGCTTTCCTTCGGCGCTGGGCACCTGGCGCTCTTCATGGGCTCCTTGATTTTACACAGACAGGCCAGTGAGAGGAACAGCGCAGGGGGCACATGACCTGTACGGTGTTTCCACTGGCTCCAGTCTGCTTGGGGGTGGGACTGGACTCAATCAGCTGTTCCTCCGGGTGTCCCGGCGGTGGCTGGCTCACCACCTCCAGGCGCCCCTGCGGTCACGCGTTCCTCTGGGGCCGGCCACCTGGCCTTCTCCCACGCTTGCTGTTCCTCACGGAGACAGGCCGCTGTGGGGAAGTTCTTCCAGTGGCAGGCGGGGTGTTTCCTCCTTTGGGCCATCTGATCGCAGCTTCCTCAGGCAGTGGGCGGGCAGCTTTGTCCAACGGCTGCTGTACATCACACAGACGTTCCGGTGGGAGGTGTCACGCATGCGCACCAAACCGCACCCCCGGTTTTTAGTTTTACCTGGCTCAGGTGTATCACCTGAACCTTGTAAGTAGCGCAAAACACGCTCACAAAGATGAGAAGTGTTGGCGGAAAATTTCAGGGCAATCTGTCCAGGTGTTTCGGTGTTAGGGCGTGAGGAACAAACACATGTTAGCTTTTTATATGTGTAGATTGTAAATGCCAGTGGTATGTCAGTTGCATTTAACAGTGTAAAAATGACACGAGAGAAACATATGAATTGCCATCACTAGCAACAAAATGGGCAAGATCCAAAAGCTTCCATTGACCACACAGAAAAAAAGACATCTTTGTATATTCCTAGTTACAACACGGGGATATTCAATGCAGGAAAAGGAAGCAGGATTGCATTTATTATCCTGCTTTCCCAATTTCAAAGAGCTAATATGGGTCTTCTGTGTGAAATGCTCACATTGACTTATTCATGTTGTTTCTTTACTATATCTTCACTGGTTTTTAGTTATACTTATGAATTTGGTTTTATGATACCTTGCTGCTGAGACAGGAATGGCTTTATGACCATTTACATGCCTATAAAGTAGGCGGAGGGAGGAAAGCGGAACGGTATATAGCCCAATATCATCAGATCTTGGAAGCTAAGCAGTGTTGGTATTTGGAAGGGAGACAATCTAGGAAGACTCTGCAAAGGAAGGTAAAGGCAAACCATCTCTGCTTTTCATCTGAATTGCAAGTCTCTTGCTGGGGTTGCCAGCTGCAACTTGACAGTCCTTTACGAACACACAAAAGCAGAGAATAAGGGATCTCATTGTTTATGTGCCATGCTTTTTAAAGTATTTATTTATTACATTTGTATTCTGCCCTTCCCCTTATGGGCTCAGTGTGGCTTCCATCATATAAAAAATACAGCAAAATTTAAAGGTTAAAGCCACCTAATGCCCTATCGGTGTAGTCATTTTGTAGGTAAGTGGGGTAAAAGTAACTCAGGTGTAGACAGGGACGAAGGGAGGGAGAACTGCACCCAGGGCACGAGCTGCCTGGGTGCCCCTCCCACCCCTGTTCTGCCTCTGAAACTCCTGACATGCCCCACCCCCGACACATGGTGGCAATGGCGGCACCCGGGACACGTTGCTCTGGATGTCCCCATTGCCGCTACATGTCTGGGTGTAGAGGAGTGGGAACATTCTCCCATGTGGACCCCCACCAATTTGGTACTCCAGTCTGAGTTGCTTGCTGCCAAAGCAGCCCTGCTTCTCCCTTAGGTGAACCAATTTTGAACTGTCCTTTGTTTCCTTGTACCAGCTTTGCCCCACGTCTGTTTTTCAACTCTGTTTGTGAATCAGCATAATATAAACCAGTGTAAAAGAAACAAACAAGCTGGGAATGAATCAGGAACAAATGTGGGCAAGATGAAAAGGCTCATTACAACACAGGACAGGGAAAAGCAAGGGGGGGAAATGCATATTTGTACATCCTTGGCTGGGATTCTAGGGACAGTGGATTGTATTTTTAAAACTAGTGTTGTCAGCTACCTGGAGGACACAAAAAATTCCTGGGCCTGTGGTGAGGATGGGTAGGTGGGGTATCACTTCCTGTACTTCTGCTGGGTAAGGTAGAATCTAGGGGGGTATCACTTCTGCAACCCACCAACACTAAATAAAATTTATGCAAACTGAATCAATTAAAGCCATTAAGGATATATATGGGAGGTTGTCAGGACAAATAGTGGCCTTGTATATCAGCCCCAATAGCCCAGAAGAACCTGATCTCATCAAAATTTGGTAGCTTAAGCTGGGCAGCCCACAGTCCAGGGGTCTGCAACCTGCTGCTCTCCAGATGTTCATGGACTACAAATCCCAATTGGCCATGCTGGCAGGGGCTGATGGGAATTGTAGTCCATTAACATCTGGAAAGCCGCAGGTTGCAGACCCCTGCCATAGTCAATACCTGGATGGGAGACCACCAAGGAAATCCAAGGTTGCTACACTGAGGCAGGAAATGGCAAACCACCTGGCCATCTCTTGCCTTGAACATTCTACGAGGTAGAATGTCATGGAGCCGCCATGAGTCAGCTGGGACTTAACAGCAGACTTTACTTTTAAAACAACAACTTCTTAGCGTATCTTGGGATTCAACAAAGGTTGCGTAGCGACAGTAATTGTAGATGTGCCAAAGATCTAATGCTAGGCATGGTATGGCTGAAGAATTTTAACTGAAGCTTGTACTTTATAAAACAAAACTAAACGTAGCATTCTGAAAAGAGATGCACGTCGATATGTAGTTGCAAAATTTCTTTTCAACTTTGTGCATGGTTGGACCCACAAACACCAAAAAGCTATTTTATATTGAGCCTGTCCACCATTTTATGAAGGACCATATTGTCTGTTCTGACTGTTCTCCAGGGTACACATACAGAGTCACCACCGCCTGATCTCTTAGGTCGTTTCTGAATAGCCAATTACAGCATTGTGCCATCGGTGTTATTGGCAACACTGCAGCAATGGAGTGTTCGCATGGCTGGCCACTCCGTGGACAGGTAGCGCATCAGCGGAATCGCAGCGCTTCAAATGGCTGCACTTTGCAAATTGTGTTCTTTTTTTCACCCGGTTGGGCCGCCATTGTGGGGCGGGCGCTACGGCACCAATTCCTGGTGGGCACTTTGCACAACACCAGAGAAGACTCACTAGTTTACCGGTTTTCAATTTTTCATTGCTGCAGCATCATTTCTGCAACAGCAGCCATGCAAAGTCTCCACCCATAACACTGTTTTTACCAGCTTTTTACTGGCTTTTTTTTGCCCCTGCAGAAACAGCCTTACACTGGAGATAGCAAGGATTGACCTTCTGTAGGCAAAGCACGCGGCTGAGCCACAGCTTCCCTGCCTATCTGCTTTGGCCAATTTCCCATTTACCTCCTCCATTGGTGATTTTATTATCACGTATTTATTTATTTGAGTTTTATCCCACTTAAGGAGAACAGGGTTATATGCAGAGGTGGGATCCAGCAGGTTCTCACAGGTTCCCGAGAGTAGGTTACTAATTATTTGTGTGTGCCGAGAGGGGGTTACTAATGGGTGATTTTGCCACGTGATTTTTGCCTTAGTTACGCCCCTCCTCTCAGCAGTAGTGTGCAGAACTTGAAGCAGTCTAGCAGGAGGTGCACCAGAGTGCGTGGCAGCCTGCGCCTGCGTGCATTCGTTTCCCTCCCAAGGACCGGCGCAGTGGCTGCATCCTTGCCACAGGAATGCCCCGCCCCCGGAATGCCCTGCAATGCCCCCGTCATGCCCCGCCCAGCCCCAGTGGCGCTACACCACAGTTTGAATCCCACCACCATGGGAACCTGTTACTAAAAATTTTGGATCCCACCATTGGTTATATGGTCTGCTTCCTCACTTTGTTATCATGGCAACATTTTGAGGTAAACAAGGCACTGAAAAAGAGAGGGAGAGAAAGACAGAGAGGGCCCATGGGCCTAGTTTAGTCAGTAGTAAAAAAAGGTAAAGTTTCCCCTTCAGTCGTGTCCGACCCTGGGGTACCACTGCCAGCAGTGATTTTATAGGCAAGCTGCTTTTGTGGGGCAGTTTGCCATTGCTTTCCCCGGCTATTCTTTCCCCCTAGCTATGAACTAGGTACTCATTTACCGACTAAGAAATGGATGGATGGCTGAGTTGACCAGGATATCTGACCCACAGGGGGCTCGAAGTTTAGTCAATAAGCATTATCAACAAGTGTGAATTTGAGACGGGATCTTCCTAGCTGTTGTTTGATGCTCTAACCTCTTTATTACAATGGTAAGCAGAAGTAGAGTGAGGGAAAACTGCCCTGCAGTGGTGCCGCCCACTCCCGCCCTGGAACACCCCCATCATGCCCCCTCCATGGCCTGGCCACATCTCTGCCATGGCTCCACCTAGGGCGTCACACTCCCCCCCTGTCCCATGGGTGCTACGCCACTGATGGTAAGCAAAAGAAAGGATACACAGCTTTGTCCCAAGCATAGGAAAATCATAAAAGAAGCTTGAATTTTCAAATCAAACCAAGTTTGCTCTGTTAATAAGTAACATTGCTCATTTTGAGTACCTTGGATCATTTCTAAGCAAAGGCAAATATATATTGTCCATCTGGATGACCAAATGCATCTTCTGTGGGAAGGAATTTCAGGATATGGCTGAGACTTAAGTAATGCACAGGAAAGGTATATATTTCTATTGCCCCCTTTGATAAGGCATAGTGCCTATTTTCCACAGCACCTATTTTCTGGCCTGGCCTTAGTAAATCATTTATATCTTTTGTGGGTGTGTGGAGGGGGCAGGATCAGAGGTGGGATCCAGCAGGTTCTTGAGAGTAGGTTACTAATGATTTGTGTGTGCCAAGAGGGGGTTACTAATTGGTGATTTTGCCACGTGATTTTTGCCTTAGTTACGCCCCTCCTCTCAGCAGTAGCACGCAGAACTTGAAGCAGTCTAGCAGGAGGTGCACCGGCGTGCGTGGCAGCCTGCACCTGCGTGCATTTGTTTCCCGCCCAAGGACCGGAACAGCGGCTGTGTCCTTGCCACAGCCCCGCCCAGGAATGCCCCGCCCCTGGAATGCCCGGCCACACCCCGACACGCCTCACCCAGCCCCATTGGCACTACGCCACAGTTTGAATCCCACCACCATGGGAACCTGTTACTAAAATTTTTGGATCCCACCACTGGGCAGGATGCATTCTTGATAGTTAGGTTAGTGAGAATGGCTACAATTGCCATTCTTCAGGGTTCAGTCCCTTCCCCTAGTTTCTAGAATTCCTCAGCAGAGGGTGGATGCATCTTGACTCTAGAGCACATGAAGACCAACACATGTGCATCTATAGGGAGGGGTATTTCACAAGCACAGTCTGAGAATTCACACCCTGTGGCACATGCCATGAGCAGCTGATGACTTGGGGATATATTAATAAGAGAAGCAAAGGAGAGATAAAGATAAAGCTAAGCCTTTGTGCTTGCTCTACACTTTGAGGGAACATAGGGAATGTATATGAAAAGTAAGATCTGGAAAGAGAGCTACGAGGTATTATCTTGAGAGAGCGAAGAGACATCACAGTGGAAAGAGAAGTCAGGCAACAGGACACATGGAAGTGGATGGGAGAGGGAAAGACTGGGGTCAAGAGGGCAAGCTGCGATTATGTACGGACATGTTTGTGTGCAGAGAAATTTGCTATTTCCCAGCAACATGAGTTAGCCCTCTGGATTTCAAGAAACAGCAATTTCCCAATACCTGTAGCGCACGTCAAAATGATATCATCTGGGCCAACAACGTAACTACTGATAGCAAATGCAGCCACCCGCCTCTAACCCAGGTCTGTAACGAAAACACAACACCCTGCCTTGGCTAAGTAAAAAATAATAATAAAGAGACTTTTATATTTCGACACTGCAACCCTTCCCAACATGTACACAGGACCACAGATCTGATAGCTTCCCTGAACTCCAAGAGTTGCCAGTTGGCAATCTCAACATCAGCACCCCCTTTCCCCAACTTCCTGTTGACTCTCCTGGGCCTTCCAGATCCTATTGAAGGCAATCCCTCGCACACGTTCGCCACAGATGACTGGCCAAGTGTTGCCGGTGGCTGCTGGAAACAGGCGTGCAGCAGTGCATGCCAGGTTTGACCACACGTTCGCATTCAGGAAAGGTCAAGAGAACAATTTCTCAATTTGAAAACAGCTGCATAATGAAAGAACAGAACTTTCTCATACCCAGGAGGATAGCGAGCCCCCCCCTCCCCACCTCCGCCGAGACACGAACAACCTTCCCCCCACCCCATGCGGTGCAGGGTTAATTCCCAAGTAAATGCATCACAAAAATGAAAGGTACGGTTGCCATTCTCCTGCCTTTCATGGGATTGTGGGGAACAGCAGACTCCTGGGGTGAGAGGAGGAGGAGGAGGAGGAGGAGGAGGAGGAGGAGGAGGAGAAGAAGAAGAAGAGTTGGATTTTATCCCCCCCCCCCTTTCTCTCCTGTAAGGAGACTCACAACAAACACCCTGTGAGGTAGGTGGGGCTGAGAGAGCTCAGAAGAACTGTGACTAGCCCAAGGTCACCCAGCTGGTGTGTGTTGGGAGTGCACAGGTTAATCTGAATTCCCCAGATAAGTCTCCGCAGCTCAAGGATTTCTTGGGGTGGGGCAATGTTGTTCTCTAAGGGAGAGGCAACAGCTTAATGGAAGTGTGCATGGGGTGGTGGAATATCCAGGGTTGTGGAATGGATACAATAAGAAAGGGAAGGTGACATGAAGAAGGGTGGGATAAAAATCTTTCAGCTCATCAAGATCACTGTTGTCCTCAGACTGGCAACACTTCTTCAGGGCCTTGGACAGACATCTTTCAGAGGTCAGTAGATTTTTCTCATATTACCTGATCTCCTTAACTGGAGACACTGGGGGTTGAACTGGCACCCCCTGCATGCCGAGCAGATGCCCTCTTGATGAGGCACCGGCCCCTCGCCTAACTGCTCCAGCTCACTTTGAAAGTTCAAGTTTCTTTTACGACTGCTTGACACTTGGGATGAAACTGCAGTCCAACCTGCAAACGATGTAGGTCTTTTCTGAGCTGCTTGCCTATAAATGGCATGGAAAGGTGATGGCGTGACATAGAAGTACAACACCTTTTATTGGCATATAATACATAAAATAGAATAAAACTACCCACTAGGGATGGCAAATAGGGGAAAGCAGAAAGTATGCAAACTAGTTTTAATTGACTGTCCATATGGTTAGACCGGAGTGACTTGGAGGTTTTGGATCTTTATTGCCCTTATTAGGAACGTGGCTACATCTGTAATAATCTGAGGGTTTTTGTCACTGAGTAAGTATCTGAGTTTTCCTTTGTCAGAGGTCAGTACAGCTTCATTCAGATGGGGTTTGATGAACGTGACTCTTGGGGATGTATAGAATTTACAATGTAAGAATACATGCTCAGTGGTCTCTATATGCCACAGGTGTCAAACTCACGGCCCTCCAGATGTTCATGAACTACAATTCCCATCAGCCCTTGCCAGTATAGTCAATGCTCATGTTGGGAGGGACTGGTGGGAATTGTAGTTCATGAACATCTGGAGGGCCGCGAGTTTGACACCCCTGCTATATGCCCTTGTGAACATGGGCAAAACCGCTTGCTATATGGGATATTTCCATATTTCCCTTTGGCATATAAATGGTATACAGTGTAAGACTCCTGTAAAAGAACTAAAGCCAGGACATTTGTCAAAGAAAATAGGTGAGATGCAAATGGTCTTCCCAGTCATTCATGAAAATTATTTTTTAAATAAATAAATATTTGCCCACATCTTAATAGATATTTACAAATAAACTATGTAGGAGGCCACCTAACCCAAGATTATGAATTAAACCCGCTGCTTCCCTGGAAAGATTTTTTTTTTTAATCCAGTTTTAAAAGTATGCTTAGATACTTTTTAAATGCATATTGGAATGAACCCTTCAATTCCATTGTAACCACTGATAGTCATAAACAATCAAGGAACAACCGGTTGGTCTCCGTTTTCGCTGTAAGCAAGAATGAGTGACACCTTAAAAATGTGCAAAGCTCATTTGGCCAATCTTATTGAGATTCTTTTAACTTCCTTTCAAAATTCCTTCTCCATGAGCTTCGGGCAAAGTTCTTTGGCAACTCTTCCCACAATAAAAAAACAAAACAAAACAGAACTCCCCAGCATGAATTCTGCAGAAAACATGGTGAGCAGAATTCTAACTCCCTGCCAAGTTCATATTGATTTCAAACCCCTGTTCCATGTTTTTTCCATGTTGGTTGGCTTCTGCCTTTTAATGAGAGGACGGAGTTGATTGCTAATACACTGACTCAAAGGCAGCCTCGTGGTATAATAAAAACCAGACTAGCCACCTACACTGTGTGCCGCTGAACATAGACAAAGGTGAAAAGGATACCGATAATGTGCCACCCAGACACACAAACTACATTGATTTAATATTTTTTTTAAAAAAACCTTCCTTTGTTCCAAGGAGCTTACATGCCCCCCCCCCTCCTCTATTTCACCTCACGACAGCCCTGGGAGGTAGATTACGCTGGGACAGAGTGCTCCAGGTCACCTAGAATGTTTCATGGATGAGTGGGAATTGGAATCCAGATCTCCTGCGAGGCCCCTTCTGCACATGAAGAATAATTCACTTTCAATCCACTTTCACAAACTGCAAGTCGATTTTGCGATTTCGCACAGTAAAATCCAGCTGCAAGGTGCACTGAAAGTGGAATGAAAGTGCATTATTCAGCAGGTGCAGAAGGGGCCTAAGTGAGGCCAAGACCCTAACCATTATGCCCCTGGGTTCTGTACCGACAGTACAGAAAGATAGACATTTGTAGCTGAGAAGCATTCTGAATCTAGGATGAATGGATTACCCTCATTCATTCATGTAAGGTTCCAGAATTTCTCTGTGTGCTGCATTGCGCTCCTCCTGAATTTTAGTTTAACATCTAAAACTAATTGTTTGTTTATTTGCTTCATTTACACCCCAACATTTACCTCTCCTACGTTTTATCTTCACAAAAGCCTTATGAGATAGATGAGGCTGTGTGTGTGACTGACAAAGGCATTAGGCTTCCATGACCGAGTGGGGATTTGAATCTGGATCTCACTGGCCTTAATCTGACATAATAACCACTACACTAGCTGGCAAAGTGCATTATTCATTATGTTGTGAAAAAAATGATGTGGTTGTACATACAGGTGTACCAAGCTGGGATTTTTTGTCTGTAGGGTGTTACAACTAAAACACTACACAAAAATAAGAATGCTACACTGCTATCCCATCAGGTTGTGTTTTGGGTGCTGTGTGGTTTCCGGGCTGTACAGCCATGTTCTAGCAGCATTCTCTCCTGACGTTTCGCCTGGATCTGTGGCTGGCATCTTCAGAGGATCTGATGTTGGGAAAGCAAGTGGAGTATATATACCTGTTGGAGTGTCCAGGGTAGGTGAAGAAACATTGTCTGTGAGTAGGATGAGTAGGACAAACATAGGATGACTATAGATAAAAGAAACAAAGGCCAGATACTTCTATTCAAATGCTCCCACCTATTGACCTTGCTAACTTCATTGTTACTCCCATGCTATAGACTTCATTGTTACTCATACTTCTATTCAGATGCCCTCACCTATTGACCTGGCTGTCTTCTTTGTTACTCACAGAAAATGTTTCTTCACCCACCCTGGACACTCCAACAGGTATATATACTCCACTTGCTTTCCCAACATCAGATCCTCTGAAGACGCCAGCCACAGATGCAGGCGAAACGTCAGGAGAGAATGCCGCTAGAACACGGCCATACAGCCCGGAAACCACACAGCACCCAAGTGATTCTGGCCGTGAAAGCCTTAAACAATAGGTTGTGTTTTGTTTGCAATGTTTTGTCAAGCCCCTTTTAGTGTGGTGTTTTAATGTGTAGAAGTACAATGGTAAAACACCACACAACAAGGAATCTGGTACAACTGTATGCATAAACAGGCACATCCAGATAGTTTTTGGGCGATCTCCTCTTAAAGCAGACACCAAACTGCATATGAACAGGGCTGAGCACAAAGTTCAGAAACAAACAACAACGAAGTGAACAACTGAGAATTTCTGAGGTATTCGTTCCAGTTTGGGGACAAGTTTGTGGAATTTGAAACTTCAAATTCAAGGAGGAATCCACATGTGGAGAATTTAGGAATTCTTCCTGACCTGAATTTGCTGAAGAAAATGGAGACAGAAAAGAAGACCATTAAGAAAATTCCATTCAGCATCAAGATGCAGGGGGAAAATGTTTCTAGCATAGTGACTGGTGCCACAGATGCACAGTCATGGCTACCAGTTTAGAAGTTTTTAAGATGGGATAAAATAATCAGTCAGCCATGATGGGTGAAGATGGGATAAAATAATCTGTCAGCCATGATGGGTGAATGGAACAACAATGTTCAGAAAAAATACTTGTGAGTACCAGTGCTGGCACGCAAATAAGAAACAGCCCTTGACTTCAATGCCCTGCTTGTAAGCCGTCTGCTAGTATCCAGTTGGCCACTGGGGAAAACAGGACGCTGGATTAGATGGACCTTCGGCCTGATCTAGCAGGCTTTTCTGAAGTTCTTACGGTATGAACGAAACAAAGAAACCATTAAACACAGAGGGAAAAATCCTCTGTGGTTGGTATGAGAAGGTTTACTTCCAGGCTTAGAGAAAATGAGCGTGTGGCTTGGAGGAGGGCATTCCATTCTGCCGAAGAATAGCGCCCTGCATGTCTGTGTATTTGCGGCTTTGCGAGAACGTTACAATCTTGGAGAGCCGTTTTCATATTTGACATGTTTTCTGGTACAGAACATGAAACCAAATTATATAGGAAAAGCCACGGCTGGCCCCATTCCTGAACCGCCACCCCCTATGCTTCCCTCCTTGTTTGCTGTCTTCTTCCTCCCATTATTGTGGTTCAATTCAATCAAGTATAACCTCCTAGCGTATTTTTATCCCAGCTTGATTGACTGGAGGCATGAGGACGAGAAGGAAAGGATTCATTTAATCCCTCTTGCAAAGGCAGTTAAGTTAGTTCTGGCAAAGCCACACATATGTTTGTGTGTGTGTTTCTTAGTGAGGCGTGAGTGGGACCAGGGCTGTTTTTGCTAAGAATATAGGCATCATCAGGTTCTCTTTTTGTTTTTGTCTGCGCAGAAGGAAGATGGTCAAGGGACAGGAAAACCAAAAAGCAGGGGAGTTATCCTACCCTTTTGCAACCAGGGCTGTGCCAGATCAACTAGAAATTCTGTACATTCCAACATCTTGTTTTCCACCATGAGAAGTCTATTATTTGTTTGTTTGTTTGTTGGATTTATAGGCCGCTTCACCCCCGAAGGGCTCGAGGCAGCTCACAATATGGCCGTTCACAATGACAGCAAATAAATACAAAAGTATAACTTCACCCCATTAAAATCTAATTGCCGCAATTACTTTAAATGAATAGAAATTCAAACAACAAAAGTTGTTAAAAAAAACAGGTGCCCGATCCAAAGGCCAGAGAGGGAGGGGGAAAGGCAGGGCCCAAGATGAAATCAGGCCCAGTCAAGGTGGAAGACAGGCAGCCTCAGTGGGGGGGCCGTAGAGCCGCGGCCAGCCCCCCCAAAAGCCCAGTGGAATAGCTCCCTCTTACAGGCCCTGCAGAACTCACCAAGGTCCCGCAGGGCCCGGACAGCTGGTGTTAGCATGGTAGGAAAGTCCAACCATATCCCTGTTGTCTAGAATCACCGATGGTGGCTTGAGAAATTCCTCGAATTCTGGGGGCAGTACCTAGGAAAGCTCGAGTTTAGGATGGAGATCTTGGAGTAGAGCATGGGAAAGCAGGGTACTGGGAGGGAAGGGACCTCAGCTGGGTAGAAGGCGATACAGTCCATCCACTGAAGGTGCCACTTTCTCCAGGGAAACTGATCTGTGTAGTTTGGAAAATTTCTGGGTTCCAAAATGGAGACCAGAAGAAGGTGGAATTGTCTAAATAATATTAACCTGAGTAATAAGGTTTCTGCAAGCTTTCTCAATGAACTGGCTACTTGAACATGTGACCTGAGGGAAGATCTTCAAATTAACACACTAGACCAAAATAAAGGCATATCTTCCAAGTTCCATCACAACAGAGATCAGGTGCAATTCCAGGAAATCTCCAGGCTCAAACCAGAAGCTGAGGACACTCTCTGCAGTAAACACTCCCAGCAGAGGTCTATCTACTTCATTCTATGGAAGTGAACCTTCCAGGAATCTAGAGGTGAGAACCACAGGGTTTGATTCTCAAACTTCAACCCCTCTTTTCTTTATTTCAGTAAAGGGGAGAGTGCTGTAGATTGATTCCAACTTATCTGCAGACATTGGACTTATATATTTTAATGAGTAAAGTGGTGTCTGAAACTGTAAAACTCCTAAAGGGGTCAGAAACTGAATTGACCCTGATTTTGCCTAAATCCCACCACCTCCAGGGTCAGCGTGGTGCGGTGGTTAAGAGCAGTTGAACTCTAATCTGGAGAACCAGGTCTGATTCCACAACCCTCTGGAGCCTTTAAAATGCACCTAACTTAAGGTGACCAGATGGTCACCTTTGTAAACTGGGATGGCCGGCCGGCCGTGTACGCACGCACATGCACATGCATTTGCAGGAGCGCACTACCTTCTGGGGCGCTCCCGTTTCCCGACCTGTGACAGGGCAGGAAACCAGGAGCGCCCCAGAAGGCAGTGCACTCCTGCAGCCGCGTGCGTGGGAGGCTGCCGCACTGCCTTCTGGGGCAGTGCGGCAGCCTTCCAAAAATCAGGACACTTCAAAAAACCCGTGGGACGTGGGACAAATTGTTTTAAGGCGGGACTGTCCCGCCAAAAGCGGGACGTCTGGTCACCGTAACCTAACTTCTATCTGAGTGTGCTGAGGTTGGTAAGACACTGCGGGTGGAGACAAAGCCAGGGAGGATGTGCTCCTTCCCTGGCCTTGTCTCCGCCCCCAGTGTTTTGCCAGCCTTAGTGGCGTCACTCAGACAGAGGAAAGCTAGCTGCTTTGAACAGAACTGTTCCTTTAAAAATGCAGCTAACTCTCCTCCATCCAGCTGAGTGGCGCTGAGGCTGGCAAGACACTGGGGAAGAGGCAAGACCAGGGAATGAGCACAGGAACAGCATTCTTCAGAGGCATCTGGGATGTCCTATAGAGGGAGCAAAGCAGGGCCAGCTGTTCTCCTTGCACAGTGAGAAGGACATTCCCCAAGATGTTTCCAACGGGACGGAGACATTTGTGGTCTATGATTGTTTACAATCTGCTTTCAACTCTTCAAAAAATATAGTTCAGCTGCTGCCACAGAGTATGAAAGGAAGGCCACACACACAGCGCAGGTGTTTACGACATGCATATATTCATGGGCAGGTGTCTGTCGTGTGCGTACGCTTCAGACAATTCATCCACCGCTACTCCCCAACTGAAAGATGGGCTAAACCTTGAAGAATGGCAGCCTTGCCAAGGCAAGGCTTTGTGCTAACGACACTGGAAGAGAACTTCCCCGAAAGGCAAGAAAGGGGACAAAACAGAGATGAATCAGAGGCAAAACCCAGAAAATAAGGACCGTCCCTTGTAACCGGAGACACTTGGAGCACACAAAAGTGTCTAAATAATTAACTGTGCCACATCCTTCTCTTCAAATGACAGGACTCCCAAGTGCCAGTCCCGGAGGCATAACCCCTTCTTCCCCACAACCTTAAATGCCAGACATGTCTCCAGTCGACCGAAATGAGACAAATTATTGAGTCTAACGTATCGGAGGAGAACCGGCCAGCCAAATTGCAGGGAAATTATGCAAGAGACAGACGGCCTCTCCTGTTTCCCCTATGCCAGCACCCCTTGAAATCCCCTCCTCAAGACAGGACAGGGTGGCTTCTCTCTCACCACCACAGGGAACGTGCTGTGCCAGTGTTCCCAGCTGTGGGGACATGGAAGAAATTTGGCAAGCTGCCCAGCCAGAGGAATGGAGAGTCTCACATTGCAGTGGATTTTAGCCATGACACACAAGGGGCTTATTTGTCATGGGCCTGGGGCCGGTCGGGGGACAGTCAGGCCGCTACGCCTCCGACGCCAGATCGGAAAGGGCTCTTCGAGCAGAGTCTGGGTAGGAAGGGAGTTTGAGCAGCTTCAACAGCCAAAGGTACAAAGCCAGGAAAAGGGTTGTGATAGAGCACATGGGATTTGCCAACAGGAAGTTCTAGGTTCCATTTCCCCTTAAAGCACCTCAGGCAGCAGAGCTGAAGAAGACCTTTGCCCTTGGAGGGCTGCTCCCAGCCACAGCAGAGGACACAAAGGCTCCTTCCGCACATGCAAAATAATGTGTTTTCAAACCACTTTCACAACTGATTGCAAGTGGATTTTGCCGTTCCGCACAGCTTCAAAGAGCACTGAAAGCAGTTTGAAAGTGCATTATTCTCCATGTGCGGAATGAGCCTAAGTTAGATGAGCCACGGGTCTCATTCAGTCTATGGAAATTTTATATGTTCCAGATGCCTCTGTCTCAAGATGCTGAGACAGCCCAGTTAAGCATTTGCTTCTCAATGAAACCATGGGTAGGTGGACGGACGGACGGACGGACGGACGGACGGAAGGAAGGAAGGAAGGAAGGAAGGAAGGAAGGAAGGAAGGAAGGAACGAACGAACGAACGAACGAACGAACGAACGAACGAACGAACGAACGAACGAACGAACGAACTAATGAGGGAGGGAGGGAGGGATTGGTTTTATACCTCACTTTTCTATAATTGTAAGAGGCTAACAATTATGCTTTCTTCACCTCCCCACAACAGACACCTTGTGAAGTAGATGGGGCTGAGAGAGTCTTGAGAGAACTGTGACTAGCCCAAGGTCACCTAAACTGGCTTCATGTAGAAGAGCAAGGAATTGAACTTGGTTCTCCAGATTAGATTCCACCATTCTTAACCACTACACCACTCGAAAGAAAGAAAGAAAAACAATAACTCCACATATATAAGAAGAAAATCAGGGAAAAGGCTAGACTAGAATCCTTCTCCTTACTGATTGGTGTGTTGTTTTTTTAACGAGAGGGGATAAGATGAAGAGAATGTAGTCATGTGACTGGCAGGCTGAAATAGTACAATAAAGATTCAGGTTTAGCAATGAAGTTAGAAATAGGCTGCAGTGAAGCAGCAGACATCAAGTGGTGGATTTGGGGTCCAGGCAGTGGATGGAAGGTGGACCCATGGAGCACAGCTCATGACTATGCTCTATCATAGCTATCATCCATTTCCATGGAGTTCTCACCTGCCACTGCACTAGTGAATTGTGCCACCACATACAGAACACCAGAAGAGCCCTGCTGGATCACATGAAAGGTCCATCGAGGCCAGCATCTCGTTTCCCCAAGCAATCACAATACCTACCAGGAAGTCTTCTGGTATTGAGCTAGATCACCTTTGAACGTGGAAGAGCCAACTGAAACTATTATGGTTCATAAGAACACGTTTTTCCCTGTTGTATCACACCAAAGGTCCTTTTGCTCTGACGTCCTGTTTCCCACAATAGTCAGGCAGACGCCTTTGGGAAACCCACTAAAGGGGTGAGGGGACAAAGGCACTATTAACTACTCTCTCTGACGTGTATTTGCAAATTACTATTTGTTTTCAGCTTCAAGCACCCAAATGTCATGGGCTGTCCTTGCTAAGCCTGGACAGGCAGCCTGTTCTCAGCAATAAGCCTCTGGACCCCAGTCAGATATGATTTTGCAATACCTAACCATTTTTATTTTTAAATATTTGACCTCCATCTCACGGGGGGGGGGGGACTTACTTGCAAACCCCAATGAGAGCTTTGCTCTCTGCAACTGTTTTATGTGCCTTTTATCTATTTTTTCTGTAGGATCCACACCACATCACACACACTCTCAACACACACACACAAAATAGGAACAGGGTGTACTGGGCCTTTGGTACTGGCTCCTCTCTTCTCCTTAGATGACTTGTCTGTGTACTCTTGAGAGAGGCGCGTGCGCACACACACACACACACACACACACACAGAGAGAGAGAGAGAGAGAGAGAGAGAGAGAGAGAGAGAGAGGATTCATTCTCAAAACCAAGGGGAAGGTAGGAGGGAAAGAAATCCCTCGAGGGATCAAGTATAATTGCCTGGAATCTCCTCTGACATCTGACTGTGGTTCTCTTTTGCTGCCACTCTTCAAACAAAATCTGTCTCAAGCTGTTAACAATAGCCATTTTAGCAAACAACTTTGAGTCAAACTACATGTGACGTTTGCAGCGATTGGAACTTATAATGTACTTTTTGAGCCTAAATTGTGGATGCTTGACATGAAGTCGGGCTGAACGGCTGGAGTGCTCAACTCTTCCCCGTTGTGCTGTTTCCCTAATTAAAAAATATCTTCCCCAGTTTCTACAGGAGCCCCCACAGGGAAAAATATTGGGAACCCAAACTGTGCTTGCCTTCTCCCTGCTTCTAGTGCAGTTAAAAGAGCCCCAGAGGCTGTTGGTTGAAGTGAAGGAAACGGAGGTGGCATGTCTGACATGTAACTTCTTTCCCTAGTACTGTGGCCCTAATCTAGGGGTGTTCAACTCTGGCCCTCCAGATGTTCATGGACCACGATTCCCATCAGCCCCTGCCAACGTGGCCAATGGCTGATGGAAATCGTAGTCCATGAACATCTGGGGTGCCACAGTTGGACACCCCTGCCCTAATCTCTACCCCCTCCCAGCTGTTTTTGAGGCTTGAAAAACATATCTAGAGTCTGAGTCACAGAACTCCAAAGAAGCAGTTTTCTCCAGAGTAACTGATCTCTGTCATCTGGAAATTGGTTGTGATTCTGGGAGTTTTCCAGGCCCTACCTCAGGGGTCTTCAAACTATGGCCCCCCAGATGTTCATGAACTACAATTCCCATCAGCCCTGCCATTTGGCCATGCTGGCAGGGGCTGATGGGAATTGTAGTCCATGAACATCTGGAGGGCCATAGTTTGAAGACCCCTGCCCTACCTGAAGACTGACAACTCCATCCTACATCCCATGTAACTGGACCTTTGTGATGGCACCACAGGATGTTGAGGAAATGGGGAGAAATCGTAAATAGTTTCTTCGTTTAGAGCAGGGCCAGGGGGAAGTTGCCAAATTAGGTTTGCCAGTCCCAGGTTGTGAAGTGAGAAGTCTTCAAGAGGGACTTCAAGGGGGCATAATGTCATATAACCCACTTTCCAGAGCAGCCATTTTCTCCAGCTGAACTGATCTCTGTTGCCTGGAGATCATTTGTAACCTCGGGAGGTCTCAAGCCACCCCATTGAAGTCAGCAATTTGAACTGAAGAAGAGTTGTTGTTTTTTCTAGCTCACTTTTCTCTACTGAAAGGAGTCTCAAAGCAGCTGACAATCGCCTTCCTTTTCCCTCCCCACAAGAGGCACCTCGTGAGGTAGATGCGGCTGACAGAGTTCTGAGAGAACTGCCACCAGCCCAAGGTCACTCAGGAGGCTGAATGTGAAGGGGCGGGGCGCCAAACCCAGTTCTTCAGATTTGTCAGCCACTCTTAACCATTACACCAGGCTGGATTGGAACTGTGGGGAGCAAAGATGGAGAAGGTGCTTAACCCTTGCACCCCTGAACAAAGGCAAACTTTCCACTGAAACCAACTTTCCACTGAATCCTAGATCCCTTCCGCACACGCAAAATAATGCATTTTCAAACCACTTTCACAGCTGTTTGCAAGTGGATTTTGCCATTCTGCACAGCTTCAAAGAGCACTGAAAGCAGTTTGAAAGTGCATTATTCTGCATGTGCGGAATGAGCCCTACTTATTGAGGCTGGTGTTTTCTAAGGACTGGATGTGAGGGTGATCTGGCTGCGACATCTGTCGCCCCACTGATCGCCAGGGTTGATTCGACTGTAAACTAAAGCCACGCATGCATATAGAAGAAGAGTTGGATTTATATGCCCCCTTTCTCTCCTGTAAGGAGACTCAAAGGGGCTTACGATCCCCTTGCCCTTCCCCCCTCACAACAAACACCCTGTGAAGTAGGTGGGGCTGAGAGAGCTCCATAGAGCTGTGACTAGCCCATGCAGCTGGTGTGTGTTGGGAATGTACAGGCTAATCTGAATTCCCCAGATAAGCCTCCACAGCTCAAGTGGCAGAGCGGGGAATCAAACCCATTTCTTCCAGATTAGAGTACACCTGCTCTTAGCCACTGCACCACTGCTGCTCCTATATACTCTATCATATGATTATGGCAGCAAAAACAATTTTAGCCCAAGTGTGGAAATTGGAAAAAAAACTACCTTCAATTGAAGATTGGAAACGGAAAGCACAACAACTACATATGGTTGATAGAATAAATAATCAAAAATGCAATGTACCCTTTGAGGCGTCTAAGCTGAATTGGAATTTATGGGTGGAATATGTTAAGAGAGACAAAATGTACATGTTTTATCTGTAGAGTATTGAAATAATCGCTAATATAATACTGTGAAATAAAGAATTATAGAACAGAATACATTAGATTGTATTGAGATAATTTTAAGGGAAAAGATGGAGTTTATAGTAGTGTCAGAGGAATTATTCGTTTTGAATGATTATTTAGTATCTTATTGTTTGTTAGGATATTTTATTCAGATGTGATATATTTCAGTGATGATTATATGTATTATAAGATTTATAAGATTTATGTAAATGATTTGATAAAATCTTAACAAAGGCAGAGTCTGCATGGGCCAAAAACAGCGGTGTGAAAACAGTGTGAAAATGGTATAAACCCTTTTACACCATTTTAAACAGTTTTACACCATTTTCACGCAGTTTTCACACTGCTGTTTTTGGCCCGTGCGGAATCTGCCAAAGATGTATTATTGGAGGGGGGAAAGGTGCTTTTGTGATTGCCTCTTATGCCAGTACAGGGATCACACCGCCTCCAGAATGGTTCCCTCCACAACTGCACTGTGATTCACTAATCTTTCAAGAATCTTAGCTTGCTTGTTCCAAAAATAAGAGCAGGTTACAAGTACCCCAATTCTTGGCCCAGCTGCTCACCAAAGCTCCAAATACCTGGGGTGGAGATGTGGAAATCTTCCTTCTTAGAATCTTTGTATTATAGGAGAGTCCTGTTTCCTTGCTACACTTTTATCCCCACTAGTGAATACTCCTTTGACATGGCCAACGAATACAATATGCTCAAACTGGAGAGCGGCTGAGAGGAAACCTGCCTCCTGTGATTGAGAAGCCTTTTGCTTCCTTTGGAGTAACCTGGCCAAGAACCAGGATGTGCATGAAGTTGCTTTGGCATGCCTCCTGGACTTCTTGTTACAACTTCTCCAGTCCAAGCTAAGAGGCTTCTCCTCTTGCGCCAGAGGAATCCCATATGTGCATGGATCTCCCCCGTATCCTTCCATCTTTTCCCTATCTTCAACCGATTTTTGAAAGCAAATTTTCAAATTCCTGGGGTGTTTATAAAGCAGCCATTAAAGGTTCAAATGGTTATTCTTTTGGCCTGTGTGTGTCATAAGCAGCATACAATCGGCAATTCATCATTAAGGCCTGCCATTTGTTTGATGACCTCTTGTGCTAGAGAACCGATGATTATTTGTCACCTCGAGTCCACAACAAGAGTTGCTACAAATAAGCCTGGCAGCACTGGGAGATTTGGGGAGCGGGAGTGGAAGTGGGGCATAGCTCAAGATGGCGATGCTACTTCCCGGTAAAGACTGGGAAATGATAACACCTATGGAGCAACACTCTAGGAATACCTCCATTCTTTATGACACTTAGACCCTTTCCTCACGGGCCGTTTACAGCGCCCTAGGGACGGCAAAAATGCCATCCCTAGGGAGCTGTTCGCAGCAGCGTCACCCTCGCTCGCCCCCCAGCAGCGCAAAGCCGCCATTTTCCCATCTCACTCCCCGAGCGAGGTTTTTGGAAAACAGCAGCTTCCAGCGCTGGAAGGCGCCATCCCCCCCTTTCCCGATCGACTTACCTTCCCTGCAACCTTCCGGCGCGTCGCCGAGGCCTGGGGACACGCCCCCTGCCCTGCGACTTCGGAGCGGTCGCGCAGGGCAGGGGGGCGTGTCCCCTGGCCTCGGCGATGCACCGGAAGGTCGCAGGGAAAGTAAGTCAATCGGGTGATGCCGTGGCACGGCGCCATCTTCCCTGTCGTTACCGGGAACGGTCCCGGGGGGGTTGGGTTGGCATCATGTACGCCGACCCAACCCCCAGCGTGGCAGTGCGGAAGCGGCCAGAGGTTGTGGGAATTCCTGGAGAATCTTTCAATACCATGGTGTCTCCCTCCCCAATTTTGCTCCCAATGCTGAATGTTTTAAGGATAGGATAATGGATGGATGTACGCACAGGGTAGGGGCCAGGATCATGTCAACAAGCTCCACCCCAACTTATGAACATTCACTGGAATGACTGTATAGAGCCTATATTTTCTGTCCCTTGAAACTGGACAGCCATAACCTCTGCAAACAAACCCTTCTGCCACTTTCTACTACCTGTTTTACTAGGTGTCTTCATTTAATATGCACAAACAAACTGCACAAAGAACTCTTAAGTACACAAGATTCAGGATGCAGCTTCGACTGCGGAAAGTATGTTGGAAGGTAAACGCAAATACCCTTAGTTTCTTCACTCCATAGTCCAGAGCTAAACTGGTTGCAATTTCCAAAGTTTTTTTTTTTTTTAATATAACACACTGGGCATATCTAATCATTGACTCATATAGTTTAGCCCCTTAAGACTTGATATCCAAGCTTAGTCATTTTCCAGACCTTTAATTTCTTTCCCCTCTGTGATATTTATAATATATGATATGAAATTATTATGAACTGAAAGATGCTTGATATACAGTTGGTAGAGGAATTAAGTAAGCAGCCAATAATAGAGTGACCAACAGACAAACACTTTTGGCTCATTTATTCACACTGGTATGAAGAACTAAGGTCTTCCATTAATATATGATCCAAGGCCTCCCAGTTTATTAGAATGCCCTGACCATGTAAATTTCTCTCCCTTGAAACTGGACAACTTTCATAACCAGTGGTGGGATTCAAATAATGTAACAATTGGTTTTTTACAAGCACCATTTTAATAACCGGTTCTGCGGAAGTGGTGCGAACCTGCTGAATCCCACCACTGTTCATAACCTATGCAAACAAGCCCCTTTGCCACTTTCTACTACCTGTTTTATTAGATGTATTCATTTGAGCTATGATTAAAATCATATGACCCTCTCAAGGAGGATGCTTAATTTGCCCCAATGAGAATGAGCTCACCCTGGGTAGCATGGTTGTCTTTGAAAGGTTCAAAGCATACCCCTCTGATGATGATGAAGGTGCCCACACATTATCTGGAAAGCAGAAACTTCGCAACATTTACTCTTGTAACAGTTTATGAGTTAGTACCTCATAACCGGGTTTCTTAGAAGCCAGCACACCAACATGGAGCAAGCCAAAGCACACAAGAGATGGAATGTTGGCTCCTAGGAGTTCCATTGGCCCTTCAAAATGGTTGAGTCAGGGATAGACTGGGAAGGGGAGGGAGGTATCCAGTAGCAGCCAAGAACATGGGCCTCAGCTTACAGAATGCTGGCTGAATTCATTCAGATCTACCGTATACTCCAAATCGCCCTATTTACCAAAGAATAGCTCCTATTCTTTCTGTTCCACATCCCTGATAAATCACTGTCCTGATTTTATCCCCATTTTTGCCTTTGGGGAATATTAACTTTTGTTAATTTTTACTTGCTGGGATTGTCATTCTTCAGGGTTCAGTTCCTACCTCAGAGTCCCTGGAAGCTAAATCTCTGAGTGGGAGAAAGACACGTTTTCCATTTAACACTCCTGTATGCCTATGCTGTAAGGAAGGAAGGAAGGAAGGAAGGAAGGAAGGAAGGAAGGAAGGAAGGAAGGAAGGAAGGAAGGAAGGAAGGAAGGAAGGAAGGAAGGAAGGAAGGAAGGAAGGAAGGAAGGAAGGAAGGAAGGAAGGAAGGAAGGAAGGAAGGAAGCTTCTGTCATGGATGTCTTTCTCCCCCCCTTCCCCATCTCACATTCACTGTGCATCAGATCCCATAATCTCTGTTTGTGAGAGTGGACAAAGAGTGACATATACCCTTGCTTCACAAGAAGGATGAAATATATGGCCCTGTGTTATTTTTTGTTTCAGGCTTTTTGGCTCTACCCCACCTCCCCCACTCACTTTCCACCTCCCCCATGATCAGGAGGGCTTCAAAAACTTTATTTCAACTTCAAGCATTTGTACCCATATTATATCGAAATAATGATAGCCCTAATACAGGAATATTAAAATACCAAGGGATATTGAAATAACAAGCCTCTCTCTCCTCCTCTAGCAGCAGCAGCAGTAGCAGCAGCAGAAGCAACAGCAACAGGAAGAGTTTGTTGTGTGTGTATGTGGGGGGGGAGAGAATATCAGTTCTAGGACATGTCCCCCTTCTTTAGCAGAGGGTGGCCCAGGGAATTGTTTGCCTCTTTCATTGGGGGAGTTGGGCGGTTAATTTTGGAAAGAGTCTACAATATTGATATTACTGCAACAACAGCAATATCAATATAACAGAAATTTAAAAGGCTTCAACAAAGCCAGCCATCCTGAGACTACCAGGTATGATGAGATCAGATGTGCAGAGTTAAGAGAAGCAAGGAAAAGCAGAGACCCAGGACAGTTCAACAGGCAAGCAGGTGCACCAGGCAGTGGGGTGCCTCCTCATGTGTAAACTGAGAAACACAAGGAGACCTCACTACAACCTCACTGTGCAGTGAAGAATCTGAAGGAAAGTGTTTCATGCATAATGGGCTAAAGAGTCTCCCAACATTTAAATCAGTAAGGCCAGAATGATGAGGGGTAATTAATACACTACCACGTGGTGTGGGAAACAGAAAAATTGCCACTGGTTCCTCCAGCTATATAAGTGGCATTAGAACAGCACAATTCTTGTTATGGTGGTGGAATGGAAACCTTCAATCCATCCCAATACTATCAGGATGCTAATTCCTGCAAATATCTGACAACAAAAGCAGATTGCCCTTCCACTTAATGGTAAAGTTCATGGCGGTTTGTTATCCCCAAAGTCTGCTGTCAGCCTGGACCAAGCTAAATTGAGTCCCAGTGATACTGGAAATGTCATAGGGGACTGTTGGAAGGGGTCCCCAGCCAGCCATGGTGACAATTAATATAGGTTCACTAGTCACCTCTTCTTGCGCAGCTGTCAATCTACTAGGTGTGAGCTGCGATGCTCATATAGCTTGTAAGCTGCTTCCACTTCCAAATCCAGCCCTGCATGGTAAGATTTCTTTCTAATTAAATATGGCTAAAAGTGGGATGGAAGGAAACATGACTTTTCCCAAGACAATTTTGAAAATCTGGAGCTGGAACTTAAACTCAAGACCACGGGTGGATTAAAAAAAAATCTTGTATCCTTCTGTTCAAAGCAGGATTCTGGGAAACTTAATGAAGGGATTATTATTTCCTGGCATATCTCACACTCACTTTCCCCAGAGCATTCCTGTGCATATAGTTCACATTCACCAACCAACTAGAGAAATACATACCTGCCTGAAACTGCAAATACCCTAAAACAGCCGCTTCGCTATTCCCACGTCAGCTTGTGGAAATGGAACATTCACCTCCAACTTCTCTAACTCCCAATCCAAAACCACAAAACAGTGATGAAATTAAATGAAACCTCCAGTTTCAGTAGCAGTATATTTTTGAACATCAACTACAGAAATATTAATTAAGCTGTTTAATGGCACCAAATATCAGCTGTGTGCACACACTGTAAACAATTAAACATGGGCAACTGTGGTTGCCTTCAAGATCTTCGGTGCTTCCTAAAGGCACTTGATGGTCCAAGTGCCTTTGGTTTCACCCAGCCAGGTAGTCCACAAATATTAGCTTAGGTAGGTGTATCCACAGTTATCAGCTATGAGAGCTGAATGCTCAGAGGCAGTTTACCTCTGAGAACAAGACATTCAGAGACAAGAGGCAGAGATAGGGGTGGCTTTTGCTTTAAGTCTCTCTTGTGAACTTGCTGGAGGCATAAAGCTGGCTAATATTGGAAGGCGCACACACAAAAAGAGAGTAGGCATTCAACTTAGAGCAGTGATGGAGAACCTATGGCACGGGTGCCAGAGACGGCACTCAGAGCCCTCTCTGTGGGCATGTGCACACAGAGTTCATCATGTGGGGGCGGAAAATCACCCCCCCCCCCAGACACACATGTAGGCTGGCCTGGGCCACTGAGCATGATGTGCGCACACCATGGTGAGCAGGGAGGACTTGGCTGGCGGGCCTGGTTCCTGTGCTCCAGGTGGCTGCTGCCCAAGGGGGTGGGGGCACAGAGGAGGCAGAGATGCTAGAGAGGCACAGAGCGATGCGCGCGGGACTTGCTGGAGGCTAGAGCAGGCTGGCCCCTGCTCGAATGGGTGTGGCAGAGGAAGAGGGAGCCAACTGTTTTTTTTCTAAACGAAAACCTCAGCATTCAGGTTAAATTGCAGGGTTGGCACTTTGCGATAAATGAGTGGGTTTGGGTTGCAATTTGGGCACTCGGTCTCAAAAAGGTTCACCATCACTGACTTAGAGAATGGGTTGGGTGCATGGCTTTGCAGTATACTGGAAGCAGTATGGGGGACTAGATGGTCCCAGCAGGGTTTTTTTTCCTGTGGCACTTAAAAATATTTATTGCAGCCCATATTTTTTGTGGGTTCTCCTTTTGCTTGTTCTGTAACAGACTTACCGAACACTTACTCTGATGGAATATGTCTTTTTGGAGAGTCCAGTATTGTACTTATGCATGCAATATTGAATTTTCTCCTTTTAGGCAAAATACTGGCACCTCACCCATAAATACTATGGGGGGAGAGTGGGAGGGATATGCTGTAGATCAGAAGTCTTTTTTGCAATCAAGTAAATGGTGGAAAGGAATCCATATACAGAAAAGAGAGTAGGCATCTAGCTTGGGAAATGAGTTGGGCGTATGGCTTTACAGCATGACAGGGGGGATATGATTGAAGTCTATAAAATTATGCATGGGGTAGAAAATGTTGACAGAGAGAAATTTTTCTCTCTTTCTCACAATACTAGAACCAGGGGGCATTCATTGAAAATGCTGGGGGGAAGAATTAGAACTAATAAAAGGAAACACTTCTTCACGCAACGTGTGATTGGTGTTTGGAATATGCTGCCACAGGAGGTGGGGATGGCCACTAACCTGGATAGCTTTAAAAGGGGCTTGGACAGATTTATGGAGGAGAAGTCAATTTATGGCTACCAATCTTGATCCTCTTTGATCTGAGATTGCAAATGCCTTAACAGTCCAGGTGCTCGGGAGCAACAGCCGCAGAAGGCCATTGCTTTCACATCCTACATGTGAGCTCCCAAAGGCACCTGGTGGGCCACTGCGAGTAGCAGAGAGCTGGACTAGATGGGCTCTGGTCTGATCCAGCTGGCTTGTTCTTATGTTCTTATGTTCTTATGACCAAAGCAAGGGCCGTCCTGCTTTTCTTACCTGGTTTGCTGCTGGTTGCCCTATGACCACCCACCCTGGGCATCGTTCATCATGGTGTGAGACAGACACGTTGGAAGCCCACTGGTCCAGGAAACCCTTGGGAGTATAGACCCCACAGTCGATAATGCTGGTCATCTGTTCAAACTCTTCACACACCCCGTCGCCATCGTGGAAGTAACACCTGCTTGGTTCATCTGCAGGGGGAAAAGGGAAATCAAAATCAAAATGAATGCCATTTCTCTTCCGTAATTAGCAATGGCAGTGTGTTCTTTGACCTAATCGACAAATGAGAACAATGCCCTCAGAAAACCCAAGCTCTTGCCCGAAGAATAAATTATGCAAATCAGAACAGTTTGAATGGATTTTCCTGCTTGGCATAACATATTACTGCTTCCATAAAGTCTGGTTTTCATAATTCCTCCTCCCGCCCTTTCTGTCAAGGACTGGGGTTGGCAGACGGCAGGGCAGGAGATGGAGAAGGAGAATTGCTAACACATGTATCAGGGTCTGTTTTGGAGTCGCAGATTTCACAAGTTCGTCAGCCGTTCTACGGTGCATTCGCACATGATATACTAGAGAGGGACTTGCTTCCTGAGTTCAGTTTGGAACTGGGTTTGGAGAAATCAAGGTATTTGTTCTCAAAACATGCAAATAGCTCATCTTTCCTTCCAAGTCACTTGTGGGACACCACCAGGAAGTCTGTAGCATGCAAAATAATATCCCTGCTCATGGAGAGAAGCAAATTAACTGCTAGCAAAATCATTGGGAGCATGATGGAAGACTAGGCATGAAAATTTAGCTCAAGGAGGAGGAAGAAGAGGATGAGATCTTTGGGTGTGGGTCAGATATACAGTCCAAGATGAGTAAGAATTTGGGACTGCAAAGTTCACCTTGAAAATGAAGGTGGTCACTGGAAGATGTTGAAGTTTCCATCCCAAATACAGGGTATATAAAACTCAAACTTGTCTCTCTTATATACCATTTGTTTAGTGCTGACATAGATCAAGTACATGCCCCCACATCTTTTTAGAATAAGGAATAAGTTTGATTAAGGCCATTTTCACATGGCATAATTATACTGGGTTACAATCTGTATCTAACGATCCGGGCCTATTTTATCCTGGTTTCTCCCTTTGAATGGCTGCCCATTTCCGGAAAGGAATCGAGTGAAAGCCGGAGGAAATACTCCAGTTTGTTTTGCATGAGCCCGGGTCTTTTTGTATTTACAAGCGTATCTGCACATGTACAAACATCCCCGGTATCCTGCGTTCTGATTGGCTGTTGTTTTGGGGCGGCAGCTTGAACGAATGACCCCGCTCTGCCTTTTGAATTGCTGGCCCACAAAAAGGCTGTGCTTCTGATTGGTCGACCCACAGCGAGTGTGGGAAAACAAAGCCCTTACCCTTTGCAGTTCTGGATAGGGGCCGGCGCAGGTCTCAACGTGGCAAGCAGCAGCAAAAATACAATGGGGCTCAGCATCACATCACATTCCCACTCATATTTTTGTGGAAAATGAGAGCCCCCACCGCCACCCCCGTGATATGCCCACTAACATTCGGCCCAAAGTCTCTATCTCCTGAATTATCTGAACCTGACAATATTTGTAATCTTCCAAACCTACTCCCTTCCTCCATTTTTTAATCTTTACAGCAATTCTGTGATACAGGTCAAGGGAATCAGGGCTAGCCAGTTGCTTCCTTCTTGACAAGAGACAAAGCAACCAGCAGTAGCTGCATACTGACAGCTAGCCAGGTAGAAACAGGATGTACAAAACAGATTTGTTAATCTCACATTCTGACCATGAAATCCATAAAGTGCCTTAGAGATCAAACAACAAAACATGGATGCAGCAAATATCCCAAAAAAACCCTGACAATTATTTTATCTAATTTATATTCCATCTCTCTTCCATGAACTCAAGATTGCAGATGACAATAACACAGTCTTTACTGCATTAGCCAAAGAAAGAAAGAAAGCCATAGCAACCATACAGAACAAGGTAGAAATTCCGCCAAAATAAAATTTAAGAGGAAAAACGTTTTCCAGAAAGTATTAAAATACAAATTCATCATTGAAATATATATCTAATAATATGGAAGAAAGACCATACAGTCCAGAGACTAATAAATGATGACAAGTAACATTGAGTGGAGCAACCACAGGTCAGACATACTTTGGTCAGCAGGCCCGATTATCTTTTCATTCTTCCTGATGGCAGCAGCAAATCTTGATATTTGGAAAGCAATGTATTTGTCTTTATCGGTCAGTAATATAATTAATTTCTCCTGATCTGACCTTCCTGAAATGCAGGACATTACAGTTCACAAAAAATCTATTACCTCATTACTTTGGACACTGAAATGTGACATAAGATAGGCTGATTCCGCATGGGCCAAAAACAGCGGTGTGAAAACAGTGTGAAAACAGTATAAACCCTTTTACACCATTTTAAACCCTTTTACACCATTTTCACACTGTTTTCACACTGCTGTTTTTGGCCCATGCGGAATCAGCCATAGATCCTCAATAGACTTTTGATCACAAGAGCAAACTCTTTTCCTATAAGGGATCCCATTGAAATGGCCCATAGAAACAGCCACCCCAAGCCACATCTCCAGGAATTTCTTGACCCAAACTTTACACCCTCTCTTATGATGAAGCCATCTAATACTGAGTCAGAGAACTGACTGCCTAGCACAAGAGAGCCAGCGTGGTGTAGTGGTGAAGAGTGGCAGACTCTAATCTGGAGAACTGGGGTTGATTCCCCACTCCTCCACATGAGCAACTGACTCTACTATGGTTTGTTTTCCTCAGTCTTCCATAAGTAGCCTGCTGGGTGACCTTGAGGTCGTCACAGTTCTCTCAGAACTGTCTCAGCCCCACCTATCTCACAATGTGTCTATTGCGGATAGGGGAAGGGAAGACAATTGCAAAGGTCGAGCAAAAATGAGGCATAAAAACCAACACTTCTTCAACATGTCCGCTCTAACCAGCAGCATTATTCCCAAATCTCAGGTCAGTCTTCTCCATTATATTCCTACTCTTCAATATCCTCTTTCAAGCTATACCCTGTTCCGCATAAAGACCTAAGTAAAATTGTAACTTCATCTGCATTTCCTCCTGCCCCCCGCCCCCCACACCACGAGCTCCGAAGTAAACGACAAGCGAGGGGCATGGAACAGAAGGAAACGGCGGATGAAGTTACAGTTTTACTTGGGTCTTCATGTGGAACAAAATATAATTGGACCTACTTTCTCCTCTATGCATAGCACATGCTCTACAACTGAGCAAGGGCCCGTCCCTGCATGTAGTCTGAGAATATTCCTCTTTTAATTTGTGGCATAATGAAAAAAAAATCTGAGGATAGTTCACGTTTGGCAGATATGTGCCATAGGTCTACCTGCACGCATACACATTGTGCGCACGTGTATACTACTGGTGTGAAGCACTAGCAAAAACAAAACAAGTACGCATAACAGCAAAACAAAGGGGGAAAAACCCCCATCTCTGCTCAGGGAGAGAAAATAGCAAAGAAGCAAATTAACTGCTGGCAGAGCCCGGCTGATTTCAAAGGCCTCCTGCCAGCAGCAGACTCTGGGGCCCCTGGCGTTGTTCTTAAATGACACTTGCGAAACACGGAGTTTAGCAAGGCCGAGCGCTGCCAAACGAACAGCCCCAGAGACCAGAGGCCTCTGTTTACCCAACACAGCACAGAATGGCGTGGGCAGTAGCAGAGGAGAGGGGTCTCCTGCAAGCACATAAACATTCTTTGCGCCAGTCAATGAGACACTAAGCGGAGCTGTAGGGAGCAAGAGTCAGGGGGAAATGAAATTATGCCGCGTGGGTACCATCGACAGCAGCATGTGGAAGGCAGGAATGGGCATTTCCTCCCTGAACAAGACATTTAACGACAGGCCATCGGCTGTGTTTAGACGTAATATCGTTCACATCACTCCAACTGTCTCTACTTACCAGGGACTACGCATCATGCCTGGGACTCTTTCGTTTGGAGAGGAGACGTCTGAGGGGGGATATGATTGAAGTCTATAAAATTATGCACGGCGTAGAAAAAGTTCCATAGAGAATATTTTCTCTCTTTCTCACAATACTAGTACCAGGGGGCATACATTGAAAATGCTGGGGGGAAGAATTAGGTCTAATAAAAGGAAACACTTCTTCACACAACGTGTGATTGGTGTTTGGAATATGCTGCCACAGGAGGTGGTGATGGCCACTAACCTGGATAGCTTCAAAAGGGGCTTGGACAGATATATGGAGGAGAAGTCGATCTGTGGCTACCAATCTTGGTCCTCTTTGATTTGAGATTGCAAATGCCTTAGCAGACCAGGTGCTCGGGAGCAGCAGCAGCAGAAGGCCATTGCTTTCACATCCTGCATGTGAGCTCCCAAAGGCACCTGGTGGGCCACTGCGAGTAGCAGAGTGCTGGACTAGATGGACTCTGGTCTGATCCAGCAGGCTTGTTCTTACGTTCTTATGTGGATATTTTTGCCTATTTTTTTGTATGGGGTGGTGACTTTCTGTCGTTTGCAAGACTCACTGGCATTATAGTCCTAGTTTTGGGGATTAGTTTCCTTCCTGGGATTTCTAACAGTTGGCTCTCTGAGTGGATGAATGGATATGCTGTGGAAGCAGACACATACGGGAACACAGTTTTGACAAGCTCCAGGTGGTGACTGGAAATCTCCAACTATTACATATCTCCAGGTGACAGAGATCAGTTCACCTGGAGAAAATGGAAGGTGGACTCCATGAAACTGTACCCCATCAAAGTCCCTCCCCTCCCTAGACTTCATCCTCCTGACACCCCATCCTTAAAATCTCCACCTATATCCCAATCCAGAGCTGGCAACCCTACATGAACAAGAAGAGAGGGTTGCCAACTTTGCTCTGGGAAATTTCTGGAGATTTCTGGGCTGGTGCCTTAGGAAGGCGGTGTTTGGGGAGGGAAGTCAATGGAGATGTGGCTGACTTTGAGCATTGACTATTTTTCCTATGACATCTTCAGTCCAATCAGGGCAGGGGGCGGGATCTGCTCTTAGAGCCAGTGTAGAGCCACAATATCCAGTATTGGCACCATGGCAAACGGGGGGGGGGGGGCAGATGAGCACCGCAAAGCTCTGCAGCACTTGACGAAGAAGAGTCTGCACCCTGCAAAGCTGTGCTACCCTGAAGTTGGATGCTGACATGGCTGGGGGTGGGCTAAGGTTGTTGCTGGAGGTGGAGGTGACCTTAGTTAGCTTTCACTGGGCTTTCGGCCTGGGAATACCCCCAGCCCAGAAGGGTGACATAAGTCTGTTTTGCCCTATAGAGTCTGGGGTTTCTCAGTTTTTGCTGCCTCCTCACACTGCCTGGAAGCCCTCTGGAGGCCGTGCACCAGTGGCCTCTGAATTGGGCCACTTGGCTTGTACTTCTATGGACAGTGCTTGTTAATGAAAAAATTGGCAGCGGTACTGTCTGTAGCAATGAGCAGATGTTTTCCTGTGACTATGACTGAAAGAGATGCAAAAATGCACCTCATTGCCCTAATTTATAAAAGATTTATATGCATGTTAGACTGACTCTGTGACCAGTGACCCCAAAGTTGCAAGGGCATCCAGGGAGCTCCCCAACCTGATAAAGAGGCATTTGCGTAGACTGTGAGATCATGAGGAACTATGCCGAGGGCAACATCTTTAAATAAATTATTTGGGGACCTCACCGATGAAGAGACCTAAAAACTCTACTGGGTTTGGAAAGTTTATGAGATTGGGAGTCTATGTTGGGTTTGAATTTCGTAAGAAACCAGTTTTGTAAATATCTCATATTCAACCTCACATCAGGAACTACAGAAGTAGTGGAAGTCATAAATCTCATGAGTTTTTGGGTACAGATGGCCTTTTGAAATCTATTAGAAAACAGTGACCAAGGTCGGGATGACCTTGAACCATGAAAGGGATAAATAAACTTTTTGTGCAATGAAATTCAAAACTGCTCCAGTAAATGTTTTGTGTAAGGTGTAAATTGGGACTTTTCTGTATTAATGACAGGTTAGTGTTTGGGAGGCGAAGGTCAAATGATGCTACAAATAACCAGTCATCTTGGCAGGGATACACAGCACAATCTTTTGATGTTAACAAGGCCACTACAGCTGACACACATTTAGTTATAGGCAAGCCGTTTTTGTGGGGTAGTTTGCCATATGAGCTAGGTACTCACCTACCGACCAAGAAATGGATGGATGGCTGAGTTGACCATGAGCCAGCTGCCAGGATATCTGACCCACAGGGGGCTCGAACTCCTGACTGTGTGAGTGGCAGTGCAAGGACTTAACCACTAAGCCACGCAGCTCCTCTCAATTTAGTTAAAATATGTGGAGCTGTAGTCAGTCTCACATTATATTCATAAAGTTTCCTCCTCACACTCAAATCTTGGAATATTTCTATAGGATAGATGAATGGATACAGGAAAATAAGCATCCTTTAAATCAAGGAGCACAAACCAGACACCCCCAGACAATAAAGGGAAGGGGAATATTCAAATATTTATTAAGATGTCTGAGATCCAGGATAAGTCTCTGTTCACTGCTCTTCTTATCAATAAGAAAATATCTGGAATAAATTCCTTTTTTTAAAAAAAAGGTGGAGTGAGGAGTCATGGCACCCTTCCAGTGGCGTAGCACCAAGGGGACGGGGTGGTGCACGATGCATTAGGTGTGTGCTGGTGCGGAGCATGGCAGGGGCATTCTGTGGCATGGGGGGCATGCCGGAGTTGGCTGGGGCGTGGTAAGGGTGCAGGGCGCACGCTTGCCCCAGGCACAATTCCCCCTCACTCTGGCCTTGCACCTTTCTGCAGCATTGACATTGTGGCTGCAAAAAGAGGTGAAGAGCACTCGGAAGGAGGTACTGGAGAAATTCAGAGAGGGATAGATTTAAAATGTCAATGATAACTTTATTATAGAAAGGACCCAGTGATCTTGAGTGATCATGGACCATTGGTTGTAAAACAATGACAACCTCAGCAAATATTCCCAGAATGAATTCTGAAAACAGAGATTTATTAGATAAGTGTTTAACTACTGAAGAAATTAATACAGCAATTAATTCTTTAAAAGGAGGGTCAGCACCTGGGGCAAATGGATTCACATAAGTATTTTATGAGCAGAATAAATACATTTTTCTCCTTCTGTTACAATGAAATTATGGCGGGATCATCCTTGTGTGGTTTTTGGTTGGAAGCGAAGTTACTTTTAATTCCAAAACCAGGTAAGAATCCAACATTGAGTGAATCTTATCACCCAATATCATTAAATAATATAATTATAAAAAATTTACCAAGATATTAGTTTCCAGATTACAGATTGAAAGAGTGTATCCCACGTTTAATAAAACTGGATCAGTATGGCTTTGTCCCTGAACATTGTATATCGGATGCAGTTAGGAAAGTAATAGGGCTTTTATTTCATTCAGAGAGAGAGGGGGGGGGAGCGCAGTTACAGCTTTACTATTGTTAGACATTTATAAAGCGTTTGATTCCATGAGCTGAGATTTTTTTTAAAGTATAATATGATGAATTTGGAAATTGATTTAATTATGTCTTTTCATCTATCTATTCAACATCACATGAAAATATAGTAATTCATAATTGCATATTAGGAATAGCAAAACTTAACTGTGGAACTAAGTCTACACTTTCTGCTACTTTTCATTTTAGCATTAGAACCATCTGCAGATAAATTAAAATCTAACCAAGAGATTAAAGGAGTTAAATGTGGAAGGGAAGAGTATCTTCTAACCAGGTATGCAGATGATCTGTTAATATCTATATATAATTTGAACTTCTAAAATTTTGAGCACTGAAGAACTTCTAAAATTTAGTCAGGTTCCAGGTTTAAAGGTGAATGTTTCAAAATCCAGTATATGTTGTAACATTTTCCCAACAATACAATTAGAAGCTTCTCACACTTTAGGAATTCCATTGGTACATAAAAGTTTTAGGAGCAGCAGTGGCGAGAAGTTAAGAGCCCTGCATTCAACTGGAGGAACTGGCTTTGATTCCTAAAAGCTCTGCTTGAGCTGTGTGGGAGGCTTATCTTGGGGAATTCAGATTAGCCTGTGCACTCCCACACACACGCCAGCTGGGTGACCTTGGGCTAGTCACAGCTTCGGAGCCTCTCAGCCCCACCTACCTCTACAGGGTGTTTTAGTTGTGAGGGGGAAGGGCAAGGAGATTGTGGCCCCTTTGGAGTCTCCTGCAGGAGAGAAAGGGGATATAAATCCAAAACTCTTCTCTCTTCTTTAGGAGCAGCAGGCGTGAGGTTATTCGTGTATCTAATCTGGAGGAACCGGGTTTGATTCCCAGCTCTGCTCGCCTGAGCTGTGGAGGCTTATCTGGGGAATTCAGATTAGCCTGTGCACTCCCCACACACGCCAGCTGGGTGACCTGGGCTAGTCACAGCTGAGCTCTCTCAGCCCCACCTACCTCACAGGGTGTTTGTTGTGAGGGGGGAAGGGCAAGGAGATTGTAAGCCCCTTTGAGTCTCCTGCAGGAGAGAAAGGGGGGATATAAATCCAAAACTCTTCTTCTTCTTCTTCTTAAATATCTTGAAATTTCTGTAACAAGTATCAATATAATTTTGGAATAACGGATATGACTCGGCCATCAGAATGCTTCAATTAGGTTTTGCATTGCAAAATGGTAGCAACCAGCAATGTTTTCCATGGTTTTTTTTTCTTTTTATACCTGCTCAGATTTTTTTGTCTGTGGTTTAGGTTCTTTGCAATAAAGTTTTGTACATTCCTGTTTATGCATGCTACGTGGGTTTTTTTTTGTCTAGTATTTATATCTACAATGTACATCACAGGCATATAATGTGTTATAATGTTTCCTCATTGGTACACAAACAATGCTGAAAAATATGTTCATCTTCTAGGAATAAAACTGGTGGGGAGAAACCAAAAATGGTGTGAAAACAAAGCAATCTTGGAACCGAGGCACACATCGGGGATTTTTTTTCTGGCTGAAATATCAGGGAGCAGCAATCCAAAATCTTCCCAACTCCCAATTAAGCTTACAAATTGTAGAAAATTCACCATTCCAGTCGTTTGGCTTGCCCATTTCTTCAGTGCTCAGTATTCCAAAGTATACAAGGGTAATAGCAAATAATAAGCAGTAAATAAATAACCACAGCAGGAAATTGGCCTCTCTGTTTTGTTCAAAGGATGGATATGAGCCCTAACAAGTATAACTGTCAGTAGGTGTCAAAAAAACTCAACAGTGGGGGGTCTGTGTTGAGTGCCTTCCAAAGGGCAGAATCCCGTTTACTTTTCTCCTTAATTTATACAGTGAAATAACATTGCAAACGCCAGAATAAATCAGTTCATTACAATTGAATTACTTAATGACTCTTGCCCCCAGACCTCCTCCCCCACCATCCTCCTCCACCTCCATAGCATATGATTCCAATTTTTTAACTACATGGCTGGAAATAAGAAAAAGAAAGAAATTTGGCAGTGAGGTTCATACAGTTTAATGACTGCTTTCTGCTGCACCTTTGTTACAATGGTACACGTAACCCTTTGAGGCTGGGAAAACACACAGAAAGGTAGGTTACAGCTATCTCTCTTGTCCCAAAACATGGAAAGTAGAGGGGCTTTCAAGTTTCTCATTCCCATTTTGATTTCACATTTCCAAAGCATGAACCAGATGTGTGATCCCTCATTTTCATGCCGTTTTTGTATGCTGTCCTATCCCCTTTCTTCCCAAAATGTAAATATTTTCTGATCTGATTGAGATTTGATTCATGAGAGCTTATACCCTGGAAAATGTTGCCAGTCTTCAGGTGCTGCTGAACTCAAATTTTGTTTTACTACTACAGATTAACAGCCCCATCCAAGGGGGGGGGGATTTACTCATGGGAATGGTGTGCAGCCGCCCTGGCAGATGCCCTGGAAAAATGCCAGTTTGGCTAAATTTGTGACCTGGGCCTCCCTGGAAAGGGAGATATCCAGGATCACGTCCAGTTTACCAGATAAGAGTCTGCTGCTCATGTGGAGGAGTGGGGAACCAAACCTGGATCCAGTGGTGGGATCCAAAAATTTTAGTAACAGTTTCCCATGGTGGTGGGATTCAAACTGTGGCGTAGCGCCAATGGGGCTGGGCGGAGCACGACGGGGGCGTGGCCGGGCATTCTGGGGGTGGGGCATTCCTGGGCGGGGCTATGGCAAGGACACAGCCACTGCGCCGGTCCTTGGGTGAGAAACGAATGCACGCAGGTGCAGGCTGCCACGCACGCCGGTGGTACTTGGAGATCTCCCATTGTTACAGTTAATCTCCAGATGACAGAGATCAGCTTAGTGGTGGGATCCAAACATTTCAGTAACAGGTTCCCATGGTGGTGGGATTCAAACAGTGGTATAGCACCAATGGGGCTGGGCGGGGCATTCTGGGGGCGGGGCATTGCTGGGCGGGGCTATGGCAAGGACACAGCCACTGCGCCGGTCCTTGGGTGAGAAACGAATGCACGCAGGTGCAGGCTGCCACGCACGCCGGTGCACCTCCTGTTGGAGATCTGCCATTCAAGTTTTGGCAAAGCACTACTGCTGACAGAGATCAGCTTAGGAGGGCATCCAAACTAAGGCAAAATCAATATGGTTCCCCATGGTGGTGGATTCAAACAGTGGTATAGCACCAATGGGGCTGGCGGGGCATTCTGGGGCGGGCACGGTTGGGTTGGTTGTGGCAAGGACGCAGCCACTGGCGCCTTCCTTTGCGTAAACCACGGCGGTGCCACGCCACGCGCACCCGCCGGCATCGCCGCCATCACGCCGGTATATACACCGCGCACCAAATCACTGAAATAGTAACCCTCTCTCGGCACACACAAATAATTAGTAACCTACTCTCGGGAACCTGTGAGAACCTGCTGGATCCCACCTCTGCCTGGATCTCCAAATTAGAGTCCACCACTCTTAACCACTACACCACGGTTCACGAAGGTGCTTTTATCAAAAGAGCAGGGTTGTGATCTATTGCACAGTTTATTGTCAAAGGCTTTCACGGCTGGATTCAACTGGTTGTTGTGAGTTGTCCGGGCTGCATGGCCGTGATGTGGTAGATCTTGTTCCTAACGTTTCGCCTGCATCTGTGGCTGGCATCTTCAGAGGTGTATCACAGAGGGAAGTCTGTTATACACTGTGTCCGTCAACCAGAAGCATTGCCTTTGGGATGTGGGGGGAAAAGCTAGTCAGAAGGCCGCACACCAGGGATGTTGCAGCATGCCTGCTGCAATTACGTTGTAAAAATAAAAAGTGCCGGGCTCGTGCGGAAGCAATTGGAGTATTTCCTCCCTGTCTTAACTTGACTCCTCCATGCGAAGGGAGAAACCGGGATAAAATAGACCCGGATTTTAAAATACCAAATGTAACCC
Source organism: Sphaerodactylus townsendi (assembly GCF_021028975.2). NCBI lineage: Eukaryota > Metazoa > Chordata > Lepidosauria > Squamata > Sphaerodactylidae > Sphaerodactylus > Sphaerodactylus townsendi. The sequence continues at coordinate 42,441,643 of NC_059436.1, read as the reverse complement.
GGTACAATTATGCTGTGTGGAATTGACCCAAGTGATTCACCTCCCCTCTGCTGAATATAAAAAATAATGGGTCTCTGATAAGATCATATATTTGGGATAAAAGAGGACACTCATCTACTCCAATACGATGAGTTTTCATGTTCATACCAAGAGGGGAGGCAGCCTCCAGAATGCTCCAGCTCGAGCCAGCCGATTCTTACGGAGTCTAATTTGTTCCTGATTATGTTTAAAACCCCAATAAATCTGTCTGCTCAGAGAATACAAAGCCGGAGGGAGGAGTGGAGCAGAGAGACAGTGATCTCTGAATTAAATGAGAGACTCTCCAGTTGATTAAGGAAAGTCTTGCTGAGCAGCTTAGCAATGTGCATGCCCCTTCTCCGATTCCAACTCCGCTCTACTGAGTCGGCACGCCCTGCCCTCCATTACCTCTTTGGCACAGCAGCCCAATGTCATTGGTTACAGGAGCCAGGAAAAGATTAGGTGTTCCATCAGTTCCATGGACTTTGAAAAACGAGGGGAAAATGTGGTTTTAACTACTGTATGTCATCTTCTTTTCTCTTTCTTTTCTCTTTTTAAGGGAAGATATGTTCTTCGCATTGGCAGGTCATTTCGAATAACTAACAGAGGCCTTTTTAAGGTGGGCAACACCAGGCTGCTTTAGGGCATGAGACAGACAATTTGAATGGTATCCCTTGCACATGCAGCCAATGCCATGGAGCACAAACCATACAGAAGTTCCACAGACTCCAGTGTCTCATTTAGGGTCAGTCTTGTAAGTGGACACTACTATGATACTCAGTAAAATGGGAACCTCATGTGGTTCTCTGACATGCCACTTATGGTTCTTTTGAGAACTGTTTCCCATGACACTTGCCCTAAATTCCAGGAAAGTGGGCAATTTCTTTAGAAACAGGTAATTTCATCATTACTTCAGGCCCAGGATTAAGCTAGGCTTTACGTAGCTATTCTCCTCCTTCCAGATACACAATTCAACAATGGTAGTGGGAGACAACCCTACATGCTCAGAGATACAGTGATGATTAAATGGGTAATTAATCTGCCTAGTGGCAAAAATAGTCATGTGGCTCTTTTGATTGTTGGGAAGTACAAACCTGGCTCTGTACAATCTGTGAAGTGAGTATCACAACTCATACAATAATTGGGCAGCCTAGCAGAGACTTAAATGCAGGGACCAATGGAGTTGGCAAAAAAAGAAGTATTTTTGAAATTCAGGTTTATTAAACCTGATTTTAAAAAACAATACGAAAAAGCTAATACTACATATTGGGTTTTTTGGGTTTTCCCAAAAATTTTCAGGTTGTTAAACTTGAACATGAAAAATACACCTGCCACTGGATTGCATGAGGATCTGGGATGCAGCAGGCAGCAGAAAGCTGAACTCGCCTCACCTGCTGCCTCTGGTCAATTCCCCACTGGCAGAGTCTACCTAGGTTCGACCTAGGTTCGACCTAGGTTCAACCTTGGTACTCCCCACAGCTGCTGAGTTCGACGTGGATTCGTCCCAGCTTCGCCCCCTCTCACCATCAAATTTCCGAATCCACCAGGGTGGTACAACTTTTTCAACGAACCTATGTTGAACTCAAGTCGAAGCCGGTAAATTGGGGAATTGTCCTTGCCATGACTTTCCCATTCAGCCAATCACAGTTCAGTGTTTTGGGCATGCAAAAGGGATGCACGTTCACGTTTCCACGGTAGAACAGCAGCCAAACTGGAATGAGCAGCAAAGAGAGGGTGAGGTGATCCCACTCTCTTTGCTCAGCTCCAGCAGGACGACTTCGGCTGCTGTGGCGAGTAACAACGGAGTCAACCTAGGTCAGTACTTTTCAGGGACCCAGGTCAAGCCTAGGTCGATTCTCAAGTGCGGAATTGACCTCTGATACCCATAGTGGAATTCAGAGGCAGAACGTGCATTTCAATGGTGGACTTGGCTAGGCTGTGGGTTAGAGATGGAGAAAGAGTCTTCTTCTTTTTCTTCTTTTTCTTCTTCTTCTCCTCTTCCTCCTTCCCCAAACAGGCCTGAAAAGTGCCTTTTTTATTGGCACCTTCTTTTGGGTAACCTCTCTCTCTCAAATACCAAGAAGTTATTTTTCAGAATTTTTGTTTCTGGTTCAGGTTTCCTAAATGCCCACCCCTAGGGACCACATCCTGCAACAACTTTGCCCCAACATATACGTAGGCAATATTATTACAGAACCCAGTAGCATCATCTATAACATAATGGGCTCATCTACCAACGTGATATATGCTATCATGTGTCAATAGTTCAATCCTGCTTTCTCCAATAGGTGAAGTCCTATTTTTTTTTTTTTAAAAAAAAGACTTAAAATGGCAGTATTGAGAAACCAATGGAAGAACATGTCAGCCTTCTGGGGCTTTCTGTTACTGTCCCGAAAGTCTCCGTACAACAAAACAATTTCAAAGGAAGACTCCAGTATAAAACTGCTGAATTGGGATTCATGGAGGTTTCACCTAATTTCTCCTCCTGAGTTGAACTTGGACTTGGGGTTTTTCTTTTAGGGTAAGTATTTACCATCTTAGCAATACTTGGGACTCCCCATCCACTGCCAGAGCTATCTAGCTTAATGTAAAACCAGTGAAGGGTCTCTGTGAGTTTCTTGATGAGAACTGAATTTTACATAATTGCATTTCACGCTGTACTACTTGAATTTCATGGGCCCGTGACCCTACTTGTTTGTATTCTTACATCCTCCATAAAATGACAGCAATAAATGACATTGTGTCTGGGGGAAAAAATGGGTTCTAGCCTGCGCAAGCTTATGCTGGAATAAAATGTTGTTAATCTTTAAGGTGCCACAAGACTCCTGTTTATTTTTGTTCCCCTTGTAACCAGAGATGCTGCCGAAACTCACATTCCCTTGAGTTGGAATCTGAGCTTTGGCAGCTCGTAATGCTCAGCTTGAACAAGAAAGCAAGCTTTAAAGCTCTGAATTCTTCCCTGGCTTAGAAAGGAGCTACTCTTCCTCCCTCTCTCTTCCACTTCACCACTTACCACCCTTGTCACAACTGGTGGTGCTGGCACTGCCAGCCTGCCAACCAAATGGCAGAAGAGAAAAGCACAAAGGCAGATTCTCTACCTTCTCCCCTTCCCCTGGTTTCTTGATACAGTTTCAGAAGCATCCAAGACAAAGTGAGATACCCTGGAATTGTATGTACTTCTTGGGGCCTTTGACATCTAACAGGGAGGAAGGGGGATACATCTGGATCATTCTGTCCATGGAACTGACCTTGGGGAAAGGTGAGCAATCTGCTGATCTAAGGGGTGGGGTTTGCTCTGAGACTGATCGAAGCTTATTCAGGAACACATATAGCATCATTTACTATCCAAATGGACAAACATTGCAGAATTGGAGGGAAGCAGAGTATTAGAACTAGGAGCAGGCCAGGAGGAAAAAAATGGTCTGGGAAAAGGGTTCAGTGCTACCCCTCAAAGGAGGGAGAAAGGGAGGGAGAAAGAGCCCCCAACTCTGGCAGGTTCAGGGGAACCATGTACCTCTGTTCCTGGCCAACATGAGGACTGGCATATCTGTGCACCTCCACCCCTGCCTGACATGGGGTCACATGCCTCCATCCCAGCATGGACCTTGGCAGGGAACCCACCTCTGTTACCACCCAACACATGCCTTGATAAGAAAAACCAGGGATTATATTGGGGGGGGGGGTGAGGGGAAGAGGTCTCACAACCTAGATACCATATGCCTCAGTCACAAGGAGGTGTAACAATACAACCAGGCAGGAGGGACAATAACAGTTAGGGGGGTCATGCCACCCAAAAACATATCTTTACTCACTGACAACAATAGAGAGAAACAGACAAATATCCCTGCAGACTTCCAAAGTTTTGGCACCATGACTTAGAGTTCAGTTTGGACATTCCTTCCCATCCCTCCTCCTCTCTCCAGGGTGGGTGGGTCATGATCAGTTGCTGGACCCCTCCCACTCCCTTCCCCTCCCCCAGTGTGGGTGGACCAGGACCAGGTAAGGAAGAAGACTGCTCCTTAGCTTGTCATTGCCTAGCCCAGTGATGGTGAACTTATGACACATGTGTCAAAGGTGATACACCACAACATTTTGGGTGACACACCAGGGTTCACCAACACCTGACAACTATTCTCCCTGTTTGAGTTTGAGTCATTTTTTAAAAATTATTTGATGTTTCTTTATATAATACATAGCACCACACATGACTGGACTGTATTTTAGGCATTATACAAATTTTTGACACACTGAGCCTGAAAGCTTCGCCATCACTGGTCTAGCCTCAGATGACATGGACACCCAAGGTAGGTTTTTTTTAAAGATAACCAAAGTGGAGAGATCTCCAAGCTGTCTCATGCCAGGTCAGACCGTTGTTCCAACCAGCTCAATATCATCTACTGCGATCAGCAACTGCTCTCCAAGGTATTGGACAAAGAAAGGTCTTTTCTAACACAACAGCTTTTAGATGGAGATTCTGGAGATCAAATCTAGGACCTCTTGCCTGTGCTCTATCATCCTTGTCCACAAAGCATCATTCTCACAGCTAGATCTCCCCCAGTGTATGCACCTAAATGCACAGAGAAGCGAGATTCAGGCTGAATTTCACTGGTGGATTCAAAGTGGAGGATGCTTGAAGGGTACAATCTCTACCCTCTTCCTCCATGGACTACGGCTCTATTCATATTTCACTAGCCAACTTGGCAGGGTCAGTGATGCCCATCATCTGGAGAACTGCCATCAGAGAAGGAGAGAATATAGATTAACTAAAATGTCCAGCCCCTTCAATCTGAATGCCAAAAGCATTCCAGGAGCTTTTCACAGAAAGATATTTGCAAGAGAACTACCTGCTAGTCTTAATTATTTGAGAGGCTAAACTGTTTTCCTTCCTGCTTAATTCCACCTTCTGATTGGCTTTTGTCTTGAGCAGCTGTACTGTTTGAGTTACAAAGCAGTTAAGTCTTGTTCCCAGTGAAACAGCTATTCACAATTGGACTTATCTTTAAAAGCTTTGCAAGAGATGAGCTGATAGATCAAAGCCAAGCTCATTATAATCACTCAGCTCCGCTGCAAGCTAATTACACACAAGAATTGTAAGAATTGCAAGCTTGTCAGAAGCTGCAAAGAGAATAGAAAAAAAATAAGATTTTCTTAAAGAAAGCTGGCAATGATATTAAAAAAAATCAATTCATAAGATTTTCTCCTGTAGAAATGTGATAGGAAAAAATAAAGATAAAATCAAATCAATGAAATCTGCATGTGCTAAAAACATGGAATGACTGATTTAGTTTGATGAGGGTTAAATTTTCAGCATGGAAGAAAGAGCGGGGACATGGTAATCACAGCATAAAAGACCATATGGTTCAGATATAATAATAAACCATGGTTTGACATTCTGCAACTAAACCTGGAGGATCTCTGGATGCACGAGTTCCATCCTCTCCTTGCACAGATCTATAATATACATAAATTTTAGCTAGTCATAATGTCCCAGTCACAAACTGTGGCTTGCACTTCTGCATGCTAAACAAGTAAAGTGCAAACCACAGTTTGTGACTGGGACATTATGACTAGCTAAAATTTATGTATATCATAGATCTGCACAAGTAAAGTGCAAACCATAGTTTGTGGTTCAGACATTAAGGCAAACTTTGATTTGCCTTAACAGCAAAACTATTTAATTAGATTTCTGGGGGGAGTGGGGAAGACAAGCCCCAAGGATTTCACAGGTTTGTTCAAGCTAAGGAAAAAGCTAAAGCTTTGGGGACTTTTAATCCAAAAAGATAACTGGAGGTAGAGTATATATGGGGAGGCGGAAGGGAAGATTTATTTATTTATTTATTTCTTCGACTTCTATACTGCCCACCCCCGGAGGGCTCTGGGCGGTGTCCAACAACTGATATAATCTAAAATAACAAGAAGAGCACATTCAATAAATACATACAACATAATAAAATTAGGGCTCTAAATTTCACATTAAAACCATTTAAAACAGCGCACAAAACATTGTGACCAGCAATCTAAAAGTCCCTCTGAGGAGGGAACGGAATGGCCAAAGATGTAAAAGGTGGCAGATGATAAAAAGGGAAGGAGGAAAGTTATTTAATGAATGGTGTGAAGAGCCAGTGAATGTGGTATAATGGATAGAATGTTGAAGCAGGAGTTGGGTTCTGATTCTTGCTCAGCCGTAACAAGCTCATTGGGTGAACCTGAGCCAATCATATCCTCCCAGTCTAACTTATTTCACCAGGCCATTGTGAGGATAAAGCAAGGGAGGGAAGAATCATATGTATAGTATCATGAGCCCCACAGAGGAAAGTCAAAACACAATTCTGAACAGAAGTGAGTTAGGCCCTTTCTGTTTGGGCCAATAAACGTAGGGGAAAGGCGGGTTACATGGACCCACCCTCGCCCCACCCCCTTCACATAACTGCCTGTCCTGTTGACTACACTTCCCACCAGCCTGCTTTTAAAGGCTGCTTTTAAACTAAGGTAGTTCCCACCAGGCTCCTTTTCAACTAAGGTAAGTGGGAGGAGGGGGGCACGGGGGGTGGGGGAAGGAGGAGGGGTCTTCTTCCATACCCTTGGCATGTGCCTGGTGCACGAGGCACCATCCCCTTATAGCTACGCCACTGCATATAAGCACACTTAAGTGGAAGCCCCCATCTCAGTACCTCTTCTGCTGTCAAAAGCAGAACTTTTTTCTGAATTGCTACTGCAGTATATTCTGTATTGACTTTTGTGAGTCAGAGGTTACGACAAAGTTGGTACAAGTCTCACAGGAAGCAGACCGAAAACACAAACTTATCTCTCACGGGTAGCTTTCCACCTAGTGAATAAACCCCCAAACATCTACCTAATTTGGAGGCAGGGTAGAATCTCTAGGGGGCGAGGGCTTCATTGTGCAAGCCGAATTGCCAAGGCAGTGTGGAGAGGGACAGACACAAACGGCATTTCTTTCTGTGTTTTATTTGGGAGGGAGCTCTTGGCCCCGGAATTATCTTCTCTTGTACAATAGCTACTCTTTTTTTTCATTTTTTGAAGGCCAGGCAAAATTAAAGAGGAAAGGTATTTTTAAGCATGCCTATTTACTTAGGGACACATCCAACTACAACAAGGTTTGTGCCATACAACTACATGTCCAATATTTTTTTTTAAAAAAAGGAAACAAAAATGCACAAGCGTTGTTTCTGACTAACAGATTCTTGGACCAAATTGGCCTTTGCATCTTATTCCCTCTGCCAGCAGCAAAAGTATATTCAGCTATCCCGCCGCTTCCCTTGTGGAAGCATAAAAAGACTGCAGGCCAAACATGGATCTGATTCTGGCCTATTTCTGGCCATTTTATACATCACAATTTAAACCGGGGGTTGGAAGCTGATTCCCATCTACAAAAATACACACCAATGTTTATGAATGGCATGGGCTCTAATAGGCCATGTTCAAAGGGGAGAGTCCAATTTCTGATTCCCGTTTCTGGCCAATCTCTACCCCAGCTTTCTTCCAACTTCTGGCTCCTAGAGGCACTTTAATAACGTTTTGTTAGGATGGGCTTAGCTTGAACATATCTGCTTTCACATCCAGCATGTGAGCTCCCAAAGGCATCCGGTGGGCCACTGCGACTAGTGCTGGACTAGATGGACTCTGGCCTGTTCCAGCAGGCTCTTTCTTGTGTTCTTATGTTCTTAATTTTACACTGAAAGGTCAGTCTGCCCCCTTGCTTTTTGTGGCCTTTTGATCCCACTGTTCCTACTCTCTGTAACTATTTAATATGGGTCATCATCCATTCTGAGTACACTAACAACTCTTTTGATTGGGGTTGTGTTTTAAACTGGCCTCTATTTTTAACATATTTCTTCTCCATTCACTTTTTTGTTGTCTGCAGCTTTTTGGATAAATGTATCCACCTTTTGTTGGATCTTTCTCTTTTTCTACTGCATTCAACTTTTCCTACTAATTTTCCTAGCATGGCTACCCCTCTGGAATGATCTTTTATGGGGAGGCAGGGATTAATTCCATACAGCCCACCCTCCAAAGCAGCCATGTTCTCCATGGGGATCTCCATGCCTCACCTGGATGTTGGCTACCCAGAGACTCTTCAGCCCAAGAGACTTTCAACTCAAGTTCCGAGAACTGAGGAGGATTAATTTAAAAATGTGTGCATCTAGTCCTAGTTCTCCACCACCACCACCACCACCACCACCTCCTCCTCCTCCTCCTCCTACTACTACTACTACTACTACTACTACTACTACTACTACTACTACTACCCCACAATATAGCTAAGTCCAGAGATGGCAGATAGAAACTGTTCAGCATGTGCTTTTGCACTGTTGCTTTTATGCAAACATTCCGAAAACTTTAATTCATCCTCTGATAAACTCATACAACACTTTATCTGATGGGAGAATTGTGATCCATTTATTAGCTGATTTTAATCCAATTGTTACTAATACACTAGCTAAATTCCTTGCCTTAGCTAAAAGATTAAGAGAACAATGGCTGATTTTAAAGTTTTGTATTTAGCTTTTTTATGCCAATAAAGCTGCTGCTACTGGTGGTGGTGGTGGTGGTGAAGAAGGAGAAGGAGAAGGAGAAGGAAAAGAAGAAGGAGGAGAAGAAGAAGAAGAAGAAGAAGAAGAAGAAGGAGGAGGAGGAGGAGGAGGTGGTAGAGATGACCCTGCTGAGGCAAGTCAGAGAGGAGGTCCAGCCCACCCAACAAGTTAATGGAGTATCATCAGCCACAGCTCTCTAAATATCCTTTTGCATTTCCTAGCAAAATGGAAATTCTTCTCTTCATCAATTGTTCTATATAGAACAGCATCTGTTAGTTCAAACCCTGCTCAGTACCTCTCTAAAAAAAATCAGCAACTGATAACACAGAGTTGGCTGTCAGGAAATGTCTGTTTCTACAAAGAGTTGTCTAAGGACTGGGGAGGCAAAAAAGGAGGGGGAAAAACACCCTCTTCGTGAACATGAATGGTCATCCATCAATTTATTTTAAGCACATTACTCCTCTGACAATGACAGAAGGGAGGAGGGGAGCTGGAAAAAAAGGAAAGACGTATAAAATTAGGTTTGTGTCACTCACTTAACGTTGCCGTCTCCCCAGAGGACTCTCTCTCAAACAGTGCTCCGCAAGCTCATGAATATTAATTATTTCCCTGAATGCACCGCAGCTCACCAAAACAATAAGATGAAAGGGGTGGGAGACCTGATTGATGAAAAGCAAAAGGGGGGTGGGATAGGCTGACCCCCCCCCCCCGAAAGGGGACTTTTGGAGGCAATGAAGCACTCTTTGAGATATCTCGACAGGCCTTTGAACAGAGGGTATACAAAGAGGCCAGCTTCACAGATACAATACTGGTGTTAAGAACAATGGAAACCAGTGTGAATGACTGTCTACAGTGTCAGGCTTGGACCAGCAAGACCTGGGTTCAAATGGGAACGAAGAAGCTCCACTGGCAAACTGTGAGCTGGCTCTCATGCTCCTATGCAGCTGTTGTGGTAACCCTCATACCTGCTGCCCGGAGTTACCGACATCAACATGGTGGCGGCTGTATCCTCCTGCAATAACAACGAATCACCCGACTAGAGATCCACTAAAAAAAAGGGCATTTGGTGGAACTTCTACATGGGGGGCACAGAAAGCAAACTGAACTTGTGGTCAAGCTTCCAAGCTTGCCTCATGACAAGTTCGACCCTTGGCCCCTCCAGCTCAACACTACCTGCTCAACTGGGGAACAAAGTATGGCCTGTGGGCCACACATCACTTGGAAGAGGGATGCTGTATAGCCTTGAGGAGCATCAGAGCTTCCAGGTTTGGGTGGGAAATTCAGTCGGGAAAAAAAGTTGAAAGATGGTATCCTGATAGCACAGGAAATTCCTTGTCATAGATCAGAGTAGAGCAGTGGTGGCGAACCTTTGGCACTCCAGCTGTTATGGACTACAATTCCCATCGGCCCCTGCCAGCATAGCCAATTGGTCATGCTGGCAGGGGCTGATGGGAATTGTAGTCCATAACATCTGGAGTAAAGTTCGCCACCACGTGAGTAGAGTTGCAGTATAACTTTGGGGGTTGTGGAGTCAGAATGCCACCTCTCAACTGCTCTCTAGGCTGAGAGGTGGAGTTCTATCCCCTATTGGGAAACGGGGAGCCTTTCTTCTAAACAAGTACTTTCTGTTTCCTAGGTAGAAAGTAACAGGAGGGAGCAGCACAATGCGAGGAACATATGAGAGAGGGGACCCCTTTCTTCTGCAGCAGGCGACAATATCAAGTTTTTGGATACCAGTGTGCTAAAGTGTTTGCACTTGGAGCTGACACTACATTGGTGGCCCACGTAACTCCAGTGAAGACCTACTGTGACCCACATAATTGTTTCACTGAGAAATCTTAAGCAGGTGTACTCAGAACAGTATGTGAGATGTTGAGCAGGCGTGTCATTTCAAAATATTGGATGCTAGCTAGATCAAGTCAAAAGGATATGAAACTTAAAAAAACCACTGCTTTTTCTCCTTACAGAATTCTCTCTCTCTCTCTCTCTCTCTCTCTCTCTCTCTCACACACACACACACACACACACACACACACACACACACACAGAGAGAGAGAGAGAGAGAGAGAGAGAGAGAGAGAGAGAGAGAGAGAGAGAGAGAGAGAGAGAGAGAGAGAGAGAGACGGACATACCAAGAAAACTTCATTCTCCTGCAATTCTATTAGCCATTCAAAGCACACCACAGTCGTGGCAGCATGGCTAAACACAGGTGGCACAACATTGTGCCTTGGTGCTCATGTGCCTGCATTTGCATACACCTGCACCGGAGGCAAGATTCATCCTCCTCTCCTTCCTGCTAAAATTTATCTTCCAAACTGAGGTTTGGAGAAGAGGTTTGGCTCTGGAGAACCGGCACTTCTCAATACTTGTAGTATGTTCATAGGGTGTGTGCAAAAATTAAAGTCAAAACAAAGATTCGCCAAGGAGAGGGACCAGGTTAAAAAAGGCAGTGGGAGCATATGGAATATTGGGACCACTTCCTTCCTTATGGGGTGGAGAAAAGCCTTGGTTTATATCGAGGGTTGTGTAAAAGTTTGGAGCTGGGGTAAATGCCAAACACTGTGAACAACAACTTTTAAAAGTGATCTACCGAAAAAACAATCCCAAAACGAAACTGACACCACTTTCTGCAATACAGGCTTCTGCTCCCACTACTGGATCATCATAGGAGAGAGTAACGCTGTACCGTGCAGGGTATCTCAGGCAAAGGGGCTGCATAAGGCCGGGAAGCCGGCCACTGCCAGATGCCGAAGCAAATTAATTTATTTACCCCCACTGTAGACCTTGCATTTGGTAAGAGCGTCACATTGGAACAAAACACCATTAATCTTATCTGTTTTCTTTTCTCAGCTTTGTGCTTTGGAGGAGAGGCCAGGGCAGCCTGACAGAGAAGACCACACAGTTGTACTCTTTTCTCTCCCCCCCCCTCCCTGTTTGCCTCCCCTGGCCTAAGCGGATTGATCCAAGCCTTATCTGATTAGAAGGGGGGGCACGCTGGGGAGAAAGCCAGGAGAAAACAAAACAGGAGACTAATTGAGTTACAGGCCAACTAGCGCAGGGAAAGCTGCGTGCAGAGGAAGAGGTGAAGCGTGGACGTGCCGATGCAACACAACGGCAGCAACAAAACACAACGGTAAAAAGAAAGATGCACAGGGTATGCCAAAACAAGGATCAGGGCTTGTTTCCCAGGTGCAAATGCAAATTCTAACTCTTTATTTTTTCACTGAAAGCCTTCCAGCAGGTGCACCCGGATATCCTTTCTCCGGAACATCCTTGTAATTATCTTAAGTAATTCCTTGCCACAAAATATGACAACAGCCACTTGCAAAAGTGGCACTGAAAAATGGATCGAAGGATGTCGCTTAAGAGAGATGACCCATGGGAGCCAAAGCCAATGGAGAGTTCTGGTAAACTCGACAGCTTCAACTCTGTTTTGTGTCATTTTGATTGGCTCCAATAAAAGATATTATGCGGACTGGGGGTACAGACCTGGGCTCTTGCAAGGAAGGATGTGAGCAAGGGAGTAAATTCATGGAGAATGGGTCTGTCGAAAGCTCACAGTCATGGTCAGTAAAGCAGAACTTTTATATTCAGAGGAAGTAAATCGTAGAGTACCACATCGTAAGGATAAATATCAGGGGAAGGCTTGTTTTTGCTTGCAAGCTTCCCAGAAACATCTGGCTGTTCAGTGTTAAGAGGCAGCGTGCAGGGCTATACAGACCTTTGGTTTAATCCAGCAGGATAGTGTTTATGTTAACATGACTCTAGCTTCATAGCACATAGCATCCTCTAGGCCAGTGGCAGCGAACCTTTGGCACTCCAGATATTATTGACTACAATTCCCAGCAGCCCCTGCCAATTGGCCATGCTGACAGGGGCTGATGGGAATTGTAGTCCATAACATCTGGAGTGCCAAAGGTTCGCCACCACGGCTCTAGGCTTAAGCTGTGCTATTACGATAAGCTAGTGACCCTGACCTGGATGGGCTAGTCTAGCCTGATGTCATCAGATCTAAGAAGCTAAGCAGAGTTTGCATTGGTTAGTATTTGTATGGGAGACCACCAAGGCGGTCCAGGGTCACTTCACAGAGACATGCAATGGCAAACCACCTCTCTTTGTCTCTTTCCTTGAAAATCCTTCTGGGATGGTGCAACTTGGCAGTCCTTATCACCACGATCTGGAGCACTACAGACCTGCTCCAAAAACTGGTGGTAGATTGTGCCGTCAAGTCACCATTAACATATGGCACCCTGTACGGTTTTCAAGGCAAGAGGTTCAGATGTGCTTTGCCATTGCCTGCCTCTGCATGGGCTGAGATTCTTAAAACTAACCCTTTCTTACCCTACTTTATATCTTTCCCGCCTCTGCAGTGCCCTTTTTGAGATATGTCAACCAGAACTACACATGGTATCCCAAACGAGACTGCATAGCTTTGTAAGAGGAGATTCCAGTATTGGCCATTTTATTTTTGAGGTTTTCCCTAATAACTCCAAGCACAGAGTTTGGCTTTTTAACCACTACCACACGCTAGGTTGACATTTTCATTGAGCTTTTCTCTACACCCCCAAGATGTCTTCCTCTCTCCATCGTGGCCAGCTTAGACCCCATCAGCATATATTGCCTGGCTCTGTATGGGCTGAGAGCATTGTGGGAGAACTGTGACTGGCCCAAGGTCACCCAGCAGGCTTCTTGTGGAGGAGTGGGGAATTGAACCCACTTTTCCATTTTAGAGTCTTCTGCTCTGAATCACCACGCCACACTATCTCTGTGCTCCAAACATCAACTGCAGGCAAATATGGTAAGATTGGCAAGACTACAGTGGTGGGGTTCAGCAGGTTCGCACCACTTCGGCAGAACCGGTTGTTAAAATGGTGCTTGTCAACAACCGGTTGTTAAATTATTGGAATCCCACTGCTGCAAGACTGGGTCCATCAAGTGGGGCTGTGGTGGGTTTGGTGGCGGGGGGCTGTGGTGGTTCTCAATGGTTTTATGTACGGAAAACCTGCAACCTTTAAGACTTGCAGATGTATTGTGGCACATTTTCTGAACCACTGCTCATGTTGCTGATGCAGGTTTTGTTTTGCTTTGTTTTCTGCAGCAGGGACCGGGGAGCAAAAGGTCTTAAAGCCGCAGAAGCCCATTGCTCTCACATCCTGCATGTGAGCTCTTAAAGGCACCTGCGAGTAGCAGAGAGCTGGACTAGATGGACTCTGGTCTGATCCAGCTGGCTTGTTCTTATGTTCTTATGTTCTTAAAGATCTCCCTGTCACACAAGCACAGGTACTAGGGGGCGAAAGGCAGAAACTCTGTGACAATCAAACCCAAAGATACAGGCATGCTTCCAAAACAAGCCCTGAATAATAAAGGCAGCATAAAACCCATGGGGTTTGCTCATTTACTTGGGGCCGTGGAGGACAGCTGTGTGGCCAGCATGGGTTCCTTCTCACCTGGGGGCCCCAGATATTCTTACAAATGATAGACACAAATATAGTCAACTGGGAAGGATTTGGCTGGACAAACCTACAGGCTCCCTTGATGGCTTCAACATCTCCCAGCCTTTGTGTTTACAATCCCTTGCTAATCAAGGCAAAGTGAGCTTGCAAAAGGGATCTGGTTAAGCGATTATCACCTCTGGAGGAGGAGGACTCAAGTAGCTTTGATCCCCCCTCCAAGGGCCCTCATTAGCATCTCAAAGGAGGTGTCGACTCCTTCGACTGAGCCCACTTCCCAGAGCTCTCTTGCAAGCAGGCCTTTCAGGTTGCAGCCCTCCCCCTCCCCTCCCTTCCCCTCCGCTTTAAAGAGGCTCTGGATTATATCCACAAAAGGCTAGCTCAGCTCAAAGGCCTGAACTGCAGGCAATAACAGAAAGCATTGATTTCTCCATCCCATTGAACAACGACTGCAAGAGATATGGGAGGGCTGAATCTGAGGAGAGGACTTGTGGGACTTGAGGCTGTCATAATGTGGTTCTACATCCACAGTTCTTAAGCACTTTTACTAGGAATTAAGAGAGCTTAGTGGGTGGGTCTTGCTTACCTATTTTGGGCGCCCTGTCGCTGGTAAATCACTGTCTTCCTATTGTTCCTGTTTTTGTCTTCCAAGGATGTTTTAAAAGCATACAAGGTGGCATACATCACTTCAGCTTATAGCAGTGAGTTCCATAAACCAGTTATGCACTTACTTGTGTGAAGTAGTACGCACTTTTTCTGTCCTGAATCCACTGGTCCTTCAACTTCATGGGACCGATAGATTCAGGAAAATGGATGAAAAGGTTCTTTTATCTTCCTGTAATTTCTTTATACAGTGGAACCTTGGTTTTTGTCGCCTTCAGAGTTCGTCGGTTTCGGTTTTCACTGATTCTTTGGCCGAAAATTTTGCCTCGGTTTTCGTTCGTCACTGCAGTTTTTGTCAGTTTTTCGCGGCGCACGTGCACTAATTTTGTGGTGAAAACCAGCGACCCACTGCATTCAGCAGTTGCTACAATGGAGCCTCGATTTTCGTTGGTTTCGGTTTTCACCGATTGTTGTTGGACAGATTACCGACAAAAACCGAGGTTCCCCTGTAACTCATTGACATCCTTAGGTTAATTTCAGAACTTTTCCCAACA
Source organism: Sphaerodactylus townsendi (assembly GCF_021028975.2). Lineage (NCBI taxonomy): Eukaryota > Metazoa > Chordata > Lepidosauria > Squamata > Sphaerodactylidae > Sphaerodactylus > Sphaerodactylus townsendi. The sequence goes on along the minus strand of NC_059436.1, from coordinate 42,426,466 downwards.
ACTTGGACCAAGTAATAACAGCTAATAAAAGTGCCTTAAGCATGTGACAAATTCTTTATCATCAGCTTTTCCTGCTGAACAAAATGGGAGTCAGAAAAGATGCATCGCCCCACAGTAACTTACCAACACAGTTGAAGGATAGCTCTTGCCGGCAAAACAGAGAGCAGCCATCTCCACTGACCTTGTTCATGTCATCACACTCTTCGCCAAGGTCTCTGTATATGATTCAAAAGCACAACCAGACATTAAAAAGTAAAAAAAAAAAGATGATGATGCACAAATTTGGAAAGAACATTGTAAGGGGAAAGCTAGGCCTTTATTACCCTAGGAGCTCAGAGCACATAATACAACTGCCTTGACAAAGCTAAGTAGGTCTAGATATGGTCAGGGCTCAGATAGGAGACCACCAGGAAATCCTATGTAAGTCACTGAGCTGAAATTTATAAAATGATGGCCACAAATAAACTGATCCGAATAGTCCTGTTTTAAGAAGAAGTAGTAATAGTAGTAGTAGTTTGAATTTATACCCTCCCCTTTCTCTCCTGTAGGAGACTCAGAGGGGTCTACAATCTCCTTTCCCTTCCCCCCCATAGAGCTGTGACTAGCCCAAGGTCTCCCAGCTGGCGTGTGTTGGAGTGCACAGGCTAATCTAGTTCCCCAGATAAGCCTCCACAGCTCAAGTGGCAGAGCAGGGAATCAAACCCGGTTCTCCAGATTAGAGTACCTGTTCTTAACCACTACGCCACTGCTTCTCCTTTCTTCCTTTCACCCCAATCTCACTAGATGGCTTTAGGCTTACCGGGGTCTGATATAAGGACAACAGGATAGTGTCCATGATGTGCTTTGAACACTGAAACTGTTATATAAATATGTAGGGGGCCTGGAAAGACTTGAGGACAACTTGTTCGCCTCTCCCCCACTATTTTCACTTTCCCTTCTTTAACACTTCCATTTCCTGCTTCCTTCTCTCCTTCCAATCCACTAGACCACCAACCTTTATCTGCCCCTCTCTTCACCTATCTCTCCTTCCCTACCCTGGCATCTTCACCCCAGGAAAAAGTCTAGCCTAGTACTGTAATGGAGGCTGGGCCAGGCCCAGTAATGAAGTGAAAAACCTGCAAGAATTTGCAGGGGGAACCTCACTTTCCCATATTATTTCCCCTTTCCCTCTTCCTGGCAACCCCTATACCTTAAATTCCCCCTGCTTCTTTCCTTCCTGCCTGCCTGCCCATCAACCAATCAACCCTTTTCCATCCCTGTCTTCATCTGTATATATTAGGTACTTCATTTATATCCCATCTTTCTACACAACTGATACCCAAAGTAGCTTAGGCTGAGAGTATGTGATGGTCAAGGTCACCCAGAAAGCTTCATGGCAGAGTGGTGATCCCAGATCTTGCTGAGCCTAGCCTTAACCACTGTACATGCTGGTTTTTTTTTCCTGTCCTTATCCAACCAAATATTATACATACACAATATCTATCTATATTTATCTTTTAACAAGCAATTTCCAAATAAGGCAAATGAGTTTAATGCCCCTATTATTTAGTAATACATTTATTTATTTATTAGATTTATAACCTGCTTTTCTTGCCAAAGCAGCCTCAGAGCAACTTCCAATATTCCAATAAAAAACATACGTAATATAAAATATACTATATAACGATGCTTTAAAAAAATCCAACCGGGCTAGGACAATGTATTGTCGAAGGCTTTCATGGCCGGAATCACTGGGGTGCTGTGTGGTTTCCTGGTTGTATAGCCGTGTTCTAGCAGCATTCTCTCCTAACGTCTCGCCTGCATCTGTGGCTGGCATCTTCAGAGGATCCTCTGAAGATGCCAGCCACAGTTGCAGCAGAAACGTCAGGAGAGAATGCTGCTAGAACACGGCCATACAGCCCGGAAACCACACAGCACCCCAGGCTAGGACAATTAATATAAAGTTTAAAAATAGCATACGTGTAGCTCAGGGGGAAGAATTTCAGATCTCTCGAGCAGGTGGGTGCCTAACAAGTTGTACCTTAATTAGGGGACAGGTAATTAAAACAGCACCTTCAGTTGATTGTTATTGATCCTTTAAAAATTAAGGGGAGGAAAAGGCCAGCATTTGTATAGCCCAGGAGATCATATGCCAGAGGAAGGCAAAGTAGATGGCGAGACTACAACATTCAGTTCCTGGCATCAAAGTCCAAACCTGCCTCTCTCCTTCAGTGTACCCAGACTCCTTTGGGGCTGCAGAGCAAACCTTGCTTTGAGGTTGCCTTGGAAACCTGACCTACTGTGTGGCAGCTGGAATACAATCCACCCTGGCAGACAGGCCCCCTTGGACTTCTCACGTAATGATAGCGCCAAGACACTGGGAAACATTATCTCTCTTTTTCTTGTCAGCAATGAACACCCAGAAATGATTGGTGGAGTAAGAAGCGGGGAAGAGGGAATAGGACAGCAGTAATTCCATGGGGCTTAACTGAATGCCACCTTCTCTTGAGACCCCCAAAACTACAAGACCCTTTCTCAACGTCTTCAGATGAGGCAGGCATCAGAGGCAAAGCACAGCACCACCTTCACAGCTACAGGCACAGATCGCTACTACTTTCCACCCCAAAGTTACATACTTTTAAGCCTTAGGGACACTATGAGAAAGTTTAACTCTCTCCCATTAAAGGCCATGGGTCTTAAAAGCTGCACTGCCAGGCTTATCCTGTTTCCCCGAAAATAAGACAGTGTCTTCTATTAATTTTGGCTCCCAAAGATGCACTATGTCTTATTTTCAGGAGATGTCTTATTTTTCCACTCCACAGCTGCATGCTCTGGTCGACGAGCATGATTCCAAACAAAAACTTTGCTACATCTTACTTTCAGGGAAGGCTTTATATTTAGCACTTCAGCAAAACCTCTACTATGTCTTATTTTCAGGGGAACAGGGTAGAAGGATAGCAAACTGCAGGTGAAAGAACATTTCCCAGAGCTGAGAAAGTTGGTACATGGATCTGAGTCTCCCCGGCTAACCTTAAAGTATAGGAAAGCTTATAGGCTTGCGGCTTACCATTATAATTGAGCACAGTCAAGTAGCAACCAACCTATGACAAGGTGAGTTTCAAGGCAAAGTGAGCCTGCCTTTGCATTTCACCACAGAGCTACGGTTGGCCGTGCTTCACTTCCAAGTGTTACCCGCTGCCAGGGTAACAAGTGAGTTCAGCGATTTAGGCTAGTCTGGACAATGCGGGCTGCTCATAAGCTTATACCAGCTTCCTATCTACCTGGCCAACCAATCACTGCCTGTCTCGATAAAAAAATTATTTAAAACTTATTTGTTAAGGTCTAGACATTTGATAGTAAGTGTAACCAGATTCAGGGGGAAATTAAACATTCCATTCTAGTGGCAGATAAGCCAGGGTTCAGAATGAAGGAAGAATGAATCTTCGTTGCTAAGATTCTTGGAATTGCGGCTGCCTCATCCTTCTGTTGACTAATACTCAGACACCATGCTAAGCTAGGCAGGGAGTGTAGCACCCTTTCTTTACTCCCTCCAAAACTGCAACTGCATAGGGGGCCACAAGCCAATGGAGGGTCCTGGCTCCTGGGTTGAAAACCACAGCTGTATATGATGCACAGCCGCTCTACAAACTGAGAGCAAAACTCAGAGTGCTGAATCCCCCGGACAGAATTTTAAAAGCAGGTAGAGAAGAAGCAACTGCTTTTATCTGAATTGATAAGCCCACTGCTGTCTAACTGCTTTTAGAGACTGCTATTCTGAGAGATGGAAATGCTGAGCAGATAGGAAGAAAAGTCTGCAGCTCTAAACCATAGTTTGTATGTACATATGGAAACTCAAACTGTGATTTGGACTCCAGGTTAGGGGAAGGAGGAGGAGGAGGAGAGGAGGAGTTTGGATTTATATCCCACCTTTCTCTCCTCTAAGGAGACTCAAGGGGGCTTACAAGCTCCTTTCCGTTCCTCTCCCCACAACAGACATCTTGTGAGGTAGGTGGGGCTAAGAGAGTTCTGAGAGAACTGTGACTAGCCCAAGGTCACCCAGCAGGAATGTAAGAATGTGGAAGCAAATGTGGGCAAGAAGAGCTGGGAAATCAGAAGAGAGAGAAAATCACTTATGGACTGCAGTACAAACTATATTCAGAAAGCGTTTTTTATTGTGTTATGATTATTGTTATGTCAAATAAAGGCTTATTATTATATTATTATATTCAGAAAGCCAGGCTACATCCAAAGGAAAGGAAAGAATGCCCAGATGTTTTCCAAGATTAAGCAAAAAAACCTGCATACTTACTTTTGGATAATTCCATCGCCACAGTAGCTGCCTTCATGGACATAAGCGAGAGGAGGGGATGCTTCGCTCTCTTCCCTCCCGGAAACAACGGCGACCCAGTAAGTGTATAAGCTGCCTGCTCTGATTTCGCTGCAACACAAGAAAACAAAATACATTAGCTGGACAACAACATCGGAGCCAAGAAACAGATGAAGAGAGTCAGTGCTGATGTTGCAACTGTAATTCTACATGAGTATAGAAAAGGCAAAAAAGAGCAGCATTGGGTGCTTTTTAGACCTCAGGACTGGAAGACTGCATGCAAACTGTTCAGCACAGACTCTACTATCAAGCTACCTCTTCCCACAAACAAGCATCAAAGAAGGATCTGATTAGAAGCCTAGTAGGCAACAATACAAGGCTGTTGGGTTGTCAGAGATGAGGACATTGCTCACTGTTAGACAGGGCTGTCAGTCCTGAAGATATTAGGGGCTGAGCCTGAAGAGAGCAAGCTTTGGAGAAGGGAGGATCTCAACAAGGCCAAAACAATGGCCAAAGCAACCATTTCTACCTCTGTAGTCTTAAGATCAGTTGTAATCCCAGAGGACTGTGGGGTGAGTGGTTGACTATCCCTCAGACTGGGGAGGAGGGGTGTGCAAAGAAGAAATCAGGAAATTCAGATTGGGATGTTTTGGGCCCAAAGATTTTTGGGATTTCCAGATTTTCCTAATTATTCATATTGATATGGGTTTTTTCTGTAGAATGGGGAAAAATGGCTCTATTATTGCCTAGAGGGAATCCAGTAATCCCAAACAACCCGGTTTTCCCCAGCTTTTTTTAGCATCAAGATTTGCCAGCTACTTTTTAGTGTTCAATTTCAATTTTTATTTGAACTTCAAAGTCTAAGTCCAAAGCAGACACAAAACCAGAAATGTACCAAATTGTAAAGTACTTTTTTCATATAGACTTTCAGTTCCTTCCAGGCTTAATATTAATCCTTAAACTCTATACTTTCAGCACTTGACTATTAAGCATCAGTACGAAATTAAATCTTTAGCATCATTAAAAGATTAGAGGTGATTTCTGCTGGGAGGGCAGAGGGTAAATGACAGGGTACTATTTCCATCCGAAGAGGTATATGTATCGTGAAGCCCAGATTCCGGAGTTCTTGTTTACATGGAGAACAGAGAATCTGGCAAGGTAGAAAAGTGGGATGACCTTTTTTGAATTGTGAGTTTCATGAAACTAGAGTTAGCATTAATTGCTTAATACAGAAGGATAGGTTCCAAATTGGAGTTGGGGGGGGGGATGGGCCAGGGATCCCAACCATTGAGGGACAGGGGAGGTATGGTGGTGGGAAAAGGAGAGCTCAGAGATATGGACAAGCTCAGACCTCTTTTAATCTTTGTCCCATCCCAAGATATGCTGGTGGAGAGCTGAGGGAATTTAACTCTTCTCCAACCTCCAGTCAGGCCTCAGATCTGGTGTCTTTCATGACAGAACTAGGACTCTCCCCACACGTGAACATAGTTGTTCTCATTTGACATGGCAACCCTTTATCTGGTCATTCCCATGATTTCACAATCCAACTGACTCATGAGATGCTACAGGAGCCATCTGCAGGATGTGACAGATGCTTCCAGCAGTGTGTGCACACTGGTGCAAAGATTGCAAGCGGGCACCAAACCATGCATTCACCTCTCATACAACAGAAGGTCCAGCTGTGCGTGACCTACATAACCAGGGCAGGATCTCTGAGAGTCCCAACCAGCTTATTCTCTGGAGAGATGAGCTCACCAGGCGCACTGAGCGCATGCAGGCCAAGAGGGGCACATTGGTATGAGCAGAGAAGATGGGGGCAAAAGCATCTCTGCTGCACTGGTGCTCATCCCCCACCTTCCCTGCTAGACAGTTCCCCCTGCAGCAACTGCAAAGGTGACCTTGGAGATGGAGCTAATTGGGTGGCCACTTGGCCCCTCTAGAAGAAGGCACTTGAGACAGGACAAAGCAGCTGCAATGGTGAGGGAGTACCTTGTTGAACCCTATACGTGGCAGGCCACCAATCCAGTAAGTAACTGGGCCATTAAATAGATGTGCTTGCCAGACCTCTCTGCCATGGCCCAGAGACTCCTCTTGAGCTCTCCAACAAGTATGTAGAGCCAGAGTGTTTTCTCCTACATGGGCAACAGTGTTTGCTCATATCATGCGTGCCTGCTGCCCTGGACAGCTGAGCAGTTGGTCTTCTTGAAGGTCAGCTTGCCACTACTCATCTACTCAGTTCTGGACTTTGAGGATGAGTGAGTAAGCATGCGATTGTGCCTGCATCCTCTCTCAGTCTGTGTGAGAAAGCCAGGGCAAAAGACTCTTCTCAAAATTAAAATCTCATTAGAAAGAAGCAGCAGGGAAGTTACCCAGTTTCACTGGCAGAACCCCCACCCTAATGGCATTTGAAATCCACCTGCACTGAAATGCCTCAACTAAACCTCAGTAGCTTTTTCCAACAGCGTTTGTGCAATGGTAAATCAGCCATAACATTTCATGCTACCTATACCTGACAAATTGTGTCCATATAAATGCTGTATAAAAACTGTTCACAATTCAGTCAAATCGACCAAAGCATCCATAGCCTTGATAAGAATAGAAACTAATATAAAAACAGAATATTTGCTCATTCCTACTATTTACATAATATGTCACACACACACACACACACACACACACACTAAATCCTAAGTACTTTAAAACCTAAGAAATTGTTTCATACCTCTTCACATGTTGCTTTCTCCGTTAAACAAATTAGGAATAGTGAAAGCTGAACACATTATTTCTTGGTATGTGACAACACCAACAAAATGTTAAAACGCTCTGTCCAAGTTGACGAAAGCCCTGCATGACCTTATCTGGTTCTGCAGGGCCTGAAAAACAAAGTTGTTTCCACCAGGCATATGGGTAAGGCAGCTATGGTTACCATTCTGGCCTGCCCCTAATCTCTGATCTTTAACTTCATAATCCAGTTATCAGGACCCCTCGGAGTTACAGCTGTTGTTATTTGTTAGATCATATGGATTGGTAGTTCATCATGGCTTGGATCTAGTAGTATGTTTTATTGATATCTAGTTGTTGACCTTTCATTACAATTCGAGCCCCACCCAGAGGGCTAGGAAGTTGTAATGTATTGGTGTATTATTATTATTGTTGTTGTTGTTGTTGTTGTTGTTGTTGTTGTTGTAGATTTCACAGCTGCCAGATCTTTAGCTGGTTGTTGGCCTTCATTACAATTCGAGCCTCACCCAGAAGCCTAGGAAGTTGTAATGTATCGGTGTAGTATTCGTGCAGATCCCAGCAGGGCTGCCTTTTGAATTTGACAGATGGTATTATTATTGTTGTTGTTGTTGTTTGTTTGTTTGTTTGTTGTTGTTGTTGTTGTTGTTGTTGTTGTTGTTGTTGGTGGTGGTGGTGGTGGTGGTGGTGGTGGTGGTGGTGGTAGTAGTAGTATGCATGGATCACACCATCATTACTTCAAAATGTGTCTCTTCAGAAGTAAATCCCACTATATTCAATAAGTCTTAATTGCAGTGTACCCTTAATAGAGTTACACTGAAGTCAATACATTCAGAATGGTACAACTCTGAGTAAGACTGTGGTGTAATGAAGCAATAATAAGCAGGTTTACTTGGAAGTATGCCCCATTATATTTAATGGTGCTTACTCCCAGGAAAGTTTTATTATGTCTGTAGTGCTAGTGGCGTACATGAATGGAAACATAGATCGCTCCCTTTTGACAGTTTCCCAGCTGGTAGGTGTTTACATTTTTATATGAAGCCAGAATATCTCCTTCTCATCCCTTTCTGCAGAAGAAGGAATAATTTGATATGCATCTGAGTGTAATAAAATGCAATTTGTCTCCCAGACCAAAGGAAAAAAATAAAGAATAAAAAAAGGAACTGGGACAGAGAGCATGTATTATTGTAACCTGTATAATAGAGAGATTTCTCTCTAGCAGCTGAAATTTGCTTTACTATTTGCTTAAAGTAACGGCTCTTTACTAATGTTATTGTTTGTGCAAGAGAACTGAATTTTTTAAAAAAATGTCCTAAGACTGCAGTCTGATACGCTGCTTTAAAAAGAGATGAATGAAGTTTCATGAATATTTGCCACTGGTGTGGTAAAAAAGGCTAAAGAAGTCTGTTCAAATGCTGTAGACAAAACAGCCCAAGGAAGAGCTCTCTTCAGCATAAAGTCTGTGTGTTTTGCGCAGTGGATTCAATGACCGCCCCCTCCCCCCAATTCATCCCTGAGGACCAGGGACAGATTCAACGCAACCACTCAAAATGGATTATATGAATATTAAAACCAGACCATTAGCAACAGCTTTCCAAAAGATCTATTTCCCATCCAGGACTGGACCTTGTGCATGTGTTTCAATTCAATCCAGTGATTCAAATGAGTCTGTGAATCTGAAATCAGACCACTGACTCACTGAACATGTCCATTTTCCATACATCCCACCAGAGATCCTTTAAGAGAGGGACTGTGGTTCACTGGTACAGCATCTGTTTGGCATGCAGAAGGAGTTCCTGAATCTAAAGATAAAAGGGACAGATCGTGGGTGATGTCCAAACCTCTACCTGGAACCCTGGGGAGCCACTGACACTCTGGGTAGGAAATACTGACTTTGATGGACCAATGATTCAGTACAAGGCTGCTTAATGTGGTCAACTATCAGTGACTGACCCACAGTCTTATGACTGAAAAACCCTTAGTGTAGACCACTGGCCCACCAAGCTCAGTACTGTCTGACTCACAGTGGCTCATGTCAAAGGTCTTTCTCAGAAACTGCTGCTTGCGGTTTGGTATGACAAAGAACCTACAGTCTCATGAAACAAAGCAACCACTGAGTTAAGGACCACCTCCAAGTAGTAGTAGTAATAGCAGTAGCGGTAGAAGAAGAAGAAGAAGAAAGCAGAAGAAGCAGAAGCAGAAGCAGAAGCAGAAGAAGCAGAAGAAGAAGAAGGAGGAGGAGGAGGAGGAGGAGGAGTAGGAGGAGGAGGAGGAGGAGGCAGCGACGAGTCTGGATTTTTACTCCACTTTTCTCAACCATAAAAAGTCTCAAAGTGGCTTACAGCCTCCGTCCCTTCCTCTCCCCACAACAGACACCATGTGAGGCAAGTGAGACAGAGAGTTCTGGGAGAACTGTGACTGGCCCAAGGTCACCCAGTAGACCTCTTTTGGAGGAGCAAGGAAACAAATCCAATTCACCAGATTAGTGTCTGCTGGTCATGTGGAGGAGTGGGGAATCAAACCCAGTTCTCCAAAGTAGAGTACCCTACTCTTAACCACTTCACCACACTAGCTGCAAACTTCCTTGGCAATGAAAAGTCCTGTATTATGCTACCAAAACTGCAAACCCTGGATGATCTTGTGAGTGGAATCAGAAAGGCTTGTTTTGAGACCCTGTTTGCCCAACAAAGGCTTGCAGCATTTATGAAAGATTGTGTGATGTAGTGGTACTACGGTGGCAAGATTGGATGGGTGAGACCCATCTTTAAATTCTCACTGAGTCATGAAACTCATTAGGTGATATTGGGCCAGTCACACACTCTGTCTCTCTCCAAATTACCTCTATTGGTTATTTTGAGGATAAAATAAAATACTGGAGAAGAGAATTGGGTACGTCACCTCAAACCACTTGCACAAATGGCAGGTACGTAAACCCAGCAAAGAGCCATCAGATAATTCCAGCTGCTACTGGTTGCATATTCACACCCTGCTCACTTTGGGTTCAGACCATCAACTTTCTAGTGAAGACCCTTCCCCCACTGCCCCTAGACTAAGAAGGAGAAATCAACAATGGGTGGATTCTGTAGTGGTGGGAGACAGTCAAGAGGATATAATCCATCCGTAGAAATCTGCTATGAACCTCGGGAAACCACAGTGGACATAAATGCCAACATGTTGCAGCAGCTCTTCTCACAAAGAAGAGGACGCTCACTTTGAAGTCATTTTCCACCGTTGCTTCCCACCATGCTCCTCTTCCCTTCTTATTGCTCATGGTCCTTCTAAATCCTTCTCTACACCACTGATCTGTCTTTTTTTCCTGAGCCCCTTTTCTGGTCTCATTCCAGCTCAGATTCCTTGCATAACTTCTTCAATAGATTTCCATCATCTAATCATTCCACATGACCTAGCTACCTTAACCTTTCTGGAGCAATTAATGGGCCTCATTGACGTGTACCAGTTACACACACAGCCAAAAGGTATGCCCCAAATATGGAGTTCAAAACATCCTGTTGCAATTGAGAGCTGCATTTTTATTGTGTTCCTCTCTGCCCCTAGATAAAAGCTGCTCCCCTGGACGTTTTTAGGTGGACTGTAAAAACAATTTTCTTCCACGTCTTCATACACCTACTGGTCTATGAACTCCTTTTTTTTCAGATCTGACTGATGCTATGGTTTTCTTGGTATTTGTATTTTGTATGTTTTTGTTTTCAATAGGTATCAGTTGCTTTGGTGAATAATAGGTAGAGAAGCAAGGTACAACTAAAAAAAATAGCAAACAACAACACCTGCGCACCCCACAATAGCAGCAGCAGTATCTACATGTAAGAAAAGGGCAGCCCTTATTCACCCTTCAATATCGTTATCATCAAAAAGCAAGAGCTGTATTCTTTTCCACATGTCTGGGAAAGATCCATGTGTGATACTGCATATTCAACACTACCTCCAACTTTGTTGAGAACAGAGGAGTCCCAGCTCACATAAAGTTGCCTGGATGCATTTTAACACTAATGTAAGCCATGCATTGTTTTGGGATTTCACATGTCTATCCATTACTATTTCCTGCAAAATAGAGGGCATGGTAGATTATTCTTAATCCAGGTCTTTCACTCTTCTTGGCCCAGCCTAACACTTGTGTGCTTCTTTAAGATAGGGGGTACAGAGGGTGGGGTCTGGTAGGCCAGCTTGTTCAGCCCTGCCTGGGACAGAGCCTCCCTGTTGGTTTGCCTGCCAGCCAGCCAAGCAGAAGTCGACCTGGTGAGCTGCCGTCTGTTGTCCATGGGAAGGAGTGAGAGTCCTTCCTCACCCATCCCATTGGAAACGCCTGAAGGGGTGGGGCCCGGCAGCTACAACAGGAATTCCACCAGCAGCCCGAGGGATTGTTTGGGGAGGGTTATGCTCTAGGTGGAGCAGGCTCTATTTTAGTTTATTGTATTTTAGTTTTTGTAGTTGTAGGATCTGTGATTTGGGAGTTAGCTGGTACATTTAATTAACTGTTTTCGGTTTTATTGTTTGCTGTTATTGGACACTGTAATGACCTACATTTTCAAGGGGACCATCTTATTGATGTCAGCCATGGGGGTGCGTGGTGGGGGGATTTTTAATGGGGTTTTAACAGACTTCATGTATTGTTTTATCTATATTTTTATTCTGATGTTAATTTTGTATGTTTTAACAGGTTTCATCCCCATTTGTTAGCTGCCCTGAGACTTTGATTTAGGATGGGGTATAAATCACAGAAATAAATAAATACATACAGACAGACTCTGTGCAGAAAGTTAAACATGCAAGGAAGGAGCTATTTATTAAAATTTAGAAGAAGAGTTTGAATTTATATCCCACCTTTCTGCCCTGTATGGAGACTCAGGATGGCTGACAAAGTCCTTTTCTTTCCTCTTCCCACAACAGACACCTTGTGAGGTAGGTGGGGATGAGAGAGTTTTGAACAAACTGTGACTAGTTCAAGGTCACCCAGCAGGAATGTAGGAGTGAGGAAAAAAATCCAGTTCACCAAATAAGAGGACAGAACTCAGGTGCAAAAGTGGAGAACCAAAATTTGCTCTCCAGATTAGAGTCCACATAGGTTCGCCAGTGGTGGCGAACCTATGGCACTCCAGAGGTTCATGGACTACAATTCCCATCAGCCCAATTGGCCATGCTGGCAGGGGATGATGGGAACTGTAGTCCATTAACATCTGGAGTGCCACTACACCATGATGGCTCTCCTTTATACCCCCTGTCTTTAAAGGACCTTTCTGAGAACTGTGTGACTTCCATATTGAGGGGATAGTGGGAAAGGCCCTTCTTTATGGAAAGATTTGATTCAAAGCATTGGCCCCAATATGAAAGTAGAACAGGCCATCAAAAATACTGGTGGAGTTTCCTTCTTACAATCTTCCCAGTTGTTCCTGAAATCAACACTAAATTTATTTGCTGCTCTTTTACCTCTTCTTTAGCTTATAAACGTTGGTCAGGAAATCCGGGCGATAAACTCGATAAAAGCTTGAACCACTACTGAAAATTTCCTTCTCCCTCCATAAGGTTTCGGGTGGCCGCTAAAAAGCAAAGTTCCTAGACCTTGGGATTCTTAAAGAGCCTCATCGCTGCATAACATCACGTCCGTCTTACACTGTTTCTGGAACAAACATACCCTCTCTCAAATCTGCCATCAAAGATCACGAGCCAGCTTTGCAAACTTTTCCTCCAACTTCTAAGTGCCAGATGCTCTTAGCGTATCTCAAGTTAACTGCATAGGTAATGCAATGGTCCACACTGCAAGACCGCACCTGCAGCAAGAACCGGTACAGCCGAGGCACAAGTTGGCGTAACTAGGTCTTTGTCGGAAAAGGAACTTAACCGATGTGCATTTGCAGCGTGAATCCTTCATGATCCCACACGCCCTTTGAAGCTGTACCAGAAACATTTCTTTTTTTTAGTCCCTGCAGGGAGGGTCATGCTAGGACAGCCAGATCAGGAACTTCCTCATTTTCCCACCCCTCCCATTCCTATTCACTGTGGAAGTGTCTGTTTCTTCCCTACTACTTCCTGTCCCTTCTTTTTTTTTAAAAAAAAAAAATCAAAATGTTATGGGAAGCATAGCTGAAGATAATGAAGACAATCCTTGTCTGCATCTAAAGTTAAAAGGGGGGGGGAGACTGAGAGGAGGGGGTGGGATTTTGTAAATAAAAGAAAGACGTCAAAACTCAGGCGGCTCAGCACTCTTCTGTTATTTCAGCTGCCGTCAGATCTCTCTGTTGTTTGGACAAGGCCAGAGAGAGAGGGAGGGAGAGAGAGACAGTGCTCACGCAGGTGCAAATGCTACACGACAAGGTGCCCGCCTCTCGCGTCAACACGAAGTGGCACGAAAAGCCGAGAGCACCAAAAGATGCGTCTGCTGCATAGACCTACTTGCTCTCAAGGAGAGATGGCTGGGAGCCTACAATAGCGAAGCAAAGTTGCTGGACACGTTCTGGCATTCATAGACCAGTCTGAACTAACATACACCTTTTCCTCTTCTTAAAAAATTGTATTATCATTGCTGAGTCCATTTTCGTGGCTGGCATTTCCAGCTCATTTGTATGATTTGAGCCTTGTTATGCCATTTAAAAGTAGTGTGAATAGCCCTGAGAAGAAGAAGACCTGTCAAGGAAACTCAAGGTGGCTTACAAACTCCTTTCCCTTCCATTTCCCACAACAGATACCTTGAACATAAGAACATAAGAACAAGCCAGCTGGATCAGACCAGAGACCATCTAGTCCAGCTCTCTGCTACTCACAGTGGCCCACCAGGTGCCTTTGGGAGCTCCCATGCAGGATGTGAAAGCAAGGGCCTTCTGCGGCTGTTGCTCCCAAGCACCTGGACTGTTAAGGCATTTGCAATCTCAGGGAGGTAGGTGGGGCTGAGAAAGTTTAAAGAGAATTGTGAATAGCCTCATCTCATCAGAGATTGGAAGCTAAGTAGTGTCAGCCACAGTTAGTTTTACCTCACTCAGTCCCATATGCTGCGGTCTGTTTGGAGGTGGGCCAACATCTACTCCATACAAGAGCATGGTGCATGACCTTCCAATTCTGGATACGATTGTGCTTTAACAACTGTCACAAAAGCTTTACCTACCAGGCTCTTTCTTTCATAGCCAAAACCGAGTGGTGGTCCTTTGTTGAGGCGAAAATCCACGAAATGGGTCTATCCTTGGATGCATTGGTTTTAATGAATGCCAATGAGCTAAAGCTGACTATCAAAAAGAGATTGTATGATCTCGAGTATAGTCACCTGATGCAGCAGGCTAATAAACGCTGCTCTCCCTTGCACTTGGGTATACCATTAAAACCCTATACCATGGCCAAGTATTTCCATTTGGTCTTAGAACCCAAATTGCGACGAGCCCTGACCCTTGCCAGGTGCAATATTCTCCCTTCAGCTACCACTCAGGGCAGAATACAGAAAGTGCCTTTTAATGAAAGATTTTGTCCCTGCAGTTCAGCTTACGAAGAATCAATCCAACACGTGATATTACACTGCCCGTTACACAGTTTAGCCAGGAATAAATATCTAAACCCGTGGTTAAAACCCCCCATTGATAATATTAATCTATCAATTGTGGTAACGATGTTGGATTGTGGTTCTGCAAGTGTATTGGAAGCGCTGGCTAACTTTTTGTGCTCTGTCATCAGCAAACGGTTATAACTGTACTGGAGATTGTATCATTACACTGAGGTCGCCATTTTTCTGGTATATTGCTGCTGTTTTAATTATGCCATTAAAGGTTTATATATATATAGTTTTTCAATGGGAAGAAGAAGAGTTGGATTTATATCCCCCTCTCTCCTGTTAGGAGACTCATAGAGGCAGACAATCTCCTTTCCCTTCCCCCCTCACAACAAACACCCTGTGAGGCAGGTGGGGCTGAGAGAGCTCCAAAAAGCTGTGACTAGCCCAAGGTCACCCAGCTGGTGTGTGTTGGAGTGGACAGGCTAATCTGAATTCCCCAGAGAAGCCTCCACAACTCAGATGGCACAGCGGGGAATCAAACCCGGTTCCTCCAGTTTAGAACTCACCTGCTCTTAACCACTACACCACTGCTGCTCCACCAAGGGATACCAGGGTTGCTATGCAGAAGAAGGCAATGGTAAGCCACCTTTGAACATCTCTTGCCTTGAAAACCCATGGTCCAAAGGTCAGCATGAGATGTTTGCGACAAAGGGTGATTTCCCACTAGTGGTTAATCCTGGGATAGTCACCCGAAATATTCAGGTTTCCTCACAATCTCCCCACTGCTGAACTGCAGAACACAGGTTAGGGCCATTTCTGGCACCCCCCCCCCCCCACCAAAGGATTTTCCTGGACCTGCTTGTATATGCACCTTTTTGAAAAAACACTCCAATGGGAGCTAATAGGAGATGCGGGCTACACATTTGAGGGTCCATAACTTTGGCCTCCGTGAACCAAACTTCACCAAACCTGGGTGGTATTATCAGCACAGTCTCCTACTGACCCCATCCAGGTTTTGTGAAGTTTGGTTTAGGGAGTCCAAAGCTATGGACTCCCAAAGGGGGTGCCCCATCCCCCATTGTTTCCAATGGGAGCTAATAGGAGATGGGGGCTACACATTTGAGGGTCCATAACTTTGGTCCCCATGAACGAAACTCCACAAAACCTGGGTGATATCATCAGGAGGGTCTCCTACTGATACTCTGAAATTTTGGTGCTGCTAGCTTAACAATTACACCGCTGACATCAGGCACCCCGCTAAGGGGCAGGCCTAGACGTCTTCACTACAAACATGCTGCAGTGAGGATGTTGGAACCTGGATGAAAAAGTGCTGATTCTTTTGAAACTTGGTTGTATCTCAATTGAATTTTCAGTGGGAATTCGGCCCTAATGGCACACTTTTTTTTCCTTATTGGTATGCCATTTTACAGGGGACCCCCCCCCCCCCTCATGCAAAAAAGCTCATAAAATCACTTGGAAGCAAATTTTTGAGGGGTCAGTTTCAAAAAGGGAATCAAAACAAAAATGAAACAGGCATTTGCAAAACAAAACTAGAAGAAGAAGAAGAAGAAGAAGAAGAAGAAGAAGAAGAAGAATTTGGATTTATAGCCCCCCTTTCTCTCCTGCAGGAGACTCAAAGGGGCTTACAATCTCCTTTCTTCCTCCCCCTCTCACAACAAATACCCTGGGGCTGAGAGAGCTCCGAGAAGCTGTGACTAGCCCAAGGTCACCCAGTTGGCATGTGTGGGAGTGTACAGGCTAATCTGAATTCCCCAGATAAGCCTCCACAGCTCAGGCAGCAGAGTGGGAATCAAACCTGGTTTCTCCAGATTAGATACACAAGCTCTTAACCTCCTATGCCACTGCTGCTCCTACAGAGATTATAAATCTGATCGCATCCCCACTTCAGCTAAGGAATTGTAGAGTTTTCTCAAAAAGCTAAGAAATCTTAGAGTTTTTCCAAATTGTCTTCATCCATTTGTTCCCCAGCAGTCAGAGTTGCTAATTTCCTGGTCTTTTAGAATTGATGCACCAGGAATCTTTCACGGCTCCACTGATTAAATCCCAGTTTTGTCCAGAGTACTGAGCATGTAAAGTTTTTGGGTAGCTCAAGTGCTCCCCTGCCCCCATATTATGTATTTATTTCATTTATTTCATTAGTTCTATACATTCTGCCCTCATGGGTTTAGGGTGGTTTCTAACACTTTATATAAAACAATAAAATCAATCTAAAACAATGTATAACCCCATGTAAAACTCAACGGTGGCAGTTCATTAAAATACAATACTAAACCACTGAAGGAAAGAGGATGGGAAAGGATGGAAAATAGAAAGGGGGAGTCCAAGATGGAAAAACCGGTGGGTGCCTCAACTTTATGAACAGCTCTGTCATACAGACCCTGTGGAACTGCATTAGGTTCTGCAGGATTCAGGGCTCACTGGAGAGAGTATTCCACCAGGTAGGGGCCAAGGTCTAAAAAGGCAAGACAAACATCTTTCAGACCTGGAACCATCAGCAGATTTTCATCTGCTGAGTCCAGTGATCTTCAAGGGGCCTTCTGGGAGAGACAGTCCCATAGATACACTAGCTCCAGACCATTTGGAACTTTACAGGTAAGTATCAGGACCTTGAACCTGATTTGGTATTCTACTCAAAGCCAATGCAGCTGGCAGAGTGGAAGGCATGGAGCACAGTACCTGAAATCAGGTGTGTGACTCAATAATAAGGTGACACAATGGAAGATTATGAAATTCTAGAGATGTCAACTGTGCCTGACAGCAGCTAGAAACAGGAGGGAGGCCTCGTGGCTCATTTTGCACTATTGCACTATCCAAGGGCTATTTCCCTTCATGAGTGGTGATGAATCCATTAAGCGTATGGGCTCAGGTGGCCTCTCCAGTGGAAATGAGTTCCCAGAGGCATGGGGAGGGGGAGAGGTATGACCATTCTCACATATGGAACAGGACTGACCTCCGGGCCACATACCAAGAGAGTCTGCTAAGGTGGCTCTCCTGTAGGAACGCCCCAGAAAGCTTCCCTTGAGAGGCACTCTGACTTGACCCACTTCAGATTATGAGAGCTAACCAGGAAGTCACTTGTGGTTTTGAAATGATTTTAAGAGCCAGACAGAAATCTATTTTCACTGGCCTTTTCCGTCTCCCTGCCCTACTAGAAACCCCACAGTGAGCCAATTTCCTCTATTGCTGTCAAATGTCCGACTAGCCTCATTAAATAAGGCACAGCAACATAACACACCAACTTATTCCCACTCTGCTCGAGACAGAGACAATGATTTACAAAGCGCACTTTGTGCTGGTGTCTAAACAGGGAGGGCCGAATTAAGGAAGACTGTTGGAGGAAAGATTAAAAGCTGGAACTTTATAACAAGCTGGAAATGAAATTCCCTGAACTCAGAGCCAAAATAGATGCAACATGGTGGGAGCTGCAGTTGTACTTCTCAACATTTCTGTAAATCTAATAGATACTGGCTAGGCCATGGTTTAGATCAGAGACCCATGATGACCTAGTTGCCAACTCCTAGAGATCTCTTGGAATTATTACTGATCTCCAGACTACGTAGATTTGTTCCGCTGGTGCAAATGGTTGCTTTGGAGGTTAGACTGTATAGCATTATAGTGTCCCCCCCCCCCCAACTCAGCTTTTCCCAAGTTATACCCCCAAATCTTCAGAAATTTTCCACCCTGGAGTTGGCAAACCTAGCCTGTACAATTTCACCTTCCCCCATCCCATACACACTGTTATTAGCCCTGGAAAGGAAAAGACAGGCACTCTTGCTTTGCTCAGGGTTGGAGCAGCCTTGATTGGAGAACCATGTAAAAAAGTGCAGCAGTGGCGTACTGGTTAAGACCAGGTGTACTCTAATCTGGAGGAGCCGGATTTGATTCCCCGCTCTGCCGCTTGAGCTGTGGAGGCTTATCTGGGGAATTCAGATTAGCCTGTGCACTCCCACACACGCCAGCTGGGTGCCCTTGGGCTAGTCACAGATCTTTTGAGCTCTCTCAGCCCCACCTGCCTCACAGGGTGTTTGTTGCGAGGGGGGAAGGGCAAGGAGATTGTCAGCCCCTTTGAGTCTCCTTGCAGGAGAGAAAGGGGGGATATCAATCCAACTCTTCTTCTTTTCCCTTCAACCCATTCTCCAAGACTTCAGGGGCCCCATGTGGAGGGTGATCTTGGGCCAGTCACCCAGTCTCTCAGCTTAACCTACTCAGATATGGCTCCTGGCTTCAGGAGTGCACCCCCACCCCCCACCTACATATCTTGTAACACACAGGGCTGTAGTGTAAAGTGTCCAAAAACCAATCAGACTATACCTAAACACAGAGAAAGCAAACTGGACAACTGATAATACTGTGAAAAATGTTTCTACAACATCTCAACATTTTTAGTCTCGACAATGTCATCCCCCCACCTCTTTTTTGGCAACCCAGTCTATATTTTTGAAAGGAAGTTATTTTTAAATCTGTTGAGTAACAAGTAATCTGCCAGATACGTCCCTTCTCTCAATCAAGTTTAAAAAAATGGCATTTGCTATCCCTGGGAGATTTCTGTTGTTTTTCCAGCATTGAACGTAGAACCCAAAATAATATCTCTGCGGAACATCACAATGAGAGACGTCCCTCACACAGTGATGAACAGCATAACACATTCACTTGTGGTCATTCTTCCCCCATCAAATGATCTTATTTGATCTGTGACTTCTCACTTTTACCATCTGGACAAGAAAGCATTCTTTTTTGGAACAGGGTTACCGATAGGGAATGGAGGAGTTGAGAAACTCCCCAGACAGGTATAAAAAAATGTCACTTAGTTTAACTTATAAAACTCCTCAACAACAACAACAACAAAACTTACAAAACTCCTCAAAAAACAAACAATCAAACAAATAGCCTAATATTCTGCTTCAAGACAGGGGTCCCCCAGGTTTTTGAGCCTGTGGACACCTTTGGAATGTGCACACAGCATGTTGGGCGTAGCCACAAAATAACCGACACAGGAAATGGAACCAGCCACGCAATCATCATGACATGATTCTAATGTTGTGGTAGCAGCTGCTGGCTGAAGCAACATTTTTTTTAAAAAAAAATTGCGCACAGCAAATCAAATCTCCAATGGCTAATCAGAAACCTTGTTGGGCAAAAGTCCTACCTGGCCTCATTCAACCCACTTCCTAAAAATAGTTGGTGGTCGTCAGGAGAGATGTTGGTGAGCAGCATGACGCCATGTTGGGACTCCTGCTTCAAAGGGGGGGGGAGTTCTCTATCGAAGTGCTCTATCTTTCTGTCTCTATCGAAGAGATAGAAAAAGGGCAGAGAAGGGCAACAAGGATGTTTGAGAGATTGGAGCACCTTCCTTATGAGGAGAGGCTGCAGTGTTTGGGACGCTTTAGTTTGGAGAGGAGACGTCTGAGGGGGGACATGGCTGAAGTCTATACAATTATACATGGGGTAGAAAATGTTGACAGACAGACATTTTTCTTTCTCACAATACTAAAACCAGGGGGCATACATTGAAAATGCTGGGGGAAAGAATTAGGACTAATAAAAGGAAACATTTCTTCACGCAACACATGATTGGTGTTTGGAATAGGCTGCCACAGGCTGACCCAACACCTTGAAAGTTTATAGTAACTTTGAGGGGGAGATTTGAGGAGGAAATGTTTCTAATTGTTTATCCTCCCCCATGATTCTTCACTAGCCCCAGCTTGTCACTCTAAATAGCAATCTTCACTGGATGGTCAAAGGCAATCCACTGGGTGAACAAACAAGTTCATCCTCAGATGAAGCTGATTTCTTGTATATTCAGAGGGCATTCCCTATGCAGAAAAAAATGTTTAAAAGGGGAGGGGTGGTATAGAAATTGAATTAAGCATCATCAACAAATTCAACATCAATCAGATTTAGAGGGCAGCCCTGCTGGGATCCACACGATATGCCCTGCTGGGATCCACATGACTGGGATGCCAATACATTAAAACATCCTAGGCTTCTGGGTGATTATTGTATTGTATTGTATTGTATTGTATTGTATTGAAATTGTATTGTATTGTATTGAAAGGCCAACAACCAGCTAAAGAACTGGCAGCTGTGATATTAATCAATAGTAGTAGTAGTGGTAGTAGTAATAGTACATAATACACTGGACATGACAGTGCTCAAAGTCATGAAAGTGACCATCATTGAAGTAGCATACCTGTTGGCAGCAGGGTTGATGAGTAAAGTACAAGTACCTCTATTGGCATAAAAGTAAAAATATACAAATCGATAGAAATATTTATAGGATAAAATGGAAATATGATTAAAATTGCTGTTATAAAAAAGATCAAATTAGTGTTTATATTACAATTTATATAGGTCTTCACTTTAGGAATTTTATTTTATTTTTTAAAAGATTTAGGAATTACATTTTTCATTTTGAAAATCTGTGAGTATTGAGCAACCTAGCTTGCAAGTTGTGGATCTCTATCAGACAGGAAGAGAGCAATTTGTTTCTTGTTGCTTTGAGTTGGGTTGACGTGGGCCACTGGGGCAATAAGTTTCTCCCGTAAATCCTTATAAAGTTGACAGTCAAAGAGTATGTGGGAGATAGAGTCTGGCATCCCTACCACCACCACCCATGCACAGAGTTGCATGGAGTAGCAGGGTTGATGAACAAGAACATGAGAAGGTCTATGTGCCATAGAATGACTATGCCACAAAACAGCTGAGGTCATCCCAGTGGTAATTGGCACCCTGAGTGCCCTTCTGAAAACACTAGGGCAACATTTAAAATGTCTTCAAATTGACAAACTCAATGTTTGTCAGATTCAAAGGCAGCCCTGCTGGAATCTGCACAAATACTATGCTGATACATTACAACATCCTAGGCTCTGGGTGAGGCTCTAATTACAATGAAAGGCCAACAACCAGCTAAAGAACTGGCAGCTGTGATATCAAACAATAATAATAAAAGTGTTGGTGCATAATACACCAGAGTGATCAAAGACAAGGAAGTGACCATCGTTGACATAGCAATACCTGGTGACAGCAGGGTTGATGAAGAAGAATGTGAGAAGGTCACAAAATGCCCATGATTTGAAAATCGAGATTCAGAAACAATGGCACAAACCAGATGAGGTCTTCCCAGTGGTAATCAGGACCCTGGGCCCCATTTCAAAAACACTAGGGCCTTACTGGAAACATCTTCAAATCGACAAGATCAGCCTCTGTCAGATTCAAAGGCAGCCCTGCTGGGATCCACATGAATACTACATCGATACATTACAAGCTTGCATTGTATTGCATTGCATTGCATTGCAAGCATTGAGGCTTGCATTGTAACGAAAGGCTAACAACGAGGTAAAGAACTGGCAGCTGTGATATTAAACAACAACAATACTAAATTAAATTAAAAGAAACTAATTTTAAGACATTTTTGATGGAATGTGGACGATTTGCCACGAGGCAGTTGATTGTTGTGGCACCCTATCCAAAGATAGCGTGACATGCATTCTGTATCTCAGATAGAGTGGGTTTTTTTTAAGTATTAAGTTTCATCCTCCACAAATCATTCTATCTGGCCAGTTAGCCATGAGACCTACATGAAGTAGTCCAGAGGCAGTATACCTCCAAGGTGGGGATAAACTAGTCGACACGTCATCTTCATGCCAGATTTAGAAGCTTTAGAGGGGAAATTGGATGCAGCAGTCCTAAACTAGATGGACACTGGGCTAGTTCAGGAGGCCTCATCTAAGGACTTTATGAAATCCAGACCCTCTTCCTCTTTCATGCCAACAGTGTTCTTGGCACTAATCTCAGGGCCAGTACAGGAGTTGAAACAATCCGTCCACCACCACAAGCAAAAAACCAGGGTAAAGATCTGCATCTCATTTGGGGTGGAAATGCATGTTGTTAATTTTCTTTTTGATGGCTGAGTCTGGCAGCCACATTCAAATGTTTGAAATCCAATTGTCCCTCTGGCTGGCAGGGCTTCCAACAAGACAGACAGATTCTGGAGATGGATGAGTGAGAAGGAATGCCATAACAGGGCAGCTGGGGCTATGAATGTCAGCAACAAAGGCACTTGAGGATCGAGACTGGAAATTAGAGTCTTCACCCAGCAGGATTCATGTTATCTCAAGACTCCATGCACAGAGCCAACTGCGAGTCAGCAAGAGGCTGTCTTGGCTGCCATCAGAAGGGCCTCTTTAAGGGTGCTCTGCACCAACCCTCTGCTGCTGGCTCAAAACAGCGGTCCACACTGGAAACAGCTGCAGCAATAACGGAAGACAATTGTCTTGTACCAGCAGAGATTTTCTGTTAATCTCGACTGAGTAATGGTTAAAAAAAACAAAAAACCCAGAGGTCAAAGCAGTACATACGGTTTCAGGACTGAAACCTGTAGGAAAGGTGTCAGGGCAGGAATGCTGTGTGGCCTCCAACTAGAGCTCCCAAGAGCCAGATTCTGGTAACCAGCAGCTACAGCCACCAGGTTTCAGCCAACTCAGCTTCATGGGCCCTTTCTCAAAAAGCACCATCTAGACTGCTAGTGAGCTAATCTGTGCAAGCAATAGAGTCACACTGTACTCAATATTTCACAAAGTTATGGATACATTACTAGAGACTGTGGTCAACACTACTGCATATAGCTCGCTGAAAGTAGGTAATTTTGGCATCGTTTAATGAGTCTTATCAACATTTCAATTCTGTTTATAGATTTCAATTCAATCCTGTTTATAGATTTCAATTCAATTCTGTTTATAGATTTGCTTCAATTCTGTGTGTAGATTTCTGATGGGTTCTACAACCCTATTGCATTGTTCATTGAATGCCCAACACTGTTGATTGTGTTGATTCAGTCTGTGTAATCCACCTTGAGCCCAAGTGAGAAAGGCAGTGCATAAATAATGTGAATAAATAAATCATTAAAAAGACTGACCAGAGGCCTGACTGCACAATCAGTTTGCTGACTCCTCTCCCAAGCACCAATCCAGCTCCACCAAGCTCTTGAAAGGCAAGTTCTGAGTCTAGAATCTTTAATCTGAGCAACTCATCGTTCTGGAAGAGTCCATAATCGGAGATGTGCAAAAGCTGATTGGGGCATTCAATGATGAAATAAAGATGTTCTGAACAAGCTCAGAGGCATTGTTGGTGCTTTGGATTTTCTAGCCACACGTCTTAATATTGACACGAATTAAGAATACGTCCACATGAACACACAAACAGGAGATTAAACACTTTCGTTGTTCCTTGCAGTGAACATGTTGTTTCTGGGGGGCAGAGATACTTGCACGGATGCCATTCCAGTTGCATCGCCAAAGATCCTGGCCAGCTCGCACTCTGCAAGAGCGGGGAAACTGTGAGGTTTCCTTTTTGCTGCGGGGTTTCCCTCCTTCTGGGTTACCGTGGTCAAAAGTCAAGATGAAGGTGCCTGTTTTGTTTCCTTAAAGTTTTTTAAAGGTCATATAAATATTGCTTATATTGATATTGCTGAGATCGCTTTTGCTGCTTTTGCATTTCTAGGGAAAAGCCGGCCATGGCTCCCTGAGAAAAGTGTGGGGGGGGGGGGGGCGGGATCCATGGCCAGCTTTCCAGGGATCCATGGCCAGCTTTTGCCCAAAAATGCAAAAGCAACCAAAAGCAGCATCAACAATATTGATATAAGCAGTCTCAATATTGCCTTTAAAGGGTAATATCTTGCTTTTAGAGTGGAGGCAGGCTGTGCAGCAGACAGTGAGGTTCCTCCTCGCATTTAAACAGGGAAACGCAAGGAGACCCCATTGTGAAGGGACCACAGGACTAGGAGCACCACAGAAAAGCGATCCTTACATAACAGGACTAATGTCTTATATTGAGTCAGACATTGGTCTAATCATGGTCACGGAGTCTACTCTGACTTGCAGTAGCTCTCCATCTCAAGCAAGGGTCTCTCTCATGCTATCTGAACCCGCCAACTAGAGACACGAGGCACTGCACCGGTTGAATTTTGAGACCACAGCATGCAAGGAGAGGGGGCTTATGCATTCCCCCATAGTGTTGCTGTGACCTGAAATGGCCTGGGGAGCCCAGATATGCATATATTTCCCCTATGAAGCAAACAGCAGTTCCCTGGGGCCGTTTCAGGTCAGGGAAAGTGGTGTGAAGTGGTTGTAAGCCCCTTTACCCTACAGTCCCGTACCAAATTAACTCTCCTCCCACCCCCATGCTGGGGAATCACTTTTCACTCAGGAACTCTTAGCTTAGATTTTCTTCCCAGAGCCAAGAACAATATAGCATGCAGTTAAACCAGAGCAATAATCCCAGACAGTGTTTTTCCATGATATTGTATTCCTTGACGCAGACCACAAAAGCAGCAGATAGCATAGACCAATAAATATCAACGAATTTTCATGTTTCCTACAATGAGTGTGTGTGTGTGTTTTCAAAATCAAAGCCGTTTTACAATACATTAGGTCAGATCTCTTCCCATTGATCCAGCGTCTGATACTCACGTGTCGACAAATTTCCGGCTGAGGTCCGAAATGATGAATGAAGAGCCTTTCTGAAAAGGAGGGTCTCGGATGATTTTGTACCAGATGGGCTGGCAGTCGACACACAGCTGACTCTGCGGGACAGAGGTCAACATGGCAGCATCAATCTCCAGCTGCTCATCTAAGGTGTAGATCTGGATGCCATAGACCTCCTCATTCGCCTTCTTGGGGTCCAGTCGGATGGTCATGGGGATGTCACAGAAGAAGTTCTGAGGCCCAAGGGAGATATTCCGCCCACTGACCAGCAAGAGCTTAATGTCATTCACGGCTTCACTGGAATCCCACTCCTCTGAGACGAAAGTCACCCAGATAGTCAGAGATTCTGGGATCACTGGGTATTGAAACTCCAGCTCCAAATAGCAGCCTTGGGGTTCAGGACAGATTGGCGGGACAGTCTCCTTGATAACTGCTGAGTTTGGACTCCAAGTCCTAACACTGGGATTGCAGGGTTGCTCTACGTCAGGGTGACCTTGAATGCAGAAAGAGAAAGGCAGAGTGAAAAAAGTGGAAATTTCAGCAAAAGCATCATCTATGAGATTTTTCACATGTGCCGAAATCCACAAGTTCAAAGCCACAAATCTCTTCCTCACTTTTTTAAAAAATTGCCCATACACATGAAGTGTTTTTTTTAAGATGCCATAAGCATACGCTTTATCACCTTGTTTAGCCTTGTTGGCATTTTTTTCCCTTTAAACATACAGCTGGAATACGAGAAAAGTGGTGGCTCCCATACCTAAATTAATCAGCTGGTGTATTTGTTGCATTGTATTTGAACCAGAAACTGTATTTCTCTTTTGGCAAACAGCACACGAGAGCCCTCCACCAACATCCCCTTCCAACCTGTAGAATTTCCTAAAGAAAAGGAAGAGGAGGAGAAGGAGGAGGAGGAAGAAGGGGAGCAGGAGGAGGAGATTGAGCTAGCCTGGCCATTCAGATTCTGTTCTGTGGCTGAATCTGAATGGAGTGTATTTTAAAATTGTCGTTTCCCATTCCTCCTTTCCTGAGCTGAAATCCACAACTGCATCCGACCACTTCCATTCCACAGGACAGCGATCTTACTGGCTAATACTCTCCCCCTGCCCTTTCTGGGGAAAAAGAACAGCATGATCTCTGAGGGAAAGGACATTCATCTGGAAAGGTCCAAAGCACAGAACATGCTACCCGAGGCAGCAGAGCCTGGCAACAAATTATGGAGATAATTGAAACGTTGAAAACAGCCAAACGTAACAGAGGGAAGAAACAAGGTAAATAAGGATCATCTCATGTTTTTTTGGGCTGCGGTAGGACAAAAACAAAAATAAGGTGGTGAAGAAATTGTATACTTTTTTTTCCATTTAATTTCATTACCTTTATTAGGCATAGGATAAAACAACAATCAGACCGACAATAACAACAACAGAAATAGTTATTAGGTCATCAACAGGAGCACACAGTTGTTGATAAAGCTGCTGCCCAAAACTTTGCTACGCCTGCAGTAAAGAAAGGATATACAAACAGCAAGGGTGCAAGGGTGCTTCTCTAGCTTAGTGGACAATTCTTGAATTGTGTTAGGGCTGTCGTGGCGAACCTATGGCACTCCAGATGTTCATGGACTACAATTCCCATCAGCCCCTGCCAGCATGGCCAATTGTAGTCCATGAACATCTGGAGTGCCATAGATTTGCCACCACTGTGTTAGGGTATATAGTTACCAGTCTCCAGGAGGGGCCTGGAGTTCTCCATGAATCAAAAGTGATCTCCAGTCTACAGAGGTCAATTCCCCTGAAAGAAATGGCCACAAAGACTTACACTGTAACAAATTTAATTAGCCTTTAACGTATTTCTGGACTAGCCAATTTATTAAGAACATAAGAACAAGCCTGCTGGATCAGACCAGAGTCCATCTAGTCCAGCTCTCTGCTACTCGCAGTGGCCCACCAGGTGCCTTTGGGAGCTCACGTGCAGGATTTGAAAGCAATGGCCTTCTGCGGCTGCTGCTCCTGAGCACCTGGTCTGCTAAGGCATTTGCAATCTCAGATCAAGGAGGATCAAGATTGGTAGCCATAAATCGACTTCTCCTCCATAAATCTGTCCAAGCCCTTTTTAAAGCTATCCAGGTTAGTGGCCATCACCACCTCCTGTGACAGCATATTCCAAACACCAATCACACGTTTGATGAAGAAGTGTTTCCTTTTATTAGTCCTAATTCTTCCCCCCAGCATTTTCAATGCATGCCCCCTGGTTCTAGTATTGTGAGAAAGAGAGAAAAATTTCTCTCTGTCAACATTTTCTACCCCATGCATAATTTTATAGACTTCAATCATATCCCCCCTCAGACGTCTCCTCTTCAAACTAAAGAGTCCCAAACACTGCAGCCTCTCCTCATAAGGAAGGTGCTCCAATCCTTCAATCATGCTCATTGCCCTTCTCTGCACTTTTTCTATCTCTTTGATATCCTTTTTGAGATGTGGCGACCAGAACTGAACACAGTACTCCAAGTGCGGTCGCACCACGGCTTTATATAAGGCCATGACAATCCTTGCAGTTTTATTATCAACTCCTTTCCTAATTATCCCCAGCAGAGAGTTTGCCTTTTTCACAGCTGCCATGCATTGAGTTGACATTCCCATGGAACCATCAACTAAGACGCCTAAATCCCTTTCCTGGACTGTGACTGATTGTGTGTAAATTGCTGTCAAGTCACAGCTGAATTATGGTGATCCCCAAGAGTTTTCAAGGCAAGAGATGTTCAGAGGTGGTTTGTCACTGTGAAGCAACCCTGGACTTCCTTGGGGATCTTCCATCTAAGTACTAACTAGGACCAACGTTGCTTATCTTTTGAGATCTGACAGAATCCAGCCAGTTTTGGCCATGCAGAGCAGGGCAACTCTATTTAGGTGTATATTTAGGTGTATACCTAAATATAATTTAATTTAAAAGTGGTCACAACGTGAAAGGTTGGGAAGAGGAAGATAACATTCTGAAGAACGTGGTCACCTCAAGTCCTGTGTTGTTTTTATAAAAACTTCAGGTTGAGCCTGGCTGGCATGAATAGAGGGCTGGGAAATACCAGATTTTTGGAGTGGAGCCAGGGAAGGGTGGGTTTGGGGATGATGCCACCAGCTCTACCTTCCAAAGCAACCATTTTCTCCAGAGGAGCTGATCCAGAGGTGGGATCCAGCAGGTTGTCACAGATTCCCAAGAGTAGGTTACTAATTATTTGTGTGTGCCGAGAGGGGGTTACTAATTGGTGATTTTGCTACGCGATTTGTGCCTTAGTTACGCCCCTCCTCTCAGCAGTAGCGCACAGAACTTGAAACAGTCTAGCAGGAGGTGCACTGGCGTGCGTGGCAGCCTGCGCCTGCGTGCATTCGTTTCCCGCCCAAGGAAAGGAGCAGTGGCTGCGTCCTTGCCACAGCCCCGCCCAGCAATGCCCCGCCCCTAGAATGCCCCGCTTAGCCCCATTGGCGCTATACCACTGTTTGAATCCCACCACCATGGGAACCTGTTACTGAAATGTTTGGATCCCACCACTGAGCTGATCTCTGTCATCTGGAGATTAACTGTAACAATGGGAGATCTCCAAGTACCACGTGGAGGTTGGCAACACTACATGAATAGGAAGTCCCAAGGTGATTTTCCTCTCGGGGTTGACCTGTGGCTCTCAGTAGCTCAACTCTGCCATTTTTCTGACTTCTCAATCCTCCTCTGGCTGCCAGCCTCCCCCCGTCTCATAATTTGGGGGTGGGGGTGCCAGGGTATAGAAGAAGAAGAGCCACATCCTGCGGTCAGGAACAAAAGAGCCCAGACGCCAGCCCAGTTTACCGCCTTAGTGAGAGGACCAGGTCTAGAATCTTGTATAGTGCTCATTCCTTTTCTTGTTGTTCCCTTTCATTCTGTTCTCCACCTCAATCTCGTTCTTGGGATGCTTCTTCCATCTCACTAAAGTTTAATCAGTGCGAGTAGCAAATGCACCACATGGCTCTCTTTATCTTGGAAGGAATTGGTGTGTGCTGTGTAGACACACGACTGGGGCCAGCCATTACCTCCTGGAGGACAGCCAGCCATGGAAGCCGTCCGCTCTTCCATTCCCAACAGGACTTCAGGGAAGGTGGAGCAGCGTTACTGCACCCCAGCGTCTCTGGGCAGGCAGGAGAAAGAAAAATGCATCTCAGCAGCCAGAATCCCCAAAGTGTCTTTGTTAAGTGGCTCTCGCTGTCTTTGGTGCTGGGACCTTGGAGACCTGTAAAATGCAGCCTTTGTTTTGCTTTTATTGTTAAAGTCGCAGCTGTTTCAGCTGAGAGGAACTCAAATTAGTTGGTTTGTTTCCCTAAAATATGATTTTATTTATTTGCACCATTTTTTCCCCCCAAGTGTGAAAGTCTCATTCCTGGCTTTCATGACTCCAGAAAGCTTACCCAAAACATTAGTTCAGTGGTTTTAACGGGAGGGGTGGCAATTCTATTGACCAATATGCTAAACTAAAGAAGTATCATGTTGTCATCCTGATTTTTCTCAAGAAGCTCAGGCAGTGTGTGTGCATGGGGCGGGGGGGGGGGGTCCCTTCCTTCTATAGGTGTAAGGCAGGAGTCTTCAAACTATGGCCCTCCAGATGTTCATGGACTACAATTCCCATCAACCCCTGCCAGCATGGCCAAGCGGTAGGGCTCATGGGAATTGTAGTCTATGAACATCTGGAGGGCCATAGTTTGAAGACCCCTGGTGTAAGGCATTGACTGGGCAACGAGATTGCCAGCCAAGCAGTGGTGCCCAGTAGGATTTTTTGGAGGGCAGGGACATGTTAATCAGTGTCACTTTGAGGCTCTGACATCGCTGCCAGTGTGAACCTGGAAGTGATACTGTGATTGAGCAACACTCTAGGAGCCCCGCAAATTTATGTTTTACCATAGGGTTTTGGAGGAATCCTAGACCAATGTTCAACCTTGATTACGCCCTTATTTAAGATGACAGAGACTCAAATTAGTTTGAGATAACAAGTCCACAGTTATGGCCTCCCACCTGTTCCACCTTAAATGTACATAGAGTGAAAAGGATATTGGGCAAATTTCTGGATCATGGCTTCTAGCTTGAATCTCTGTGTTCAGAGGCACTGCACCAGGTCTTAATCGCATGTTATGAAGTCCTTGTGTCCCATGCATGTCCACACTATTCCTCTTAGCCAGAGGTGCTCTGGGAGTTCTGTTCTTGGAACTTAATCCTGGGGGAGGGGGAAAGCGTTGGAATTGAATCCACACAGTCTGGGAATCACATTCTAAGCCCCAAGCAGCAAAATAACATCTGATCAAGAGGACCTGGGTGGAATATGCACTGTAGTTAGGGCCTTGCTGAATAATATTGTGGGGAGCAGTAGTAAGGTGGGGGCTGCTGCCTTCATGCCCTACTTGTGGATATCCAAGAAGAATCTGGATGGCTGATGTCAGAGGCCAAATATGAGATAAGATGGACTTTTGATCTGACCCGGGAGGACTCTTCTTATGGCCTCAGTCCATTCCATATGAAACAGGGCAGACAGAAAATACGGAGTATCAGGGGCTCCTATCCCTTGCATAATCAGCTCTGCCTAGTCTGTACCTATGTAATTTTACCAGCGAGGAAAACTTGTTCACCTTTACATCTATCAATCCCCTTACAACATAAAAGAATGGCCTCCTATCTGTGGCCCTTTCCCCACTTACCTTTGACCACCCTTTGCTGCATGCTGCTCTCAGCGCGCGGCATCTCTGGTGTGCACCCGGGTGTCTCCATGACCCCACACTCTGTGCGGGGTCATCAAAAGGCACCGTTTTGAGGAGTGCCAGGGATGCCGCGCGCTGAGGGGGCACGAGAGCGGCAGCATCGATGCGGCTGTGCTGTTGCCGCCCCTGTAGTGGGGAATGCCCCGGGACCCCACGCTACTTGCGGAGAGTAGCGTGGGGCTTAAGGTAAGTGGGGAAAGGGCCTGTATTACCTGACCAATCCAGATCAGAGAAGAGTTTTTTCACTCACTTGCTTCAATGTTTTCCCTTCTGCCATACTAGAAATGTGCAAAAGGGTGTGTTCATGTGATGCAAATCAATTAGAAACATTAACTCACCAATTATTCCGTTGTCCTAAATCGGCAAGTATTAGAGTCAAATACTCTAGGCTGCTTTCTATTATTCCGTTGTCCTAAATTGGCAAGTATTAGAGTCAAATACTCTAGGCTGCTTTCTATGATACCTAGCGAGCTGGATGAACTAAGCAGACTATTGTTCTTATTAAACAATTCTGATGCTACATTCTGTAAAATGGCTGCGAACTTTCTGCTGGAAATATCCCACAAGCAACAGTATGTATGAATCAACTTCATTTGTTATATGTTGCAAGCTTGTATTTTGATGCAATTTTGATGTGATTTTATACTGTTTATGACAAATAAAGGCTAAATGAATGAATGAAAATTTACCATTTCTCCCCTCAAGCCATCCTCTTAAAATGGGAATAATTCTGGGTGGCCAACAACTAGACTGTAGCAGTTGTTTGTCAAAAAGTAGCTGCACTGAATTGGAGGGAATTTCTCCTATGCTCATTCCCTGCTGCCCCCCAGTCATCCTCACACCCCCAGGTGCTGATCACTCTGCCACATGAAGTTACCCCTCCCCCCGCCAACATCACCTTTAGCTGTATGGAACAAGAAAAATCCTGCATTTGCTAGCCATTTGCCTTGCTGCCCTCCCTGACAGATTTTCGCCTCTCACATGCATTGTCATTTTGCACATTTGCCATCTCTAAAAAATTCCAGCCAATGAGTTTACTGGAAGGAACGCCCATATCCAAATTTTTGGATTTTAAGCACACAGATCCATGTTCAACCTTGACTCGCAGCCAAGAATCCCAGATTGGGGAAGGGGAGGGGGCGGGGGAACAAACTTGGAGAAGCAGACAACAGAGACCCAAAGGATTTTCTTGGCCTTACAACGATGAAATTGCATATCCTACAAGAAAACAGTTTAAGTTTGGGGAAGGGGGCCGGGAAATCTCAGGACAAAAGGCCTTCACAAAGTATATCCTGCAGAACTGTGTTAAGCTAACATTATGTTCTCAAAAAATTGGGGTCCCTAATGTTCCTCTTCCGTTCTTGGGTCTCTAGAATTGTTAACCCGCCAGATGAGTGCCAAAGCCCATCTCTTTCAAAAACGTCTGTAGACTTCCGCCCAAATAATTGCTCTGCCTGTCACTCATACTATCTCTATTTCAGTGCAGCTATTGTATTAGTGATGAGCTGATCTGGCCATTTTTCCCCTTCCTTCCTTCCTTTCTTTTCTGATTTTGTATGTTATTTATCAATGCTTTCATTCTGCCCCATTTTTGCTACTTCTGCTGAGTCTTTTACATTGTTTTATCTACATGCCACTTCTATGGTATACAATTAATTAATTGACTGAATTCATGACCACAAGGAGTAGGGACAGTCATTACCTTAAATAGTTTTTAAAGGAATTAAACAAAGGAGCGGGACAGAGTTACTAGCTATCATAGCTAAAGAGGCCTGTCGTGTTCAGAAATAGCACACCAATGAATGCCAGTTGTCAGAAACAATGAGGAAAACCTCTGGACCTGGCTTATAGACCTTCCGATTGGCCACTGTGGGAAACAGGATGCTGGCCTAAATGGACGCACGTCCTGATCCAGCAGGGCTCTTCTAAAACCTCATAAATAAACATTTGATGCAAGAAATAATGTAAAATGCATTACTACTGGGGGGGGGGGGAGGAAATGGAGTGGAAAAAACTGTAACTGGTGCAAAATTTAAGAGTCACAAATTTGCTTCTGTGGAAAATGCCGATGACCTCAATACCAGACTGGGAATATCCCAATCAAATTTCAGTCTCATCCTGACCTTCTTGGGGAGGCTCAGGAACAAAGTCTGAGTCTCAGAATCAAAGATGGCATGAGAAATCTGTGAGCAGAATCCCTCACTGTATTTTAAAAATAATTTTAAAGGCCCTGGAGTAGAACCATGGGAACACATGTGGAGAGCTGCATAAGATCTGGGCTGAGCTTCTGTTTTCCTTTCCTGATACAGCCAGAGGCTCTCCTAACATGCCAGGACAATCATGAGAGCCTAACTGCTACCTGAATAAGACTTTGTGTGCATGCCATCAAGTCACAGCTGACTTATAGCAACCCCATCGAGTTCTTGAGGCAAGAGATGCTGGGAGGTAGTTTGCCATTGCCTGCCTTCACACCACAAGCCTAGCATTCTTTGGAGGCCTCCCATCTAGATACTAACCAGGGCTGACCTGCTTAGCTTCTGAGATCTGACAAGATCAGGCTAGTCTGGGGTTGTCCAGGTCAGGACATAAACCTTTAATGTAAGCCAAAGGACTCCTGGACCTTGGCTCATACAGCCTGTGGCTTTGAGTGAACTGACTCCACGAAACCCCTGGGTCTGTAGACTGTTGTTTCTTTGTCTCCATTACATTTTTGTGTTAGGTGCTTTGAGTCCCCAGTGGGGAAAAAAATGGGACAGAAATACACATATTTATACATGATTTAAGATTGGGTAAGGACAGCTGGGAACAAAGAGTTCAAATAAAGCAACTTCATGTATGAGCTGCTGTATGATACAGCCATTCCTATGCCAAGTTCAGGGCAGGAAGGACTAGAGGTACCAAATAATAAAAATCTAGATCTGGATGATCTAGAAATCTAGATCTGGATGATCTAGAAAAATCTAAATCTAGATCCTGAGGGAATGAGGAACATCTTTAGTGGGATTCCTAAGTACACCAGACAGAAGATACTATTCTGCAGACCAGGCAACAACATAAGGTCAAGCTCAAGTTATGGACTCTCAAAGATAGCCCCTATCTTCTATTAGCTCCCATTGGAAACAATGGGGAATGGGGAATCCCGTTTGGGGGTCCATAACTTGGCCCCCCATGAACCAAACTGCATCAAACTTGGGGAACAACATCAGGGCAGTATTCAGAAGATATCTGCCATTTTAATGCCTATACCTTTAAAATGCGCCCCCTGCAGGCCAAAACAGGAAAAAACAGCAAAAAATAAATAAAAATGCATCCGAGAATCTCAGATGTCACTGCAAATTCGGGTGTATCCGAGCCTGGCAGGCTCAGAACTGGGGGTATCTGAGCCCATACACCCGAACTGGACCCGAATCCAAACCGGGGTCAAATTTTTTCCCCATTTACCAACCCTAATATTTATACCATATGTGGCCAATCCAAAGGCTTCATGTTGCCAGCGAATCGCAAAGGCTAATACAGGATGCACCTCTGCCCTTTTATGACTGAAGACAGTTTTCATTGCTGGGAGACCATAGTAGCTCACTTGACTTGTGCTTCTCAGCTGGGACAACAGCATTCTTGAAATTGACAGTGAGATGATAAGCAGAATGTGTTTTATCGTTGTACATTGTAGATTACAATGAGGAGGGATGCATCCTCGTGGTGCCCAATTCCATGTATGCAAACAAGGTATTCAAGTTGCAAATATTATGATGTGACTCATCAATGATTCCTGCTCCAGCAAAAGCTTGATACATCTCTGTTAACATCAAAACTTCTTGTGGCTAGCTGGGACTCCTGATCAAGAGAGCCTCTCCCTGTTTCAGAACAGAGGGAACATTCTCCTTCTTGTGTTTCTGACACAACTATGGGCCTTGCTTCATTTGATCTGGATGTAAATGATTTTCAGATTTGGACTGGGTCCTGGGAGATAGTTCTGGGCAAGGCATCTCAGAAAAAGGATATTGCAAAGATGGAAAGAAATGGGAAAAAAAGACAACCAGAAGGTTGGAGTTCACTTCCTTTCAAGGAATGACTATACATCCTGGGTTTATTCATTTTACAAAAACAAAAGAGGGGGGACTAAGACAATAGGATATATAAATTATGTATGTTATGGGGAAAAAATCTTCTCTTACAATACCTGAACTTGTGCTTATCCAATGAAACTGATGAGCAACATATTAAAGTGACAACATCCATTCATCATTACCTATTACATTCTATTCCATCTATTCCTCTGGGAACCTCATGGGTCTTTCCCCTGCCTTGTACCCTCACACCACTTGTGAGGCTGGTTAAACTGAGAATTTCTGACTGCCCTAAATGTCTCTTAGAGAGTCTTGTGGCAGGAGGTGGATCAGAATCCCAGTTTATTCAGTCCTGATCCAACATTAACTACTTTATGATTCTGAATTCCTATTGGAAGAAACACAGGGTAAAAGCTTTTCAATAAAGAACACTGACTTTTCACTCTAGCTCTTTCAGGGAAATAATTATGTGTTTTGTATGAAAAAAACATATGGAAGCAATTGCCACAAGATATGGGGATAGCAACTAGTTTGGTGATAGACAGTGCTGTCAAGTCACAGCTGATGTATGATGATTCTGTAGGCTTTTCAAGGCAAGAGACAAACACACCGTTGACTTTGCTGCCTCTGCATAGCAACCCTGGACTTGCATCTGCTCTGATACCAATATTTCTGCAAATCAATTGCAGGACACAATCAAGTCAAAGTTGCTTGGACGGTTTTCAGGTCGTTGCGGCCTGAGGATGTTGACAGGGGTGCGGCCCACCACCTCTGCGCTTGACCCTTGCCCAACTTGGCTGCTTACATCTCACTGGAGGGTTCACAGCTGGGTTCAGGGAGCAATGAATCCACCTACCTTGAAGGAGGCCCCTTCCAAAGAAGCCATCCACAGACCTAGAATGATGTGATTGGCTATAGAATGTTAGCAGATATTGCCTCTGGGTTATCTGGGATAATACCAAATATTTATTACCCATTTCAGTCTGGTTTTTATCCTCGTTCTGCAACAATTCCTGATGGAATCTTGCCAGAAAAGAAATAGAAAGGGGTGTATCCCCCTGAAGCTCTGAGACAGCACATTGCCTCTTGGCCATAGTGTTGTGGCATATCTGGTACTGGATGTGCAATGCTCCAATGGCTTAATTCCTGGCTAGCTGATTGATTCCAATAGTCATGGGGAAACTGTTGCTTGATACCTTCATGCTTGTTCTATGGAGTCTCACAGGTTCTGCCTAATTCCACATGCAGTTTCACTTCTACATGAAACTACCAGGAGAGATCAAGCAGAATCTCTCTTGGTAGTCAGGAGAGAACCAGTCAATTGTTGTACCAGTGTGGTGTAGTGGTTCAGAGTTGTGGACTCTAACCTGTTTACTCACTCCTCCACATTAAGGGTTCTGAATGATCCTGGGCTGGACACCGTTCTCTCGGGACCTCTCAGTCCCGCCTACCTCACAAAGTGTCCGTTGTAGGGAGAGGAAGGGAAGGAATTTGTAAGCTGCTTTGAGACTCCTTATAGTTGGGAAAAGAAGGACTATGCTCAAACTCCTCTCTTCTTCTTCTGAAGGCATCACTGTATTTCTCCTTTTGAGTACAATTAGGTGGCAGAGGACATTCTGAACAGAGGACTGGAGGAGGTACTGGGGGGGGGGGACAAGGACCAATAAACTAAAGTCCAGTCTACACACTCACGCAAAACTGAAGCTTTGTTGGTCAATACTATAGATCTACATAGAGTGGGGATACAGCCTGCTTTGCATGGAATTTCTTACCTTTTAATGGATCAGGATTGTGAGCCAGCATGGAACTGTCATTAAGTGTCAGACTAGGACCTAGGAAACTCAAGTTCAAATCCCACTCACACCATGAAAGCTTGCTGGGTGACTTTGAGTGAGCCACACACTTTCAGCCCTGACTCTGTATTTGGATGGGAGACCTCCAAGGAATACCAAGGTCGTGATGAGGCAGGCAGGCAATGGCAAACCACCTCCAAACATCTCTTGCCTTGAAAACCCTACAGGGTCAACCATAAATCAGCTGCAACATGTCAATGGAAAAGTGGGAGCAGGACAAAAGCTTGGAGATGCTGTCATTTTCATGCTTAGTGACTGATACTCAGATCTTGCCCATGGCACAATGCACATTTAATTTCCTGTAGTTGGTGTGGTAGCTGTGAACTTTCTGGAGAAGATTTGGCAGGGGCTATCCAGGCACTGACCTCTTCCTATTTAAATAACTGTTCTTTGCTCAGGGTAGGGCTGAAGACAGCTTAGGAACTTCAGTAGGTTCAAGACTTAATAGCAAGATTGTTTGTGGTCACAGGGGACAGGTAGCCTATCTTACCAATTCAAAAAGAAATCTGCAGCCTGGCTGTTAGCTTTTGGGTACAATTTAAATTATCTGTTCTTACTCTGGTGACTGAGCCATTTAGCTATTGAAAAGACCTGATTGTTAAGAGCCTCTTCAGTGGCCCAGCTCATAAATGAGGGAGGTGGCTACCAGAAATGCAAGGAGTTATTTCTTTGTATTGTCGAAGGCTTTTACAGCCAGAATCACTGGGGTGCTGTGTGGTTTCCGGGCTGTATGGCCGTGTTCTAGCAGCATTCTCTCCTGACGTTTCGCCTGCATCTGTGGCTAGCATCACATGATACAGACTTCTTTGTGACTCACATGCCAGGCTACTCTATTCAGATGGCCTCACCTTTTCACCTCACAGTATATATACTCCACTTGCTTTCCATTCCTGCTATCAGATCCTCTGAAGATGCCAGTCACAGATGCAAGTGAAACGTCAGGAGAGAATGCTGCTAGAACACGGCCATACAGCCCAGAAACCACACAGCACCCCAGTTATTTCTTTGTTTTGAACAAGGAATATTCTGTGCACATGGAATAACAAAAACAGGAAAAAATAACTCCTTTTCCCAGTGGTATTTTGTCATGGAAAAGTGGGAAGGGGGAAGGCAGGACCCCCACAAATGATGGGGGTAATTTGGCTTTGACAGTGGGAAAAAAAGGAATGCATCCATATGTACAGTTCTTTCCCTCTGTGATGGAAGTGGTGGATCAGAACGACTAAATAGAAGGAATGTCCCAAGTGGGACGGAGAATGCTCCACTGGAAGCTCAGGGTTCGGCACAAACTTTATTCATACCATCTCCTACATGGGATGAGAACAGACTGCACAAATAAATATACCCTCCATAGGGAAGTATGCCCCATCCTCCAAATGCATTGGCAGAACAACATTTTCCCCCAAGGAATATTTCCACCATTAATTCATGAGCCTCTGACACCCAGGGAGAAAACTCAGTGGACCTTCTATCACCACCACCTTCACTTCATTTCCCTGCAATCTAGGAAACAGACCCACATCTCATTTAAGACAGGGTGACGCTTTGTGGAGTAGTCAAGGTTGTTAAATAAATGTATTGTGGCCTAAATGTATGGGTGTTGAAAGCTGGACTGTAAAGAAAGCTGACAGAAGAAGAATAGACGCTTTCGAGTTGTGGTGTTGGCAAAAACTACTGCACATACCATGGACAGCTAGGATGACAAATGCAGAAGTCTTGAGCCTCATAAATGGGCCATCAGTAACAGGGAAAACGCTGGCTCAGACTCACATACTTTCGTCATGTGAGGCGATCAAATTTGCTAGAAAAATCTATGATGCTCGGACTTGTCAATGGCGGGAGAAGACCTGGACGCCAAAGAACACAATGGCTAGATCGTTTGGGACTCTTTAGTTTGGAGAGGAGACGTCTGAGGGGGGATATGATTGAAGTCTATAAAATTATGCATGGAGTTAGAAAATCATTCTGACAGAGAGACATTTTTCTCTCTCTCTCACAATACTAGAACCAGAACATCCGTTGAAGCTACTGGGGGGAAGAACCAGGACTAATAAAAGGAAACACTTGCTGCTACAACGTGTGTTTGAACATTTGGAGATGCTGCACCACAGGAATGACGACCACTGACCTGCCTGAATGCTTTAAAAAGGGGACGGACTGGTTTATGACAGGAGAAGTCGATCTAGGCTGACCAATCTTGATCCTTGTTTTCCAGAGATTGCACAATGGGGCAGACCAGGTGCTCAGGAGCAGCAGCTAAACAGAACAGGCAAACTTTCGTCCTGCACATGAGCTCCCAAAGGCACCTGGTGGGCCACTGCGAGTAGCAGAGTGCTGGACTAGATGGACTCTGTTCTGATCCAGCTGGCGTGTTCTTATGTTCTAGATACCATAAAAGCTGATTCTGAGGCGACGATCATCTTAACCAGCTGAAGGGTTTTGTTTTCAACAGAAAATCATGGAGAAAAAGCTTGCATATCGGGTGGCAAAGAACCGAGAAACGACTGGGCTCTGGATAACATATCACCATCATTCAAGAGCTAGAAAGCAGACAGCATCCTTCTGTTAATCAACCCAACCCTGATTCGCAAAGCAAACAATGTACTTTGTTTCCCCACCCCACCTTCCAAGACCTTTTCTCCCCCCCACCTTTTTTTGCATTTACAATGCAAATTGTATTGATCAGACAGATCAAGGGGCGGCTTTTGTCCTGGCAGTGCTAGCTCAGCTCCTCAGTGTTTCAAAACAGGAGAGACATCTCAGCAGCACAGAGGAAGCGGGCATGCTGCTTTTCAAACTGGGACCACATACAGTTCCCTTGCCTTGTGCAGTGTGGCTGGCACCTAGACTTTGCACTGAGTTTAATGGGCGTCCGTTCACTTGTTCTCAGACCCTTGCTTTGCTCTTTCTTTCCTCTAGTCTCTACTCTCACGCGTTCCCCTCCCCCACATTCCCAGAGCAAGGCTCACCTTCTGCTTCTCGCGGGCTCCAGTGGCCCGATGGGTCACATGGCATTGGGGAGGAGGCGCTGAAAGCATATTGTGCTAGGATTCGGCCTTCCACACACAGATCACATGCTGATCCCACTTCTCTAGGAGGCCAGGAAATAAGAAAAAAAGAAAATGCACCAACTTAGTAACAGTTGAATGATGTGCTTATTCAGCCGAATGAAATGGGACAAGATGTCAAGTTGAATTCCACTTAACCTCCACTTTCTTTATGGCACCAGGGAAAGGGGTGGGGAGACACATTCTGCCCTTTGGTAGCTTTGCAGCTAATGGCTTGCAAAACCCATTTCTCTATGTTTCAGAAGTACAAGTTCAATTAAAGAGATAATGTAATTAGCAAGATCTTCGCAGTCATTTCATAAAGATCCCCCCGCCTGCAAAATGTTGAATGTAGAATTGTACAGTCTGCCCTTTAACTCTGTAGTGGGAAACTGGCCGTACGTGGGGCTGCAGATTTTTATTGAGCAGGGTTATTTTATTGTGTATGTTTTTAAATTGTGTTTTGTCAGCTGGTTTGAAGTGCAAGGGACGGTGGGATATAAATATTTAATAAATAAATATTGTATGTGTGAGAGAGTCTGTGTGTGTGTGTGTGTGTGTGTGTAGCGCTGTCAAGTTCAGCTGACTTGCGGCAACTCCATAGGGTTTGCAAGACAAGAGACATTGAGAGGCTGTGTGCCATTCATTCATTTGCCATTCATTGCCTTCATCTATCTCAGGGGTCTGCAACCTGCAGCTCTCCAGATGTTCATGGACTACAAACCCCATCAGCCCCTGCCAGCATGGCCAATTGTAGTCCATGAACATCTGGAGTCCATGGCCAATTGTAGTCCATGGCCAATTGTAGTCCATGAACATCTGGAGAGCTGCAGGTTGCAGACCACTGATCTATCTGCTCAGCAACCTTGGAATTCCTTGGAGTTCTCCCATTCAAATACTGACCAGGGCCAACCCTCTTAGCTTCCAAGATCTGATGAGAATGGGCTAGCCTAGGCCATCCGGGTGAAGGCAAATAAATATTAACCCTCTTAAAACAATGAGGCCATAAGTAAAAGAGTACAGAAATATTTCCATGGGGTTTACCATCTTAATATGCGTCACTTTATACTATCTAAGGGGGAATCAATTACTCTATAGCCGTGGTGGCGAACCTTTGGCACTCCAGATGTTATGGACTACAATTCCAATCAGTCCCTGCCAGCATGGTCAATTGGCCATGCTGGCAGGGGCTGATGAGAATTGTAGTCCATAACATCTGGAGTGCCAAAGGTTCGCCACCACTGCTCTATAGAGTTTCAACCCCCCTATTTTAAATTAGTAAAAGGAGAGACAGAACGGAAGAAATGGCACGCTGTAAACCCAACGTCTAAAGAACCCACAAGTTTCATACAACAATTCAGCAGCTAGTTTCTACTGATGTAGCTACAAAGTTAATCACTGGAAAACATTTATTCATACCTTAGGAGGTTAACCAGTAGAAAAAGTTGAAAGTATGGTATTAAGTATGGTGTAAGACCCCATCGATTAGAATGAACAAATACCAGCCCTGTACGGTAGCACCTGTTTACTAAAATGACCGTTAATTCAATTTCATGTTATCTGTATATTTATTTATTTATTTTATTACATTTATACCCCACCTTTTTCAGGGAGACTCAAGGCAGCTTACACTAAAATCCATACACATAGCTACATAATTACATTCGGTTGGAATTATTGTCCAACGCATCTCATCCATCTGATACAGTAAAAGAATTCTGAACTCCTAAGCATGAATGGATACCAGGGAATGCCCCATGGCCTCACATGCTACCTATTTGTCACCAGTCATGCCCAAAGTTAGCGTTTCAAGTTTGATTTGCTTTAGCAATGGTGTAGCACTGCATGTGCATAAGTGCCAAGTAATATTAATGTAACCAGGATTGCCTCGTAACCAGAGTTAGCAAATCCACTGCCGTCCCATAATCAAATTCTGGTCAAAATTCAATTGAACAAAAGTCCCTAGTTTGTTCCATGCTTGCTCCTCTTTTACTCCATTGAGCATTCCACTGTATATCCTTCCAATGATGTGACACAAATTCATGTGTAGTTTATGAACCTCTGAATACATTTGGTATGCATTTGATCCTTACTGCAATGTATTCTTCCATAATGATAATACATACCCCAAAGCAGAGGTGGGATCCAACCAGTTCTCACCACTTTTCTAGAAGTGGTTACTAATTTTTTCTGAGTGCCGAGAAGGGGTTACTAAAGCAACCTCCCTGCCCAATAGGGACTGGAGGTGCGTGTGTGCGGCAGTGCCACTGTTTTAATCCCACCACCATCGGAACCTGTTATTAAATGTTTTGGATCCCACCACTGCCCCAAAGTCTACTCAAGTGTGTACACCTTCCCAAACACACATTAAAAAAAATCCAGGGCATAAAATGGAAAAAAAGGGACAAAGAATACATGTGAAGTGCCAGACAACACTGATCAAAACGGGACATTCCAGGGAAAGTTTCGATCTAGGATGAATTCAAGTAGCATCTCTACTTGAGGCTACTGATCCCTAGGCGCAAAATAATCCAAAACATGATGTCTATTACAGCCCACTTAGGAAAAAAATGTTAAAATTTAATGGGAGTTTATTGGATCTCAGTTCCAGATAAGTCATCTGCTTTTTCCAGTTGTGGGAAGGTTAAATTATAGCCATCTGGGCACAGTCTTAGCTACAAAATAGACCTTGGTTCCAGCTTGTGACTAGTCAAAACTCACGTTTCTTGGAAAGTATGCTTTGTGCTCACTCCAGGAATTGCCTTCCATTCTAACCACGGGTGTGTCTAATCCCAGCTTCATAGCAACAGGAAAAAAACGCACCTCTCGGAATCCTAGGATCCTTTCTATATGTCCTTGGTAACATGGAGTCCCCCCCCCCCACCCAGGGAAATTAAAGATAAACAGCCAAACGAGCAAGCACAATCATCTCAAACATCTAAATATTACAACAAAAACCCACCCCAAAACACTGCACACACAGAACAAATTACTGACATTGTGGAAGAATTAAGAGAGATAGCCATCGACAGAACAGCGGAAATGACTGCCGCCTCTGTGATGAAGATGAGCTGGCTGGGGAGATACATTCAAGGCTTTCTTGCCCAAGCGGAACTCCGCAATAGTTCTGTTAACAATACCTGCCTGCGTCAATCTGGCGTATATTGAGTAACATTTTTGCCAATCAATGGGTGAAAATAATAACAAGATTAAAAGAGTTCTTTGATGCAGCCAGGAAATGAGTGGGCCTTTTTTTTTTCTTATGTTGCCCTTTTGCTTCCATTCAGCTGTTTCATTTAATGGGCGCTAGCAAAGAGTCCATCACTATGACAGATGGGATGTACAAAAAAGAAGCTGTATGTACTGAAAGGTCCATAAGGATTTCAGTGCTTCTCTGAGAGTTTTGAGCAGAGATATACATTGAATGTATCCTGTGGAATCCTGGACACCGGTGACCTAAATGCACTCTCTGTCACTAAACACAACGCTTTGCTTTCCCCCCAAAGGGATAGGTTTTTCCCATTGGGAAGGAGGCTGTGGCCATTTATGCACAATGTGATCGGTTTCACATTGAGCATACATTCCCTTCAAGTTGGATTCTCCATAACGCACACATTTCCCCCTCTCTGGAGTTCGCCGCACCTCAGATCAGAGAATCTCTGCAGTTTCTAAAACCTCTGAAAGCATGACTTTTCCTCTTACTCCACAGGGAATGTGAAGATAGACATAACGTGTTTGGTCTGCAATGGGTTTTCACACTCCTCCCTGCCTTCCCCTGCCCACCCAAAAAAGTTCTTTCTACTCTTTGGGGCAACAATTCAGAGTGATCAAAAGAGGGTTTTTTTTCCTTTATCTTTCTTATCATTTATTAATTTTAGCACTGCTGGGTTATCAGTGAAGCCCAAATTTCCACTGACATCCTCAGGACTTTTCACACGAAAGCATGATAAGAATTGACATGGTAGGCTCAAATTAGAGTTATAAAGGACATGCGGCTGCTGCTAGTGCGGATCTCTAATGCTCGGCTTTAATTTGTATTTCCACAGTAACATTAAAAACAGCATGTAGAGCAGTGATACTCACTAAGGCCCCTTCCGCACATTCAGAATAATGCACTTCCAATCCATTTTCAATGCAGAATAGCAAAATCCACTTGCAAAAAATTGTGAAAGTGGATTGAAACTGCATTATTCTGCATGTGCGGAAGGGGCCTAAGTGGCTAAGAAGCCACATGTAGCTCTTTGGCAGATCACATGTGGTTCTTCTGACCACCATTCCCCAATGTGACACCTATTTTACGTTTCAATAAAATGGGCAATGCCCTTACCCAGTGGAGCCTATGGAAGGCAGATGGTTCCCACCTGGAAACAGCCACTGCAGAAGGAAAACACAAGCTGTGAGCATCCCTAATGTGTAGGCCTCGTGCCTGGGATAAAAGTTAATGTGGATCTTTTGGATGATGGCAACAGTGCAAGTGGTTCTCTGAGACCAAGGGAATGATTTCCCACTGACTGTACAGTTTCTTCATGTCTACTCCACTTCACTGACTGACATTTGAAGGGGCACACATCACATGTTATCTTTTACTAGACATTATTGAGGTGATATTGGCCAAATAGATGCACAAACATCTACCATCCGTAC
Organism: Sphaerodactylus townsendi; assembly: GCF_021028975.2. NCBI lineage: Eukaryota > Metazoa > Chordata > Lepidosauria > Squamata > Sphaerodactylidae > Sphaerodactylus > Sphaerodactylus townsendi. The sequence continues at coordinate 42,382,063 of NC_059436.1, read as the reverse complement.
TCGTAATATCTAGTTTGGATCTCAGTAAGGTATGCTATAACTAAACAGAACATAGATCTTACACTGGAGGTGAACAAGTAGGAACTGACAATAGATCAATTATTAATTCAAAATACCTTTTGAGTCGTTCCCTACCTCTGCCCTCTGAAAGTCACTCTACGATTTATTTATCCTAGGCTTGAGAAACAGAGAAAGCTGTGACATAACTATTGGACTATGTTTTCTTAGATATCCACAAGTTATGCCGACTCCACACTATGGAAACCTCAATGGAGGGGCTTGTAAAAGAAGTCTAGTGTTTACTTAAGGTATGATAACTCTGGTATGAAATCCTAGATTGAACAGGCTGGCCATTGTGTGTCATTTAAGTACCAACTAGCCATGGGTTATTAAAAACATACTGATTGAGGTCGAAGAAGTATGTAGGAGAGACGTATTTTGTTACATAACAATTAACCTTGTATCAATATGTTTTTAATAGGCAGATGGAATTTATTTAACATACAATAACTGCTTTATGAAATATAAATTAAATACATATTGCGAGAACTCAATTTACCCTTTCAAAAAAGAGACAGGGAGAAAGAAGATGATGGTGGTAGCTGTGGGGAATGTGGGGAAACAAAGGATCTGTTCAGACACTAGGCTTCTTGCTTATGTGAGCTGCCTCATCTATTTCTCCAAGACATACTGGGTGATCATGCTTAATGAGATAGGCCTGCTTGCACAAGCACACACCTGAGCATTACACCTGCTTGCACAAGCACACACCTGAGCAAGATGGTTAGCATCTGATCTGGCTCAAAGTCTGACTCACTGATAGCACCTCAAGCAAAACCTATTTAACTTTGGATCCCCTAAACTATGGTTTGGTGGCAGCACATGTGCTGTGCATGCATATAAGATCTCAAGCCCATGGGATCAAATCTAAAAGTCCATTTAGCTGTGCATCCTGTTTCTGACAGATAGACAGATGCTCTTGGGAAGGCCACCGCTAGGGTAGAAGGGCAAAAGATGTAACCAAGAAGGCAGCAAATAGCAATGAAAAAGCTCTATGGGATAGTTAAATGCTCGCATCTAACCTACCATTTCAGGGGAAAGTAACTGAGCAGGTGGAGGCAGAGAAACTGGAGGTTTTTCAGGATGACACACTACTTTTGATCCATTTTAATGTGGCTTCAGGCCTGTTTTGGGGAAAGAGATAGTGCTAGTGGCACTGGTACACAATCTTCTTCTTAAGGTAGAAAGGGGCAATCGTCCTTCACTGATTCTGTCAAACTAATCACCAACTTTTGACGGAAGGATCATTTAATTCTTGTGCAATCTTGTTACATTTTGTCTACAGTTCGATTAAGTTATTTTAAATGGCTTGGCCCAGTTTAAATCTCTCTGGACCCCAGTTTAAATCTGTCTTGGCCCAGTTTAAATTTCTCTGGGCAACACATGTCTTGGTTCGTGACAACAGTGTCTTAGATTATGTCTCAGTTTTGCAATCCTGCCCAGATGTTATTCAATTTTTTTAAGAATCTCTCTTCAAGTCTGGAGTGACCATATGCCTCTAGTGGTATATTTGACTCTATGCCTGTCAAGAGATGTGTTTGTATCTTGTTCTCACTCTATATTTCATAAAATCAGGTGTAATGAGCATACTAGACAGGCACTGAGTCTCTTCTTCATAGTCCTCAATTGATGCAATGCAGAATTGCATTGGTGTCAACTTCATTCCCGGATGACTGCATTACTAAAGTTAAGAATCTGGCTCAAATACTGGTTGGTGCCCTTGCAACTCTAATTAAAGCCCAAGTCCCTTCTAGGGCAACCTCCAATATTCATATCACTGTGGAATGCATGGCAATTAAAAAGTATATGTAAAAAATCTTTACGGACTATAGGTGCCAGGGTGCTAACCTCCCTGAGGAATACTTCACACTTAAGAGCCACCTCTCACTCCTTCTACGTGAAAATCTTCACAGACAAATTAGTATAAAGTGCTATTATTCAAGCAGCTCAATTGAATGATTCCAGAGGCTTCTGGTGCTTCGTCACCAATGGGATGTGTTCATCCGTCCCTTTTGTCTCTAATATTGATTTTGAAACATGGCATAGGTATTTTTATGACCTGTTCGGCGATGAGTCTGACAACATCAATGGGGACCATCACCCTTCTGCTGGTGATGCTCTCTGCTGGCCCCAATTACTAAAAACAAAATAAGACTATTAATCAATAATCTTAAATCTAACAAGGCACCTGGTCCCGATGGCATCCCAGATGAAATTTATAAATCATTCACCGATTGGGGGTGTCTTCTATTAGCTTCTCCATTCACTGTGGTGACTAATTCGGGCTTGGTTCCATCCTCCTGGACAAATGCCACTATTATCCCCTTGTTTAAAATGGGTGATCACAGCTTGCCAGTTAACAGACCAATCAGCCTCCTGGCGATCTCTGGCAAACTTTATGCCAATTAATCTATCTTCTCTCTTGGATTTTGGTGAAAAAAATTATTGGCATTGAATAGATTGGATTCATGAAGGGAAAGTCCACCTTAGACCACTGCCTGAGTATGCTCATTTCCAAATATGTACAGAAGGGTAAATTCAGTCTTTATGTAGCCTTCATAGATCTAAAGGGGGCATTCGATTCTGTAGACAGGGGCCTATTGTGCTCTAAACTAGCGAAACTTGGAATAGACCCCAGGCTCCTTATGCTAATAATGTCCCTGTATAAAAACCCCACCTGCCAAGTAAGAAACAATCCATCAGGCCACTTAACCCCCAGTATCATTGTATCCCAGTGAGTCAAGCAGGGCTGTGTGTTAGCCCCTGTGTTGTTTAATCTCTTCTTGAAAGATCTTGCTCTGACCTTGAACAGCATAAATTCCCATTGTCCCCATTTGGATAATGTCCCTGTTCCAATCCTTTTATATGCTGATGATGCAGTCTTGCTGTCCCATTCAAGGGTTGGGCTTAAGAATTTATCACTCAAATGTAATGATTACTATGTATCCAATCAGCTACTAATTAATCCAACAAAATCAAAAGTCCTGGTATTCTCAAATGTTTGTCGTCTTATGAATTGGTCTATTCAGGGCTCAGATACTGAGCAAGTTAGATCTTTTAAATGTTTAAAGGTTGTTTTCCAGCACAAACCTGGCTGGTCCAAACATAGAAACAAGGCTTTGAAAGGTAGTAAAAGTGTTGCTGCTGCTGTTCTGATGTTTTTTACCCTTAATAGTGACAGGGAGAAAGCTTGTTTTCTGCTGCCTCAAAGACTAGGACATGAAGTAATGGATTCAAGGTGCAGGAAAAAAGATTCTGGGAAACGACAGTCAGTGTAATTCCTCGTTGTTGTTGGCATGCTACATCCGTTTCAGAACTTTTGTATCTACCAGTTATTTGTTTCCAGGTTCAAATTAAGGTTCCGGTTTTAACTTTTAAAGTTTTACGAGGCCTGGAACCCACATATCTGAAGGACCACGTCTCCCTGAATGAGCTTATTTGCTAACCACCTTCACTGTGCCAACGTCTCTACATTCCCTCCTATAGGAAAGTGGAGATCATGGTGGCCCAATCCAAGGACTTGTATGGAGATAGGTCTGAAATGGCGGAAAAAGAGACCAGTGGAGGTCCCTTTGTCTCTTTTTTTCCCACCAGCTATTAAAAATAGTCTTATTTAACTGGGCCTTTAAGCAAAATTAATCAGTCAGTTGGGCTGCATTCAGATTTGCTGGTTTTAGAACAGTGGGTTTTTTATGCTATTGGCATTGTAACGTTTAGGATTATTGAAGCTTTTATTATTATTATTATTGTTTTATTATTATTATTGGGGCTGTTCTATAATGGTGGTATAAGAACATTTTATGCAAATGGCCCTGGGTTTACCATGAGGTAAAGAAAAGCAGTACAGCAGTGTTTTAACATGTTTTCCCTCACTGCCACAGATCACACCTTATTTTGAAGTCTAATAGCGCAAGCACATTGTCACTCTGGTTCACCTTTGAAAGAAATGCTGGTCAATAGGTGGAAACCACTCCAAGGTGACTGAGGTCTCTGTGCGATTCACAATCTGTGGTGAGATAGCTATGGGAGCAGGCTTCTTGACAGGTTGCCAGCTCTGGTACACCAGGTCCAGGTAACAGTGCATTCTAGCCACCTGATTGGGTGTGAAGGAATTGGTGCAGTCATCATCTGGGGGAAAAAAACAGAAGCTATTAGTCTTCTGAACATGTATGCATTGTATCTCTCATGGTGGGAGGGGCAAGGTGAGGCTCTCCTGGCACTATAAAATGAATATCTGACCTAGGGAGAAGGCAATGTTGATTATCTTCCAAACCCCTCGCCTGCCAGCTTTTGAGATGAATCCAGCAGTTTCACAAAATTCATATTCTGCACCCTTCAATCTCCCAAATGGCTTTAGGGATGCTCAATAGCTGGTAGAAAGACAGGAGAGGGGGAAAAGAACAAAAGGAACCCTTCACTGAAACTCAATGGTTTATCAAAGCAAGATCAAATAAGATGTGATAGCAAAAGACCCAATGCATAAACCCAGCTGTGTCTCAATCACAAAGGAGAGGATGGGTCTGTCCATATTTTTGAAGAAAGGAAGTGTATAGGTGGTGTGTGGGGGTTGAACCCTTCTTGAATCCACCACTCTCCTTCCCCCAAGTGTTTTTCTCCCAGTTGTGCTGAATTCTTTTAACAGTGTCCAGTTAAAGAAAACTGAACACCTGGGAGAGGAAACCATTGCGATAGGGTATGTTGTAGATGCCCAGACTTGGATGGCCCGGGATAGCCAGATTCCATTAAATCGTGGAAGCTAAGCAAGGTAGGTCATGGTTAGTATTTGGGTGGGAAACCACCAAGATCTTTAGGGTCACTATGTAATGGAGGGCAATGGCAAATCACCTCTGAACATCTCTTGCCTTGAAAAACTCAAGCAGTCACCATAAGTTGGTTGAAATTTGATGGCATTTTCTGCTATCACCAAGTTCTGGAGAGCAAGCCTTTATTGGCATAGACAACCGTACAACAATAATAAAAACGGATTAAAAAGCATATACAATACAGGAAATAAATGTTAGGTCGAAGGAAATCTACTGGCATTTAGTAATTTCCAGGAGAAACTCTGCCACTATCATACAGAGAGAAGGATCAGGATTGTCCAACAAGTAGTGTAATCTAATTAAATCGGGGAGATGGGGTAAATGTAAAGGAGTAAGATTCACATACTTGGATCTGATTTCCTTGAATCTGAGACAGTGTAGTAATTGGCGGGCCAGAGATTCAACTGAGCCATCATTACATGGGCACAATCTTTTAGCCTTTTCTTGCTTATTAAATCTGCCATGTAACAAGGCAGAAGGCATAACATTACGATCCTATCACTAAGTTGCAGATAAGGGAAGTTAAGTTCCTGTCACCCATACATACTGTTTTTTTCCCTACAAACTGGACCTCCCCCATACACCACTTTGTCACGGGGGCAGATCTGGTTATAAAAACAGAGCTTTGATTTGATAGGACTATTCTGAAAGAGTAACTGCTTAGGCAAAAATTATACTCTTAACTTGCTCATTGCCTTGCATGATAGATACTTTCTGTGCAGTCCCTCCCACCACTTCCAGCTCATTTGGAAATTATTCCTGCTGGAAAAGAGATTGGGTGGAGTACCTGTGTAGCTCATGAAATTGTTATACGGTGTGTTCTGAAAGCTGCGGAAGCCACACATGTCGTTGCCAGGAGACGGGTCGCCACAGAGCTTGTGTTTTGGAGCTGGATTGGTGTCACGGCAGAGGTCCCCTGTCTCAAACGAAGGCTCCGTTTCCATGCAGGGATCGCTGCAGGAAAGTATCTCAGAGATGCCTCGAAAGACATGGTAGAGTCCCAGGCTATGGCCTATTTCATGGATCATTGTGTGTGTGTGGCCTGGTATGCCATAGAAGGAAGGATTCAGTACAATTCCCCCTGTGCAGAGAGAAAATGGGACAGTTGTTTTCACATTGTACATACAAAAAAAATGTAACAGGAGAAGATGGTACTTAGAATTCATTCCAGCAGATATGATGCAACTGAAGCAAAGATGTCTACGTTTGCTTCCCCTGGCATCATTTGCTCTGCTTTAGGCATCACGACAAGTTTTTCATTTCTGTTGCTTCGTCCTCAAATCCCCCATTTTAATTTAACTTCACTCAAGAGCAGGTGGATGCCATGATTCTGTGATTCTGCCCCCTCTTCTGTTTCCTTGCTCCAAGTTTCCACCATAAAACGTATGAATTTTCCATCATATGCAAATCAATAAATCAGACATATACTGCAACATAACTGTCATACGTATAAATTACATACTGAAAAATCCATACCAGCGTATGAACAAATCGCCAAAGATAAATGCAAAAAGGTGAGAACTTAAACTTTTGACAAAGAAGAGGTTTTTTTTTTGGGGGGGGGGTTAAACCCCATTTTTCTCTACCATAAGGAGTCCCAAAACAGCATTAAAACATCTCTTCCCTTCTCCACAATAGGAACCTTGGGAGGTAGGTGGGGCTAAAAGAGTTCTGAGAGAACTGTGGTTGGTCCAAGGTCACCCAGCAGGCTGCATGTAGAAGAGTGGGGAAACAAACCTGGTTCGCTAGAGTTTACTACTGTTTACTACTGTTAACTACTATACCACAAGTGAACATAAAATAAATGGAACAGAGAACATTTCCTTAGCCCCGTTTAGGATTTAAAAAACTAGGTTTGTCAGATAGCTGCCATTTTTTGGTGAGGACAGTAGCTGTGTAAAATTGATAAAAATGCCCCTTTAACATATACACCTTAATCTGAAATAAGCAATCCCATAATCAGAACAACCTGGCGATCAGTGAAAGGGTCTGTTTGTTTGGGTTGCATCTTCCTCCTCAACCAGCTTGGGTCAGATTTCAGCACTTCTCCCTCCCCCATCACTTTGGAAAGAAGGAACCTGTATCAACTACAGCAGTGGCGTAGTGGTTAAGAGCAGGTGCATTCTAATCTGGAGGAACCAGGTTTGATTCCCCGCTCTGCTGCTTGAGCTGTGGAGGCTTATCTGGGGAATTCAGATTAGCCTGTGCACTCCCAAACACACCAGCTGGGTGACCTTGGGCTCGTCACAGCTTTTTGGAGCTCTCTCAGCCCCACCCACCTCACAGGGTGTTTGTTGCGAGGGGGGAAGGGCAAGGAGATTGTAAGCCCCTTGGAGTCTCCAACAGAAGAGAAAGAGGGGATATAAATCCAAACTCTTCTTCTTTTTCTTGTACTAGAGATCAGAAGAGTCTGCTATACCCATGTACTCTGACTGCCAACATGTGCTCACTGTAGAAATAACCACTAAAAATTGTACTGGTCTTTCCCCACTTACTCCTTCCAACCAGAGTTATCCATCCTTTAGCAAGAGTGTTCCTGGACAAAAAAAAGGTGAAATTAAAAACACCCCCATTACCTTCCACTCATTTCAACTGCTATTCAATTAATGTTCTTGTACACTGAATAAATACACTCGTATGAATCAACTGAGTTATGAAAGGCTGCAAAAGGGCCCCAATATCTATTTCTCTGGAACTGTAATGCTGGGGGAAAACAAAAATCCCCTTTTAATAAGAACATGCACTCATGCTTTCATTCTTCAGGAAAAAAGAGTAATCGTAATCCCAATTTTGGCACATGGATTCTGAGCTAACAGCTCTGGTGTTACCCTGAACGGGCAATCCCCACTGAAGTTTGGGGAAATCAGTTTGAGACAGAGAGGCAGCAAGGAAATTGGGATTGATAAACCTATGTATACCAAGATCGTCTCTGGTGAAAACTTTTCAATGAGCAGGTGGCTGTAAAATTGAATGTGTTTTAATAAAATACCAATAAAACAAGCAATGGACAGACACATATAAAGCATATAAAAGCTGACTAAGAGAAAAGGAAGGAAGCTGGAAAGTGTTTCCAGGATGGGAGAAAGTTGTCTGTCTGGCAGGGATGTCCAGGGAAAGCAGTGATGAAGATGAAAAGGCAAGTGGGAGTGAGTGTACAAATCCAGGGTGCACATAATACAAGGGCCGTTTTTGTACAGCCCATTACAGTGTTGTGCCGTCGGTGTTATTGGCAACGCTGCAGCAATGGAGCATTCGCATGGGCGGGTGCTCCGTAGACAGTTAGTGCATCGGCTGAACCCCGGCGCTTCGCACAGCTGCAAACGGTCTTCTTTTTTCCCCAGGATAGACATCATGGGCGTTTGGCACCAGGCTTGACCAGTGTGGGCTGCCATTGTGGAGGGTGGGCTCTGCGGCATCGATTCCTGATGGGCGCTTCGCATGACACCGACTGCAGAGCGCCATTGTTGAAAAGACATGCTCAGTGAGTGATTTTTTAATAAACTGTTGTGGGCCCACTGGAGCATTGCCACATTGCTGCAGCATCGTTTCTGCAGCGACGGCCATGCAAACTCCCTGTATATAACGCTGTTTTTATCGTCCTTCCACTGGCTGTTTTGACCTGTGCAGAAATGGCCTGTGAATAACCAAAGGACCAATACTGTTACCCTCAAAAGGGTCCCGAGGTGGCAGAAAAGCCAGAGACAAAGGATTGATTACTTGCCTGTGGTTTGAACAATAAGACAGGCTTGATGAGTCATCAGGTCCCAGGAGAATGCCTGGGCTATTCTTTTGAATACTGTTGGGAAGGGTGCAGATAGGGGAAGTGATGATCTGCTTGGAGCATGGATTGAATCACCTTGGGGTGGCACAATAGGGATTAGCTAGCCCCACTGTCCAGCCATGTACAGTTTAGGGGGAAAGTTCAGCTGCTAATCTCCTTCCCATCCAAGCATGACACACAAGACGGATCCCACAATTCTTTGTGGGGCATCCATTTTGGGGAGAACAGTGCCTTGCTCTGACACCAGTCTTTGGCCCCATGTCTTGATGACACCCATTAGTGGGAGTTGGGGGCCAATTGTTTATACTAGATGAAAGTGGCACACAAGAAGTTCAAATGCAGGTTCAAGTAGTGTAGTGGTTAAAGTATTGGACTAGAACTGTTCAAATTCCTACTCAATGGGGGAGACGTGGGCCCAGCTATTCTCTCTCAGGCTGACATGCCTGATCAATGGATCAATGGCCTGATAAGGCAGTTTCCTGTGGGTTCCCTCTTAGAAGAACCAGGTACACTGCCCTGAGCTCCTTGGAGGGAAAGTAGGATATAAGTATACACAAAATATACAAAATGTTGTATGAGAATCTGGCATGTGGACAGCCTGAACCTCCTGAGCTGGATACCCCCCGCCCTGCCAAGAAACAACCATACCCTGAAATTAAGGCCTCACAATCTCCCATGCCACTCCTAAAACATTATGAACATTAATGGGAAAAGAATAGGTAAATTTGGCACCAATTCCTCCGAGAGGAATATACAAGAGGGCCACGCAGCTGCTTTGGAATTTACTGGAGCAAGTTCTCTGCTCCCTGGGAGCTATCCGTGGTGCTGCAAATCCTACCACTGGTCTTGCCTCTGTCTTTGGTTTCCTGATTATCAGTTAGATCCTATCCTTGTCTGGGTTGCCTTCCTGCCTATCAGACGGACTGTCCTTGCCTTGAGCTTCTTGGTTATTGGTCTGTCTAGTGCAGCTTGACACCTTAGTTAAGACACACTGCAAAATTTCTTCCCTTTTCTTTTTTCTTCCCTTTTCTATACACACACCCCTCTCACCTTATCCATACACTGGTGAAGACTACTAACCTGTTCTGGGAATGCATTATTACAGAAACATTTTGTGGGTGCTGTGATAAGTGTGCTAGCACCTAGGTTATCAATTCAGATTTAGACTGCTTTGTGCTGGAGGGAGATTACATTTGTGGCTGAGGGAATTGCTGATTGCCTCGCTGGGCCAAACAGACAGCACTCTCTTAGCAAGATGGTACAGGTTGAATAGGTTAACCCCTCCCTTTGCACATTAGTCCTAATAGAAATTTGGGTTCACGTGGATATGATTCAGAAAGAAAAAACCACCTGGGAGACCAAACTTCAAAACTTTCAGCAACTCAGATTCCTTGTTTGGCACTCTATATCCATGAAATGTGTATGTGTGAGGAGAGTTTTCAGATACCATGGGCCTCCAAAAAGACAGATAAGAGGGTTCTAGATTAAATCAAATCTGCATTCTCACTACAACCTAAAATGACTGAATTGAGGCTGTTGTATTTTAATCATATCATACGAAGACAAGACTCACTGGAAAAGAATCATGACAGAAAAAGGAAATTTGTTCAATGAGACTGTATTGTATGATGGACCTAAGTATTAAGTTAGATTCCAATTTTCATTTCTAAAAGACCTGGGGGGGCGGGGAGAAGAGGAAAAGAAAAGATGAGTTATATACCCTGTGCTTCTTTACCTTCAGGATACCCTGATCTCCCTACCTTAAGGATTCTCAAAGTGGCTTACAATAATTTCATTTCCATTAACATAAGCATAAATTAAAAATTACATAAACACATCCAACAGCGTCGAGCATGATTTAACAAGAAAAAAGGAAATTATCCACATAGATTAAGGTCAGATCTGAGAGCTCCACAGTTTCATCAGATTTGAAAGGAAATCACTAAGAAGAATAAATGTATCAATACAATCCTCTACACAAGTGATATTATATTACAATTCAAGTAAAACAATTTTAACAATTTAAAAAGTAAAGTGGAACAGCAGTAGGTATCCCAACAGGCATAATTAATAATGTCAAGAGGATTTTTATATTTTTTTAGCTTTAACAGTATTGTTAAAAACTTGGCTCCCAGAAGTGAACTTCCAGTGCCATAATCTAGCAGCAAAAAAAAAAAAAATGAATTAGCGTGGCCTTGTTTACAAATCTTTTGGTCTGAAGTAAGTACTCACTATGAGGCTCATGATCACATTATGAACAATATCTTGTGAGGCTGGTGAAGCTGAGAGAGAGTTCTGAGAGAGCTGTGACTGGCCCAAGGTTGCCCAGCAGGCTTCCTGTGGAGGAGTGGAAAATCAGGTCTGGTCTTCCAGATTAGAGTCTTCCACTCTTGACCACTATAGCAGTGGTGGCGAACCTTTGGCACTCCAGATGTTCTGGACTACAATTCCCATCAGCCCCCTGCCAGCATGACCAATTGGCCATGCTGGCAGGGGCTAATGGGAATTGTACTCCAGAACATCTGGAGTGCCAAAGGTTCGCCACCACGGCACTATAGCATGCTAGGAGAAATCTAGTACAAGATATTATTCTGAAGACAGGATGAACAGTATAAAACAGCGCTCTTTTGCTGGTGGTCACAATCCATGGCAAATAGGGAGGAGTTGCTTAAAATCCAGAATACCCTATGTTTGCCCTCAAAAGTTCCGAATGACCCTTAGGATTTGTACACCACCCCTGTGGAGAGGGGTATGGCTCATCATAAAGATCACTACTTTAAGGGTTCCAAGGGTTAAAGTAGTTTGAAAATCAAGGCACGAGGCTATACCAGCTGGGTGGATTTCAGCCAGACAGAAACCTGGCCGGTTATCTTGCAACAAACCTATTACTTTTTTAAAATGCATTTTTTCCCATCACTAGCGATATTGGCAGAAGTCTCCCTAAGTGATCAGATAAAAATCACAATACAGGCTGGCTTGACTTTATCAGGGCAGAAGCAGCTCAGCAGGTTGTTGTGTGCCCCCCCCACCCTTTATTTTTCCTTTTTAGACTTGTGGTGGGGGGTGGAGAGAGATACGGTATGTATATTTTTTCAAAGCTGTCAAAAGCCTAAATCAGACACAGTTTCTCCACCAAAATGATGGCTCCCTCACCCACATGATCTATATTCAAAGCTTAGATCTGGACAACAGCACATATTTCATTTTACTTTGTTATTAAACACATATTGCTTTTTACGGAAAGAAAAGAGGAGGGGAAGAAAAGGGTACAAGAAGATTAAACACCAACGAGGGAGAAAGAGGGCAGAAATGGCTGTTAAAACAGGAAATTAATTTCTTTCCCCTTTTTTTCTCATTTCTGAATAAACTTTAAACTATCCTTAATTCTTTTTTTCCTTAAAACTTGCTTTAAAAAACCTTCACCTCTGGATAAATAATCCTGACAATATACTGCATTCACAATGCTACAGATTAAAATTAGGTAACTGTAAGAATGGTAGGGTCTACTGATGTCCCAGTAGGAGGTGCTGCAGGAGAATGCAACACCAATGATCCAAAATATCTAGCTGTCCATGGCCATTTGTGCACTTGTGGTCCATTTCCCTTTGACCATAATTCCCTTCAGTTTAGATTCTCCGTACTGCACACATTTTCCCTTCTACTGAACTCACCTTGCCTCAAATCAGAGAATCTTGGTGGTTTCCTAAACCTTGGAAAGTGTAACTTTTCCTCTCACTTCTCAAAGAAGGTGAAGGGAGACAGCATGCCTTTGGCTTGCGTCTGGTTTTCTTCTCCCCACCTTTCTCCATCCATCCAACAGCAGTTCCTCCCACTTTTCAGGGGAGCGATTTAACAGAACAGAAGAGCTTTTAAAATATTTTAACACTGCTAATCTATCACTGGAGCAACAGACCGGTGAAATTTACATGAAATTTGCATTGTCTTAGTATTGAGCATTGGTACTATTTTTAGGACAGCAAATCTACAATAAGAGCCAGCGTGGTGTAGCAGTTAGTGGTTAAGCTGCTGGACTAGGTCCTGGGAAACAGGAGCAGCAGTGGCATAGGAAGTTAAGAGCTCATGTATCTAATCTGGAGGAACCGGGTTTGATTCCCAGCTCTGCCGCCTGAGCTGTGGAGGCTTATCTGGGGAATTCAGATTAGCCTGTACACTCCCACACACGCCAGCTGGGTGACCTTGGGCTAGTCAAAACTTCTCGGAGCTCTCTCAGCCCCACCTACCTCACAGGGTGTTTGTTGTGAGGGGGGAAGGGCAAGGAGATTGTAAGCCCCTTTGAGTCTCCTGCAGGAGAGAAAGGGGGGATATAAATCCAAACTCCTCCTCCTCCTCCTCCTCTTCTTCTTCTTCATGCCATAGTAGCTTGCTAAGTGACCTTGGACCAGTCACACACTTTCAGCCCTGACCTTGGCTAGTATTTGGAATACCAGGGTGAGGCAGAGGCAGGCAATGGCAAACCGCCCCCCAATGTATCGTGCCTGAAAACTTTCTGGGGTCAGTTGTGACTTGCCAGCAAAAAAAAGAAAAACAATAGTAGAAGAGTTTAGTGCACACTGGCAAGTTGAAGAAAAATATAAGAAGTGTGGCTACCAATCTTGATCCTCCTTGATCTCAGATTGCAAATGCTTTAGCAGACCAGGTGCTCAGGAGCAGCAGCAGCAGAAGGTCATTGCTTTCACATTCTGCTCGTGAGCTCCCAAAGGCACCTGGTGGCCCACTGCGAGCAGCAGAGTGCTGGACTAGATGGACTCTGGTCTGATCCAGCAGGCTCGTTCTTATGTTCTTATGTTCTTATACACTCTCACCTTGGCTTTGAACTCACAGGTAGCCTCAGGTTAGGGAAATCACAGCTTTTCAGTCTCAGACCACTGCTTATACTGTGAAGACAGTACTGACCTACTGCACAGAGTTCTTGTAAGGACTGCCAAATAATGGCATGCATCCAACCATCCCAGGAAAACAAATTAAGCACACTGTCCTTAAGGGGAAGCAGCAATCTCCCTATTCTGCCTCAGCATCAAAAATGTTGTCCTGCAGGTTAGCAGATCCTTGGGAACAGTTTGGCGTCGATCTGCAGGGGGAAGGGGGGATTGGTGGGAACCAGCATGACCTTATGCGTACTGGCACTTTTTAAAACAAAACAAAAAACAACAACACGTGATTCCAACCCCAGCCTTTTTTTATAGACTCAGGAAGCTTTCTTTATTTCCGCTTTTCACCCGAAAAGCTTCCAGAGAAAGAAAAAAGGAATCAAAACATCATAAGTTAAAAAAGAATACAATGACAGAATATCAAGTGTTGCTTGGGGAGGAGTTGCTCAGCTGGAACTGGAAGGAAACATAATGGAAGAGAGCCTGGCTAATGCCTATTCTGCTTTCGATGCCCTTATTACACCCTTTTCAACAAAAAGAACTAAGTAGAATCGTAACTTCCTCTGCCAGAAGTTGGACCAACTTTGTATTAGAATACTCTGCTTGGGTCCTAGTGCCTACTTAGTTCTGTTAGGTGGGCACTAGGATCCAAGTGGAGCATTCCTAAACAAAGACAGTTCAGCACATGGCAGATGAAGTTACCGAGTGCATTTTATTGAAAAGGGTCCAAAGGAGGATGGTGGGAAACTCTTTCTGATGGTTAGAAAGTCACCTGTGCTTCTGCAGATGACCACCTGAGTGCCAATACACATACATATACATACACATATACATATACATATACATATATACATACAATATATATATACATATATATATACAAAACAGGTAGAATGAAAGCTCCAGGTCAGCTAGGCTTTCAGAAGCCTATCATTACTTGGTTGCCAGACTCTGGATATCTGGCAGCTTCACTGCAGGATCCAGCTTCAAAGCCCTGAGCAGGTGAACATATCTTGCAAGTAAGATCACCCACTGCCCCACCTTGACCATGAGGCCAAGTGCCAAATGACTCTAAATCATCCATTCCCCCATGATTCTCTACCACCAGCTTAAGCCTGAAATAAGGGGGCTGTTACAAAGCATCCCATTGGACAAGGAGATTAGTGCCGTACATGCTGAGCAACAGGCAGAGGCTAATAAATCACTGTTCGGCACCCCCCACTTCTTTCGTGAACTTGCTTCCCTCCCTAACCACTTTACAAATTACACACATGGAAAAGATGCCCTTCAAAGTAGCTTCATAGAAAAAAGGTGAAATATTTTCAGTCTGACATCATTTGAGAAATACCACAATATACTTTTGGGTTTGTAATTTAATATTTTCCTGGTTGTAAGCCGTGGAGCAGGGAATATTCTTATGTTTTGTTTTGTTATTTTCCTAAATCCCCGTAGCTATTTAAGATGATTACTGGAATGATAAGAGATCAGACCTAAGGTTAATTCTTGCTGGCCTATTTTTTCTTCACTACAAGGGCAAGTAAAAGGGGGCAGGTTTGAGCAAGGTCAAGGTTACAACTAGGCACAATAGGACATACCTCATGATTCACAGTCTAGCAGAGGGCACACCATCTACCAGATGTATGTGGGTCCCTCCAGAGCATGGGAGATCACCATAAAAGGGGACTATAATGCCATCAAGGCAGTAGCGAAGCACCAAGGGGGCAGGGTGGGGCGTGTTGCACTGGTGCGGGGGCAGGGTGGGGGCATTCTGAGGGAGTTCCAGGGCATGGCATGGTAGGGGCACAGGATGCAGGCACGCCCTAGGTGCAGTACCCCCTCACTCCACCCCTGCATCAAAGTCCCTGGGGAAACCTCCTGTTTCATACGGTGACTACTGTGGAATGTTTCCACATTACTTCTAGTCTTGCTGGCATCAACAGATTTACAAGGAACATGAAAGGGTCAGGAGCCACACCCTCATCCAGGAGGAGGTGTGCATGCACATCCTTTTGAGGATGCAATATACATCACTGGGACTTATGCAGCCACCTCACCAAAGATCTCGGAGCCAGCCCTCCAAGCCAGACTCACCCAAATGTAGCAAAGCTTCTTTGTCCCAGGGCCAAGTGGCCACGCCAGCCAACTCTTCTTCAGAGGAGTTAGCGAAGAAGATGTTGAGATGTGTCGACCCGTCCAGATTGAGGATGTTCTTGAGTTCTTTGACATCTAAGTATGCCCTACGATGGAAGGAAGACAAATCAGACAAGTATGAGCAACTGCTCAGGAAAGAGAAAAAAGCCTCCTAAGATATGTCAGCTTTTGGATAGTATTCTAATAATAAAAACTTTGCTTAAGATAAGACTGTATTATCACAGGAATTTTGTATAGCATTCTTCTTAGATAGGCTAGGACTACCATTTCTCTATGATACAGCTGGGGGAACTGAGGCTCAGAAAGAGTGTGGGGGCTCTGAGGTAAATGCTTTCTGGACTGAAGAATGCCCAGTCCCCCACTATAGCCTCTCCTATAGGTTCTCTGAACCCCAGCTGCCCACAATCAAATAAAAAGGGTAACACACGCTTCGAATAAAGGATTGTAGCACATAAACCATGAACTCCCTAAAGGTCTCTTTTTTGGAAACCTGCTAGTTCAAAATTGTAATTATATGTGAGGTAAATAAAGATTACTTTTCTTTGGACATTTGACCCAACAGGCAAGACACAGGTACAGATGAACAACAAAGATTTTTTAAAATGTAAACATGGTAAATATTGTGCGTGGCTCACTTAATCTATATCTATAAACGTGAAATACCACTGACTGACTCACTGACTCATCAAAAGAACTCAAAACCCACAGAACCTACAATGTTGAAATTTGGCACACTGGTTCATTATGTGGTTTAGGTGCTCACTAAGAAAGAATTTTCCAAAATATTCAGTTTTACTCGAGTTATTACACATTTACTGTTGAACTCTGGCCATCTGCGTTACTGTTGAACTCTGGCCATATGCGTGAACATTCTAAAGGTGACAGTTAAAAACCTGCTTGCCAAGCTAAAGGATACAGTACGGGGAGTTAAAATGATTTGCTTCATTGCAGATTTTAACAGCTGGGCACTTTGACGTTCTACTTCCATGTGTCAAACCTAATAAGTTCTGATAATGCCCACCAAACAACAAGCACAATTGAGCCAATGGTACCAACTGGATTCTACCACCGACCTCCTCGCTGCATACGAATCTGTTCCTTCTGTTGAAACAGCTAAAAGGAGGAGAGGGATTAAACACAGAAAGCGATTTACAGATTCAGTTAGAAAAAAACAACTACAGGAAGCTGCTGCAAAATATGCGAAAAACAACCCAAATGTTCACAGAGAGGCTGTGATGAGGTATGCTGAATGTCACCCCGAAGTTCATAGAGAGGCTGTGAAAAACCATTCCTCTAAAAACCCTCATGTTAACCAGACCGCTACAGCCAAATACAACAAAAAATATTACAAATCAAATTCTCACCTTGGACTAAAAAATATTTGTCGGGATTTGAATATGGATCTCACATTGATTACTGTGGAGACAAGGTGATTGATCTCGGACTTCGATTGCCCTGTGCTTGGTGTCATGCTCTGAAGTGGTGGGATGAGCCCCCAGGAATGTGCCGCAGTGGCGGTAAAGTTTCCAGCTCCCCGTCATTCAACCCTACCCTAAACTCCTCTTCTACAGCTCTTTCTCTCACCTATCAGCATCCAATGGCAGAACACTTTATTTCTGCTTCCCAGAAATACAATGGATGCTTCCAAATGACGTCTTTTGGAGCCCGAGAGGTGAAAGAGAGCAATAACACATTGCATTAGAAAAAGACAACTACAGGAAGTTAAGGTCAAAATATGCAAAACCCATCAGTCCACAGACAGTCTGTGAGAAAATATGCTGCATGCCACCCCAAAGTTCACAAACAGGCTGTAAAGAGGTATGTTGAATGTCACCCCGAAATTCATACAGAGCCTGTGATGAAGTATGTGTAGCGAAGCACGGGTGCCCTGCTAGTCTAAAATATAAGGTAAAACTGGCTCTCAAATAAGGCCAATCAATCCTGAAAGGAGATTTGATTCTTGCCAGGTTACCTCAGAAGCTTCAAGGCACCTTTGAACAGAACCTACGGACCAGTTAGGAATGACTCGCCCTTAACAGGATGCTGATTTGTTACGTCAAAATAAGCATCCCCCCCCCCCCCAAACACTAACTAAAAGCCAAATAAAAGCCCAGCTAAGCTAAATTTCCTTTCCAGAGCCGCAAAATCTGTCTCCAATGGGGAACTTTTTCCCGCACTTCTTAAGCAGAGGCTTGCTCATCCCCTCCCATTAAGTGGAATTCTGTGGTCTCTGATTGGTTGATGATCACTTGGATTTGCATGAAGCCAATATCCTGATGGTGGAGAGGTGGGACTTTTAAGGATGGTCATGGGGGTGGTGGGGTTGATCAGGACTTCCTGGTGAGACAGTGGCTGAGATTTCAATGTGCAACTTTATGGATCACACCTCATTCTCTTAACCACTCCACCTGGTCTTAAACCACCACCATAGTCATTATTTCCCTTTAGGATGATGCAGTAGAGGTACTAACTTTTGTCTTCTGAAGATGCTTCTGCCCTTTCCTACCAAAAGAACTAAGTGAGGTCAGCAGTGCTTTGGCAGAAGAGGGAAAATACCATGTTTGAGCAGCAGAAAACAGTCCTATGGTGTCTGGGGTTGGAAGAGGGTTGCAGGGGGCTTAGGAAGGCACGGCTTGGTGTTTGGGGAGAGGAGTATTAGGCTTTGGAGGGCTGGTGCTGGGCCTGGCTTGGTGTTTGGTGTGGGGGGAAGTTTGTGGGAGGGTTGGAGGGAGATTGGGAGGGATGATCTTGGGCCTGGCTTAGTGTTTGGGGTGAGGAAAGGGTTGGAGGGTGTTTGGGGGGGAGGTGTCGGGTCCAGCTTGATGTTTGGGGTAGGCAGAGGGTTGCAGAGGGGGGAATAGGCAGTGGATGAACTCACAATTCTACCTATATCTTTCAGTGGAACAAAGTATTACTGGGGTTACAGGGGGTAGATATAGAAGCCAATCACAGATTTCTATGGAACAGCTAATGCAAATAAACTGCTTGCCCACCTGACAACTATATTTTCAGGCTTACCTCTCACTGAAATTGTAAAGGTATGTCTAGACTATACCACCTTTAGAATACATGTGGAGGAATGCTCCTCCATGCAAATCCCACTCTGTAAACAGAGGTACATCCTCAGAAGAAGGATTCTGGCATAGCCTTCACATAGATGCTGTGTTCAGGCTATCTATTTGCAGGGGGTGGGTGTCAGAGGTGTTGAACCACATCAGCCCAAGATCTGTACTCTGAAAATGACTTGGGCCCCTTCCGCACATGCAAAATAATGCGTTTTCAAACCACTTTCACAACTGTTTGCAAGTGGATTTTGCCATTCCGCACAGCTTCAAAGAGCATTGAAAGCAGTTTGAAAGTGCATTATTCTGCATGTGCGGAATGAGCCTTGGAGAAACATCTGGAACAACTGGAATCTGATGAACCAGCCTTCCTTTGTGCACCTTCTTGTCCCCACACATACTATTATTGCTGGAAGGTAAGTTTTGGAAACAGGCAAAGCATAAGAAGAAGCTCACCAAGGGTGGAAAGGAAGCAAGATGGTGGCAGCGGTGGAATGGCCAGAAAAGACTCAGAAAAAAAGTATGCAGGTTTTCCAACAATTTTTTTTAAAAGCACTCTTGGAAGCAAGCAGCCCATTCTACAGTGATGGTAGGAAGACCTTCCCCATTTCTCTGTATTGCATCCCTTTGCTACCTGATTCCTTCCCATGGAATGTGGACATTTCATCATGAAAATCAATTTTTTCATCACAAAAATCAAATTTTTACCAAGCTCAACTGGACCCACTCCATCTTTCTGCTGAGAGATGCCACATTTTAAATACAGTGGTGGAGTCTAAGTTCATGAAAGGACGAGGTAGAGAGGCAAACTGTGTGAATTTCTTTTAAGCAGAAGACAAAGCTGGAAAAAGGAAAGGAGAGGGAGGAAATCAAGGGAAAAGAGGATGCTGAAACTGGTCTGGGCACTAAAACGTAAGCTGCTGTTTCTCTCTTGATGCCTCATTAGCAACGCATGCAAGAACCTCGTGGGAAAATACCGGAGCGTATCAGATACTCAGAAATGGGCATCCTGAAGAGCCCAGACAACTCTGTGAGCCCGTTGAACTGCTCTGGTCTGGCTTGATATGGAGATACAAGCTCTTTTCAGCCATTATGCCTCAGGGGAAATTCCGTTACCTGCAATGCCCTCAATTCGAATGCCCACCACTTTGTATGTATACATAGCAATGTACACGTCGTCACACTTTGGTATACACAAATTTTCAAACTATTCTCAGAATGGTGACTGCATGCATTGGAAGGATTGCAGACAGCATGTTTATCACACATGATTTGAACACCAAAACTGTAACAACTGAAAAGGGCAACACCACAGAAGTCACTGAAGAGGATAAGGAAGTGCAGTGTTAAAGCAAGGTGTCCAATTCCCCCATTACAGCCTTTTTTCCAATGATGCCTCCTGCCCCATCTGCATTTTTCCTCCTAAGAAGAAGAGTGCATGACGCAGATGGGATGCGGGAAGGATTTTAAGTTGCAAACCCTGGCCATTTCAAACCCCAAAATTTTCCAATTTGACTTCGTTTCTCCCTGCTGCAAATCAAGTGCATAAGCCTTTATTTTCACTTCATTTTCTGTTTCTTCTCATGGCTGCCCTCCCTCCCCATTAAATGCATTTTCCCAGTGTTATTTGTGTTGATAAGTTAGCGTGATGCATACGTAACATGTGAAAAAGGAAATAAACTATAGGTGTAAATACCATACAACTTTTATATTAAAAACAAACACACACATGGTTGGGTTCATGATGCAAACACGCTTATGAAATCAACTGCAAAAACACAGAGAGAACTGAAGTCCCTGACCTAAAATATGAACCAACATGAAAAGAAGTAGAGCAGGGAATATTTGCTCATCCCCAATTCCAGCTTTTGCCAGTGTGAGAAGCCAAGTTTTGACACCTCATGGATACAGACAAAAGCTTCCCAAATGTTCCCACAAACTTCCTTTCATCCCCCTCTGCCTCCCCCTTTCGTAAGAAACAGTAACTCCTACAGATTATTTCCAAAAAGTGAATCAGGGAGGTGGAGGACCAAGAGCAAAGTTTTGCTCACACAGTGGGCTATGCTTTCCCCTGTTCCTCTTCTGTCAGCCATAAAAGCCACTTCCAGAATTGTGTGCAATACGTTGTGCCGGGGTGGGGGCACATCGCTCAAAGCGGCCGAGCCCAACACAAAGCATTTGCTGCCACACATGTGCATAATTCATGCTTCTCGGATTGTAAAATTGAATTTGGTGCAGAATATACACAGCCCCCACCTGCAGCGCACATCCTCTGCAGGAATAACATGTAGAAAGCCAACTCAAAGGCAAACAAAGACATGAAGAGAACTGCAGTTGGATAAAAAAATGGAAGACTTTCCCCCCTTTTTGGTCAGAATCATCACCACACGGTGTTTTGTAATTGGGGAATTTGTTTTGCAGCCTTTTTTGAGCTATGCCCCTCCCATTTTTGAACTATGTCCCCCTAGTTTGCCTTCGACAATACATATGTCCCCCTAGTTTGACAGGCAGGAAATTGAGGCACCACTGTGCTACCACAAAACCCAAGTCCAGCTCTCCATCCACTAGTTCTCAACACTTATTCATGCAGCGTATCTCATATCACGCAGCAGATCTTTCTTCATATATCATTCACATGAAAGCCACTGTGGTGTGGTTAATATAAGTGGCGGACCAAGCCTGGGAGACTCAGGATGAAATGCCACTTCTTTTGTGGAGTTCACTGGGCACTAGCTAACTAGCCATTTTCTTTCAGTGTAACCAATCTCACAGGGTTTGTGATGAAGTCATATAGGTTAGAGCAGTGGTTCCCGAACATCGGGCTGCCACCCCCTTGGCTCCCAGGCCACGCCTCTAGACCACCCCCCAACACACATGCACTTCTTTCTTGGTATTAGGTCTACTGCAAATTCAAAGCAACTTCTAACACTGTAAACACACACATGCATTTCACAAAGAAAGCATGACCTAGTAAAAGCAAACCAATTTATTGAGCTGCTTTAGCTATATTCAAGGGTATCTTTGCAACTCACCCAATGTGTCTTCACAGTTTTTATGAGATGGATGTATGCTTGGTCAATACCTTAAATATTTGGTAAAATTTGGATCCGGGCTTATTTGGGAATAAAAGGATCTGCATGACCGAATAAGCCCGAATACCAGATTCAGTATGCCCGAATATATTTTTGCCTGAATATTCCCAAATTCGCCCAGATTCGGGCCGAATCCCAGATTCGGTGCACCTGAAATCTCCAAGCCTAGATGGTGTCATGAGCCAGCACAGATGGATGTGCTTGGTGCAGTTTCTCAACATCAGGCTGAAAGGGACTAAAAAGAAGTCTTATATCATCACACTCAGTAATGTTCAGTCTGTTTCTCTGGAAAGAAACTGGTTGACTGCAGGGTGAAGCCCTGCTCTAGTAAATATGATGCTGAAAAGGCAATGAAGTACATCTTGACTTTATTCCACAGTGCAGGGTCTTTTTGAGAGAACCATGTAAATGGGGGGGGGGAGAAATTGAGTAAGAAAGGTGCTTTTGCTGGTTCTTAGCCTTGGTTCCCCCTCCCACCTGGGCTACACAGTGAGGAGAGTGCATCTGTTTTTCCTTTAATCTCACCAGGCACCAGGATGGAAGGACAATACTTTTTTTCATCAGCTGGCCCATGAATCCCTGAACTGAACCACTATTGCTCCAAAATTCTCTGCTACCCCCTACCACCTCAAAACCCATCACAGCTTCCCTTGATGTTTCCACTGCCCCAGGGGATGGTATTGCCCTCTTTGGGAATCCCTAGGTTAGAAGAAGAGGAAGCATTGGATTTTATCCCCCTTTCTCTCCTGTAAGGAGACTCAAAGGGGCTGATAATCTCCTTTCCCTTCCCCTCCCAACAAACACCCTGTGAGGTAGGTGGAGCTGAGAGAGCTCAGAAGAACTGTGACTAGCCCAAGGTCACCCAGCTGGTGTTTGTGGGAGTGCACAGGCTAATCTGAATTCCCCAGATAAGCCTCCACAACTCAAGTGGCAGAGCAGGGAATCAAACCTGATTCCTCCAGATTAGAGTAGACCTGCTCTTAGCCACTGTGCCACTGCTGCTCCATGCCTGTGGATTCGGGGGGAAACCCTGCAGAAGCTGTCATGCCATTCGATCTTGCTCCTACTGGTCACTTGATTGAGAATGAACAGTTGAGTGTAGGAGTTCACCTACCATATTTATGTGTTTGTTTGTTTGTTTGTTTACAGTTATTTATTTATTTACAAAAAGCCCTATATTTATTTTTAAAAAATAGGTACATGTTTCTGCCCTCACAAAGGCCACCAAGGCAGCTAGCACTATAAAAAAGTGATACAGTCACATTTTAAAACCACTGAAATCAAGCCATTCCCTGCCAGCTGCATAAAGGAGGCAAGACAGAGACAGCATCTCAGTAATAAAAGGAGAAGTGCCCACATTGCAGCTTGTTATGGCAAAAGGTTGCAAGATAGAAAGGGCAACATTAGAGGATGACTGAGTCTTTTCAGGATCCTGATCTCATTAGCAAGGACATCCTATATAAACACTGTCATAGCCTTGCCTCTGCCTGGATGCAATTAGTGTATTTCACAGGGAAGCTCCATGCACCTGACTTCCTGCTTAGTTTGTCTGAACCTCAGTTTCTAGCCTGTCTGCCTGCTTCTGCTCCTGGACTGCCTCACTTTGGACCTACCTGGACATGCCTCTATTCATTACATGCCTTGACTTTGTACCTGCCTGACTATGGCTTTACTTGCTACCTGCCCTGAACTCAGACTGCCTGTCAACAGCTCAAGATGACACTTGATATTAAATATCTAAATCTGACACTGAAGGCAAAGTAGTCATTGCCCCTCAAAGTATGTACAACAGGTTGAATGGGACATGTAATTCCATCATGCTAACCAAAATGAAAGTAGCCTTGTTATGATGAAAAGGTACATTGTATATTAAAGTTAGAGATGCTTCCAAAACTCTCCTCCTCCAAATTTCTTCCTGAACTTTGGAGTTTTCAATCAGCCAGGCCCATTTCCAAAGTGGAGGGATTGAATTAAAAATCCTTCATGGTTCAATTCTTTTTTCATTGCTGAAATTTATGTTGTGCAGAGAATGTGATTCATATATACTGTTTGCTCAGATTTCAGTACCTTACAATGTCTCCTCATCTACAGAGGTAGTGGGCCAGAGGTAGAGGGCCATCAACCACCCCAAACAATTTGAGGAGCAGCAGATCTAAAGTGTGGTGGAGCTGCTGATGGTAATGCTCCAGGAATTTCCCTTAATCTCAAACATAAAGTTTCAGGGAAATTCCTAGAACGTCACTTGAAAGAGGTGTCACATTCCCCAGAAACCCCACTCTTCTCAGGTACTGTCTCCTAAGTTTCCTGGCATTTGGTAGTACAGGACTAGGTACCTGAACATGTGCACATTGATAAAATGTTGCCAAAGAAAAAAAGGTGCAACTTTATACATGGCTGTATCAACAATCTCTTAGAAGTGATGTTTTACCAGAGGATGTTTACACAACTCCAGGTGATCACATTGCAATTGCTCTTGTGCAAGGCTTTAGCAATGCAGGTGTATCATTTGGGTGCTGTGTGGTTTCCGGGCTGTATGGCTGTGTTCATGGATGACAATAAAGTCTATAGCATGGTTTCTTCCTTGTGCTTCAACAGAAAGGAAGAAACCATGAAAATGAACAGAACTTGGCTGCCAGTGCTGAAAAATACTAGAGTCAAGACAGTGACTAATCAGCTCCACACAAACATAGGATGACTATAGACAAAGGAAACAAAGGCCAGGATACTTCTATTCAGATGCTCCCACCTATTGACCTTGCTATCTTCATTGTTACTCCCATGCTATAGACTTCATTGTTATTCATACTTCTATTCAGATGCCCCCACCTATTGACCTGGCTGTCTTCTTTGCTACTCACAGACAATGTTTCTTCACCCACCCTGGACACTCCAACAGGTATATATACTCCATTTGCTTTCCCAACATCAGATCCTCTGAAGATGCCAGCCACAGATGCAGGCGAAACATCAGGAGAGAATGCTGCTAGAACACGGCCATACAGCCCGGAAACCACACAGCACCCAAGTGATTCCGGCCGTGAAAGCCTTTGACAATACAGGTGTATCATTAATAGATAAAAAGATTAAGGTAGACCTCTATGCAATCACCAGGTCACTACTGACCCATGGGTGATGTTACATCACAACATTTACCAGGCAGACTTTAAGAGGTGGTTTGCCATTGCCTTCTCCAATTCTCTACACTTCACCGCCAGCAAGCTGGACACTCATTTAACCAGGATGGAAGGCTGAGTCAACCCTGATCCGGCTACCAGAAACTGACTTCCATCAGGATCGAATCAGGTTGCAAGCCCAGCTTTTGACTGCAGTACTGCAGCTGACCACTATGCACCACCGGGCTCCTGAATAGAGAGGGTACAAATTACATGGAAGAATTCAAAGCTGCGACTAATCCATGCTCTAATTTGGGAATTAATTTTTGATACTTCCAAATTCAACTGGGATACTGGAGAAGTAGAAGGCAACGCAAAGAAAGCGTGCAGAGCCATAAAAGATCAGAATGGGGGAAATCTGTTCAATTGCAGTTGAAGTGTAGGCATGCAAGGAAGTCAGACTGATGCTACAGCCAAGAGAAAAAAACCCACAACAATCACTTCGGAACACGTAGCCCTCATCTTTGTTGGCTCATTTGCACATGGGGGCAACGTGGAAAAACCAGAAAGGGAATGACACTTTCTTGGCCAGAAATGCTGTGCAGCTCGAAGAGAGTTGGCTTTGTACACCTATCTCCACAAGCGGAGTGTGTTTTTGCCTGACGTACATGCAGCTCTCACGAACTGCTTGCTCTTCTGTTCCACTGAACTGGGTTCCTTAAATTCTTTGTGAGGCTTCTTCCATTCCCAAAACGACGGGAGACTACAGGAGCTGGCTTGGGACTAAAGCGTTTCCAGCCTTCTCTGGAGAACACCCCAATGGAAAACAGATTTAGGTTTCTGTAATACTGGATTTCCCTCCTCGTGTCTTTTTCCCTTGCCTCTCGCTGAGGTCACTGACTCACAAGTAACTCCAGGATGGGTGTCCCCAAACCCCCTTCTGCTAAATCACAGAGGAAAAGAAACCTCCTTGGGGATGTAGCTAGCAAAAGCTTTATTTTCATCCCGTGCAATATTTGTCTCAAGGTCAAAGGTCACAAATATATCTTGGAAGATGAAGTGCTGTGGACATTTACACATTTTCTCATCTCTCCCACCCACTCTGAGTTCTCTGCAGACCCATGGAAAATATGCAGACCTCTTGATTTCCTATCATCTAATTTTGTTCTGCACGTGCCAGAACAATGCTCTGGTTCTACAAGAGGAGGTTTCCCAAGGTTTCTGTAATGTTTGTTTTGTGCTCCACTTCATCTCAGGGTTGAACATTGGTGCATGTGAAGGGAAGCTGTCCACACACAATGCTACTGAAACCACAACAATGAACTAAGTGAAAAAAGGGGAGGGAACTAGGTGTCCAATGTAGTATTGCGAGGACAATTCATTCATTTGTTTAACGATGAGCAAAATATTTCATTTTCTTTTTAAAAAGCAGTTTGAAAGTGCATTATTTTGCATGTGCGGAATGAGCCTTAGATTATCAGAACTCAAGGGGACTTAATGAAGTTGACAGGTAGTAGATTAAGGGAGATGGACAAAAGGACATACTTTGGCTGCTATGCCCTATTGTTGGCTGTCCATGGAAACTGGTTGGCCACTGTGTGAGACAGATGAACTGCTGGTCTGATCCAGCAGGGCTCTTCTCATGGTCTTATCTTCTTGGCAATACTACTACTACTACTTGGAATGCTCTACTCTACCTTGTATATGCTGCCGCAGGAGGTGGTGATGACCACTAACCTGGATAGCTTTAAAAAGGGCTTGGACAGATTTATGGAGGAGAAGTCGATGTATGGCTACCAATCTTGATCCTCCTTGATCTGAGATTGCAAATGCCTTAGCAGACCAGGTGCTCGGGAGCAGCAGCAGCAGAAGACCGTTGCTTTCACATCCTGCATGTGAGCTCCCAAAGGCATCTGGTGGGCCACTGAGAGTAGCAGAGTGCTGGACTAGATGGATTCTGGTCTGATCCAGCAGGTTTGTTCTTATGTTCTTATGCATAGATATATTCACTTACCATGAAATAGCCTGTATCTCCCTTCTGATTTGGGTATGTCTTGATTATCTACTGGTGTTTTGCCCTGCAGCAAAGCTAAGTTCCTTCAGGGCAGAGATTTCATGGCAGACATGCTTACATTTACTGTGTAAAAGATGCTAGAAGCCCTGTAGTTTCCAAAAGTGGGTACATCCCAATGTTTTCCCTTGGGGTTTCCACTCCTTCTGGTCTCCCCCTCCCACAGCTGACAGGTATTTCCAGTGGACTAACAGGTACCTCCCACCCACCCCCACCCACCCCAAAAAAGTAACAAGCCTGTATAATAGCAATATTTCTCATATCACTAGAACATTTAAAGGGCTAAAAAAAAGTTGACAATCTTGCAATCACAGGGGAAGGACCCGGAAGTGGGGGCAGGCAAGCCGTGCAAGCCACACAGCAGGCAGTAGGCACCTCCTCGCCTGCAAAGAAGGAAACGTGAGCAGGCGCCACTGTGAATGCACTGCAGAGCGAGGAGCGTCACGGACAGTGCTTCATGTGCAACGGGCCTAAGTGTTTTGGTTTTGGTTAAAGATCCACCCCAAGATTTGCCTTTTGGAGAGCATGAAGGAGCAAGCTGACCCCTGAAGAGCAGCACTTGCAATTCAGACCATGAGGCATGACTCAAAATGCACACACGGGACAAAAGAGGAACAGTGGACCCTTGAATGGGGTCTTGTTTCTAGCAAATAGGGTCTGGGCATATGTCATGAAATATTAATGCTTCCTCCCGAAGTTACTGCATACTTCTTCTTGAAAATCTTTTCAGTTTTTCTACCCACAAGTCACTTGCCAGCGGATGGCTGCTCCCTCCTGCCCAATAAGCTCTCTCTCTCCCCTCCCTCTCCCCCCCTCTCTCACTCACACACACACACAAACACATGTCTTCAAGGAATAACATTATCAACTGAAATCCGCATTTGCTGCCTTTGGGCTGGTGTTGGAAATTCACTCCTATTGTAGCAATCTTTGACTCCCTCATCTCAACCAGAGCCAAACACCTCTGACTCCAGCTTGAGAAACAAGCAAGGCTTCGGCTCACATCTGGTGCTAGTTTGCGCAACTGAGTCCCCCTCCCCTTTCAAAACCCCTGCAACTGCACAAACATACACCTGTTCTGAGTTTTGGCCCACACTATGGTACAGGCTGATACTGGAATTTGCAGAGTGTCTATGGCTGAGGGGAAGAGCAGGGTGGGCGAGCCTTCGTGCTGCTGTGGCTTGAGGGGTGAACTTAGAAATGTGGAAGGGGGAGGAAACAGGAGAATTGGCACTAAGCAGAAAACACGATGAGATGTGAGATTAGGGTCTCCCAATGGCTTCACCCTTATGAGACAAAATCCAACATTCCCCACTCTTGTGGGACTCAAAGCAGGGACGCGGAGCCTCAACCAGTTGGACAGCCTTCCCCACCAGACAAGATCACAGCTTTGTCCAACATTCTTTGCAGGCTACAGGATTCCCCAGGCTCTGATTGGCTCCTGTCCAGTTTCCTGATTGGCTGAGAACACTATACGAGCTCTTCCAGGTCGGGCCAACCTCAATCCCATTAATCATTTAGCAGGCAAGGACAGTAAGTCAGGCCTTCTTTATTGCAGCATCCCCAACCTTGCCGGCTTTCGCTCACCCAGCCGAAGGAACTTGGCCAGCCCTAAACAAACATGGAATGAACCCTACTGATCCCATCCAGCTGCCAGCTCATAGCACACCCTCCCACATTTGAAAAACAGGGACACGTTTATAACAGTCCTGTTCACATACTAAAGAACAGCAGTGTCCAAAGCCTTTCTTTTTTCTCACACTGTTACACACTGTTGAAGCTTCTGCTCAGTCTGTAGTAAGCTGTATACGGCCCCTTCCGCACATGCAGAATAATTCGCTTTCAATCCACTTTTAATGCACTTTGCAGCTGGATTTTACTGTGCGGAAGAGCAAAATCCACTTTCAAACAATTGTAAAGTGGATTGAAAATGCATTATTCTGCATGTGCGAAAGGGGCCCACGTTTGCTTTGCAACACTACTGTTTCCTCCTTGGATTTACAAAGGAAGATGTTTGTTCTTGGAGGGAAGCTACATTAGAAAACATACAACTGGCTGAGGACATGTTCTGATGGTTCAAATCACATCTCTGTAGCTACAGCATATGACACACAGAACAATGCCCAGCATGGTATCTTACTATACATGGCTATGCATTAATACAACATATGCACCAGGACCAGATGGATTCAGCTACTCATCTCTGATTTAACTTACTGGGCTAGCAGGCATCAACATCTAACTCTCTTTGGTCTAAACCCAACATTATCCCTTTCTGCACAGCACAGCTTGAAGATGTCAAAAGAAGTGTTTTGGGGAAGAACTCTTCACAGGTTTTCCCCCAAAACATTCTTGGGATGATTTGTTTAAGTTCAACCTGGATTTTTCAGACAATGGCTCATTCCGCACATGCAGAATAATGCACTTTCAAACTGCTTTCAGTGCTCTGTGAAGCTGTGTGGAATAGCAAAATCCACTTGCAAACAGTTGTGAAAGTGGTTTGAAAACGCATTATTTTGCGTGTGCGGAAGGGGCCTATGCTAAATTAGTGATCTTTTTTTCCCAAGGTGGACTCGGATTGAGTTCTCCTTGATGTGTGGAGAGCAGTCAGTATTGCTGTAAACCTAACCCAGCAGCTCACGCCTGCCATTTTCTGCAGTTAGAAGCCTCCGTGCCACCCATCATTTTATTGCAGGTCCCCTGGGATGGTTCCCCTGTGGGCATCGTCGCTGGCTGCCTTTTCTGAGCTTTAAGTACAAGAATCAACTCAGCATTCCCTGCCAAAATCAGGGTTTTTTTGTTTGCTAGTTTTAGGTGAGGTATCTTCGAAGCTTTGAATACTCGATATGAAAATTGGCAGAGGTTCTCACATTGAGGATTCAAAGTTTCGAAGATACCTCACCTAAAACACCTAGAACCAGGGGCATTCATTGAAAATGCTGGAGGGAAGAATACGGACTAATAAAAGGAAACACTTCTTCACACAACATGTGATTGGTGTTTGGAATATGCTGCCACAGGAGGTGGTGATGGCCACTAACCTGGATAGCTTTAAAAAGGGCTTGGACAGATTTATGGAGGAGAAGTCCATCTATGGCTACCAATCTTGATCCTCTTTGATCTGAGACTGCAAATGCCTTAGCAGACAAGGTGCTCGGGAGCAGCAGCAGCAGAAGGCCATTGCTTTCACATCCTGCATGTGAGCTCCCCAAGGCACCTAGTGGGCCACTGCAAGTAGCAGAGTGCTGGACTAGATGGACCCTGGTCTGATCCAGCAGGCTAGTTCTTATGTTCATTAACAAACACTCTGCTGAAATTGGAGGTGTATTTTATATTTGAGAAAAAGCTGGGGGGGGGGGAGAGAATTATGCCCCCCCCCATTCCAACCATGGCTCCCATTCATAACCCCTGCAGTTGATCTTCAAGGCCAAATCTGCACACAGGCATGGGTGCAATGCGGGATATGCAGATATGGGAGGGGCGCAGTGCCCAGGGGTGTGTGTGTGTGTGTGTATGTGTCACAAGTACTGTTGTACATAGCTATGCCCATGCACATAGGGAATTCTAATCACACAACTGCAGCTTCACACCTACTCTGACCTACTCTGTCCCCAGGACAGAAGGAAATTTTCCAGATATTGGGGACAGCCAATTAGTTTCCCCCAACACTGCGGCTGCTGCCTGCGCTTAAAGTAAAGCGATATAGCTGTCAGTGAGAGGAAGTATCTTTTTTTCTCCCCAGCGTAATCTGTGAGCCATGCTTAGCCTTCTCAAGGATATTTGGGTCCCGTGACAGAGAACGTAATGTCAGTCACATGGGCCCAGGCCAAAGACGCCAGATTCCAGCCCTGCCAAAACCGCATTTCAAAGCCATGAGTGCAATCTTGGATGGAGATCAAAGCTTTTCTGCCTGTCATTGGAATATGTCCTTTACGCATCTCATTGGAATGGCCAGTAATCAGCGTGCTCCCCCCCCCCCCAATACACACACATAAAATTCCCAACCACTCAAACTAGTAATTCATTGTAGTAAGTGAAAAAGAGATGAGACATATGGAAAAGGTATTGTTCCATCCCAGAACCCTTGCCACAGAGGCAAACGCCCTGTGCTTGAGAAATGCGCAAATCCTGGGATAGCACAAGACCACCACCTGAAATGTCACAGAGCTCCAAGTACGTCATTCAAAGGTTGCCCCGGCTAGAGTCTCATTGGGGAAAGATAACCTGTGGGCTGTTCGGGCGCCACTAGGGATGCCGAAATCCAGTCATGGGATTGCATGCATCTCCTCACCCAAATGCATGCTCAGGCTTGTTCCAAATGCAAGTTTTCATTCGACAGACTAGAAGGCAGCCCAGGAGGGAGAGGAACGGGATAACAAGACAAACAGCTGCCTCTTCCTCGATACAACAGGTCCAGTATCACAGCCAGTGAGACATCTCCCACACAACAGGCTGAATCCCATCTTTCTTGCTGCCCACTGATCGCTTACGTCATACTCACTCTGTTGCCAGATTAGGATGATGGGTGTTGGACAGAATAAAGATACTGACAGTTGGCTATTTATACAACCGTTGCTGATTCAAAGGAAGTCTAACAGGGTAAACCTATGCAGAGATGTAGGAGAGTAGCACCCCTCTCCCGCTCTCTTTTTATTATTTTATGAGCTCGGGATGGTGTACATGGCTGAAAAGAACAACTGAGCTTGACAGGTAGGGCCTACAACAGTGGTGGCAAACCTATGGCACAGGTGCCAGAGGTGGCACTCACAGCCCTCTCTGTGGGCATGCGTGCACAGAGTTCGTCATGTGATAATAGTGTAATTATTTCAGTGAGATTATTAGCATTAAACCTAAGACCTAGTTTTGGGGAAGCAGTGTAGGTAACCCTGTTAAGCGCTGTTAAACCCTATTGATTTTAATGGGAAGAACAAAAGTGTGATCCTTTACCTGGGAGTTAGCTCGGTTGCTGGCAATGGGGTTTGCTTCTGAGTAAACCCTCCTAGGGTCGTGATTCACCCGTTCGAAGCATTGCACAGTTGCTTTGAAGCAAAGACACCGACTACCACCAAGCTTACTCCCGAGTAATGCGCACCTTGGAGCCAACCGTTTTTTCTATACTAAAACCTCAGTATTCAGGTTAAATTGCCATGTTGGCACTTTGCGATAAATAAGTGGGTTTTGGGTTGCAGTTTGGGCACTTGGTCTTGAAAAGATTTGCCATCACTGGCCTACACCAAGATAAGAGGAAGGGCCAGGATTAAGTGGTAAAGGATATTTTTGTCATGCAGATGGCCCTAGGTCAGGAGTCTGCAACCTGTGGCTCTCCAGATGTTCATGGACTACAATTGGCCATGCTGGCAGGGGCTGATGGGAATTGTAGTCCATGAACATCTGGAGACCCACAGGTTGCAGACCCCTGCCCTAGGTTCAATCCCTGGAAACTCCAGCTGAAAGGCTTGGGTGGTAGGTGATGTGAAAGACCTCAACTTGAGAACCTGGACAGCTGTGGCCAATGTGAGTAGACAATGCCGACCTTGATGGACAAAGAGTCTGATTCAGGCAGCTTTGGGTGTTCACGTTCATGACTTGAATTGGTCTTGCTAGTCTACCCGAGCAATCTCATGTTGAGTTATTCCAGTTGAAGCTGGGTTTAGTGAACTGTCTTAGACTGGATTGCATTGTTAATCCATGGGTTATGCAGGAAATTACAAACACTGTCGGGAACAAATGCTCCCATTGAAGGAACCCTTCTGTTCCTCTCCAACACAGAAGCAGACCATGTTGCCACCTAGGTATGCCCCATCCAGAATGGTGCAGTGGTTAAGTGTGGTGGACTCTAATCTGGAGAACCGGGTTTGATTCCCCACTGCTCCACATGAAGCCTGCTCGGTGACCCTGGGCCACTCACAGTTCTCTCAGAACTCTCTCAGTCCTACCTATTCACAAGTTTTCTCTTGTCGGAAAGGTAGTTGTAAACGCTCTGAAACTCCTTCTAGTAGAGAAAAGCAGGGTATAAAAAACAACCCCCCTTCTTTATCCCCAAGATGTTTTTTTTCTTCAGTGATATTGTTTTTCCATAAGCAAATGTCTACAGATATATTGTTATGATTATTTATTGATTTTATATCTGCCCTTCCTGACCAAAGCTGGGCTCAGGGCAACTTAAAAACAGTTTATAAAAACATTTTAATTTTTTTTAAAAAAAAAATCATCTCATTGACATCTAACCAGAATCCAGATGGCAAAACAACAATCTACACCTATAAAACCATCCAACACATTCAGCTCAGACTCTTATTATCTGAGGCTGTTTCCGCACGGCCATGGTGGGGGTTGGGTCAGCGTACATGACGGTCGCAGGGAAGGTAAGTCGATTGGGAAAGGGGAGAGGGATGGCACCTTCCAGCTGCTGCCGTTCGCACGGCAGCGGTTGGAAGCCGCTGTTTCCCAAAAACCTCACTCAGGGAGCGAGGTTGGGAAACAGCGGCTTCGCAAAGCACCCGCACCCCCCCATGCGAACAGCTCCCTGGGGACGGTGTTTTTGCCATCCCCAGGGCGCTGTATTGGGCCCGTTCAGAAAGGGCCTGAGCGTGGGGAAAATTTACAGAGGGGCTGATGCCAGATGACAGTGGTGCATTGGTGGTTAATTGTTGGGAGGCCAGCAGATAAAATTGGATTGTATGGCCTCAACTCAGCAGGGGCTGATGGGATTTGTAGTCTATGAACATCTGGAGAGCCGCAGGTTGCAGACCCCTGCTCCAGACACTGTGCCAGAACATCTGGGGTGGGGGCCGACTGCCCACTCATCAACACAACAAGCTGTGTCATCAGCGTACTGGTGACAACTCAGCCCAAAGTTCCAAACAAGCTCTACCAGGGGCTGCATATAGATATTAAATATCATTGGGGAGAGCTGATTTAATTAACTCAAATTCATATGACTAACTAGATTTCATTCACGAGAGGACGTCCCTAACAATAAAACTGTTGCTACATAAGTGGCTTGCATAGGTGTTCATAGAAAAGCAGGGTAAAAAATATTTCAAATGCTTCTATAAGCGCACATTGTGAAGCCTGCCAAAAACGGTAGAATAATCAAACTGACTAAACAATTCCTACAATTTTTTTCCAGAAGGGTTGCTATGTATGTTTCTTTCCTCCCTGTGATTCTTGGCAAACATTCATACTCAACCAAGAACATCCTTTTCCATGCCTGGACCAACAATCTGTCCAAAGCAAAGGAATGTGTATTTGGAGATGTGCAACATTTCCTAGGTGAAGATACGGACACGAATATTACATTCCTGTTTTCATACCAAGCATAACTTCCCATGCCCTGCTACCTCTTACTCACTCTTACCCATAGGTGTCAAACATGCAGCACTCTAGATGTTATGGATGACAGTTCCCATCATCCCCTGCCAGCATCATGCTGGCAGGGGATGATGGGAACTGTAGTCCATAACATCCGGAGGGGCGCGAGTTTGACACCTGTGCCCTTACCCCTTCAGATGTCAAAATTAACCAGGTACCAATTAAACCAAAGTTTAGAAACCACTGAAAATTCTCACTCTCGACCAGTATATGTTGTACTGAAATAAGTTCATTTATCATATATAAAAAAGATAAAACACTGTATAGAACAAAAATTGAGCAAACCCCCAAACCTGCAAGTTCATAATAAAATAATAATTCAATTCAAATTTTCTGCTACAATGAATTTACCAGTGAGGTAGTAAATCCACACAGCTTAGCTTTAGCCATGCAATTAATATCCTTATTCTGCGGAGGCAGTCATTGTAGAAGTAACTTTTTAAAAAAAAAATCTGCCCAGACAAATAGTTCTCCATTGGCTGTTGTGGGTTTTCCAGGTTGTGTGGCCGTGTTCTGGCCGTTTTCACTCCTAACGTTTCACCTGTATCCATGGCTGGCATCTTCAGAGGCATGTCGCAGTAAGCTGTGTTTCTTGCCATGGCTCATCTTACCATGATCTGCCTCTGAAGATGCCAGCCATAGATGCAGGAAAACTTTCGGAGCAAAAATTACCAGACCACGGCTACACAACCTGGAAAACCCACAATGGCCAGTTGATTCTGGCTGCAAAGGACTTTGATAATACAAGATCTTCACTGGCCAAACAATGGCTTGCTGGGCAAAAGCCCCTCCTGGCTCTGGCCGCTTTCTAAAACCACAGTGAGCACCAGAAAAGGAGTCACTGAGTGCCTTGGCACCCCAGACAACATGACCAGGGTCCCTGCTTTTACTACATCAAACCACTGGCTCAACATTGTTTGATCTGGCTAGTAGCAGCTCCCTAGGATCATAAGCAGCAAAAAAAAAAAAAAAAAAAAACCCTGATTTTTTGTATTGGAGATGAATCTGACATATTGGCCCTTTCCGCACTTACCGTTTGCTGCGCGCTACTCTCCCCAAATAGCGCGGGGTCCAGCGGTGCTCCCCACGAGTCCGGGCGGCGACAACGCAGCCGCCCCAACTCTGCCGCTCTCGCGTCCCCTCAGCGCATGTCATTTCTGGCGCTGAAAAACGGCACCTTTTGATGACCCCGCGCAGAGCGTGGGACAGTGGGGAACATGACCCCGCGCCAGAAATGACTCGCGCTGAGAGTAGCGCGCTGCAAACGGTAAGGGGGGAAAGGGCCTTTCTTCATGAACTTTGTCACTGAGACAAACATTGTCCTCCTAAGTCAGAATTACCTACTCTGAATAACAGGGGCGCTCCAGAGTCAATTACTAGTCATCCTGTATCTGGAGATGCCAAGGACCAAACCTGGAATCTTCTGAGCACAGACCAGGTGCTCTACCAATCAGCTACAGCCAGTGGTAGGATTCAAATAATTTAACAACCGGTTCCAATGGTGGGATTCAAATACTTTAACAACAGGTTGTTTACAAGCACCATTTTAACAACCGGTTCTGGCGAAGCGGTGCAAACCGGCTGAATCCCACCACTGGCTACAGCTCCCTAACCCTGAATAATGGTGAACATTATTCACGTTAACATTTTAGCAAGGAATGCCCCCAAAGCAAAACTCGGGGCAATATCATGTGAGTAATTTACCAAGAGCATGTTATAGAAAATTGGGAATATTCGTAGTAAAGGAGGACATACTCAAAATCCAGGAATAGCTTTAACCAGATCATCTTTAATGCACAATTCTGAAACCTTTTGTCTGTGCAGATGTCCTGTGTTTTTCCACCCCCATCCAAATGTAAGTTTCATACTTGGAAATTTGTTCAGGAATTTTGGGTGGCTTATTTGCATCCTGTTATCTTTGAATCTCCTGACATTTGCCCCTCTCTGCTTGAAGACGCAGGCAAATATTTGGGGAAGATGAAAGAGCACCAGGAAAGGGGGTTTAATGATGCAAGCTGTAGTATTTGTGACAAAGTACAACACTCACAAACATGCACGTGAAACTACTTACTCCTGCTTTTCTGGTGATATCAGGACACGCTGAAGGTAACTTTAGCCCAAAGTGAACTTTCTCCTGAGGCAGCGTCCAACTTCTTTCTACTCTGCTTTTAATGACTGTAAATCTATTCTCCACTGAGCGAAATCTCCCTGTTTCAAAGTTCAAATCCGAATGGTTGGCCTTATTTCATTATTTGTACGATGGAAGATCGTGAGGGAAGAAGAAAAGGAATGAATAATGTATTTCTTCATTTTAATTCGTTTGCTTTATTTCTGTGGTTACGAACACGTTTTGGGGATGGGAGCGAATTCTATATGCCATGTCTGGAAGACGGGCAGCTCACGGCTTATGTCACTATACACATTTGATACAGAGTTGCCAACTTCCAGGTGGGGGCTGGAGTCCTCCCTGGGTTTTCACACTGCAGAGCTCAGATTCCCCAGATAAAACGGAGGCACCAGAGTTCAGGAATAAACACATGACCAACCACAGAGCATCCGCTAAGCAGAAGAAAGGCAATTTGTACCATGCAGTAAACACTAAAGGGGATTCAGATAAGCCCATGGATGGTGACATACAAAACTCTCTTAGCTGGAGAGGACAATCGGGGGTTGCAGGATGAAGGTTTATTGTGCCCCTATTGTCACAGTGCTCAAGTATGCATGATCCTTCATGATTAAAGCCTTTGTCCCACATCAGCTGAGAAGATATAAGAGGCTCCAATTGTGTTTTGGACACGTGGATCAATTTGCAAATACCTGCACCCTGATCAGATGGATTGTGTTAAGCTGTGGTGGCACAAGTAAAGACTTGTGTGGGAATGAGTGGATTTCCCCAGTTCAGTCCAGTTGCTGTTCTAAAAGGGCGCTTTGTGCTACATTCCATGGTCTCCTCTGATTGGTTTAACAAAGAGAATTTCTAAAACTAATTCTAGAACTGGGGCATGCTTCAGTTTTCTGTAGCTCTTACGTCCCTTGATCGTTTGTACACTTTCCTTCTACAGCTGTGTCACCAATAGGAACACATAGATTGACCACTAAAGACCACAAGGTAATCATAGATAAGTTGCATCAAGGGTGGTTTTGCTCGGTTTTTGCAATATTGTATCACCATGGACAAGAGTGCATGTCCATTAATAAAACATCAGAGTGTCAGTTCCAGGACAGGGAATTCCTGGAGGTCTGAGGAGGTGAGTGATCTCAGCTGGCTACTTCTTGATTCTTTTTCAGACCAGAAATTGAACCAGGATTCTCTGGACAGTTCCAGGGACTCTCCACTTGCAATGCATGTGTTATACCCCGGACTCCTAGTCCCACTCTAAACAACACCATGGATGAATGAACATTCCCTATTTCCGTGGTGAATGAACATTCCCTATTTCCAACCGGCCATGCTGGTAGTGGCTGATGGGAATTGTAGTCCATGAACATCTGGAGTGTCATAGGTTTGCCACCACTGCCCTATTTCATCCCTCCCCCCAAATTCATTTATATTTTTCAACAGTTTCTGTTCTCTGCTTTTCACTATTGGTTCTAGGGCCGTGGTGGCGAACCTTTGGCACTCCAGATGTTATGGACTACAATTCCCATCAGCCCCTGCCAGCATGGCCAATTGGTGCCAAAGGTTCGCCACCACTGTTCTAGGGGTTTGTCTGTGTTGCATGTAATTTATACAGTGTTTATAGACACAGTGCACGTGCCCTGACCTCGACAGCCCAGGCTTAGCCTGATCTTGTCAAATCTCAGAATCTTAGCAAGTATTTGAATAGGACACCTCCAAGGAATTTCAGGGTTGCTATGCAAGAGGCAGGAAATGGCAAACTACCTTTGAATGTCTCTTGCTTTGAAAACTCTACGAGGTCACCATAAGTCAGCTGTGCTTGATGGCACTTTACACAGAGACACATACGGTACTTTGCCAAGCCTTCCGCTATGACTGGAGACCTCCTGCCAGCCACTCTCTCTTCTAGTCACTACTCTGAGAGGAGGTGAAAAAAAAAATTTCATTGCTGTTGGGCTGACAGCATGATGTCACATCCAGGGAAACCCGGAAGTGTCATAAATCCTCTCTAGGAATTTCTGGGAACTTAGAGAGACATGATGCCACTTACAGGTTTTCCCCAAAGGTGACATCACACAATTGCCAAGAGCGCCCTTCCATGTCCCTGTCCCCTTGGGCTTCTATTAGTTACAAAACAAAATTCAAGTCATTTAGACAAATAATATATGCATAATAATGATCAACTGAGAAACAAACTCTGAAAAATATATATCTTCTATGGGGAAAAATGGCGAAAATTGCATGCAAAAATGCCCAAGAGGTTTAATTCACACCGTGGGGGGTGCGGAGAAATGAAAACAGGTATATCAGTCTATCACTTGTATCAGAAATGAGACATCTGAAATCACCCCTAGACCTAGCTCATATCCCTGAATCAATAGCTGTCTATGATAATCCAAAAATATGATAATCCAAAAATAGCAATCTACAAGTGCCATATATACTCGTGTATAAGTCGACCCGCATATAAGTCGAGGCACCTAATTTTACCACAAAAAAACTGGGAAAACTTTTTGAAGAAGAAGAAGAAGAGTTTGAATTTATATCCTCCCTTTCCCTCCTGTAGGAGACTCAAAGGGGCTTACAATCTCCTTGCCCTTCCCCCCTCACAACAAACACCCTGTGAGGTAGGTGGGGCTGAGAGAGCTCTGAAAAGCTGTGACTAGCCCAAGGTCACCTAGCTGGTGTGTGTGGGAGTGCACAGGCTAATCTGAATTGCCCAGATAAGCCTCCATAACTCAAGCGGCAGAGCTGGGAATCAAACCCAGTTCCTCCAGATCAGAGTGCACCTGCTCTTAGCCACTACGCCACTCGTGTATAAGTCGAGGGTGGGAAATGCAGCAGCTACTCGTAAATTTCAAAAATAAAAATAGATACCAATAACATTACATTAATTGAGGCATCAGTAGGTTAAATGTTTTTGAATATTTATTTCAAAGAAAAACAGTAAACTAGCTCTATAAGCCCTGATTCTCCCTTTAAATCCACTCAGAAGGGGGGGAGGGTGATTTAAAGGGAGAATCTCGGGAAAATTTCAGGGTGCCTGTCAGGGGAGGAATGTTTATGTTAGCAGTACCAACATTTCAGAGTATCTTTAGGAGACCCTCCTGATGATACCACCCAGGTTTGGTGAAGTTTGGTTCAGGGGGTCCAAAGTTATGGACCCTCAAAAGGGTAGCCCCATCTACTATTAGCTTCCATTGAAAACAATGGGGGATGGGAGCACCCACTTTGTGGATCCATAACTTTGGATCCCCTGAACCAAACATCACCAAACCTGGCTGGTATCATCAGGAGTGTCACCTGATGATACCCTGACATTTTGGTGTTGCTAGCCTAAAAACTGTGCCCCCTGGCAGCCAACAAATAAAAACCCCAAAAAATGTGCTGAAAAATTCAACTTATATGTGAGTACATACGGTAGATCCACCTAGGCAAACTTCCTAAGAAAAAAAATATTTCCCTAACTTATTTAATTCACTGCTGTTTCTGTGATTCGAGTTACATACATTTTTATGTACTTTTAAAATTATGTTTGAAGCAAAAACTGTATGCGATGTAAAATCTGTCATATAGTCCTTTGGGTGGAAACTTGATAGACCCCTATCTGAATCCAACACAAAAATCCATCCGTCTGCAGTGCCTGACAGGGATACTTGTTACACTAGTCTTAAATGCTTTATATAGGACAAGAGTGGGGTTTTTTTTTAAAAAAAGACTGTGTCGATATGTGCTGCATGTATAAGCCCAAAATTTAATTCTATTAGTGAAAGGAAGATCCATTACTTTCCCTGGATGATCATTTCACAAGCAAGCACACATCCCAAAAGCCCAGTTTCGATTCCCGCACAGTTTCTTCATCAACCGTTTCCTTATTTTATTCTGATATGAAACTAACAGATCAGGCTTAAACAGACTAGTAGCAGGCAGGCAATGGGGAGTGGGAGACAGGACAGAAATCTGTTTCTTTGTCCAAGAAACAGATCCCACCCTTTCCTCCGGGCAGTTAATTTTACTACATCTTTTGGTAAGCTTTCAAATACAGAATTTTTCCTGGCATCAGTCCTACAGGTTTCCCTGTTCTGTTTTGGGCAAGTTCTATATTTTGGTAAACTTCTATTAATAGCTGCTTTCTACGAGCTATTAAAAACACACACGTGCGCCCAAGTGAAGGGTTGTTTGGTTTAAAAAAAATGCAGTCTGTTCCAGCCAGCAGATGTAGATGCTGAAGGCACAGCATGACATGGAGTCATCTCCTGGCTCATAAACAGAGGGTGTTTTCCCACTTACCTTCTGCCCTGCGCTACTGTAGGCAAGTAGCACGGGGTCCCCCGGCACTCCCCACTACAGGGGCGGCGACAACGCAGCCGCCCCGACGCTGCTGCTGTCGCGCCTCCTGGCACTCTTCCAAATGGCGCCTTTTGATGTCGTGGGAAGCCTGGGCACACGCCAGAAATGAGGCGCGCTGAGAGTAGCGCGCGGCATAGGGGGCTATGAGGTAAGTGGGGAAACACCCAGAATAAGGCAGTGGTGTAAAAAGTAGGGCCAACCTGAGAAAAGGGTAAATAAATCCTAACTCTGGTAACAGAGCGCTTGAAGAAACTGGGCAGATTGAGGAGCTTGGAGCTTGAGTTGCACGACTGAAAGGTTGACTGCTATATCTTAGTCTGACAGGCTGACTGCTATACCACACTGGCTATTACTACACAGTAGGGATTTGCTAGGCAAACAGCTCCTGTTAGACTCATTTTGCACAGCATATTTATAACGAGTTGCAATCGTTGTCAATGAACTCATTTTCGAAACGGCAACTTGCTAAAAATATGCTGTGCGGAATGAGCCACAAACTCCAGTATACTTGCAATGGATTGGGTATGGACCAAACTGGACTTACTGATTGGGTTTTTTTTCTCCTTTTCAACCTGAGTCTACCACAATTGCATCCAAAGCAGGAGTGCCTGAGTTTTAGAAAAAGAGGAGCACACACCAGCAGAAAGCTATGCCCCCTGTAAATTTTTCCCTCCCAAGATCCCAGTTCAGTTGCAAAGAGGTAAGCTCTGAACATATGAAAAGAGTACCAGAAACTGCATTTTCTTCCATCTAGTGCAGCCTCAACTGGGAAGAGGAGAATGCAGGAGGAGGAAGAAATGTAGGGTAGCCAACCTCCAGGTGGCTTGATATTGCAACTGATCTCAGGAAAAAGATCAGTTCACCTGGAGAAAATGACCACTTTGGAAGATGGACTCTGGTGGCTTTACACCCAACTGGAGTTCCTCCCCTTCTCAAACCCTCCCATCCTCTGGCTCCACCTCCAAAAGATCTCATCAGTTCACTTGGAGAAAAGGACCACTTTGGAAGATGGACCCTGGTGGCTTTACACCCAACTGGAGTTCCTCCCCTTCTCAAACCCTCTTATCCTCCTGCTCCACCTCCAAAAGATCTGATCAGTTCACTTGGAGAAAAGGACCATTTTGGAAGATGGACTCTGGTGGCTTTACACCCAACTGGAGTTCCTCCCCTTCTCAAACCCTCCCATCCTCTGGCTCCACCTCCAAAAGATCTCATCAGTTCACTTGGAGAAAAGGACCACTTTGGAAGATGGACCCTGGTGGCTTTACACCCAACTGGAGTTCCTCCCCTTCTCAAACCCTCCCATCCTCTGGCTCCACCTCCAAAAGATCTCATCAGTTCACTTGGAGAAAAGGACCACTTTGGAAGATGGACCCTGGTGGCTTTACACCCAACTGGAGTTCCTCCCCTTCTCAAACCCTCCCATCCTCTGGCTCCACCTCCAAAAGATCTCATCAGTTCACTTGGAGAAAAGGACCACTTTGGAAGATGGACCCTGGTGGCTTTACACCCAACTGGAGTTCCTCCCCTTCTAAAACCCTCTTATCCTCTGGCTCCACCTCCAAAAGATCTCATCAGTTCACTTGGAGAAAAGGACCACTTTGGAAGATGGACCCTGGTGGCTTTACACCCAACTGGAGTTCCTCCCCTTCTCAAACCCTCTTATCCTCTGGCTCCACCTCCAAAAGATCTGATCAGTTCACCTGGAGAAAATGACCATTTTGGAAGATGGACTCTGGTGGCTTTACACCCAACTGGAGTTCCTCCCCTTCTCAAACCCTCCCATCCTCTGGCTCCACCTCCAAAAGATCTGATCAGTTCACTTGGAGAAAATGACCACTTTGGAAGATGGACTCCAGTGGCTTCACACCCAACTGGAGTTCCTCTCAAACCCTCCCATCCTCTGGCTCCACCTCCAAAAGATCTATGGCCCTCCAATTGGCCATGCTGGCAGGGGCTGATGGGAACTGTAGTTCATGAACATCTGGAGCATCATAGGTTGGCCACCGGGGTTAGGGGGCGCCACAGACACAATGGAGGCAGGAGAGGCCACAGTTGGTGGAAGGAAAGACAGTGCTATTGAAGGGACTAATACAACGAAGGAGCACAAGTTCAAATCCTGACTGTACCATGAATTTCACAGGGCGACCTTCAGCAAGTTGTTCTCTCTCGCTTGTTGCGAGGATAAAATGGAAGGAGGGGACTGAGCTCCTTGACATAAAGGTGCAATTAAAAACATAAAGAGACAGATAACAGCATAATAATCAGCATGGACCGAGCCCAAGGACCCATAAAAACCTGCTGCCAGGGCCTTGTGGCGGAACAGAACAGGGCCTTTGTTCAGCGGCTGCTCGTAAATACCCAGTTCTCCCAAGTTGTGAAAAGGGATTGTTGTTACTAGCAGGGAAGTTTATTTCTACTCTCCTCTTTTTTCATCCTCTGCCTCCTGAGGGTTTATCAGTAAGAAAAGAAGAAGATACGGCACTAGCTCCACGGACCCGCATCATAACCCAATGAAAAAGCACTTATTGGAAAGATTTCACGACGGCAGTGAAAGAGATATTATAGCCAGGTACATTAAAAAAAATAGACATTTGGAGACTTTCCGAGGGGTTCCAATGGGAATTTTTCTGACATATAATAGAGAAGAATCCTATAAACGAAATAACGTCATATATGCTCTAAAGCAAAGCTAATAAATACATGTATACTTTCAACTGACAGTTATTACTGTGGAAGACACTAGGATGTTTGGGGGAAAAAAACCGTGCTATCCGAATTCACCTCTCCACGCTCTCCTTCTCCAGCCTGCATTTTAATTTGTCTGCCTCAATGACAATTCACCAGGTTTTGTAGCCCGCATTTTAACATTCTGATTTGGTTTACTGCAAGCATAAAACACTCGTAAAAATCCATCTCCCCCTCACCCTGGGGAACAATTCCGTTTGACAGACAAAATACACAATATTCATAGACTACTGCTAACCAAGGCAGAAACGGCAGGAGGAACAGGTAGTGGGCGGGGAGGGGGGAGGTGGGGAGAGAGGGGGGAGAAAGGACTGCATCTGGTTAGTTATAAACCTTTATCTGTTTGTGTGATAGTGCGTGTGTGCAGGGGTGGGGGTGACTGAAGTTTAGGAAATCATGCATGGTATAGAGAACATGGACTGTGGGTACTTTTCCCCCCTTCTCCTTTATCCCATTACTATAATTATGGGCAGGGGTGTACTGTCCAGCGCCTGAACTCCATGCGGAGTTTGTGGGCCGGGTGTACTTATTCAGCGCTGAGCTCACAAGCTGGGTGTACTTATTCAGTGCTGAGCTGAAACCTCCAAGGA
Organism: Sphaerodactylus townsendi; assembly: GCF_021028975.2. Taxonomy (NCBI): domain Eukaryota; kingdom Metazoa; phylum Chordata; class Lepidosauria; order Squamata; family Sphaerodactylidae; genus Sphaerodactylus; species Sphaerodactylus townsendi. The sequence goes on along the minus strand of NC_059436.1, from coordinate 42,337,840 downwards.
ATACTAATCCTGACAGGAAGGCAGGCAATGGCAAATCACCTCTGAAGTTCTCCTGCCTTGAAAACCCCACTAGGAGTCATAAGTCAATGGTGACTTGATGGCAGAAAACAACAACAATAAATATATGGTTGATAATGTGTTGCATACATCTTTAGTACACACAAGAATGATCACATCATGCTGTAGTTTCTCTTGTATTAAAAAAATACTCTGCCTTCTGAGAAAGAAAAACTTTGCCTTAAAACATGTCACTCGTTCCAAAAAAAGAAAATATTTCCTATTCCCCAAATCTCCATTCTTCCCCACTGGAAAAGATGGAGAGAAAGTCCTTGGTGCTCCATTTTCCTATGAAGGCCTACACATCTCTACTATCTTAGCCTTTATGTTACAGCCATTCTCACAAATCTCACCATCCAGTAAGCCCACAATACAACAACTGCTAGCCCCATAAATTGCAGCTAGGCTGACCCACACAACCCCATCTGCATGAGAAGCATGGCAACACACTATGGGTTATGCTTACGACAAAGTGGCATGTCGCAAACTCACACCCTAGCTACCAAATGCAAACACTGACTGGCAACAGGCTTTGAATGTTTTCCTGCTGGACCAGCCTACATTTCACTAGGCCAACAGAGCTGGGTGAATCAGTCTTGAACTTCAAGAATGCAGGTTTCATCAGAAGACCAACACACCAGTTTCACTCTAAAAAGGGACTTTCCTTCCTCACTTGTCTGGCCAGGGTTGATTGTAAGCCACAAGTATCGGATAAACAGGGCCACTGTGCATAGGAAACAGATGTCACGAGACGGTCTGTGATGCAACTTTTACTGCAAAATAGTTCATGTTGGGGTTATCTGAGCACTTATTTCAGCAGAGCAGACGACATCTTCTCCAGCCCAACAGCTGCTGTTTCTGCCAACAGCTGCTGCTTGCTAAAATGTCCAATTAGGACCTCATAACTGATCCAAGTGCCTTGACCTGGATGGCCCAGACTAGTCTGATCTAAGTTAAGGAGGTTCAGCCCGAGTTAGTATTTGCTTGGGAGCAGTGGTGGGAGTCAGCAGGTTCGCACTACTTCGGTAGAACCGGTTATTAAAATGGTGCTTCTAAACAACCAGCTGTTAAATTATTTGAATACCACCACTGCTTGGGAGACTACCAAGGAAGCCCACAGTTGCTATGCAAAAGAAGGCAATGGCAAACCATCTCTGAACATCTCTTACCATGAAAACCGTACAGATTTGCCACAGGCTGGCTGAAACGTGACCCCCGCCAACTGATCCAAGGAGTCACTGAAGGTGAAATGATGTGCTGCTCTTGGTCATGCAAGCCCATTGGTAATTCTGCGTTCCTATCTAGGCTCAAAAGAGGCTATGGAGTCACGACTTAGACATAAGGACACAAAGTCACCCGTGTGAGTTCAAGATGATGAGCCACATATGGTGGGTACATTACAAGTAACTATAAGTAAGACTGAAAACAAAGTGGACAGCTGGGACTATGCAAGAGTCTTGTCAGCTCACACAATGCATATATTCAGTACCACTGTGAGAGTCAGTATGAGCCAGGTCAGACAATATATTAGTGTACAATTTTCCCTATATGTACTGAAGAGCAGGGAGGGACATTAAAACATAGCTGATCTCCCTGAGTTACTTCCATAATCTTCTTGGGTGCATAACACTGAATAGAGTTATATATACACAATCTAATGTGCATAATACCACATTAGTGCCTTAAACAAAAACTGACAAGTGGGCCACTTGACAAAGCCCTAATTGCGTTGGATTTTACGGGCAAACACACTATTTAAACAATGTACCCCCTGGAGATATTCAGTGACAGAGGTACTCATATTTTCTCTACAATTCCATGTAGAGGAAGAAAACATCTAATCCAACTTGGTTTTAAAAATAATTGTATGATATTATTAGATTAATTTTTTAAAAAAGAAAAACACATTTGTACGAAGAGCTAAGACCTGGTGCGATATCATTACAATGACTTCAATTGTTTAGTTGTGTGCCTACCTGTGAGGAGAATTTGGATCAAAGCATGTCTTGGTGACATCCGTTATCTCCGGATTACAGCAATCCCCACCATCAAAGCTGTACCTCTCGAAGTTGCAGTCCATGTCACAAACCCCGTTCTGTTTCTTCTTGTTAAATGACGAATGGCGCACAATCCGGCAGTCCCCTCCGTCATACCCTGTTAGGCTATGATTGCATTCAGGGTCACAATTTTCATTTCCAACCTTGCTAATTTCGCAATTGGCCAAGATGAGGCGGTTTCGGAGAGAGGAGTTTTTAATCTCCAGCACCTCCAGTTCCCATGTGATGTTATACGGGTTGAAGGCCTCGTTCAAGTGTCGGTGTTGAAATTCTATCTGCTGGTGGCTAACCATCGGATTCCGATGGTAGTCATCATAGATATTCACCACCTGGTAGCGCACTGTTTTTTTGTGGCGGAAGTTTGGGAGCTTGTTGTAGCTGGCAATTACCTCCACATTGTCACAGACAGTTTGCCCGCATAGAGGAGGATTGAGGTTTGTATCCAACAAGTAGCCAGGGTGAGAAGAGAACTCAATCTCAGGAGTAGGGCTGTCTTTCATAGGAGACCAGGTGCTTTTCACATTCAGTAAACTCTCCCGAAAAACAAGCTGAGGTAGAGGAGCATCTACTTCGTGAGTCACCTGGACCATGTCCAACAGGATCTCCTTCTGAGATCTGGCCATTCTCCAAAGGCTGAAGTGTTCTATGTAGCCTCGGTAGTTCTGGTTCAGAGCATTCCCTCCAATCATGAGCACCTTGCATTTCATGGTCAACGGGCTGAAGATGCTCCCTACCTGCTCTCCACTGGTGGCCACCTGGGCACCATTCACATAAAGCTTCATCAAGCGTCCATTGTAGGTAACAGCTAGGTGCACCCACTGATTTGGGAGGTAGCTACGATGATCTGTGATGGTAGTGACTTTCCGGGCACGGTCTGTCTTCAAGGAGAAGAAAAAGCGAGGGTCTCTATTCCCCTGGTCACTGACGGTGTTAATCCCCAGGACCCATCCTCGATCACGTGTTGTGTATGAGCATTTGTCATACAATCCTAAGTGTCCCCCCCAAAAAAGAAAGAGAATTAAATATAGCTGATAGGTCAAAAAAAGATTAATCTATTGCATTAAATCAGAAAGATATTAATAATACTTATAACGAATCAGTTGATATAGGACCAGGGGCATCAAACCATGCAGTTGAGCCTGTGTCCATGATTGGGATTGTAGACTCCAGGACTGAACCAAAGAACAAGACCTGCTGTGATGTGAAAGGGATTTCCCATTCTTTGTCCAGAAGCCAAAATTCCTTTGTAATTTCTTAGTGATGAAAAGCTGTTTCCAGCTTTTCACATTAACTTTACTTGAACTGCAAGCTTGACGTCACTCGTACAGCCCGGATCCTGCAGAAATTCATTGACTGGGCAATTCTTAGCACCCTCGCAAAACGGCAGCTCTGAGGGGCCTTTGGGGAAACCCCACCGTCCCGAAATTAAATCTATTTTACACCTGCGTGGTAGATGTGCCTTCATTCAAGATCGCTTCACAGATGGAATTACACTGCAGCTAATCAGTGGCTAAGAGTCTACATCTGTCTACATTCATTTAGAAACAGAATCATTTTAACACTCAACCAGTTCAAATCCTGCTTCTACAATGAAGCCTTTAGAGACCCTCAGGTCAACTACTTTCAGCCTCAGTGCACGTAAAGATGGCACCATTTTATTTTGAGTCAGACCGTTGGTTCATCTAGTTCAACACTGCATTTCCTGCCCTGCACAGGCGCTCCAAGGCTGTAAAGTCATTTCTCCCAAGACCTGATACTGGAGATGTTTTAATTGGAGGTGTCGGGACTGAGCCCAAGACTTTCTAATGCAAATAACTGAGCCACAGTCTCTCTGAACATAAAGGCCTTTGCAATAAAAGACTTACTTTACAGGTTTGTTGTAAAGATGACAGCAATGCACTTATCTATATACCCTTTGACATTTAAAAACAGCATAGAACACCTTGAACAGTACTCTTACAAACTAAAATACTTCTTCGCACAGGAATTTACCACCACAGGATGAAACAGTGGCTTCTAAAAGGAATTCATGCAACAGTCTATCAATAGTCGCAATGAACTCCCATCGACCGAGAGAGGATGAATTCCACTTATGGGGGAGGGGAGAAACAGTTGGGTAAAGCTATTGCAAATGGGTAAAGCTATTACCTTCATGCCCTGTTTTGTAGTCTACTGTGGGATACTGGATGAAAAAAACATCTGGTCTTATCCAACAAATTCTTTGGGTGATAACAAAAACAGAAGGTATACCTTGGATCTTTTTGATACAGAATTTCTAAAAGGTGGGTTCTAAATTTTCTGCATCAATATGATGAGGACATTTACCTCAGATTTTCTATGCCTTTCTACCCCTAACTTCTGCTTATAACAGTCTTATTCACCTATTTTGTGACTTCATTCTCCACAACATCATACCCCAATACCACAACCTGGATTTCACATGCAGCAGAATGAAGTCACAGTACGAAAATACATCCCTTTTGAAAAGAAAAACCCTTCCCACGTTAAAACAGAAATAGCACACTAGTGAGAAAATCCTGGAGCCCAGATCCAACTGGAATCAACCGGCTATTGTGGATTTTCTGGGCAGCCTGGCCGCGGTCTTGTAGTTTTGAATCCTAATGTTTCACCCATGCTAGCCAGCCGCAGATAAGGGTGAAATATTAGGAACCCAAATTCCCAGCCCACAGCTACACAGCCTGCAAAAACCTCAACAGCCATCTGAGATCATAGTTAGTAGACACTAGGATCAAGAAGTCCACAGTTCAAAATCCCGTTTAGACATGCCATTCACTGGAGGACTTCGGGCTGGTTCCTGCTTCTCTCAGGCAGGCCTTGCTCATACAGCTGTTGGTAAGAAGTGATTGCAGGGGAGGGTGAAGGACAAACCATGTAGGTCCTCCAAAGCTCCTGGGAGAAGATCAGGATGGGGAATTAAAACCAAGACTCTGAGTACTTATTAATCTGTGACCATTGATTTAAGTGCTTTTGTTTCTGATACACACCATCAGAAAGCGCCCACTCCCACACTGAGAAACAAGGATAGATTGCCAGTGCATTTCCTTGGGCTGTGATTCCAAGATTAGAAAGAACCTTTCAAAACAAGAGAGGCAGGCTCAGCTAATCTGGAACACAAAACCAGGTTGAAATTCAGATGTGAAGAAATTTGAAAACACCCTGAACCTCACAACACACGCACAGTATTCTGCTGAAAACCACAACGCATTGATACTTCAGTCCACTGGAATACCTCTCATTCTGCACTCTCTCTTACACTCAGAGGCCAGTAACCTCCATCTCTGCATCCCATCATTTCTTCAAGCTGACACCACCCGTCACCTTCTCGTTCTGAAGAAATGCCTCAACCTTCATCTATCAACAATTCTTTGATAGCATTGTGGTCTTGGAGAGCATCAACAGAGCAAAGGTTATCAGAGCATTCATTTCGGTTTCCCCCCTCCCTTTCTCCTCCTTTCATGGGTTTGACTCAAAAAAGCCAAATCTATGAAGCAAAGCTTTTTTTTAAAAAAGGTATTTCTTAGCCTCCTCTCTTTGCCCTGTTATTTTCCTAGGGGCTCTTCCTTCCCCTTTTCCTGTTACCTTTGGAAGAGAGATGCCAGTGTTAGGCAGGTAATGTGTTTATTCATCTGTGGGGTGCACGCAGTTCAAAAAAACCTTCTTGAGACCGGCTCCAAACTTATGCTGCTGCTTCTGATCATTAGAAAGAGGCACAGGGAAAGAGGGAAACAAGTTGGTTTGCTCTGGTATTCAGATCTCCGCTGCAACGAATGTTGGCCAAGAACATGAAAGCTATCAAATTCAAGCTGCAAACAGCGGGGTCAAGCATTCCCGCATCGCTTTGCAAAAGCACACATCAGCCCATCCACCTTTATGGATGGCAACACTGCACTGTGAAAGCAGCACAGCACAAAAACACCTTTGTGGTGAACGGTAGACTATTTATTGACAAACAAAGAACATGTGCAAACCGGAACAAAACAGAGATAAGCACTTATCGATTTCCAGTTAGCGTATTGGTCCTTCAGATGACTGAGGCAAATCAGTTGAAATGGAAAGCACTCTTGTTTTGGGGTAGGGACAAGTCCAGACTTGGTGCTGTGAGAGCTCAGGAAATGTCCTGACTATGCTTTGCAGTCTCTACCATGCAAGAATGGGTATATTCCCAGCCTTGGTTTTAAACACTTGAAATCTTCCATGTTCTCTAGCTAACAGTGGCTCTCCAAGAATTTTGGCAGAGAAGGGTGTTGCCCATTTCAGCTGCCAAAGACTGAACCAGAGACCTTTTGATAGGAAAGCCCATACTCTACTACTGACCTACAGACCTATCTAAGATAATTAACAGGGTTGCCAATCTCCAGGTGGTAGCAGGAGATCTCCAATTACTAGTGATTTCCAGGTGACAGCAATTTACCTGAAGAAAAATGCCACTTTAGAAGGTGTGCTGTATGGCCGTTTCCTCACAAACCCAAAAAAGATGGTAAAAACAGTGTTATGGGCAGGGAGCTCGCATGCCTGCCACTGCAGAAACAACAATGCAGTGATGCAGCAATGCTCCAGTGGCCCCACTTTTCAAAAACAGCACTCTGCAGTCAGCATCGTGCAAAGCGCCCACCAGGAATCGGTGCTGCAGAGCCCACCCCCCACAATAGCAGCCCACAATGGCTAATCCTGGTCCCGAATGACCATGATGTCTACCCTGGGGAAAAAATAACGCCGTTTGCAAAGTGCAGCCGTGCGAAGTGCCACGGTTCAGCCAATGCGTTACCTGTCCACGGAACTCCCACCCATGCGAACGCTCTGTTACTGCAGCATTGCCAATAACACCAATGGCACAACGCTGGAATTGGCTGTGCAAAAATAAAAGAACAAATAGAGAAATTCTGCAAATAAACAGGCAATGGGGAACTGGGTGAGCTCAGAGAAGGGTGTCCAGGAGAAAGTTCAGGGAAGCAGAGAAGCAGGGGAAACATAGCCAATAGATCACACAGCCGCTAAAGACGTTTTCAAAACGTTTCAGCTAAAGAATGGCTTTAAAAGGGGATTCATTTAAAACATTTTGAGGCAGGAAAGAAAACATTTGGGCATAAAAACAATGCAGAACTCCATGGGGGGCGGGGGGGGGAATGTTTAATTTCTTGTCTCAAAACGTTTCAAATGAATTGTGCAGAAAAGTTCTCTATTTGTCTCTTTATCTCTGATGCGACCCCCCATTTGTAACAATAATTGGCCATTTTTGCTATTGTAAAAAGCAAACTTTCTCCACCGTTATCGAGAAGGGAGATTTTTTTTTATTTCTAACATATTGCAGGAGAGCAGGAAGGGGGCTGTCCCATTCCCCAGAAGTAAAAGGAAAAGGGAGGGGGAAAATAACAATCCCCATAACTTCTGGAAGTTGTCATGACTTGCTTTGCTGGGAGAACACAACCAAAGGTGACAGGACTTAGTTATGAAAGGGGAATTTAGGTCAACAATCAAAGCTGCAGTCAGGGGCCCATGAACAGGGAGTTAAAGGTTGGGGCTGTGGTTTTTTCCCCTTCACATGCTTTAATCGTTTAGTATCAAAGTTGCAGCAGAAAACGCTTGAAAGAGCAAATATTCTACAGGAACCTATAGGAAGCTTTTATCTGTCCAGAAGAAAATAATTAAACAAGACAGATTTGGGTTAAGTATTCCCATGTTCCACACAATTGGATAAAGTCAAAAGAGATCCACACCAGCAGTTTCTCAGGTTCTGCATGCGGGAGATTTTGATTCTGGAACCATAATGGATTTCTTTGAACATTTATTTTTACGGAGGGTGGGAATCACTTTGCTTCTCCGTTTCCCTGACACCTTCTTCCATGTGACCTTTCAATAATTCAGACTCCAGCATACTTAAGGCAACATCCACCGCTAATACAGCTCAGCCTCCCCAGTCTCGCTGGAAGCAAACAAAAGAGTGGTCTTCTTTGGCAATCTCGTAGCTCCATCTTTAAATCTCCATCTTTACCTTTCAAGAGAGGCATTATTCCTTCCTAGGGCTCTTTTTTTTTTCAAAAGAAGTGGCATACATACCGCGGCCTCTCCCTTCTCCTTAACTGTTGTTGGGAAGACACTTGGGATTATGATATGGAGCACCCGTTTTGTTTGGCCCGCACGCTGAGAATCAGAATAGCAGCTATCTCACATTAGCTAAGGATGTGTGAGGTCACTCTCCAAAACAGCCATTTTTCCCAAAGGAGCTGATCTCTATTGCCTGGTGATCAGTTTTAATAGTGGAAGATCTCCAGGTCTCAACTGGCAACTCTGTTAAAAGCTCTGTTCACCCGAGGCGTAGCTCCACAGGGGGCGTGCATGAGGCACTGGGCGCACACCCCTGTGGGGGCATGATGAAGATGGGGCGTTCCGGGGCAGGGCGGGGGCAAAGGACGCACCAGTGCACTGGGCACTGTTCCCCCCCTTGCTACGTCTCTGCTGTTCACATACTGTCCAATACATGTGAAGATGTCAGGAAAATCACCATAGATTATAAAGGCTTTCTAAGATTGCCGGTGCCGACACATAACCATCGACAAAGCCAAAAAGGATCTGAAAGCTTCAATATGCTACCAAACAATGAGAAAAAGGCGCACACGTCAGTTCCTCCGCCACAACATAAGGCGCCTGTTTCTTTGGATACAAGACAACTGCAACTCAGCCACTTTGTTCTAGTGACAGTTCAGCTGTTCCGCAACAAGACAAAACAAATACCAGCTGGGAAAAAAAAAACAGGCACTTGCACAAGAGACAGAAGTCAGTCAGAAGGAAGGATAAGTGGACCAGATAAGGATCTGATCAGACAAAGTGTAGTCATTCCTTTGTACAACTGTTCTGCAGCAACCTAAACTCGCTTGTCACAGGAGGAAGAGAAAGAATTGCTGCTGACCTGACACCTACAATGTGGTATAATTCTTTTTGTTTTTCCCCACTATGGTTGCTAAATTCCAAGGGCTGAACCCTTGATGCCCTTTCTCCAAGTCTTCTTCCAATGAAGAGGGTGTTCCTCCGAAAGAAAAAGTATTTTTTTTCCCTTAGAGGAAAAAAAAAACATCTGTTAGAACAAGACTTGGTGGAAGGAGAAACGACAGAAAGAACAACAGGCTGGAGATTTAAAATTAATCAGCAAACTTCATGGTCTTTTAAAGGGTTAAAAACCCCAAAGATTATAGAGGATCAGGCTTTTGTTAACACATAAATCAATGAGCAAACTTCATGGTAGTTTACAGGGTTAAAAACCCCAAAGATTATGGAGTGATGGCTTTTGTGCCATAAAAACACATAGACGAGACCTCTTCACATTCAGTTAAATAGCCTATCAACATTCTCAGTATCCTAGATTTTTGCTTTATTAACTTGGTTTGTCCTCTAGCAAACCTTTGCTCATTTGCTCAAGAGCCTTTTTCAGTCCATTTCATGAATCTGATTCATGATTCTTCTGCCCGGGAGGAAAAACAAACAAACAGACAAGCCTCGGCCCACTGAAACAATCAGGCAGGGCCAAAACAGAAACAAGGTTGGGAGATCAGCGATCAGATCTTCCCAATGGCTTTAAATGTCTAATAGTTGCTCCACTGGGGCACTTATTCAGATCATAGCTGCAGTTCAGGAAGAGAAAGATCTTTAGTTTCCCTCCACAGTTTTTACGAAGTGGAACTGACCTCCAGCAGGGTTCTTAGTCCGGGGAAATAAACTCTTGATTCTCCAGAATCAAGCAAAAGGTCTTCTCCAGTTTCAGTGGAGATGCCAGAGACTGAACTTGTTCTACCACTGAGCTATGAGCCATCTCCTCAAGTATTGCCTACAGCTCACCGGCAGCCTCTTTTACTGAAGCAATTTCCAATTCCAACCTAGCTAGTTAGGGTGATCATACCAATGGAATGTGGTCAAGCATTCCACAAAACCCACAATGTCCCAGAATCTTTCTTTAAAAAAATTTCCTTACTGGGTGTCTCAGGTAACAAGGGTGAGGGCTGTTTGAACCTATCCCTACATAACTGAAGCAAAGGTTGCCGCATCTGCGGCCTTGGGTCAGGGCAAGGGCAAAATGTTTACTGCTCATGGTTAGTAACAGGATGCATAGACCTGTTTGTCTCTGCTGCTAAAGCCAGCAGTGAGGTCCAAAATGTAACGGTTACTTCTAAGTTTTCTTGATTTCCACTTTTTAACAACTTACAGAGAAGATGAACACTTGGGTCCTTCCTCATGAGCCAATAAACCCGGGCTAGGGGTGGGTAACAACCCGCTAGGAGGGGGGGGAATTTGCATGACTCCCACTGCTAAAGCAAGACTGACCTGTGTTAACTCCCCCCGAAATGAGTTTTTTTGAGAATCGCGCTATCTGCGATGCTTTGGCTTTAATGCAGGTTGGAGCCACTCACAAGCGAATGGCTGCCCAGCAAGCGCTTTACTTGACTGCGGTTCCACCCCACCCCCCCACTTTTTTTTACAGCCCCTGCCTCTCAGCTGCATAGCCTCACAAGGCGTGATTTATTATTACGGTCATAGACCAGCATTTTAAAAAATTATATACATTACTTCATCAATAAAATAGTTATATATAATTCTGATGTACCCGCTGCTGTTATAAGCCAACCAATTCAGTAATATGCACGGGTGCATGAAATATAGCCTCAGATATCATTCAAATCTTTAAGAGGAATAAACATGGAATAAATCAAAACACCAATTCAAAACATCATCATTCATATATCCATCATATCTGTAGTCGTCTTAATATACTAATAGACCGTAACCTTTTGTGATTATTTTTAAATTAAAATCTCTAAAAATTCCAATACATCCAGAGGTGGGATCCAGCAGGTTCTCACAGGTTCCCGAGAGTAGGTTACTAATTATTTGTGTGTGCCGAGAGGGAGTTACTAATTGGTGATTTTGCCATGTGATTTTTGCCTTAGCTACGCCCCTCCTCTCAGCAGTAGCACGCAGAACTTGAAGCAGTCTAGCAGGAGGTGCACCAGCATGCGTGGCAGCCTGCGCCTGCATGCATTAGTTTCCCGCCCAAGGACCGGCGCAATGGCTGCATCCTTGCCACAGCCCCGCCCAGGAATGCCCCTCCCCCGGAATGCCTGGCCAGGCCCCCGTCGTGCCCCGCCCAGCCCCATTGGTGCTACGCCACATTTTGAATCCCACCACCCTGGGAACCTTTTACTAATTTTTTTGGATCCCACCACTGAATACATCCCCCATAGTTTTAAAATGGATCATGAACTTAATAATATGAAAACCTTGTATATATATTTGTGTATTAAAAATAAATAACATATATTTTTTTAAATTAAAAATAATTTCCAGCAGCTTTCTCAACATTATATATCACCCAACCAAATTTGGCTACCTTGAGAGTAATTTTATGATTCTTATCAGCCAAAATAAGTGAGAGAAGGATATTCCTATCTCTCGCTCAGAACAATGCAATGATATTGTTCAACAAGGGTTCTCTAATATTAGCCACACATGATACAGGGCTGTCGCCTTGGTTGTGGAGATCCATGCCTGCATGCCTTGGGCGTAGGCCACGTGAGAAGAGGGAGGTGAGGGAAAACATCTGCCTGCAGGAAGGCGCTGACGTAGCTGGTAACCTGCATTGCTTCTGTGGGCTCTTTTCACTGTCTGCACGGAGGCACGTGAACGCGAAGACAGGAGAGCGGGTTATTTTATCCTGACTGCAACCCACTCTGCCTGTGCTGTGGGGAAGGGGCCTTTGCAATTCCAAGATCGAATCTCAGATGGGTAGGAACTTCTTCTGGCTACCATACTAAGCAGAGTTATATCCTTCAAAGTCAGTGGACTTGGTGTTGGTGGAAAATGACATCAAGTCCCGGTTGACCTAAAACAACCCCTTAGGGCACAGTTGTCCAACTCGTGGCCTTCCAGACGTTCATGAACTACAGTTCCCATCAGCCCTTGCCAGTATAGCCAATGCTCATGTTGGGAGGGACTGATGGGAATTGTAGTTCATGAACACCTGGAGGGCTGCAAGTTTGACACCCCTGCCTTAGGGCATTCAAGGCAAGAGATGTTCAGAGGTGGCTTGCCTGGGCAGTGGACTAAAAGGGGTACAACTCTGCTTATACTCTGTTCAACATAAAGAATGAAGTGTGGTCCAGTTTCTTTAAATGGAAGTGCAGCAGCATGTTTCCGCTGCTGCAAATGGTGCCAATCCTCTCTGTTCACATCAGATAACTGTATTTAAGTGCCGCTTGTGTCAAAAATAGCATTGCTTGCATTAGTAAATAATGATCTTTGTAAAAAAAGATCATTTATATTGCCTTGCACGATTATAAGCAAGATTTCCCTAACCCTTCAAGGCAGCTTCTGAAATCTAAACGTGTGCAACAATAAACAGATGAACAAAGTTAATCAGGCATAATTGACAGCAATTACAATGTTTAAATAAAACCTAAGTGCTAACCTAAGTGCTAAGCTACAAACTTAGGGAAGGAGCAGACACACGCACACGATCTCGTGGCTCAAGTGTGAATCCTCTCATTTATTTTTCTGGTTTTAGCCCATTAGAATTCAACATTACCCAACATTCTCACTCTCTGCCAATAGAGCAAAGTCAGGATATTACACAAAGCAAAACAAATTACTGTATAAACAATATCATGTGGCCCAAATGTTAAGGAACCAAACGCCAGCAATTAAACACCGACTGAAAATATGTGAAGCAGAACAACATTAATGGCCATTAAACACTTGGTCAATGCAAAAGACTTATAATGCCTGAAAGACAACAACGACAACAAAAAGAGATAGAAAAGTCTTATGGCTCAGTGGTAGAGCATCTGTGTTGCATGCTGAGGTTTCCAGGTTCAGTCCCCAGCATCTCCAGTTAAAAGGACCAGACAGTAGGTGATGTGAAAGATGTCTACCCGAGCCCCAGGACAACCTGAGTTGACGATACTGACCATGATGAACCTGATTCAGTATAAGGCACCTCCATCTATTCATGTATGGCATAGGTGTCAAACTCGCGGCCCTCCAGATGTTATGGACTACAGTTCCCATCATCCCCTGCCAGCAGCTGGCAGGGGATGATGGGAACTGCAGTCCATAACATCTGGAGGGCCGCGAGTTTGACACCTGTTGATGTATGGGATCATAACAGAGGAGATCCATTATTCTGACATTATCATCACAGAAAAACAGTGTGTAGTAGCTATCTGCCTAACTTCCAAAGAAATGGTGAAGCAGACCATTTTTGAGGAGGACCTCTATAGGTTATTCTGGTATTCCATCCCCAGTCTATAGAGAGTCTTATAAGTCAAAGGCAGCACTTTGAATTGTGCCTGAGAACAAATGGGAAGGAGCAGCAGTGGCGTAGGAGGTTAAGAGCTCATGTATCTAATCTGGAGGAACCGGGTTTGATTCCCCGCTCTGCCACCTGAGCTGTGGAGGCTTAACTGGGGAATTCAGATTAGCCTGTACGCTCCCACACATGCCAGCTGGGTGACCTTGGGCTAGTCACAGCTTCTCGGAGCTCTCTCAGCCCCACCCACCTCACAGGGTGTTTGTTGTGAGGGGGGAAGGGAAAGGAGATTGTAAGCCCCTTTGAGTCTCCTGCAGGAGAGAAAGGGGGGATATAAATCCAAACTCTTCTTCTTCTGACCATGCCTCTGGACCACCCCTGTTATGCCTGCCGTGGGAATGCAAAGATACGGATGGGGTGCTCAGTGCCATGTTCTACCACTGTGGAGGGCTACAGCAGCTGCCTGCCAACAGATCCGCTCCTCTGCAGGAACAAGGACCTCAAAGGGGGAAAATATGCTGGCATGGCTTTGTGCCACTCCCAGTGGCAGATTCGACCCCCGACCACTTTGGATGGGGCTGAAAATGTGTTTGCCATGAGTATTCATAGAATTTAGTTTGGCATTTTGGGATACTGCAAAAAACATTTCCTTTCCCGACAGGCTGTGAAAATCCTCCCACAATCAGCTGCCCCATGATCTCTAACTGCTTAAACGCTGAAATCGCAAATGACTGTTCATTGTTCAGCAAAGGACCCCACCGCTTGAGAGCCAGCATGGGATAGCGATCCTTATCTGGAGGTTTGTTTCCCCACTCTTTTCCTCTCCATTTTGTCTCTGTGCCATGAAGAGAAACACATCTTTCCATGACAAGTCTGTGAAGATGAAAGCAAAGTGCTGGGAGCAAAAACTACCAGACCACAGCCACACAGCCCAGAAAACTCACAACACCCAGTTATCAAATTTCATTTTAAAAATACATTTCCCCTGCTTTGCTCATTGTTTTCAAATTATTTCTGGTATCCACTAGTAGAAGACACACTGTTGATAGAGGCTAGGAACTCTAGGATCCAAGCTCTGAGTTGAGTCGAAAGAAATTGTTGTCAATCTACCCACAGTAACAATGAGAAAACAGTCTCGACTGCATTTCTTTTCATATGTGCATTTTAAGAACATAAGAACATAAGAACTAGCCTGCTGGATCAGACCAGAGTCCATCTAGTCCAGTATTCTGCTACTCGCAGTGGCCCACCAGGTGCCTTTGGGAGCTCACATGCAGGATGTGAAAGCAATGGCCTGCTGCTGCTGCTGCTGCTCCTGAGCACCTGGTCTGTTAAGGCATTTGCAATCTGAGATCAAGGAGGATCAAGATTGGTAGCCATAGATTGACATCTCCTCTATAAATCTGTCCAAGCCCTTTTTAAAGCTATCCAGGTTAGTGGCCATCACCACCACCTGTGGAAGCATATTCCAAACACCAATCACACGTTGCATGAAGAAGTGTTTCCTTTTATTAGTCCTAATTCTTCCCCCCAGTTTTAAAAAGTTATTTCAGTTCTCTGCTTTTTGCTGCTAGTAAATCCATTTGTGTCACATCCAAATGCTGCATTTTTTTTATATGTCACTTATAAGAGACTGAATTCTGTATTCACTTTCAGTGCAAAAAGCCCTCTGCATACACAAGAGGTTCTTTCTTTCACTACCTAGTGGAAGAGATCTAATCCACAGTATTCGCATATACATATGCTGCATATGTCATTTGTACATACCATGGACTCCAGCAATAGAATGTTGATTTAGTGACAATAACAGTGAAAAGATGTGCACTGTACACTTTACGAGAAGTCTGGTGTGATGAAACGGGACCTTATGCCAAAACAAAGAATCACAGGTTAAATTTGCACAAGGGAGATGCAAAATCAAATAGGGGGTGAGATATTCGACATCATCCCAAGCCAGTAAAACCTAGTTCAGAAGCCCCTGACCAATCTCCTCCCAGAAACATGTTTTGCTTAACATAGTTAC